>NC_141698.1:476843500-478123154 GCF_964263255.1 Lissotriton vulgaris | reverse complement strand
CTTCACGCTCTGTTCCGCTACTTAATGGCCGCCTGATTGCCCGTCCATTTCATCGAAGCTGAGTACGAGGTGATTACAAACCATCACGCTGCTCAGTAAATACCCGTATGGCTTTAATTGAATAGCACGCCATTTGGATATTCTCAGCTGTGTTATATTTTACTCCGCATCCTGACAGTATTGTTATCCTTAGTTTAACACGTTACCTAGAGTTGTCGGTACAGACTCCCTAAGCCCTTAAGAGTAAACGCGTCATCCCATGTACACTCCGTTTAAGCCCTGAGTTAGCGCCTTTCATTTTCTGGCAGGATTCCATTTCTGTGTCAATTATTTCTTAGTAAGAAGTCATGTCATACTATGTAAAATGGCCAGTTTACTTGAATTCGACTTGGTCCTTTAAATATGTCCGCTGGGCTATTTCCACAGTAGCACACCCCTACAATGTAGAGTTTTTAAACATCTATTCTCAATATTTTTCCAATTATATCTCTTTTTCTAAATTAATTCTTTCATTTGTTACTTGTTCTGTTGCATTAGATATCTGGCACAAGACTGTTCTTAATCCAGATTTAATTACTGGTACCTACGCAGGACTATGCATCAAATCTAGTCTCTGTTATAAACACTCGGATATATATCGAAGGTATTATCAGTTTTACCTCTAAAACTACTCTAGTTAATTTTCTCTGCAGTCTGAGTGTTAAAATGTGACCCTATATTCCACAGATTGCTGTGTAGCCTACCAGTATTGCTCAACTTAGTCATCGGACTTTGAGTACCCGAATCGGTACAGCTACATAGCGGTTACAGTTCCATACCGCAAGCTCGCATCACAACGGGCCCACGTATGGTGGTATCTCAAACACATATATCTTTTTGATGCAGGTAACTATTTGTAATTCATCATGCTATGTCTATAGTCTGAAAAATATTATATTTTCTCAAGTTTACATCTATTTATTCTCATTTCAGAACATCTTGTTTTCTCCATTACCACAGCAAGATATTTAGTTTAGCACTCTCTGAGTAAGTTTCAACCTACTTATTCATTAACCTCCTTTAAGGTGGCATCCATGCACAATAAAGGTTGCCTTGTTCTTTTATTTTTGTTGTTACCAGCCTGGGACTTTTCTTTTTCTTTTTGGTGCTTTGACACTTACTGATATCCCTCATATCAGTCTTATGCACAAGGTATCTTTCTATTTCACTATTCCTTCAGGTTCACTTTTTTCTCCCTTCTTCTCTCTGGAGTCCTCCTTGACATTCTATGCACAATCGTTATCCCTGCTAAAGTTTTCAGTGTACCAAAATGTGTTTCAATATATGTATTGTATATTTGTTTTTTTATTGTACAGAACTTATTGTGGCTCTTCCTGAAGAAGGCGCTTGCACGCCGAAACGCGCGTAGAAGATTCTGTGAATGATACTATATCTTAGCCACTTGAAATTGTTTTTAATTGAAACTGTGTTTTATTCTTATCAATAAGTGATTGATTTTTTAATACTTGTATGAGGTAATTAATACATTATTTGGACCTCATGCCATGTACAATTATTTTCATGTATGTTTATGCCAGCATTTTTTAACTCTTATATAAATTAACTGATACAATTTTAACAGTCTTTTTGTCTGGTACACTGAACTTTTGCGGTCATTATCTCCTCATGTCTAGGGCTTAATTCCCGATAAAGTCCCTTGTTGCCGAGGAATGCTATGTATTTTATCCTTCTCCACTGGGGCAAGTACCCCTTCTGCACTTGATTCTCAGTGGTAGCTGTCATTCTAATTAAGGTGGTAGCTGTGGTTGAGCAGTCAAGGTTCCCTCCAGGGAGATGTAGATACAGGTCAGTAAACATGACTCATACGTCAAAGTGCAAACAGTACCAGCAATAAATCAATGTCAAGCGTATGACTTGTTTTTATAAGAAAAAGTCGTATTTTATTTCTAATTCTACACTGGCAAAGTAATAAGACATTTGCAAGCAATTACACAATCCACTTGAGGTTGGGCTCTAGTATTTGTCAGGCAAATCCCTGCCCACCCTCCTTTGTGTAATGTGTTTGGGTTATTTCCCATTCACCTGTGGCCACATCCAGGGAATGCTCACTGTTAGGCCTTACTCAAGAGTTCCCCTTGGACTCTTCAGGATTTTAGTCAAAAGTGTCTATAGTGCTGCAGCACTGTTGGCAGTGAGTCCTGTGGGGTGCAACCGGCCAAATTCACATTTTACCCACTCTTGCAGCACGGAAGAGTTCGGCAGGTGCCTTCAGTGTGCTCCGTGAGTCCTGCTCAGTTCGGAGGAGTCTGGCTGCTTGCGGTCCATGCAGCAGCACCCTGCTATGCAGGCTCACTCTCTTGAACAGTGCTGCTGAAGGTCTCTCAGATGTCAGAGCAGACAGTGGCCTGAATCCTGTGGAGAACATTGTTACTGGCGGCCACTCCTGGCATACGGGGTTGCAGCAGAATGTGGTTATATGGGTGCAGGCTCTTCCAGCCCAAGTGCCCTGGCCCAGACCATCACAAGTCTTTGCACTCCTTGACCTAATAACTTTACCAGTGCCTCTTCTGGCATACGGGGTCACTGCAGTGTGGCATTAAAGGCTTAGCGAGACTCACACAGCACTCAATGCTTGGCTCAGTCTGTAATAGCCCTCTCCTGGCATACGGGGGGTCACAAAAAACAATCCTACACATAGGATTCAGCCCAATCAGTGTTCAGCCAAATTCTCACACCTCGCTTAGGGATTCCTCATGGTTGGTCTCCCCACAATAGCCTTTCTCCCTCTAAGGTTCACCTCTTCCGAACATGTCAAGTCAAGTCAAGTCAAAGAATTTATATAGCGCACTACATACCCAGAGGGTCTCAAGGCGCTTAGGGAGGGGGGAGGATTACTTGTCAAATATCCATGTTTTAAGTTGCTTTCTGAATGCTAGGTGGTTCTGGGTAAGGCGAAGGTAAGTGGGGAGTGAGTTCCATGTTTTAGCAGCCAGGTATGAGAAGGATCTGCCTCCCATGGTGGTCTTGTTGATGCGAGGTACAGTTGCGAGGGCTTGGCTGGAAGAACGTAGTTGGCGGGAGGGGGTGTAGAAGGACAGTCGTGAGTTGAGGCATTCTGGTCCGATGTCGTAGAGTGATTTGTGTGCGTGGGTTAGCAGTCGGAAAGTGATCCTCTTGTTGACGGGTAGCCAGTGGAGGTCTTTCAGGTGACCAGAGATGTGTTCGTTGCGCGGGATGTCTAATACGATCCTGGCTGAGGCGTTTTGGATTCGTTGGAGTTTCTTCTGGAGTTTAGCGGTAGTGCCTGCGTAGAGGGTGTTTCCGTAGTCCAGTCGGCTCGTGACCAGAGCATGGGTGACTGTTTTTCTGGTTTCGGTGGGGATCCAGCGAAATGTTTTTTTGAGCATGCGAAGAATGTTGAAGCAGGATGAGGATACGGCGCTGACTTGTCTGTTCATTGAGAGTGAAGAATCCAGGATAACGCCTAGGTTCCGTGCGTGGTCTGTCGGGATGGGTGCTTTTCTAAGGGCTTCCGGCCACCAAGAGTCGTCCCATGCAGAGGGGGAAGTACCTAAGATGAGGACTTCTGTTTTATCTGAGTTCAGTTTCAGACGGCTGTGTTTCATCCATTCGGCAACTTCTTTCATTCCTTCGTGTAGGTTAGTTTTGGCGGTGCTGGGGTCATTGGTGAGAGAAAGGATCAGTTGAGTGTCATCCGCGTAAGAGATGATGTTGAGGTTGTGTTGGCGGGCGATGGTCGCGAGGGGGCTCATGTATACGTTGAAGAGGGTGGGACTGAGTGAGGATCCTTGTGGTACGCCACAGATGACTTCAGTGGCCTCGGACTTGAATGGTGGAAGGCGGACTCTCTGGGTTCTTCCGGTGAGGAACGAGGTGACCCATTCAAGTGCTTTTCCTTGTATTCCGATGTTTCTGAGGCGTTGTAAAAGGGTGCTGTGGCAGACTGTGTCGAAGGCTGCAGAGAGGTCGAGGAGGATGAGGGCGACTGTGTCTCCATTGTCCAGTAGAGTTCGAATGTCGTCTGTTGCTGCGATGAGGGCGGTCTCAGTGCTGTGTTTTGCTCGGAAGCCAGATTGTGAGGAGTCGAGGGATTTGTTGGCTTCGAGGAAAGCGGCGAGCTGGTTGTTGACAGCTTTTTCGATTACTTTGGCCGGGAATGGAAGGAGCGAAATGGGGCGGTAATTTTTGAGTTCGGTGGGGTCCGCTGTGGGTTTTTTCAGAAGGGCGGTGAGTTCAGCGTGTTTCCAGCTTTCCGGTAAGGTGGCGGAGTTGAAGGAGCAGTTGATGACGTCTCGGAGGTGCGGTGCTATGACGGAGTCTGCTTTGTTGAAGATGTGGTGAGGACATGGGTCTGTGGGGGATCCTGAGTGGATGGAGTTCATCAGGCGGATGGTGTCCTCAGTGGAGATTGGGTTCCAGTCGTTAAGGGTGTTCAAGGGGGGAGAATGTTCAGCATATGGTTGGGTGGGTTGGTCTCCGGGTTGGTTGTCGAAGCTGTTGTGGATGTCTGCGATTTTGTTGTGGAAGAATGAGGCTAGGGAGTCGCAGAGGGCTTGAGAGGGGGTGATGTCGTTGGAGTTGGCCGAGGGATTGGTAAATTCCTTGACGATGTTGAAAAGTTCCTTGCTGTTGTGGGCGTTGTTGTCAAGTCGATCCTTGAAAGCTGTTTTCTTGGCCTTTCGGATTAGTTGGTGGTGTGTGCGGGTGGCGTTTTTGAAGGCGTCCTTGGTGCTAGTGGTTGGGTCTTTTTTCCAGGCCTTTTCAAGGGAGCGGCAGAGTTTCTTGGACTTCTTAAGATCATCGTTGAACCACGAGGCCTTCTTGCTGCCAGGTTTGCTTTGACGTTTTTTCAGTGGTGCTGTCATGTGCTTATCTAGGTTCCTGATCGATACTGTGACCTTATGCCCCTATTCGGCTATAAAGCCCTTTATTCCCTATATTGGCATAACCGTTCAAGTGCGATTTTCTGAAAAGTCATCTCTGGCCTCACACGAGCAGAGCCACAGAGCCACATTCCAGCATGACTCTCTGCTACTTCCTTTGCAACCAATTAGTGCAATGACAGAGCAGCAGTCACTATCTGATATTCCTAGATAACACTCCGAGTTCTTCAACAAGATAAAAACTTAGCAAACCTGGAAATCCCCGCTTGCTATGTTTTGATTAGTAATAGAACTCTAATGAGCAACTGATAGCTGCCACTTCCTAGTGACATCTTTTATTGACGTCTTATGTCCAGCAAACTTGCGTCAAACCCGGCACCTGTCAGGTATAAATATTACCAACGTTGCCTTAAGCAAGGTGAGAGCGAAGCTAGCTGCTGAGAGCGAGAGCTACTGTTGCTGATGCCAGCTGCCTGCATGACCAGTGTTGGTAAAAACTAGCACTCTGTCGCTGCAGCCTGCTATCCTGTGGTGGTGAAGCTACTGATTACCATTATCGCCGCTACAGCGCGAACTGTGGTTCAGTACGCTTGAGGAGCCGTGCAGCCGTCCTCTGCGAAGACATCCAGCCCAGCTGCCCGCGGACGCTGTCACCCCTCCTTCCTCCCGACGCGCTGAGAGAAGCCGCTGCATTTCTCGTGCAGAGAAATCCAGTCCCGGCGCTTCCAGTTTACCCTCGCAGGTGACTGGGATATCGAGAGAGACCCCTGAAGGAGATACCAATCCTCCATCATTCTATTCAGAGGTATGGTGTTGACTAAACCCTTAGAAGAGAATTCTTGAAACAAACCTTGGCAAAACCAACTTAACTTAAGCTACTTACTTACTCCCCTTCTCACGTGTTAGGCTTAGGTCAGGCACACCGGGGTAGGCTTAGTTAGAAGCACCAGTTGAGTTTGTTAGCCTAATGTATATATGACTGTATATATG
Source organism: Lissotriton vulgaris (assembly GCF_964263255.1). Lineage (NCBI taxonomy): Eukaryota > Metazoa > Chordata > Amphibia > Caudata > Salamandridae > Lissotriton > Lissotriton vulgaris. Next base: position 478,117,260 of record NC_141698.1, on the reverse strand, counting down.
TTTTATTACTTTTAAACCATTGTATGGCTAAGAAACCATATCAATGCTTTTACAGTTCTATTTCGCAATTCTTATCTTACTGTACGTACTTTTTATAATAACAGTTATTGCAATTGTGGCAATACATTTCTCTTGTACGAGAAGAAAGACTGTTCAATAAATGTCAACCTTTATTGATAAACGCCCGTCTCTCTATTCTCTACATATTGTGAAAGTAAACTGCACCAGACTGACTGAGTGAGATCTATGTCTATTGTTTCACACGACCCTAGAGATCGACTCTTGATCTGAGGAGCAAAGTTGTCATGTTGCACGGTTGTTGGAAAACTGAATCCCTTCTTGTCTGTGCCAGGGAAGCTGATCACTTCCTATGCAGAGAAGAAAGTTTCCAGTGACCTCTGAGCTAGTTGGTAACACAACCCAATTAAGTTTAGCATAGTCAGTGGAGGCCTGGAATATAGCCAGTTCCACGTCGATACTACTGTTTATGTTATTCCAATGCGCAGGGCCTAGTGGGAAACTAGGAACTACACTACATGGCGCCCAACGTTTGGTAAGGCGATAAACTAACGTAAGACTTGTAGAGTAACTCAGTCGTGCATATTTCACACCCCTTTCACCCGTAAATACTCCAATAGACGTCTGGAGTGGGTGAAAGGTTAAAATCCGCCCGACCTTAGTAGGAAGAGATTCCTATGTAAAGCTCCGGTTTATTCAACGTTGAAGGATACAGTGTTCCAAAATATTGTGCATCTAATCTTTGTCTCCTTGGAGACCTACTCTGCAAACCTCGCATTTTTACAATGCCAGGAGAAAATAACGGAACCAATGAGGCCGCAGCAGATGCGACTCAGCAAGGTCCCGAACAAGCAGACCCGGATGCTATTATCATCCCGGTCCAGTTAAGAAGATCTATAACTTTAAAACTTATAGAACACGGACTGACACCTCAAGGTGGTACAGTAATTTTCGTGATAGAGGCTCACGAGTATCGGCAGACAGAGGTATTCTAGTCATGGATAAAATTTCCAGCGGTAAACGCAATAACACAAGAGTTTCACTATTACAAAATAGAGGAACCTCCGGGAGAGTACGCTCCTTTCGAGGAGATTGAAATCCCACTTAAATTTCAAGAGCACCTGCTCTGGTTTAATGGCGCCCTAAAACATAATGATCACATAACTAGGCTCGGTCCACTAGGTAGACCAGGAGCCACGTGGCCGGTTCTAGCCAGCTACACACCACATCCTGACATTGCAAGAATGTCAAAAGAAGAGCTGTTAGCACAGCTAAACACATTAATAAAAATACATAGGCAATTAGTCCAATATGTAATACGGACTGCAACAGTCCAGCCAGCTGTTAATTCACCACAGCTGACCCCTCATCAGGGGAACACAAATAAAATTACACCACAGAACATACAGTCATGTCTTGGTAAAACACCCGTAAAACGGGAACAAATTCCTTTCTGGTTAGCCCAGAAAATCACTCAAATAGAGGCAGTATTTCCTGATACTACCCCTATTGAGAAACACAGAATCTTGACCATCTGCCTTCCTATGGGAATCGCACCACACGTGGAGGACTGCGACACTTGGGGTACAGTCTTTGCTTCCATTTACACAAAAACACACGGTGTTCCGTCTATGGCGGTAATACCAGACGTGCTAAAACAGATTCAAAATGAATTCGGTCCAGAGCCCGTTTTAAATCTAGGTATGAAATTACTGAAAGACTTCAAGCAGGTAACGGCTATATTATTAGCCAACGTAAAGGGAGAAGCAGCATCTGTGGCGATTCGCCAGAAGTTGAGGGAAACAGATATAAAAGATCCTGTTGAGCTTGCAAAAATCATAGAAAAATGCTATGAAGAATTAGGTAGAGACAGCTTGGGTGGAAAACCAGTTAAGCCCCAACTGCTCGAAAATCCTGAAAAATTATTTATTAAAAATAATTTAAACACTCCTAAAAAGAGCTGGGATGGAAATAAACAATCCACTCCCAAGGAAAAAGTTTTCCAGTCCAGAGGAAGGTCTCCTCGGCGGAGGGAAAGAACTCCGACTCGAGAACGCCAGTCTCCCCAACGGGAGCCCTCTGAGAAAAGATATAACCTTAGAAATAGGGATAATCTAAAAAAACCTGATAGATATCAAAGTATTGATACACGTCCCTCTCGATCTCTTCCACAGAATTCGGAAAGAAGAGGACGGTCAGACCCAGGAGAGCACACCAAGTCCAAAGACAAGGAACCTGCTCAAAATAAGAAATCTCAATTTCAGAAAAAGAAGGTAGCCAGTATTAGAGTAATCAACCATGCCGAGAATACTGAGGACACATTTGAAAAACGGGGAGTGGGCATTGACAATGTTGGACAGTGCAGCAGAGATCAGTATAGCGCGCAAGAACTTGATGAGTCATCTGGAGACAGTTGACACGAATGAATACATTCAGGTTGAAACTGCCGACGCCAGACTTAGCGAGCCCCATAAAATATACGAAATAACATTGCGTATGGAGGGTGATAAGACTAGGAAAATTAAGAGTCTGTTTTGGGATAAGCTCTCAAAAGGCTATGATATTCTGTTAGCTGAAAAAGATTGGCCCCCGGAGTTTGTCAGGGAGTGCCCTCGTGGCGAAGAAGTGATTATGCCTGCCTTCTCGAATCACATACCGATTCATAAGAAATACACATATGCAAGGAAATGGGCAGTAGCCCAGGCACCTGCATTGTATAAAAATCATGTAGGATGGGATGAGGATTCACCTCCTCACAAAATCCAACTAAAAAGTGAACCAACTGCCCAACGGCAGTATCCCATAAAGCAAGAAGCTAAAAAACAAGTCAGGGAGATCTTAGATCAACTTGAGTACCAGGGGGTGATTGAAACATGCACCTCTCAAATGAACAATCCTTTGTTTCCTGTCTCCAAGCCAGACAATTCATATCGTCTAGTTTTGGACTACAGACATCTTAATACATGTTGCAAAACTTTTGCAGTACAAAACTCGCATAGTGCAGCCCTAATGAATAACATAGTTAGGAAAAGATATAAAACGACATTAGACATTTCTAATGGTTTCTTTTGTCAAAACATTGCACCAGAAAGCAGATACTTGACCGCTTTCTCCGCATTTGGGTCGCAGAAAAAATTCTGTCGACTCCCACAGGGGTTCAAGAACAGCCCAGGACTATTCTCAGCTAGGGTAACAGAGTTACTACAGATCTATGATGATGAAGCATTATCTTACGTAGATGATATTTATCTCACAGACGACGACTTGGATACTCACTTGAAAAGAGTGAACACCATTATACTTGGGTTCGCAGCAGACGGTTACAAATTCAACTTTAAAAAGTCCCGAATTGCCCATCTGACAGTACTATTTTTAGGGTACGAATTATCAAGTGAAGGGAAAAGCCTAGCGGACAACTTCTTAGAGAAGTGCGCTGTACTCCAAGCTCCAAAAACGCTGAAGAATTTACAATCAATACTAGGTTTTCTGAATTTCGGAAGAACTTACATACTAAATTACGCAGAGAGGGTTAAACCTCTCTACGAACTAATTAAACCTGATTTAAAACAAATCAATTGGACTCAAAAACACACAGAAATTTTGAGATCACTGCAAACAGACATGTTAGCAAAAACAAAATTAGATACACGTGACAACACACGTGATCTTGTAATCCGAGTCATCCCAGGAAGATGCGGATTCACATACCTAACCTCTAATGAGGGAGAAAAGGTACCAATTTCAATTAAATCTCACTTGTACACACAAGCAGAAAAAACATTCAGTCGCACAGAAAAAACTGTGAACGCAGTGCAAATCGCATTAGCAAATGAAAGAGAACTAGCACACGGCAAACGGATTAATATCCTCACAGCGGAATCCGCCTTCGAGGCGCTATTCAGCCCAGTAAACCTGCCTACAGTGTCACTGAATCCAAAATGGATACAGTGTATAGATTCTCTAGGAGCGGAAGACGTGAAATACTATTTCGCCCCGCAATACGAAGAACTGAATGATTTAGAATATGAAGAAGAATATCCTCTGCCAATCGAAATTCTGCCTCTCCCACTATATGCCTGTATAATCTATACAGATAGCTTTGTACAGCATTTCAACGTAGAGAGAAAATCCTACGATGCAGCATGTGCGATCATTAAATGTCGTTGGCTGTGCGGTAAAATCAAACCGAAAATAACAAAAACTGAATCAGTTAAGTACTGTTCGGCTCAAAGAACTGAAATCAGATCTTTAAAGATGGCGCTCGAAAATGCAGAACGCGAATTCCCCACACTTATAGTGTGCGATTCTCATTTTTGCGTCAATTCTTTCAACAACAAACTGCAGAGTTGGATCGAAAACGACTACAAAGATGACACAGGTGCCACAATAAAGCATAAAAAGCTCTGGAACGAGGTAGCTCTTTTACACAAAGAACTACAAATGACTCACGTGATTCACGCACAGAGTCTTCAACGTGATGGCGTTCACGTTGCAGGGAATTCATTGGCTAATACAGCCACCGCGGAAGCAACTAACCCGGCTTCCGTAGCCACAAAAAAGCGTACAGATAAGTATATAGACGGGGAAACCATGCTGGCAGTAAGAACGACCGTAAAAGGCGACTGCGCAGCACTACCCGTAAACTATCCACTCAATTATGCATACATAATCGATGCAAACTCCGTTCCTTTTGCTCGAATCCCTGGAGTGGGGGATAGAGTAATTCCAAACAGGAGCAGGAGGGGCTTCCTCTTACTGGAAGCACACATGGGGTTGGGACTGAGACACCAAACAATCAAAGCCTCTCTGAAAGAATTACAATCAGAGTACTGGTGGCCAGGAATGAGTATAGATATTCAATGTTTTGCTCAAAATTGTGAAGACTGCAACAGAGATCGCAGTAATGAAAAGGCCAGTGTAGTTTCAGGATCCCTTCTAGACAGCATAAGGCGGTCTATCTGCACAATCAAAGAAGAGAAGCGCGTCCCAGTGTACAACGTTTAAGACGAAATACACTTAAATAATGAGGCCTCCAGCACTCGGCTGACGCTAGAACTGTTATAAAAGATTAGCGAGTCCATATCGGCACATACGCAATTACCACGTTCCATTCTGACCAGGGTCCTGCTTTCAGCTCTCGAGCCTATAGGGAGGCCATGGCCAGCATGGGAATTGGGTTGCGGTATTCTTATCCATCGCACAAGTGTGATGGAAAGAAAAAACCGGGACATAAAGCAATCTATAACAGCGAAGGTATTAGGTTCAGACGCTGGGTGGGTCAAACATTTAATAAGTGTCCAGACTAGTCTTAACAACATGCCAAGAAATTCTCTAAAAGGTTTCAGCCCATACGAACTATTGTTCGGAATTAGAATGAACGTTCAGGACCTCGATAGTCAGATGTCAGTGGTACAAAAAGAAACAAAGCAGTTTGAAGTAAAAGACCGTTTGGCTGTTTTACAGGAACTGAATGAAACAAGAAAATCATTAAGCAACATAAAGTTAAAGCAACAGCCAAATACCACTGACGAGGCACCACCCGCAACAGCCCCAGCAAGGCCTGTCTGGATTCCAAAGATTGGGGATCTAGTCAGAGAAAAGATCGCGGTGAAGAAGGAATTTGGGCCTTCTTACAGAAAAGCAGTACCTGTCTTGGCAGTCACCGGAACAAGATCAGTCGTGCTACCGCCCCTTGCTGGTAAAAAGGAGAACAGAGTCGTATCCATCGATCTGGTAAAACCACAAGTATGTGGCCTATAATCAACAGTAGGCCCAGTGGACTCCCAAGAAACAACAGAATACCCAAACTTGCAACAATCCAAGAGGTTCAAACTGAAAGACTCATCACATTCGATCAGCCTGCAGTGCACAATGAAGGACTATGCAATAATGCCATGGAACTCGTGCCTCTTGAAACACAGATTGAAACAGTTCGTCAAGAATCAACACCAGTCTACACTAATGTGGCATCAGAAAATGCTACCGAGAGACAGATTGAAAGAACAATCCCATCAATTGACAGAACTGCCTCTGGTTATTTCATCAACTTCGACAACTTCTCTGAAGATGAAAACGACCCCGAAGTGATGCCAGAAACAAAAAAGTCTTTTAAAGAAAAAGCAACGGAACTCTTTCATCAACTGAAGGAAATATACCTTGTTTCCCCTTGGTTAGAGTTCTGGTTCGGTCTAGGTGTATTTTTCCTCCTGCTTTGGCTCATCATGGTACTGTGTTTGGGAAAATTCATTGAGGGAAAATATATTACAATGGACACAGCAAGTCAGAACATCAACCTAGTCCTGAAACCACACAGATCATCCCACGTGAAGAAAAGAGAACTGTCAACAGTAAATGTCACAGCAATTCCAATACCTGGTGGGGTAGTATGGGAGAAAACAGACTATGAGATCTATGGTCCGGTAGAAATCCTGAAGTATCCTCATCAACTAAAGGTTTCCTTAAGTGACTTTGTTACACCTAGTACATTCTCTGATGATTGGGACTTTAACAGTATTAATGACATGATGTCTGATTTAGTAATGTCAGCTAGATTCACAGATCATGATTATTTACAAGGTTCATCTAGTTATGAGCAGTTATTCTGTTATACCCACTATGGTGATCATTACTTGCATAAATCTGCACAGCCTAGAAATGTTTTTATGTATAATCAATGGGAACATTGTTCTACACCACCTAAAAGCAGTTCTAAAGCATTTTTTGAGAAATTCAAATACTTCTCAGGGTTTAACACCAGTGATGCAGAAACGTTTTATTATAAACTGTTAGATAAAACAGGAATGAAAACAATGCTGACAAATTCAAAATTGATATATTCAGAAGCATTTTATGACAAAATGATGACATTTGGTTTTGATTATTGGAAAAATAATATTGAAACGAAAACAATTTGGGGTACAAAAGATTGGCAGGTGCAAGGCTTAGAAGCACTGTTTAGAACCTGCATGATACCAGAACAAATGTTATTTTTAAATGACACTGTACACCAAACATCTTGTCTTGGCCTAGCTAAGAACAAAGACCTAGAATGGCTAGCTACATCCACACTGGCTGAAATTAAGCAACACTTGTCTTTATTAAAAGATGGTGCTGATTTGCGCGATTTCATTCTTGGACCACGCAAACAGCGTCAAAAGCGTTTCATAGCGACCAGTATCTATGCTGCTTACAACGAGGCTTGGAAAGTAAAGCAAATTGAAACTGCTGAAAAGATACGAGAAATTGATCGTATTAATTTGGAGAAATCACTTTCTGTGGTAGACAATGGGTTAATGACTCTGTCTTCCAGAATATATTCTTTGGACAATATTGTATCCTCTGCCTTTGATGTGATAGACAGAGATTTGCTAATGTTACAACATGGCCAGTCTCAATTACGCTCTATTATAGAATTAGGCTGGACGCTGCAAAATCTTCGTTCAGGCTATGTGCCTTGGCGTTTAATTAACACAACGTCATTGTTTTCCATTTTTAACCTTACTGATAAACAGATCAGTTTGGCACAGAAAGGAGCAGACTATACAATCTTGAGCATCGAGAAACTCGAGAGATTACCATTGACAATGTCAGAGAGTCCTGTCATTGAATGGATAATACACGGAATTATCACAATTCCGATAACAACTTTCCGATTTCATAAGTGCCTTGAATACATACCTGCTGGCCAGTATGAACAATTGGGTAAGGGATACTTAAAATCCGAATGGAAATTACCATACACTCATTCTTGCTATAGTGACAGTGACAAAAATGTATTTCTTAGTGGTGACAACTGTAAACACTCACTAAGCGGTATACTTTTGTGTCAGGGTATTAATTTACACGGAGCATGTGATGGAAATTCAAACAACCTTTCATGCCACCAGCTAGTCACACCTGCAACTCAGATAGAGCCCTTCTTTATGCAACTCGCAAACGGGAGTTACATTCTAAGAACGGATCACAGGTGCTGTGGCCTCGCGCCCGGACTAAGTTATCTAGTAGAAGTAACGTCCATGGTCAAATGCTGTATGCAAGCATTGTTCCCGAGCGGGCCTCCAGACATAGTGACTCCCCTCTGGCCTCGTCTGAATCTCTATTCTATACGAATTGATACATTAAGCAAAATGAAATCTGTGCTTTTACAGACAACAGTGCCTATAACGTCATCTAAAGAGACGTATGATCTTCTAGTCGCAAGGACGGCTACTGAGGTTCATGACCTTTTATCAACAAATTGCCCCGTGCATTTCGTACAAATGCTCGAGCAACTCCTTAACATGTCTAGTGCCACGAGCATCCCAGGCATATTTAAGACAGTCTTTACAGGACTGCTAACACCCTTCCAGGCAATTTTGGGAATATTTCCTAATTTTGTGCACTCCATTTTTGGTGGTATTCCACTATTTTTTGGACTCATCGCAGGGATTCTATTTTTGACCCTCCTGCTTCGTTATGGCAAGCCTCGGCTCAGACATAGCTCCCATGGGAATGGAAGAGACAATCCTAGCAATGCGCTACAGGGACAGGATAACTAACGTCCTCGGATTGGCCAGGCTGAGAGATCTAAACATGACCTGGTTCCTTTCATTCAGACCGATATGGCAAAATTGCAGTTTACCTGTGCTACGGTGTATGCTTTGCGGCGAGGAATGCGTGTTGGACATCTGTCTTTCACTTCCATCAGCAGTACCAATGGACGCCGATACTTTGCTAAGTCCAATAACGGCTCACGCATTGTGTTGTCCCCAGCGGCTACCAATCCTGATGACGGCATTTGTGGAGACTCCTGTACTACAGCCAAGTGGTAACAGTGGAGCGAGTGACAAAAGCAACATCATCCAGGTACAACGTTCTGTGAGCATTGCTGATCCTGCCTTCGATGACAGCAATCATTCTCACACCTGCCAAGTTTCAGCGCTATCTAATTTGGTTGAACTATCACCTGATTTTGTAGACCAATTCTTTGCGAGCCTGTCTGATACGATGTTCTCACCCATAGAGAAACAATAACTTTTGAAAAGCTTTCCGACACACAGCGTTCCTATGAACTCTGGATTCGGCCTTCAGTTTTGATCAACAAAAACTGCCAGGAGCTTTGGTAAACTGATTTTTCTTTGAATTGGACAATTTTTCGAATATTGACCCTTTTACTTTTTTTGGCACGAACAATTCTTTGCTTAACGTAAAAACCATTCTTAGAGAACAGAAGCTTCACACTTCTATTTCTAAACACTTCTAGAGACATAACAACATTACACCAGCCTCTAGCACACATGTTATTACAATACATTTTTATGTGATGATTTATCTCGCATTTCTTCTGTCAGAGATACTTCATGTGTAATTCTTTTTGCATAATCGTTCATTAATTTTATATGCAATAATTTTTTGAATGATTACTATGCTTTTAAAACTACGTACAGTACCTAAATTCCATGTATTACAAGTACGCCTATTTTCGAATGCATTTATGTATTTTGGGGTGGGCTATGTTACACATTGTTACACATGCATCTAATTGCTTAGTTTTAGTAATTTTGATGGACATGAATTCGTGGAGTGGGTGTCATGTGCTTATCTAGGTTCCTGATCGATACTGTGACCTTATGCCCCTATTCGGCTATAAAGCCCTTTATTCCCTATATTGGCATAACCGTTCAAGTGCGATTTTCTGAAAAGTCATCTCTGGCCTCACACGAGCAGAGCCACAGAGCCACATTCCAGCATGACTCTCTGCTACTTCCTTTGCAACCAATTAGTGCAATGACAGAGCAGCAGTCACTATCTGATATTCCTAGATAACACTCCGAGTTCTTCAACAAGATAAAAACTTAGCAAACCTGGAAATCCCCGCTTGCTATGTTTTGATTAGTAATAGAACTCTAATGAGCAACTGATAGCTGCCACTTCCTAGTGACATCTTTTATTGACGGCTTATGTCCAGCAAACTTGCGTCAAACCCGGCACCTGTCAGGTATAAATATTACCAACGTTGCCTTAAGCAAGGTGAGAGCGAAGCTAGCTGCTGAGAGCGAGAGCTACTGTTGCTGATGCCAGCTGCCTGCATGACCAGTGTTGGTAAAAACTAGCACTCTGTCGCTGCAGCCTGCTATCCTGTGGTGGTGAAGCTACTGATTACCATTATCGCCGCTACAGCGCGAACTGTGGTTCAGTACGCTTGAGGAGCCGTGCAGCCGTCCTCTGCGAAGACATCCAGCCCAGCTGCCCGCGGACGCTGTCACCCCTCCTTCCTCCCGACGCGCTGAGAGAAGCCGCTGCATTTCTCGTGCAGAGAAATCCAGTCCCGGCGCTTCCAGTTTACCCTCGCAGGTGACTGGGATATCGAGAGAGACCCCTGAAGGAGATACCAATCCTCCATCATTCTATTCAGAGGTATGGTGTTGACTAAACCCTTAGAAGAGAATTCTTGAAACAAACCTTGGCAAAACCAACTTAACTTAAGCTACTTACTTACTCCCCTTCTCACGTGTTAGGCTTAGGTCAGGCACACCGGGGTAGGCTTAGTTAGAAGCACCAGTTGAGTTTGTTAGCCTAATGTATATATGACTGTATATATGTTTTATTACTTTTAAACCATTGTATGGCTAAGAAACCATATCAATGCTTTTACAGTTCTATTTCGCAATTCTTATCTTACTGTACGTACTTTTTCTAATAACAGTTATTGCAATTGTGGCAATACATTTCTCTTGTACGAGAAGAAAGACTGTTCAATAAATGTCAACCTTTATTGATAAACGCCCGTCTCTCTATTCTCTACATATTGTGAAAGTAAACTGCACCAGACTGACTGAGTGAGATCTATGTCTATTGTTTCACACGACCCTAGAGATCGACTCTTGATCTGAGGAGCAAAGTTGTCATGTTGCACGGTTGTTGGAAAACTGAATCCCTTCTTGTCTGTGCCAGGGAAGCTGATCACTTCCTATGCAGAGAAGAAAGTTTCCAGTGACCTCTGAGCTAGTTGGTAACACAACCCAATTAAGTTTAGCATAGTCAGTGGAGGCCTGGAATATAGCCAGTTCCACGTCGATACTACTGTTTATGTTATTCCAATGCGCAGGGCCTAGTGGGAAACTAGGAACTACACTACAGTGCTAAGGTGTCTGCGGTGTTGGATAACCATAGGGTGAAGTTGGCGGCGGCTTGGTTTGGGTTAGAAGAGTGGGCTGGGGTGTTTAGAAGGAGCGATGAGGAGATCTGGTCGATGGTGATTTTGTTCCAGTTTCTTTGCAGAGTAGGTTGGAGGTGGTTGGTGGGTTTCGGCTTGTTGTAGGTGAAGTGAACGCAGCTGTGGTCAGTCCAGAGGAGATCTGTATTGTGGCTGAAGGAGACATGATTGCTGGAGGTGAAGATGGGGTCGAGTGTGTGGCCTGCGATGTGGGTGGGGGAAGTGACCAGTTGTTTAAGTCCGAGGTTGGCGAGGTTGTCCAAGAGGGTGGTGGTGTTGCGGTCGTTGATCTTTTCAAGGTGAAAGTTGAGGTCTCCCAGAAGGATGTAGTCTTTGGAGGGGAGCGCGTGTGGAGTGATGAAGTCCGTGACGTCTTCACTGAATTTTGCGCGGGGTCCTGGTGGTCTGTAGAGGAGGGTGCCTCTGAGTGTGGTCTTGGGGTCGATGTGGATCTGGAAGTGAAGGTGTTCGGAGTTGGCGAGGTTGGCGTCAGAGCTTGTTGAGATGCGGATTGATTTTTTATGGACGATAGCGATTCCTCCTCCTGTGTGGCCGGTACGGTCCTTGCGTGTGATCTTATAATCTGTAGGGATGGCAATGGTGATGTCTGGGGCGGAGGAAGCGTTCATCCATGTTTCTGTTAGGAAGGCGACGTCTGGAGAGATGGTGTCTAGTAGATTCCATAGGTCAATGGCGTGCCTGTGGACCGATCGGGTGTTGAGAAGGATGCATTGTAGGTGATTGGGGTGGGGAATCTGTGGTGCGGTCGTAGCGGAGATGGCATGGCACACTAAACTCTGCAAGATGACAGGGTCTGGCTCTCCATGCTCAAGGGCAGGTGTTCTTAGTTTTCCTGGGTAATGTTCCTTCAACCAGCTGGGAGACTAGTAGGCCTTTGTCCGTAGCCTTGGTCACAGGCAGACATCTTGCAAGCTTCCTCTTCTCACACAGCCCATCTGACATCTTGGCAGATGACACATTTTTTAGATTCAACCTCCCCTTCTTATAGTCTTTTTTCCTGACACCAAATTTGATTAGGTTCTGAGTCAATAAAGTTGTATGTTTGGGTTCTGCTTCTTTTGAAGTGGACACTTCTGATTTTCTTCTTTCCTCGTGTAAGATGTCTATCACAGCCGTCAAAACTCCAAAGCTGGTTGTCCTACAGCACCACTCATGGGAGTGATCAATGTTCACACCTAGATGTTAGCCACAGTGATATATGCATCACATGTTTAATCCCAGACTCTCAGACCTACTTTTTATGACTCCCTCATCAGCCCCAACCCCCTTCCTGAAATGTGTCCAGGCCACTTCCTTGTGATCTATCACTGAATGAAAAAGAAAGAGCAGCCTTTTGAACTATAAAGGGAACCTCTGCCTTTTCCCTCTTGTGTGTGTTCCATCCAGCTCACAAGAATGCAGCAATATACAAATCTGACTGGGGGATTCCTCTCCTCCTCATGTCTTCACCAGGCAGGCCTGAGATTCCCAAAATGGAACCCAGAGTCCTCCATGTAATGTACCACTGCAGGCACACTTTTGATCCTGCACTGTTACCTCTATGCATTGTAGCCGTACATGTACACAATTCATTCAGTGCACAAACTCAGTATACACACACAGTTCAGCACTGAAGCTTTTCTATCTTTTACCAAGGTATGTTCAATACAAAACAATACTTTTAGGGAGGGCCCGAGGGATGTTTACAGATCAACCTAAGTTATATCCCTCCAAAAATTACATATACAACATACAAACTTAGGGGTCTACAAAAGAGGATATAAAGGAGCCTCTTAAAAAGTAATCTTGATGTTTAGTATAATACATGAAGGTAAAGCTCGGCTGACTAATTATAATAATGGGCATGGAAACCCAAAAAGAAGGCCATCGGTGATTGTAGAAGGAACTCAATTAGGATTCCCATCAAACTCTTGTGATGATCAATATTATCACTTGGTTATCCTGCGGGTCTGGTGTCTCTAGATCATTGAGGATGGGTAAAGTTGCCTCCAAAGGAGTTTGTTTTGATAAATGAATTTAATAAGTTGTGAAAGTTAATTGCGATTCTCCTATTAACATGACCAGAGAATCTGGATTTCATTAAAGACACGGAGGCTAACATTATGCATATAACTTTTAATGCAACTCCAAACAGCCGCATATGTCATAAAGCAAAAAGTTCCAATGGAACATTAACAATAAACAATTCTACAAAGCACCAGGCAATCAGCCTCTTTTAAATAAGGATTGAAGAAGAAAGGAATGTCCCAATGAGAAACTCAATGAAGATGCTTCAAATAAACTATGAGACTTCATATAAACGATGAGACTTCATATAAACGATGAGACTTCAAATAAACCAAAGAGTTCCAAGATCCGAAGGAAAGGGAACAGGAACAAAGGTTCACGAGAGGTTATCTGAAAAGAAAAGAAGTGTAAATAACTCTTGGAATATAAATAAAGATAAATCCTGAAAAGGAATCCTGAGTTAAAATAAAACATTTTTTTTTTTTTTTTTTAAATGTAATCTGAACATTGTAAAAGCAAGATTAACAATGCTAAAGAGAGAAAAATATTATTAACCATCAACCACCCAGGGAAGGGTGGGAGGGATAATGTTAGCCTCCGTGTCTTTAATGAAATCCAGATTCTCTGGTCATGTTAATAGGAGAATCGCAATTTCATTACAAGACCGGAGGCTACCATTATGCATGTTGGTAGCTTTGTAAAACAACATCAGACATATGAGATATAGGTTTGCAATAATGATGAGCAAAGGTTCTAGAATTTGACCAATCAGCAGCTTTAAGAATATCATCTAACTTACCTCCTGACCAAAAGGACTTACTGGCCATAGCACCTCTGATAGAATGTGGTTTGAAGATGTTTAGATCAACACCAGCAAAATTCATAACAATTTTAACCCATCTTGCAATAGAGGAGGAGGATATACCTTTATGAGGTTTAACAAAGGATATAAGCAATTGATTAACGCCAGAAGGGCGAAGAGCATGCATACTTAAATCATATTGTTTCATACAATCCACAATACAAAGTTTTTTACAAACATCAAATCGAGGATAGAAAATAAAATCAGACATAGTTTTAGTTCTTCTGTGGATTTCAAATTTAACTCCAAACATATCATAGGATCTATAAGAAATATCTAGAGCTTTAACATCAGAAACTCTACGACATGAGATTAGACAAAGAAGAGTAGCTAACTTGATAGAAAGGTTCTTTCTGTTCAAAAGTGAATTATCAGGCCAACTACAGAAGAGGTCAAGAATTAATTTAACATCCCAGAGAGATTGATATCTAGGTTTTGGAGGTCTTCTAAGTCTTATGCTTTTAAGGATTCTACAAATAATAGGATTTTTACCTACCGTCTTATTGTTGATTAAGGAATGACCAGCAGAAATAGCTGATCTATAGCAATTGATAGATCTGTAACTCAGACCTCTATCAAATTGTTCTCCAAGAAAATTGATTATATCAACGACAGGTGCTTCCACGGGATCCAAGTTCCTTTCCAAGCACCAACGTAACCAGACTTTCCAAATGTTGTTATACCGGTAGTGTGTTCCCGGGGCCCAAGATTCTCCGAGGAGAGTTGAAGCTGTTGACGAAAGTCTAGAGAGATCATTGGATCTCCTGACACTCTCCAGGCAAGAAGGTTCAACTTCCCTGTTTGAACAAGAGGGTGAATTAGACCGTCTATGTCTATGAGAAGGTTGTTGAGAGAGGGGATTAGGAAAGGAAGGTCGTAAGCCATCTCCAGAGTAGTTGGGAACCAGGCTTGGGAAGGCCAGAAGGGAGTTATCAGGACAATGGAGGCATGTTGAAGTCTCACTTTCTGGAGGACTCTCTGGATCATGGCAAAGGGAGGGAAGGCATAAGCGTTGAGTCCCGCCCAAGATTGAAGAAAAGCGTTTACTGCTAGAGCACCGGGGTCGGGCATTCAGCTGTAATAAGCATCTAGTTGAAAAGTCAGTCTGCTCGCAAAGAGATCTATTTGGAAGGGACCCCAGAAATAGTTGAGGGATCTGAATATTAAGGTGTTGAGTTTCCAATCTGAACGATCCAAGAGGAATCTGGAATTCCAATCTGCAGAAAGGTTGGAATCTCCTGGGAGGTATTCTGCTCTTAGAGATATTTTGTGTTCTAGACAAAATATCCAAAGTTTTTTGGCTAAATTTGACAAGTCCTCTGACTTCGTTCCGCCTAGGCGATTTATGTAAGCAACTGCAGAAATATTGTCCATTTTTAGAATTACTGATCTGCCTTGAAGAGAGTGTTTGAAGATCATTAGGGCATAAAGACCCGCAGTGAGTTCCAGGAAGTTTATATGGTGAGAAGACTCTTCTCGAGACCAAACTCCACCAGTATTTTGATCTAGGAGACAGGCACCCCAGCCGTGAAGGCTCGCATCTGATTCCAAAATAAAGTCTGGTGTTGAACCAAAAATCGCTCTGCCGTTCCAAGCATCCAAATTCTCCAACCACCAGGTTAGTTCTGAGATGGATTCTTGGTTCAGGGAAACATGGTCTCCGTACCAGAGACCTGATCTTAAAGCTTTTCCCTTTATCCTTTGAAGGGCTCGATAGTTTAGGGGGCCCGGAAAGATAGCTTGAATGGAGGATGAGAGAAGACCTAAGAGTCTGGCTAGTTCCCTTAAGGAAAGATTTTGATGTTTGAGGACATGTCGTATCTCTTTTTTGATTTTGGAAATCTTCTTCGGAGGAAGAAGGAGAAGGCAATTGGTGGTGTCTACAGTGAAACCTAGGAATTCCATGGACTTTGAGGGGGACAGTATTGACTTTTCTTTGTTTACAATAAAGCCTAGGTTTTCTAAAAGGTCTATAACAGTTTTGAGATCTTGAAGAATTTGAGTATGATCTTGAGACATAATAAGGATATCGTCTAGGTAAATAATCATACGAATACCCTTTTCTCTCAGAGATGAGGCGACTGCCCTCATTATTTTGGTGAAACACCAAGGGGCTGATGAGAGACCGAAAGGGAGAGCTTGGAATTGATAAAGACGGTTCTTCCAAATAAATTGTAGGAAGGGTTGATCTTTCTTGGCCATAGGGATGGTAAAATAGGTGTCTTTGAGATCTAGTTTGACCAACCAGTCTCCTTCTAACAAGAGATCTCTCAGAAGATGGATACCTTCCATCTTGAAATGTCTGTAAACAAGGAACTTGTTGAGTCCTCTGAGATTTATAACGGGTCTCCAGCCCTTGTCCTTCTTTTTTACTAGAAAGAGTGTACTTATGAATCTCAGAAATTCCATAGGGACTTCTGTGATTGCGCCTTTCTGGAGCATTGAAGAGATTTCTTCTTCTATGATCTTCTCTTGATCGGGAGAGAGAGGCATTATTTTTGGAAAGGAAACCTGAATCGGTGTATCTATGAAGTCTATTGTAAAACCGGTAACGGTGTTCAGAACCCATGGATCTTGAGTGATAAGTTTCCAGTTCTGTAGAAAGAATTTTAGTCTGCCTCCGACTTTCGTGGGAGGGGAAAAAGAAGTCAAAGCACTTACTTTGTGGGTTGTTCTCGGTGGGTCCTCCTCTTGGTCTGGAACCTCTTGATCGAAAGCCTCTGCCTCTTGGAGGATAGAATTGAGATTGGTAGGAGGACTGGTAGCTGCCTCTAGAGTCAAAGCCTCTTGATCTGCCATAGGGCCTTCGATTAAAACGGCCGAAAGATTGGCCCCTTCTTCCGGCCCTGCCAAAAAGGTTATTAGTGTTCTGGTTGAAGACTTTTTTCATATTTTGGTGAGCTCTGTCTAGGGCAGTAAAGGTTGATACGTATCTACCTAGCGTTTTGATGAGGTCTTCTCCAAAAAGTAGTCCCTTAGGGTTAAGGGAGGGTTCTTTATCGGCTAGGTCACTTAGTTTGGGGCTAATTTTAGTAAGGACGACTCTCCTTCTTTCAGAATTAAGCCCAGCATTGGCGTTTCCTAGAAGGACTAGAGCCCTCTGACTCCAACCACGTATAAGGTTAGTATCCAAGGTTGAGCCATTAATGTGACTTTCTTCCGCTGCATCGATAATTTTAGAGAGAGGGCCCAAAATGTCTAGAACTCGGTCTTGGCAGATTTTAAGGGATCTTTCCATGCCTTTCCTAGGATCTCTGCCGAGTTTGAAGAGATATTTAATTAGCTCGGGGTCGAGATTAGGGGTTTGGCAGACTTTGCCTTCAATAAAGGGTCTTGAGCATTCCATTCGTAAGAGATTGCGGGTATTTCTCTCAAGAGGATTCCTGATCCACTTGGTGATAAATTTAGTAACATGTTCCAAAGGAGTCCAATCGGAGCTCCTGGGATGTCTAATGTTAAGGGGAGAAAACATTTCTTGACCAAGGGGGTCTAAGATGCTATCTTTTGAGGAGGAAGGCAAATTATCATCAATAGAATCAAAGTCTTGGTCATTTTCATCCAAGTCTAGGATGTATTCATCAGGGAAATCTGAATTAGTGTCATCATAGTCGTCGTGGGTAAGATTATCGAATTTGTCATGGCATGTAGATTCAATATTTTGAGCACTTGGATAAGTTGTGCCGCTGGGGACACCTTTAAAATTTGTGCCGCGGTGGACACCTTTATAAGTTGTGCCGCTTAGGACACCCGAGGTACTAGGACCTGAAATAGTGCTCCTGGGGGTAGAATCAATATTTTTTGTTTTTTTAGTCTTTTTACCCCTTGAATTAGAGAGGTCATTATCATTATTATATCCCTGTTGGAAATTATCCTCCTCTTCGGGGGAAAGGGATCTCTTAGATGCCATGACATTGGAAAGTGTAGAGAACATACATGACCTCATTTCTTTATGGATGAGGGATTTAAGTGCTTCATTATCGAAGTTTGGGAGAGAGATGTTGTCTTGTTCTGAATCAGAATCAGACATTATAAGGATGAGAGAGGGGGGTGTAGATAAATAGTAATTAAATAGTAAATCTCTCACTTGTTCTCCACTTTTTTTTTTTTTTATGAATATAAATCGATTAAGGATAATGCCCCTCTTTTTTTTTATTTTTTTTTTATAGGGAATAGGATAGGAGGTAGATGAGAGTTTTGAGTTGGTAATGTAGCACAAAAAACGAAGAAAATATTGGAAATAGGTGTAAGCCGGTCGATCGCGTTTGGAAACTGACAGTTTCCTTGTGCGCGATCGGCCGGTTGCTAGGATACTCTCATTGTGAGCATCGCATTTGAGGAAAGGCGCTAGGCAACAACAACGCGTAGCGCGTGTGTTGCCAATGGCCTTTCCTCGTGTATTACTGAAGAGACGCGGTAAGACGCGGTAGAGAAGGGGAATGCTCGATGTTTTGATGAAAACGGGAGGCGAGCAAGATAAAAGGCAAGGGTTTTAGAAATAAGCGCGATGTTAATAAGATAACAATTTAAAATCGGCGCGTGAAAAGGCAAAGGGGAGAAAACCGAGCCGTCCTCCATACATTGGAGGGCGGGCTACGATCGAGGGGGGGTGGGGGGGAAGGGTGCAGCGTTACGTTGCAAGGCAATTCGAAGAGGAGAAATACAATTCAGTATAAACAGGTTATAAATGTACAAAATGTAACATTAAACAGATTAGAAGTATAACAGTTCTAAGTAAGAGTCAAAGACAGTCAAATTAAAGGCAAGTTATAACAGCAGTAGTAAGATAGTAAATAGGCAGTAAACAATGTTGTAGAGAGTAACAGAAAACATGACTTATCTGCTTGGAGCCGCATTTAAAAGAGGCTGATTGCCTGGTGCTTTGTAGAATTGTTTATTGTTAATGTTCCATTGGAACTTTTTGCTTTATGACATATGCGGCTGTTTGGAGTTGCATTAAAAGTTATATGCATAATGTTAGCCTCCGGTCTTGTAATGAAATTTAACGCAGGTAACTTAATTGTCCTGAACCCAGTTAAGTGAAAAATCAAGAGCAAACATATATAACAACACTAAATAGACGTAACAATACTTAACATAAACAATGACCAGTAGACATGTGTATAGGCAAAGTATTAGATTTTATCAAAATTTAAATCAAAGCGGGAAAGTACAATATTTGTATTTAGGAGATTTGTAGAGCGCATGGCTGCCCGAGAGCGTCCCAGCACAATACAAAAAATTAATATACACAGGAATACAGGATAAATGTATGAAAGTAAATCACAAAATCTGTGTAGAGCCTGTTATCTGCCTATCCGAAAAAGGTGACTGAATTATCCTTTGGATCAAGCAGGAAGTCGACGTTTCGGTCTTGTCTGAGTAATTTTATAAGACCATCATCAGGACAGAAGAGTTATGATATTGTAACTCCCCAAAAAGCGAGGGGATCACAAAGGATCAAGTGCTGAGTGACGACGGACTCCCTGTGACTCCAATTTCAACATTCACACAGATTTGATACTTGTGACGACTTGCTAAGGCACTACGATCTTTTCAGACGAGTGTTTTTCGAATAACGGTAATCAAGAGAAGATATTTACTCACTCTGTCACAACAGTGAAGTTCAATCCTCGTTTCGTTCGATTTTTGCAATACATTTCGTCTTAACCATAGTGATTGACGGCCACAGAACGAAGATCCGACATGAGGCGGCTGCTTTGATGTCCACTATACCTAATGCACTTGATCCTTTGTGATCCCCTCGCTTTTTGGGGAGTTACAATATCATAACTCTTCTGTCCTGATGATGGTCTTATAAAATTACTCAGACAAGACCGAAACGTCGACTTCCTGCTTGATCCGAAGGATAATTCAGTCACCTTTTTCGGATAGGCAGATAACAGGCTCTACAGAGATTTTGTGATTTACTTTCATACATTTATCCTGTATTCCTGTGTATATTAATTTTTTGTATTGTACTTTCCCGCTTTGATTTAAATTTTGATAAAATCTAATACTTTGCCTATACACATGTCTACTGGTCATTGTTTATGTTAAGTATTGTTACGTCTATTTAGTGTTGTTATATATGTTTGCTCTTGATTTTTCACTTAACTGGGTTCAGGACAATTAAGTTACCTGCGTTAAATTAACTTTCACAACTTATTAAATTCATTTATCAAAACAAACTCCTTTGGAGGCAACTTTACCCATCCCATTACGTTTCACCCAGGCCCCCAAAGGTTTACTGGGTTGCTCACTCTATTGACTATATTCTAGATCATTGAGACACCCTTTGTCGGAGTGAGATTCCGACCTACAATCACTTAAGGACCAAGTGACTCAGATCTAATGGGATCAAGTGCAGTGCAAAGAAAATTATAAAGTGGTGAATTAAAATAGGATAGAGAACCTCAGGAAAAACTTTATTGAAAGAGGCCTCTTCCTGTTAAAAACGAGAACAGTGCAAAAATATATGTCTTGCAGTTTAACCAAATACCTGCATGGGGGCCAACATGTTTCAGCCTAAATGGGAAAAGGGGACCCAAGGCTTTCTTCAGGGCCTCTGTTCTAACTGATAAATGCTACTGCGTGTAATGTGTAATAAACAATATATACAAATGTGTGTAATTCTTAGACAGTAATAACAAAAAGGATATAGTTTTCATTCATGTGTTAGTACTCCGCCGTATCGCCTGTAGTTTCAATCATCTATAATAACAAACACACGATGGACACATAATTAGAATTATCCATGTCCTAAAAACACATGTCCAAACAAGTTCTAAAGGGACTGTGTCTACTCACCCAGTGTGTCCGGGGATCAGACCTCACCTCTCCTGGACCTGGCTCAGGAACTGTGAGACCCCACTCTGTAAAGGTAAGACATACTGGGACTGAATATGGAGGAGAGAACAAACCTTTCCTGCTCTATCCCATATCTATAATGAACCCAGACTAGTATTGTCTTGCCATATAGAGTTAGACTTACTCCTCTCATCTTATCCACAAAAAGCTCAAACCACTCAGGCTATCAAACAAACCTCTGACTGGGTTTTAGTCTCTAAAATCAATGTAATTCATTTCTAAAAAATGCCACGAGGGAAACAGGAAACACTCTTCCCAAGAACTCCTCAGAGAGTCAGTAACATTGTAAGACAAGTAAGTATAGCAGTTACAAAGATGAAGGAACACTGCCTACCTGTCTGTCGTTGCCTCTGGCCGGTACCGAGTCAGGGGGAGGCAATGAGCCGGACCAGAAAGACTCTTTTTGAACTCGAGTAATTGGCCGTTCATCCAATCGACAGGGCGTCGGTGTACAGGACGCCGATTATCATATATGATCAAATCTAAATCTCTTCACTGAGTGCAACAACAAAGTAGCAAAGTAGTCCTTAAAACACCACTTACTTATATTTGTCAAGTGTGTATTGTATGAATCTGCATACCCGAGCCTTCGTCTTGAAAAGCACAACAGAGCACGTGTTCTCGCGAGGGTAAACTGGAAACTACCAAATGACGTCATATTGTAGTCATGAGTAGTTTGTGAGAAGCGTGCCTTAAGAATGGATGAAGTGAGCACTCTTTAATCTCAAAATTATTAATATTGTGCTAAATTAGAAAGACACATGGCTCTCATAATTATTATTATTGTGTCAAAATGGACTGCCACATAGGTTGAAGGGAGTGCAAAAACCAGGCTTATTGAGGCAGTTAGCGGCTAAAACGCTAGGACATAATCTCGCGAGATTGACTGAAAACTACCAAATTACATCATTCGTTTGGCTTTGGTAGTCCTTTAAATTAGCAAGACACAAGGCTCTCATAATTATTATTATTGTGTCAAAATGGACTAACACACAGGTTGAAGGGAGTGCAAAGACCAGGCTTATTTTGGCAGTTTAGCGGCTAAAACGCGAGGACATCATCTCGCGAGGATAACAGAAAACTACCAAATTACATCAATCGTTTGGCTTCGGTAGTCCTATGAATAGTGCTATAGGAACTCCTGAAATACAGAGGAAATTAGAAACCTTATTAATGCGACTAGCAGATATTGTGATGTAAGCCTCCTTAGATGAAATTCAAAATGTAATTACGGTGCAGCATGACCACAAAGGGGCAAAATATGTAAGAGACCTGCCGTTCATGTCTCCCTAACGATAAGCCTTCATACAGCTCTTCTATCTTAAGCCCCTAAAGTGGCAAAATCCCTAATGAAGGCTAAACTAAGGTATTTCGTCATTTAAACCTTGGCTGTCTGTATGCAGTTTCTATACCTATTTCTGTTCTTTTTTAAACAAAAAATTGGATACATCATTTATATGGGAAGGAATGAACGGTTTTTCAAGAACCGTCCACGAAAAATCTGATGCTCCATGATTATGTTGTATAAAGTGTTTCGTCAACTTAGAGACATTCTTTTTACAACGAAAAGTGCTTTTATGTTCAAGCATTCATGTCTGGACCTTCCTGGTCGTCATCCCAATATATCGCTCATTGCATGGACATGTCAACTGATAGATTAAATGGGAGCTATTGCAATTAGTAAATTGCCTTAATTCCCAAGGTCTTTTCGTACCAATATCAATACTGGTCATTTTTGATGGCTGTGGGCACATGGAACATTCACCGCAAGGGTGGTGTCCAAGAACTGCTGGTAAGTCCCACAATGTCCCTATATTTCGTCTGGGTAGCTCTTAAGGACGAGTGTGTACCAGCTGATCTCGCAAATTATGTGACCGCTTAAAAGCGAATAATGTATATTCGATTTTGTCGTTGCTACAATTGAGTACCCTCCAATGTTGTCTAATAACTTTCTGAATTTCATTAGATTTGGTGTTAAATGTACTGACAAACGTCAGTCGATCCAATGGAGTTTTTTGGGTAGGAGGCTCTAAAAGTGCTTCATGACTATTGTTAGTTGCTCGCTTTAGCGAGCGACTAATTAATTTGGCTGGATGGTGTCTGTCTAGCAATTGGCTAGAAAGACTAGCTGCATGTTTATCAAAAGTTTCAGAAGTGGAACAGTTCCGCCGGACTCGGAGGAACTGTTCGAAGGGTAAATTGTCACGTGCTGACTTAGGATGTTGAACTTTAGGTTCCTGCGGTTTACTATTGAGACTAGTAAAGAAAAGATTGCCTTTCTGGATCTTTCCATTTACACTACTCCTACAGGTCTAGAATGTGAACTTTCCCGGAAGCCTATGGCGAGGAACTCACTCCTCCTATAGGAGAGTCAACATCCTAAGTCACTACGTGACAATTTACCCTTCGGACAGTTCCTCCGAGTCCGGCGGAACAGTTCCACTTCTGAAACTTTTGATAAACATGCAGCTAATCTTTCTAGCCAATTGCTAGACAGACACTAACCAGCCAAATTAATTAGACGCTCGCTCAAGCGAGCAACTAACAATAGTCGTAAAGCACTTTTAGAGCCTCCTACCCAAAAAGCTCCATTGGATCGACTGACGTTTGTCAGTACATTTAACACCAAATCTAATGAAATTCAGAAAGTTATTAGACGACATTGGAGGGTACTCAATTGTAGCAACGGCAAAATCGAATATCTATTATTCGCTTTTAAGCGGTCACATAATTTGCGAGATCAGCTAGTACACACTCGTCCTAAAGAGCTACCCAGATGAAATATAGGGACATTGTGGGACTTACCAGCAGTTCTTGGACACCGCCCTTGGGGTGCATTTTCTATGTGCCCACAGACATCAAAAATGACCAGTATTGATATTGTTACGAACAGACCTTGGGAATTTAAGCAATTTACTAATTGCAATAGCTCCCATTTATTCTATCAGTTGACATGTCCATGCAATGAGCGATATATTGGGATGACGACAGGGAAGGTCCGGACACGAATGCTTGAACATAAAAGCACTTTTCGTTGTAAAAAGAATGTCTCTAAGTTGACGAAACACTTTATACAACATAATCATGGAGAATCCGATTTTTCGTGGACGGTTCTTGAAAAACCGTTCATTCATTCCCATATAAATGATGTATCCAATTTTTTTATAAAAAAAAGAACAGAAATGGGTATACAAACTGCATACAGACAGCCAAGGTTTAAAGGACGAAATACCTTGGTTTAGCCTTCATTAGGGATTTTACCACTTTAGGGGCTTAAGATAGAAGAGCTGTATGAAGATTTATCGTTAGGGAGACATGAACAGCAGGTCTCTTACATATTTTGCCCCTTTGTGGTCATGCTGCACCGTAATTACATTTTGAATTTCATCTGAGGAGGCTTACATCACAATATCAGCTAGTCGCATTACTAAGGTTTCTAATTTCCTCTGTATTTCAGGAGTTCCTATAGCACTATTTATAGGACTACCGAAGCCAAACGATTGATGTAATTTGGTAGTTTTCTGTTATCTTCGCGAGATGATGTCCTCACATTTTAGCCGCTAAACTGCCAAAATAAGCCTGGTCTTTGCACTCCCTTCAACCTGTGTGTTAGTCCATTTTGACACAATAATAATAATTATGAGAGCCTTGTATCTTGCTAATTTAGAGGACTACCAAAGCCAAATGAATGATGTAATTTGGTAGTTTTCAGTCAATCTCGCGAGATTATGTCCTAGCATTTTAGCCGTTAACTGCTTCAAAAAGCCTTGTTTTTACACTCCCTTCAACCTATGTGGCAGTCCATTTTGACACAAAAATAATAATCATGAGAGCCATGTGTCTTTCTAATTTAGCACAATATTAATAATTTTGAGATTAAAGAGTGCTCACTTCATCCATTCTTAAGGCACGCTTCTCATGAACTACTCGTGACTACAATATGACGTAATTTGGTAGTTTCCAGTTTACCCTCGCGAGAACACGCGCTCTGTTGTGCTTTTCAAGACGAAGGCTCAGGTATGCAGATTCATACAATACACACTTGACAAATATAAGTAAGTGGTGTTTTAAGGACTACTGTGTTGTTGCACTCAGTGAAGAGATTTAGATTTGATCATATACGATAATCGGCGTCCTGTACACTGACGCCCTGTTGATTGGATGAAAGGCCAATTACTCGAGATCAGAAAGAGTCTTTCCGGTCCTGCTCGTTGCCTCCCCCTGACTCGGTACCGGCCAGAGGCAATGACAGACAGGTAGGCAGTGCTCCTTCATCTTTGTAACTGCTATACTTACTTGTCTTACAATGTTACTGACTCTCTGAGGAGTTCTTGGGAAGAGTGTTTCCTGTTTCCCTTGTGGCATTTTTTAGAAACTAATTACATTGATTTTAGAGACTAAAACCCAGTCAGAGGTTTTGTTTGATAGCCTTAGTGGTTTGAGCTTTTTGTGGATAAGATGAGAGGAGTAAGTCTAACTCTATAAGGCAAGACAATACTAGTCCGGTTCATTATAGATATGGACTAGAGCAGGACAGGTTTGTTCTCTCCTCCATATTCAGTCCCAGTATGTCTTATCTTTACAGAGCGGGGTCTCACAGTTCCTGAGCCAGGTCCAGGAGAGGTGAGGTCTGATTCCCGGACTCACTGGGTGAGTAGACACAGTCCCTTTAGAACTTGTTTGGACATGTGTTTTTGGGACTTGGATAATTCTAATTATGTGTCCATTGTGTGTTTGTTATTATAGATGATTGAAACTCCAGGCGATACGGCGGAGTACTAACACATGAAGGAGAACTATATCCTTTTTGTTATTACTGTCTAAGAATACACAAATTTGTATATATTGTTTATTACACATTACACACAGTAGCATTTATCAGTTGGAACAGAGGCCCTGAAGAAAGCCTTGGGTCCCCTTTTCCCATTTAGGCTGAAACATGTTGGCCCCCATGCAGGTATTTGGTTAAACTGCAAGACATATATTTTTGCACTGTTCTTGTTTTTAACAGGAAGAGGCCTCTTTCAATAAAGTTTTTCCTGAGGTTCTCTATCCTATTTTAATTCACCACATAATAATTTTCTTTGCACTGCACTTGATCCCATTAGATCTGAGTCACTTGGTCCTTAAGTGATTATAGGTCGGAATCTCACTCTGACAAAGGGTACGATCAATGTCTCAATGATCTAGAGACACCAGACCCGGAGGATAACCAAGTGATAATATTGATCATCACAAGAGTTTGATGGGAATCCTAATTGAGTTCCTTCTACAATCACTGATGGCCTTCTTTTTGGGTTTCCATGCCCATTATTATAATTAGTCAGCCTAGCTTTACCTTGATGTATTATACTAAACATCAAGATTACTTTTTAAGAGGTTCCTTTATATCCTCTTTTGTAGACCCCTAAGTTTGTATGTTGTATATGTTCATTACAAAAACACACCTCCAGCCCACACAGTATCCATGTGGGTGCTGTACGAAACTTCATCCTTCATGTACTGTACTGTACTGCAGGCAAATACACATACACATAGATAGTGCATGTTCTCATGTCACTACGCTATCACAGCACTACATCATTCATGTCATGTATTCCTCACTGGCATACATGCACACAGTACATGCACTATACAGTACTGCTCTATTATTGTATTGTACCCTTCCCAGGCACACATACAGCCTGTGCAGAGTCACTACTCCTGCGCTACAGAGCCTTCAATATCTACTTGATGTTGGCAAAGGGTGAGTTAAGCACACTGCAATGGAACTTTTAAAAAGGGGATGAGTGCATAAGCCTCACTTCAGTGACAGAGGGTAAAAAGGCCCTGTTCACGGCTACTGGTCACTACATGGTACTGCAATAAAGGAGGCCCCTTTGAACTGGACAGCAGTGGCGCAACAAAACCTTAGAGGGGCCACATTGCAAGGTATGATTAGGGAGGCCCCACCAAATATTACCTTGTCATGACAACCTCCTCCCGGCCTTCACAAGGGCTCACAGTGACGGGCTATCCCACAAGAGACACAGAACACATGCTCTGGATTTAGTCAGTGTCCTAGAGGGTTATATGCAGGTGAATAAGAATTTACAATCTGACAATTTACACATAGTGTAAAGAACAGTTACTGACTCACCTTGGATTTCTTTTGTCATCTCTCTTCTGACCTATTGTCATTTTCTTTCAGTGCTGCATGTATACCAAACTAAGAACTCTTAAACATTTGGTGGGTGCTGCTATACCCACTAGCAAGTGCAAAACCATAGAGTTGAATGGCCTGCACAATTTGCCCATGTCATTTGTTAGAAGCAAATGAAACAATTGATGAACGGAATGCTGAACAATGTCAAACATCCAGCCCCAGTAAGAGATCTGGGCCTAAATACATAGTTTTCTTTCTCACCATACCATTCCAGTTTGGACCCAGCCATATGCAAATGAGTCTTAACCCTGCCTGTCATGGGAACAGTCCAGTCCGAAATGCCAGGCCAAGTCCTCCGTGGACCGAAACAAGCATCCTAGGACCAGTTTAAGGTCTCACCCCTCATCCGCCAGGATAGCTTGAATCCAGTGACACAGTGAGCATGGGGCCCACATTTGGGAATACCCCTCCCACTTGGAATTACAGAAGTAAAAAGAACAATTTATTGTAGGGAATTCTGAAGAATGACAAACACTCACCCCCAATAAGAGATCTGGGCCTAAATCCATCGTTTTTTTGCTCATCATTCCATTTCAGTTTGGACATAGCCATATGCAAATCAGTCTTGACCCTGCTCCCCATGGGAACAGTACAGCCCAAACTGCCAGGTCAGAGCTTCCTTGGACCAGAAACAAGCATCCTAGGACCGGTTTCGGGATGTCACCCCTCGACGGCTTTAATCAATTGGCATGATGAGCTTGGGAGCCACATCTGGGCATACCCGTCCCACTTGGGGTGACAAATGCAAAAAGAACAATTGATGGACAGAATGCTTAACAATATCAAACACTCACCCAGTCCGAGATCTGGGCCTAAATCCATTATATTTTCGCTTACCACGGCAATCCAGTTTAGACCCAGTTATATGCAAATCAGTCTTGACCCTGCTCCCCATGGGAACAGTCCAGCCTGATCTGCTGAGACAAGCCCACCCTGGACCAGAAACAAGCATCCTAGGATTGGTTTGGAGGTATCACCCCCTCATCAGCAAGGATAGCTTGAATCCAATGGCATGGCTAGTATTGGACCCACATCTGGGCATGCACTTTACATTTTGGGTGACAAATGCAAAAAGAACAATTGATGTATGGAATGTTGAACAATGTCAAACACTCACCCCCTGTCAGAGTTCTGGGCCTAAGTCCATAGTTTTTTTGCTCACCACGCCATTCCAGTTTTCACCCAGTTGTATGCAAATCAATCTTGACCCTGCTTCCCATGGGAAACAGTCCAACTAGAACTGCTAGGCCAGGTCCTCCCTGGACCATAAACAAGCATTCAGGGACCAGTTTCAAGGTATCACCCTTTATTGGAAGCAGCAAGCACGCACTCATCAATGGCCCTATGCGGTGGTGGAAGAGTGGCTAAAAGCATTCCTGGAAAATATGTTTACACAAGCCCCAAATTGTACTGTGAGTGTAGCGAGTGAATTCAACTATGTCAGGGAACATAAGAGGGTGTGGGGGAATTTTATAAATTGTCTATACTAAAAGCATGTGAGTTCCCTCAGGATTATTTGCCTATCTGGATAGCTGATGGTCCCTTATCCCATCCACCCCTAAAATTAGTACTCAGTCCTCTACCAACACATGGTTTCTGTGTGAACTTATAGCTAGGACTGGTCACTATCCTGAAATGGTGTCTCATACTATTTCAAGAATTACCACCACCATTATGCCCTGGGCAATATTACACCAGGGGTGGACAACGGCATACCATGGATGTCCCTAATATATCAAGACGTACTGCCATTATATCAGGTCCAGTCATTTCCCATGGAGCACCATCATGCCAGGGATGCCCACAGAGGCCATAAATTACCATCATTATGCCAGGCCCAACATTCTGACCGAGTCAGTCATGAGCTTGTTACCCTCAGATACACAGGCACCAGCATTCAAGAAGACTCACTGAGTTTATGCTCAACCTGGACATTCCCAGTGACCTGAAGATAACAATTTTAAATCTGGAAAAGGTAAACTCAACTTTTCATCCTTCTGAGGGCAGGGAATTGAGTGACATTACATTGAGTAATACTGACATCTATTATTTACAGTGCCTAGAAATACTAGACTTAGGGGGTATTGCGTGTGTGTGTGTGTATCTGTGTGTGGTGTGTGTGTGAACTGCTATAAAAGCAACAAGTTAGGCACTATCAACATGCTTTAAAATATTTTAATTAAAGTATTAATAAGTAGCAATAAATAGCAAGCACATGTGACATTGTGCCTATCATTTGATTACAGTTACAACGTTGCTAAGAAACGACTAAAAAGTAACAATACAGTGGTAAATGAATAGGTCCGATGATGACATAACAAACTACATCTACCCTCCGAAGATATGGCATTAAATGTGTGATTTTTTTTTCACAATAGTTCCCTTCTGATACTAAATGTATATCCTACCTGTTACTAGTAGGTCACGCTACATGATGTTTTACCTTTATTGGGGGCCACACTATTACCATTTTCTTTTTTTGATTACCTCTATACACTTTAAGAGGATTATTCTGGAGCCTATATACATCGATCTCTGAGGGGACCATCACAGTATAAGAAGCTCCATCCACTACAGGAGCTTTCATACCTTCTGCTTCTATTTCTGGAGCAGATTGCTCCGGATCTAGATTGTTTGCTGTATGGATTTGCTCCCATTATAACTTTTCTTGATGTTGCAACTACAACAAAACTTATGACGCTTTAAACGATCGTATCGTTGAGAAAGTCTAAGTACTAATTGTGCACAGACGAAACACGTGTTGGCTGCATCTCACGTCTGGTATAAGTTTCAAGAGAACAAAAAATAAAGAAAATTACACATTTAAGCATTGTGACCTGGTCATCTTGTCCTTTGGATCAGTTTATGTTATTAATTTCATCGTGTATATATATGTGTGACACAGATCAATTTGATCTCACATGCTTGTGATTGTCAAGTTCTTATACAACTGAAATTAGGGTGTGCTTTAGTAACCTTCTCTTTTGGATACTTTTAACAGCAGGTTGTTTTCAACTTGCTAATAACACTCTTTGGTAGTGAGTGGCACTGTTTTCTGAGCACCCCGCTGTATTTTCAGCAATCATATATTTAATACTCCTAACTTGTGTGATTGTTGACTCATCTTTGTGTCCTGCTGGCTGCTGGCTGATTCTTCTTCGTTTGGGCTGCTTTGCCCCACCAGTGCTCCCAAAGTCCTTTCTTCGAGGCCGAGCTTGACTCCGCCCCCCTCCCACACCGTGGACGACCGGCCGGGCTTTGCTCCGCCGGTCCAGCTTGGCACTACATCCCCCAGCATCCTTAGGGGTGCGACGACGACGTGAGCAGGAACGCGCCAGGAGGCGCATAAAAACTGGACAGAGGCCGAGTCCCCTGGTGTCCTGCTGGCTGCTGGCTGATACTTCTTCGTTTGGGCTGCTTTCCCCCACCAGTGCTCCCAATGTCCTTTCTTCGAGGTCGGGCTTGGCTCCGCCCCCCACCCGCACCGTGGACGACCGGCCGGGCTTGGCTCCGCCGGTCCAGCTTGGCACTACATCCCCCAGCATCCTTAGGGGTGCGACGACGATGTGAGCAGGAACGCGCCAGGAGGCGCATAAAGACTGGACAGGTCCCTCGTCCCGCGAGGAAGCGCGCGGGACGCACCGGGCTAAGCCCGGGAAAAGGGCGGGCCCTCTGTGGCCAGAGGAGGTCGGGTCAGGCCTACCCCCTTTTACCCCGGACTTATGGATTGAAGTAATCTGCTGTTATACATCTGCTTTCTGTTTTCTGTGCATGTTTCACTGAGGACATTGCTTGTGATTTACACTTGATTAATCCTAGTGACTATACGATTTTTTACACACGATAATTGGATTTATATTATGGCCATGAAAGGGGTCCCTAAAAATATTATATCCCAGGCGGGGCCATTACCTTACTAGGGCTAAATCGGCCATTGAACTGGAAATTGAGAGAGCCGAACAACGCCTCTCTTTGGACTCTGCATCCGTTAAACGTACAACTATGGTCTTAAATGAGTTAGCTCAGAACTCTTCCATAATAGAGGAAGAAAATGATGTGCCTGATACTGCTTGTACCCCAGTTGAGGAGGGAAATGGATTAATTCCTGCTACTATTTGTCTTACTGCAGACGTAAGTGATGAGGTAAACCTAGTAACGCAAGTGAGTGAAAGTTTACAGGGCACTCCCCCCCCCCCCGTCACCACTAAAAGATATTTCAATCCATATAACTCCGGTTCAGGCACCACCTGCAAAGAGAAAGCGCAAAGGGGCAAAACATAGAGGGAGAATAGCGAAGCAGCAAAAACTGGATCTTAGCCCCCCACTGCCTATCCTTACCGCTCCTACAACACTAGATCCCTCCCAGAGTCCGGAAATACTGGTAATTAACTAGTCAGTGAACCTACTAGAACAAATTGAACAACTTATCAAATTGTTAATATCCCCGCTAATTGAAAGAATGAAAAGAATAGGGGAAAAGGTTGCAATTATAGAGAACACAACACATGCAAACGCCATACTTATAAAAGCTATTCTAGGGGCTAATCAAACCCAGAGGTCGATAAATACAGATGTGCCAAAATCTGTAGGAACAGGCGATATCGTTCAAACAACTGCTAATTCAAATGTATTGCCCCCCAATACTAATAAAGTAAAAGAAGTACAAAAGCCTGCAGTAGTAAGGAAAGACCCACAAATAGTGGGGCAGAGTAATGAAGATGTGACCCAAGAGGGTGCGAATGCTAATTATGGAAGGCTTCCAAGAAAATGTAATCGTATAGACCTACCACCGGAGGCCGCCCCATTTGTGTGTGTGCTGTCGGGAGTACCAGAACGAACTTACAAACGGGAAAATTGAAGGCCACCAAGAATTGAAAAATAAGGTATCATACTGGCTAACCAAAAATAGACCTCTCCCACCTCACATTGATGGGAAAATCCTAAATGTACGAAGAGTGGGTTGGTTAGGCCACTTGCCAAAGGATACACCTGGTGATCTGATAATAGTGAATTTCAGAGATAACCACGTTGTCCCCTTCTTAAGGACTTGGCAACCTCAAATAGGTGATGGCCCAATAGTAATTTGAGAAATATCCGATTTTAATCCAAAACTTAATTACATGCCAAGTGTGAACCCTAATTTTGAAATCTGGTGGGCAGTAGAGGACGCATTCCAGATCCCTATAATGTGATAACTCACAATCTTTATGATTTATTGTCGGGCTTGGAACTAGTGGACTGACTGAATAAGGATATCCCTTTGATTACTTCATTGAGTTTACAGGAGAACCTTGATGTGATTGATACAAGCTTAAATGATCAGAGGTTCTTTCAGGGTAATGAAACAATGAATTCAATAAAAACGTTGGCCGTAGAGATTAATACATGTAGGAAGGGGGAAGGCTCCACCAATTAGGAGTAACCGGGAAGCTGAGCTCAAAGAAACTAATGGTAAAACCAACTATTTGATAGGTAGTAGGGAATTGGGCAATGCCCCCATGGGTGAGGTGGTAGTGAATGAGAACAAAGAAAGCTGCAGTTTGATGTTTTGAAACGTAGCAGGTTTAAAGCAGAAAATCACTAATCCATCCTGGGAATGTGTTGTATTTGTATATGTGTTGTATTTGTATAGCGCGAACAGTCACCCGTAAGTATCCCGGCGCTTGTACTCCTACCACAAGGGAACCCCTCCTGGCTTTTCCTTGTGAGGTGTCCACTCCTGGGCATCCCATGGTGA
This sequence comes from Lissotriton vulgaris, assembly GCF_964263255.1. Lineage (NCBI taxonomy): Eukaryota > Metazoa > Chordata > Amphibia > Caudata > Salamandridae > Lissotriton > Lissotriton vulgaris. Next base: position 478,084,349 of record NC_141698.1, on the reverse strand, counting down.
AACCAGGCATCCCTTGTGTATCGGGGGCCGTTGTGGAGACTAAGCAAGCTATTGCCCAGAGTTGCAGCGTGGGGCCCATGCTTAGATTCAGCACTGAGGCGAGAATATCCAGTCAGAGGAATTTAAGCCCGATCCCGCCGAGGCGGGAATCGAACCCTGGTCCCTGGCCAGCACTCTGCATCAAGGTCTGCCGCTCTAACCATTGAGCCACACTTCTCCAGTGTTATAAACAGTCTGGATGTCTTGGTTTTACAAGAAACTTGGAGTGTTTACCTCATACATTTAAATGGCTATAAAACCTACTTTACGCCAGCAGTGGGGGGGCGCACATGGTAGAGCAAAGTGCGGTCTAATCACGTACCTCTCTAACCAACTTAGGGATTTATTAAACGACATATTATTTAATTATGACCTGGGATATGCAAATGAAATTGCCCAAATACCAACTCCCTTTGTCCCGACCTTTATCGGGAGGGGAGCATTGACTACTATTGACTTCAGTATCTGCTCAAATAGCTATGGTCATAGGATTAGCAGGCTCAGGATTCTTGATTCACCAATGAGCCACCATCTCCCACAAATATTGGAGATTGATAACCCATTTGGGGTGCACTACAACGAACAGCCCCTAATCCAGCCAGTGACGGATGTGACGCTGGGGAGGCAAAATGGGTACACACTTAAGTGGAGCAAGCTGGTCCCTGAGAAATTTTTAGGTAATCTGGTGGAAAAGTGTACAGATAGCTTCAGGATTTGCCTGGATGTGCACTCTGAGCACGAACAGATAATAGAACACTTTAGGATTATAGCAACCACCATTAAGGAGAGCCTGTGGGTGGAATAAAAAAATCGGGCCAAAAATAATAGAAGATGGTTTTACAATACAACCACAAAGGCCCTTACTGAGCTTAAACACACCATTCACCAGGTCCCCCGAGACTCCGTATTAATAAGAGGGTTAAGAAAAATATATAACACGGCACTGAGAAATAGGAAAAACGCCATAAAGAGGGAGGCCTGGGAAGACCTATGCGCAGCTTCACAGTCTAAGGATCCATCTGCATTCTGGAAGGTGGTAAATGCCCCCTTTCTTTATGACAACACTAAAGCTTGCATGGAAATTGCGATTGCGGAGATGACTGGGTGGCCCATTTTTCCTCTCTTTACATGCGCTTAGAGGAAATTCCCGAAATAGGATCTAACTTAATGCATGATAAAGGGGGAGAGGCCCAAAAATTGGTGGTAACTTTGCCTGAGGTTTTGAAGAGCTTAAAAGCAAGAAAGGGTGGAAGGGTGGCAGGACCGGACGGAATCCCAGCAGATCTGTATAAAGCAAATAGCGATATCTGGGATCCCATGCTGGTACAGCTTTTTAATGCAGCTCTAGCGAGGGGTTTAAGTCCCTCATGGTTTACCTCTATTATTGTTCCTATTTACAAAAAGGGGGATAGGCAAAACTGTGCATGTTATAGGCCGATATCCCTGCTAGACTCATCTATAAAGATCCTGGGCAGAGTCATTTTAGCCAAACTTCAAAACTTGACAGAGGATAACGGGATAATAAGTGACCTGCAGTTCGGATTCCAGAATAGCATAGGAACAATCGAACAGGGCCTAAACTTATTTATTGTCCAGCAAAAATATATAAGGGTTAAGGGGGAACGCCTATACCTTACGTTTGTCGATCTCACATCGGCTTTTGATTGTGTGTCCCATAATAAATTATGGGAACTACTACAAAGGTTGGGCGTGGAAGACCCCATTATTTGCTTCCTTAGGGAATTATACTCAGGGGCCACAGCTACTGTCCGTTATGGAAAAGGGGGTGAATGTACGAGATCATTTGGGATTGAACGTGGGGTACATCAGGGGTGCGTTTTGGCACCATTTCTATTCTTGATCTATAGAAACGGGCTTGAGTTCCATCTGCTGCAAGAGTGTAGGGATATGCCCATGATTGGCAAAAGATCTATCCCTGCACTCCTGTATGCAGACGATGCAGTCCTAATGGCTCGCACCCCCTTGGCCCTACAAAACTTGATAACATCTTTCAACAAGTTCATGCTCAGTTTGGATTTAAAAATCAACTGTAGTAAAACCTTTTCCATGAATTGTGGGTCATGAATAAGCATGGGCGAATTTTGCGAATCTCGCGTTCGCGAATTTTGCGGATTTGCGAACTCGCAATCCGCAAAATCCGCGAATTCTCGCGAATTTGCGGATTTTTTTGTGTGTTTGCGCGGGTTTCTGCCAGTTCGCGAGGGTTTTGTACAATGTCGCAAATTGCGAACTTACCTGTCGGGTCGCAAGTTTCGCGAACTTGTTGTTTCTACGTGTCCAGCCTGTTTGGGGCACTCTTCTTCATCACTGCCACTCTCTGTCACCACTGCCACTCTCTGACTACTCATGCCACCCTCTGGCCCACCCATGCCACCCTCTGTTTCATCACAGCACCCTCTGGTTGTCCAGTCAGTGTACATTATTATGGCAACGCAAGCACACCTTCCCTGCCTCAAGTGACCTGAATTAATTTGGGGCTGATTAATGTGTCACAGAATATTTTTTTAGCTGGCACCTGCTTCCTTAGTGCTTCCTGATTAGTGATCTTTTGCACTTGCTAAGTGCTTTCATTGTTGCAATATTAGTTACAACACCTGCCCTGCCCCAACTGACAATAATGAATTAGGGGCTGATTAATGGATTTGAACTTCCAGCCTGGCTCCTGCTTGTCTCCCTTAGCTGTAATTCAGGACCTTTGTGGCATATGTGTAACTATTCTGAGGTTCAGAGCAGGGTCACATAATAGTTGCAACTGGCAACTGAACTCTGGAGGGGCCCCTCAGGAAGCACTACAGGAAATGGCTACTAATGATGAGCCTGAACTTTTGAACCTGGTAAGTAGTTTCAGTTTTGCTAAGATCGTATTTCTGCAATTTTGCACTTATTCACGGGGCGCGAACTCACGCGAACAGTGCGAACAGTGCGAGCAAAATCCGCTGCTCACGGATTTGCAGATTTTGCGGGAGATTCGCAAATCTCGCGGATTGCGAATTTACCGAAAATCCGCAAAATCCGCGAGCGAAACGGATTTTCCGCCCATGCTTAGTCACGAATAAGGAGGCAAATGGAAACTATGTTTATAAATAATACTACCCTGGAAACCACTTCCACCTTCCCTTATCTGGGTATCCTGTTCCATGAGACTGGCTCCTGGACAAGCGCTGTAAAGGCTAGAACTCTTTTGTTCTCGAAAACAACAATGGCCTTAAGGAGTTTTATAAAAAAAACTGGGCAAGAAGCCAATAAGGGAAATTTTAGCTATTTATAATGCAACATATGTATCAGTGGTGTTATATGGATCTGGACTCTGGGGGTATACAAATGTAAAATCAATCCAATTAGTCGAAAATAAGTTTATGAGGCACATATTATCCATACCTGAAAGTATTGCGACTCACATTTGCCATGCGGAAATGGGGCAACCGTACATATCGGACATAATTAGAACACAGCCCATCCTCCTGTGGCACAGGGTATGGACTACAAACGAGTGTGCCGTAAATCGGGCCATTTTGCGGGATGTGTTAAAACAGGAAAATGTGAGTGGTTTTAAATGGCTAAATTATGTCAAAACTTTTCTGATAGAAATTGACTGCCAACAATACTATGAGGATCCACTCAAAATGATAATTATATCTAGAAAAATGTTTAAAAAACTGTGTATGGAACACCTCAGGGAAAAAAGAATGCTAGAGGAATTAAAGAAAAAGACGGTCTCCTCGCACCAGATGATATTAACTGGAGATAAATTACAGCCACATCTAACCCTGTCTATGTCTAATTATGACAGATTTATCCTTACACGTTTTAGATTAAATATTGTTTTTAGACTTTTTACTTTCCCGCAAATGAACTCGTGGTCGAATGAATTATGTATGTGCCCATGTGATGAATTATCCCCTCAATCTGATATCCATGAATTGTTTTTCTGTAAATTTTATATTTTACGTCGTAGGAAATTTATTATCCCTATCCTCAAGGAGATGAATTTAAATAGATGACGCCCAGCGTTTTTAGAGTTGCAAAGGATGGATACTGTTTTAATTCTTGCGACAGTTTCTGATTTTTTAAAACGTGCTTTTAAATTACGAAAATCAATTGGTATGGATGATTTTTAAATGTTTTTAAGGGAAAATCGTTCCTTTCTCCCCTGCGATAAAAAATCATTGGAATATTTCGTTGTAAATGATATTTTAATTTTGTGACTTTTATGGTTATTGTTCTTTTTTAACCCAATAAAGTACTTGAACTGAACTGACTCATCTTTGTTTTGATGTGCGGTTTTTTCCTATTTGCCAGTTTGCTATTCTGTTACTAGTAGGCTTCACATTCTTTGGGACACTGCAGTCATATCTCAGTATTAGTGGTATACAACTGTTATTCAGACGATAGGTTTTCTCGCCTTAAGTTCATGTGACATGCCGAGATACGACTGCGGTGTCCCAAACAATGTGGAATCTCCTAGTGGTAGATAGGATTTTAATGTAGCATAGAGCCTTATATATAAATTATAACTATATTCACAGTTATATCTTTTAATACACAATTCATTTGATTTAACATTGTGCATCAATTAAAAATTTGTCAGCGCTCAGGGTGTTAGATTGAAGAGAAGTATACTGTCTGCTAACATTAGAGATTGCAGGCAATGACCCAAAGAGATGGGGGGATTATGTCAAACATTGATGGAAAGACATAGAAGCACTTCAAGAATAGCAAATGCTCCAGAAGGAATCCTTGCTTCAAGCCTTTCTCAGTTGCCATATTAAACATGAGAACCTCTCTAGGCGTTCACAGACTGGAGAAAAATATATTATTCAACATTTTGTAATACTTACCTCTGTCCTTCTCTGACCAACTGCACTCTTTAACTTTGTGCCTCACAATTTCTCTTGGCTCACTGTACTCCATTGCTCTGAGTGCCGAACCCCAGTTCGCACTGCCTGGCAGACCTAATTTCGCACTCAGTCCACGTTTATGACTAAGTTGGAAAATGTTGGCCCTAGTTGCACAGGTGACAGAGCTATGAGTTGTGCGAGTATTATTGCATGCTGGCAGGTAAAATTAAACCTGCGCCTCATGTTAAATATGGACGGGGCAAATCTGCTGTTATTTAATGGCGGAGGGGGAGGCTCAGTATTAGCGGGACATTGGGGTTCTGGTGCAGAAAGCACCACAATGTGCTTGTTATTCCCCGTTACTGGCGAACAAGTGAAATAGGTGCCTTTTCAGCATTGACAAATAACAGGATAGCGTAATTCATTGGGTGCAATAAAACCCCTCCCGCAGGGACATTGGGACTCTCGACCCAACTCTCTAACTGAAGGCTAAACTTCGGCAGCACTGTGCATATCTACAGCGGCGGCACCCCCATTAGGGCGGCGGAGTGTCGCCCCCTGCTGCCCGTGTAGCAAAAGTGAAAAAAAAAATGTTAATAAAATGAATTACCGTTTTATTTTCACTGCTCCCAGCTGGAGCAGTGTTTGGGGGCGGGGTTTCACTGCTGGCTGCAGGAAGTAATGATCACTTCAGTTTACACTGCGCATGTCACTTTGGCCCGGGGACCTTGAAGTAAAGGCACATTTCAAACAATCCCTGTTTGTGGCTACATTTACTGCTGTCCCTCTGTATCTGTGTCTATGACTCCAAGCCTGTCTTTGTAGCATCACACCTATGTATGTGACTTCATACCACTGTCTGTGACTCCACACCTACATGTGACTTTGCACCTTTGTTTTTCGGTTCCAGATCACTGTCTGCGACCCTGCTTTCAACCATAGTTACATCATGTCCACAGAATCCCCTGCCCCCAACATAACCAAAATCCCGCAAATAACACACAAGACACCATTGTTATTTTGGGGAAAGTTGCTGCAGGTTTATTACATACAACGATATGTAATCATGGTGGGTTATCTTACGGGCGATCCAAGGGCAGGCCGCATTCTCGCCACTTGCCCGCCTGATGAGCCAAGCAGCACTGTGGCGAACCACCCCTATGCTGCACATTATGGTAATCACTCTACTCACGCCCCTTGCGGGGCGTATCTAGGCAAACCCCCGGTTGCACAGGCACACAACCGACCGAAGCACTACTGGGGCGCCGACACGGGTTCCCGGATCTCCCATGAGGTTCCAGGTTTTAGGCTCTGGCACCCCTATGTGCCTGCTGAAGTACAGTGCTGCACCTCTCTGCTTCCGGATCGCCCTGTAACTCCAACTGCAATGAAAAAAGTAAACATTAAAAGTCCCAACAGGTGCCCCCCCCTTCATGACACTCAGGGTAAGCGGTGGGGAGGAAAAAGAGTGTCCCTCTACTGCGAGGCGTGACGTCCGGAGCGGCAAAGAGGCTTCTAAGATGGCGAGGGGATGATATATACCCCTCGCCCAGCTTGCCGCCCCGGATGCACATCACTGGCCCACCGCCCTCCCGCCGGGACTCCGCTCAGTGGCTGACTAGAGTAGGGGGCAGGGAGGCCTTCTGTAACTAAGTGCCCGCCCTCCTGATGGCCACAGGGTGGCCTCGGGCAGCCGCAGTATCTGTGGCCATGACACTGCACCTGGGGCCAGGACTTTGCCCGTTTGTGGGACTCTGCATTTATGCCTGTGTTCTGTACCTTTATCTATGAGTTTTTTTTCTTTATGAGCTGTCTTTGTGACTTCACAACGGTGATTCCGACTTTGTAACTGTGCCTGTGATTCAAGATGTGTGCCTGTGTCACTCTACCTTCGTTTGTGTCTAACTCTACCCCTCTGTCTGCTACACCACCCTTGTCTTTGGCTCCCAGATACACACATTTGTGTAGTTGTCTGTGACTGTGGCTTGACACGTGTCTCTGTGCCTCTTTATTTGTACCTGTCTCCTACCTAGCTTTGTAGCTCCTGAGCTCGACCTTTCACTGTGCCACTGTCTGTCTGCTAAGCCACACGTGTGCCTCTGATGTCTATGTACCGGTGTCCAGGGACACTGTAAAACATGGGCAAAGTGGGTAATTGTCCAGGGGCCCCACCTTCTAGGGGAGGGGGGACTGGTAAAAGATTGAGATACTCAGAAGACTCTCTCTCACATCCTCCATGTCTCTTTCTTCTGTCTCTCTCCCCCTATCTCTCACGTCCTCCTTCTTCTGTTTCTTTTTGTCTCCAGCTCTTTGCCTACCTCTGTTTCACTATATCTATCCCTAACTCACCCCTCTCTATCTACCTACCTCTCTTCCAGTACCTCACTCTCTACATTGCTTACCCAATTTACTTCTCCACAATTCTCTGTCTGCACTATCCACCTCCCTCAACCTCTCACCTCTCTTTTACAACTCTCCTTTCTCTACTTCACCCATCTCTATCTCAAGAATATGTAAACGCCCACCCTTCACTCTGCCTCTCTCTCCCCTCACTTTACCTCACCTCTCTCAAAATCACCACCACACATGAAGTCTTGAATTATCTGAAAGTGAGTAATACATTTAATTTTGTCCTGAGCAGGGGCCACTAAAATATGTCTTGGCCAGGCCCAGGGGCGGCTGGTGACATTTGAAAGTGGTGAGGCGTAAAGTTTCTGGGCTAGCACTGTGGCAAGCAAGCACCTTTTTGAAAAAAGAGTGGGTAAATGGTGCATTTTCAAGCAAATTCCAGAAGCAAGAAGGTTAATAATGCAATTGTAAAAAGTGCAGTTATTACATTAATAAAGGGGTGTCATACAACAACAGGGTAGCTGCCTATTCAGTATACCCACAGAGCTTCATAGCAAACTTCAAGATACAATGCTGAGAACCTCACAGATTTTTTAAAATTTAAACTGCACACAACTAAACAAATAACTAAACAGGTCACAGATTAGCAGCATTCAAGAAGAAATGTTATGCTTAACATAATTGCGATATGGAATCAGTCTCAAAAACATTATAGTCAATCAGAAAGGTATTTCTGGGCTGCCAAGAGTTTTTGTACACCCTAAAAGAATCAATCGATCACGAAAACCTGTAAATTAACGTTTTAACACTTTAGAGGTGTTGTACTGGATGCACACTTGTGAAGCACAAACCTGGTTACACAAAGCAAAGGAGCACTGTACAGAAGCACTGGGCCTGGGTCCGACTGTACCAGTCTGCGTTCTCGCTCTATAAACACTAGCACTCTTCGAAGTGCAGAGTGAATCACTCTGCACTTCAAAGATTGTTAGTGTTTATAGAGTGTGAATGCGACCCGAAGGCAATTGAAGAACTGCTTTTGATGAAGCGAGCGAGTCTGCTTCACTATGAAGAAAAGAAAGAGCAATAAATCAGCCAATTACCGCAAGTCAGTGCAAAAAAAGCGGGGGGGCTCATTAACAGCTAAACACAGGCATCATTGAATATGGCTTGTCAGCACGCGATGGAACACTCTTAAAGGAACAGTAGTGCTTCGGTAAGCCTCTGTCTCAAGAGTTCCAATGGGTTAATGCATCTGTTGCAAGGCTGTGAGATGCATTCAAAACTGTATCTCCATCCATAAATACATTTCTGACCCAGCAAGACAAGGTAAAGTAAAAGTCTGTCTTCACCAGGGATAACCACAAAACTAGGACAAAAAAAGCAATACCTTAACTTTTGTTTCTCGGATGATATGTTAAACACCACCATCAATATATTCTCAGAGTGGCTCTTATGAAAAGCTTTTCTGATCAAAACGTTATTGTTGGTAAACAAATAAATATAAACACATGCACTGTGGTTCTATAATAGATTACATTTCCAATCAGCAAAGCCACTGAAATGAGAAGGAGAATCTACCTATTTTTGGGAGGGAGTAAGAGGGCCACAATGCTGCTAGAATGCAAATAAAGCAACACTTCGTGACAGTCTGAGATTTTAAGTAATATGTATATTCAAACAAGACTACGTTTTCACTAGCCACTAATACACAACCTGAATGCGTAGCTTGTGAAAATTGGGCTGGAAAAACAGATTAACTCTTATTACAGGGAAAGGAAAACAATTCACACCAGTTACAAACCCAAAGCACATATAAGGGCATTTCTAAAGGTGACCAGCTGCTGAATACAGTTTTGGCAAGAGAGAAATTCCAGCAGATGTACAAGAAACGCTTTACACAGCAGCAAACTGCACTATGCCGATTGGTGTCGGTGTGGGTGAATGAAGAAACAGAAAATCGACGGCTGCGGCGATTCTGAGGATGAAAAATGACAGTCCCTGCATGGAAACTGTAGTTTCTTTTATCATACAGGCCTGCACACGCACATGCCATGGTGCCACCGTGTGTCACAAGGTCTCTCGTTACAGCTCTGCCCTTCGGAGCAATGATGCCAATGGCTGCAGATTCGCACCCTGACTCACCAAACATACATGGGGTACACGACTCTGGGGCCCTTGGCACTTCTACCTCAACCCTGCCTCCCGCCTCCCCATCCCATGTAGTAGCCCCTCACCCCTGGTGGAGATGATACTATGCGTATGAGGGGATTTTTTTCAATTGTGGCTGGAACGGAAAGGGCATGGGGGCGGCTGCACTGGGGGGTCATTATGGAAGCAGTATATAATGGCATTAATGGGAAATGCCTTCCGGTGCGGGGACGGGAGGGAGGCTGTGGGTGAAATACCGGCCGGCGTGCTCACGAGAGGGAAGAGGGGGCGGGGGGCCATAGGAATTTAAAAGTTAACCCTACCTTAAGCTTACTGCCTGTTACTGAGCTGCCTCTTTCCTGGCTGGCCGGAACGGGTCAGGGTGATGTTGGGGAAGTCGCTTCACTTGCCACCTTCACGATTCCAATGGCACTGGGGAGGAGTGGACTGGCAGGTAGGTGGCACTGGCAACCCCTCTCAGCCAATCATGGCGCTGCCAGCAGCGCCATGATTGGTTAAGGGCACGGTTACTTTTCGCCCGCCTGCCCATTAGGAGACCGAGGTTTGAGCCTTTGCTCAACCCTCGCTCTCCTAATGGGCATGCGCCAGCAGAGCAGACAGTAGTGCGCATGAGTGAGCAGGGTGCTCTCCATCCCCACTCATGCGCACTTGTGCTGCTGCCTGATGCTCCTGGTTTTGCCATCCTGTGAGTCAACATGACGCCGGACCGGTGGGCGGTCCGACGTCATGCTGACTGACATGATTGTCAGTTCGTTCAAAGACGCCAGCTCTGAGGTGCGGGCGGGGGGGCTACGCCCCAATGGATGCACTGCGGCTGGCCAGGCCCCCCAAAAAGTCCTTAGAATGACACTGCCGGTGTCAGTGGGGCCACTGTCTTGTCATTTAGTTCACATCTTTTTTGTGACTTCACTCATTTATCTGAAGCTGTTGTGTTTGCTACCAGGGGGCTTCGTCGCCCTTGGCCCGACCCCCAGGTTCTGTCCCCCGTCACTGTGGTTTAAGGCTGGACTGACCAGACCAGGCATCAGGCGCTTGACGAGGAAGATGGAAGGGGCGGGGCACTTTTGTAACTGGGGGCTGGTTTAGTAGCAGTGCAGCAGTTTATAACGCACTGCAGTTTTCCTTGTATATCCAACTGTTTTCAGGCAGCAATCAAAGTGGCTAAATAACTGGTGATTAATGCATCTGCCAGAGAGAGATGGAGTTTTGCCTAGTGGAAGTTTTGACTAAAGTAGTGCAGAGGGTTAATATGCCTGCTGCAAAGAGTGTGTACTATGCAGAGAGATCCTTTTCTTACTGTGCAGTTCATAAATTACTATTGTAATCTAGTTTTGAAAGTTATGTTTTTTCCCAGTCTTTATACTCATTTTATTGAAGATGATTTATTTGTGTAGAAATAAATTCTTGTCAGTAAAGTAAACCCAACGTAATATGTTTCCTGCTGAATCCTGAGTTTGTGCTTCCCCAGACCAAGCACTCTTAAAAAATGCCGACCAGTATGAATGGCAACACCTTGTAGTCCCCTTTGTCTTATGTAACATTTTCTATTCACTGATTTACACACATATGATTCATTGTCTCTGTTAGTGTGTGTGATGTAAAATGCTCCGCCACCCTACACTGGTGTGAGAGACGCTATAAAACAAATGAAATACATGTGAGAGGCTACAGAGAGATGGGAGGCACTGTTGGAGGGTGATAGTGAGGGAATCATTAAAGAGCCCCAATAAAGAGTGCAGTATCATGGTGCACTAAGGTCATCATTTACTATGCATTAAAAACGAATAACATTGAGTATATAATGAAAAATGTGTTGTAGAATGCACAATTTTAGCCAATCTTTCCCAATGTTTCTTGTGGGGTGGGGGGTATGGCATGCTATGCACTGTATGGGGGCTGGTCAGAAAAAATGTGCCAGAGCTGATTTGGGATCCCAGTACGCCCCCGCTGTGGTTTGATGTGAAATTAATAACATCTGGAGCTCTTGGCTCACACTCACAGTAATCGGGCTAAAATCGGATTATGGGATTAAGGGTTTGTTACCTGTAGTTCAGCTCAAGTGTGCCTTGACATGAAGTGAGAGAGACAGTCTGTGTTACCTGAAGGTTGAATGTGAAAGTCCGTGTCAGGGCACCGCTCAGCGTGCGCAATGAACTGGCCACTGGGCCAGGTTATGTAAATTATTAGTGAGAAACAGGTTTTACAAACAGCCCCACTGACTGCAGATAACGTGCATGGCTTATGGGATTCCCTGATTACTGTGCCGATGCCCAAGAAAAATACCTGGGAATGACAGAAGGCATCCAGATCCCAGCTGCATTCTTAAAGCACTCATTGATTTGTGATGCCGAACACCCAAGCTGCCCTTCTTTGAAGGCTCTAAGCTGTACTAAACAAGCATATTCAATGCTAATGTGTTTCACTTTTGGATAATGCATGAAGGCAGAGGCACACAACATACAGAGCATGTGGGCATATGAAGCATGCACATATCCACAAAGACAAGCCGACACCTTTTTTCACAAAGACCATTAACATTCAGGCACCCATACACACGAACAAATATGAAGGAATCCATGCATTCAGACCAACAATCACCCATAACCCTGTACAGCAGAGGCACAGAGTCTTGTGCAGGTGCTCAACACCCATTAAAGCTGAAAGGGCTATAGCCCCCCGTTGTGTTCTGTAACCCGGTATGAAGCTGTGTGGGTGACTGTCCCAGGGACAGCCTGGGCAAAGTATGGCTAGGGAAGAATGCCTCGGAATAAACATTTTCTTTTCTCCCACATACAGCTTATCTTGCTGCTTGCAGTGTGCTCAAAAGAGGCAATGGGGGCTCACAGGTGATTCACAGCATCCAGGACAAAAACCCCACAGTGGGGGTTCTAATTGTGTGAGGCAGTGTGCTTTACTGGTCACCCTTTGTTTTAAAGAGAGAGAATGCTTGCCCAATAACTCTGGTATGTGAGAGTGCATCTGCACTTTGAAGGCAATCTCTGCCATCTTCCTATGCTTCCAAGCAAACAAGGCAGAAATCCCAAATAGTTTTAATATAGTGCTTACTACTCCTGTGAGGGGTGATAAGCACCAAAAAATGCTAACAAGTGAAGAACACAAGGCAATACTGAATCTGAAAAGTAGTGACCGGTAGAGTTAGGTGGCCATGGATAAGCCACTCCGTAGACGGAGATTTCGCTACTGTGAATGGTAACCTCTCCAGTTTTTTTAATATGCAGCATTGTATATTTTTCTCCCCTTTGTGCCATTTCCATTGTTTATCTGTTAGATTGTATTCTGTAAACAGAGACATAAAATGCCAAGGCACAAAGCCTGCACACAAAGATTGTAGTGTCCAGCTTAATAACATAATATAACGTAACTGAGATAGCCCGTGTTGTATTATTGCCAAAATACTATTCCAGTATGTCTATCTATGTCAGAAGATACAATGTTGCCTAGGGAATATATCCTGGAGGTCAAAGTTGTTAACTCATTGTCTACCCCTGCTAGAGATTTTTCTAAGTTAATACGGTCTATTTCCTGTATACTCTCTGCAGGCTCTTTGTGTGGTATTTTCTAAATTTCATTATAGCAGCATAAATGCAGGCATATATGAAATGTTTCTGACAGGGTTTCCTGGGACCTAGTAAAAAATCCCTAAGATCCATGTCTTGAGAGAGTAAGGCTAAGTGTTGTTTCACTTCTGTGAGTGTTGAGGTTCCTAGCCAATCAAGGCACAACTTCCCTACACTGTATGATGTCACTACCCCTGGGTGTTCTCTTTGTACATAATGTGGATCTGGCCTATGGATACTGAACCCTTCATTGGTATCCCAGAATCTTTTCTGACATCTGTTCGTGTCTAAGAGCCAAATCAACCATTTTTTCCAATACGGTTCTGATCTATTGTCCTGTAAAATGTCATCTATTGTTGCCCCTTCTTGTGAAGTCGAATTTTGCCACCCCTCCATCTGTGATGGTGTTGGAATCCAAGGTGTGTTCAGATCCTTGTTCTTGGCTAGTCCAAGACAGGATATCTATTGCACAGTATCATTTAGAAATATCATCTGCTGTGGAATGAGGCATGCTCTAAATAGCTTCTGTTCCCCATGGACTTGCCAGTCTCTAGAACCCGAGACTGATTTTAAGTCTATTGTGTCTTCCAAAGGTCAAAACCCTGTTCAGACAATTGGGCAATAAAGGAAGCAGAGTAAATCTGTTTGGTGTTTGTCAACATAATTTTCTGTGCCGATGTCGGTGTAACCTTATAATAATATGAGGTCGGGTCAGCGGTGTTAAACCCTGAAAAATATGAAAATTTCTGTGCAAATGTTTGCGAACTGCTTTTTGGTGGGAGTGGGATGTGTTCCCACTGATAGTACTCAAAAACATTTCTAGGTGATACAGATTTGTGGAGGAAATGATGACCATAATGTTGGTAACAGTACAAAGTGTCACAGTCTGAATTACCTTCTACCATTTCAGTGTTCAGAAATGCGGCAGTGTTTCCTAAATCAGACAACACGTTATTAACAGTTTCAGAGTCCCAATCATCAGAAAGTGCACTTAATGAAATTTTAAATATATGAGAATTTTCTTAAAGCTCAGTAGGACCGAATATTTCAAAATCAACCTTGTCCCAAACTATACCGTTCGGTATAGGAGCTGCTGTGATGTTCACTGATGACAAGTCTCTTTGTTCATGATGTGAGGACTGATGTGGCTTCAGAATCAAATTCACTTTTTGGGCTGTAGAGCTTTGTTGAATGTATCGTCCATTAATAAGCATGCTAAAAGGTATAACTAAGCCTAGCCAGAAAAAAAAGAAATAGTATCCCAGTAATTACCTAGAGTTCTAACCAAGGCGATACCAGGTAAGTCTTTTTGAGAAAGTTCAGAAAGTCTTTAACTTGCTGCTTGCGTGATTTTGGGGCTGGCATCGTTTCTGGTTCACTTGGATCCAAGTTCCTTGCGATGATCGAGCAAAAACTGTTAAAAAATTTCGACCATTGACACAGGCAATAAGTAGGCGGCCATCAGGACTCAAGGGAATATGCTGCCCTGCCTTAAGAGAAATGCTCCTGGACAATCAGACTGGGTCTTTTATAGTATGCTTTTTAATGATGATTACAATGAACACATTTTATGATATTTTAAAACTTTTTCTGTAAAACGTTTTGCACTGGTTTTAACTAACTATGCATAATAAACTTACCTTAACTTAGGGTAACCAACTCAGGGAAGATCAGAGAAGCATTCTGGCGCTTTTACAGTGCACTATACACAGAGGAGGGAGAAATAGACTGAAATATGACCACCGAATATTTAGAAGCAGATACCTGCAAGCAATTAAACGTAGAAGATCAAGAAAGACTAGAAGAGCCCCCCACTCTTGATGAATTAATAAAAACAGTGAAGGATCTCTCCCGAGGGAAAGCAGCGGGACTAGATGCTATTCCATTAGAATTTTATATAGCATTTCAAGACTCAATCCAAGAAATATTGTTAGATTTATGCTTACATGTATTTGGAGGAGGACAGCCTCCAAGTTCATGGTCGAGGGCAAAAATTGTGATATTCCCGAAAAAAAACAAGCCCCCAGATCAGATGGGCTCCTATCGCCCTATCACTTTAATAAATGCAGACTCAAAAATGTATTCTAAACTTCTGGCTAATCGTATTTCAACAATTATTCATAAATTTATATCTAGTATCCAACATGGCTTTATCCCCGGGAGAGAAACCACAAATCACATACAGCGGGTAATCAGCCTTTTTGATAGTACTCAAGTAGCAGGAGACCCGATGGCACTAATATTACTCGATGCCGAGAAGGCTTTCGACAGGGTCTCCTGGCAGTTCCTCTGGCAGGCCATGTCCCGGGTGGGATTCAAACCGGTTTTTATACAGGCAATCCAAAAACTATATAACAATCCACGGGCCATGGTAATGGTTAACGGCTGCCTTTCTAAAGAATTGATAATTACGAGAGGAACTAGGCAGGGATGTCCCTGTTCCCCATTGTTGTTTGCCATTTATATTGATCCGTTTATTCGCAGACTAGAAGGCAGCAGGAATATAGCCCCTTTATCGACACAAGGCTACCTAACAAAAACCCTCGCTTATGCCGATGACATTGCCATCGCTACGTCTAACCCAAACTTGGCTATGCCTACTATTGAGTCAGAGGCCAAAATATTCGGAAAAATCTCAGGGTATGCACTAAACCAGGGGAAAACGCAGATTATTATTAATAATAACTGTGATATGATGGACTCGCATATAACAGAATCTGCTACCTATCTAGGGGTGACCATCACATCTGACTTAGAAAAACTTGTCGATTTAAATTTGAAACCCGCACTGAATAAAATGCAGAAAGATCTCCTCCGTATTAATAATTTACACCTCTCATTGATTGGAAGAGTCAATGCACTAAAAATGGTCTATTTTCCGAAACTACTGTATTTATTTAGAGCCATTAATCTTGAAATTTCAGACCGCTGGTTTAAGACAATGGAGCGTACCTTTACAAACTTTATCTGGTCATACAAACAACCCCGCCGCTCATATAAACTGTTGACGCTACCCAAAGAAAGAGGAGGTCTAGCGCTCCCAAATCTTAGAACATACTATTGGGCAACAGTCCTGCTATATAATCAGGAACTCTTCCACCTTGAGGGGATAGAGGTAGGGGAAGTTAACGAGACCCCATCAATTCACCGGATAATACTGGGGGATAGCAGCACAGGCTATCTGTGGAGATATCTATTCGACAGCTATTAAAAACGCTTATAGGAGCGTTTAAGGTATGGAAATCCGTGAAAAAGATGGCAGGTTTAGGTCGTTTATCCTACTATACACCGACTCAAAACAATCCCTCCCTACCGGAAATCTTCAAAGATAGCTGCATTAATAGATGGAATGCGCTTGGGATCACTCATCTGGGATGCTTTTTTTCCTCAGAGGGACTACACTCCTTCGGAACCTTGAGGGATAGGTTTCATCTGGAATGGAGAGACTTCTATAAGTATCTTCAGATTAGAGACTTCTTGTCCAGACATACAATGGGAGAGGGTATCATCCGCAAAATAGACATAGCTGATATGTTAAGTCACTCACAGAAAAAATTCAAGATCGGGGAGATTTATTCTCTATTACTGAAATATTTCACGGATGATACTCAAAAAATCACCCAGAAGTGGCAAAGTAAAATCTCAATCTCCGCCGAGGAATTTGAGCGCTCGTATGGGCTATCACAAACGATCCTTATGTCTACTAAACTTCAAACTCAATTCTATAAAATATGTTTTTTTATGTATTATACTCCGGACAAAATATCCAAATGGGGTAGTGGGAGAGGCACATGCTGTTTTCGATGCAATTTACAAAATGCAGACTGTATACATATCTTTTCTGCCTGTCCCGTCTTAACTCCTCTTAAAATAAATATTGCACGCTTTCTGACTCTGGTCCTCGGAATAACGATTAATTTATTAGATGAAACCATAGTTCTAGGTGTTACAAACCCTGCTAACCACAAAGTTGGTTGCGAACTGATTTTTAATTCGATGGCCGTAATGAGAATATGTATAGCCTCGGCTTGGCTAGATCCTATTGCCCCATCATATCAACAATGGTTTGCAAGATTGCTAGCAATTTTTAATTTAGAGATGGCGATATACAAAAACAAAGGTAGGAAGAGTCAGATTAAAGGAGAAAAAATTTGGTCTCCCTTAATAGAATGGTCTAAAATGCAATGATATGTAGAGCCATAACCAGTATGTTTTGCTTTAGCCGCAACTCAACTTTGCAATCGTACGAAATTGAATGTTAATGTATTAATTTAAATTTTCCTTTTCAGTATTGTTTTGTATAGCTACTAATGATTGTCGAATTGCCAATTTCTTGCTTTATGATCTGCTCGACCGGGGAGGGAGGGGTGGGTTTGTGTTATTTGTTGTATTGTCTTATTGTTGTAAAATCAAATAAAAATATTAAAAAAAAATAAATAAATAAACTTACCTTACCTTACCTGAGTAGACAGCACAGGAATGAGGACTCATACACTACATGTTGTTACCTCATGGGCAAAGGGTGAATAATGTTCATGAGTCCGACTGGACATGCGTGATGTAGCCTGTTATATAAAAGCTGGTATGAGCAGTAAGGGAAGGTGACATGGCAGCTGGAAAAAGGGAAATGGTTTAACAAATGAGGGCCCAGATTTGCTAACAATTTGAGTCAAGGTTGCAGTGACGACACATAATGATAGTTGGTATTTACTAAGCCACACAAGGGCCTACTTGGGTCGCCTTGTGCGCTTGGTAAAGAAATGCAACACAACAAAGCCCCACATGCTGCATTGGGTTACACTGCGTCTGGGAGGCATTCCATGTGTGGAGCATGGGCGTTCTTATGAATTCACCCAAGGATTTTGGAGCATTCCCAGCTTTACCAAGACTATTAGACCTTGGAATGTGTCAAAATGTTACACCTTTCCGAGTGAGGCATAACGAGGAAAACTATATTTCTTCTCGCTATTTCCCCTTGACACATGGGCTCCATTCAACAGCACATATAAAAAAAGAGGAAAATGCTGGTAATGATTCTTTTTGTGCAGGAAGGTGTCCTTTTCTGCACCAAAACAATCCTACCTGTTATCCAGGCAACCTTGCACTATGGAACAAGGGTGCCCTTGTTGGCGCTAGTGAGCACACAATGCACCAGTAAAAGGAAATAGCCGAAATGATCCACATCCTTGTAAATATGGAGCATTTCTGCTCTCTCCTTTTCATGCAACGCAGCGCAGCAACTTTGCTTGCTGCCCTGTGTTGTGTAAAAGAATAATAAGTATGCCCCCAGATCTTTTGAGACCTGCCCATTACAGGGGAATTTGCATTTGAGTACTGGTTAATCAAAAGGTTTTCGATTAAACAATATTGCACATCATGTCACTGCAGGCTTGGCATAGTTTGTGAGCTTTCAATGTTCATTGGCTTTTCTTTTTATGGATTGAAACAACAAGGTCACAGGACAGTAGTGCCCCAGGAACATACCAGTGTAGCTGGGGGTCTTTGGTACCTTAAAGAGCAGTTAAGGACTGGGAAGCTATCTGGTATGATAGGGAGAACAGGTGGAAGAAGCTGATTGTGGAACCTTAGTTGCTTAGAATAATTTGAAATTAATTGGAGAGGTGGTGGCAAAAATAATGCAATTTGAGGGGAGCTTTTCTAATGCCATAAATGTGCAGTTTAAGAATGTTCAATTGAAAGTGTGGCATTTTTGGTGGTTACATATCTTCTAAAGCGGTGTCAGTGAGATATGTGATCCTTCTGCAGCCATGGCCCAGAGATAGGCAGGCTTGCTGGAGAACTGGTCATTCCAGGGTATGGCAAAGTGGCTGGTAGGTCTCTTAGGAGACTGATAGGTCTAATAAAATGGGGCCAAATCTAGAAGATGGCGAATAAAGTAAAAGATTGGAGCAAGTGCATTGGAGCCATAAGGGTCTGGTTGATTTATTTAGATGGTCGGAGGAGGTATAGAGTTCAAAATACATTTGTTGTGTAGGGGTTCATTAGTTTATGAGGAAAATGGCTGAGGATGTGTTATTTGTGAATTGCGAATCTCAGTCCGCTTCAATTGTAATAAGAAACCATCAAGGTATACCTATTTTGTCCTTTCCTGCTCCCAAAGAGGGGCCTTCACAGAGGGAATATTAACCTTCATGCCATTGTTTGCATGTGGGGAGTGTGAGGGCTCAGGCGGAGCCAACACATCCCCTCTCAGTGAAGAAGCTGTAATTGGGGGTTGGAGGTATCCTAAGAGTGATCAGTGAGAAAATGAAGAAAGGACAGAAGCCGACGCATGTGTAAAATGTCAGAAATGACCGAGGTGAGAGCCATGGAGAGGAGCTGTAAACAGGGTTGATTTGGATTTTTTATGGGGCTTTGTTAGATGCTGAGTTAATATGTATTCTTTACTCCAATAAGAAACTGACTTATAGTCATCTTGGAAGCGTATCTCTCTTGTCATCCTGAAAAACAAATGCATGAGCCACTGTCCTTCAAACAAGCTTAACCAGATCACCTTCTCGATGACTGTCATCGGGGAGATTTGAGGGCGGTGAATTAAAGCTGCATACTTTCTCGTTGATATTCGCAGTTAAGCTCCAAAAGTAGATTAACTTTTTGGGTGATTAGGTTTATGTTCGAGACTTCATAAATGAAAATAGGCCCAGCATTGCCAGTGCCTCACCTTTGATTACATTTTTATTTTTAGACCTAATACTAATCGAATCCTCTGTCTAGCAAGCTAGATCTGGAGCCCGATCACGTAGAGGCAGATTTCAGATCACCGTTGGTCCAGGCTGGAAATTGCTGCTACTATTCCCTTTTCTGAAGTCTACCACGCTACTTTTACTAGATACATAAATGCTTTGAAAAAGCCTGGTTTACGTTCTCCCTGTATACCGTCCACATGACCTGTTAATAATTGTAACTATTTTAGAATATTGTGGTAATTTCTGTGCAATATATTTTAAAGTTAGTCCATCCCTTATTTATTTATAACTTTCATTTTATGGTATAATACGATTTGAGTGGCTCGATTGCTCCACAGATTTTAAACGTCAATACATCCTGTTTTAATAAAGGCATTTAAACATAAAATACAAACGGGTAGTTTCTTATGAGGAAAAAAGCAAATCGTCCACACGAAAATCCCACCCCACTGTTGCTCACCCATGTGTGTGGGATTAATAGTTTATTCCTACGTAGTTTGCGTAGATGATAATAAAAAGATGTTGGACGTGGCTTGAGTTAGTGCCAGCCCGTAATAAACAGAAGCTGACTAGGCCCCTACAGTTACTCTAAGGCAGTGGTCTTCAAACTTTTTAAGGCCGAGACCCCCATCAAATGTTTTTAGGCCTAAGGACCCTCTCCTGACAAAAATTTCTAGAAACTGGTACTCTTTATCATTGACAATCATAAATGTTCTCAAGAGAAATGGTCGATCTGCGGGTAGACCTCATGGATACCAGTTTAACCCCCAAATATAGCAATTAGCAACAAAAAGGTGACCAGTGCAGGTTTACAAAATGCCTTCTAAGAGCGGCAACACCTGTTTCTGCTTTTTAGTAACTTTTGAATCTTTTGAGAAAGCACATTCTTTTTGTTAAAATCAGCAGATTATGCTGCAAATAATGGATTATGTGGCAAATGGGGCAAATCTATAATTATTCTAAAATCGCTGCGGTCACACAATCACATAATTCCAGTGGCCCTTGGCATAAAAGCTGTAATGCATGGGCTGAAACTTTATTGCACAGCATTAGAGGAAAACCATACGATATTTCATGGGATGCTGACGGCTTGGCATTTACAGCTGCTTGTAACTGTAGGTAGCTGAAGATCATTCATCACAAACAAAACGTATGCACCTTGTTAGGTCTTTCACTGTCAGGTAGCTGCCCATAAAACAACATGCAGCTTCAATGACTAATAAATACATATTTAAAAGTTGTTACTCTGTTGGAAATGCACTGTCATTAATTATGAAACCTCTATTAGTTAATGTACTGCAATAGTCTGTGTGAAACCAGAGAGCCACAGAATTAATTTGTAGTTGGTGCAGTGCAGAATAGTGACTTGTGTATTTTTAGTGCGATGAGGTCACAGCCCATGAAATTAAAGCACTGTGAATATGTAATTCTTTAGGTTATACTTGCATTACACACAGTATAAGATAGACCGCTACAAAATGCGCAAAATGTTTTACTATATAATGGTGCTTCCAAAAGATAGTGGCCTATTTATAAGCTCCTTGCGCTGCCGGTGCGTAATTGTTTTATTGGCCTCTGGCTACTCAGAATGCCGACCCTGTGCAGCCAGAGGCCCATAAAAAAATTACGCACCGGCAGCGCAAGGGGCTTATAAATAGGCCACTATGTTTTGGAAGCACCATTATATAGTAAAACATTTTGCGCATTTTGTAGCGGTCTATCTTATACTAAGTGTAATGCAAGTATAACCTAAAGACTCCTAGGTATGGTGTAAGGCAATGCAGCGCATGTCGATGCGTTGCCTTGCACTGCGTCAGGGGGCATTCCATGGGCATTGAGGTAGGTTTTCTCATGGGTTTTGACACATTCTCAGATTTACAAGGATCTGTAAACCGGAGGATGCGTAAAAACTGTATGCTGCCCCAGGGTATGCATACCGAGGAGAAATATCTTTATTTCTCCTCAATTGTGTCCCCTTTCTTTGTGTAGCACACATAGAAAGGGGAAAAGCCTCCATGGGTTGTTTTTGCGCAGGGAGATCTGCCTTCTTACACAAAAAAATTCCTGCCAACAATGCAGAAGGCAAGGGTGCCTGCGTTGGTGCTAGGCACCAAATTGTGCGCAGGCAGAAAGGACAGGAGTGCACTGTAACTTATAAATACAATGAATTCCTGCCTTTTTGAATTGGCATAGGGCAGCGCAACAAAAATACTTGTGACGCAGCCTAACACATTTCATTTTAAATGACGCCCATATATTTTAGTAATATCCAAACTGTATGTAATGCAATTTTTTTTACATAAGTGTCCTTTCAACACATTCTCAGGGATAGCAAGCGCTCTGTAATTACAATGACAATTAAAAGCATGCATTTCACAACTCAGTTAACTTTGTGCGCCACCATTCAAAAAGATTCAAGTTATTTGATAAATTAACCACAACAGCACTCTCCTGAGAAATCAAAGTAAGGTACACAGGTAAACACACCTTTCTGCCAGTGTGCTGCTGGCCTGTAAGAAATGCAAATGTGCACAACAAGTTATTCTGCAAATCCTTTACATTTGCTGATTAACTTGTGCACATTTGCACTTCTTTTCAGCCCAGCAATACTCTGGTAGAAAGGAGTTTTTAGCTGTCTGCATGGTTCCGATTTCCCAGCACAGGAGAGTCCCCGAATAACACTACAGGGAAAGCATTTTAACTCCTGGAATTTCTGCCTGGGAAGTTTTCTTTTAGCAAATGAAGAGCGCGATCCCCTTCAAATGCCTCCACGGCCTCCCTGGTGTCGCGCCCCACAGATTAAAGACTTCTGTTCCAAGGGGTAAATAGTTCACTGGCAACAAGGCGGGTACTCAACCCAGTGCCTTGCAACTGCCCATCACTGCCTGTCTTCGCAGGGCCTGCTAGCCCTCTACGTCGGAGGATTACGGCCGGCCCGCTGGTAGAAGCCGCAACATATTGACCGCCACCCCCCTACAGCCTCCGTTACAAGCACCACCCGCCGTGTCGCATATGGTCGTTCACCAGAAGTGGGGTGCAGCAGTACATCATCCTATGCGGTGAGTGCCCCGGTTAACATCAGCACCAGCCCTTGGCCCCATAACTATGTGGCTGTCGGTGTCCACAGGGACAACAGAAGGGTGCTCTCCCTGCCTCCACCGAGACATAGTGACGTTAAGCTTGCCTCTGCTCTGCAATTGCTGCCCACCAGTGTCAGGCCGGATCCCCAGTAGAAGCACAGAAGCCTCTAGTGACTCCATGCCCCGCCCATCATCCATCTCATCATTGTGAATCACAACTCAAGGTCTGCTTGCTCAAAAGAGTACAAAGGACCCCAGCCACGGACGTCCAGCTACAGCACTGCGCACCCACACACCCTGGAGTTATTTGTAGCCCTGCCTCATGTATCTCCAGAGAAAAGAGCCTGTCAGCCTTGCGGCTGTACCCAGCACCCCCACGTGGCTTTCAGCGCTTTTGCCGCTAGGCACCACATATGCAGTGGGTAACGCCAAGGGCAACCCCAGGACCACACAACACAATGGCCTCCATACCAGACATTGAACCCTTCATAGTAGATGATGCACCCATTGCACTAGCCTCAAAATAGAAACATTGGGTCTGCACCTTCAGTTCTACTTACAGGGTACTGGAATCACTGTTGAATGGTGCAGAGCTCTCCTCTTACACCTAGGAGGGAAAGACATTTACAAGGTATACAGAATCTGGTCGAAGCAACCCCCAAGCTGTTTGCAATGTTACTCAGGACTCTTAATGCACATTTCAAGCCGATGGCAAATAGGGATTATGGCCAAATCAAAGTAGAGAGTGAGGACTAGATAAGCTAGTCCGGATCCCCAGGATTATATCTCAAAATCAAAAAGGACTAGCTATGTTAGGGGGAAGGGGGACTCAAAGAAGTACGCGTGCAGGCAAACCAATTGGTTTGTTCATGAAGCCCTCACCCACCAACCTAGTTGGTGGCATGCTTCATCATCGGGCCCACCACAGTGACACCGAATGTGTCCCGGGTGTGCTTCGATGCCAGGTTACTGCGGAGCTAGTATGTTCGCTGAGTGTGCAGTGTGGTGAGTGAGAAAGTGAAAGTTAAAAAGCTATACAGTGGGTCCCAGTCACGGAGGGCAAATGGATAGACTTTAATAACTGAGCCCCTGTTAGCTATTAAAAACGCAATTGGACATGTTGGAGTGCGGATTAAGACCTCCAAGGTCCTGTGTGGTCTATATGTTTCAGCTAGGCCTTTTTTAATTTAAAACTGGCTTTCCTCAGGACCAAGTGAGTATGTGAAAAGTGCAATTTAAATAAAAATACTAAATTATAGTGATTGTGTTATTTTGTTGGCTATGTGTCGCACTCCCTAAGGTGCGTTTATATGTTAGAGGGGGATTCCCTCTGGCTTTACTACATATAACATAGAAAGGACATAGACAGACGCACAGGGTAGAGTCATTTTAGTATGACATGATAATTTTCACATCATTTAGCCGACTTGTAAGGTGAGTGATCGACCTATATGCGGCTAGGGTGTGGTCATGTCAGAGGCATGACCTGCCTGGGTTTTATTTTAAAACCGATTGTAGTGGTGAGCTAGAACAGCTGATATTAGCATGGTGAGGTACAGGTAAGTAAAGTACATTATCCTCACACAGGCTATTTGCTGTAAAAAGCTTCCTTGGGTCACCTGGCAGAGAAAGAGACCCTGAAAAGAGGTAGTAAAAGTAATTTTTACATCCAACCTGTAGGGAAAAAGGTAATGACAGCTTACCCCAGTTGTTGCAGTGGTGTACTTTTGTTAATCACGGAATTGCCGGTCTAGATCCTCCTTGGACCTGTCGTCCTTCTGCGGTGCCCGGAACGAGTGAAGGAGGCCCATGGATTGGTTTTAAAAAAGGAGTCTTCTATTTGTTGTAGCGGTGCAACGTTAGCCATACCCCACACTCGTGCCCCATATCAATCAATCAATAAACTTTATTTGGTTCACACAATAGGAAACCATAAAAGTTACAAGTTACATATACATTGTGACCCTCTTTAAAAATACATGATAAATATTGCAGTAAGTGTAAAGTCCCAAACATACAGTACATAAATTCCAATATACGTTCAATAAATAGGCTGTAGAAAGTACATTACAGTAAAAAAGATAAAAACAAATTATTTGATAAAAATGCCAGTTCCTTTAAATATCCAAACATTTTCTGTACCTAAACGAGCATTTCAAGAATTCAGCCACAAATTGGATACATTCTGGTTTTAACATTTGTAAATAATAAAGTGCGGGTGTACCTGTGTAAAATTTTGCTTTTTTAAATGATATTTTAAAAAGTGCTTCCTAGGTGTTTCATAAAATTTACAAAAAAACATAAAGTGCAGCAGATCCTGTGGAGACATATTGTCGCAGCCACAGGGTGCTAACACTTTACCTTTATAACACCCCCTAGGAACAGCTAATAAAAGGTGGAGATAATCCATTCTGAACCTGATTAATAAAAATCGCTCATAAGCAGGTAACGGCAACAATAGGTATGGCTCTAGATCTAGAGAGGTCTTAAGCAACAAGTGCTTACGGACACTGACCTTTAACAGTTCTTTCTCTTCTCTTTCCATTTTTTTCCGCAAAATAAAAGACTGTTTTACAAAAGCCACGTCTCCCCTAGTGATACTATCAGGTTTAAAAAACAGGTCCGGACGCCCCAGCTCACTAAAACACCCCTTTATATATTTTAACCATGGAATGTAGATCGTATGATACAGGCTCAGAATCTCTTTTAAAAGTTTGTGAGTAAACACTAGATGTTCGTTTAGCCAACATTTGAGCCAGAAAATTAAGGGGCGCATAGCCAGAGTGTCACACATATATGGAAGTCCAATTTCCTCGTGAACTGTTAGATTTGCTGTCCCTTTTGGGACACGCAACAGCTGCTTTAAAAAGTGATTTTCCATCACCTGTAAACCCTTCCAAGTTAGTATACCCCATAGCTAGCTATAGACACACTCTGCGCTTGATATTTTTATTTATTTTGAAAGTTTTATAGAGCGCGAACAAGATCCTTGCGGATATCATAGCGCTTTACACACAGATGGCATAAACAGATAAAGAATTAAACAAAATATAATGCAAAGATGAGCAAACAGATTGAACAAATGTAAACAAGGTGAGGTAGCAACGGTGTGTAGGTGGTCAACTATACACAAATAAAGGAATAAAAGCTAAACAAGTATATCATGCAAAGATGAGCAAACAAGTTAAGCAAATGTAAACAAGGTGAGGTAGCAGCGTTGTATAGGTGGTCTACTGAACATAGTTTTTAGAGGAGACATACTGAGAACGAGAGTACAGTAGTCTAAATTCATGTGAATTTAGCTAAGAGGAGAGATTTTACTTCTTTTTTGAAGGATGCCATGGATGAGATAAGTCTGATTTCTGGAGGAAGGGTAATCCAGATCCTGGGCGCCATCCCAGAGAAGGAGCATTTATATGTCTTTTTCTTGTGGAATCTTTGGGGTTTCAAAAGAAGGTTTTCTGCGATTCTTGTAGCTCTTGAGCCGCCCGAGATTGTCAGTTTCTGAGCGAGGTAGCTGGGTGAGTTGTGGTGTATGGCCTTGTGTGTCATGCATGCGATTTTCAGGTGTATTCTAGCCTCGTATGGCAGCCAGTTCAGGGATCTTAAGTCGGGAGAGATGTCAGACCGTTTCGATTTAATCTGTGGTGGTATATGTCCAGTTGAGATATAAACTGACTGCCTGCCTAATGTCCAGGCAATGTAGCCTGTTTTGTGGGATATTACAAGAGGGGAGGGTTTTACCCAAGCAGTCACGGGGACCTGGGCGGTAAGTAGTACATGTAAAGGGGGGGGGCCCCCGTCTGAAGGAAGGTTATTTATTTATTTATTTATTTATTTATTTTTTACATTTGTATGGCGCACAGCTACCCAAAAAGGGTTTCCCGGCGCCGACAACATGTTGTTGGGCGAAATTACGCAGGAAGGCTTGCAGAGAATTATTTATTGAAAAGCCAGGTCTTGATATTCTTTCTAAATCTGGCATAGTTTTCCTCTGTCCTAATATTAGCTGGGAGGGAATTCCAAAGAGTGGGCCCCAGAATGGAGAAAGATCTTCCCCCCATTCTTGCTAAATTGAATCTGGGAATCACAAAAAATGCTCCTGAGTGGGAGCGCAGCATCCTTCCAGGAGTGTAAGGGGTGACAAGTGCTTGCAGATATTTGGGGGCCGTGAGATTTTTAATTTTAAACATATAGGTGAGAGCTTTGAACCTAATGCGTTGCTCAATCCTGAGCCAATGTAAATCCTTCAGATGTTTGGATATACTGGTGAATTTGGGGATATTACAAAGAAGTCTTGCCGCTGAATTTTGGGCAAGCTGCAACCTTTTGATCACGGCCTGATTTGATCCCATGTACAGAATGTTACCGTAATCGAGACGCGATGTTATCAATGCGTTTATTACAGTCTTTTGGGTTGCAGGGGGCAGCATCCAGAGGATCTTCCTCAACCATTTCATTATGGTGAAGCAAAGGCCAACTACTTTGTTGGCCTGTTGCCTCATGGATAGAGTGTCGTCAAGACAGACACCCAGATTTCTTGCATGATCAACTGGGGTTGGGATGGTCCCTAACTCGGCTGGCCAGTGGGAAGGGTTCCACAGATGTTTGTTTTTCCCTAGGAGTATGACCTCCGTTTTATCTCCATTTAATTTTAGTTGGTTGTTGGACATCCAACTGAAGATGTTCAGGAGCCCCTGTCTGAGGAGAGAAGGGGCTGGAGATTTTGGCTCGGATAAAGAAAAGATGATTTGAGAATCATCAGCATAGGTCATAAGGGTAAGACCAGACCTGTCCGCTAAGTCGGCCAATGGCCGCAGATAGATGTTGAAGAACAGGGGGCTTAAAATAGAGCCCTGCGGGACTCCATGTGGTGCACTGAAGGTGTCGGAACAGGCAAGGGATGAGGTGATTTGAAAGGTCCTGTGCATTAGAAAAGACCTAATCCATTCAAGTGCTGCACCTCGAATGCCATTTCTATCTAATGTAGTCAGCAGTTTGACATGTGAGATGGTGTCAAACGCCGCACTCAAATCCAACAATATGAGTGCGACAGTTTGGCCCCCATCTAGGCGCTTCCTAATGGCTTCCGTGACGCCTAACAAAGCAGTTTCAGTTGAGAAACCGGCACGAAAACCGGACTGAGATGGATGGAGGAGGGTGTTGTTTTCGGTAAATAGGGTGAGAGCGGAGTGAATATGTCTCTCAAGAAGCTTAGAGCAAGCTGGTAGAAGGGATATGGGTCGATAATTTGCCAGCACCTCTGGGTTTGCCGAGGGTTTCTTCAATAAGGGACTGACCATGGCGTGCTTCCACAGTGAAGGTACCGTAGAAAGAGTGAGGGAGGAGTTAAGAGTGTTGGCAACAATAGTCAGAGCTGGGTCGTCAAGGGTTTTTAAAATACATACCGGGAGGGGGTCTCGGGGGGAGCCAGATTTGATGGACCTAAGAGAGGATTTAAGTGAGTCCAAGGTGATTTCAGGCCAATGTTTGAGGGTATTTTTAACCGGTGGGCTTAGTGGCAGAAAGACTGGAAGGTCATTGGGGAGAGGTTGAGAGTTAATGACATGTATAATATTTTCAATTTTAGCAGTGAAAAACGACGCCAAATCTTGGCATTGTTTAGTGTTCAACGGGAGGGCGTTAGCAGTTGTGTTGGCACCTGCGAGTTCTTTAACAGTATTAAAAAGTGTTTTTGCCTTGTTTGATGCGGAATTGATAGTATTGGCAACGTGGAGAGCACGAGCTTTGGTACATGCAGCATGGTATTTATTTCTAGCATTTTGATATTCCCTCTTTTTTTCAGTAGAGTAGTCCTTCCTCCATTGCCTCTCAAGGTGTTTACACCTTGATTTTTCCGTCCTCAGGCATTCAGTAAACCAGGGAGCTGGGGGTCGATGTACACTTTTTTTTGTTTGAACAGGGGGGAGACAAGTATCAACGGCCTTTTCCAACCAGGATTGCATTGCATTGGCTATACCCTCCATGTCTGGGGCAGGAGCCGGAGGACTGATGGCCAGAAATTCATTAAGTCTGCTAGCGTCTAGTTGTTTCCAATTTCGCATGGACGAAACCGGCCATACAGAGTTTGTTAGAGTAGATGTAGGTAATATTAGGTCGAAATGTATAAGGTGGTGATCTGACCAACAAACTGGAGTCGTGGTCTTCCATCTGAGTTCAGGGATGTTTGAGATGATGGGATCTAGTAAGTGTCCCGCCTTATGAGTGGGGCCAGAGTTTAGTAGTCTTAGTTGCAGTACTGCTAAGTCTTCCAGTAAATTAGTGCAGGCTGTGTTTGGGTCATCGAAGTGCATATTAAAATCACCAAGCAGGGTGAAATTTTTAGAAGTGAGGTGAAGGGGGGTAATAAAACTGGCCAAATTGGCTGCCCAAGTGTTAAGATTCCCGGAGGGGGATCTGTATACCAGGACACCGGAGAATGTAAAATTAGGATTTAGTGTAATCTTAAATATTGCAGCTTCACAGTCCGGGACACTAATTGGTTCCAGACTACAGGTAAACAATCTACGAAAAATAACAGCAATGCCTCCACCTATTTTTCCCTCTCTGTCTCTTTTCACAATGGCGTAGTCAGGAGGGAGGGCTAGTGCTATATCCGGCCCTGAACTCTCTGTTAGCCAAGTTTCGGTGAGAAACATGGCACTGGGTTTGTTGTCCAGCAGACAATTCAGAATATCCAATTTATGTTGAGGAAGCGATCTGCAGTTTATACTATAAAAAGTAAAGGTAGTGTCTGCCTGCTTTGGTCGCTTTCTGTAACAAACGTTGGTGTTTTCAGAGTCGGGGTACGGTTGATAGTTCATAAGGGCAAAGTGGCAGTGTGGGCAGCTACTTTTGTCTCTCTGGGATGGCGCCAATATACTACATTGTATGTGTGCCTTCGGTCGCAGGGACATAAGCAGCTGGGAAGACATACCTGGGCGACGTAGGGTCAGTGAGGCATAGGTTCCTGCCCCTAGTCCCGGTCTGGCCCGGACGGGCCCAGACGGGCAGGTCTTAGGCATGTCTTTGGCGCGAGTTTGGCGCGGTCGCAGCGCGTATTCGCTGCGCGTCATAGAGGCCAATTGGCTTATGTAGAGGACGCGCTAGTGCTCAGCACCGCCTCTACATACTCGCCCAATCAGAGCCTGCCTCAGGGGGAAGCCGGAAGTAAGTACCGCCCTGCACCCGCCACAACCAACAAGCCGAGTGCTTGCAGTGGATCGGGTTGCAGAGAAACAAAGGTACATGCAAATTACACAGTGCAATGTCTAAAATGATCAGTCGCCGCAGTGCACAATAAAACAGATTAAAATAATGCCGCTTCTCTGAGACTGTGATCGAGATTAACACAGCTCAATGCGGGCAGTATAATAGGTGAGGACTAAACTCAAATTGGTGAATGGCAATTTCCTTTTAGTATAACCCCCCCACACAGCGTAATTCTATATTCCTCTATAAGCGCTTTAGCGTTCAAGTCGCAGTCAGCATATGTCATCAGGAGGAATGAGAAGTGATTAGTGGGCTTATGTAGAGGACGCGCTAGTGCTCAGCACCGCCTCTACATACTCGCCCAATCAGAGCCTGCCTCAGGGGGAAGCCGGAAGTAAGTACCGCCCTGCACCCGCCACAACCAACAAGCCGAGTGCTTGCAGTGGATCGGGTTGCAGAGAAACAAAGGTACATGCAAATTACACAGTGCAATGTCTAAAATGATCAGTCGCCGCAGTGCACAATAAAACAGATTAAAATAATGCCGCTTCTCTGAGACTGTGATCGAGATTAACACAGCTCAATGCGGGCAGTATAATAGGTGAGGACTAAACTAAAATTGGTGAATGGCAATTTCCTTTTAGTATAGCCCCCCCACACAGCGTAATTCTATATTCCTCTATAAGCGCTTTAGCGTTCAAGTCGCAGTCAGCATATGTCATCAGGTTATATTGCACAACCTACGGAAAATGGTTCAAAACACATTGGAAAGGAAAAAATACAATAAAATTCTTCACTTTTGAGAAATGTGTATTGTTAATTATTCACAATACATTGATGAACAACTTCAAGCAATTTCATACAATTGTCACAGAATAATTGTGCCCCGATAGGAAAAGGGGAAAGGGGAGAAAGGGGGTGCTCGGGGGAAGGGTTAGTGAGGGGTGAATGTACACAGTTGTGGGTGATGAGTACACACAGTATAGATACGATCAAAACAAATACAACAACAAAAGCCAATTGATTAATAAAGGCATAGATTGATAAAAACCCCTATGAGTGGGTCGAAACGTCGACGGTGTCTTCCACTCAACTTCCGGCACATGTCCTTTACAGTCTAGCACTGACTTAGTGTCCGTCGAAAGTTTTTTTGTGAAAATTATTTATCAATCTATGCCTTTATTAATCAATTGGCTTTTGTTGTTGTATTTGTTTTGATCGTATCTATACTGTGTGTACTCATCACCCACAACTGTGTACATTCATCCCCCACTAACCCTTCCCCCGAGCACCCCCTTTCTCCCCTTTCCCCTTTTCCTATCGGGGCATAATTATTCTGTGACAATTGTATGAAATTGCTTGAAGTTGTTCATCAATGTATTGTGAATAATTAACAATACACATTTCTCAAAAGTGAAGAATTTTATTGTATTTTTTCCTTTCCAATGTGTTTTGAACCATTTTCCGTAGGTTGTGCAATATAACCTTCCTTCAGACGGGGACCCCCCCCCTTTACATGTTTTGTGGGATGGCATGGGGAACAAAAGGATGGGAGGGTAACAATGGAAAGGAGTATCCACTTTTGGGAGGAAAGCAGCCCTGGTTGTTAACACCTGCTTATCAGAAAAAAAGGTCATAAATGGGCAGGCACTCAGGGCCTGCAGCTCACTGCTCATTCTTGCCGATTGACGCCATCTTTATGGCTAATAAGGGCAATTGACAACTGTGAAAGGGCCCCAAAAAAGACCCCATCCACAGTTTTAAAGATTTAGGTCCCACAGGGGAATAACAAAGGGAGTTGGAGGGTACAAATTGGTCAACCCTTTAAGGAACCTTATCAAATTAAAGAGAATTGGGGATACACACAGGGAAGGCAGGCCCGGGACACAGGAAAGTGGAAAAAACAGCTAAATATCCTTTAAAAGTGGCTACTGCACACCCTCTCTGAGCTAAAAAGAGTGCAAACTGGAAGACATTTGATAATCAGGCTTGTAAAGGGTCCATATTGTTGTCTGCCCAAGATGAAACAAAATTGTTCCATCTCCGAACATAAACAGATCCCTGATGAAATTGCTGTAACTGAATTAAGGCAATGAAACATGTTGGCCTATGTTAACCTCATCAGCGCGGCGCAAATTCGTGTGCTGTGCTGAACGTTCTATTGGGATTATGGACTCATGACGGAACGGTTCCGTCATGAGCACAGGCCAACGACGCTCATGACGGAACCGTTCCGTCATGAGCATCGAAGGGGTTAAAGTGGTCTGTAACATGTAGTTCGTCTTTTAATCTTGAGTGGGCTCACAGCATTGAATAAAGTACAGTCATGTGCATGCGAGTCACAACTCATTTTAACTTTGGAGACAGGAGGGTACGCTTTCCAATACCACAGGGCCTAGTTTGACACAAGCACTTTTCTGTTCAAATTTTTTTTTTGTATCTTTTCTTCACTTCCTAATTTCATTTTACAAAAGACACTGGATATTTTTTTTCACATGTAAGAAAGTCACTGATGAGAAACATGAGCAAACTGGTGAGTACCTACCAGCAGCTCCCATGGTGATGCTTACGTGAGGTACTTTCTGACCAACTCACACATTTTTCTTTCTTTGTATACACCTTCAGGTGGGGGTACAAATGGGATGGACTGATAAACGTATATAAAAAACTTTTGGACATTTAGGATTGAACACGACTGGCAATTTATAAAAGCCAGAGTTTGGGCATTAGTATTCTGCCCCCAAGATTTGAGTGATTTGTAGTATGTCCTAAGCAGTCAAGTCTATTCAGTATATTGCTTGCTTTTGAGTGGAGGGCGACCGATTGTAGTAGTGAGCAAAGTAGGTTATATGGCAAATTTTGTGATAATTGATGCTGACATTTTTAAACAATGTGTGTACTCTTGAGAAATGTGATGTTATGTTATGTTGGAAAATGAAGGCTTTTATAAAGTCAGAAGTTAAAAAAAATAAAATTCTGATGGCCAATTTACAGCAAAAATATGGAGCTTGACTTTTCCTATGGAAAGTTCAATGTAAACTTACAAAGGGATCGAATAAGAGCAAGAAATAGATCGAGAATGTCATTCAATAACCACTTGCATGTGTTGCATTCAGCGAAAAACACATTAGAAAATGTTCTGATTTGACATTAAGATCAGTAACCTCTCAGTATGAAACTAAAAGTAGAACGTTACTAAAGAAACATCAGTTGAAAGAGCATAGGACTGCAGAATTTCATCGCCCTGTTTAACACAATTACAGAAATATCTACTAATGTTCAATATATAAAAAAAAGTCAGCAGGTGTCTTGTAATGGTGCATAATCCTGCGACTTTCAAACGCTGTATTATTTTTTTTAAATTAGATCATATTAGTATAAGCATTGGCCTTGTACCACAGGATTTAAAGTCGGAGTAATAACTAGTGATAATGTTAACTGGTCACATATTTACAAAGAATTATATTTTCAAATAATATAGTTTATTTTTCTAGCAATGTTGTGTTTTTGTGAGCTTCGTAGTGAGAGAAAGTTAAAGCGGAATAGCTCGAAGCTGGCGTATTTCAGCAGCATTAAACATCGAAGACTGAACGTTAGTAGCTGTAGTGTTGCAGTAGGTGGACGCAACCACCGTGGCCCACGACTGTAACAGCCTTGATGCTCCGCCCCCCCGCCCACAAGCGTGGGATAGTTGGTTTGGCCCGACGCTCATACGGAGGGCACGTTCTGTAATTAATAAAAGGCCCAGGACCCTGGGCGTGGCAGGCAGTGTACTGGCCACTAACACAGCAACGTGTGGTCTCTAATTTGTGATTTGCTAGGCCCAGACCAGAACACTACACTGGTGACGAGGTGGTCTCGCCACCCCATCGCGTGCCTTGCACCGCCGCTCAGTCACTCACGAGCCTGCACTTGCAGCCCCTGCAGTTTGCCCCACACGGCGTGCTCGGCGCACCCCGCCGACAGAGTGCTCCCTGCAACCCAGCGGACGGCCTTACCGGACAGCGGCCCAGCCGCACGACACCAGCGTCCCCAGCCATCGGGACTCTCCGCTGCTCCCCTGCGCTCCAACGAGCAGGGGCATCCTGAAGACAAGGGCCCCGCCTAACAGTGGCCCCGCCGCTCCACCCTGCCAATCGGCCTCGTGGCCTCAGGTGCGTGTCCGCAGCCCGGCGCCTCAGCCGCGCTCCTCCACACGCGCCGCTCCCGTCTCTGGCCAAGCGCCAGCTCTCTACGCCGCTGGGCCTACCGAGTGCGTCTGGCGTGCGTTTCCTCATGCTTCCCGCGTGCAACGCTGCGGCCCCGGCCATTTCCCACGCATCTCGCATGCGGAGACCCTGCCGTTCCTCGCGCATCTCGCGTTCAACACTGCTGGGACATCCCAAGGCCACCAGAAGTCATCCCCATCGTGCTCCTGTGCTCCTAACCCTCTAGTGATCGGGCACGTCTAGCTGACGACCCCTTCCGTGTCCCCCAATGGCCATGGCCACCGTTCCCCCGCTAGAACCTTTCGCTGTCACTGGCACGCCGCCGTCACAGGCGGCTCGGTGTAGGAAATGGGTAGAACGCCTGGAGAACTACTTCGTGGCAGCAGACATTGCGGTGGGGCGACGGCGTGCAATGATTTTGCACCTAGGAGGGGAGGCGATCCACGACATTTCGAAAGACGTGGTAGAAGGAGGTCCACCCCGGAACTACACCACATTACGCAACGCCATAACGGAATACTTCGAGCCATTTGCCAGTGCGGATTATGAGAGGTTCCTGCTCCGCCAGGCCCGCCAGCTCCCAGAAGAATCGGTGGACGTTTTCTATGCGAGACTTAAAAAGCTGGCCAGCACGTGCACCCTCCCGGATGCCGACGACGAGATCCGCGCCCAGTTCATTCAAGGCTGTGCTTCCTCGAAACTGCGAGAAAGAGTCCTGGAAACAGACAACATGCCCATGCGCGACATCCTTTCGTTAGGGCGGTCCAAAGAACTGTCGAAGGCCAGAGCGGCACACATGGAGCCAAAACCTGCAGTTGCAGTCAAAATAGAACCAGTGTGCGACATCAAAACCGGTGCCTCCGACACACGCACGAGACAACCCCGGCGAGGGAGGCCAGGCCCAACTCCTTCCTCCCACGACCGCGCCTGTGCATGGTGCGGAGGAGCAATACCCAACAACGGTGCATGCCCAGCACATGGAAAGATCTGCAGCGCCTGTGGGAAGGCCAACCACTTTGCAAGCGTATGCCTATCGACACAGAAGAAAAAGCTCAGTGGCCCGCCCCGGAGAGTGAGACAGTTAGAACCACTGCCAAACGCCTCCACCAACAGCGACATGGACGATGACGATGAGGACGCAGCCTCCGTCGACGTTGTGCGAATGCTCAACACTCTGGCAGCCACACCATCCGCAGAGCCCATGTGCACAGTAAACCTACAGGATCAAGCTGTGGCGGCCCTGATTGACACCGGAGCGACGATCAATCTAATGGCAGCCAGCGTATACTGGACATTAGACACTCCACCAGTGCTCCATCCCACGAGAGTACAGGTATACGCCTACGGCACCAGTCGCCCACTACGCCTGTGTGGGGTCTTCCGGACAGCATTGTC
Source organism: Lissotriton vulgaris (assembly GCF_964263255.1). Lineage (NCBI taxonomy): Eukaryota > Metazoa > Chordata > Amphibia > Caudata > Salamandridae > Lissotriton > Lissotriton vulgaris. The sequence continues at coordinate 478,048,753 of NC_141698.1, read as the reverse complement.
ACACGACTCCAATCACCTGCACACCAAAATCTATGTGTCACAAGAGGCATCCGGATTCCTACTTGGGTGCAGAACAGCCCAAGACCTGGGACTGATACACTTCGCACTCACAGTCCAAGCCCACAGCCTCGACCATCTCGTGCTAGAACACACCTCATTGTTCGAAGGGATTGGCTGTTTGAGAGGACCCGGCATTCATCGCCACATAGACTAATCGGTCGCCCCAGTGGCCCTCCGACACCGACGTATCGTGTTCCACCTACGACCTAAAGTGGAAGTGGAACTGCGAGTACTCGAGAGAGCCGGAATCAACGAAAGGGTAAGCGGGCCCACTCCATGGGTGTCGCCCATCGTGGTAACCAAGAAACTGAAGCAACCCGATGCGGATCTGTGTTGACATGCGCATCCCCAACCTCGCTATCAAGAGGGAACGCCATCTGACGCCAACCATAGACGACATCATTGGAGAGTTATCAGGCTCAAAATGGATTTGGAAGATGGACCTGAGGTCAGGGTACCACCAAATCCCACTACATCCAGACTCACGCCCGATAACGACCTTCTCCACCCACGCAGGCCTGTGGAGATATACCAGGTTCAACTTTGGGATATCAAGCGCAGCAGAGGTGTTTCAGAACATCATTCACAATGTCCTGCAAGGGCTGGACGGCGTGCTAAATGTGAGCGACGACATTTTGGTCCATGCGCCGACCCTGGATGAACACATCCGGCGCCTCCAAGCCGTTTTTGCCAGGCTCCAAGAGCGGGGTCTAAGGCTCCACAGAGAAAAGTGCGAATTCCTACAAAAAGACATTAGCTTCTTTGGCTACAAATTCTCCGACCAGAGTGTAGGGCCGGACCCTGACAAGGTCAAAGACATCCACGAAGCCCCCGCACCGACATCTGTGACCGCTGTCCGCAGTTTTCTTGGAATGGTCACATACTGCGGGCGTTTCATCAAAGATCTGTCAGACCTCACCGGCCCTCTCCGTGATCTCACGAAATCCACAGCCACTTGGGAGTGGGGGCCAGAACAGCAAGAATCCTTCCAGAAAACCAAAGCGGCACTCTCAGCTGATACGACCCTGGCCTACTTCGACCCTCGCAACGAATCACAGCTTGTGGTGGACGCAAGCCCGACAGGCCTGGGAGCCCTCCTGACTCAACAACAAGAATGCGGAGAATGGGCCCCCGTCACGTATGCGAGTAGAACCCTCACGGCAACGGAGCAACGATACTCGTAGATCGAGAGGGAGGCCATCGCCATCTTGTGGGGGTGCCGGCATTTCCATATCTACTTATATGGGCACCCGTTTGTGGTAATCACGGGCCACAAACCCCTTGTTCCACTCTTCCAAGGATCATCTTCACGGCCCCCCCTTGCATCGAGAAGTGGGTACTCCAGCTCCAGGAATTCCAATTCACCGTGGAGTATCGGGCAGGCACCCGTAACCCTGCCGACTACCTGTCGAGGCACGCCCGCCCGGCCACTGAAGCAGAAGCCGCGGAAGCCGACGCCGCGGAGGAATACAACAGAATGATCGTGGAGCGATCCAGACCCCTGCCGATCTCCCTAGAAGACGTGACTCAAGCCACCAAGGCCGACGACTGCCTACAAATCGCCATCCAGGCTATCAAGTCGGGAAACTGGAAGCCACTCCAGAGCCCGGCATCATTCCGCACCCTGGATGCACAAGCGACGCTAAGGGCACTCCACCAAGTCCGAAGCGAACTGTCTATCCCTCCGGAAGGATGTCTCCTGAGAGGCCCTCGCCTGGTACTGCCCGACAGTCTCACGCAGCAAGCAGCCCTCTTGGCCCATGGCGCACACCAGGGCATTGTAAAATCAAAAAATCGCCTTCGGAGCAAACTCTGGTTCCCAGGCCTCGACAAGAGAGTCGAAGAAGTTGTCCAACGATGTCCTGTGTGCCTAGCGGCCAGCCTGCCCAACCCTCCAGCGCCTGTGATCACAGAGGAGGGACCGACGGCTCCATGGGTGCGAAGTACATGTTTGTGGTAGTAGATGATTTCTCGAGATACCCTGAAATTGAGATCCTGCCCTCCACCGCAGCCTCCGAGGTGATTCCCAAGCTGGAGAAGATATTCGCAACCCATGGCCTCGTGGAAGAACTACGCACAGACAACGGACCCCCCTTCAACAGCTGCGAACTAACAGAATACTTACAATCACACCGCATCAAACACAGGAAGATAACCCCAAGATGACCTCAAGCCAATGGGGAAGTTGAGAGACTGATGAGAACTCTGAACAAGACTATCCAAATTGCAATGACAGACGGCCAGAACCTAGAGCTAGCCCTTTACCAGTTCTTACGGGAATACAGGCTGACACCCCACTGCACTACAGGGGTTCCTCCAAGCCGTCTATGTTTTAATAGGGCAGTTATGGACACTATCCCACACCATCCCATGTGGGCATCGTCTCCAACTCCTTGCAACTGATCCATGGAACAGCGAACAAAGTCTAACAGAGAGGCGTCCCGGAGAAGAAGAGCTGCGGACAGCCCCATCCAAGTAGGCGACCGAGTGCTCGTGAAAGACCGCCATCCAGGGGGGAAATTCCGCCTCCCATTCAAGTTCGACCAATGGACTGTCACCAACGTCAACGGCACCATGATCACGGCGGCAAGAGGTAGAGAGAGAGTCACAAGAAACGTGTCCTTCTTCAAGAAAACCACGAGTGGAGAAGAGGATGGTTTCCCCGACCCTGCAGAGCCCTACCCAGGACCGACCCAAAGCCCAAGAGAAGCAGCGGAAGAAGACGTTCCCAGCGAAGAGGAATGCCCAGAAACAAACTCGGCCACACTGGCCCGAAGCGGACTCGAGTCGCACGTGGCCCAAAGAGATGCCGAGGCGAATGACTCTGAGGAACTGGTTCAAACCCCATCAGGCGAGCGCAGACAAAGCAAGTACGATCTGCGCCCCTGCCCGAAGCCGTCCCAGAGGTACCGAGACTTTGTGGCCCGTTGCAGACGTTGAAGGAGTCCTGCCTACGTAAAAGTAAGACTGTTCCTTTTTGCATCTTTGCAGTTTCCAGAGACTATGTTCGGAAGTTTAATAAGTCATGTTATGTTTATCCTGATGTTCACTTTGGGGTAAAGGAGGAATGTAGTGTTGCAGTAGGTGGACGCAACCACTGTGGCCCACGACTGTAACAGCATTGATGCTCCGCCCCCCCCCACAAGCGTGGGATAGTTGGTTTGGTCCGACGCTCATACGGAGGGCACGTTCTGTAATTAATAAAAGGCCCAGGACCCTGGGCGTGGCAGGCAGTGTACTGACCACTAACACAGCAATGTGTGGTCTCTAATTTGTGATTTGCTAGGCCCAGACCAGAACACTACAGTAGCTACTTCTCTGTAAATGTGTTTTCTTGGGAGATGAAGCTGCAGTCCTACTGACTGAATACATGCCTGCTGTTATTTTAGAAGGATAAGCACAGTACCAATATCCATTACTAGATGTCAACAGTGATGAAAAGCCTTAACCGGCATGACATGCACCAGCAATGCAGTCTTATTTTCCACAGAGCTGCAAATGTTCATACTATGTTAACACATGCTTAGGATTTGTGGTCATTCTGTAGAAGTGGTGTCATTTCTTCAAATACTGCCAACCTGTTTCTATAAGATGAGCTTGGCAGCTCTTTACAATATAATGTTATAACTAAGCAAACATATCTTTAATGATTATAATTATACAGAGGGAGTTATAACGATCCTCCGCAAGTGTCATAGCAATAGTATTTGCTTCGTTCTCCACCAAAAAATGCTGCAAGAACACCCACTAGCGATAAGACATATTTTAGCCTTACAACTTTGTGTCACATTTGCAATAGCAAAAGTGTTTTCTGTATTATATTTTCGTTAAAATATGCCTAAGGTTATAGGCAATATCATTGTTGCTATTATTGCCACTGTTCTGTTTGACACCATTGACTATGTACTGGAAAGTACTTCAGCTGTTCAGCTCAACATACAGAACACGTTTCTGGCATGGTTATGCTTAGGATCACACCCATAACTTGCCTCCATTGACAATTTTACTGGGAATATTTATTTTTAACTTGTCAGTTTATGATCCAACTAAACATAGTGTTTTCCAGAAAGTTGGTTTGATTTTATAATGATATACCTTGTTCACTGCCCAATTATAAACTGCAGGATGCTTAGGACAGTATTATCTCTCTCAGATTGCCTTCTAAATAATGGATTAGTCTCAAAGCATGACAATGCCCTTGAGTAATTAATAAATGCTAAACTATTTATTCAAGAACTGTGTTCACTCAGCAAAGGTAAACAAAGCCTAAACACTACGTCATCAGTAATCCATAATTAGCTGAAAATTGAAAAAAAGGAGGGTGCTTGATCCCAAATTTAGAAACTTGAACTTTCAAAAGAAAATGAAAAAAGAATTCAGCAAAACTCCTCTTGGGCTGCATAATAAACTTGTTTTTCCAACTTCAAATTGTGAACTCAGACTTTTAGAAAGGATTTTCCAGTTTCCTTTCATGCCCTACTAAAACAAAATAAACATGTAGAAGAATTTTCCCTGGACGGGCAATAATGTACTTTCCCAGAATAAGGTAAAGGTTGAGGCATTGTGCCATGGTCGAGTGGCCAGGTCGGAACCCATATTGGTTATCCGAGATGATCTTGTTCACTTCCGCCCAGGCAGTCAATCTTTTTAGTATGACTCCACCTATAACCTTTACCACGGAATCAATAAGGGAGATCGGTCGATAGTTCAGGGTACAGTTACGGTCTCCCTTCTTAAACACAGGCACAATTGTAGACACTCCCCGGGATTTTGGACACCCTTCCTTGGCTGCGACATTGGCCACCGCAATCAGGATTGCTGCCCATAGAGAAGGGTTAGATTTTAAAAGGTCCGGAGGGATACCCTCAGGGCCTGGTGCCTTCTTAGCTGTGAGATTAACAATACTTTCCTCCACTTCTCTTAGTGTGAATAAAAATACATCCTCATTCGAGGTCTTTACTGGCAGCTGTGACAGAATAGATGTGCTTTTAAAGATTTTAGCAAAGTGGAACACCCATTCTTCCTCTGATATATTTGTGCCCACTTCCTCTGCTCTTGCCATTGAAAATAGGGGTCTATTGATAATGCTCCAGAATCGTGAGCTACTAGAAAGGGTCGGGGGATCTAGAAGCTCCCACCAGGTGGCCTCCTTTAGTTCCCTTTTGCGGTAGGCCAACACTTTTTATAGATGTTACGCAGATTACGGATCTGTGTTCTGTCCCTGGGGAATACTTTCAATGCCGCTTTAAGATCTCTGGTGGCTCTAGAACATAAAGGGCAAAACCATTTGGGCTCACTATATACTATGTTATTCCCTGGGACTGATAGCAGACTCTCTACTTTAGATACAATCCCTTCAAAGGCATAGAGGGTGCCCTTGGCAGTTGATTCGGGGCTCAAACAGCATGAGAATTCTACTGCGCAGGCTTCTTGAAGCATTTCATAAAACAGGGACGGAATTACCCGGGTCCATTTCAGCTGACGCCTACCATCAGTTGGCTTTAACATGACTGGGCCTATTACTCTGTCTTTTCTTTTCATGAGGTTCCCGCCCATATTAACACACACTGGGTTATGGTCACTATGGGCACTTACTAAAATTGAAAAACCCTTTAAGAAAGAAAAAATAGTTCTAGAAAACAAAATGTGATCTATAAAAGATTCACCGGCACGACCTTTAAAGGTTGGTTCCCTTTGTTTACTAGATGGCGAAGCAAAGCTCATAGCAGAGGACAAATCATACTTGCTGAGCAAATTATTGAGTGCATTTCCCTGTACTGAATGTTCAAAGTGAAGTCCCTCAATCAGTGCACAGCCCAGTGTACCCATGGCGGTGTGTTTGGGATCACCATACGGGTGGACATTAAAGTCACCAGTAATCATGAGGTTGTTTCTATAAGGGCCACAACACTGCTCCATAAAATTATTCAATTCGGTTATTTTGCATCCCTCGTTTCTGTGTACAGCATTATAAAAGTTTATAACACAAAGGCTAGCATTCTGGCACCCCAACACAATTGCCTGTAGATCTCTATGGTCGGAGGAGATGACCTTGATGTTACATCTTAGGGCCAAGGAAGTAAAAATAACCAGGCCGCCCCTCCCTCTCCCACTGTTTACTGGTATTGAAGGGACATAGAAGGATTTATACCCCGCCAATGAAAGGTTGCAGTTAACCTGCTACGTCTCTTGAAGACATATTACAGAGAAGAGGCTGATAAACTGCGCCCATAACGGGTCTGAGACCTTACTGGCCAGCCCTGCGATATTCAATGATAATACATTATAATCATGCTTTGTCGCATGATTATCAGGGGGGGTCAAAAAATACCTCCCTGGGGCAATCATCAGTGGTTATCCTAGTAGGTTCGATGTCCCCAGGCCCAGTTCTTGCAGCAGGGCCCAATGTTTCTAGATTTGGCACTGCAAGCGTTGCTTCTGAGGGAGACCCTTCACCTTTAGATGTATCTGCTGGTGCACAGCTACTAGCGGTATAGTCTAGGCTGACCACATAGCCTCTAAGTCAGTCACAGTCATTCAGGCCTGAGAGTGCTGCATATCTATTTAGACCCTGTGGTAGTGAAAAATGATTAAAGTCTCCCCAGGTATCTTCCTTTGCTTCCCTAAAAAGCGGAGTGCCAGGCCTGGGGGGATCCCTGTGTATGTTAAACCAACCACGGCACCTCAGGTTGTTTTTCCCGTGAGACTCATCCCTATAGAAGAAACCAGTGGCCATAACTCAATGCCTTGACCCCTATAAACTACATCAGAGCTTGCTTCCCTAAATATCCTCTCAACGGGCAAAGGGTTGTTAAAGTTTACCACTACACAGTCTCCCTGTTAGAACTGACTATTTCTGGTTGGCTAAGGCTGACGCCAAAGCTAGGCAGAAACCACCATTCTAGTCAGGGCAAGGGAGTCACACACCAAGATAACCCCTGCTCACCCTCTTGGTAACTTGGCACCAGCAGACAGGCCTATCCTGGAGGCAATGTGTAAAGCATTTGCGCCAGCACACAACAGCAACAACATCCTAGGCACACCACAAAAGGAACTCCACACAAGGTTATATAAAAATATCTTCTGTATTGTAAAAACACATCAGATAGAAGTCACACATGTACATTGTGCCAACTGGCACAGGCAATATTCACAAGGGATTATTCACAGGATAGGGCCACATGGGCTACTGTCAGAATCAACACTTTTAGAAATAGCACTTCTAGAACTTAGAATAAGTATAGCACAAGATAATAGTTATAAATCACATCCAGTAACTACTGGGAACAGGTAAGTACCACCTACGCAACCCTAACCACCTTAGGAGAATGTCACGCAGGGAACCAGGACCTCACTAGGACCACCTATACTAAAAAGAACAACCACCTAAGTATCACACTACAATTAGGGGTATCAGCAAGAACACATTACACACGATGCATCACAACATTCAGAGGTGTAGGGAAGGGAAACGCATGATGCATAAAACATACATTCAGCGGTGTCATAACAAGGCACATGATGCATCAAAACACATTCAGATGTACCGGAGAAAACACATGATGCCTAAAACATTCAGAGTTGTAAGGAAGGAAAAACACATGATGCATAAACAAACACATTCAGAGGTGTAAAATCAAGGAAGACACATGATGCATAAAAACATTCAGAGGTGTAAGGAAGGAAAACACATGATGCATAAACCAACACATTCAGAGGTGTAAAATCAAGGAAGACACATGATGCATAAAAACATTCAGAGGTTCCAGAACATAACTCAGTAGCGCAAAAACACATGATGCCCAAAAACATTCAGAGGTGTAAGATCCAGGTGCGTAATCATATTAAATGCATTACATTTCCTAGCACCACATCACATTGCGCGAAACTCACATTAGGCAATTACCATCACATAGATAATCACATTGCCCCTAAATAAAGTCACATACCAGCCCCCATCTAATAAAGGGACTAAAGAGCCCCGTGTCCAGAATGTCAGGGCGCGCTGCCACGCAGCGCCAGTCAGGGGTGCGCCACTGGCGCAAAACCTAAACGTTGCAGGTGCCCACTACTTGCTGGGCACATGAGGACAATCCCAAGCGCCTAAACGGTGCAGCTGCCCTCTAATTGCTGGGCAGCTGGGAAGCAGAACTGCGGCAGGGCTCTCACTAGCCCTCAGGGACCAAAACTGCACCAACTGGGAGGCTTCTAGGCTCTGCACAATAACAATGTCCCCCTGAGCCTCTCTCAGGGCTCTAAAACAAATATGGGCGATGAGCCTCTCTGGGCTCTAGTACAAGTATGCCCCGAACGTTGGAGTCCCCCACTGGGGACTCTGAAAACAACTGTGGCACCCAAGAACCTCTCGGGGCTCGCAACAAAAATGCCGCCTGGATGGGGGGAGTCCCTCTCTGGGGACTCCAAGCAAAACTATGCTCCGTGGATGGGGAGTCCCCCCTCTGGGGACTCGTGATCACAAATGGCCCACTGGGGCCTCGAGGCTCCAAGCAATGACTGCCCCGTGAGCCTCTCAGGCTCTCAACAAAGAAATGCCCCACTGGTTGGAGCGGCCCCCCTGGCAACCGGGGCCGCTCTGCGAACAAAGCAGAAACACTGACCCGCACTCACCGGGACGGCGGAGACACTCCTCTGGTGCTGCTCTGAAGGGGCGGGCAACGACAGTGTGTCCCGACGCCCCCTCCACCACACGGGAAACAGCTGCCACACTCACCGGCTTGTCTTTAGGCCTAAGGCAGTCTCCGGTTTTGGTTTCATCCGCAGCGGGGGCCAGGCACCGACAATGTGCCTCGGGCCCCCTCCTCCGCCATTACCTCTCCTCTCACTTCTCGGGTGCCGGCGGCGGGTGCGAGACTCCTCTCACAAAACCAGAAGTCCCGCCCGCCGCCAGGCAAAACATCGCCTGACTTCCAGGGTCTGAGGGCCGCCAATGGCAGTGTGGCCCCGGGCAGGGAGGCGGGCGCAGTGCCTCCATCTCGATCTGCGGGCCAGCGGCGGTGAAACACGGGTGCAACACGAGGGGTGGGAACCCTCGTCATAAATATAAAAATAAAAGCGCTTTCAAGCGCAAGGGGCTGATTACAGCGCTCACAAGCGCTCACATGCAAAATAAAGTGCTCTTAAGCGCTAGGAGCAAAATAAAGGGCTCCCAGGCGCCAAGGGCAAGGCAAAGCGATCCCAAGCACTTTAGGACAATCAACAGCGCTCCCAGGCGCTAGAGCAAAAAAAAAGCGCTCCCAGGCGCTCAGGGGGGAAATACAGCGCTCCAAAGCACTAGATGCCCAAAATAAAGCCGCAAAGTCCTTCAGGAGTCCAGGACCTCAGCAGTCCTGGACATAAGGTGGAGCACAGCAGCTCCCAGAAAAGGAAAGTCCATCAGATATCCAGGGGCTGGGCAGGGCCCAGGGATTCCCCTGGGCCCAAACAGCAGCACGCCCCTGGTAGGATTCAAGTCAGAAACAAGAACATTTTTAGAGTGTCACAGCACCCTTTTTATACCCAAAATCCTTTGTCTAAAGGGTGCAGGCAGTGTGAGAACCAGCTAGAACTGGTTATAGGGAATTCCTTTCACTGACCAGGCTAGGGACATCAGACGCACCCCAGGGGGTGGAGCCAGCATTGTGTGGGAAAAACCCAGCCTCATTCAGGACCCTCAAACCAGACGGTCAATCCACAAGCAGGCCCAGGCTCACTCCTCCCCTTACATCAGCATGCTAAACGCTCCATTCACCACCGGGGCAGACCCTCCCAGACTCTTGGAGCCAGGCTCACCAGCCAGCCTCAGCCAATCACACGCCAGACACAAATTACACAAATATGCCAACTTCTAGAAGTGGCACTTCTACACTGGACACAATCATGCCGCATGTACCATTACCCAGCATTCAATCTCACGAGTTCGCACATACCAAACTCGACCCTGCACTCCCCACACATCAGGAACTACCATGGACATAAATATTCCCCATTCAATTTCAATTCAATTTATAATCTTTATTCGGTTCTTAAAAAGACACCATAAAAGCACAGATACAAAGTACACACATAAAAAATTTTGTTTTTTTAAAAAAAACGTCAATGAATTTTCCATAAAAGGGTATAAATGTTAAAATTATTTTACACTCTATGAAAAGACGGGAATCATTGGTTTGAATGTTCGTGCATTTTAAATCGTCAGGGGAACGAGCAGGTGTTAGGGACCAGTTTCTCTGGTATTTCTTAGTCTTATTGCTACACGGATAAAGTTTATGGTGCAAAAAGAGTGTAAGCATTCTCCGCTTCCTGTAAGAATCTCAAGGCCGATCTTGCATGTTTGAATTTTAAGTCTTTCAAGATCCCCACCAGGAACTTGCGTCTTGGGATGGTATAAAATGGGCACAATAAGACAAAGTGAAGGGTCGCAGCCGCAGGTACCCTTCTCCGCCAGTGTGTAGGTGAACCCAGCTGGGACCGCGAGGATATGATGAAGCATGTTAAGTCTGAGACGTGTCATGACAAAGCGGTCCTGGGCATTAAACATGACCCTTAAATAAGGTTCCATGCCATGCTTTGCTGTAAGTTCATTATAGGTGGAATTTGTAGGTTTACGATTTTCTTTTTCTGCTCTTGTTAGCTTAAGCTGTGCCAAGAAGAGATTCTTCACCAATGTCTTGCTCTCGGGTGTTATGGAGTCTGGGGATGTGAAAAAGTTAGTGCAATCAATTTCGGCTAGAGATTTCTTCACATATTTCAGCCAAGGGATGGTATCACCTTTGTCTTTTTTGAGGCAGTCCCCAATGATTTGTCTTGTGAGGGCGGCCTCTGGATTAGTCCATATTTTGACCCATGCCAGGAGAGGTTTAATTTTGATTTTTTCTTCTATGAAGAGTTCTCCTAGTTCTTCATGGATAATGTGGGCCGATACACTCTGTGGGACTTTCAGAATTCTCCTCAAGAATTTATTTTCTTCATTCTGTATCTGCTGAGCTTTATTATCCAGAAAGCCCCACACTTCTGCACCATAGGAGACTTTCGCACAGCAGATTGACCTATACAAGTTCAAGATTTGTTCCGGAGACCATTTTCCCAATCTTTGCCCGTATCCCATAATGGCTCCCACAGAGGCTGCCAGTTTCGTGGAATGCTTTTCAACCAGGGGTTCAAAAGTAAGGTGATGGTCGAATAATACCCCCAAGTATGAAAAAGTCTGGACCTTGTCGATTTTATGTGACCCGATGTGAAAGGAAAAAGACCCTTTTGTTGATTTTCCAGTTGACATGATGTAAGATTTTTCCAGATTGGTTGCCAGGTCCAGTTTATCCATGAACCTGACAAACCCGTCAATCAGTTTTTGTAGACCTAAGGGGGTTCTAGCGAGCAAAACCGTGTCATCGGCGTAAAGTAGTACAGGTACAGCACGATGACCGATTTGAGGTGAATCCACCTTGAGTTTAAGCAGGTCTTTTTCCAGCGAGTTGATGTAAATGGAGAACAGAAAGGGCGCGAGGATACATCCTTGCCTTACTCCACTCGTGCAAGTGAAGGGGTCGGTCTTGTTACCCTCACACTTGCAGTGGTGTTCCGGTGGAGATTTTGCAGGGTGTCCACTAGTGGTTGGTCCACTCCTAGTTCTACTAACATACTCCAGAGCTTTCTCCTGTTTACACAGTCGAAAGCCGCTGAGAGGTCCATAAACCCCATGTGAATGGACCCCTTCCCGGCGATGGTATATTTGGCTATCAGGAGGTATAGATTTAAACATTGATCGGTGGTGGATCTACCTTTCCTGAAGCCATATTGCATTTCCGAGAGGATTTGATGTTCCTCGGCCCAGTCTTGCAATCGCTGTAGAATGACTCGCCCTAGTACTTTTGCAGTCACATCTATAAGCGATATGGGTCGGTAGCATTGGGGGCCATCACGGTTCCCTTTCTTGTAAATTGGGACTATGGTCCCCGTTGACCAGGACTGAGGCAGTCCTGCCACCACAGCCTCATTTAATACCCTGGTAAGCAACGATGCCCACAGGTCAGGTTGACTTAGATACAGGTCTGGTGGGATTCCGTCCGGACCCGGAGCCTTTTTTTTACTCAGCCCCGTTATTCCCATTTCGACTTCTTTCAGAGAGAAGTCTAACTTTGCCGGCTGATGATTCCTTGGTATATCCCCCAGGGATAGGTGGCTTGAGTGGTTGTATAGGCTGTGGAAGTGAGTCTGCCATTGTTCCGGTAAGATGATGTTTGTGATTTTTGGAGCCCCTTGGTCCTGGAAGCATGGGGAGTTAATCACTTTCCAGAAGCTTGCAGAGTCCCTTAGGTCTTCCCAGGCCTGGTTTTGTAGGCTTTGCTTACATTTTTTCAAAGCCTTTTTATACTCGGCTCTGTTCTTTGTCACCATGATCTTGTCCCTTGGTTTACAGTGGAGGCTATCCTTCAGTTTTTTTGAGCGCCTTGGTACAGTTCGCATCAAACCAACGGGGATTTGAGTCCATTTTGTTAGGTCCCGTGGTCGTTAATGAATTGTTTACATGGCGCGCAATTTCTTCGAAAGCCTTGACCACCCGTTCCCCACACACAATTGGGTCTAAACATTTGTCGATTGCAACTGAGGCCTCTATTAATAATTTTTTGTAAAAACTATCCCCGTCGATTTTTGCCCATTTGATTCTTCTTCCCTGATCCACTGCTTTTTTCACGATGTCAGGTTTCTTTGGGCACGTGTTAAAATCAAAACCTTCAATTGAGATGATGACCGGGTTATGATCACTAAAGCTGCTGGCCTCAATTTTAGTGTTGTTAATGTTTCTTTTTAGAATGGGCGAGACTAGAATAAAGTCAATGTAGGAGTGGCACCCTCTTCCTTTGTGTGTTGGTGTCAATTCTCCTAGTTCACCCAATGCCACAAGGTCTAGCGTTTGGGTTAGGTTGTGCCTTTTCGTTAGTCTCTCTAAATCCCATCCCTCTTTTGAATGTACAAAATGTGGGCCTTTCATTAAAGTGCATCTTGACCAGTCTTTATTAAAAGGTTTTAATTTGTCGCATAAATGGCAATTAAAATCTCCCGTTAATATAACGCTTGGATGGTTTGGTGTCTTATGTAAAAAGTTTAGGTTTCTTAAACATTCCTCTAATTCAGTGACAGCTTTTCCCTTCTCCGTCGGTGCAGGAGCATTGTACCAATTGACTAGGAAGAGGGTTATTCTTGGTGAGGTGAACCTTAAAACTTGAAGGTTATGTGAGGCCCATTTGATGTTACTCCAAGTGCCCTTAATGTCTAAGTTGACGTATACGGCGAGACCCCCACTTGCTCTCCCAGAAGTTACTTTTTTGGCTGGGACACAGAAGCTTTTGTATCCTTCCAGGCTATAGTCATTTAATTCGAGAGCCCAGGTTTCCTGCAGGCATATAATGTGGAATTTTTTTATATAGCTGAGCCATTCCTGTGATTCGAATTTGGCCGCTAGTCCTGCGATATTCCAAGAAACCACTAATAGATTTGCTTGAATCTTTTCCTTAGGATTTCTTTTTGGTTCTCCTGATGGAGGCGTTACCTGATTTCCTGTTTCCGTTAGAGTGGCATTACTAGGGTGCATGCCACTGGAGATAGCTGTCTCGCGGGCAACTGGTCTGCTCTTTTCACTGTTAGCGATCATATGTTTTGGAGGATTTGTCCCCTCTTTTCTTCCAAGGCTAGTCTTCGGAGGTTTAGTGCGTCCTCCATTGTCGGGCACATCATCTGATCCGTTGTCCATCCCCTTACTCCTTCCTCTTAATGGTGGACTTTCCACTTTCCGCCTCTCGATCTTGGGGGATTGGTTGGCCCATCCCTGTCAATCGACCTCTTCAAGCGCACCGAACCTGTTCCAGTGTGCATATTGCATTAGGGTGGAATCATAATTTGGCATTGCAAAGTTTGGTCTTTGCCATTGAGGTGGTCCATAGTGAGTGCCAGAATGTGGTATATTAGTCGGAAAAGATCTATTGTTCTGCCTAGGTCTTTGGGATGCGAAGGGGTAAAAATAGGACAGATGAACCGGATGAATCTGTGATCGGGTATAGCTAGGGGGGGCATTACAGATAAAGTTGACTGCTGCCATGTCTCTGAAATTTATCGTAATTATGTCCCCTGCTATGGTCTTGGTGCCTTTGCCCATCCACTCCCCTCTTCTTACAGACAGAATTTCCCCATAAATATTGGGGGGCAGAGGTCTATGTATTTGTAACCACTGACACAATTTATTTTTCAGTTCTATTTGTGATTCCCGTTGACCCTCCCTTAGAGGTGGAACTCCTGTTAAAACAACTACGAAGGGCAATGCTTCAGGCGGAAGATTAATTGTCCTAAAGCGGGTAGCTGTTTTATTTTCTTTAGTTGTTGCAGTGGACGGATGCTTTGGATTCACATTGGGAGTTTGGACGTTGTTTGCTTCCAATGTTTGGGGGGGTCCTGGGTTTGATTTGTTGTTTTCAGTGGTTGTTTGTTTGTTGCTTTTCCCTCTGTCTGGTGTGGAGGCAGCCTTTTGCTTATCTTTAGTACTTTTTTGGCTGGCTCTGTTTGGGGTTTTTGCGGTCGCGTCAGGGATCGTAGGAGCCTTGTCCTTAGTTTGGCTATGGGATGTGACGTCGTTCTGTTTTCTTAAACCGCCTTCTTGCCCTGGATGGGTTTTTGTGCCGTTCCCTCTGTTGTTTATAATTGATGTTAATCTGTCTATTTTAGCTATGAGGGGTTTTAGCAGCACAGTGATAGAGTGTTCGAGGTCCGTTTTAAGGTCAGCCACCATATTGGTAATCCAACATGGTATTCCCGAAGCCGGTGGATTTATAGGCGTTACCAGGTTGTGATTTCTGGTTTTTAATGATCCTTTTTTACCCCCACGTTTAGAGCCTTCCTTGTGCAAATTTTTCTCTGTACTGCAGGGAATATTGTTATGGTTGTGTATTTGTGCATCAGATCTCTCACTGCAAATTTCGGCAGGCGCCTGGGCACAAGGTAGGTCAACAAAAGAAGAGGGGGAGAGGGGCAGGCTGGTGTTGAGTTCCTCTGCCAATTCTCGGGAGGCCTCGGTCAAGTTAATAAGGGATTCCTGGGTTTCCTGGATGGTTGTCACGGGCGGTAGTGACATTCTTCTTTCGGTGTTTGCGATGGCGTTAGTCACCGCCCCTATGGTTTGTTTGAGCATTTTATCAATGGCGGTCAGCGTTGGTAATGGCGGGGGAGGATCCGTTTTGCTTTTTGTGCTCGATCTTAAGGTGGGCATCTTGGGCTTCTTGGTGGTCTTCCTCATAGTCTGTAGTACTAAGTACAAGAGGTAGATTTGACTAGTGCAGTTGGGACCAAATAAAGGCCTAGTGCATAGGATGCGAAGTACAATTTTTTGGGGAGGTGGCCCAGCCCGGCCTCTTCTGGCCTCTGAGGGCCACAGAGGGCCCGCCCTTTGCTCGGGCTTCGCTCGGCGTCCCGCTCGCGTCCCGCTGAGCGATGTTGCGCTGTTCTTATGGGGGACGTTGCGGTCGGGGGCGTGTCTTGCTGGGGGCGCGGCCGTGCACACCTGTGCAACGCGGAGACTCCTGGTCTATGGAGTCCCTGCCGCACGCGCCCTCAGTTACCTCACGCGGTTCACTCTTCCTCCCGGTTGCTCTCCTGCACTCCTGCTGCCTCGACCCCACACCAAACGCCGCGCAGCGGCACCCGCGAAGCGGGTGCTGCAAGTTGTTGAGTGGCGATATGGCGGTCAATCCCTCCTGGGACACGGGGAGGCTGCAAGGTCAGGTGGCGATTTCCCAGTCTGTTTCGTCTGCTAATGGCGGCGTCCAGGTAAGATTCCTCTCACAAAAGAGTCCCTATTCATTCCTATGGGAGGGCAGGTCACTCACCACACATACACAGAGAGCTCACACACTTTACACTGTACCACAGTGAAAAAGTGAGCAGAGGTCTAAAATCACCAACACCAGGTCACAAAAACAGGCTAGGAAAAAGCAAAAAAGTCTCGGGGTGAACCTGCCAAAAGGGCCGGGTCCAACACAACCCCCTTCCAGCCAAAACGCAGGGTAGACCAATCACTCCCTTGATGGGCTTCCCTGCTTTGGGCGACAAAACACGGACACGGACCTGCACGGCAGGGACACCCTCCGGTTTTTCGCCACTCTGAACCCACATGGTTTCCTCCAAACAAAAACTCTCTGACCCAACTAGGATACCCCACTGGTACTCTCTAGCTGTCCAAGGCCAGGACCAGGCCCTAGGCCATCCAAATATCACAGGTCCTAACCAATCCACAGAGTGGGGGGCAGTAACCCCTGGCACACAATAGCCATTCACCACTCTCCCTCTCAGTGTAGCTACAACTACCACTGATCCTTCAACCTAGGGGCCATACCCTCAGGCTGACCAGCGGTCAGGGGCAAGAATGACCCACCCTTCCTCTACTTCTGGGGTTCCGCACCCTCACAGGGAAGCACCCACCAGAACACATCTCTTACCAGATCAGGACCTCACTCCATCACTGGTCTACCACCTGGAAACTATTTCACTTCTGAGGTACAAAGCACACAGCACAGTTCCTCTTCAAGCAGGTGGGGGGGACACAGCACACAGCAAAGTCCCCTTTCCTCTACCCTAGTGGAAACAACAAACTGCAGGTGAGCCCCAGATCACACAGCAAGGGCAGCCCCCTCAGTCTCTTCAGCTGATCTACTTTGGTAGAGATTTCTCTTGACCTGGAAGCTTCCTAATCTCCCAACCTAGGATCTAAACCCTCAGGTTGCACCGGGGTCAGAAGTACACCGTCCCTCTGCACCCCCTTCCAGAGTTCTGTACCCTCCACTTAGGAGCGGTACTCCTCAACACCAGGACCGCCGGAGTTCTGGTTACAGACACTCCCCGTCCTCTAGACACAGGAAGATCATCCTCGAATGAACTGTATGTACAGCCTAGGCCCCTGACCTGGCACTCCCTTAGGGAACCCTCCAGGCCCTGAGATAGGGTTTCGGGCCAACGTGGGACACACCGTCCCACACTCACTCCGCCTCCACTGAGACAGGGTGTGAGCCCCTACACCCCTACCATCCTACTGGAACCTAGCTGGGTTACACATGAACCTCTTCCCCTACACAGGATCATCAGATACACAAGCCACTACTTTTAGAATCACTTCCTAATGCCTCTGCAAGACACCTAGCACACCGCCAGACATCCACCTTCTTGTCCAGTGCCTCTGCAGGACCTCCTGCACACCACCAGAGGTACACCTCACGTGCAAGCTCCTTAAAAAAAACTCACACCAACTCCTCCAGTTCAAGATACCACTCATCCACACACTCCCCCTCCAGACTGGTGAGATAGTTTCTCACTGCCTCTGACTCTCAACCTGTACCCCTCTTACTGAGCACCAGGCACCATACACTGGGAACTGTGAATGGGACTTCACGCACTGGATACATTTTAGCTGCCACCACTGGATCCTACCATACTGGGGAATCCAGACACACACACACTACACTCAGGTGATAACCACCCTCCTGAGCTAGCCATTTCTCCTCCACACTCCCTCTCTTCCATCTACCCACACAGGGAAAGGAACAGGGATTGGGCACTGGACCCAGCAAGAGATTCCTTATCTATGGAACCCTCCCCCTCTACTGGCGTCCCGCCCTGTCATTTTCTCTCATCTGCCACTAAACATAAAGCGCAGGAAACACTTTAAAAATGACACTCTTGAGGAAAAAACAAAATCACAAACAATAATCCCAAACATGGGACTATCTAAAATATGCAGAGTTTTGTAATGTAGCCAGTTGTCGCTGTGGCACTGCGCAATACAAGTCCTAATCCTCACCGCTGTCCAACAAATGTTAGAACTGGCTATTTCTGGTTGGCTAAGGCTGACGCCAAAGCTAGGCAGAAACCACCATTCTAGTCAGGGCAAGGGAGTCACACGCCAAGATAACCCCTGCTCACCCCCTGGGTAGCTTGGCACGAGCAGACAGGCCTATCCCGGAGGCAATGTGTAAAGCATTTGCGCCAGCACACAACAGCAACAACATCCTAGTCACACCACAAAAGGAACTCCACACAAGGTTATATAAAAATATCTTCTGTATTGTAAAAACACATCAGATAGAAGTCACACATGTACATTGTGCCAACTGGCACGGGCAATTTTCACAAGGGATTATTCACAGGACAGGGCCACATGGGCTACTGTCAGAATCAACACTTTTAGAAATAGCACTTCGGGGGGCGTGGCCAAGATGGCGGAGTAGTAGGACGCGACCTCGGCGAGCTCCTCCGACCCAGGCCCCTGAGCACCTTATTTATCGCTGATCTCCCCCCACCGGCGCTAGCTGGCGACGGCGGGTGCAGTGGAGAACTGGTGGACCTTGCTGGGAGAGAAATCTGCGCTCCAGAAGGCATTTTTGGCGGACTGTCGAAGCCGAGCCGCGACCCTCGAAAGCTGCGGCCCGACCGGAAGTGCAGTTGGGTCCGCCCTGTGAGCGAACTCGAACCTGGGGCGCTGTGCGGAGGCCGCTGGCGCGACCTAGAGGGGAACGGGGACCAGCTCGGGTCCACCCCCTACTGCAGTGTGGAGCTGCTGACTGTGGCACTGAACGAAAGCGACCGGAGCGGTGAGAGGTTGGGGCCACGCCGAGACGGCCAACCAATTTACGGCCGTGGAAGGGACCGGAGCCGAGGATCTCGGAGGCTTGGTCGGCCTGGCTCGGGGCGCAAGATCGTCCCACCCATTGCCGCCGGACAGACAGTACTGGGTGCCTAGTGGTGCAACTCGGGCCCAGAGGAATCTCAGGAGCCTTTTGAAGCGACCGCCATGGGGACCTGGTGGCTCCCTTGTCACGTACAGCCTGGGGCTGGAGAGACAGCGTGCTACGGAGCGTGGACGCCATTTTGACTTGGAAGCTGTACCCCGTCAGCCTAGCACTGAGGTGGAGTAAACACGGAGCGGTGGAGAACGGGTGCTGGACTGCACTACAGGGGCGGCCCCTTCAGTCAGGGCGCTCACACAGTGGGTAGCTCTGTGGTGTTGTGAACGCTGCTATCGCTGGCGAACTTGAACACTCCTATTTGGCGCCCAAAATGGCCAGTAACAGGGGGAACAGGAAGGGTGACCGCACCCTGCCGGAGATGCTGAACAGGAGCAATGCTCGACAGGACCGTGGGCAGCCCTCCCCCAGTCAGTGTAGCAGTTCACAGGGGGCGAGTGGAGGGGAGCCACCAGTGACTAGGTCGTTCCTCGAGTCGCTCTTTAGCTCTCTCCTGGATGACTTCCAGACTCTCAAGCAGGAAGTGGCGGAGAGGAACGAGAGGTCCGGAGAGAGGTTGATGGCCTAGGAGAAAGGGTCTCATCGGTGGAAGAAGCGGGACATGCCCGAGACGAGGAACTCACACAGCTTCAGCAAGAAGTGATTAGGCTCCGAGACCAGCAGATCGATTTACAGTCTCATGTGGAAGACCTCGAGAACCGTTCCCGGAGGAACAACATCAGGGTCCGGGGCGTTCCGCTCGGAGAAGAAGGGGAGGAAGCGGCCGCCTACTTGCAAGATCTGTTTCGGGAAGTCCTGGGTGAGCCGGCGGACTTCACTCTCAGGATCGATAGGGCTCATAGAGTGGGCCCACGACGTAGAGCCCCGGCACCTCCCCCCGATCTACTGGCTTTCCTGCCGGACTATTCCCTGAAGGAAAGGATTCTGAGGGTAGCTCGCACTAAGCCCTCCTTGGAGTTCAGAGGCCACAGGGTGGCCGTCTTTCAAGATCTTTCGGTGGTCACTCTGCAGAAACGCAAGTCTTTTAAGATTGTGACTGATTTCTTGCGGGACCATGACATTCAATATTCTTGGGGCCACCCTTTCCGTATTATCTTCCGCTGGAACGGAATACTGCATCAGCTGCGCTCCCTCCAGGACACCTGTACTGTGTTGGGCATCATGGCGAATGACGAAGATGGGCCCACTCCACGTCGTCGCCGGATCACCAGGTATGGCTGGCAATCGATCCCTGTCCGCGGGTCTTCGACCTCTTCGGTGAGACCTGACTCGCCTACCATCTGGGCTGAGATGGATAATGCTGTGCGGGAGGTCGCTAGAGAAACAGCGACAGAGGAGGTTGCTTTGACCGCGGTCGCTAGAGAAACAGCGACAGAGGAGGTTGCTTTGACCGCCTAAGATTTCTCCGGGGGGAGATCGACATCGCTTCTTCTTTTTTTGAGCTGCAGGTTTGGGAGCCTGGGGGAGTAGGGGGGGGAGCGGGGGTGGTGTTGTGGCTGGACGTCCACTTTCGAGACTTTCCCATAGGCTTGCCTTTTTGGGCCGGCATGGACAATGGTTTCCTTGACTCTATTTTTGGAGGGACGGGGACAGTGTTTGTGGTTTGGAAGGGGTTGTTTTGGGGTGTTGGGGGTACCGGGAGGGTTCGTGGGAGTTGGGTGTGGGGAATGAGGTTGTCCAGTGTGCTTTATTAGGAAATGTTGCTTTGCCTGAGTTTCTCCATTCTGCTTTGCTTTGTGGCGAGGGGTTGGTGCATGGGGAAGGGGTCTGTGAGGTTGGCGCGTCTATGACGGGGGAATTGGACGCACTGGGGATGGTGGTTGATACTGGGCCACGCTGCGCAAGGGGGAGAGGCGTTGCATACTGTTGGTGGGGGCCCGACTTGCTGCTTGAGTTTGAAGGGGTATGCTCACCCGCGGTATTCACCATGCAGGACACTTGCGCCTTTGCACACATTTCTTCCTATGCCTCCTCATTCCTTTAAAATTGTGACCCTGAAGGTCAGGGGTCTGAACAATCCCGTTAAGCGGCGAGCGGTGCTTTCCTTGTTGGGGAACACCCAAGCAGATATATGTCTCCTTCAGGAAACCCATCTATTGCCACAGGACACGCATAGGCTACGCTCCTGTAAATTCCTGACGCAGTTCTTCTCTTCAGGTCCAACCAAGACAGCCGGGGTAGCGATTCTAGTGGCTCGACACTTCAGGGGAGAGCACATCCATAAATTCGCAGAAATTAAAGGGAGGATGTTGGCACATAGGTTTCGGGTGGGGGGCATGATATTCACGATAGGCTCTCTTTATAGCCCTAATGACAAACAGGAGCGGTTCTTGCAGTCTGTGGTGGAAGAGATTTCAGCCTCGCCGGATGGGCATGTTATCCTCGGGGGCGACCTTAACATGGTCTTTGATTCGGTGATCGATAGATCGGCTCAGCGCTCCCCACAGGTCGGGAAATTCTCAGCTGGTTGCAAGGCGCGACTTGCGGAGGTGGACCTCCAGGACCTCTGGCGTCATGAGCACCCCACGGACAGGGATTACTCATACTACTCCCATGCCCACAAGACTTATGCGAGGCTTGATCACCTCCTGGTCACCTCCCCGGTGCAGGCCCTAGCGACTACCGTAGACATGGGGGTTATTTCCCTGTCGGATCACGCCCCTGTTGAAGCGTCCTTTTGCTTGCCGCCATCTGCCGACCCCGGCGGGGGTCTGGCGCCTCCGGGACACTCTGCTCCACAGGAAAACGGTGACGGACCGTATTGAGCAGGTACTTCGTGAATATTTAGCGCACAACGACAACACAGATACTACCAGAGCCACCCAGTGGGCAGCTTTGAAGGCGGTCCTCCGAGAAGAGTTCATATCGATCTCTGCGGCCGACAATAAGGAACGCAGGATAAAGAGGGATGAGCTCACTGACAGGGTCCGGGAATTGGAGCTGATTCACCGCAGAACTGGGGCCCGAGGATTTGGCGGCAGCTTAAAGAAGCGAAGAAACTTCTTACCGCCTTAGATATGGACAGGGCGGAATATGCGGCCCTTCGACTACGCCATGCGTTTTATCCTGGGGGGATCGCTGTGGCAAACTACTGGCCAATAGACTCCGGGCCACTAGGCAGAGCCAGCTGGTGAAGGAACTCTCTGATCCCATGGGTGGATTGGTGACGGATGACGCCAGTATCTCGGCCGCGTTCCGGTAGTTCTACGGCAACCTCTATGCGGGGGACCCGCCGGACGGGCCGGCTATGTTCTCCTACCTAGACTCGATCACTTTGCCCTCCTTGGACCCGCTACAGGCAGACCACCTAAACAGGACATTAGCATAGAGGAAGTAGTGACGGCCATTGCCAGGCTCAAGCATGGCAAAGCACCAGGCCCAGATGGCTACTCGGCCCTTTTCTACAAGACGTTCTGCGGATCGTTAGCCCCAATCCTCGCCCGCCTTTTCAATTCCTTCGCGGAACCTAGAGCCATCCCGCCTGATCTCATGAGGGCTTCCGTGACGGTAATCCCCAAACCAGGGAAAGACCCCAAACACTGCGGCTCTTATAGGCCGATATCTCTTTTAAATGTCGACCTGAAACTTTATACTGGGATCCTGGCAAAATGCTTGGCGCTTCATCTGCCCGGCCTTGTTGATCCGGATCAGGCGGGCTTTGTTCCGGGACGGCAGACGGTGGATAATACAAAACGGGTGGTCCACTTGCTGGAGAAGGCGTCCCGGATCCCGGGAGAGAGGATGATGCTCACAGTTGACGCCGAAAAAGCGTTCAACCGCATGCACTGGCCCTTCTTGGAACAAGTACTGGTGAAGGCGGGTATTGGAGAATGGTTTCGCTCTATGATCCTCAACTGCTATAAGGAACCATCAGCGGTGGTCCGAGTTAATGGCCATACTTCCGCAGCCTTCCCCATTGAGAGAGGCACAAGGCAGGGCTGTCCACACTCACCCTTGCTCTTCGCTCTCTACATGGAGCCGCTCGCTCAGCGGGTGCGGACTCGACCGGCGGTGGAGGGGATACGGATGGGTGGCTTTACCCATGCGGTTAGTCTCTACGCTGATGATGTCATCTTTATTTTGGCTGCACCCCGTACATCACTCCCGGCCTGTATGGAAGAACTGGCGGCGTTCAGCACGATCTCGGGCTTTAGAGTAAATCTGGGGAAGTCGGTGGCCTTGGATATATCCCTGGCGCCTGACACCAAGGCGTACTTGCAGAACAGGTTCCCACTACTTTGGTCCTCGGAGGCGATACCGTATTTAGGGATTCAGATTGCCCCAACGTTGCCAGCCATGGTCTCGGCCAACTACTTAGCCTTGGGTGCCAAGATCAAGGCCGAGCTAAGTCGCTGGAATCGCGGCATCCTTTCCTGGTTGGGTAGAATTGCTGCCGTCAAGATGACGATTTTGCCACAAGTGCTCTTCTTATTCAGGGCACTGCCGCTGCTGCCGCCGAAGGGGTGGATACAGCAATTGCAGTCGGACGTAGCCCGTTTCATTTGGCAGGGGAAAAAGCCTAGACTACGCAGATCCCTTTCTCTTTTGTCTCCTGGCGCTGGAGGCTTGGGCATTCCCGACTTCCGGAAATACTTTCAGGCGACACAATTGAAGTACTTGGTCGAATGGTGCAGGTGGGAGTCGGATAAGCATTGGCTTTTCCAAGACCAAGCGGTGGCGGGACGGCCTCTGCAGGAGATACCGTTCCTGCACCGGACTCACCGGCCTAAGAATCTTTATGCATCCTTCATTACTAGGGTACCTCTGCGGGTTTGGGATGCGACCTACCTTAAGTATGACCTCACTACGTTTCCTTCGCCCCTTTCGCCGCTAGTGGATAATCCGGCCTTCACCTCCGGGATGGAGAAAGGAGCTTTCACACATTGGCGGCAGGCAGGATGCAGAGCTTTATGTCACATGTATGGCCCCGAGGGTATCATCCCGTTCACACAATTTCGGCAGGAATTCTCATTCCCTGAAACGGAGAGGCACCGTTACATGCAAGTTCGGCATTGGGCCCTTCAGCCACAGGTGCGGGAGGTGGCGGATAGGATGCTCTCACCGTGTGAGAGATGGCTGTTGTCCCGTACATCGGACTCGAAACTAATCTCGGACCTGTATAAGTTTTTGCAATTACCCTCCACACACTTCCACAATCCAGGGAGGGCTAGATGAGAGCGGGAGCTTGGGAGGACACTGAGCCCCAAGGAATGGGACCACATATCTTATAGGGCGCGCCACTCAGCCTATCATATGGGCCTCACAGATACCTTTACTAAAGTGTCCACTTATTGGTATTATACGCCTGAGCGGATTCATGAGTTCGACCATAGTAAGACGGACACGTGCTGGCGGGGGTGCGGACATCGGGGTACACTCACGCACATTCTCTGGGACTGTCCTCTCTTAACTGACTACTGGAAGGAGGTGCTGGATGAAATTGACTCTCATTTCGGCATAGAGCTCCCGCGCTTCCCGGCATATACCCTGCTAGGACTCCCAAATGCCCTAATGTATCCCCTCAAGTCCAGAAGAGGTAGACAGATCGCCATTGCACTCGGCTCTGCTGTTCAGAATATCTTGATATATTGCCGTACAGACACAGTACCCACAATACCGGGCTGGCTTAACAGACTTTGGCACGTGTTGTGGATGGAGAAATTGTCTTTGGTTGTGGCTGGGGATGTAACGCAATTCAATGAACTGTGGCAACAATTTCACTCTTTGTTGATCACAGAGTTCAGGGAGCTCACTTGCCCGAGGTACCTCCGCTTCCTACGGCTTACGATCCCGCCAGCGCCAGATCAGTGAGAGGGATGAGATCCTCCTCCCCAATTACCTATAGCCTTCGGAGATAGGCTGTATGTTAAGTAGCGCACTGGACAGTGGGGGGGGGGGGTGGGGGGGTCACCGGGACGTTGGGGTGGTGGGGAATGTTTGGGCTCAAATGTTGTGACATGCCGGACTTTTGCTTCTTTTCCTTTGCTGATCTTATATGGCTGTCTATAAGTTTGGATGTGTCACACTGAATGAATAAAATACTTTAAACATAGAAATAGCACTTCTAGAACTTAGAATACATATAGCACAAGATAACAGTTATAAATCACATCCAGTAGCTACTGGGAACAGGTAAGTACCACCTACGCAACCCTAACCACCTTAGGAGAATGTCACGCAGGGAACCAGGTCCTCACTATGACCACCTGTACTAAAAAGAGCAACCCCCTACGTATCACACTACAATTAAGGGTATCAGCAAGAACACATTACACATGATGCATCACAACATTCAGAGGTGTAGGGAAGGGAAACACATGATGCATAAAACATACATTCAGCGGTGTCATAACAAGGCACATGATGCATCAAAACACATTCAGAGGTACCGGAGAAAACACAGGATGCATAAAACATTCTGAGTTGTAAGGAAGGAAAAGCACATGATGCATGAACCAACACATTCAGAGGTGTAAAATCAAGGAAGACACATGATGCATAAAAACATTCAGAGGTGTAAGGAAGGAAAAACACATGATGCATAAACCAACACATTCAGAGGTGTAAAATCAAGGAAGACTCATGATGCATAAAAACATTCAGAGGTGCCAGAACATAACTCAGTAGCGCAAAAACAAATGATGCCCAAAACATTCAGAGGTGTAAGATCCAGGTGCGTAATCATATTAAATGCATTACATTTCCTAGCACCACATCACATTGCGCAAAACTCACATTAGGCAATTACCATCACATAGATAATCACATTGCACCTAAATAAAATCACATACCAGCCCCCATCTAATAAAGGGACTAAAGAGCCCTGTGTCCAGAATGTCAGGGCGCGCTGCCATGCAGCGCCAGTCAGGGGTGCGCCACTGGCACAAAACCTAAACGTTGCAGGTGCCCACTACTTGCTGGGCACCTGAGGACAATCCCAAGCGCCTAAACGGTGCAGCTGCCCACTAATTGCTGGGCAGCTGGGAAGCAGAACTGCGGCAGGGCTCTCACTAGCCCTCAGGGACCAAAACTGCACCAACTGGGAGCCTGGTAGGCACTGCACAATAACAATGTCCCCCTGAGCCTCTCTCAGGGCTCTAAAACAAATATGGGCGATGAGCCTCTCTGGGCCCTAGTACAAGTATGCCCAAAACGTTGGAGTCCCCCACTGGGGACT
Organism: Lissotriton vulgaris; assembly: GCF_964263255.1. Classification (NCBI taxonomy): domain Eukaryota; kingdom Metazoa; phylum Chordata; class Amphibia; order Caudata; family Salamandridae; genus Lissotriton; species Lissotriton vulgaris. The sequence goes on along the minus strand of NC_141698.1, from coordinate 478,022,740 downwards.
TTGAAAACAACTGTGGCACCCAAGAGCCTCTCGGGGCTCGCAACAAAAATGCCGCCTGGATGGGGGGAGTCCCTCTCTGGGGACTCCAAGCAAAACTATGCTCTGTGGATGGGGAGTCCCCCCTCTGGGGACTCGTGATCGCAAACGGCCCACTGGGGCCTCGGGGCTCCAAGCAATGACTGCCCCGTGAGCCTCTCAGGCTCTCAACAAAGAAATGCCCCACTGGTTGGAGCGGCCCCCCTGACAACCGGGGCCGCTCTGCGAACAAAGCAGAAAAACTGTCCTGCACTCACCGGGACGGCGGAGACACTCCTCTGGTGCTACTCTAGAGGGGCGGGCACTGACAGTGTGTCCCGACGCCCCCTCCACCACACGGGAAACAGCTGCCACACTCACCGGCTTGTCTTTAGGCCTAAGGCAGTCTCCGGTCTTAGTTTCATCTGCGCCGGGGGCCAGGCACCGACAATGTGACTCGGGCCCCCTCCGCCACCATCACCTCTCCTCTCACTTCTCGTGTGCTGGCGGCGGGCGCGAGACTCCTCTCGCAAAACCGGAAGTCCCGCCCGCCGCCAGGCAAAACATCGCCTGACTTCCTGGGTCTGAGGGCCGCCAATGGCAGTGCGGCCCCGGTCAGGGAGGCGGGCGCAGCGCCTCCATCTCGATCTCCGGGCCAGCGGCAGTGAAACACGGGTGCAACACGAGGGGTGGGCACCCTCACCATAAATATAAAAATAAAAGCGCTTTCAAGCACTAGGGGCTGATTACAGCGCTCACAAGCGCTCACAAGCAAAATAAAGCGCTCTTAAGTGCTAGGAGCAAAACAAAGGGCTCCCAGGTGCCAAGGGCAAGGCAAAGCGCACCCAAGCACTTTAGGACAATCAACAGCGTTCCCAGGTGCTAGAGCAAAAAGGAAGCGCTCCCAGGCGTTCAGGGGGGAAATACAGCGCTCCAAAGCGCTAGATGCCCAAAATAAACCAGCAAAGTCCTTCAGGAGTCCAGGACCTCAGCAGTCCGGGACATAAGGTGGAGCACAGCAGCTCCCAGAAAAGGAAAGTCCATCTGATATCCAGGGGCTGGGCAGGGCCCAGGGATTACCCTGGGCCCAAGCAGCAGCACTCCCCTGGTATGATTCAAGTCAGAAACAAAAACATTTTTAGAGTGTCACAGCACCCTTTTTATACCCAAAATCCTTTGTCTAAAGGGTGCAGGGAGTGTGAGAACCAGCTAGAACTGGTTATAGGGAATTCCTTTCACTGACCAGGCTAGGTACATCAGACGCACCCCTCCACCACACGGGAAACAGCTGCCACACTCACCGGCTTGTCTTTAGGCCTAAGGCAGTCTCCGGTCTTGGTTTCATCCGCGTCGGGGGCCAGGCACTGACAATGTGCCTCGGGCCCCCTCCGCCGCCATCACCTCTCCTCTCACTTCTCTGACCAGGCTAGGAACAAAAGACGCACCCCAGGGGGTGGAGCCAGCATTGTGTGGGGAAAACCCAGCCTCATTCAGGACCCTCAAACCAGACAGTCAATCTACAAGCAGGCCCAGGCTCACTCCTCCCCTCACATCAGCATGCTAAACACTCCATTCACCACCGGGGCAGACCCTCCCAGACTCTTGGAGCCAGGCTCACCAGCCAGCCTCAGCCAATAACACGCCAGACACAAATTACACAAATATGCCAACTTCTAGAAGTGGCACTTCTACACTAGACACAATCATGCCGCATATACCATTACGCAGCATTCAATCTCACGATATCGCACATACCAAACTCGACCCTGCACTCCCCATACATCAGGAACTACCATGGGCATACATATTCCCCATTTATTCCTATGGGAGTGCAGGTCACTCACCACACATACACAGAGAGCTCGCGCACTTTACACTGTACCACAGTGAAAAAGTGCACAGAGGCCTAAAATCACCAACACCAGGTCACAAAAACAGGCTAGGAAAAAGCAAAAAAGTCTTGGGGGGAACCTGCCAAAAGGGCCGGGTCCAACACTCCCCCTCTTGATTTCCTAGAGCTACCCACCCAGGATACACGGCGGACCATAATAACGTTGGGAATGATAGTAAGACCTTCTTCTGTGTTGCGGACAGCCAATGTGTTATTTTATTTTTAAGTTTGCCAAAATTCTCTTCTGTTCCTTCAGGGAAGGGTGGAACATTACCCAAAATAATCACTAGTGGGGTGGATTGTGGAGGGAGATCAATAACTGGTAGATTAATCTCATTTCCCCAGCTTGATTTAATACTCCAAGATTTTTTCCATCTACCCCCTTGGTGTTATATACTGCTAGTATACTCGTTAGCTTTTTCCTTTCAGTCTCTTTCCAGGTCTCAGTGATAGTCAACTTTTGTGGCCCCTTCGCTAAGGTAGTTGATATTAAAGGGGTTGAGCTATTACTAGTCTTATTAATTTTTAGTTGTGAGGCTGAACCAATGGTATGCAGGCTGGTTACAAGAGTTTCTAGTGTCTGAGTGTTACTTAAGGTAGCCCGCTCCAGCTTCCCCAAGTTCTCATTTATCACCTTCATTCTTTCTATTAAAGGGAGCAAGAATGACCTCATTATTTGTTCCACTTGTTCTACGAGGCCTTCCGGAGTTTGTCTAGTTAAGGAAGAATCTTTAGATGTCTGAGACATAAGGGTGGGTAGGGTTTTAATGGGCAGTCTCTGGAGAGGGTTATTTGATGTAGTTATGGTAGGTGTAAGTACGTTCCCACATTTGTTGTTAGTTTTTATTACTTTCGAACATCTACCCTTTTGACGTCCTCCACCCACGCTTCCTTTTACCAGTTTGCACAAGGCCCGAGACATGCTTTGTAGAAGGGAGGTCAGTAGGAACCTTTAAGGTACTTGTTACAAGTGGCCCACTTTCTTCAGATGTGCCGCTTTCTATTGTGGTATTCACGGAAATCCCTGGAAATGACCCACCTGGCCCTATACTAACTTCTAGTAAACTATCACTGTTTAGTATCTGATTGCAAGGTTGTTCAGGTGTTTTTGCAGCCATAATAGTATCCAGTGAGGATCGCTTTGAGTGTAAAGATTCCAGTGACAGACGTTTTTCAGTGAGAGCTACTTCATGCTCAAGAACCACTGCAGCTCTTGTTATGAAGCTGTCTAAGGTCCCAATAATGCTCCCCCAATAGAACAAAATGCTCCCTTCTTCCCCTTTCCTGTTCGTAGTGCCATAGCCCCAAGCCCTAGTGGGCCTTGTACTATCAGAATTACCTGGGACTAATAGGGGCTCGCAAACTACAATACAAACATGCAACAAACAATAAGTATAAAGTCTCACTTTAGATTATTGTCTTGTTAGAGGGGTGGCCCAGCCAAGCCTCTTCCGGCCTACGACGGCCACAGATGGCCCACCCTTTGCCCGGGCTTAGCCCGGCGCAGTCCGCGCGCGGTCCCGCGACGCAGGGGCTGTCCTCTAATTTAAGCGCCTCTGGGCGCGGTATGGGCAATGGCGGCTACCGCCGCAAAGGCTCCCGGGAAATGTAGTCCCCCCTCTGTTTGCCGCGCTACGGTGATGGGGAGCTGCAGCGGCAGGAGGGAGACCAGGGACACCAGCAACGGGTCACGGGAAGCAGCAGCAGAAGTCAGGTAATTGCCCCCAAAAGTATCCACAAGGTGACAGAGACCGCCCCACACTCGTGCCCCATATATTGCTGCAGACTTTGTTTTAGCTGAATATATATTCTTAATTACATCCAGTGAGCTGCCCGACAACTTCTTAGCAAATCTTTTGACAGCGTTAACACTCCTTTGCATGCCCTGGGCTCTTGCTGCCACTAAATTAGACCATGAGTGGGCTTCATCAAAAAGCACTCCAAGGTATGAAAAGGAGTCAACTGTCTCGATTTTCTTGCCTGCCAACTGGAAATGGGGATGTTTCTCACCTCTCGTGGCTCCAGACACAATAATAAATGGTTTTGATTTGTTGACCTTAAGGTCAAGGGAGGCCATAAAGGCGGAGTAGGCTGTGATTAGCATTTGCAGGGCTAAGCCCGATCTGGCCATCAATACTGCGTTGTCAGCAAACGCGAGAATCGGAAGGGGGAATACGATCAAATTTAGGCACATCCAAAGGTAGAGCAGACAGGGAGGACTCTACCCCGTTTGTATAGATTGAAAAAAGGAACGGGGTGAAAACACAACTCTGTCTGCCTCCCTTTTCAATTTTAAAGAGGCAAGTGCACTCCCCCTTCCTGCCATACCTTACACAGGCAGTGGCATTGGCATATAACTGGTATATGAAACCAATTATTGGTGGATCGATACCCATGCCCTCCATCATGGACCACAACCTCGGGTGTGACACACACTCAAAGGCAGAGGTTAGGTCCATGAAGACCATGGACAGTTTGACAGCTTTTGCCTTAGTGTATTTGCCTATAGTTAGGGAGAGGTTTAAACACTGATCAACTGTCCCCATTCCTCAACGAAACCCGTATGGTGCCTTCATAAAAATATAGTGTAATTCGGCCCAGTCCTCCACTCTGGCCAAGAGTACCCATCCCATAGGTTTGGCAGTAGTGTCACAGAAGGATATGGGACGATAGTTCTTTGGGGATCCCCTGCTACCTTTTTTAAAAATGGGCACTGTTAGACTATGGTTCCAAGAGAGAGGCGTGCCTACTATCTGGATGCTATTAAAAATGTTTGTAAGTAAAGGAACCCACATATTATAATTCTGCTGAAAGAGGTCAATTGGAACTCCATCTAGCTCAGGTGCCTTGGGGTGCGGGCTTCCAACGCCTTTCTTAACGGTAATGCAGATAAAGTTAACCCTCCCTGTAGTAAAATCTCTGGGGAGGATAACAGTGACATTAGAGGGATTGCTAAACCGAATATTTCTTCAAGTCAAGTCAAGTCAAGTCATAAAATTTGTATAGCGCACTACATACCCAGAGGGTTTCAAGGCGCTTAGGAAGGGGAGGAGGATTATTTGTCAAATATCCACGTTTTAAGCTGCTTTCTGAACGCTAGGTGGTTCTGGGTGAGGCGAAGGTAAGCGGGGAGTGAGTTCCATGTTTTAGCAGCTAGGTATGAGAAGGATCTGCCTCCCATGGTGGTCTTGTTGATGCGAGGTACAGTGGCGAGGGCTTGGCTGGAAGAACGTAGTTGGCGGGAGGGGGTGTAGAAGGATAGTCGAGAGTTGAGGCAATCTGGTCCGATGTCGTAGAGTGATTTGTGTGCGTGGGTAAGTAGTCGGAAAGTGATCCTTTTATTGACGGGTAGCCAGTGGAGGTCTTTAAGGTGACCAGAGATGTGTTCGTTGCGTGGGATGTCTAATATGAGTCTGGCTGAGGCGTTTTGGATTCGTTGGAGTTTCTTTTGGAGTTTTGCGGTAGTACCCGCGTAGAGGGTGTTTCCGTAGTCTAGTCGGCTCGTGACCAGAGCGTGGGTGACTGTTTTTCTTGTTTCGGAGGGGATCCAGCGAAATGTTTTTCTGAGCATGCGAAGAATGTTGAAGCTGGAAGAGGATACGGCGCTGACTTGTCTGTTCATTGAGAGTGAAGAATCCAGGATGACTCCAAGGTTCCGAGCGTGGTCTGTCGGGATGGGTGCTTTTCCGAGGGCTTCCGGCCACCAGGAGTCGTCCCATGCAGAGGGGGATGTTCCTAAGATGAGGATGACGTCTCGGAGGTGCGGTGCTATGACGGTGTCTGCTTTGTTGAAGATGTGGTGAGGACATGGGTCTGTGGGGGATCCTGAGTGGATGGAATTCATCAGGCGGATGGTGTCCTCAGTGGAGATTGGGTTCCAGGCGTTAAGGGTGTTCACGGGGGGAAGATGGTCAGTAGATGGTGGGGTGGGTTGGTTTCCGGGTTGGTTGTCAAAGCTGTTGTGGATGTCTGCAATCTTGTTGTGGAAAAAAGAGGCTAGGGAGTCGCAGAGGGTTTGAGAGGGGGTGATGTCGTTGGAGTTGGCCGATGGATTGGAGAATTCCTTATACGATGTTGAAAAGTTCCTTGCTGTTGTGGGCGTTGTTGTCAAGTCGATCCTTGAATGCTGTTTTCTTGGCTTTCCGGATCAGTTGGTGGTGAGTGCGGGTGGCGCTTTTGAAGGCGTCCTTGGTGCTGGTGGTTGGGTCTTTTTTCCAGGCCTTTTCAAGGGAGCGGCAGAGTTTCTTGGACTTCTTGAGATCATCGTTGAACCATGAGGCTTTCTTGTTGCCAGGTTTGCTTTGACGTTTTTTCAGTGGTGCTAAGGTGTCGGCGGTGTTGGATAGCCATAGGGTGAGGTTGGTGGCGGCTTCGTTGGCGTTAGAAGAGAGGGCTGGGGAGTTTCGAAGGAGCGATGCGGAGATTTGGTCCGTGGTGATTTTGTTCCAGTTTCTTTGCAGGGTAGGTTGGGAGTTGTTGATGGGTTTCGGCTTGTTGTAGGTGAAGTGAACGCAGCTGTGGTCGGTCCAGAGGAGATCCGTAGTGTGGCTGAAGGAGACATGATTGCTGGAGGTGAAGATAGGGTCGAGAGTGTGACCTGCGATGTGGGTGGGGGAAGTGACTAGTTGTTTAAGTCCGAGGTTGGCGAGGTTGTCCACGAGGGTGGTGGTGTTGTGGTCGTTTATCTTTTCAAGGTGAAAGTTGAGGTCTCCCAGAAGAATATAGTCTTTGGAGGGGAGCGCGTGTGGAGAGATGAAGTCTGTGATGTCTTCACTGAATTTTGCGCGGGGTCCTGGTGGTCTGTAGAGGAGGGTGCCTCTGAGTGTGGTCTTGGGGTCGATGTGGATCTGGAAGTGAAGGTGTTCGGAGTTGGCGAGGTTGGCGTCAGAGCTGGTTGAGATGCAGGATAGATTTCTTATGGACGATAGCGATTCCTCCTCCTGTGTGGCTGGTACGGTCTTTGCGGGTGATCTTATAGTCTTCTGGGATGGCTATGGTGATGTCTGGGGCGGAAGAGGCGTTCATCCATGTTTCTGTTAGGAAGGCGACGTCCGGAGAGATGGTGTCTAGTAGATTCCATAGGTCAATGGCGTGCCTGTGGACCGAACGGGTGTTGAGAAGGATGCATTGTAGGTGGTTGGGGTCGAGAGTCTGTGGTGTGCTCGTAGCGGAGATGTTGTCGATGCCGCTGAATTTGCAGGAGTAGCAAGAGAAAGGTCCATGGGTGTGTCCAGGAGCGGCTTGGACGCAGTTGGGGGCGCGACCGGGGTTAAGGGCTAGGAGGGAGGCGGCATCGTAGGTAATGCGGGAGGGCTGGGAGGGACGGGGGCCAGGGGGTCTGGCGCTGGGCGCGGTCCAGGCGCGGACGGGCGTAGACGGGCTTACCTTTGGCGCACCTTCGGCGCGGGTTGGGCGCGGTCGCTGCGCGTGAACGCTGCGCGCGGGAACAACTGTCATATATGGATAGTGGAGGGGGAGGGGCGAGGGCGGCTCAGCTGGGAGGCGTGGCGGGCTCAGGGGAACACAACAACAGCAGGATCAAAATGGAGGGGAGGTCAGAGCAGGGCGCCGGGGGAATTCACACACAACAATGCAATCTAATGCAAGCAAAGCAATGTAAGCGCTGTGGGATAATAGCGCTATGAAATTACGAAGCTTACTAAAAATGGTGCTATGCAAATATCACAACTTGGTTACAATGCAGCAATACGATACCACGCTGTAAGGAGCAGCGAGGGGAGCGATCACTCAAGGCGGAAGCGGCGAGTGAATCACAGCGCTGCGAGGTTTGGGGAATGCTTTTCAATGCTTGTGGGAGGGCGGCTCAGCTGGGAGGCGTGGCGGGCTCAGGGGAACACAACAACAGCAGGATCAAAATGGAGGGGAGGTCAGAGCAGGGCGCCGGGGGAATTCACACACAACAATGCAATCTAATGCAAGCAAAGCAATGTAAGCGCTGTGGGATAATAGCGCTATGAAATTACGAAGCTTACTAAAAATGGTGCTATGCAAATATCACAACTTGGTTACAATGCAGCAATATGATACCACGCTGTAAGGAGCAGCGAGGGGAGCGATCACTCAAAGTGCCTCACCCATGCCTCTTCCTCTACATGCACTTCTAGTGTAAGATCATTGATATCTTTAAAATGTGGGGCATTCACGATTTTCCAGAAATCTTTACTACTGCCTGACATAGCTGATTCCTCGAGATCTGCCCATGCCTGTGCCCTAAGATCTTTCTCCCTTGCCCTCCTCGCTAATTTATAATCTTTGCGTAACGCACAGATTACAGAGCAATCTCTAGGATGCATGTTGAGAGCTTTAGCAAGGGCTTATTTTGCTGTTGTGCAGGCTGTATCAAATCACCCATTTTGACGGTAGCATGAACTGACTTAACCCGTGTGAGTGTTTTTTTAACTTTTTCCAAAAGAGCAATAAACTGGGTGACCAAAAATAAAGGTGATGAATTCTCTTCCAGACTAGCTAATATTTCCTCCTTTATTTGAGCTATAATTTCAGGGCCTAAATTTCATCTTTGTGCTTGTGACCACTTCAGCTGATAACAGTTTTTTCTCGACAAATTCACACCTTCTGCAACCTTATGGTACTCTTTAGGTTCAGATAAGATAAATAGGTAAATAGATAACATGGCGGGATCACTATAAGAAGAGAATTGGGTACTCGTATGGACCACTTTCCCATGTAAATGTGCCGAGGCTAAAATATGGTCTTTAGTAGACTTGTGGGTACTCCTTCTAAAAGTGGACCCTTGCCCTCCCTCTTCTGATACATTTATTAAGGACAAGTACCACCCTATAACTAATTATTCAAAACCTCACCATACTCATTGTGTGTGAAGTGTGAAAAGAGGTTGTTGTAGGAGTCCTGTCCTCCACATGCCCTAGTGCCATTAAACTTATAAAGATGAACATTAAAATCTTCCACCCATACAAGATTTGCAATACCCCCATTTTTCCCATGGTACAATTTCTCAATCTCTAATGCTAGTGCATCTGCCACTTGCCTCGAGTTCCTCCCAAACTCATTATTGTAAAAATTTACAATTGTCCAGATGCCCTGTTTCCTACTACCCAACTCAAACATCTGAAAGTGAGTATGCTAAGGGCAAACTTCTTTGATTTGAAGGGGTATAGTATTTGAGAATAGAGTAAGTAAACCCCCCTTTGCCCTTCCAGAGACTGACGGACCAGCTGTGGAATGGAAGGTGCAAAAACCAGAGAAAAAAATTGATCTATAGCCCAGGTCTCTTGAAAAAATGCTACCTCCATGGATTTCCACCTATTTATCCATTCGGGATTGGCTATTTTGGAAGCTAAACCTGCCATGTTCCAAGATATCATATTAGGTCTGGTTCCCTTAATATAAGTCATACAGGTTGGCAAGGGGTGCTCATGTTCCTGAACCCAGGGTGCTAGATTTGCAGCTCTAGTGGCTTCCTCAGAGGATCGTGTAATCAGTGGCAGCCCCAATGGTGTAACCTCTACAAGGGCAGCAGTAGTTGCCCTACTCAGTCATTTGGGCGGTGATGTAGGTATTCAATCGCATTCCTCCAAGTTCGACAGGGGTACAAATCTATTATATACAGTAATCCCAGGATTTAAAAGGGGTTCCTCATTCGTACCAGAGGGCATTTTTAGTTATCTACCCCTCTATACCCCTCCCATGGTTACACCCTGGGCATTATAAAAGAATTCCAGGGGTAAAGGTATTATCTGGGAGTTCCTTTGGGAAAAGCTATGGGAGTTATCTAAAGAGAGGCACCGGGGGGCCGTGGCCAACCAACAAGGCCGATCGAACCTGAATCCGATCGGCTCCTTCCTAGGCCATGCTGTACGTGTGAAATAGGGCACCTTACAAGGTCATACTAATACCGACCAGTGCAGCCGAGGATGCAGTGAAGACCGGGCGCTATCTTGGCAATACGGGGACCCCCGGAGTGGAGGTGGAGAGGCACTGATGAGCAGTGAGATGCGCCTGTGGTGGGGGAAATGGCGGACACCCAGGCGCCGAGCACCACGCTGCTAAGCGGTTGAGAACTTGAGCCCCTTCCTCTGAGTTGTCCTGAAGAATCCAGCGATTCTGCTTGCTGCTGTGTTTCCCTCAAATAAGCGGCTCCCTTTCTGCCCCCTGGGAAGATTCGGATGACAGCATGGGGCTGTGCTGGTCCGAGATCAGCGCCATACAAAATGGAGGACTGCCGACGGGGAGCAGTTGTGACCCGCCCGAGGGAGAGGCCTTGAGTCTGGCGGCCTCCATTCTACAAAGAGAGCTGCCCCATCTGCCTCGTGGAAGCCCCAACAGCGGACAGTCGGTTGGAGACTGTAATCTGCCTCTGGTCCCTCTCCGGCAGGTTCGATATGAGCTTGGTTAGCGCACGAGCCTCTTGTGACTCGGGGGGGGGGCCTGACCCGAATATGGCCGCCATGGTGAATTCCCTATGAGTATACAGCCAACACGAGGCGATTCCCCAGAGGGATTTGGCACTGCTCAGAAGGCCCAACAGAGAGCTTAGTTGTCCAGCAGTAATTATTCACTGGCACCATTTGGGCTACTGGCTTTTCACTCTGCTCTTCGTGCAACGGAAGGCTGGGTGCCTGGAGCGAACTGGCCTGCCTAGGCGCTTGGAGGATAGAGTGGCCCCTGGAACGGCAGAGTGCAGAAGGTGGGTCCCTGCACACTGGTACGGGGTGCGCACTGGTTCTATATGAGAAAGGGAGTGGCCGGGCACTGACCAGGTAGCGCGTCCCCCTATGCCACCCAAATAGACCCCCAACAATAAGGTCTCCAACTATTTTGCATCTGCTGGAGCAGGGTCGATAGAGGAAGAGGCGACGCCGTGACCAGTAGCCACGGCGCTGACTAGGGAAGACCTCTTGTCTTCCTCCCAAGAGGTCAAACAGGAGCGACGAGCAGACATTAAAGCAGACATGGAGGCCTCCTTCTAAACATTCCGCACTGAGACAAGAGAGAAACTGGTATATGTACAGGCGGATGTGGATTCGGTGGGTACGCGTACCCTAGATCTCGATGCGAAGCAGCAGGAGGTGACCGATAAGATTAAGTCCCTGGAAGACGGCGCTGCTGAACTGCGTGGCCAGATGTGGGCTAGTGCGAGGACTTGGAAAATGGCTCCCGCCATGACAACATAAGAGTCCGAGGTCTGGCGGAGGACTGTGAAGGTCCGGTCCTGGATGCGTTCATGGTTGGCCTCTTCTTCTCTGCTCTAGGGGAGGTCAGTCCAGAGGTCCAGTTGGAGAGAGTACACAGAGACGGACTGCGACTGCCGGGGGAGAACCGACGCTCACGAGGCATCCTGGCGATGTTCAGCTCATTTAAGATCAGCTATTTGATAAACATAGCTATTATAAGGGTTTCAATCCAATTGTTAATGGTTATTGGTTGTAAATTTCACGCAACATAGGCCTTAATTTCTGCTAAAATAAGGGCTGGGGGAAAGGAAATTGTGAAGTTCCTCGAAGGTATCTTGGTACTGGGATTCCCTTCTAGGAGGGGGATTTTACAGACTTGTTTTAAGTATTTATTCGGGTTTATTAATTTAGTTTGATGTCATGGTGCCTTTTTCTCTATTGTTTATGGGCTCAGAGGGCTGGGGGTGGTGGGGGGGTCCAAAGTGGTTTTTAGGCAGAGCCCTTCGCCGGGGGAGCAACACTCACTTTTAGATGACAATGGCGGTTAGAACTATCACTTGGAATGCTCAAGTTTTGAATTCTCCTAACAAGCGCCAGCGCTTTTGGAAATACCTGTTAGATCACAATGTCCAAGTGGCGGCTCTTCAAGAGACGCACCTCAGAAAGTCTGAGGAACACCAGCTGTGCCATAAAGCCTATCCCCTCATATTTAGATCTTCACCTTCCTCAAAACAAAATGGGGTGGCGCTGTTGTTCCATTTAGGGGTCCCCTTCCAAGCTCAGGTTACTAAAACAGATAAAAGCGGGAGGTTCCTCATTCTTCGGGGGGGACCTTAGAGGCCGCCAATGCACGTTCGCAGTCCTTTATGCACCTAACACTGGCCAACATGATTTCATTCTCTTCTTCCTTATGACTTTGGAAAATTTTGCACAGGGGGACATTCTGTTCTTGGTAGACACTAACCTTGTCTGGGATCAGGGTATGGACACAACACAATCACAGAGAGCAACGGCAGGGACTTTTGGCAAGGCGCTTTGGTCACACCTTCCGCTCATGAGGTTAAAGGATGTATGGAGGGATGCTAATCCCACGCTACGTGATTACTCGTTCTTCTCTCATTCCCACAGATATTACCCCAGTATTGATCACATCTTTATCAGCCAATCCCTGCTCCCCTCGATGCGAGAAACGCAGTTTCACCCAAATTTCCTGTCGGATCATGCCCCCCTAGAGATAACGATTACTTGGCCAAACCCACACCCAAAACATGCACGTTGGTACTTCCCCAATTTCCTCTGCAGGGATAGACTTCTCGTGACAACCTCAGAAAGACCATTAGGGGATTCCTTGAGCTCAATGACCCTGAAAATACGTCCCATGCATCTACCTGGGAATCAGTGGTCCGCAGTAAGTGCATTGAGATGGCCACTACATTTAGAACTCAGCAACAAGAGGAGCTTTTAAAGCTAGAACAAGAGTTAGTGACTGCAGAACAGGCCCATAAGGCCAGCCTCTCGGCTCAGGCACTGCAGAGGGGAAATGACAGGTTATTTATGCTAACAGAGCAGAAAAAAACATCTTGTGCTTACAAACAAGGGGGTACAAGAACGGGAACAAGGCCGGGTCCTTGCTGGCACGTCAACTACGAGCTAAGCCAGAAAGAGAGTATATCACACGTATTAGTGACTAGGAGGGTGTTTCGTACAAGACAGAAGAGAGGAAGGTGCAGGCCTTTGAGAAATTCTACAGAACGCTTTACACTAGAATACCAGAGGGTGCAGGTCCAATCGGGGCATCTGGACTCCAAGGACCTCACCCAAGTAGGGGCTAAATCTAACGAGGACTTGGCGCAACCCATAACCGCTGAGGAAGTCCAGAAGGCGATCGATTCCCTTAAACTGCAGAAAGCTCCAGGACGGCATGGCTTCTCTGCCCACTTCTATCGTACCATCACTCCTGAACTCGTGCCCTTTTTAGTTATTATATTTAATGTAAGTGCCTCTACACAATGAGTCACTCTCTCCAAAGGTGAAGCGATAGTGGCAGCTATCCCTAAGCCTGGTAAGGATCCCACAGCTTGCTCTTCTTACCGCCCGATTGCTCTCCTAAAGCTAGATCCTAAATTTACTCTAAAATCCTGGCTACTCGTCTCCAATCAATACTTCCCGGTCTTATAGATCCAGACCAATCCAGATTTATTAAGGGGTGACCGACCCTTGAAAACCTGCGAGGCAACATCCATATCATTGAAAAGGCATGCAAGAAAAATATTCCAGCAGATGCAGAGAAAGCATTTGATCGCGTGGAATGGACTTTTTTGTTTAGGGTGCTTCAACGCTTCGGCTTCAACAAGACGTTTATAGGGATGATTCAAGCTAACTATCACTCTCCCAGCTCTCGGGTCCTTGTTAATGGAGTAGCTTCTTCCGCCTTTGGCCTGGCTCATGGGACAAAGCAGGGTTGCCCTTTATCCCTTCTCCTTTTCGCCTTGAGCATAGAACCCCTAGCCCACAGGGTTAGAGGAAACCGAGAAATTCAGGGGATACGTTTCGGCACAGACGACCATAAGATTTCACTATTTGCTGATGATGTGCTTCGCCTGGTCTCAGATCCTTCTATCTATCTACCAGCTATCCATGACAAGTTAGTGGCATTTGAACGGGTGGCAGGATTTAAGGTTAATTTGGCCAAGTCCTTCTTACTGAATCTAACAATATCAAAAGAAGAGTGGCGGCGGGTAGAAGGAGCGTCACCTTTTCACTGCACTACAAAAGAGATCACCTACCTAGGCGTTAAGCTCACCCCGCGTGTATGTGATCTATATAAGGCTAACTTCCCACCCCTTCTTCGACAATTGAAGATTGATCTGGGCAAATGGAGTGTGGATTACATTACCTGGTTGGGCAGGATTAATGCCATCAAGATGATTATTCTACCCCACTTCCTTTACCCTTTTCAAGGGTTGCCTATTCCAGTGGAGGGAGGGCTTTTTAGGGAGCTGCGGCACATGATTACCAAATTTATTTGGCTGGGGAAGAGGACACGACTTCCCTATAATTTACTCACAAAACTGCACAAAGAGGGCGGCTTACAATTACCGGACTTTCACTCCTATTATCGAGCGGCACAACTGCGGGTAATCACAGAATGGCCAATGCTGGCTTCAGAGAAGCATTGGCTTCATATAGACAGACAGACAACAGGGAGCACAATTTGGGATCTCCTATGGAAACCAAACCAGGACAGACCACTCAAAGCTTACTTTAGCACCTAAAGGTCTGGAATATACTTTCTAAGAGACTGCACCTCATGACCTTCCCCTCTTCCTATACACCTATACATTTTAATGCTGCGTTCAACCCGGCACTACAAGAGGGCCCCTTTGAGGCCTGGAGGGTGGAAGGCTGTCTCATGATCTCTCACCTGTTCAACATAGGAGAGATCTTCACTTTTCAGGAATGCAAGAAGCAATTCGCAGTTACAGCTAAGGAAGAATACCACTAAATACAGCTGAAACATTAGGTGCAGCAGCCCCTGGTGTGGCTGGCCGCCACCAGGGAGTTGCTCCTTATCGAGAGGTTTTCTCAGTCCGGGTCCACTTTCAAAGGCTGTATTTCCTTCTTGTATGCTCTTCTACAAGTACTGAGCCCCAGATCGACCCCGCGTTTTAAACATTTTTGCAATACTATTTTAGCTACCCCTTAGAAGATAAACATTGGGAACATTTAGGTAGAGATATAGTGAAATACAACCGCTCCATGTACCTCAGGGAGGCACACTATAACATTATGCAAGATTGGTACTTATACCCCCAGAAACTTCACAAGATTTTTCCCAACTCGTCAGACAGGTGCTGGCGGGGTTGTGGTATAGTAGGCGACGTCCGACATATATGGTGGGACTGCCCCTCCATACAGCCTTTCTGAAAGGAAATCTTATCCCAAATTAAGCTTATACTGGGCTATCCTATCCTCAGCTTGCTGGAACATGTTCTGTTGGGGGTAAGGGACCCAAATTTTAAACGGCAAAATAGAGTGACAAATCTGTTCTGTGGCTTTGTTTAGGGGCAGCCAAGATGGCAGTTGCTGCTGCGTAGAAAAAACAAGAAGCTCCATCATTAACTCACTGGCATGCGAGATCGTGGAGGGCTGTGGCGCTGGAGCACATGGCTGACATAGTGGAGGATACCAGGAAAAGCTTCGACTACATTTGATCTCCGCTGATAAGGTAACTATCGGAGGGACTCCCTTTGGCTTAGGGCTCTCAAATTATTCCACATCTAATCACACTACTGCCGCTGGGGCGCTGAGCAGCACGTCAGCCACCAGAGCGGAAGCCCCAGTTATCCAATCCTCATGCTCACTTTATTCTAATTTGCACCATGACATCAAAGGGTATGTTTAAGTTTCCTTTCTTGGTTACTCTCTTGGGAGGGTAGACTGATGCTCAGACTCATTGGACTGAAAACAACATGTATTGATGTATTGATGATACTATTTTATTCGCCACGGACCTTGTGGATAAGCTGTTACCTTCATGTAAGAAATGTAACTCTGGGCTGAATTTTCTTATGACTGATGTTGCCTTTGTAATACTTTATGACTCACTCTGAGAGAAAAACTTCAATAAACAGATTTTGAAATAAAAGAGAGGCGCCTGTGTACGCATTGTTAAAATTAATTACCACACAATCGCCACCAAACGATTTTCTTGAACCCCCCCACCCAGCCCACTCTCCTGGCCATAACTTCATTAGCCACTTGCCTCCTTCCCCCCTCGGTCATATGGACATTACTTATTAACCAATGAGGACATTTGTACATTAATTGTCTTGTGGTTTCGCTTCGATCTTCTCGAAGGGGAGGGACATTTGCCAAAACTAGGGCCAGTGGTACAGCGGCAGGGGGGGATGGAGAGTTTGTTGTGGCTGGTGCTTAAGTGTTCCAGTGAGGTTCTCAGATAGCCCTGCCTGATGCTTAACTCCTTTAGCTTCCGTCCTAGGTAGTAGTGGCTGGCTAGCTAGGTCCCCTTCATTTAGCCCTTGGCCAGGCTGAGTAACCCTTGTTACATTCGTATTAGGAAGTGGGTTTAAGGTCTGTGCTACAGGATTGGAGGTGCCTCCAGGGAGCATAGGCGATGTCAATGTCATTATTGAAGATGGTGGCGCCCCTCGTACTTCTATCGATGGTGCTGATTCAGTATTCCTGGGTGCTATCGTAGAAGCAACATTCAACAGGGGCTTACAAGCAAGTATTGATCAGTTCTGTGATTTCAATTCCCCCAGCTGAGTTTCAATTAGAGACAATTTGGTTTGGATGGGAGCCATTATATTGTTCAGCCTTGTAGAGACTTCTGTCCAGATAAAGTCTGGTTGCAGTGCCTGAAGTGATGGTGGGTTGAGGGGCACTGGAGTACCGGTGTTTTGGAATTCGTAATCTGCACTTTTGTTTGGACAGTTCTGGGCACAGGAGTGGTTTTGCTTTTATTCCACTAACAACTCCCTCTGCTCTGGTCCACTTAGCCAGTGGAATAGGTGGAGAATCCAATAATGAGCCATTCAATGGTGAGTGCTCTGTACCTCTACTTGATGTGCTCTCAGTATTCAAGTTAGAGAGCAAAGGCCCATGTTGGTTTTGTGTAAAGGCTGGAGTATTTAGGGGCAATGGTGTTTCTATCAATTGCATGTCTGGAAAAATATCACTTACAAGGGCTGAGGGCGCGCCCTGTGTTAAAGGGAACAGCTCCATAGAGAGAAGCCTTTTGGTCAGCTCGATCTCATGTGAGAGGATGCTGGCTGCTCTTACTAGAAAAGAGTCCAAAGTGACTCCGACCCCTCCTCCCAACTTCTCTTTCGTTCCCTTTACTTTCGCCATCTGGGCCTAGCGGTGGGCCTTCCTTGGCTTCTGCCCCGCTACCCCTCTCCTCTGCGGTCTCCGTCCCCTCTTTTGGTTCCCCTCTCCTTGGCTGTCTGGGGGTTGCACGGTTGTCTATTGGGGTACTTGGTCTGCCCGGCCACATCATTTCTGTGATGCAGGCCTCTCGTAGGCCGGCTACTTTGTCTTCCTACTCAGAGCACTAGTCTTCTTTCTCGAGGTGGTGTTCCTCTTCTGGTTTGTCTCCTACCTCTTGCCCTGTGTCTTCTGTCCTTCAGTTTTTTCTGGTTGGCTTTCAGAAGCGCTTTGCTGTATCTACCTGTGGGGCCAGTGGGTGGCTATCCGGGCCTTCCGGGACCCGGATTCTTTTCCGTTCCTCTCGGGAGCTGGTTCTTCCTTCTTTGTGTCCTTCTCCTCCTTCTCCTTCTGTGCTGTTGCTTCCTTCTTTGGACCTGAGGCATGCCTTGTCCATTTATGTGGCTCGTTCTGGGGAGTTTCGCTCTTCGGACTCTCTCTTTGTCACCTTTGGTTTGGCTGGTATGGGTGAGGCTGCTTCTGGGCTCACCTTGGGTCACTGGATTGAGGCTGTCTTCACTCTTGCCTATCGTGGTGCTGGTTTGCCTTTTCCGGCGGGTGTTCAGGCGCGTTCCACTCGGGGTGTGTCTGTCTCCTGGGCTGCTTTCCGTGGTGTGTCTCTTGATGAGATTTGTCAGGCTGGGACCTGGGCCTCTGAGTCCACGTTTGTGCGGCACTACAGGTTCTATGTGCCCTGTCTGACCGGACCATTTTTGGTCGTGGGGTGTTGCGAGCTGTGGGGGTTCCCCCTCCACTCTGAGTTCTGTTTTGTATATTTAACCTTTTCGCTTGCTGCACTCCTTTGTGTCTGGTCTGTGTTTTGCTGTGTTTGGGTTGCCAAAGGCCTGTTTGGGCGTTGCTTTGGTATGCCTCATGAGTAATGACTGGGTCGAGGACAAGGGACGTAGAGGTAATGCTATGATTACCTATGGTAATCCCCATTACTCTTAGTCCTACTCGTCCTCGACCCAGTCATACTTCCCACCCTCCCTCCCTGTCCAGGCCTTTGTTGCTTGGTGTGTCAGGATGTGCTTCTAGTGGTTTGGTCTGATATAGCACCTGGCAGGAGGTGGGGGTGGAGCCTAAAAGCGTTTCCTGTCTGTGGAATACCTCATGAGTGATGACTGGGTCGAGGACGAGTAGGACTAAGAGTAATGGGGATTACCATACGTAATCATAGCATTCATAACCAAGCTACGTAGATTGCAAAGTTTCAGGCAGGAACATATTTACTTGAAGCTAAACGAAAGCCCACGCTTTTCCATGCTATCACATTTATGAAACTGTGGCAGACACCTTTACTGTCTTGTGTAATTAATGAAGTCCCTTAACTAAAAAAAACATGTGATAATTGTATTATAATGGTTGTTGATATACTTTGTATTGAAGTAATACTCCAACAATTTTCAAAATTACCACACGGAGGCTAGAGTTTAAAATTGGAATTCTTAATGCTGTGGAATGACAGTTGGGTCTTCTTGTTTTCGAGTGTCCCTGTTGAGGGTGTTGACGTGTGCTTTTGCGTGTGTCAGCGGGTGTCATGTGTGCACACGCCTGTATGTGTTATAGATATTTTCCATCAAAATAAATGCAAAGCCTGGAAAGGTGTTTTTTTTCCACCTAAACGAAATATCAGCATCATCATGCAAATTTAAATAATAACAAACAAGATAGCCAGAGACGATGACTTAATAATCTAGATCCCTCCAAAAATGCAAACCGCGAGAAGGAGCGCTGTGTGTCCTGCTAAAGACAGCCGGGCCCATTTTAAATCAAAAGTGTAAAAAATCAGTAATCTTAGCTGACGTGTATAACCCACAAACGGCACCTTTGATTTACATACTGTGCCCCCCCCAAACCCCTCCCATGTTTATCCACCTCAAGGAGACTGGTGATCGCTTACCTCACCTGCACCCATGTCATCACCCCTCCCCGCCCCACACACACACACCACATCTTTACTCCAATTCCCCTGCTTTTCTTACCCACAAACTCGTGATATCAGGAGGAGCCAGAAACTCCCGATATGCCAAAGACCTATTGCTGCAACCAGCCACCTTCTGGGAGAAAAAAATTACAATCGGGCCTTCTCTGGGGCCGCTCCAAGAATCTGGAAATCCCTCCCACCCTCCATCAGAAGACTTCCGTCCTTGGAACATTTCAAAAAGGAGACCAACACCTTCTTAATGGGCAAATTCCTCGTCTTATGATTAGATCTCAATCACCTTTCCACCCTCACTGCACTCCTGGGCGCCCCACCCAAGAGTTGAGACTGCGTGCCTTTTTTATAAGTGTCTACCTATTTTTAACGTTTTATCCCTCTTGTAGCCGGGACCTTAGACAGTGTGCTTTTTCTTGTATAATGTATAATGTATCCCCCATCTTCCCCAATTGTTCCCTCCCTTCCTAACACTTTGTATACCACCCTTGAACCTGTAAAGGCGCTATGATACCCTCACGGGTCTGGTTCATGCTCTATAAAACTTTAAAATTAACACCTTCGCTGCTAAGGCAATTCCCCTCCTGTGCTGGAGATTGTTCTATTTCATTGTTTTATGACGAGCTGGGCTCGTCATCAGCACACGACCACTGTGCACCATGACGAGCCCAGCTCGTCATCAGCATCGAAAGGGTTAAATAAAAATAATAACATGTGTCAACGCGTGTTCACATACCTTCTCTCCCGGGATGCTTGTACGCCATGGAGGCTGTGATGTCTCCCCCATGGATGGGGACGTGATGAGCCAGCGGGCTGCTTGGGGACTGCAAAAGGTGCCCCAGGGGCACGTAACCCCAGCCCAGATCCCCGTACACCCTGCACTGGTTGGCGGATGTGTAGGCGCAGGCTGGGGCGAAGCCACTGATGGCGGACAGGCCGGAGGCGGGCTGTGGAGAAAAATAGAGAGAGATTTCACACCGCGTAAATGCACATTTTATTTTTTTAAACCTTTATTTGGAATCATAAAATTACATTTGCGAGCCTACAACCACGCGGGCCGGCCGTCGCCAAAGCAGACAGTAGCATGGTATTATACAGTTACACAGCACTTCAGCCGGCAACCCGGGGGTCCGGCGGTGGATGAACGCAGGCATCATGAAACTTTACGTTAAAACGCAGGATAAATGAAGGTTTTTTCCTTTTTTTAATGTATAAGCAAAAATGAAAAGAAAACTGAAAACCATAAGAAGAGGCAAAACAGGAAATTTTTGTGAGGTGCCCCATCCGGGAGGGGGAGAGCCGCATCTGGCAAATTGTATGCAAATCAATTAATGAAGGAATGAAAAGGAGGGGGTGAGGGGGGAAGAGAGTAAGCAAGCATGGTAGCAACAAAACTCAACATGGCAGAAGGAATGTCAGGCTATGGGGATTGCAGCGTCTCCGGGATATCTACAAGAGGTGGAGTACAGATCTCTCCACGATATTGGTTCCACTGGTGCTATATTCTGCCCCACTTCCTGGGCCTACCACGTTCAACATACACGTTTTTTTCCCGAAATATGCACCAGTCCATGTTCTCTGTCCAGGATGAGACCCTAGGCGCCCTCTGGGACCCCCATAGCTGCGCAATATCCCTTTTGGCCACCATATTACCCAGAGTGACCCATTTTGTCTGCTCCATATTGTAATCATTAGGTTCCCACATATTCAGCAAACACCGTCTAGCCTCAGGCAACAACGCAACTCCCGTAACTTCATTCATGACTGCATGCACACGGTTCCAAAACATTACGACTTCGGGACACTCCCATAGCATATGGAGAAAGGTACCAATCATACCACACCCTCGCTTACACAACCCATCCACCGAAAAACCTAAACGCAACAGTCTGGGGCCTGTCATGTAGATGCAGTGTAAGATCTTTAATTGCACCAGTCGAAGACGGGCCGGGATCGCAACCTCCTTGGGAGAGGATATCGCAGCCTGCCAATCCTCATCATCCAGCTCCAATCCATCGCCGGTCCAAGCCTCTCGTAGTTGCAGAAGGAGATCCGTTCGATCATTAACGAGTTTTTTATATATCAGGGAAATGGTGCTATCCGGGGCATGCTCATCAAGCACTCTATCTTCAAGAGGGGAAGATTCCGGGATTAAGGTTCCGGTCGGGAAGACCGAACCAATAGCGTGCCGGATCTGCATGTATCGGAAATACTCCCTATCGTTTAGCGCATATTCAATTTTCAGTTCTTCGAAAGTCTTTATCCTGTTCTTGGCCCAGAGATCCCCAACCTTACTGATACCAATGAGGTCCCACTTATCGAAGCCCTTGGTGGTCCATAGACTGCCTAGTTTCTCGGCGACATAGAGCGGGGTCGCTCGGGTTAATTTGTCCGACCAACCCATAGCTGCATTTGCACTATGCCAGATCCGCACCGCAACTCTGGTGGGCCCCGTTAATGTCCGATCAATCAATTTGGAGTTTAGTGCCATGTTGTAATCCCCTCCCGGGAGCTGCCATTTGTCCATCTCAAATGCTGGGTTGGACGCAGGGCCATACATGGCATGATTGATCGCACTCAATTGGGAAGCCCAATAATAACGTTTGATGTCCGGCAACGCAATGCCCCCGTCATACCAGGGCAGTGTTAACTTTGCTAAAGCAATGTGGGGGCGCCCGCCCCATAGTAGCCGCCTCTGAAGGCATTCAATCTCACGAAAATAACTGGTAGGCACGAGGTCGAGTGTGTTTTGAAGGGCGTATAGGAATCTAGGTAGGGACATCATCTTGAATAGGGCAGCCCTTCCGACCAGAGATAAAGGCAATCCACACCAGGCCGCTACGTCAGATTTTAGCCGAAGAAGCGGAGGGAGCAAATTGTTCTGATACCGAACCGCTGGGTCAAGCGAGACATATATCCCTAAGTATTTAAAGCTGGTATGCGATATTTGTATCGGGCAGTTACGCGGCACGAGAGGTACCTCGCCCTTAAGCGAGTAAACACAGGATTTAGCCCAGTTGATCACCAGGCCGGAATTCTTCCCGAAGGAGCAAAAAACATCGAACAGGACCCCCAACGACTTCCGGGGGGAAGTGAGATACAAGAGGATATCGTCCGCATATAAAGATATGCGGTCCTCGAAGTCAGGGGTCCATCTAATGCCCTTAAGCGATGATTCCCACCGCAGCCATGCCGCAAGGGGTTCCAAGGCGAGCGCAAACAGTAGCGGAGACAGGGGGCATCCCTGCCGCGTGCCTCTCCCGAGAGGAAAGGACTCCGATACCCTACCATTGACCACCACCTGGGCCAGCGGATTCTCATAGAGGAGTTTAACCCAACCGATAAACCCTGGGCCGAATCCGAACTTCGCAAGGGCCGCCCATAGATACAGCCATTCCACGGTGTCGAAGGCCATAGTGGCATCTAAGGATACCAAAATGGCCGGTTCACGCGACGTTTCCGCCCTCGCGAGGACACCA
Source organism: Lissotriton vulgaris (assembly GCF_964263255.1). Lineage (NCBI taxonomy): Eukaryota > Metazoa > Chordata > Amphibia > Caudata > Salamandridae > Lissotriton > Lissotriton vulgaris. The sequence continues at coordinate 478,000,294 of NC_141698.1, read as the reverse complement.
TGAAGACGACGTAAATTCTGTGCAGTGTTACGAGTAGGAATGAATCCAGACTGATCCGGGTGTATCAGGTCCCCAATCACTTTAATTAATCTATTTGCTAAGAGTTTTGCCAGGATCTTAGGTTCGGCATTCAAGAGTGATATAGGTCTATAAGATGCACACAGATCTCGGGGTTTCCCCTCTTTATGGATCACAACAATGGAGGCCAGTCTCTGGTCTCGGTGGAGTGACCCAACCTCGCGCGACTCCAGAAACATCGCACGGAGATACGGCGCCATTTTGTCGGGACATAGCTTGTATAGTTCGATGGGGATGCCGTTAGGGCCTGTGGCTTTTCCCGAGCGGATGGAGCAAATAGCAAGCGCTATTTCATCATTGGAAAATTCCGCCTCCATAAGCTCTCTATCAGAATCAGACAAGCTAGGCAATGCGATGTCTCTGAGCAATAGATGCGAGTCCTCCTCAGGCCTGTCTGAGACCGGCACGTGCACCGTTTGAAAGTGACATGCAAAGCCCTCCACTATCTCAATCGGATCAACCACTCGCACACCATCCGCTCTTTCAACAACTGGCACAACTCGACTCAATCTTTCCTTTTTGTCCAGCCATGCGATCAACTTCCCCACTTTATCACCCACATCATACAGTCGTCCCTGTTGCTCGCGACTCATGGCCTTGGCAGTGTCTGTCACCAAGGCTCTGTAGTCGAACTGCTTGAGGTGCAAGACATGTAACTTATCCTGCGTAACCTCGGATACCAGTTCCACCTCCAGGGTAGTGATTTCAGACTCCAGATGCGCAACCTCCTCATTCTTACGCCTTTTAGCACAAGCAATCAACAACAGTGTCTGGCCTCGAATCACAGTCTTAAAAGCCTCCCACAGCGAAATAGATGAGGACTCTGACCCCACATTTTCAACAAAGTCTTGACAACACCCGCCCAGGTTTCAGGGTTTCGGAGATGCCAGGGATTGATCGGGGCGACCCGACCCCCGGCTCCCAGCTGGATATCAATGAGAAGCCATAGTGGGGAGTGGTCCGAAATGCATCTGGCCAAGTGTCGGAGCTCTCTCACCGATGCGGCCTGTGCCGCTGGCATGAGGACGTAATCGAGCCTCGCGAGGCTCCCATGTGCACCCGAGTAGAAGGTATATTGCGCCTTTCCGGGATGCAACATTCTCCAACAGTCAACAAGACCCAGCGTCTCCAGGAAACTGCCAAGCCAGGTTTGCGCTCTTGTAAGATCCCTGGGGGGGTAACGATCTTCTCTACCACAAACAACAGAGTTGAAGTCTCCACCCACAATTAAGATCCCTTCGGGGAGCCCCAAGACCATCCTTCCCAAGTCAGCGAATGCCGTGGTTTGTAGACCGGGTGGAACATACACAGATAGCAGTGAAATTGTTTTCCCCTCCCATCTACCAGTAGTAGCGCCATACCGTCCCCTATCGTCTAGGATGGTATCGTCAACTTCCAAGGGGAGGGAGTTCCTGACAAGAACACCAGTCCCTCTCGATCCGGAGGTGAACTCCGAGTGTGCGATCAGCCGATAACCACGCCTATTCATTGGGTGACATGTGTTCCCCACTAGGTGCGTTTCCTGTAATAACACAACATCGGGGGAAAGGCGTTTCAAGTACTGCAGTACTATACCCTGCTTTATCCTGTCTCCCAAGCCATTGACATTCCAACTTAATACTCTCAACCCCCTACCCCCCATCCCCAGAACGCTGGCAGAATCCCCCAAACAGTGAGAAGGACTCAAAAGTCAAATTGTACAATGATATGTCGCCTCTGTAGCAAAACAAAAAAAGAAAGAAGAACCCCCCACCCCCCAAAAACCCCCCAGAGCCCACATCCCTCCTCCCTGCACCCCTGCGTTAATCCAAAAAAACACCCCAACTGCAGTGTGCCTGTCGCCCTACCCCAAATCTAATCTACAAGAAGAAAGAGGAACACCCCGGGAGGAGAAAGAGTCCCAGTCACCCTGTCGCCTCTGGGTGTATAATCATTATATTTACATTAACCCAAAATTTCAATGAACCACTGCTGCAATGTCCATGAATTATACACGCCGATCCCGCTCACTCCTCCTGTTCCATCGGGCCACCTTCCGCACCACCGGATTGTTCCGTGCGATCTCGATGCTTCAATAAAGTGTCTAGCCAGTCACTAATTACCTCAGGCCGATCAAAAAAGAGCACATGTTCGTTGTGTTCAACCCGTAGCCGGGCAGGGAAGAGCATGGCGTTCTTCAAGCCCAAGTCTCTCAGTCTCCGTTTCACTCCGGTGAATCCCATTCTCTGCTTCTATACTGTTTGGGTGACGTCCGGGTAAAAACTGATAGACGCGTTCTCAAATTTTGTGGGGCCGTTAGTTCTCGAGGCCTGCAGGATGGCATCCCTGTCTCTGAAATGAAAGATTCTGGCAACTATGGGCCTCAGTGGGGCGCCTGGTTTGTGTCTTCCGCCCGGAACCCTGTGGGCACGCTCCACTGCAAAGAAGTTGCTGAGGCCCTTGGGGGCGAGATGATTTAATATCAGATCTTCCACAAGAAGATCTGTCGTTTGTTCAGCAGGCTTCTCCGGAACTCCGATAATGCGTACGTTGTTGCGCCTCGCACGGCTTTCGAAGTCATCAAGTCGGCGGGCGAATTGATTGTTCCAGGTTCTCAAGTTCCGGACCTCAGTCTGGAGATCAGACACGTCGGTTGTAAGACTGGCAGTCTTGATGTCCAACGACTTGACCCGTTCATTGATTTTAGCCAAGTCCGTCCTGATCAAATTGACATCAATTGCCACTGTGTCGATCTTGGAGGCCAGTGTCTCATATTGCTGGCTCATGGAAGTTTTCATGCTCGCAATGGCGCCCATGATGTCACGCAGTGTCAACTCTTCCGCTTCAGGGGTGCCACCTCCAAGGTCCTCCGGTGTTTTGCCAGTACCGCTGGGGGAACCTTTAGGGCGAGTGTATCGGTCCATATTGTTGGATTGGGTGTCGCCTCCTCGGGACGTGATCTTGACTGTCCGTCCTTCGCTGTCAGGCTTGCTCGCCATGTTGAGTTGTGCGCCCCAAAGGGACTTTTGGGACCCGGTATGAATGGCTCCTCGTGGACAAAGCATTAAAAAGTCAAAAATACAGGGTGCCCTGTAGGAGCGGGCAATCAGGTTGGACCATGGGCTGACAAGAACCAAGGGCAGCCGTCTTTCGGTAGACAAGAGCAGAGAAAACGAAACCGAAAGTACACCAGGGGTACCAGTCGCCTTCCACAAGCCGTTGCTGTTCAACTGCCCCCTGGGTATATCGGAGGCTCGAGTCCCGGGCTCTTTCTCGATGTAGGCCTTCAGGCTTCTGAAAACAGAGTAATTCTGGTTCTCGGCATCCAATTCGATTTTTGAAAAGAGCATTTGAACCTGTCGTTCATATCAGGATCCGTGACAGGATATATGTAGGAGGCGGCGAGGGTCTCGGGAGCTCTTTGCTCACGCGACCATCTTGGATGCGTGCTAAGCTCCTCCCAGGTGTGCTTGTTTAACGTGAGGTGGGAACGGCCTGGGCAGTGGCGTGCTCGTTTAAAGTGAGGTGGGATCGGCCTGGGCAGTGACAGCTCTGCACCCCTGCACTCTGAGGAGAGGACTGGAAGGCCCTGGACAGCTAATGGATGCCGGCTGTTAACATGTCATTGTCCCGCAGAGCTGCAGGAGCGGATTACAAAGTGTGGCATCTGAGCATCACTGGCAGAAGGGTGGCTTCTGCTGGTGAGGAGGCCAAAATGAATAGGTCAAACTCATTTGCCAAAGAAAGGACTTGGGGCACCAAGAAGTTACAGTGTGTATGTATATATATAAAAACAGCATTGCCCCCGGGACTTGGCCCACGCCGGGGCTTTCAAAAACGAAGCACGGGAGGCCGCGCTTTGTTTTTTTTGTTTTTCTCGGCTGGATTTGTGCACCCTTGCGGGACCCCCTGGGCAGGCCTTGGGGGTCAGGGTGTTTCTACCCTGTCCCCTTTTCTTCATTTTTCACTTTTTCCCCCTTTTTCTTGTAACTTAGTTACAGAGTCACAAGATGGCTGCCAACAGATTCTGCTTTGGAGTGTTGGCGGCCAATCAGAATTGAGCTATTGCTCCCTTGGTGCTCAGATATCAATATTTTTATTCATTGAATTTCTCAGCAACTACTGAACAGATTTACACCATTTAAAAAGGGCACTTTCTGAACCAAGAGCTACCTTTCTGCCAAATTTGGTTTAATTCCGTTCAGCAGTTCAGGCTGTAGCCTGCTCCAATTTTTTCAATGGAAATCATCATGGGGAAAACGTGTTTTGGAACCACTCTTTTATCTCGGCCCCCTCTTGGTGAATCACCCCGAAACATTAAAGACATGAGCTGACCGGAGCGGGCCATTAGTTAAAAATTTTTTTTTAAGATTCGTCAAACGACGCCAAAGATATTGGCAAAAGAAAAAAGCTTTTTGAATAGAAACAAGATCATAACTACCTACTGGCGACATATATATATATGTGTGTGTGTGTATGTACGTAAATATCTTTATTTCGGCTACCAAGCCATGAAGGTTTTGCAGTCACATAAAATCAGATATAATCAATGTTATAAACGCTTTTCCTATTCACACAAGTTAAAACTATACATACAATTAGGAAGACAATTGATCTAATATCAGTGCATATCAACCTATAATATAGCTTTAACTTGAGATAAATTTCACAACAAGTGCAAGTATCGATAAATAAAATCCTTTGTAAAGTTTGATTAATTAAATAATAGACCAATCATTAATGCACTAAGATCCTTATGACGGTAGTAATACCATCCAAATATTATTAAAATGGGTCCTTTCTAGAATGTTAATAATCAAAGCTTGGGGTTAATTAAAGCCTTGTTTCTTTTATTCCATGCACAATAGAGGTACCCAAATACCGCAAAAACTATTTATTCTCTTAAGTCACTTTTCAATAGCCTTGCAGCTTCCTTATAGTGCCTAACTCCATAAGGTCTGCAGATGGCAGTTATCCATTTCTTGAGTGCTATCTTGTAGTTAGGGCAAAAAACAAATGGTGCACTTCCGTCTCAACAGTTTGTCAGCAGCTTGGGCAGAATTTTGAGTTGGGAGATATAATACACCACTTTGAAGTATGAACTTTCAGCTGGAGAAGACCACATTTGTATTGCACATATAGGCATTTGGCCTGGAAAGGATGAATCATATCCATGTTGGGCCCCAACCTTGGTAAACATTTGTGATTCAGGAACTGACCGGATATGCTACCCCCATTGTGGACTCTCCATGTTTGCTGCAGCACTTCCTCCCAATACAGGTACTTTGCTTTCTGTGCATCTGCTTTAGCAATGCTGGTGACATCCACAATTTACCCATTCCCATTCTATTTGATATTTTCCTTATTACATTCAGCCAAGGGGTGCTCACATCCTTATCAAGAGCTAGCAATTCCTTTACAGAATTCCTATAAATTGCTAACTCTTGGGTAGACCAAAGTCTAATCCAATACATGATGGGATTAAGCAAAATGGCTAGGTGTAATGGGTTTATAGCTAGATCTTGTTTCAATCGTGTAATGGGTGAGCTTGGGGGGAGTTTACAGAGAGACCTAATAAACTTGTTCTCAACTTTAGTTAAGGTTTCTGATTTGGCATATCCCCATATCTCTGCTCCATAGACTGCCACTGTTAAAGCTCAAGCTCTATATACAGTAATAGCAGGAAACACTGCACCCCCACCGGCTGCCTTATATTTACTCACTATTTCAGAGGCCTTCGGGTGCAGAATCACTTTACTTTGTCAAGCTGAGCTCCCCAAGTTAAGTTGTCTGTTAGTCAGACACCCAAATAATCGAAATGTGAAACCCTCTCGAGGGGCACCCCGTCTATTGTCACATTCCCTCTGTTTCGATTAATGGGATTTATAGTCATGAATTTAGATTTAGTTGCGCTCAGTTCTAAGCCCTTTTCCTCACAAAAAGCAACAAAGACATTTAGCTATGATTGGAGCCATATTGGTGTTCTTGATATTAGCAGAGTGACATTCGCAAACATTAAGATCGGGATATGCACTCCTGCTAATTTATTGGTGTCATGCCTACATTCAACCAGCTTTTTTACAGCTCCATTGATATATAAGCTAAAAAGTGGGGGGTGGAAACGCAACCTTGTCTCACCCCTCGCTTAATATCGATTCTTTCTGTCAAATCTCCTGTCCTATTCCATCTCCTGATTTTGCATGGAGTGCCGTCGGTATCCATAGTAAGTCTCTAGGGATTCCATAACTGCCTTCCCATTTGATTTCCCTCAGTACCAGGTCAAAAGCCTCTCTCAGGTTAATGAAAGTGACATAAAGATGGTCTTGCCTCAAGGTGACATATTTCCAAGATACCACCTTGAAGTGAAGGACCTGGTCCAAGGTACTGATCTTATTTCTAAAACCTGCTTGTGCATTTTCGAGAATATTATTCTCTTCTACCCAGTCGTGGAGCCTACATACCACCTGCCTGCAAAAAATCTGTGGTGTCTTAGCCAACAGGCTTACAGGCCTGTAGTTTGAGGGGTTATCTTTCTCCCTTTTCATATATGGGGATAATGACAGCTCCATGCCATGTGGATTAACTAAAATACTGTAACATACTGCATTTAAGTATGGGGAGTAAAGTGTAACTGAGCTACAGTGGGAATGGGTACTCTGTTTTCTCCATGGGTGAGATTCTCCTCAGTCCCATCCATTTTTCCTGCTGAAGACCTATTAGAGGTTTTCACATGATCCAGTCCCTTGAACAAGCTTCCAAAATGGGTTACCCATATGTCTGGTGTTATTACTGGTTCTTGGTGATTGACAGTTTGTGAGTTAACTGCTATTCATTTCCAAAGGGCTTTTGATCCCCCTTTGTAGAGCTTCTTTAATTACCATCCATTGTTCCGCTTCCAATTCCCCTTTAGCTCTAGATATAGAAATCCTGCACCTATTCCTTGCCTTGGCAATGTCTAATCTGTTGCCCTTTTTTATGGATCTTGAAAGATTGAGTTTCTCTAAGCGGTAGGTTTTTGTACACCAAGAAGGCTTTGTTTTTTTCCGACAAGCAACTCTCCTCTGCTCCTTCATAAAACATGGTCTTAATAAGTCCATTAATTTACAGTGGATACTAGGAAAATGAGCATTCTGGATGTTTATGAGATCAACCTGAGAGCATTTTTGCACAAATAGATCATATAGATGTGTCAAGTCCTCAGTGTTTGTTGCAAACGCTGCCGATTTTATGTTTCTTAGGGTATTGGTCGTTTCTAGAGAATCCTTTATTATGACAGGAGCCACGTTTGCATCTCTAAATGGGCCCCTAAAAAGTAGTCACATTTAATACCTGATGGTTGCTATCAGATCTTAAAATTACCTTCATGTCATATAGATCAGGCCATATATTGTTATCCACCAATATGTAATCTATTCTCGAGAGGTAAATAAACTTCTTTTAAAAGTTGGACAATGTGGACCATCAGGTTGTGTATTGCCATTTACAATTTTCAGGCCATGATCTATAATTAGGTCTACAATCTGAATTTCTACCATTGATGTTTTCTTATTACCAGATGGAGCTGCCCTAGATGTTTTTGTTACTACCAGGGCAGTAACGAAGCACTCAACCTGATCTCATTTATCGTCAGAGTACAAGAAGAACTATCCACCATCCTTTACAGTCAGTCAGTCAAAAATACTTTTATTGATTCTTTAAAAATCGTAAAAGGATTGCAAACCATCATAAAAAACAGAAAATTAAATGAACATATATATAATATATATATATATTTTTTTTTTAAACCTAAGAATGGAGGAAAAAAGCCTTGGAGTCAATACCACAGTTAAACGGCTAACAAGAAGTGCAGTATATTTATGAAAAGTCAGCAGGCAGGTTGTTTATTGGCTGCTTAGCTTAGTTCAAGGTTTCCAGTTCCTTTGATGCTATTTTCCAGAATTTAATGGCTTTACAGGAGAAGGAAATATGTAGCCCTCCAAGACATCTGGGGCCATATGTAGGTAAATGGCATTTACCGAATCGTAAATACCGAATTTTACCGATTCGGTATTTACAATTCGGTAAATGCCATGTAGGTAATAATTCTTTAAATATTACCGAATCGGTAATATTCGTAATTACCGAATCGGTATTTACCGATTTGGTAATTGCCATTGTTTCCTATGGGCCTTGAGGCCCATAGGAATCAATGGCAATTACCGAATCGGTAAATACCGATTCGGTAATTTTACCGATTTGTGAAGGGGGACAGGGTGCCACTTTGACACCCTGTTGCACCCCTGATTCTGGCTTGTGTGCCACATGGCATAGGTGTACATGCAGAGATGTGCATGTACACAGAAATTCGTTATTTACCATGCCATTGTATTTCATGGTAAATAACGAATTTCTAAGGGCCTGTGGCACTGTTCCCAGTGCCACCTACATCCCAAATTACCGATTCTGTACATTTACCGATTCGGTAATTTACCGATTCGGTAAAATTACCGATTCGGTAAATATACAGAATCGGTAATTTTCCGGCCCCCTACATCTGGAATTACAAATACCGGTCGGTAACGACCAAAATCGGCGTTACTGACCGGTATTTTGCCACCTACATATGGCCCCTGATGACTGCACTTCTACATGATCTTATCTGTTCATTCCTTAAAATCTCCCGAAGAATGGATTTACTGGTTTTCAGTAAAAAGGGACATATACACAGTAGATGTAGTAGTGACTCCTCACCTTGGCAACAGAGCCGGCATTCCTTAGAAGGCCATATAAAGGCCATATAAATTTCCATTTTGGGGTCAATTCCTTTGAGGGGAATGATCCCATTCGTAGCAACATAAGGTAATGCTTTTTGTGGTAGGAAAAGTGATCATTCAAATACTGTTGCGGTTTTAGCCTCTGGTAGGCCTGTATCACAGCCCAGGCATGATGTTTTTTTGCAAAAATCATTTTATCAGTTGACAAAGAGATCCGCTTGGTTGTGGCGTTCACCACGCTTTTGAATCCAGAATACGTTACTGGTGTAGACCAGGCCACCTCTAGCTGTAATGCCGGCAGAGATTCCTTCAGGATTGTCGTGGTCGAGTTAGCTTGTCTTCCTTGATTTTCAATCTCAACCCAACAGCGGTGAGCTAAAGTGTGATCTTCTGCCTCCCTCATCCTCCAATAGAACTTTACTAAGGCGCCTTGTCTGGCCATAATCTGTTTTTTAGTCCAAATTCTAAACAAATTTGTTCTTGTGAGGTGTGTAACGGTAATAAAAACAGCCTTTTGAAGAATATCGATTGTGCTGTATTTAGTATTGTGGCATCTTTGATATTCAGGATTTCGGAGCCATACGAGATAGAAGGTAGAAATTTTGCGGCGATCACTTTTAACAGATGACCGGTAGAGCAGCCTATGAGCTTTTTCTTCAAAGTTTTGAAGGCGAATAACACTTGCTTTGCTTTTATGCGTCCTTGCTTCATCTGTTCCTTAAAGTTAAGTTTGCAATCTAGCAGAAAGCTAGATATTTATAGGCATCTACACAGGCCAGTGGTTGTTCACCCAATTTCCAGGAAAAGGTGCGCTTATTCAATGTTTTCTTGTGCTTGGAAAAACGCATGACTTTAGTCTTTTGGTGCGTGATCGTGAGTTGGTTAGAAGTGATATAGGTTCCTAATCCCGTAATCTATTTCTGCAGACAAACTGGTGTTTGTGCTAACAGCACAATATCATCTGCATATTGTAGGCACGGAGTCGATATTTTACCCAATTTATCCTTGGCAGGTTTGCGGAACTGTTCAAAGGCATCGGATGCCTCAAAAGTAAAGAAGTAAAACTACACATTGATCTCTCCATTCAGCCAATAGCTCAGTGACATTGGCAAATTGCTTTCCATCTGCGCCAAAGGTGGAAAAAGAACTGTAAAAGTTGGAACGTGCAGGCATAATCGAGAAGATAACAGGCCCAACTCCGTGGGTCTCACCCATCGTCATCACGAAGAAGCAGAAACAGCCGGGCAAGGTCTGCCTCTGTGTGGATATGCACCCCCAGTATTTCGCCATCAAAAGAGAACGCCATCCAACTCCCACAGTAGATGACATCCTAGGGAAACTTAATGTAGTGAAGTGGTTCTATAAGACTGACTTCCTCTCCGGGGACTATCAGCTGCCACTCCACCCAGAGTCAAGGTATATCACTACATTTTCTACTCATTTCAGTGTACGAAGATATCACCACCTCAACTTCCGCATATCGAGTACCGCTAAAGTTTTCCAGAACACTTTCAAGAAGTGTTCAGGGGCCTACCTGGAGTCATCAATGTCAGTGATGACATTCTCATACATGCCAAGCCAGTGGCAAAACACCACTGACACCTCCGCGGGGTCCTCCAAAGATCAAAGATTCCAGCCTCACTCTCCAGCAATAGAAGTATGAGTTTCTGAAACAACTTATCATCTTTTTCGAATACATGTTCTCAACAGAAGATGTGACACCAAACTCAGAGTAAGTCTGAGTTGAAAAAGAGGCCCTGCACCCACCAACATCTCAGAAGTACGAAGCTTCCTTTATATGGCAAAATACTGTGGGAGGTTCATTCAAGACCACACATGCCTCACCCAATCTTCCGCCGGACAAAAGCAGCCTGTCCATGGAGACCAACTTGTCCTACTTTGGACTCGGGGCTGTAATAGCCCAACAACAACTGGACCAAAGTTGGACTTAAGTTGCGTATGCAAGCCAATTACTCACAGAGACAGAACACCAATGCTCCCAAATAGAGAGAGAATCCATTGCCATCCACTGGGCATGCAAACACTTCCACATCTATGTGTTTGGGCACCCATTTGTGGTCACAACAGACCATAAAACCCTGGTGCCCCCGTTCCAAGGATCTGTTTCAAAGCTGCCACCTTGCATCAAAAAGTGAATGCTACAGTAATATGAGTGTAGAGCTGAGTACCAACCAGGTATCACCAATCTGACTGATTATCTCTCACTCCACCCTTGTGTTGCAACCCCCAAAGAGGCCGAAGAGACAGAGGAGTATGTCCGCTACTTTGCAGAATGGTCCCGGCCACTTCCTCTGCCACTGGACACCATCAAGCAAGTCACCCAAGAAGATTAGTGTCTCTAACTGGCTCTCACTGCAGTCTGACGCAGAGATTGGAAACCCTCAAGACACTCCTGACACAAACAACTCCAGCAGCCAAGAGGGTCCTCAACCCTCCATTTAATGTTCATCAGGAACTCTCTACAGATGCAAGCAGGTGCCAACTCAGAGAACCGCATTTGGTGATACCAAGCAGGCTTACGGGACAAATAGTACAACTCGCCCAACAAGGTCACCAAGGAATTGTTAAGATCAAAAATAGACTTCGCACCAAAGTATGGTTCACAGGTATTGACGAAATGGTGATAGAAGCAGTAAGATCCTGCTTGTGGGGCCAAGTCTCTAGATCTCCAGTAGCTCCCACACCAGTAATCACAGAGGAAGGTCCTCAGCAACTTTGGGAGTGTACCAGCTTGGATTTTGGTCATCTACTGAATGGAAGACATGCTCTCGTCATGATTGATGACGTTACCAAATACCCTAAACTCAAGCTCATCAGGTCACAGACTGCCTATGAAGTCACAGTGAAAATAGAAAATATAATTGCCAGTCATGGTCTCATGCAAGAGATGCTGACTGATAATGGTCCTCCTTTCCAAAACCTGGAATTTGCAGAATAACTTTGCTCCTGCGGCATCAAACATCACAAGATTACACTGAGATGGTCACAAGCCAACAGAGAAGTGGAGAGGCCCATGCAGGCTTTAAATAATGTAATCTGCATTGCCAATGCTGACCACCAACCCCCGGAGAGAGCGATTTATGTGTTCCTACTAGAATGTATGTAAATGCTACACTCCACCACTGGGCAGGCTCCAGGGCATGCATGCATGGGGCGTGTCCACAGGTACACTATCTCTGATCACCCAGCATTGACCCAGAACCCAACAATGAAAAGAGTCCTCAGCGGAAACGTTGTGACCAATCAGCAAGCCAGTGACAAGCAGACAGCTCAGTGCTCAGACATTCAGCCCCGAGATTCGGTGTTAGTCAAGGATAGGGACCAGGGAGCAAATTCGTGTTACCATTTGAGTGCCAATGACGGTCAGTAATGAGGTGCCATAGTACCATGAAATCTTCTCAAAGAGGTGATGAAAAAAATCACCTGCCATGTTTCATTCTTTAAGAAAGTCAACACAACTCCTCCAGAAACTACAGAGGCCTCCTCAGACACTGAACATGGGGTGGAGCCACAGGACAGGTTACCTTCCCTGTTGGCAGTCCCGTTCCCAGGAGGAACTCCTCCAGCTTTGGATGTTACTCACTCGGACGCCTCCCAGAGAGGTTCAGAGGTGCCAGGTTCAGAGAAGAGCAGCTAACACGGAGCTCTTCAACACGCGTTTTAATACTTTGATACTTTTAACTATTGCACTTTGTTTGCCTACTATTGAGGAGATTGTGAGAGGCTGCCTGTTACAGTGCTACAGTTTTGGGGCATTTAAACTGTTGTCCGCATATATCGAGTCTGCTTGCATAGCCGTTCGCCGCATTCCGGTCACTTCTCCCCAGTCCACCGCAGCTTGAAATGCTGTTTGTGTAGAGGGAGTGTAGGGTGATGGTTGCGGATGCGTTCCAACTTCCAGTGGCACAGGCCACGCCGCCATCTTGGTTAGCGCTCTAGTTTCTGCTGCGGCTGCCATAAAAACAGATGATGGAGCCGACGCGCAGCTTAGAGAAGAGCAGCTAACACGGAGCTCTTCAACACAGGTTTTAATACTTTGATACTTTTAACTATTGCACTTTGTTTGCCTACTATTGAGGGGATTGTGAGAGGCTGCCTGTCACACTGCTACAGTTTTGGAGCATTTAAACTGTTGTCCGCATATATCGAGTCTGCTTACCTAGCCCTTTGCCGCATTCCGGTCACTTCTTACCGGTCCACCGCAGCTTGAAGTGCTGTTAGTGTGGAGGGAGTGTAGGGTGAAGGTTGCGTTCCAACTTCCCGTGGCACAGGCCACACCACCATCTTGGTTAGCGCTCTAGTTTCTGCCGCGGCTGCCATAAAAACAGCTGATAGAGCTTACACGCAGCGGACAAAGGCAAGCCCGTCTGCGCCCGTCCGCGCCTGGCTGGGACCAAGGGCCAGAACCCCTACCCGGGCACTTATGTATGCGCCTGAGACATTATGGGCACTTAAATCGGATAACTGTGTGCTAGAGGACAGTGTGCACGCAAAGTTGCAAGTGGAATCCCTACTGGAGACCAACAACACTGAGGGGGAGGGGGCCCGGAGGACTCTGAGGCAGCCCGAGTCCCTATAGGAAATGGTCTGAAAGTAGCGGTCCTTAATACTCGCTCCTTGCAGAAACATCACCTCGAAGTATTTACCCTATTACAAGAGGGTAACATTGATGTCTTGGCACTCGCAGAAACGTGGCTGTGGGATACCTCTACCCCAGACATGGTGGCAGCCTTGCCAATGGACTTTGACGCAGTCTGGCACAATAGGCCAGGAGATTTCAGGGGAGGGGGAGTAGCGGTCCTGTTCAAAAAGAGCCTTATGGTCACTAAAATACTTGCAGAAAATTGTGATAGTGCTGATATTTTGGTGATAAAAATCTTCTTGAAATCCTCCTGCTTTATATTGATGGTAGCATATCGCCCCCCCTAGATCCACCCCTGACTTCAATGAGGGTTTTTTGGAACTTATGTCTGACCTATGTTCCAGAAACACCTCTTAGAAGTGGAGGATTTCAACTATCACTGGGACAAGACACAAAGAGAACCTGCAGAATCTCTATTTGAGTCAAACATGAGCTCTATGGAAATGGTGCAACTGGTAAATGGCCCTACCCACAACAAAGGGTATACATTAGACCTTATTTGGTCTTCTAAACTGCAGGCACAGATCACCGATATCAGTCCCTGTGCCAGGTCGGACCAAGTGCTGTTGAGATGCTGGGTCCCCATGGATTGCCAACTCCTGCGGCCTCCACCTTTGTGGAGGAAGGTTAGACTGTGGAAAAATGTCGAGGCAGACTCCTTAGTCACTCTACTCCACTCTATCCCTGTCTCTGTGGGAAGCTGAGGATAACCTGGACCACAAATGCGTAGCCCTTTTTTCCCGATTACAACAGGCCATTGACTCACTGGCACCTGAACAGAAAGAAAGGGTGAGAGACAAAGGGAAAGGAGCCCCTTGGTACGACGAGACTCTAAGGGAAAAAAAAGCAACTTCTCCGACAAGCCGAGAGGAGATGGAGACTTAAGTATGACCCAATAGATTAAAAAACCTATAAAGCCCTCCTTGGCACGTATAAATCAGCTATCCTAGGTAAGAAGGCGGCATTCTATGAAGCTAGGATTAGCTCGGTGGAAAACAAACAAAAAGAGATCTTTTCAATACTGAAGGAACTGAGCCAAAAGGGGACAAAAACACCATGGGAGCCCTGCCGACCTGTGATAGTTTTTAGGGGTTTTTCCTCCAAAAGGTTCTGGACATTGTCTCAGAAATTACTACAAACCCCGTTGATCCCAGTCTCCTGGAGCAGATCACCCATCCCTGCCCTAGTAGCCAGCTGGTTAGTTTCCCAAAGCTTGACCCTGCCACCCTGGCTGCAGTAGCTAAACAGATTAAATCAGGCTCTCGAATGAACCCTTGCCCGCCGGGCCTTTTTCAAATGGCCCTGCCGGGTTTTGAAAGGCAGCCCTGGGATTACTCAACGAGTCTTTAGATCTGGGCTATCTACCAGCGAAGCTGAAGGAAGCAAGGGTTAGTCCCCTATTGAAAAAAACAGGGGCAGATACGACAGCCTTAAAAAACTATAGTCCCATCTCACAGCTCCCCTTTCTCGCTAAATTATTGGAACAACACGTCTTGAAATCCCTTGCAAAATACTTAGATGACCACATCTGCTCCATTCTAGACAGGCGGGTTTTAGGGCCCATCATAGCACAGAGCTGGTGATGGTGTCAGTACTGGACGAGCTTAGAATTAGAGCCGATAATAAACATCCGAGTGCTCTGATTTTATTAAATCTGTCAGCGGCATTCGACACGGTCAGCCACAACATCCTCCTGAGCCGTTTGTTGAATCTGGGCATAAAGGGGCAAGCACTTCAGTGGCTAAGATCTCTCCTGACTGACTGCACCCAGAGAGTCCAAATGTGGGAGCAGGTGTCGACCTTGAGCCCCCTGTCCTGTGGAGTCCCCCATGGTTCTGCTTTGTCTCCACTTCTCTTTAATATCTATTTGCAGCCCTTGGTGGAGGCGCTCACAGGCCAGGTATTTAACTACGCTGATGACACCCAACTCCTGGTTCGATTTAACAATACCAGCCAGGCACAAGAATCAGTGAAAAATCTACTCAGGTTTACTGTTAACTAGATGGCAGCCAATTCACTGGAAATCAACCCGGATAAAACCGAGGTGCTGATTATTCCAGCTCAAAATAGCCCTTGGTGTGAACTTTTCTGGCCGTTAGAATTAGGTGTGGCGCCAATCCCAATGCCAGTAGTAAAGAGCCTAGGCTTGAAAATCGATTTGGATCTGTCTGTCTGGCCATGTGTCTTCGGTGGTAGGCATCTGTACGGCTTCCTTAAGCAATTACGGAGACTTGTCCCTCTCCTCTCCACCTCTGTCTTACAATCAAGTGTCTCAGCCACGGTCATTTCGCGGCTGGACTATGGGAATGCCCTTTATCTGGGCATCCCACAGAAGCTTCTGAGGAGACTGCAGGTTGTAAAAAATGATGTGGCCAGGTTAATTTTTAGTCTCCCTAGATGCACGCAAGCAACCCCCCCTACTTCACAAATTGCACTGGCTGCCTATTGAACAGCGTGTGCAATTTAAGAGCCTGTGTATAGCCCACAAGGCTATGTATGGGGATGCACCAAAATATATAAAAGACAGAGTTCAAAAGTACGTGCCTGGACGGGTTCTACGTTCTTCTGAGGCCTGTAGGCTAGCCTCTTCCAGGTACAACCTTAAGACTAAAGGGGGCAGAGCGTTCTCGGTACTCCTTCCATGGATCTGGAATGATTTACCAGAGAGCCTGCACAAGGAATCGGCCCTGCTCCCCTTTAGAAAGCTGTTAAAAACTCACCTGTTCAGAGAGACATTGACATTTGTCTAATGCTCCGTACTTGCAGACATGCAGTGACCTGCTCCTTCTCTAAAACGCTTAGAGACCAGTGGTGATTTGCGCTATATAAAAATAAAATAACATAACATAACAAGTTCCAACACTCCAAGATCCTCACAACAAGGTGACTACAGGAGGTGCCACCAGTGAGCATCCCAAAGGCCATCCACCTGCCTGAGAGAGTTCCTGGTCTGATGACCTGGTTGCGCCTCAAGATGCACCTGACGTAGATGATAATAAAAGATGTTGGATTTGGCTTGTGTTAGTTACAGGCCAGCCAGTAATAAATAGCAGCTGGTCTCCGAGCCTTATTGCATTCACGACTAGGCCCCTCCAGTCACTATACTGTGCAAACAGTACACCCACCACTCCACTACGCATTCACAGAACCACTGATTTCACACAAAGGCCAAAGACTGTTTGCACCTACCTTCAAACACCTACAGAGAAAGTACTGTCTCAGCCACATAAACACAAAGTCATGGAAATGCTTTCCTCTCTCTCACACAAGCAAAGACCCTTGGGCGGACCCACTAACGATCTTCCCAAGCCAAAACAGACTAGTAGGGTCCTTCTCCTCTCCTATATTAACAGACTGAGAGATCTAACCTCTCCCTCCACTACACAAAACACACTTTCTGTCACCTTGTATATTAAAAGATAGACACTTATGTCTTACTCATTGCTCCTCCACACAAGCAATACAATAATGCAATTTTGGAACGCTCTTCCCTACAGCAAAAGAGAAGTATGACAGCTGAGTTTGCGGCAAGTGCAGTTTCTACAAGCTTATCATCAACCAGTGGTAATGCACATGTGAGGGATCCTAAATGGTGTTTATCTGTGTGTAAGAAAGGATGTGGTAAATAGGTTTACTCTGAGTCCAGAATTATTTACTTTGCTGCAGAACTGCTTGGGCATTTGCTAGTAGAGGAAGGTTTTAAGGGATCTCTGTGGAAGATTTGTATGGAGCCTTTCTTCATTAGAGACAGGGTATGAAGTTTGCAGACAAGCTGGCAGTGAATGAACCTGCAGGGCCCAACATGTGCCTGGACATGATGAAGGCCTTAGCTTAGTAAATCCTCCAAGAGTGCCAACTAGACCCTTTTGACCCTAAGGGAAAGACTGATTAGCATAAGCTTAGGTCCATTTCTCAGGGGGATAGATTCCACAGGGGCATCCCAGTCACAAAGTTATTCTTTAACAGGTGAAGAGCAGGAGAAGGAAAGGTGATGCACTGTAGGTCACCACCGATAAACCTATGAACCCCAATGGGTGTGATAAGATAGGTAAAATTACATTATTGCAGAGTAGGTGATGGCCTGTACTCAAGCATGAGCCCTCAACCAGGTATGTGCT
Organism: Lissotriton vulgaris; assembly: GCF_964263255.1. Taxonomy (NCBI): domain Eukaryota; kingdom Metazoa; phylum Chordata; class Amphibia; order Caudata; family Salamandridae; genus Lissotriton; species Lissotriton vulgaris. Next base: position 477,982,703 of record NC_141698.1, on the reverse strand, counting down.
AATTTCCCAGAATGATCTTTAAAGCACAACCCAACCCTAGATGGGCCCATATCTGACTTAGGAGAATTGGACACTGAGCTTAGTCCAACCCCTTGAGTACACCTCTTCACTTCTGATACTCCTGGCATTTTGGTGAACTGATGTCCCTTAATTAGACCTAAGGTTGATAGTACTATGTGAGAGAGGCATTATTGTCTCTAGGACCAAATATTTTGACCACATAACTTGTGTCCTCATCTCACTGTGTTGGTGCCTGAGAAATCCTCAAAATGGCCCGCATTGTATATAAAATCCTCTTCTCGTACATTCCTGAAGTACATAACTGAAAGACTTGTGATGTATGCAAGCCTCAGACTATTTGTGCTTAGATACTCCTCCGTAAAGAAAAAAACCAACGTTTGACCAGTACATTTTTTAATGTACCACAAAGATCTGGAACCATTCCTCTTGAGCTTCGTCAAACCATATCTTACACGTTCTTCAAAAAGAACCTGAACTGACTTGTGTTTAACTGATGCATTTCTACCTATATCATATCTTGTCTCCATATTGTCATATTCTCTCTCCCTGTGTACATAGGTTCTGGAACTAGTGGTGTTGGAGGTGCTGCAGCACACAAAACGTACAAATGAAGAAATAAATGAGCAATAAAAATGCCTTTAAATGTTGTTTTCATTGTGACATTGGAGGTGAGGTGAAAGACAGAGTTCAAATGTCAGGCTATGCCTTCTGATAAATTGTTTCTTATTCTTCAACTTGGAGACTGGTCTTCAGTTCTCTTTCCCTAACTGCAAAGATAACATTTTTATAAAAGTAAACTATCTGACAATATCCCTGGGGTACTGAGAGTGAAAAGAAAGGCTGTAGGATGTCGGATTTATTTTACCCAGAACAGCATTAAAATATCTATAAATGGACTGTGGAACTGTTTCAAAATACATCAGCAGTTAGGAAAGCACACGTTTTGTCATTTTAAAGTGTGATGCAAAGAAAGATTTTAATAGGATCAAAGCAAATCAAGACTTTTTACTTGGAGATGTACAAATTGCAAATATTTGCTGATTCCTGATTTCCACACACTATTATTTGTGCTTTAAATAGTTTTATCAAAAACAACAAGTGATGGACCGAATGTGGATCAATGTCACACATTCCCCCAGTCAAAAGATCTGGGCCCAAATCCATCGTTCTGGGAAGGACATGGCTTTTGTAGTTCGGACTGGACTGTTCCCATGGGTCACAGGGTCAGAGCTGATTTGCATATCGCCATTGTCTAACCCAGGGTGGTGTGGAGTGCAAAAAAACGATGGATTTGGGCCCAGATCTTTGGACTGGGGTGAATGTGTGACATTGATCCACATTCTGTCCATCACCTGTTTTGTTTGCAATTGCCGCCATAAGTGCGCTGGGGATGCTCAGACGTGGGTCCCAGGCACTCCACACCACTGGAGTCAAGCTAGCCGGGCTGATGAGAGGTGTTACCTCGAATCCGGTCCGGTCCTCGGATGCTTGATTCCGTTCTGGGAAGGACATGGCTTTTGTAGTTCGGACTGGACTGTTCCCATGGGGCACAGGGTCAGAGCTGATTTGCATATCACCATTGTCTAACCCAGGGTGGTGTGGAGTGCAAAAAAACGATGGATTTGGGCCCAGATCTTTGGACTGGGGTGAATGTGTGACATTGATCCACATTCTGTCCATCACCTGTTTTGTTTGCAATTGCCGCCATAAGTGCGCTGGGGATGCTCAGACGTGGGTCCCAGGCACTCCACACCACTGGAGTCAAGCTAGCCGGGCTGATGAGAGGTGTTACCTCGAAACCGGTCCGGTCCTCGGATGCTTGATTCCGTTCTGGGAAGGACATGGCTTTTGTAGTTCGGACTGGACTGTTCCCATGGGGCACAGGGTCAGAGCTGATTTGCATATCGCCATTGTCTAACCCAGGGTGGTGTGGAGTGCAAAAAAACGATGGATTTGGGCCCAGATCTTTGGACTGGGGTGAATGTGTGACATTGATCCACATTCTGTCCATCACCTGTTTTGTTTGCAATTGCCGCCATAAGTGCGCTGGGGATGCTCAGACGTGGGTCCCAGGCACTCCACACCACTGGAGTCAAGCTAGCCGGGCTGATGAGAGGTGTTACCTCGAAACCGGTCCGGTCCTCGGATGCTTGATTCCGTTCTGGGAAGGACATGTCTTTTGTAGTTCGGACTGGACTGTTCCCATGGGGCAAAGGGTCAGAGCTGATTTGCATATCGCCATTGTCTAACCCAGGGTGGTGTGGAGTGCAAAAAAACGATGGATTTGGGCCCAGATCTTTGGACTGGGGTGAATGTGTGACATTGATCCACATTCTGTCCATCACCTGTTTTGTTTTAAATAGTTTTATCAGCAAAACTTTTTGATTTGGGTGGCCATTTCAATGGAAAATTTGCTGTCTATAAACAACAGTGTGCTATCACTTGATGCTTTAGTAATATGTTTGTTACTTCAAAATGCACTACTGGACATATATCATACCTCTACTATGCTCCTGCTGGTCTGTCTCATTTGTTATACTTGTTCTTTATGTGACGCTTGGATTTTTCACCCTCTCCCCAGGACTTCAGCAACGTAACATTGATAGCAGCACGCCCACTCTGAATATTGTTCTAGCACTCTTCCCTTGTATACTGATTCCCTCTACTGTTTAACTCCAATCCATTTCACCTCTCTATCATCAAAGCACCACTCACAGTCATTTCTAGTTTGCTGTAATGATGAATCTTGCTACTGACCTCATGGCTTATTTAACCCAATGTTTGTTGTAATTTTGCATTCATCTTAGACCTCTTGTATTCTAACTGTGGCACTGTGTGCCTTTCTTTATGTCTCTTTCTCTTTACTTTGTTGTATGTTTTTATATTCATTGCACCTGTCTTCACTGTTGGTATTACCCATTGAATTATTTACCGATATTTCTAGTACAGTACACAATGCCTGTTGGGTCTGATTCACACTATGTGAAAACCTGAATAAATAAATTGTCAAATATCATAAAGTTTAGGAGGAAACTCGGTCTATTTTTGTGGCAGTAAAGTTAATGAAACATTTACTCACCCCAAAAAAACATTTCTTAAAGAAACATGCACAATACCAATAAAAATATGTAAACAGAAAATTGGTGTGGGAGCACACTGCTTCCCCTCCCAGCAGGGTCTCCCCTAAGCATCATGGTAGATGCAGTCCGACAAGCGAGTACACTTGCAAAGTCTTTAGAGTATTTCACCAGGTGGGTGCATATTAGTGCTGGCCATCTCTGGACACGTGTTTCTAGATTATTATCTGTCATCAGCAGAGATTAGGCATTATTTGGGGTTGCTGAGCAGGCTGCCGTATCCTTGGAACGTAGTATCTCTCCAGGCGCGCAGGTGCCTCTCCACGAGCTCGTCAGCCCACAGCAGCTCGAGGGAGCCTTGAATTGAAAATTGGAGTGGGAGCACACTGCTTCACCTCCCAGCAGGGTCGCCCCTAAGCATCATGGTAGATGCAGTCCGACAAGCGAGTACACTTGCAAAGTCTTTAGAGTATTTCACCAAGTGGGTGCAGATTAGTGCTGGCGATCTCTGGACACGTGTTTCTAGATTATTATCTGTCATCAGCAGAGATTAGGCATTATTTGGGGTTGCTGAGCAAGCTGCATTATCCTTGGAATGTAGTATCTCTCCCGGCGCGCAGGTGCCTCTCCACAAGTTTGTCAGCCCACAGCGGCTCGAGGGAGCCTTCAAGTAGAAAATTGGTGTGGGAGCACACTGCTTCACCTCCCAGCAGGGTCGCCCCTAAGCATCATGGTGGATGCAGTCCGACAAGCGCGTACACTTGCAAAGTCTTTGGAGTATTTCACTAGGTGGGTGCAGATTAGTGCTGGCCATCTCTGGACACGTGTTTCTAGATTATAATCTGTCATCAGCAGAGATTAGGCATTATTTGGGGTTGCTGAGCAGGCTGCCGTATCCTTGGAACGTAGTATCTCTCCAGGCGCGCAGGTGCCTCTCCACGAGCTCGTCAGCCCACAGCGGCTCGAGGGAGCCTTCAAGTAGAAAATTGGTGTGGGAGCACACTGCTTCACCTCCCAGCAGGGTCGCCCCTAAGCATCATGGTAGATGCAGTCCGACAAGCGAGTACACTTGCAAAGTCTTTAGAGTATTTCACCAGGTGGGTGCAGATTAGTGCTGGCCATCTCTGGACACGTGTTCCTAGATTATTATCTGTCATCAGCAGAGATTGGGCATTATTTGGGGTTGCTGAGCAGGCTGCCGTATCCTTGAAACGTAGTATCTCTCCAGGCGCGCAGGTGCCTCTCCACGAGCTCGTCAGCCCACAGCGACTCGAGGGAGCCTTCAAGTAGAAAATTGGTGTGGGAGCACACTGCTTCACCTCCCAGCAGTGTCGCCCCTAAGCATCATGGTAGATGCAGTCCGACAAGCGAGTACACTTGCAAAGTCTTTAGAGTATTTCACCAGGTGGGTGCAGATTAGTGCTGGCCATCTCTGGACACGTGTTCCTAGATTATTATCTGTCAGCAGCAGAGATTGGGCATTATTTGTGGTTGCTGAGCAGGCTGCCGTATCCTTGAAACGTAGTATCTCTCCAGGCGCGCAGGTGCCTCTCCACGAGCTCGTCAGCCCACAGCGACTCGAGGGAGCCTTCAAGTAGAAAATTGGTGTGGGAGCACACTGCTTCACCTTCCAGCAGGGTCGCCCCCTAAGCATCATGGTAGATGCAGTCCGAAAAGCGAGTACACTTGCAAAGTCTTTAGAGTATTTCACGAGATGGGTGCAGATTAGTGCTGGCCATCTCTGGACACGTGTTTCTTTATTATTATCTGTCATCAGCAGAGATTAGGCATTATTTGGGGTTGCTGAGCAGGCTGCTGTATCCTTGGAATGTAGTATCTCTCCAGGCGCGCAGGTGCCTCTGCACGAGCTCGTCAGCCCACAGCTGCTCGAGGGAGCCTTCAAGTAGAAAACTGGTGTGGGAGCACACTGCTTCACCTTCCAGCAGGGTCGCCCCCTAAGCATCATGGTAGATGCAGTCCGACAAGCGAGTACACTTGCAAAGTCTTTAGAGTATTTCACCAGGTGAGTGCAGATTAGTGCTGGCCATCTCTGGACACGTGTTCCTAGATTATTATCTGTCAGCAGCAGAGATTGGGCATTATTTGTGGTTGCTGAGCAGGCTGCCGTATCCTTGAAACGTAGTATCTCTCCAGGCGCGCAGGTGCCTCTCCACGAGCTCGTCAGCCCACAGCGACTCGAGGGAGCCTTCAAGTAGAAAATTGGTGTGGGAGCACACTGCTTCACCTTCCAGCAGGGTCGCCCCCTAAGCATCATGGTAGATGCAGTCCGAAAAGCGAGTACACTTGCAAAGTCTTTAGAGTATTTCACGAGATGGGTGCAGATTAGTGCTGGCCATCTCTGGACACGTGTTTCTTTATTATTATCTGTCATCAGCAGAGATTAGGCATTATTTGGGGTTGCTGAGCAGGCTGCTGTATCCTTGGAACGTAGTATCTCTCCAGGCGCGCAGGTGCCTCTGCACGAGCTCGTCAGCCCACAGCTGCTCGAGGGAGCCTTCAAGTAGAAAATTGGTGTGGGAGCACACTGCTTCACCTTCCAGCAGGGTCGCCCCCTAAGCATCATGGTAGATGCAGTCCGACAAGCGAGTACACTTGCAAAGTCTTTAGAGTATTTCACCAGGTGAGTGCAGATTAGTGCTGGCCATCTCTGGACACGTGTTTCTAGATTATTATCTGTCATCAGCAGAGATTAGGCATTATTTGGGGTTGCTGAGCAGGCTGCCGTATCCTTGGAACGTAGTATCTCCCCAGGCACGCAGGTGCCTCTCCACGAGCTTGTCATCCCAGAGCGACTCGAGGGAGCCTTCACGTAGAAAATTGGTGTGGGAACACACTGCTTCACCTCCCAGCAGGGTCGCCCCTAAGCATCATGGCAGATGCAGTCCGACAAGCGAGTACACTTGCAAAGTCTTTAGAGTATTTCACCAGGTGGGTGCAGATTAGTGCTGGCCATCTCTGGAAACGTGTTTCTGGATTATTATCTTTCATCAGCAGAGATTAGGCATTATTTGGGGTTGCTGAGCAGGCTGCCGTATCCTTGGAACATAGTATCTCTCCAGGCACACAGGTGCCTCTCCACGAGCTCGTCAGCCCACAGCGGCTCGAGGGAGCCTTCAAGTAGAAAATTGGTGTGGGAGCACACTGCTTCACCTCCCAGCAGGGTCGCCCCTAAGCATCGTCTTAGATGCAGTCCGACAAGCAAATACACTTGCAATGTCTTTAGAGTATTTCACCAGGTGGGTGCAGATTAGTGCTGGCCATCTCTGGACACGTGTTTCTAGATTAATATCTGTCATCAGCAGAGATTAGGCATTATTTGGGGTTGCTGAGCAGGCTGCCGTATCCTTGGAACGTAGTATCTCTCTAGGTGCGCAGGTGCCTCTCCACGAGCTCGTCAGCCCACAGCGGCTCGTGGGAGCCTTCAAGTAGAAAATTGGTGTGGGAGCACACTGCTTCACCTCCCAGCAGGGTTGCCCCTAAGCATCATGGTAGATGCAGTCTGACAAGCGAGTACACTTGCAAAGTCTTTAGAGTATTTCACCAGGTGGGTGCAGATTAGTGCTGGCCATCTCTGGACATGTGTTTCTAGATTATTATCTGTCATCAGCGGAGATTAGGCATTATTTGGGGTTGCTGAGCAGGCTGCGGTATCCTTGGAACGTAGTATCTCTCCAGGCGCGCAGGTGCCTCTCCACGAGCTCGTCAGCCCACAGCGGCTCGAGGGAGCCTTCAAGTAGAAAATTGGTGTGGGAGCACACTGCTTCACCTCCCAGCAGGGCCGCCCCTAAGCATAATGGTAGATGCAGTCCGTCAAGCGAGTACACTTGCAAAGTCTTTAGAGTATTTGACCAGGTGGGTGCAGATTAGTGCTGGCCATCTCTGGAGACATGTTTCTAGATTATTATCTTTCATCAGCAGAGATTAGGCATTATTTGGGGTTGCTGAGCAGGCTGCCGTATCCTTGGAACATAGTATCTCTCCAGGCACACAGGTGCCTCTCCACGAGCTCGTCAGCCCACAGCGGCTCGAGGGAGCCTTCAAGTACAAAATTGGTGTGGGAGCACACTGCTTCACCTCCCAGCAGGGTCGCCCCTAAGCATCATGGTAGATGCAGTCCGACAAGCAAATACACTTGCAAAGTCTTTAGAGTATTTCACCAGGTGGGTGCAGATTAGTGCTGGCCATCTCTGGACATGTGTTTCTAGATTAATATCTGTCATCAGCAGAGATTAGGCATTATTTGGGGTTGCTGAGCAGGCTGCCGTATCCTTGGAACGTAGTATCTCTCTAGGCGCGCAGGTGCCTCTCCACGAGCTCGTCAGCCCACAGCGGCTCGAGGGAGCCTTCAAGTAGAAAATTGGTGTGGGAGCACACTGCTTCACCTCCCAGCAGGGTTGCCCCTAAGCATCATGGTAGATGCAGTCCGACAAGCGAGTACACTTGCAAAGTCTTTAGAGTATTTCACCAGGTGGGTGCAGATTAGTGCTGGCCATCTCTGGACATGTGTTTCTAGATTATTATCTGTCATCAGCGGAGATTAGGCATTATTTGGGGTTGCTGAGCAGGCTGCGGTATCCTTGGAACGTAGTATCTCTCCAGGCGCGCAGGTGCCTCTCCACGAGCTCGTCAGCCCACAGCGGCTCGAGGGAGCCTTCAAGTAGAAAATTGGTGTGGGAGCACACTGCTTCACCTCCCAGCAGGGCCGCCCCTAAGCATAATGGTAGATGCAGTCCGACAAGCGAGTACACTTGCAAAGTCTTTAGAGTATTTCACCAGGTGGGTGCAGATTAGTGCTGGCCATCTCTGAACACTTGTTTCTAGAATATTATCTGTCATTAGCAGAGATAAGGCATTATTTGGGGTTGCTGAGCAGGCTGCCCTATCTTTGGAACGTAATATCTCTCCAGGCGCGCAGGTGCCTCTCCACGAGCTCGTCAGTCCACAGCGGCTCGAGAGAGCCTTCAAGTAGAAAATTGGTGTGGGAGCACACTGCTTCACCTCCCAGCAGGGTCGCCCATAAGCATCATGGTAGATGCAGTCGGACAAGCGAGTACACTTGCAAAGTCTTTAGAGTATTTCACCAGGTGAGTGCAGATTAGTGCTGGCCATCTCTGGACACGTGTTTCTAGATTATTATCTGTCATCAGCAGAGATTAGGCATTATTTGGGGTTGCTGAGCAGGCTGCCGTATCCTTGGAACCTAGTATCTCTCCACGCACGCAGGTGCCTCTCCACGAGCTCGTCAGCCCACAGCGGCTCGAGGGAGCCTTCAAGTAGAAAATTGGTGTGGGAGCACACTGCTTCACCTCCCAGCAGGGTCGCCCCTAAGCATCATGGTAGATGCAGTCCGACAAGCACATACACTTGCAAAGTCTTTAGAGTATTTCACGAGATGGGTGCAGATTAGTGCTGGCCATCTCTGGAAACGTGTTTCTAGATTATTATCTGTCATCAGCAGAGATTAGGCATTATTTGGGGTTGCTGAGCAGGCTGCCGTATCCTTGGAACGTAGTATCTCTCCAGGCACACAGGTGCCTCTCCACGAGCTCGTCAGCCCACAGCGGCTCGAGGGAGCCTTCAAGTAGAAAATTGGTGTGGGAGCACACTGCTTCACCTACCAGCAGGGTCGCCCCTAAGCATCATGGTAGATGCAGTCTGGCAAGCAAATACACTTGCAAAGTCTTTAGAGTATTTCACCAGGTGGGTGCAGATTAGTGCTGGCCATCTCTGGACACATGTTTCTAGATTATTATCTGTCATCAGCAGAGATTAGGCATTATTTGGGGTTGCTGAGCAGGCTGCCCTATCTTTGGAACGTAGTATCTCTCCAGGCGCGCAGGTGCCTCTCCATGAGCTCGTCAGCCCACAGCGGCTTGAGAGAGCCTTCAAGTAAAAAATTGGTGTGGGAGCACCCTGGTTCACCTCCTAGCAGGGTCGCCCCTAAGCATCATGGTAGATGCAGTCCGACAAGCGAGTACACTTGCAAAGTCTTTGGAGTATTTCACCAGGTGGGTGCAGATTAGTGCTGGCCATCTCTGGACACGTGTTTCTAAATTATTATCTGTTATTAGCAGAGATTAGGCATTATTTGGGGTTGCTGAGCAGGCTGCTGTATCCTTGGAACGTAGTATCTCTCCAGGCGCGCAGGTGCCTCTCCACAAGCTCGTCAGCCCACAGCGGCTCGAGGGATCCTTGAAGTAGAAAATTGGTGTGGGAGCACACTGCTTCACCTCCCAGCAGGGTCGCCCCTAAGCATCATGGTAGATGCAGTCCGACAAGCGAGTACACTTGCAAAGTCTTTAGAGTATTTCACCAGGTGGGTGCAGATTAGTGCTGGCCATCTCTGGACATGTGTTTCTAGATTATTATCTGTCATCAGCGGAGATTAGGCATTATTTGGGGTTGCTGAGCAGGCTGCGGTATCCTTGGAACGTAGTATCTCTCCAGGCCCGCAGGTGCCTCTCCACGAGCTCGTCAGCCCACAGCGGTTTGAGGGAGCCTTCAATAGAAAATTGGTGTGGGAGCACACTGCTTCACCTCCCAGCAGGGTCGCCCCTAAGCATCATGATAGATGCAGTCCGACAAGCGAGTACACTTGCAAAGTCTTTAGAGTATTTCACCAGGTGGGTGCAGATTAGTGCTGGCCATCTCTGGACATGTGTTTCTAGATTATTATCTGTCATCAGCGGAGATTAGGCATTATTTGGGGTTGCTGAGCAGGCTGCGGTATCCTTGGGACGTAGTATCTCTCCAGGCGCGCAGGTGCCTCTCCACGAGCTCGTCAGCCCACAGCGGCTCGAGGGAGCCTTCCAGTAGAAAATTGGTGTGAGAGCACACTGCTTCACCTCCCAGCAGGGCCGCCCCTAAGCATAATGGTAGATGCAGTCCGACAAGCGAGTACACTTGCAAAGTCTTTAGAGTATTTCACCAGGTGGGTGCAGATTAGTGCTGGCCATCTCTGGACACGTGTTTCTAGAATATTATCTGTCATTAGCAGAGATAAGGCATTATTTGGGGTTGCTGAGCAGGCTGCCCTATCTTTGGAACGTAGTATCTCTCCAGGCGCGCAGGTGCCTCTCCATGAGCTCGTCAGCCCACAGCGGCTTGAGAGAGCCTTCAAGTAAAAAATTGGTGTGGGAGCACCCTGGTTAAACCTCCTAGCAGGGTCGCCCCTAAGCATCATGGTAGATGCAGTCCGACAAGCGAGTACACTTGCAAAGTCTTTGGAGTATTTCACCAGGTGGGTGCAGATTAGTGCTGGCCATCTCTGGACACGTGTTTCTAAATTATTATCTGTTATTAGCAGAGATTAGGCATTATTTGGGGTTGCTGAGCAGGCTGCTGTATCCTTGGAACATAGTATCTCTCCAGGCGCGCAGGTGCCTCTCCACGAGCTCGTCAGCCCACAGCGGCTCGAGGTAGCCTTCAAGTAGAAAATTGGTGTGGGAGCACACTGCTTCACCTCCCAGCAGGGTCGCCCCTAAGCATCATGGTAGATGCAGTCCGACAATCAAATACACTTGCAAAGTCTTTAGAGTATTTCACGAGATGGGTGCAGATTAGTGCTGGCCATCTCTGGACACGTGTTTCTAGATGATTATCTGTCATCAGCAGAGATTAGGCATTATTTGGGGTTGCTGAGCAGGCTGCCGTATCCTTGGAACGTAGTATCTCTCCACACACGCAGGTGCCTCTCCACAAGCTCGTCAGCCCACAGCGACTCGAGGGAGACTTCAAGTAGAAAATTGGTGTGGGAGCACACTGCTTCACCTCCCAGCAGGGTCCCCCCTAAGCATCATGGTAGATGCAGTCCGACAAGCAAAAACACTTGCAAAGTCTTTAGAGTATTTCACGAGATGGGTGCAGATTAGTGCTGGCCATCTCTGGACACGTGTTTCTTTATTATTATCTGTCATCAGCAGAGATTAGGCATTATTTGGGGTTGCTGAACAGGCTGCTGTATCCTTGGAACGTAGTATCTCTCCAGGCGCGCAGGTGCCTCTCCACGAGCTCGTCAGCCCACAGCTGCTCGAGGGAGCCTTCATGTAGAAAATTGGTGTGGGAGCACACTGCTTCACCTTCCAGCAGGGTCGCCCCCTAAGCATCATGGTAGATGCAGTCTGACAAGCAAATACACTTGCAAAGTCTTTGGAGTATTTCACCAGGTGAGTGCAGATTAGTGCTGGCCATCTCTGGACACGTGTTTCTAGATTATTATCTGTCATCAGCTGAGATTAGGCATTATTTGGGGTTGCCGGGCAGGCTGCCGTATCCTTGGAACGTAGTATCTCTCCAGGCGCGCAGGTGCCTCTCCACGAGCTCGTCATCCCACAGCGACTCGAGGGAGCCTTCAAGTAGAAAATTGGTGTGGGAGCACACTGCTTCACCTCCTAGCAGGGTCGCCCCTAAGCATCATGGTAGATACAGTCCGACAAGCGAGTACACTTGCAAAGTCTTTGGAGTATTTCACCAGGTGGGTGCAGATTAGTGATGGCCATCTCTGGAAACGTGTTTCTACATTATTATCTGTCATCAGCAGTGATTAGGCATTATTTGGGGTTGCTGAGCAGGCTGCCGTATCCTTGGAACGTAGTATCTCTCCAGGTACTCAGGTGCCTCTCCACGAGCTCGTCAGCCCGCAGCTGCTCGAGGGAGCCTTCAAGTAAAAAACTTGGTGTGGGAGCACACTGCTTCACCTCCCAGCAGGGTCGCCCCTAAGCATCATGGTAGATGCAGTCCGACAAGCAAATACACTTGCAAAGTCTTTAGAGTATTTCACCAGGTGGGTGCAGATTAGTGCTGGCCATCTCTGGACACGTGTTTCTAAATTATTATCTGTTATCAGCAGAGATTAGGCATTATTTGGGGTTGCTGAGCTGGCCGCTGTATCCTTGGAACGTAGTATCTCTCCAGGCGCGCAGGTGCCTCTCCACGAGCTCGTCAGCCCACAGCGGCTCGAGGGAGCCTTCAAGTAGAAAATTGGTGTGGGAGCACACTGCTTCACCTCCCAGCAGGGCCGCCCCTAAGCATAATGGTAGATGCAGTCCGACAAGCGAGTACACTTGCAAAGTCTTTAGAGTATTTCACCAGGTGGGTGCAGATTAGTGCTGGCTATCTCTGGACACGTGTTTCTAGATTATTATCTGTCATCAGCAGAGATAAGGCATTATTTGGGGTTGCTGAGCAGGCTGCCGTATATTTGGAACGTAGTATCTCTCCAGGCGCGCAGGTGCCTCTCCACGAGCTCGTCAGCCCACAGCGGCTCGAGGGAGCCTTCAAGTAGAAAATTGGTGTGGGAGCACACTGCTTCATCTCCCAGCAGGGTCTCCCCTAACCATCATGGTAGATGCAGTCCGACAAGCGAGTACACTTGCAAAGTCTTTAGAGTATTTCACCAGGTGAGTGCAGATTAGTGCTGGCCATCTCTGGACATGTGTTTCTAGATTATTATCTGTCATCAGCAGAGATTAGGCATTATTTGGGGTTGCCGAGCAGGCTGCCGTATCCTTGGAAGGTAGTATCTCTCCAGGCGCGCAGGTGCCTCTCCACGAGCTCGTCATCCCACAGCGACTCGAGGGAGCCTTCAAGTAGAAAATTGGTGTGAGAGCACCCTGGTTCACCTCCGAGCAGGGTCGCCCCTAAGCATCATGGTAGATGCAGTCCGACAAGCGAGTACACTTGCAAAGTCTTTGGAGTATTTCACCAGGTGGGTGCAGATTAGTGCTGGCCATCTCTGGACACGTGTTTCTAAATTATTATCTGTTATTAGCAGAGATTAGGCATTATTTGGGGTTGCTGAGCAGGCTGCTGTATCCTTGGAACGTAGTATCTCTCCAGGCGCGCAGGTGCCTCTCCACAAGCTCGTCAGCCCACAGCGGCTCGAGGGATCCTTGAAGTAGAAAATTGGTGTGGGAGCACACTGCTTCACCTCCCAGCAGGGTCGCCCCTAAGCATCATGGTAGATGCAGTCCGACAAGCGAGTACACTTGCAAAGTCTTTAGAGTATTTCACCAGGTGGGTGCAGATTAGTGCTGGCCATCTCTGGACATGTGTTTCTAGATTATTATCAGTCATCAGCGGAGATTAGGCATTATTTGGGGTTGCTGAGCAGGCTGCGGTATCCTTGGAACGTAGTATCTCTCCAGGCCCGCAGGTGCCTCTCCACGAGCTCGTCAGCCCACAGCGGTTTGAGGGAGCCTTCAATAGAAAATTGGTGTGGGAGCACACTGCTTCACCTCCCAGCAGGGTCGCCCCTAAGCATCATGATAGATGCAGTCCGACAAGCGAGTACACTTGCAAAGTCTTTAGAGTATTTCACCAGGTGGGTGCAGATTAGTGCTGGCCATCTCTGGATACGTGTTTCTAGATTATTATCTGTCATCAGCAGAGATTAGGCATTATTTGGGGTTGCTCAGCAGGCTGCCGTCTCCTTGAAACGTAGTATCTCTCCAGGCGAGCAGGTGCCTCTCCACGAGCTCGTCAGCCCACAGCAGCTCGAGGAAACCTTCAAGTAGAAAATTGGTGTGGGAGCACACTGCTTCACCTCCCAGCAGGGTCACCCCTAAGCATCATGGTAGATGCAGTCCGACAAGCAAAAACACTTGCAAAGTCTTTAGAGTATTTCACGAGATGGGTGCAGATTAGTGCTGGCCATCTCTGGACACGTGTTTCTTTATTATTATCTGTCATCAGCAGAGATTAGGCATTATTTGGGGTTGCTGAACAGGCTGCTGTATCCTTGGAACGTAGTATCTCTCCAGGCGCGCAGGTGCCTCTCCACGAGCTCGTCAGCCCACAGCGGCTCGAGGGAGCCTTCAAGTAGAAAATTGGTGTGGGAGCACACTGCTTCACCTCCCAGCAGGGTTGCCTCTTAGCATCATGGTAGATGCAGTCCGACAATCAAATACACTTGCAAAGTCTTTAGAGTATTTCACGAGATGGGTGCAGATTAGTGCTGGCCATCTCTGGACACGTGTTTCTTTATTATTATCTGTCATCAGCAGAGATTAGGCATTATTTGGGGTTGCTGAACAGGCTGCTGTATCCTTGGAACGTAGTATCTCTCCAGGCGCGCAGGTGCCTCTCCACCGGCTCGTCAGCCCACAGCGGCTCGAGGGAGCCTTCAAGTAAAAAATTGGTGTGGGAGCACACTGCTTCACCTCCCAGCAGGGTCGCCCCTAACCATCATGGTAGATGCAGTCCGACAAGCGAGTACACTTGCAAAGTCTTTAGAGTATTTCACCAGGTGAGTGCAGATTAGTGCTGGCCATCTCTGGACACGTGTTTCTAGATTATTATCTGTCATCAGCAGAGATTAGGCATTATTTGGGGTTGCTGAGCAGGCTGCCGTCTCCTTGGAACATAGTATCTCTCCAGGCGCGCAGGTGCCTCTCCACGAGCTCGTCAGCCCACAGCGGCTCGAGGGAGCCTTCAAGTAGAAAATTGGTGTGGGAGCACACTGCTTCACCTCCCAGCAGGGTCGCCCCTAAGCATCATGGTAGATGCAGTCCGACAAGCGAGTACACTTGCAAAGTCTTTAGAGTATTTCACCAGGTGGGTGCAGATTAGTGCTGGCCATCTCTGGACACGTGTTTATAGATTATCATATGTCATCTGCAGAGATTATTCATTATTTGGGGTTGCTGAGCAGGCTGCCGTATCCTTGGAACGTAGTATCTCTCTAGGCGCGCAGGTGCCTCTCCACGAGCTCGTCAGCCCACAGCGGCTCGAGGGAGCCTTCAAGTAGAAAATTGGTGTGGGAGCACACTGCTTCACCTCCCAGCAGGGTTGCCTCTTAGCATCATGGTAGATGCAGTCCGACAATCAAATACACTTGCAAAGTCTTTAGAGTATTTCACGAGATGGGTGCAGATTAGTGCTGGCCATCTCTGGACACGTGTTTCTAGATGATTATCTGTCATCAGCAGAGATTAGGCATTATTTGGGGTTGCTGAGCAGGCTGCCGTATCCTTGGAACGTAGTATCTCTCCACACACGCAGGTGCCTCTCCACAAGCTCGTCAGCCCACAGCGACTCGAGGGAGACTTCAAGTAGAAAATTGGTGTGGGAGCACACTGCTTCACCTCCCAGCAGGGTCCCCCCTAAGCATCATGGTAGATGCAGTCCGACAAGCAAAAACACTTGCAAAGTCTTTAGAGTATTTCACGAGATGGGTGCAGATTAGTGCTGGCCATCTCTGGACACGTGTTTCTTTATTATTATCTGTCATCAGCAGAGATTAGGCATTATTTGGGGTTGCTGAACAGGCTGCTGTATCCTTGGAACGTAGTATCTCTCCAGGCGCGCAGGTGCCTCTCCACGAGCTCGTCAGCCCACAGCTGCTGGAGGGAGCCTTCATGTAGAAAATTGGTGTGGGAGCACACTGCTTCACCTTCCAGCAGGGTCGCCCCCTAAGCATCATGGTAGATGCAGTCTGACAAGCAAATACACTTGCAAAGTCTTTGGAGTATTTCACCAGGTGAGTGCAGATTAGTGCTGGCCATCTCTGGACACGTGTTTCTAGATTATTATCTGTCATCAGCTGAGATTAGGCATTATTTGGGGTTGCCGGGCAGGCTGCCGTATCCTTGGAACGTAGTATCTCTCCAGGCGCGCAGGTGCCTCTCCACGAGCTCGTCATCCCACAGCGACTCGAGGGAGCCTTCAAGTAGAAAATTGGTGTGGGAGCACACTGCTTCACCTCCTAGCAGGGTCGCCCCTAAGCATCATGGTAGATACCGTCCGACAAGCGAGTACACTTGCAAAGTCTTTGGAGTATTTCACCAGGTGGGTGCAGATTAGTGATGGCCATCTCTGGAAACGTGTTTCTACATTATTATCTGTCATCAGCAGTGATTAGGCATTATTTGGGGTTGCTGAGCAGGCTGCCGTATCCTTGGAACGTAGTATCTCTCCAGGTACTCAGGTGCCTCTCCACGAGCTCGTCAGCCCACAGCGGCTCGAGGGAGCCTTCAAGTAAAAAACTTGGTGTGGGAGCACACTGCTTCACCTCCCAGCAGGGTCGCCCCTAAGCATCATGGTAGATGCAGTCCGACAAGCAAATACACTTGCAAAGTCTTCAGAGTATTTCACCAGGTGGGTGCAGATTAGTGCTGGCCATCTCTGGACACGTGTTTCTAAATTATTATCTGTTATCAGCAGAGATTAGGCATTATTTGGGGTTGCTGAGCTGGCCGCTGTATCCTTGGAACGTAGTATCTCTCCAGGCGCGCAGGTGCCTCTCCACGAGCTCGTCAGCCCACAGCGGCTCGAGGGAGCCTTCAAGTAGAAAATTGGTGTGGGAGCACACTGCTTCACCTCCCAGCAGGGCCGCCCCTAAGCATAATGGTAGATGCAGTCCGACAAGCGAGTACACTTGCAAAGTCTTTAGAGTATTTCACCAGGTGGGTGCAGATTAGTGCTGGCTATCTCTGGACACGTGTTTCTAGATTATTATCTGTCATCAGCAGAGATAAGGCATTATTTGGGGTTGCTGAGCAGGCTGCCGTATATTTGGAACGTAGTATCTCTCCAGGCGCGCAGGTGCCTCTCCACGAGCTCGTCAGCCCACAGCGGCTCGAGGGAGCCTTCAAGTAGAAAATTGGTGTGGGAGCACACTGCTTCATCTCCCAGCAGGGTCTCCCCTAACCATCATGGTAGATGCAGTCCGACAAGCGAGTACACTTGCAAAGTCTTTAGAGTATTTCACCAGGTGAGTGCAGATTAGTGCTGGCCATCTCTGGACATGTGTTTCTAGATTATTATCTGTCATCAGCAGAGATTAGGCATTATTTGGGGTTGCCGAGCAGGCTGCCGTATCCTTGGAACGTAGTATCTCTCCAGGCGCGCAGGTGCCTCTCCACGAGCTCGTCATCCCACAGCGACTCGAGGGAGCCTTCAAGTAGAAAATTGGTGTGGGAGCACCCTGGTTCACCTCCGAGCAGGGTCGCCCCTAAGCATCATGGTAGATGCAGTCCGACAAGCGAGTACACTTGCAAAGTCTTTGGAGTATTTCACCAGGTGGGTGCAGATTAGTGCTGGCCATCTCTGGACACGTGTTTCTAAATTATTATCTGTTATTAGCAGAGATTAGGCATTATTTGGGGTTGCTGAGCAGGCTGCTGTATCCTTGGAACGTAGTATCTCTCCAGGCGCGCAGGTGCCTCTCCACAAGCTCGTCAGCCCACAGCGGCTCGAGGGATCCTTGAAGTAGAAAATTGGTGTGGGAGCACACTGCTTCACCTCCCAGCAGGGTCGCCCCTAAGCATCATGGTAGATGCAGTCCGACAAGCGAGTACACTTGCAAAGTCTTTAGAGTATTTCACCAGGTGGGTGCAGATTAGTGCTGGCCATCTCTGGACATGTGTTTCTAGATTATTATCTGTCATCAGCGGAGATTAGGCATTATTTGGGGTTGCTGAGCAGGCTGCGGTATCCTTGGAACGTAGTATCTCTCCAGGCCCGCAGGTGCCTCTCCACGAGCTCGTCAGCCCACAGCGGTTTGAGGGAGCCTTCAATAGAAAATTGGTGTGGGAGCACACTGCTTCACCTCCCAGCAGGGTCGCCCCTAAGCATCATGATAGATGCAGTCCGACAAGCGAGTACACTTGCAAAGTCTTTAGAGTATTTCACCAGGTGGGTGCAGATTAGTGCTGGCCATCTCTGGATACGTGTTTCTAGATTATTATCTGTCATCAGCAGAGATTAGGCATTATTTGGGGTTGCTCAGCAGGCTGCCGTCTCCTTGAAACGTAGTATCTCTCCAGGCGAGCAGGTGCCTCTCCACGAGCTCGTCAGCCCACAGCAGCTCGAGGAAACCTTCAAGTAGAAAATTGGTGTGGGAGCACACTGCTTCACCTCCCAGCAGGGTCACCCCTAAGCATCATGGTAGATGCAGTCCGACAAGCGAGTACACTTGCAAAGTCTTTAGAGTATTTCACCAGGTGGGTGCAGTTTAGTGCTGGCCATCTCTGGACACGTGTTTATAGATTATCATATGTCATCCGCAGAGATTAGGCATTATTTGGGGTGGCTGAGCAGGCTGCCGTATCCTTGGAACGTAGTATCTCTCCAGGCGCGCAGGTGCCTCTCCACGAGCTCGTCATCCGACAGCGACTCGAGGGAGCCTTCAAGTAGAAAATTGGTGTGGGAGCACACTACTTCACCTCCCAGCAGGGTCGCCTCTAGGCACCATGGTAGATGCAGTCCGACAAGCAAATACACTTGCAAAGTCTTTAGAGTATTTCACCAGGTGGGTGCAGATTAGTGCTGGCCATCTCTGGACACGTGTTTCTAGATTATTATCTGTCATCAGCAGAGATTAGGCATTATTTGGGGTTGCTGAGCAGGCTACCGTATCCTTGGAACGAAGTATCTCTCCAGGAGCGCAGGTGCCTCTCCACAAGCTCGTCAGCCCACAGTGGCTCGAGGGAGCCTTCAAGTAGAAAATTGGTGTGGGAGCACACTGCTTCACCTCCCAGCAGGGCCGCCCCTAAGCATAATGGTAGATGCAGTCCGACAAGCGAGTACACTTGCAAAGTCTTTAGAGTATTTCACCAGGTGGGTGCAGATTAGTGCTGGCCATCTCTGGACACGTGTTTCTAGATTATTATCTGTCATCAGCAGAGATAAGGCATTATTTTGGGTTGCTGAGCAGGCTGCCGTATCTTTGGAACGTAGTATCTCTCCAGGCGTGAAGGTGCCTCTCCACAAGCTCGTCAGCCCACAGCGGCTCGAGGGAGCCTTCAAATAGAAAATTGGTGTGGGAGCACACTGCTTCACCTTCCAGCAGGGTCGCCCCCTAAGCATCATGGTAGATGCAGTCTGACAAGCGAGTACACTTGCAAAGTCTTTAGAGTATTTCACCAGGTGAGTGCAGATTAGTGCTGGCCATCTCTGGACACGTGTTTCTAGATCATTATCTGTCATCAGCAGAGATTAGGCATTATTTGGGCTTGCTGAGCAGGCTGCCGTATCTTTGGAATGTAGTATCTCTCCAGGCACGTAGGTGCCTCTCCACGAGCTCGTCAGCCCACAGCGGCTCGAGGGAGCCTTCAAGTAGAAAATTGGTGTGGGAGCACACTGCTTCACCTCCCAGCAGGGTCTCCCCTAAGCATCATGGTAGATGCAGTCCGACAAGCGAGTACACTTGCAAAGTCTTTAAAGTATTTCACCAGGTGGGTGCAGATTAGTGCTGGCCATCTCTGGACACGTGTTTATAGATTATCATATGTCATCCGCAGAGATTAGGCATTATTTGGGGGTGCTGAGCAGGCTGCTGTATCCTTGGAACGTAGTATCTCTCCAGGCGTGAAGGTGCCTCTCCACGAGCTCGTCAGCCCACAGCTGCTCAAGGGAGCCTTCAAGTAGAAAATTGGTGTGGGAGCACACTGCTTCACCTTCCAGCAGGGTCGCCCCCTAAGCATCCTGGTAGATGCAGTCCGACAAGCGAGTACACTTGCAAAATCTTTAGAGTATTTCACCAGGTGAGTGCAGATTAGTGCTGGCCATCTCTGGACATGTGTTTCTAGATTATTATCTGTCATCAGCAGAGATAAGGCATTATTTTGGGTTGCTGAGCAGGCTGCCGTATCTTTGGAACGTAGTATCTCTCCAGGCACGCAGGTGCCTCTCCACGAGCTCGTCAGCCCACAGCGGCTCGAGGGAGCCTTCAAGTAGAAAATTGGTGTGGGAGCACACTGCTTCACCTCCCAGCAGGGTCTCCCCTAAGCATCATGGTAGATGCAGTCCGACAAGCGAGTACACTTGCAAAGTCTTTAGAGTATTTCACCAGGTGGGTGCAGATTAGTGCTGGCCATCTCTGGACAGGTGTTTATAGATTATCATATGTCATCCGCAGAGATTAGGCATTATTTGGGGTTGCTGAGCAGGCTGCTGTATCCTTGGAACGTAGTATCTCTCCAGGCGTGAAGGTGCCTCTCCACGAGCTCGTCAGCCCACAGCTGCTCAAGGGAGCCTTCAAGTAGAAAATTGGTGTGGGAGCACACTGCTTCACCTTCCAGCAGGGTCGCCCCCTAAGCATCATGGTAGATGCAGTCTGACAAGCGAGTACACTTGCAAAGTCTTTAGAGTATTTCACCAGGTGAGTGCAGATTAGTGCTGGCCATCTCTGGACACGTGTTTCTAGATTATTATCTGTCATCAGCAGAGATTAGGCATTATTTGGATTTGCTGAGCAGGCTGCCGTATCTTTGGAACGTAGTATCTCTCCAGGCACGCAGGTGCCTCTCCACGAGCTCGTCAGCCCACAGCGGCTCGGGGGAGCCTTCAAGTAGAAAATTGGTGTGGGAGCACACTGCTTCACCTCCCAGCAGGGTCTCCCCTAAGCATCATGGTAGATGCAGTCCGACAAGCGAGTGCACTTGCAAAGTCTTTAAAGTATTTCACCAGGTGGTTGCAGATTAGTGCTGGCCATCTCTGGACACGTGTTTATAGATTATCATATGTCATCCGCAGAGATTAGGCATTATTTGGGGGTGCTGAGCAGGCTGCTGTATCCTTGGAACGTAGTATCTCTCCAGGCGTGAAGGTGCCTCTCCACGAGCTCGTCAGCCCACAGCTGCTCAAGGGAGCCTTCAAGTAGAAAATTGGTGTGGGAGCACACTGCTTCACCTTCCAGCAGGGTCGCCCCCTAAGCATCCTGGTAGATGCAGTCCGACAAGCGAGTACACTTGCAAAGTCTTTAGAGTATTTCACCAGGTGAGTGCAGATTAGTGCTGGCCATCTCTGGACACGTGTTTCTAGATTATTATCTGTCATCAGCAGAGATTAGGCATTATTTGGGCTTGCTTAGCAGGCTTCCGTATCCTTGGAACGTAGTATCTCTCCAGGCGCGCAGGTGCCTCTCCACGAGCTCGTCATCCCACAGCGACTCGAGGGAGCCTTCAAGTAGAAATTTGGGGTGGGAGCACACTGCTTCACCTCCCAGCAGGGTCGCCCCTAAGCATCATGGTAGATGCAGTCCGACAAGCAAATACACTTGCAAAGTCTTTAGAGTATTTCACGAGATGGGTGCAGATTAGTGCTGGCCATCTCTGGACATGTGTTTCTTTATTATTATCTGTCATCAGCAGAGATTAGGAATTATTTGGGGTTGCTGAGCAGGCTGCCGTATACTTGGAACGTAGTATCTCTCCAGGCGTGCAGGTGCCTCTCCACGAGCTTGTCAGCCCACAGCGGCTCGAGGGAGCCTTCAAGTAGAAAATTGGTGTGGGAGCACACTGCTTCACCTCCCAGCAGGGTCACCCCTAAGCATCATGGTAGATGCAGTCCAACAAGCGAGTACACTTGCAAAGTCTTTAGAGTAATTCACCAGGTGAGTGCAGATTAGTGCTGGCTATCTCTGGACATGTGTTTCTAGATTATTATCAGTCATCAGCGGAGATTAGGCATTATTTGGGGTTTCTGAGCAGGCTGCGGTATCCTTGGAATGTAGTATCTCTCCAGGCGCGCAAGTGCCTCTCCACGAGCTCGTCAGCCCACAGCGGCTCGAGGGAGCGTTCAATAGAAAATTGGTTTGGGAGCACACTGCTTCTCCTCCCAGCAGGGCCGACCCTAAGCATAATGGTAGATGCAGTCCGACAAGCGAGTACAATTGCAAAGTCTCTAGAGTATTTCACCAGGTGGGTGCAGATAAGTGCTGGCCATCTCTGGACACGTGTTTCTAGATTATTATTTGTCATCAGCAGAGATAAGGCATTATTTGGGGTTGCTGAGCAGGCTTCCGTATCTTGGGAATGTAGTATCTCTCCAGGCGCGCAGGTGCCTCTCCACAAGCTCGTCAGCCCACAGCGGCTCGAGGGAGTCTTCAAGTAGAAAAATTGGTGTGGGAGCACACTGCTTCACCTCCCAGCAGGGTCGCCCCTAAGCATCATGGTAGATGTAGTCCGACAAGCGAGTACACTTGCAAAGTCTTTAGAGTATTTCACCAGGAGAGTGCAGATTAGTGCTGGCCATCTCTGGACACATGTTTCTAGATTATTATCTGTCATCAGCAGAGATTAGGCATTATTTGGGGTTGCTGAGCAGGCTGCCGTCTCCTTGAAGCATAGTATCTCTCCAGGCGCGCAGGTGCCACTCCACGAGCTCGTCAGCCCACAGCGGCTCAAGGGAGCCTTCAAGTAGAAAATTGGTGTGGGAGCACACTGCTTCACCTCCCAGCAGGTTCACCCCTAAGCATCATGGTAGATGCAGTCCGACAAGCGAGTACACTTGCAAAGTCTTTCAAGTATTTCACCAGGTGGGTGCAGATTAGTGCTGGCCATCTCTGGACACATGTTTATAGATTATCATATGTCATCCGCAGAGATTAGGCATTATTTGTGGTTGCTGAGCAGGCTGCCGTTTCCTTGGAACGTAGTATCTCTCTAGGCGCGCAGTTGCCTCTCCACGAGCTTGTCAGCCCACAGCGGCTCGAGGGAGCCTTCAAGTAGAAAATTGGTGTGGGAGCACACTGCTTCACCTCCCAGCAGGGTCACCCCTAAGCATCATGGTAGATGCAGTCCGACAAGCAAATACACTAGCAAAGTCTTTAGAGTATTTCACGAGATGGGTGCAGATTAGTGCTGGCCATCTCTGGACACGTGTTTCTTTATTATTATCTGTCATCAGCAGAGATTAGGCATTATTTGGGGTTGCTGAGCAGGCTGCTGTATCCTTGGAACGTAGTATCTCTCCAGGCGCGAAGGTGCCTCTCCACGAGCTCGTCAGCCCACAGCTGCTCGAGGGAGCCTTCAAGTAGAAAATTGGTGTGGGAGCACACTGCTTCACCTTCCAGCAGGGTCGCCCCCTAAGCATCATGGTAGATGCAGTCCGACAAGCGAGTACACTTGCAAAGTCTTTAGAGTATTTCACCAGGTGAGTTCAGATTAGTGCTGGCCATCTCTGGACACGTGTTTCTAGATTATTATCTGTCATCAGCAGAGATTAGGCATTATTTGGGCTTGCTGAGCAGGCTGCCATATCCTTGGAATGTAGTATCTCTCCAGGCGCGCAAGTGCCTCTCCACAAGCTCGTCATCCCACAGCGACTCGAGGGAGCCTTCAAGTAGAAAATTGGTGTGGGAGCACACTGCTTCACCTCCCAGCAGGGTCGCCCCTAAGCATCATGGTAGATGCAGTCCGACAAGCAAATACACTTGCAAAGTCTTTAGAGTATTTCACGAGATGGGTGCAGATTAGTGCTGGCCATCTCTGGACATGTGTTTCTTTATTATTATCTGTCATCAGCAGAGATTAGGAATTATTTGGGGTTGCTGAGCAGGCTGCCGTATCCTTGGAACGTAGTATCTCTCCAGGCGTGCAGGTGCCTCTCCACGAGCTTGTCAGCCCACAGCGGCTCGAGGCAGCCTTCAAGTAGAAAATTGGTGTGGGAGCACACTGCTTCACCTCCCAGCAGGGTCACCCCTAAGCATCATGGTAGATGCAGTCCAACAAGCGAGTACACTTGCAAAGTCTTTAGAGTAATTCACCAGGTGAGTGCAGATTAGTGCTGGCTATCTCTGGACATGTGTTTCTAGATTATTATCAGTCATCAGCGGAGATTAGGCATTATTTGGGGTTTCTGAGCAGGCTGCGGTATCCTTGGAATGTAGTATCTCTCCAGGCGCGCAAGTGCCTCTCCACGAGCTCGTCAGCCCACAGCGGCTCGAGGGAGCGTTCAATAGAAAATTGGTTTGGGAGCACACTGCTTCTCCTCCCAGCAGGGCCGACCCTAAGCATAATGGTAGATGCAGTCCGACAAGCGAGTACAATTGCAAAGTCTCTAGAGTATTTCACCAGGTGGGTGCAGATAAGTGCTGGCCATCTCTGGACACGTGTTTCTAGATTATTATTTGTCATCAGCAGAGATAAGGCATTATTTGGGGTTGCTGAGCAGGCTTCCGTATCTTGGGAATGTAGTATCTCTCCAGGCGCGCAGGTGCCTCTCCACAAGCTCGTCAGCCCACAGCGGCTCGAGGGAGTCTTCAAGTAGAAAAATTGGTGTGGGAGCACACTGCTTCACCTCCCAGCAGGGTCGCCCCTAAGCATCATGGTAGATGTAGTCCGACAAGCGAGTACACTTGCAAAGTCTTTAGAGTATTTCACCAGGAGAGTGCAGATTAGTGCTGGCCATCTCTGGACACATGTTTCTAGATTATTATCTGTCATCAGCAGAGATTAGGCATTATTTGGGGTTGCTGAGCAGGCTGCCGTCTCCTTGAAGCATAGTATCTCTCCAGGCGCGCAGGTGCCACTCCACGAGCTCGTCAGCCCACAGCGGCTCGAGGGAGCCTTCAAGTAGAAAATTGGTGTGGGAGCACACTGCTTCACCTCCCAGCAGGTTCACCCCTAAGCATCATGGTAGATGCAGTCCGACAAGCGAGTACACTTGCAAAGTCTTTCAAGTATTTCACCAGGTGGGTGCAGATTAGTGCTGGCCATCTCTGGACACATGTTTATAGATTATCATATGTCATCCGCAGAGATTAGGCATTATTTGTGGTTGCTGAGCAGGCTGCCGTTTCCTTGGAACGTAGTATCTCTCTAGGCGCGCAGTTGCCTCTCCACGAGCTTGTCAGCCCACAGCGGCTCGAGGGAGCCTTCAAGTAGAAAATTGGTGTGGGAGCACACTGCTTCACCTCCCAGCAGGGTCACCCCTAAGCATCATGGTAGATGCAGTCCGACAAGCAAATACACTAGCAAAGTCTTTAGAGTATTTCACGAGATGGGTGCAGATTAGTGCTGGCCATCTCTGGACACGTGTTTCTTTATTATTATCTGTCATCAGCAGAGATTAGGCATTATTTGGGGTTGCTGAGCAGGCTGCTGTATCCTTGGAACGTAGTATCTCTCCAGGCGCGAAGGTGCCTCTCCACGAGCTCGTCAGCCCACAGCTGCTCGAGGGAGCCTTCAAGTAGAAAATTGGTGTGGGAGCACACTGCTTCACCTTCCAGCAGGGTCGCCCCCTAAGCATCATGGTAGATGCAGTCCGACAAGCGAGTACACTTGCAAAGTCTTTAGAGTATTTCACCAGGTGAGTTCAGATTAGTGCTGGCCATCTCTGGACACGTGTTTCTAGATTATTATCTGTCATCAGCAGAGATTAGGCATTATTTGGGCTTGCTGAGCAGGCTGCCATATCCTTGGAATGTAGTATCTCTCCAGGCGCGCAAGTGCCTCTCCACAAGCTCGTCATCCCACAGCGACTCGAGGGAGCCTTCAAGTAGAAAATTGGTGTGGGAGCACACTGCTTCACCTCCCAGCAGGGTCGCCCCTAAGCATCATGGTAGATGCAGTCCGACAAGCAAATGCACTTGCAAAGTCTTTAGAGTATTTCACCAGGTGGGTGCAGATTAGTGCTGGACATCTCTGGACACGTGTTTCTAGATTATTATCTGTCATCAGCAGAGATTAGGCATTATTTGGGGTTGCTGAGCAGGCTGCCGTATCCTTGGAACGTAGTATCTCTCCAGGCGTGCAGGTGCCTCTCCATGAGCTCGTCAGCCCACAGCGGCTCGAGGGAGCCTTCAAGTAGAAAATTGGTGTGGGAGCACACTGCTTCACCTCCCAGCAGGGCCGCCCCTAAGCATAATGGTAGATGCAGTCCGACAAGCGAGTACACTTGCAAAGTCTTTAGAGTATTTCACCAGGTGGGTGCAGATTAGGGCTGGCCATCTCTAGACACGTGTTTCTAGATTATTATCTGTCATCAGCAGAGATAAGGCATTATTTGGGGTTGCTGAGCAGGCTGCGGTATCTTTGGAACGCAGTATCTCTCCAGGCGCGCAGGTGCCTCTCCACAAGCTCGTCAGCCCACAGCGGCTCGAGGGAGCCTTCAAGTAGAAAAATTGGTGTGGGAGCACACTGCTTCACCTCCCAGCAGGGTCGCCCCTAAGCATCATGGTAGATGTAGTCCGACAAGCGAGTACACTTGCAAAGTCTTTAGAGTATTTCTCCAGGTGAGTGCAGATTAGTGCTGGCCATCTCTAGACACGTGTTTCTAGATTATTTTCTGTCATCAGCAGAGACTAGGCATTATTTGGGGTTGCTGAGCAGGCGGCCGTCTCCTTGAAACTTAGTATCTCTCCAGGCGCGCAGGTGCCTCTCCACAAGCTCGTCAGCCAACAGCGGCTCAAGGGAGCCTTCAAGTAGAAAATTGGTGTGGGAGCACACTGCTTCACCTCCAAGCAGGGTCGCCCCTAAGCATCATGGTAGATGCAGTCCGACAAGCAAATACACCTGCAAAGTCTTTAGAGTATTTCACCAGGTGGGTGCAGATTAGTGCTGGCCATCTCTGGACACGTGTTTCTAGATTATTATCTGTCACCAGCAGAGATTAGGCATTATTTGGGGTTGCTGAGCAGGCTGCCGTATCCTTGGAACGTAGTATCTCTCCAGGCGTGCAGGTGCCTCTCCACGAGCTCGTCAGCCCACAGCGGCTTGAGGGAGCCTTCAAGTAGAAAATTGGTGTGCGAGCACACTGCTTCACCTCCCAGCAGGGTCGCCCCTAAGCATCATGGCAGATGCAGTCCGACAAGCGAGTACACTTGCAAAGTCTTTAGAGTATTTCATCAGGTGGGTGCAGATTAGTGCTGGCCATCTCTGGACACTTGTTTCTAGATTATTATCTGTCATCAGCAGAGATTAGGCATTATTTGGGGATGCTGAGCAGGCTGCCGTATCCTTGGAACGTGGTATCTCTCCAGGCGCGCAGGTGTCTCCACAAGCTCGTCAGCCCACAGCGGCTCGAGGGAGCCTTCAATAGAAAATTGGTGTGGGAGCACACTGCTTCACCTCCCAGCAGGGTCCCCCCTAAGCATCATGGTAGATGCAGTCCGACAAGCGAGTACACTTGCAAAGTCTTTAGATTATTTCACCAGGTGGGTGCAGATTAGTGCTGGCCATCTCTGGAAACGTGTTTCTAGATTATTATCTGTGATCAGCAGAGATTAGGCATTATTTGGGGTTGCTGAGCAGGCTGCCGTATCCTTGAAACTTAGTATCTCTCCAGGCGCGCAGGTGCCTCTCCACAAGCTCGTCAGCCAACAGCGGCTCAAGGGAGCCTTCAAGTAGAAAATTGGTGTGGGAGCACACTGCTTCACCTCCAAGCAGGGTCGCCCCTAAGCATCATGGTAGATGCAGTCCGACAAGCAAATACACCTGCAAAGTCTTTAGAGTATTTCATCAGGTGGGTGCAGATTAGTGCTGGCCATCTCTGGACACGTGTTTCTAGATTATTATCTGTCATCAGCAGAGATTAGGCATTATTTGGGGTTGCTGAGCAGGCTGCCGTATCCTTGGAACGTAGTATCTCTCCAGGCATGCAGGTGCCTCTCCACGAGCTCGTCAGCCCACAGCGGCTTGAGGGAGCCTTCAAGTAGAAAATTGGTGTGGGAGCACACTGCTTCACCTCCCAGCAGGGTCGCCCCTAAGCATCATGGCAGATGCAGTCCGACAAGCGAGTACACTTGCAAAGTCTTTAGAGTATTTCATCAGGTGGGTGCAGATTAGTGCTGGCCATCTCTGGACACTTGTTTCTAGATTATTATCTGTCATCAGCAGAGATTAGGCATTATTTGGGGATGCTGAGCAGGCTGCCGTATCCTTGGAACGTGGTATGTCTCCAGGCGCGCAGGTGCCTCTCCACAAGCTCGTCAGCCCACAGCGGCTCAAGGGAGCCTTCAATAGAAAATTGGTGTGGGAGCACACTGCTTCACCTCCCAGCAGGGTCCCCCCTAAGCATCATGGTAGATGCAGTCCGACAAGCGAGTACACTTGCAAAGTCTTTAGATTATTTCACCAGGTGGGTGCAGATTAGTGCTGGCCATCTCTGGAAACGTGTTTCTAGATTATTATCTGTCATCAGCAGAGATTAGGCATTATTTGGGGTTGCTGAGCAGGCTGCCGTATCCTTGGAACTTAGTATCTCTCCAGGCGCGCAGGTACCTCTCCACGAGCTCGTCAGCCCACAGCGGCTCGAGGGAGGCTTTACGTAGAAAATTGGTGTGGGAGCACACTGCTTCACCTCCCAGCAGGGAAGCACGTAAGCACCATGGTAGATGAGGTCCGACAAGCGAGTATACTTGCAAAGTCTTTAGAGTATTTCACCAGGTGGGTGCAGATTAGTGCTGGCCATCTCTGGACATGTGTTTCTAGATTATTATCTGTCATCAGCGGAGATTAGGCATTATTTGGGGTTGCTGAGCAGGCTGCGGTATCCTTGGAACGTAGTATCTCTCCAGGCCCGCAGGTGCCTCTCCACGAGCTCGTCAGCCCACAGCGGTTTGAGGGAGCCTTCAATAGAAAATTGGTGTGGGAGCACACTGCTTCACCTCCCAGCAGGGTCGCCCCTAAGCATCATGATAGATGCAGTCCAACAAGCGAGTACACTTGCAAAGTCTTTAGAGTATTTCACCAGGTGGGTGCAGATTAGTGCTGGCCATCTCTGGATACGTGTTTCTAGATTATTATCTGTCATCAGCAGAGATTAGGCATTATTTGGGGTTGCTCAGCAGGCTGCCGTCTCCTTGAAACGTAGTATCTCTCCAGGCGAGCAGGTGCCTCTCCACGAGCTCGTCAGCCCACAGCAGCTCGAGGAAACCTTCAAGTAGAAAATTGGTGTGGGAGCACACTGCTTCACCTCCCAGCAGGGTCACCCCTAAGCATCATGGTAGATGCAGTCCGACAAGCGAGTACACTTGCAAAGTCTTTAGAGTATTTCACCAGGTGGGTGCAGTTTAGTGCTGGCCATCTCTGGACACGTGTTTATAGATTATCATATGTCATCCGCAGAGATTAGGCATTATTTGGGGTGGCTGAGCAGGCTGCCGTATCCTTGGAACGTAGTATCTCTCCAGGCGCGCAGGTGCCTCTCCACGATCTCGTCATCCGACAGCGACTCGAGGGAGCCTTCAAGTAGAAAATTGGTGTGGGAGCACACTACTTCACCTCCCAGCAGGGTCGCCCCTAGGCACCATGGTAGATGCAGTCGGACAAGCAAATACACTTGCAAAGTCTTTAGAGTATTTCACCAGGTGGGTGCAGATTAGTGCAGGCCATCTCTGGACACGTGTTTCTAGATTATTATCTGTCATCAGCAGAGATTAGGCATTATTTGGGGTTGCTGAGCAGGCTACCGTATCCTTGGAACGTAGTATCTCTCCAGGAGCGCAGGTGCCTCTCCACAAGCTCGTCAGCCCACAGCGGCTCGAGGGAGCCTTCAAGTAGAAAATTGGTGTGGGAGCACACTGCTTCACCTCCCAGCAGGGCCGCCCCTAAGCATAATGGTAGATGCAGTCCGACAAGCGAGTACACTTGCAAAGTCTTTAGAGTATTTCACCAGGTGGGTGCAGATTAGTGCTGGCCATCTCTGGACACGTGTTTCTAGATTATTATCTGTCATCAGCAGAGATAAGGCATTATTTTGGGTTGCTGAGCAGGCTGCCGTATCTTTGGAACGTAGTATCTCTCCAGGCGCGCAGGTGCCTCTCCACAAGCTCGTCAGCCCACAGCGGCTCGAGGGAGCCTTCAAGTAGAAAATTGGTGTGGGAGCACACTGCTTCACCTCCCAGCAGGGTCTTCCCTAAGCATCATGGTAGATGCAGTCCGACAAGCGAGTACACTTGCAAAGTCTTTAGAGTATTTCACCAGGTGAGTGCAGATTAGTGCTGGCCATCTCTGGACACGTGTTTCTAGATTATTATCTGTCATCAGCAGAGATTAGGCATTATTTGGGGTTGCTGAGCAGGCTGCCGTCTCCTTAAAACGTAGTATCTCTCCAGGCGCGCAGGTGCCTCTCCACGAGCTCGTCAGCCCACAGCGGCTCGAGGGAGTCTTCAAGTAGAAAATTGGTGTGGGAGCACACTGCTTCACCTCCCAGCAGGGTCACCCCTAAGCATCATGGTAGATGCAGTCCGACAAGCGAGTACACTTGCAAAGTCTTCAGAGTATTTCACCAGGTGAGTGCAGATTAGTGCTGGCCATCTCTAGACATGTGTTTATAGATTATCATATGTCATCCGCAGAGATTAGGCATTATTTGGGGTTGCTGAGCAGGCTGCTGTATCCTTGGAACGTAGTATCTCTCCAGGCGTGAAGGTGCCTCTCCACGAGCTCGTCAGCCCACAGCTGCTCAAGGGAGCCTTCAAGTAGAAAATTGGTGTGGGAGCACACTGCTTCACCTTCCAGCAGGGTCGCCCCCTAAGCATCATGGTAGATGCAGTCTGACAAGCGAGTACACTTGCAAAGTCTTTAGAGTATTTCACCAGGTGAGTGCAGATTAGTGCTGGCCATCTCTGGACACGTGTTTCTAGATTATTATCTGTCATCAGCAGAGATTAGGCATTATTTGGGCTTGCTGAGCAGGCTGCTGTATCTTTGGAACGTAGTATCTCTCCAGGCACGTAGGTGCCTCTCCACGAGCTCGTCAGCCCACAGCGGCTCGAGGGAGCCTTCAAGTAGAAAATTGGTGTGGGAGCACACTGCTTCACCTCCCAGCAGGGTCTCCCCTAAGCATCATGGTAGATGCAGTCCGACAAGCGAGTACACTTGCAAAGTCTTTAAAGTATTTCACCAGGTGGGTGCAGATTAGTGCTGGCCATCTCTGGACACGTGTTTATAGATTATCATATGTCATCCGCAGAGATTAGGCATTATTTGGGGGTGCTGAGCAGGCTGCTGTATCCTTGGAACGTAGTATCTCTCCAGGCGTGAAGGTGCCTCTCCACGAGCTCGTCAGCCCACAGCTGCTCAAGGGAGCCTTCAAGTAGAAAATTGGTGTGGGAGCACACTGCTTCACCTTCCAGCAGGGTCGCCCCCTAAGCATCCTGGTAGATGCAGTCCGACAAGCGAGTACACTTGCAAAATCTTTAGAGTATTTCACCAGGTGAGTGCAGATTAGTGCTGGCCATCTCTGGACATGTGTTTCTAGATTATTATCTGTCATCAGCAGAGATAAGGCATTATTTTGGGTTGCTGAGCAGGCTGCCGTATCTTTGCAACGTAGTATCTCTCCAGGCACGCAGGTGCCTCTCCACGAGCTCGTCTGCCCACAGCGGCTCGAGGGAGCCTTCAAGTAGAAAATTGGTGTGGGAGCACACTGCTTCACCTCCCAGCAGGGTCTCCCCTAAGCATCATGGTAGATGCAGTCCGACAAGCAAGTACACTTGCAAAGTCTTTAGAGTATTTCACCAGGTGGGTGCAGATTAGTGCTGGCCGTCTCTGGACACGTGTTTATAGATTATCATATGTCATCCGCAGAGATTAGGCATTATTTGGGGTTGCTGAGCAGGCTGCTGTATCCTTGGAACGTAGTATCTCTCCAGGCGTGAAGGTGCCTCTCCACGAGCTCGTCAGCCCACAGCTGCTCAAGGGAGCCTTCAAGTAGAAAATTGGTGTGGGAGCACACTGCTTCACCTTCCAGCAGGGTCGCCCCCTAAGCATCATGGTAGATGCAGTCTGACAAGCGAGTACACTTGCAAAGTCTTTAGAGTATTTCACCAGGTGAGTGCAGATTAGTGCTGGCCATCTCTGGACACGTGTTTCTAGATTATTATCTGTCATCAGCAGAGATTAGGCATTATTTGGGCTTGCTGAGCAGGCTGCCGTATCTTTGGAACGTAGTATCTCTCCAGGCACGCAGGTGCCTCTCCACGAGCTCGTCAGCCCACAGCGGCTCGAGGGAGCCTTCAAGTAGAAAATTGGTGTGGGAGCACACTGCTTCACCTCCCAGCAGGGTCTCCCCTAAGCATCATGGTAGATGCAGTCCGACAAGCGAGTACACTTGCAAAGTCTTTAAAGTATTTCACCAGGTGAGTGCAGATTAGTGCTGGCCATCTCTGGACACGTGTTTCTAGATTATTATCTGTCATCAGCAGAGATTAGGCATTATTTGGGGTTGCTGAGCAGGCTGCCGTCTCCTTAAAACGTAGTATCTCTCCAGGCGCGCAGGTGCCTCTCCACGAGCTCGTCAGCCCACAGCGGCTCGAGGGAGTCTTCAAGTAGAAAATTGGTGTGGGAGCACACTGCTTCACCTCCCAGCAGGGTCACCCCTAAGCATCATGGTAGATGCAGTCCGACAAGCGAGTACACTTGCAAAGTCTTCAGAGTATTTCACCAGGTGAGTGCAGATTAGTGCTGGCCATCTCTGGACATGTGTTTATAGATTATCATATGTCATCCGCAGAGATTAGGCATTATTTGGGGTTGCTGAGCAGGCTGCTGTATCCTTGGAACGTAGTATCTCTCCAGGCGTGAAGGTGCCTCTCCACGAGCTCGTCAGCCCACAGCTGCTCAAGGGAGCCTTCAAGTAGAAAATTGGTGTGGGAGCACACTGCTTCACCTTCCAGCAGGGTCGCCCCCTAAGCATCATGGTAGATGCAGTCTGACAAGCGAGTACACTTGCAAAGTCTTTAGAGTATTTCACCAGGTGAGTGCAGATTAGTGCTGGCCATCTCTGGACACGTGTTTCTAGATTATTATCTGTCATCAGCAGAGATTAGGCATTATTTGGGCTTGCTGAGCAGGCTGCCGTATCTTTGGAACGTAGTATCTCTCCAGGCACGTAGGTGCCTCTCCACGAGCTCGTCAGCCCACAGCGGCTCGAGGGAGCCTTCAAGTAGAAAACTGGTGTGGGAGCACACTGCTTCACCTCCCAGCAGGGTCTCCCCTAAGCATCATGGTAGATGCAGTCCGTCAAGCGAGTACACTTGCAAAGTCTTTAAAGTATTTCACCAGGTGGGTGCAGATTAGTGCTAGCCATCTCTGGACACGTGTTTATAGATTATCATATGTCATCCGCAGAGATTAGGCATTATTTGGGGGTGCTGAGCAGGCTGCTGTATCCTTGGAACGTAGTATCTCTCCAGGCGTGAAGGTGCCTCTCCACGAGCTCGTCAGCCCACAGCTGCTCAAGGGAGCCTTCAAGTAGAAAATTGGTGTGGGAGCACACTGCTTCACCTTCCAGCAGGGTCGCCCCCTAAGCATCCTGGTAGATGCAGTCCGACAAGCGAGTACACTTGCAAAATCTTTAGAGTATTTCACCAGGTGAGTGCAGATTAGTGCTGGCCATCTCTGGACATGTGTTTCTAGATTATTATCTGTCATCAGCAGAGATAAGGCATTATTTTGGGTTGCTGAGCAGGCTGCCGTATCTTTGCAACGTAGTATCTCTCCAGGCACGCAGGTGCCTCTCCACGAGCTCGTCTGCCCACAGCGGCTCGAGGGAGCCTTCAAGTAGAAAATTGGTGTGGGAGCACACTGCTTCACCTCCCAGCAGGGTCTCCCCTAAGCATCATGGTAGATGCAGTCCGACAAGCGAGTACACTTGCAAAGTCTTTAGAGTATTTCACCAGGTGGGTGCAGATTAGTGCTGGCCATCTCTGGACACGTGTTTATAGATTATCATATGTCATCCGCAGAGATTAGGCATTATTTGGGGTTGCTGAGCAGGCTGCTGTATCCTTGGAACGTAGTATCTCTCCAGGCGTGAAGGTGCCTCTCCACGAGCTCGTCAGCCCACAGCTGCTCAAGGGAGCCTTCAAGTAGAAAATTGGTGTGGGAGCACACTGCTTCACCTTCCAGCAGGGTCGCCCCCTAAGCATCATGGTAGATGCAGTCTGACAAGCGAGTACACTTGCAAAGTCTTTAGAGTATTTCACCAGGTGAGTGCAGATTAGTGCTGGCCATCTCTGGACACGTGTTTCTAGATTATTATCTGTCATCAGCAGAGATTAGGCATTATTTGGGCTTGCTGAGCAGGCTGCCGTATCTTTGGAACGTAGTATCTCTCCAGGCACGCAGGTGCCTCTCCACGAGCTCGTCAGCCCACAGCGGCTCGAGGGAGCCTTCAAGTAGAAAATTGGTGTGGGAGCACACTGCTTCACCTCCCAGCAGGGTCTCCCCTAAGCATCATGGTAGATGCAGTCCGACAAGCGAGTACACTTGCAAAGTCTTTAAAGTATTTCACCAGGTGGGTGCAGATTAGTGCTGGCCATCTCTGGACACGTGTTTATAGATTATCATATGTCATCCGCAGAGATTAGGCATTATTTGGGGGTGCTGAGCAGGCTGCTGTATCCTTGGAACGTAGTATCTCTCCAGGCGTGAAGGTGCCTCTCCACGAGCTCGTCAGCCCACAGCTGCTCAAGGGAGCCTTCAAGTAGAAAATTGGTGTGGGAGCACACTGCTTCACCTTCCAGCAGGGTCGCCCCCTAAGCATCCTGGTAGATGCAGTCCGACAAGCGAGTACACTTGCAAAATCTTTAGAGTATTTCACCAGGTGAGTGCAGATTAGTGCTGGCCATCTCTGGACATGTGTTTCTAGATTATTATCTGTCATCAGCAGAGATAAGGCATTATTTTGGGTTGCTGAGCAGGCTGCCGTATCTTTGCAACGTAGTATCTCTCCAGGCACGCAGGTGCCTCTCCACGAGCTCGTCTGCCCACAGCGGCTCGAGGGAGCCTTCAAGTAGAAAATTGGTGTGGGAGCACACTGCTTCACCTCCCAGCAGGGTCTCCCCTAAGCATCATGGTAGATGCAGTCCGACAAGCGAGTACACTTGCAAAGTCTTTAGAGTATTTCACCAGGTGGGTGCAGATTAGTGCTGGCCATCTCTGGACACGTGTTTATAGATTATCATATGTCATCCGCAGAGATTAGGCATTATTTGGGGTTGCTGAGCAGGCTGCTGTATCCTTGGAACGTAGTATCTCTCCAGGCGTGAAGGTGCCTCTCCACGAGCTCGTCAGCCCACAGCTGCTCAAGGGAGCCTTCAAGTAGAAAATTGGTGTGGGAGCACACTGCTTCACCTTCCAGCAGGGTCGCCCCCTAAGCATCATGGTAGATGCAGTCTGACAAGCGAGTACACTTGCAAAGTCTTTGGAGTATTTCACCAGGTGAGTGCAGATTAGTGCTGGCCATCTCTGGACACGTGTTTCTAGATTATTATCTGTCATCAGCAGAGATTAGGCATTATTTGGGCTTGCTTAGCAGGCTTCCGTATCCTTGGAACGTAGTATCTCTCCAGGCGCGCAGGTGCCTCTCCACGAGCTCGTCATCCCACAGCGACTCGAGGGAGCCTTCAAGTAGAAATTTGGGGTGGGAGCACACTGCTTCACCTCCCAGCAGGGTCGCCCCTAAGCATCACGGTAGATGCAGTCCGACAAGCAAATACACTTGCAAAGTCTTTAGAGTATTTCACGAGATGGGTGCAGATTAGTGCTGGCCATCTCTGGACATGTGTTTCTTTATTATTATCTGTCATCAGCAGAGATTAGGAATTATTTGGGGTTGCTGAGCAGGCTGCCGTATCCTTGGAACGTAGTATCTCTCCAGGCGTGCAGGTGCCTCTCCACGAGCTTGTCAGCCCACAGCGGCTCGAGGGAGCCTTCAAGTAGAAAATTGGTGTGGGAGCACACTGCTTCACCTCCCAGCAGGGTCACCCCTAAGCATCATGGTAGATGCAGTCCAACAAGCGAGTACACTTGCAAAGTCTTTAGAGTAATTCACCAGGTGAGTGCAGATTAGTGCTGGCCATATCTGGACATGTGTTTCTAGATTATTATCAGTCATCAGCGGAGATTAGGCATTATTTGGGGTTTCTGAGCAGGCTGCGGTATCCTTGGAACGTAGTATCTCTCCAGGCGCGCAAGTGCCTCTCCACGAGCTCGTCAGCCCACAGCGGCTCGAGGGAGCGTTCAATAGAAAATTGGTTTGGGAGCACACTGCTTCTCCTCCCAGCAGGGCCGACCCTAAGCATAATGGTAGATGCAGTCCGACAAGCGAGTACAATTGCAAAGTCTCTAGAGTATTTCACCAGGTGGGTGCAGATAAGTGCTGGCCATCTCTGGACACGTGTTTCTAGATTATTATTTGTCATCAGCAGAGATAAGGCATTATTTGGGGTTGCTGAGCAGGCTTCCGTATCTTGGGAATGTAGTATCTCTCCAGGCGCGCAGGTGCCTCTCCACAAGCTCGTCAGCCCACAGCGGCTCGAGGGAGTCTTCAAGTAGAAAAATTGGTGTGGGAGCACACTGCTTCACCTCCCAGCAGGGTCGCCCCTAAGCATCATGGTAGATGTAGTCCGACAAGCGAGTACACTTGCAAAGTCTTTAGAGTATTTCACCAGGAGAGTGCAGATTAGTGCTGGCCATCTCTGGACACATGTTTCTAGATTATTATCTGTCATCAGCAGAGATTAGGCATTATTTGGGGTTGCTGAGCAGGCTGCCGTCTCCTTGAAGCATAGTATCTCTCCAGGCGCGCAGGTGCCACTCCACGAGCTCGTCAGCCCACAGCGGCTCGAGGGAGCCTTCAAGTAGAAAATTGGTGTGGGAGCACACTGCTTCACCTCCCAGCAGGTTCACCCCTAAGCATCATGGTAGATGCAGTCCGACAAGCGAGTACACTTGCAAAGTCTTTAAAGTATTTCACCAGGTGGGTGCAGATTAGTGCTGGCCATCTCTGGACACATGTTTATAGATTATCATATGTCATCCGCAGAGATTAGGCATTATTTGTGGTTGCTGAGCAGGCTGCCGTTTCCTTGGAACGTAGTATCTCTCTAGGCGCGCAGTTGCCTCTCCACGAGCTCGTCAGCCCACAGCGGCTCGAGGGAGCCTTCAAGTAGAAAATTGGTGTGGGAGCACACTGCTTCACCTCCCAGCAGGGTCACCCCTAAGCATCATGGTAGATGCAGTCTGACAAGCAAATACACTAGCAAAGTCTTTAGAGTATTTCACGAGATGGGTGCAGATTAGTGCTGGCCATCTCTGGACACGTGTTTCTTTATTATTATCTGTCATCAGCAGAGATTAGGCATTATTTGGGGTTGCTGAGCAGGCTGCTGTATCCTTGGAACGTAGTATCTCTCCAGGCGCGAAGGTGCCTCTCCACGAGCTCGTCAGCCCACAGCTGCTCGAGGGAGCCTTCAAGTAGAAAATTGGTGTGGGAGCACACTGCTTCACCTTCCAGCAGGGTCGCCCCCTAAGCATCATGGTAGATGCAGTCCGACAAGCGAGTACACTTGCAAATTCTTTAGAGTATTTCACCAGGTGAGTTCAGATTAGTGCTGGCCATCTCTGGACACGTGTTTCTAGATTATTATCTGTCATCAGCAGAGATTAGGCATTATTTGGGCTTGCTGAGCAGGCTGCCGTATCCTTGGAATGTAGTATCTCTCCAGGCGCGCAAGTGCCTCTCCACAAGCTCGTCATCCCACAGCGACTCGAGGGAGCCTTCAAGTAGAAAATTGGTGTGGGAGCACACTGCTTCACCTCCCAGCAGGGTCGCCCCTAAGCATCATGGTAGATGCAGTCCGACAAGCAAATGCACTTGCAAAGTCTTTAGAGTATTTCACCAGGTGGGTGCAGATTAGTGCTGGACATCTCTGGACACGTGTTTCTAGATTATTATCTGTCATCAGCAGAGATTAGGCATTATTTGGGGTTGCTGAGCAGGCTGCCGTATCCTTGGAACGTAGTATCTCTCCAGGCGTGCAGGTGCCTCTCCATGAGCTCGTCAGCCCACAGCGGCTCGAGGGAGCCTTCAAGTAGAAAATTGGTGTGGGAGCACACTGCTTCACCTCCCAGCAGGGCCACCCCTAAGCATAATGGTAGATGCAGTCCGACAAGCGAGTACACTTGCAAAGTCTTTAGAGTATTTCACCAGGTGGGTGCAGATTAGTGCTGGCCATCTCTAGACACGTGTTTCTAGATTATTATCTGTCATCAGCAGAGATAAGGCATTATTTGGGGTTGCTGAGCAGGCTGCGGTATCTTTGGAACGCAGTATCTCTCCAGGCGCGCAGGTGCCTCTCCACAAGCTCGTCAGCCCACAGCGGCTCGAGGGAGCCTTCAAGTAGAAAAATTGGTGTGGGAGCACACTGCTTCACCTCCCAGCAGGGTCGCCCCTAAGCATCATGGTAGATGTAGTCCGACAAGCGAGTACACTTGCAAAGTCTTTAGAGTATTTCTCCAGGTGAGTGCAGATTAGTGCTGGCCATCTCTAGACACGTGTTTCTAGATTATTTTCTGTCATCAGCAGAGACTAGGCATTATTTGGGGTTGCTGAGCAGGCGGCCGTCTCCTTAAAACTTAGTATCTCTCCAGGCGCGCAGGTGCCTCTCCACAAGCTCGTCAGCCAACAGCGGCTCAAGGGAGCCTTCAAGTAGAAAATTGGTGTGGGAGCACACTGCTTCACCTCCAAGCAGGGTCGCCCCTAAGCATCATGGTAGATGCAGTCCGACAAGCAAATACACCTGCAAAGTCTTTAGAGTATTTCACCAGGTGGGTGCAGATTAGTGCTGGCCATCTCTGGACACGTGTTTCTAGATTATTATCTGTCACCAGCAGAGATTAGGCATTATTTGGGGTTGCTGAGCAGGCTGCCGTATCCTTGGAACGTAGTATCTCTCCAGGCGTGCAGGTGCCTCTCCACGAGCTCGTCAGCCCACAGCGGCTTGAGGGAGCCTTCAAGTAGAAAATTGGTGTGGGAGCACACTGCTTCACCTCCCAGCAGGGTCGCCCCTAAGCATCATGGCAGATGCAGTCCGACAAGCGAGTACACTTGCAAAGTCTTTAGAGTATTTCATCAGGTGAGTGCAGATTAGTGCTGGCCATCTCTGGACATGTGTTTCTAGATTATTATCAGTCATCAGCGGAGATTAGGCATTATTTGGGGTTTCTGAGCAGGCTGCGGTATCCTTGGAACGTAGTATCTCTCCAGGCGCGCAAGTGCCTCTCCACGAGCTCGTCAGCCCACAGCGGCTCGAGGGAGCGTTCAATAGAAAATTGGTTTGGGAGCACACTGCTTCTCCTCCCAGCAGGGCCGACCCTAAGCATAATGGTAGATGCAGTCCGACAAGCGAGTACAATTGCAAAGTCTCTAGAGTATTTCACCAGGTGGGTGCAGATAAGTGCTGGCCATCTCTGGACACGTGTTTCTAGATTATTATTTGTCATCAGCAGAGATAAGGCATTATTTGGGGTTGCTGAGCAGGCTTCCGTATCTTGGGAATGTAGTATCTCTCCAGGCGCGCAGGTGCCTCTCCACAAGCTCGTCAGCCCACAGCGGCTCGAGGGAGTCTTCAAGTAGAAAAATTGGTGTGGGAGCACACTGCTTCACCTCCCAGCAGGGTCGCCCCTAAGCATCATGGTAGATGTAGTCCGACAAGCGAGTACACTTGCAAAGTCTTTAGAGTATTTCACCAGGAGAGTGCAGATTAGTGCTGGCCATCTCTGGACACATGTTTCTAGATTATTATCTGTCATCAGCAGCGGCTCGAGGGAGCCTTCAAGTAGAAAATTGGTGTGGGAGCACACTGCTTCACCTCCCAGCAGGGCCACCCCTAAGCATAATGGTAGATGCAGTCCGACAAGCGAGTACACTTGCAAAGTCTTTAGAGTATTTCACCAGGTGGGTGCAGATTAGTGCTGGCCATCTCTAGACACGTGTTTCTAGATTATTATCTGTCATCAGCAGAGATAAGGCATTATTTGGGGTTGCTGAGCAGGCTGCGGTATCTTTGGAACGCAGTATCTCTCCAGGCGCGCAGGTGCCTCTCCACAAGCTCGTCAGCCCACAGCGGCTCGAGGGAGCCTTCAAGTAGAAAAATTGGTGTGGGAGCACACTGCTTCACCTCCCAGCAGGGTCGCCCCTAAGCATCATGGTAGATGTAGTCCGACAAGCGAGTACACTTGCAAAGTCTTTAGAGTATTTCTCCAGGTGAGTGCAGATTAGTGCTGGCCATCTCTAGACACGTGTTTCTAGATTATTTTCTGTCATCAGCAGAGACTAGGCATTATTTGGGGTTGCTGAGCAGGCGGCCGTCTCCTTAAAACTTAGTATCTCTCCAGGCGCGCAGGTGCCTCTCCACAAGCTCGTCAGCCAACAGCGGCTCAAGGGAGCCTTCAAGTAGAAAATTGGTGTGGGAGCACACTGCTTCACCTCCCAGCAGGTTCACCCCTAAGCATCATGGT
Organism: Lissotriton vulgaris; assembly: GCF_964263255.1. Taxonomy (NCBI): domain Eukaryota; kingdom Metazoa; phylum Chordata; class Amphibia; order Caudata; family Salamandridae; genus Lissotriton; species Lissotriton vulgaris. The sequence goes on along the minus strand of NC_141698.1, from coordinate 477,942,610 downwards.
AGATGCAGTCCGACAAGCGAGTACACTTGCAAAGTCTTTAAAGTATTTCACCAGGTGGGTGCAGATTAGTGCTGGCCATCTCTGGACACATGTTTATAGATTATCATATGTCATCCGCAGAGATTAGGCATTATTTGTGGTTGCTGAGCAGGCTGCCGTTTCCTTGGAACGTAGTATCTCTCTAGGCGCGCAGTTGCCTCTCCACGAGCTCGTCAGCCCACAGCGGCTCGAGGGAGCCTTCAAGTAGAAAATTGGTGTGGGAGCACACTGCTTCACCTCCCAGCAGGGTCACCCCTAAGCATCATGGTAGATGCAGTCTGACAAGCAAATACACTAGCAAAGTCTTTAGAGTATTTCACGAGATGGGTGCAGATTAGTGCTGGCCATCTCTGGACACGTGTTTCTTTATTATTATCTGTCATCAGCAGAGATTAGGCATTATTTGGGGTTGCTGAGCAGGCTGCTGTATCCTTGGAACGTAGTATCTCTCCAGGCGCGAAGGTGCCTCTCCACGAGCTCGTCAGCCCACAGCTGCTCGAGGGAGCCTTCAAGTAGAAAATTGGTGTGGGAGCACACTGCTTCACCTTCCAGCAGGGTCGCCCCCTAAGCATCATGGTAGATGCAGTCCGACAAGCGAGTACACTTGCAAAGTCTTTAGAGTATTTCACCAGGTGAGTTCAGATTAGTGCTGGCCATCTCTGGACACGTGTTTCTAGATTATTATCTGTCATCAGCAGAGATTAGGCATTATTTGGGCTTGCTGAGCAGGCTGCCGTATCCTTGGAATGTAGTATCTCTCCAGGCGCGCAAGTGCCTCTCCACAAGCTCGTCATCCCACAGCGACTCGAGGGAGCCTTCAAGTAGAAAATTGGTGTGGGAGCACACTGCTTCACCTCCCAGCAGGGTCGCCCCTAAGCATCATGGTAGATGCAGTCCGACAAGCAAATGCACTTGCAAAGTCTTTAGAGTATTTCACCAGGTGGGTGCAGATTAGTGCTGGACATCTCTGGACACGTGTTTCTAGATTATTATCTGTCATCAGCAGAGATTAGGCATTATTTGGGGTTGCTGAGCAGGCTGCCGTATCCTTGGAACGTAGTATCTCTCCAGGCGTGCAGGTGCCTCTCCATGAGCTCGTCAGCCCACAGCGGCTCGAGGGAGCCTTCAAGTAGAAAATTGGTGTGGGAGCACACTGCTTCACCTCCCAGCAGGGCCACCCCTAAGCATAATGGTAGATGCAGTCCGACAAGCGAGTACACTTGCAAAGTCTTTAGAGTATTTCACCAGGTGGGTGCAGATTAGTGCTGGCCATCTCTAGACACGTGTTTCTAGATTATTATCTGTCATCAGCAGAGATAAGGCATTATTTGGGGTTGCTGAGCAGGCTGCGGTATCTTTGGAACGCAGTATCTCTCCAGGCGCGCAGGTGCCTCTCCACAAGCTCGTCAGCCCACAGCGGCTCGAGGGAGCCTTCAAGTAGAAAAATTGGTGTGGGAGCACACTGCTTCACCTCCCAGCAGGGTCGCCCCTAAGCATCATGGTAGATGTAGTCCGACAAGCGAGTACACTTGCAAAGTCTTTAGAGTATTTCTCCAGGTGAGTGCAGATTAGTGCTGGCCATCTCTAGACACGTGTTTCTAGATTATTTTCTGTCATCAGCAGAGACTAGGCATTATTTGGGGTTGCTGAGCAGGCGGCCGTCTCCTTAAAACTTAGTATCTCTCCAGGCGCGCAGGTGCCTCTCCACAAGCTCGTCAGCCAACAGCGGCTCAAGGGAGCCTTCAAGTAGAAAATTGGTGTGGGAGCACACTGCTTCACCTCCCAGCAGGTTCACCCCTAAGCATCATGGTAGATGCAGTCCGACAAGCGAGTACACTTGCAAAGTCTTTAAAGTATTTCACCAGGTGGGTGCAGATTAGTGCTGGCCATCTCTGGACACATGTTTATAGATTATCATATGTCATCCGCAGAGATTAGGCATTATTTGTGGTTGCTGAGCAGGCTGCCGTTTCCTTGGAACGTAGTATCTCTCTAGGCGCGCAGTTGCCTCTCCACGAGCTCGTCAGCCCACAGCGGCTCGAGGGAGCCTTCAAGTAGAAAATTGGTGTGGGAGCACACTGCTTCACCTCCCAGCAGGGTCACCCCTAAGCATCATGGTAGATGCAGTCTGACAAGCAAATACACTAGCAAAGTCTTTAGAGTATTTCACGAGATGGGTGCAGATTAGTGCTGGCCATCTCTGGACACGTGTTTCTTTATTATTATCTGTCATCAGCAGAGATTAGGCATTATTTGGGGTTGCTGAGCAGGCTGCTGTATCCTTGGAACGTAGTATCTCTCCAGGCGCGAAGGTGCCTCTCCACGAGCTCGTCAGCCCACAGCTGCTCGAGGGAGCCTTCAAGTAGAAAATTGGTGTGGGAGCACACTGCTTCACCTTCCAGCAGGGTCGCCCCCTAAGCATCATGGTAGATGCAGTCCGACAAGCGAGTACACTTGCAAAGTCTTTAGAGTATTTCACCAGGTGAGTTCAGATTAGTGCTGGCCATCTCTGGACACGTGTTTCTAGATTATTATCTGTCATCAGCAGAGATTAGGCATTATTTGGGCTTGCTGAGCAGGCTGCCGTATCCTTGGAATGTAGTATCTCTCCAGGCGCGCAAGTGCCTCTCCACAAGCTCGTCATCCCACAGCGACTCGAGGGAGCCTTCAAGTAGAAAATTGGTGTGGGAGCACACTGCTTCACCTCCCAGCAGGGTCGCCCCTAAGCATCATGGTAGATGCAGTCCGACAAGCAAATGCACTTGCAAAGTCTTTAGAGTATTTCACCAGGTGGGTGCAGATTAGTGCTGGACATCTCTGGACACGTGTTTCTAGATTATTATCTGTCATCAGCAGAGATTAGGCATTATTTGGGGTTGCTGAGCAGGCTGCCGTATCCTTGGAACGTAGTATCTCTCCAGGCGTGCAGGTGCCTCTCCATGAGCTCGTCAGCCCACAGCGGCTCGAGGGAGCCTTCAAGTAGAAAATTGGTGTGGGAGCACACTGCTTCACCTCCCAGCAGGGCCACCCCTAAGCATAATGGTAGATGCAGTCCGACAAGCGAGTACACTTGCAAAGTCTTTAGAGTATTTCACCAGGTGGGTGCAGATTAGTGCTGGCCATCTCTAGACACGTGTTTCTAGATTATTATCTGTCATCAGCAGAGATAAGGCATTATTTGGGGTTGCTGAGCAGGCTGCGGTATCTTTGGAACGCAGTATCTCTCCAGGCGCGCAGGTGCCTCTCCACAAGCTCGTCAGCCCACAGCGGCTCGAGGGAGCCTTCAAGTAGAAAAATTGGTGTGGGAGCACACTGCTTCACCTCCCAGCAGGGTCGCCCCTAAGCATCATGGTAGATGTAGTCCGACAAGCGAGTACACTTGCAAAGTCTTTAGAGTATTTCTCCAGGTGAGTGCAGATTAGTGCTGGCCATCTCTAGACACGTGTTTCTAGATTATTTTCTGTCATCAGCAGAGACTAGGCATTATTTGGGGTTGCTGAGCAGGCTGCCGTCTCCTTGAAGCATAGTATCTCTCCAGGCGCGCAGGTGCCTCTCCACAAGCTCGTCAGCCAACAGCGGCTCAAGGGAGCCTTCAAGTAGAAAATTGGTGTGGGAGCACACTGCTTCACCTCCCAGCAGGTTCACCCCTAAGCATCATGGTAGATGCAGTCCGACAAGCGAGTACACTTGCAAAGTCTTTAAAGTATTTCACCAGGTGGGTGCAGATTAGTGCTGGCCATCTCTGGACACATGTTTATAGATTATCATATGTCATCCGCAGAGATTAGGCATTATTTGTGGTTGCTGAGCAGGCTGCCGTTTCCTTGGAACGTAGTATCTCTCTAGGCGCGCAGTTGCCTCTCCACGAGCTCGTCAGCCCACAGCGGCTCGAGGGAGCCTTCAAGTAGAAAATTGGTGTGGGAGCACACTGCTTCACCTCCCAGCAGGGTCACCCCTAAGCATCATGGTAGATGCAGTCTGACAAGCAAATACACTAGCAAAGTCTTTAGAGTATTTCACGAGATGGGTGCAGATTAGTGCTGGCCATCTCTGGACACGTGTTTCTTTATTATTATCTGTCATCAGCAGAGATTAGGCATTATTTGGGGTTGCTGAGCAGGCTGCTGTATCCTTGGAACGTAGTATCTCTCCAGGCGCGAAGGTGCCTCTCCACGAGCTCGTCAGCCCACAGCTGCTCGAGGGAGCCTTCAAGTAGAAAATTGGTGTGGGAGCACACTGCTTCACCTTCCAGCAGGGTCGCCCCCTAAGCATCATGGTAGATGCAGTCCGACAAGCGAGTACACTTGCAAAGTCTTTAGAGTATTTCACCAGGTGAGTTCAGATTAGTGCTGGCCATCTCTGGACACGTGTTTCTAGATTATTATCTGTCATCAGCAGAGATTAGGCATTATTTGGGCTTGCTGAGCAGGCTGCCGTATCCTTGGAATGTAGTATCTCTCCAGGCGCGCAAGTGCCTCTCCACAAGCTCGTCATCCCACAGCGACTCGAGGGAGCCTTCAAGTAGAAAATTGGTGTGGGAGCACACTGCTTCACCTCCCAGCAGGGTCGCCCCTAAGCATCATGGTAGATGCAGTCCGACAAGCAAATGCACTTGCAAAGTCTTTAGAGTATTTCACCAGGTGGGTGCAGATTAGTGCTGGACATCTCTGGACACGTGTTTCTAGATTATTATCTGTCATCAGCAGAGATTAGGCATTATTTGGGGTTGCTGAGCAGGCTGCCGTATCCTTGGAACGTAGTATCTCTCCAGGCGTGCAGGTGCCTCTCCATGAGCTCGTCAGCCCACAGCGGCTCGAGGGAGCCTTCAAGTAGAAAATTGGTGTGGGAGCACACTGCTTCACCTCCCAGCAGGGCCACCCCTAAGCATAATGGTAGATGCAGTCCGACAAGCGAGTACACTTGCAAAGTCTTTAGAGTATTTCACCAGGTGGGTGCAGATTAGTGCTGGCCATCTCTAGACACGTGTTTCTAGATTATTATCTGTCATCAGCAGAGATTAGGCATTATTTGGGGTTGCTGAGCAGGCTGCCGTATCCTTGGAACGTAGTATCTCTCCAGGCGTGCAGGTGCCTCTCCATGAGCTCGTCAGCCCACAGCGGCTCGAGGGAGCCTTCAAGTAGAAAAATTGGTGTGGGAGCACACTGCTTCACCTCCCAGCAGGGTCGCCCCTAAGCATCATGGTAGATGTAGTCCGACAAGCGAGTACACTTGCAAAGTCTTTAGAGTATTTCTCCAGGTGAGTGCAGATTAGTGCTGGCCATCTCTAGACACGTGTTTCTAGATTATTTTCTGTCATCAGCAGAGACTAGGCATTATTTGGGGTTGCTGAGCAGGCGGCCGTCTCCTTAAAACTTAGTATCTCTCCAGGCGCGCAGGTGCCTCTCCACAAGCTCGTCAGCCAACAGCGGCTCAAGGGAGCCTTCAAGTAGAAAATTGGTGTGGGAGCACACTGCTTCACCTCCAAGCAGGGTCGCCCCTAAGCATCATGGTAGATGCAGTCCGACAAGCAAATACACCTGCAAAGTCTTTAGAGTATTTCACCAGGTGGGTGCAGATTAGTGCTGGCCATCTCTGGACACGTGTTTCTAGATTATTATCTGTCACCAGCAGAGATTAGGCATTATTTGGGGTTGCTGAGCAGGCTGCCGTATCCTTGGAACGTAGTATCTCTCCAGGCGTGCAGGTGCCTCTCCACGAGCTCGTCAGCCCACAGCGGCTTGAGGGAGCCTTCAAGTAGAAAATTGGTGTGGGAGCACACTGCTTCACCTCCCAGCAGGGTCGCCCCTAAGCATCATGGCAGATGCAGTCCGACAAGCGAGTACACTTGCAAAGTCTTTAGAGTATTTCATCAGGTGAGTGCAGATTAGTGCTGGCCATCTCTGGACATGTGTTTCTAGATTATTATCAGTCATCAGCGGAGATTAGGCATTATTTGGGGTTTCTGAGCAGGCTGCGGTATCCTTGGAACGTAGTATCTCTCCAGGCGCGCAAGTGCCTCTCCACGAGCTCGTCAGCCCACAGCGGCTCGAGGGAGCGTTCAATAGAAAATTGGTTTGGGAGCACACTGCTTCTCCTCCCAGCAGGGCCGACCCTAAGCATAATGGTAGATGCAGTCCGACAAGCGAGTACAATTGCAAAGTCTCTAGAGTATTTCACCAGGTGGGTGCAGATAAGTGCTGGCCATCTCTGGACACGTGTTTCTAGATTATTATTTGTCATCAGCAGAGATAAGGCATTATTTGGGGTTGCTGAGCAGGCTTCCGTATCTTGGGAATGTAGTATCTCTCCAGGCGCGCAGGTGCCTCTCCACAAGCTCGTCAGCCCACAGCGGCTCGAGGGAGTCTTCAAGTAGAAAAATTGGTGTGGGAGCACACTGCTTCACCTCCCAGCAGGGTCGCCCCTAAGCATCATGGTAGATGTAGTCCGACAAGCGAGTACACTTGCAAAGTCTTTAGAGTATTTCACCAGGAGAGTGCAGATTAGTGCTGGCCATCTCTGGACACATGTTTCTAGATTATTATCTGTCATCAGCAGAGATTAGGCATTATTTGGGGTTGCTGAGCAGGCTGCCGTCTCCTTGAAGCATAGTATCTCTCCAGGCGCGCAGGTGCCACTCCACGAGCTCGTCAGCCCACAGCGGCTCGAGGGAGCCTTCAAGTAGAAAATTGGTGTGGGAGCACACTGCTTCACCTCCCAGCAGGTTCACCCCTAAGCATCATGGTAGATGCAGTCCGACAAGCGAGTACACTTGCAAAGTCTTTAAAGTATTTCACCAGGTGGGTGCAGATTAGTGCTGGCCATCTCTGGACACATGTTTATAGATTATCATATGTCATCCGCAGAGATTAGGCATTATTTGTGGTTGCTGAGCAGGCTGCCGTTTCCTTGGAACGTAGTATCTCTCTAGGCGCGCAGTTGCCTCTCCACGAGCTCGTCAGCCCACAGCGGCTCGAGGGAGCCTTCAAGTAGAAAATTGGTGTGGGAGCACACTGCTTCACCTCCCAGCAGGGTCACCCCTAAGCATCATGGTAGATGCAGTCTGACAAGCAAATACACTAGCAAAGTCTTTAGAGTATTTCACGAGATGGGTGCAGATTAGTGCTGGCCATCTCTGGACACGTGTTTCTTTATTATTATCTGTCATCAGCAGAGATTAGGCATTATTTGGGGTTGCTGAGCAGGCTGCTGTATCCTTGGAACGTAGTATCTCTCCAGGCGCGAAGGTGCCTCTCCACGAGCTCGTCAGCCCACAGCTGCTCGAGGGAGCCTTCAAGTAGAAAATTGGTGTGGGAGCACACTGCTTCACCTTCCAGCAGGGTCGCCCCCTAAGCATCATGGTAGATGCAGTCCGACAAGCGAGTACACTTGCAAAGTCTTTAGAGTATTTCACCAGGTGAGTTCAGATTAGTGCTGGCCATCTCTGGACACGTGTTTCTAGATTATTATCTGTCATCAGCAGAGATTAGGCATTATTTGGGCTTGCTGAGCAGGCTGCCGTATCCTTGGAATGTAGTATCTCTCCAGGCGCGCAAGTGCCTCTCCACAAGCTCGTCATCCCACAGCGACTCGAGGGAGCCTTCAAGTAGAAAATTGGTGTGGGAGCACACTGCTTCACCTCCCAGCAGGGTCGCCCCTAAGCATCATGGTAGATGCAGTCCGACAAGCAAATGCACTTGCAAAGTCTTTAGAGTATTTCACCAGGTGGGTGCAGATTAGTGCTGGACATCTCTGGACACGTGTTTCTAGATTATTATCTGTCATCAGCAGAGATTAGGCATTATTTGGGGTTGCTGAGCAGGCTGCCGTATCCTTGGAACGTAGTATCTCTCCAGGCGTGCAGGTGCCTCTCCATGAGCTCGTCAGCCCACAGCGGCTCGAGGGAGCCTTCAAGTAGAAAATTGGTGTGGGAGCACACTGCTTCACCTCCCAGCAGGGCCACCCCTAAGCATAATGGTAGATGCAGTCCGACAAGCGAGTACACTTGCAAAGTCTTTAGAGTATTTCACCAGGTGGGTGCAGATTAGTGCTGGCCATCTCTAGACACGTGTTTCTAGATTATTATCTGTCATCAGCAGAGATTAGGCATTATTTGGGGTTGCTGAGCAGGCTGCCGTATCCTTGGAACGTAGTATCTCTCCAGGCGTGCAGGTGCCTCTCCATGAGCTCGTCAGCCCACAGCGGCTCGAGGGAGCCTTCAAGTAGAAAAATTGGTGTGGGAGCACACTGCTTCACCTCCCAGCAGGGTCGCCCCTAAGCATCATGGTAGATGTAGTCCGACAAGCGAGTACACTTGCAAAGTCTTTAGAGTATTTCTCCAGGTGAGTGCAGATTAGTGCTGGCCATCTCTAGACACGTGTTTCTAGATTATTTTCTGTCATCAGCAGAGACTAGGCATTATTTGGGGTTGCTGAGCAGGCGGCCGTCTCCTTAAAACTTAGTATCTCTCCAGGCGCGCAGGTGCCTCTCCACAAGCTCGTCAGCCAACAGCGGCTCAAGGGAGCCTTCAAGTAGAAAATTGGTGTGGGAGCACACTGCTTCACCTCCAAGCAGGGTCGCCCCTAAGCATCATGGTAGATGCAGTCCGACAAGCAAATACACCTGCAAAGTCTTTAGAGTATTTCACCAGGTGGGTGCAGATTAGTGCTGGCCATCTCTGGACACGTGTTTCTAGATTATTATCTGTCACCAGCAGAGATTAGGCATTATTTGGGGTTGCTGAGCAGGCTGCCGTATCCTTGGAACGTAGTATCTCTCCAGGCGTGCAGGTGCCTCTCCACGAGCTCGTCAGCCCACAGCGGCTTGAGGGAGCCTTCAAGTAGAAAATTGGTGTGGGAGCACACTGCTTCACCTCCCAGCAGGGTCGCCCCTAAGCATCATGGCAGATGCAGTCCGACAAGCGAGTACACTTGCAAAGTCTTTAGAGTATTTCATCAGGTGAGTGCAGATTAGTGCTGGCCATCTCTGGACATGTGTTTCTAGATTATTATCAGTCATCAGCGGAGATTAGGCATTATTTGGGGTTTCTGAGCAGGCTGCGGTATCCTTGGAACGTAGTATCTCTCCAGGCGCGCAAGTGCCTCTCCACGAGCTCGTCAGCCCACAGCGGCTCGAGGGAGCGTTCAATAGAAAATTGGTTTGGGAGCACACTGCTTCTCCTCCCAGCAGGGCCGACCCTAAGCATAATGGTAGATGCAGTCCGACAAGCGAGTACAATTGCAAAGTCTCTAGAGTATTTCACCAGGTGGGTGCAGATAAGTGCTGGCCATCTCTGGACACGTGTTTCTAGATTATTATTTGTCATCAGCAGAGATAAGGCATTATTTGGGGTTGCTGAGCAGGCTTCCGTATCTTGGGAATGTAGTATCTCTCCAGGCGCGCAGGTGCCTCTCCACAAGCTCGTCAGCCCACAGCGGCTCGAGGGAGTCTTCAAGTAGAAAAATTGGTGTGGGAGCACACTGCTTCACCTCCCAGCAGGGTCGCCCCTAAGCATCATGGTAGATGTAGTCCGACAAGCGAGTACACTTGCAAAGTCTTTAGAGTATTTCACCAGGAGAGTGCAGATTAGTGCTGGCCATCTCTGGACACATGTTTCTAGATTATTATCTGTCATCAGCAGAGATTAGGCATTATTTGGGGTTGCTGAGCAGGCTGCCGTCTCCTTGAAGCATAGTATCTCTCCAGGCGCGCAGGTGCCACTCCACGAGCTCGTCAGCCCACAGCGGCTCGAGGGAGCCTTCAAGTAGAAAATTGGTGTGGGAGCACACTGCTTCACCTCCCAGCAGGTTCACCCCTAAGCATCATGGTAGATGCAGTCCGACAAGCGAGTACACTTGCAAAGTCTTTAAAGTATTTCACCAGGTGGGTGCAGATTAGTGCTGGCCATCTCTGGACACATGTTTATAGATTATCATATGTCATCCGCAGAGATTAGGCATTATTTGTGGTTGCTGAGCAGGCTGCCGTTTCCTTGGAACGTAGTATCTCTCTAGGCGCGCAGTTGCCTCTCCACGAGCTCGTCAGCCCACAGCGGCTCGAGGGAGCCTTCAAGTAGAAAATTGGTGTGGGAGCACACTGCTTCACCTCCCAGCAGGGTCACCCCTAAGCATCATGGTAGATGCAGTCTGACAAGCAAATACACTAGCAAAGTCTTTAGAGTATTTCACGAGATGGGTGCAGATTAGTGCTGGCCATCTCTGGACACGTGTTTCTTTATTATTATCTGTCATCAGCAGAGATTAGGCATTATTTGGGGTTGCTGAGCAGGCTGCTGTATCCTTGGAACGTAGTATCTCTCCAGGCGCGAAGGTGCCTCTCCACGAGCTCGTCAGCCCACAGCTGCTCGAGGGAGCCTTCAAGTAGAAAATTGGTGTGGGAGCACACTGCTTCACCTTCCAGCAGGGTCGCCCCCTAAGCATCATGGTAGATGCAGTCCGACAAGCGAGTACACTTGCAAAGTCTTTAGAGTATTTCACCAGGTGAGTTCAGATTAGTGCTGGCCATCTCTGGACACGTGTTTCTAGATTATTATCTGTCATCAGCAGAGATTAGGCATTATTTGGGCTTGCTGAGCAGGCTGCCGTATCCTTGGAATGTAGTATCTCTCCAGGCGCGCAAGTGCCTCTCCACAAGCTCGTCATCCCACAGCGACTCGAGGGAGCCTTCAAGTAGAAAATTGGTGTGGGAGCACACTGCTTCACCTCCCAGCAGGGTCGCCCCTAAGCATCATGGTAGATGCAGTCCGACAAGCAAATGCACTTGCAAAGTCTTTAGAGTATTTCACCAGGTGGGTGCAGATTAGTGCTGGACATCTCTGGACACATGTTTCTAGATTATTATCTGTCATCAGCAGAGATTAGGCATTATTTGGGGTTGCTGAGCAGGCTGCCGTATCCTTGGAACGTAGTATCTCTCCAGGCGTGCAGGTGCCTCTCCATGAGCTCGTCAGCCCACAGCGGCTCGAGGGAGCCTTCAAGTAGAAAATTGGTGTGGGAGCACACTGCTTCACCTCCCAGCAGGGCCTCCCCTAAGCATAATGGTAGATGCAGTCCGACAAGCGAGTACACTTGCAAAGTCTTTAGAGTATTTCACCAGGTGGGTGCAGATTAGTGCTGGCCATCTCTAGACACGTGTTTCTAGATTATTATCTGTCATCAGCAGAGATAAGGCATTATTTGGGGTTGCTGAGCAGGCTGCGGTATCTTTGTAACACAGTATCTCTCCAGGCGCGCAGGTGCCTCTCCACAAGCTCGTCAGCCCACAGCGGCTCGAGGGAGCCTTCAAGTAGAAAAATTGGTGTGGGAGCACACTGCTTCACCTCCCAGCAGGGTCGCCCCTAAGCATCATGGTAGATGTAGTCCGACAAGCGAGTACACTTGCAAAGTCTTTAGAGTATTTCTCCAGGTGAGTGCAGATTAGTGCTGGCCATCTCTAGACACGTGTTTCTAGATTATTTTCTGTCATCAGCAGAGACTAGGCATTATTTGGGGTTGCTGAGCAGGCGGCCGTCTCCTTAAAACTTAGTATCTCTCCAGGCGCGCAGGTGCCTCTCCACAAGCTCGTCAGCCAACAGCGGCTCAAGGGAGCCTTCAAGTAGAAAATTGGTGTGGGAGCACACTGCTTCACCTCCCAGCAGGGTCGCCCCTAAGCATCATGGTAGATGCAGTCCGACAAGCGAGTACACTTGACTTGCAAAGTCTTTAGAGTATTTCACCAGGTGGGTGCAGATTAGTGCTGGCCATCTCTGGACACGTGTTTCTAGATTATTATCTGTCACCAGCAGAGATTAGGCATTATTTGGGGTTGCTGAGCAGGCTGCCGTATCTCCCATACAGAGATCTCCAGCACTTATCTGCACCCTCCTGGTGAAACACTCAAGAGACTATCCAAGTGTTCTCGCTTGGCGAACTGAACTGCATCTACCATGATGCCTAGGGCTACTCTGCTGGGAGGTGAAGCACTGTGCTCCCACACCAGTTTCCAAAATATGTAAACACACAGGAGTCCGAAAACACATATGTATATATATTCACTGAAAAAACCATGGGTTTCAGGCCTGATATAGTTAGGAATTAGCATTTAAAAACCTTGGAAATTCACTGAAAAAAATGTAGGTTTTAGGGGTGTTATAGTTAGCTGGACATTTCACTCGTACAAAACCATTGAAATTCCTCCAATATAGTTGGTTATACTAACGACATCACTGATGACATCTCAAATGACATCACTGATGACATCATCCAGTGAATGTGGTTTGCTTTGTTATTTAAATATGTATTATATATATAGCAATTTGCATTGAAGAATGAGCAAATATATACATATCTGGATGGAGGATTTAGTAGCAGTGTGATTGACTGTTTACTTGACTAATATAAAGTGTCTCACTAAATATATTGGATAGTGACTAAACTATGTGAACATCTGTATCACTTTGTCAGTTGTTGTGTAAACTGCTTCTCCAATTGGTTACTAGCTATTTGAAAGTCTATATTAGTTATTGATTAGTTAACTGAGCATTTGTATGGTAAGTGAATGAGTGTGTGGTTCGGTGAGGGGTGTGTGACTGCCAAAAGATGTGTGAATAGTTGTTTCAGTAGGTATATGAAGTTAAAACTACATGTAATAACAGTTGTTTGGGTGAGTGAATATCTTTATGGGTGTGGTGATGAGCAAATATCTCTCTCAATGGTACATGTCCAACAAAGTAGAAAAATAAAAGGCAGTATATGTGTCAGTAGTTGTTTATAAATAAGTATACATAAGACTCAGTGATTGTATGCTTGACTGTACGGATAACTGTATACTTGTAATAGTGACCCTTCACCTCAGAGGATTAATATTCCGGCTCTGTCTAAAGCACTGTCATCAGTTCCCCCCGGGAGAAGCCCATGATCTTGACGGAGCAGCGGAGAGCTTTTCCGCCTGGATTAGCCAGGGGGTTAACTCTTTACCTAAGCCCTCCCCCAGATGTCAACCGTGTGGCTCTCCCTCTAAACCTTGGTTCACAGATTCCCTAAAAAAACTTAAGCTAGGGTGTAAAAATGATCTTGACAAGTGCTGGCGACGCGGTTTTTGCAGAAAGAATTTCCAGAGCTAATAACAACAGCAAAGAAATTTTCTCCATTGTCCGTAGCTTTCTGTCACCGCTTGCAGAACAAACTACCCTCCCTGTCTCCTCTCAATGGTGTGAAGATCTTTCTACTTTTTTTTACTGCTAAGATCCAAAGTATCCAAGATAGTTTAGTTACCGTCTCCCATGAACAGAGTTCTCTGTTTTTGCCCTCTCCCCCTAGCTCTATAGCACCTAGCCAGCTCTTTTCGCAGTTTAGGCCGGCGGAGGGGAGGGATGTCTTAGCCATCCTTAAATCTCTGAAATCAGGTTCCCCTTCGGACCCTTGCCCGGACAGAGTTCTGGGCGGGGTGGCTGAGTCAGTTTTTCTTGAGACGGCAGCTCTTGTTAACGGCTCACTTCAATCAGGCATATTCCCCCAGCAATGGAAGCATGCTAAACTCCTTCCTCTCCTCAAGAAGCCTTCTGCTGATCCCTCCATCCTCTCCAATTATCGCCCCATCTCCCTTTTACCGGCCTTGGCTAAGGTCTGTGAAAAGGTGGCTTTTGGGAAACTGGAGGACTTTGTGGAGGGTTCTGGGGTTCTCCACCCGGCTCAATCAGGGTTTAGGACATCCTACAGCACTGAGACAGCGCTGGTGGAGATAACTGAGGCTATTAGGGAGTGCCTGGATGCAGGCGGCAGGGCGGCTCTGATTGTATTGGACCTCTCTGCCACCTTCGACACGGTACCCCACCACCAACTCCTTTCCCAATTGTCTGCCATCGGCATTACGGGCTTGACCTGGGATTGGGTCAAATCCTTTCTTGATAACCGCACCCAACAGGTGTGGATGCCGCTGTTTTTATCTTCAGTTAGTAAACTGTCTACGGGGGTCCCTCAGGAGTCTACTCTAAACCCTTTACTTTTTAATATTTATCTGACACCCCTGATCTATTTGGCAGAGTAGCTGGGTGCCAAAATAATGGCTATTGCCGACGACACTCAGCTCCTATTCACTTTGGAAGGGCTCTGATCTTCAAACTGACACTGCCCATCAGTGCTTGTCTTCAGTATTCTCCTGGCTGGCTCTGGCCAGCCTCAAATGTAATGAAGACAAGCCTGAGGTGCTCCTCTATGGCCAGTTTCCCCCCACTTTTAGAAAATCTCTCTGGCCACCTGATTATCCGTTCCCTAAGTCTGAAGGTGGCCCTGCTAAGAACCTAGGAATATGGTTTGGGGAAGATCTGGGTTTCCACAAGCAAATCAATAAACTCACAGGGGTCTCTTTTGGCTCGCCCAAAGCCTTGAGGATATTTTTTCCTCTGTTGCCCCGCACCGCTAGGGAAACGGTTACCTGGGCGCTCATTCTTTCCCGCCTCAACTCTGCTAATGCTCTCTACATTGGCATACCTGGGTACCTTCTAGGAAAACCTCAGGTTATACAAAATGCAACAGCCAGGCTCCTTTCAATATCCAGAGGAGATCGAGTGTCCGACAGCAGCTGAGGCACCTTCATTGGCTTCCCGTTGCCCAGCGAGTACGTTTTAAAGCGTTGACCATGATTCATAAGGCACTACACAACTCTGGCCCTGTTTACATTAGAACGCGGTTCGCATTCTATCTACCCAGGCGCCCTCTACGTTCCGCTCTCCAACGTCGGCTGGTGGTCCCTAGGTTCGGCCGGTCGTGGATTGGGGGTCAGTCCTTTGCGCTATAAGCAGCCACGCTGTGGAATGCTCTTCCAGCTGACCTCCAGCATACCCAGGAGCTTCCTATCTTTAAAAAACTTCTCAAAACTTTCCTGTTCAAACAGTTGATTTAATTTTACTGTACACGTATGCCACTGTTCACCTACGCGCTAGGACACTCCAGAGTATTAGTGCGCGGTATAAATCTTTTATAACATAACATAACATTTTATAACATAATATAACACACTAAGTATAAGTTACTATCTATATGAATAGATAACGTGGTGTTTGTATAAGTGTATAGCTAAGTAAATGTAAGTATGATCCATTGTTTGCATAAGTGAATAGGATGACTTCATAAGTGAATAGGATGTGTGCTGGTATGTAATGTCGATATAGGTGTATAAGTATATTTGATAGTGTTCTATTGATCATTGACTGCATGTATGAGTGAATCTGTAGGTAAGTGATTAGATGTGTGTATAGATCTAGGAATCACTGAGTGGGTTTTTAGAAACTTGTATTGGTGTGTCAATGGATTCAAATATGGTACTCTGTATTTTACAGTGAGTGATGAAAGGTTATACTAGTGCATGGTGAGGTGTATCTGATTGTCACGTGGATGATGTCATCAGTGATGTCATTTGAGATGTCATCAATGATGTGACTGACCATGTCATGAATGATGTAATATGTGACATCATCAGCAGTGGATTGCGGGCGCGCGAGATATAGTTAGTACAACTAACTATATCGAGGAATTTCAATGGTTTTGCACTAGTGAAATGTCCAGCTAACTATAACACCCCTAAAAAGTACGTTTTTTTCAGTGAATTTCTAAGGTTTTTTAAATGCTAATTCCTAACTATATCAGGCCTGAAACCAATTGGAGAAGCAGTTTACACAACAACTGACAAAGTGATACATATGTTCACATAGTTTAGTCACTATCCAATATATTTAGTGAGATACTTTAAATAAGTCAAGTAAACAGTCAATCACACTGCTACTAAATCCTCCATCCAGATATGTATATATTCGCTCATTCTTCAATGCATGTTGCTATATATATAATACATATTTAAATACCAAAGCAAACCACATTCACTGGATGATGTCATCAGTGATGTCATTTGAGATGTCATCAGTGATGTCACTGACCATCTCATGAATGATGTAATATATGACATCATCAGCAGTGGATTGCGGGCGCGCGAGATATAGTTAGTACAACTAACTATATTGAGGAATTTCAATGGTTTTGTACGAGTGAAATGTACAGCTAACTATAACACCCCTAAAAGTACGTTTTTTTCAGTGAATTTCTAAGGTTTTTTAAATGCTAATTCCTAACTATATCAGGCCTGAAACCTATGGTTTTTTTCAGTGAATTTCAAAGGTTTTTTAAATGCTAATTCCTAACTATATCAGGCATGAAACCTATGGTTTTTCCAGTGAATTTCGAAGGTTTTGTAAATGACAATTTTTAAATGTGTTAATTGTTATATTGTTTTATACTGATTTACTACATTTTTTAAACTATTTATTTTTAGATATTTTATTTTTTAAATTACATTATAATTACATTATACATTATATTAGAAATATACTTTCTCAGAATGGATTACTTTAGTTTAAATACTTTGCAAATAGGCAATAAGCTTTTAAGTACAGTAGTTACAGTTGTTGCAATGGGCAACACAATTTCAAACACAATGCAACATTGACCTCAATGTGAATTTCTAGTTAAATGCAATTAGTTACTTTATTAATTACTTTTCTAACCACAGGACTGAATCCTAGATTCATTCATTGGACATCTCCTGTAAACTGTTGAGTAAAAGTGTTTTAGTTACAGTAGTGATTTTTAAGGAATTTTATTGTATTTTAAAAGTTGACAGAATTTCTTTCACATAGAATCACCAATGTTATCCTATAGCAGGAAATTCCTTTAGCAGGTAAGTAGTGCTATCGTCACTTTTTCTTACTCAGTGGTGGATCCTGGATCCAGCACTGGTGCATCTTTTGTAAACAGTTGAAAGAATGCGTTTAAGTCATACAGACGATTTTTTAGGAATATTTTTAGTTTGTGAAAATAGACATTTAGAAACTTTTCTGGTGAAAACCAGACAATGGATTCCTATGGAAGGAAATACAAGTTACTGGTAAGTATGGTTAGAATTACTTTTTAGGGTCAGTGCTGGGCTAAAAGATGCAGCACTGGGTTCTCTCCTGATAACAGGTGAGTAAATCGGAATTCGTTGTTCGGATGATTTTAGGTGAATATTTAAAAGTTCCAAAACTCTACACTTGAAAGAATTTCCAAGTGAAACCAGTCAATGTTAGCCTAGGGAAGGAAATTCAAGTTACTGGTAAGTATGGTTAGAATTACTTTTGAGGATCAGTACTGGGCTCAAAGAAGCAACACTGAGGTCTCTCCTGATAACAGGTGAGTAAATCGGAATTCATAGTTCTACTAATTTTATAAGAATATTTTAACACCTTGGCTGCTAGGTGTTTTCCCGTCCTGTGCTGCAGGCTACTGTTTCCCATTGTTCATGACGAGCTCAGCTCGTCATCAGCACAGCTCAACCGTGCATCATGACGAGCTGAGCTCGTCATCAGCATCGAAAGGGTTAAAGTTCCAAAACTCCACACTTAGAAGAATTTCCAAGTAAAACCACTCAATGTTACCCTATAAAAAGGAAATTCACTTAGCAGGTAAGTAGTGTTATCATTACTTTTTCTTACTCAGTGGTGGATCCTGGATCCAGCACTGGTGCATCTCCTGTAAACAGTTGAAAGAATGTGTTTAAGTCATATAGGCGATTCGATGGCCTATCATGCTCACTGGCCTCTTTCTTGGCGGGTCCTGTGATTCTGGGAGGGGATTTTAACTCGATCACTGATGTGGCATTGGATAGGTCGCACCCACCACTGGCTGATTCCCCAGTACGTAGACTAGCTGCACACAGGAAGGATTGGCAGGAAAGGTGGGGACTGCTGGATGTATGGCGGGAGCAACATCAGGATAGTAGGGATTATTCCTTTTTCTCGGCCCTCCATGCTCTACACGTCAGGATCGATTCGGTCCTGTGCAGTGGTTGTCTGGCTGCAATGGTCACCCATACGGAGTAACTGACCAGGACCATCTCGGATCATAATCCTTTGTTGGTGCACGTACAATGGCAACGTGCGAGATCCGCGATTCCAACATGGCGGCTTCGGCCCGACACCTTGGAAGATTCGGTGTTTAGTGACGCGGTCCAACAAGGCATTGACCAATACTTTGGGGAAAATGAGGGTACAGCTAATAGTAGATCCACTGAATGGGATGCGATGAAAGTGGTGGTGAGAGGAGTGTGTATGGGTAGGTTCTCGAATGCCCGAACTTCGGTGTTGAATGCGCTTGCCAAAGCGGAAGAGAAGTTGAGGGGTCTGGAACAGCGTAGACCATACCGACCGGACTTACAAGCCCGGTTATTGGAAGCCAAGGAGGTAGTGGCGACTGAAACGGAACGGCTACGGAGCTACAATTATAGGCAATATGCCATCAAAGCACATGCTGAAAGGGATAAGGTAGGCACGCTCCTGGCCAGGCTTGCTAATCCTGAAATCAGAGGCTGCCCAATCTTGAGCATAAAAACTGCATCGGGGAGATGGTTTATTCGCAGACAGCGGTGATGGAGTGTTTTCGGACCTATTATGCGGAGTTAGATGAGTGCCAACTGGGGGTGGAGGCCCGGGAGATCAGTGATTACTTGGAATCGATGCAGCTTCCGGTGCTGGATGACGACGATGCGAAGGACTTGGGAGGGCCTATCACGGTCGCCGAGATCAGGGCGGCCATTAAACATATGGCGAGGAACAAAACGCCCGGGGTGGATGGCTTGCCGATTGAATTTTATCAGAAGTATGTAGATAGTTTGGCGCCTAGATTACTGGTGGTGTACGGGGAAGCTAGCAGGTTGGGGTGTCTGCCCAGATCGATGAGGGAAGCGTTGATAGTACCATTGCTTAAGAGCTGGCAGAGAGGCATCAGATGTAAGGTCATATAGGCCGTTGTCCATGTTGACGGTGGACTACAAGATATTGAGCCGTATTCTAGCCACCAGGTTGGCTCCACATATGACCAGATTGGTGCACAGGGACCAAGCAGGGTTTATCCCTACGAGGAACACGACGCTTAATATTCGTCGTCTAATTGGGATATTGGACGGCACGGCGGACGCAGACGGTGACCCGGTAGTGTTATCTGTGGATATTGAGAAAGCCTTTGATAGCCTGGAATGGGTCTACTTAGAAGAAGTCCTGGTGAAGTTTGGCCTTGGCGAGGGGTTTCGTAGATGGACGAAGGTGTTGTATTCTTCGGCCACAGCGAGGGTACGCCTGGGCACTCTTGTATCCGCGGATTATCCAGTTAGTAGAGGGACGAGACAGGGGTGTTCGCTATCCCCATTGCTGTTTGCACTAGCGATGGAACCATTAGCAGCACGAGCCAGGTCAGGAGTCATGTACGCGGGGATCGAAAGAGGTGAGCAATCGCACTATATATCTTTATATGCAGATGACTTGCTGCTGTATATGGCGGATGCAGAGCAGGCTCTGGAGGGGGCGATGGATATGTTATCCGTGTTTGGTCGGTTGTCGGGCCTCATGGTTAATTGGACGAAGGCTTGCATCTTTCCGCTTAGAGCGGACACACCGTGCCCACCTCTTGCTATAGGGGTGGTCTGGGAGCCATCTTGCTTCACTTATTTAGGAGTCCGCATCTACCATGAGGTCGCGAATCTGTTGGAGGGTAATGTTGGGCGATGTATAAGAGCACTGAGAGGCTGTATATCCTTTTGGGCCTCCCTCCCCTTGTCGGTATTGGGTAGAGTAGCTCTATTGAAGATGGTGGCGCTCCCAAGATTACTTTATTATTTCAGCACGCTACCCATTTGGATTCCTCAGAGGATCTTTAAGGACCTGCGGACGATGATAATTGACTTCCTCTGGGGGCACGGACGACGTAGAGTAGCATTGAACACCTTGCTTTGACCCAAGCTTGAGGAGGGGATGGCAGTCCCCGATTTTGAGTTGTACTATTTGGCTGCGCAGCTTCAGGTTCTCACGCAGCACGTAGCTAGGGTATTCAGAGGGCCGGAAAACGAACGAGGGAATGGTATACAACGTCATGTCCTGGCTTACATTATCATGCAGCAGAAACTAGAGTTACGAGGCCTCACTATGGAGGAAAAGACGCTCAGGTTGTGTTGGCATAGGAGTTTGAGGAGAGCGAAGGCGTCCCGACCTTATGCACCGGAGATACCGTTGGGAATGTTGACCGCGCTGCCGCATGGTGGCGATTGGTCTCCGCTGCTGGAATGGGAGGAGCTGGGATTGCAGATGGTGGGTGATCTGTATATCGATGGAACGTTGATCCCCTTCCAGACGCTGCAGGAACAGTTTGGGCTGCCGGAGGGGAGCTTCCTCTTGCATGCGGCTGTGGTGGCGGCAATGCAGAAACACTGGAAAGGGGGGCTCCTTGAACCGGAAACGACTATGGCTTGTCAGTATGTCGTGATGGCCGCAGGTACATTTGAGCGGTGACCTGCCTCCATAATAGGATGTTGCATGAGGGGTTGGATCCGCTCCTAGGCCTGAAATTGAAATGGGAACTTAGCATAGGTAGGCCCATTCCGGATACGGTGTGGGGACATATCCTGAAGCGCACATGGAGGGGAACAAGGAATGCACGCTTTCAACAGGTACACTTTTACGTCCTGCATAGGTCTTACCTGACCCTGGAGAAGATTAAACGGTATTTCGGGGTGCAGGAGGCACGATGCCCGAGGTGCCTGGCACTGGAGGTTGATATAGATCACTTGTTGTGGGGCTGTCCAAAGCTGGGGACTTACTGGGTAGAGGTTGGGGAACTCCTAAATGCAGTGACTGATCGGGAGGTGGATTTTGACATGGCGGCATGTTTGTTGCTCTGGTTCCCACACACGAAGAATACAAAGGTGACGAGTAAATTCATTGATCTGGGGCTTATACTGGCGCAGAGGGAAATCACTTGGCTTCGGAAGTCCAGGGAGGGACCGTCAGTGAGGAGATGGGTGAATGAACTGTTGAGATGGTCTGAATGTGAGAGTGTGCTCCGTATGAGACAGGCAGTCAAGATTGACAATGAAAAGAGCCTAGAAATGGCGAGAGCGTGGGAGATGATAGTCCAGGCGATGCGTGATTCCATGGTGGAGGACGAAGACTGAGCTATTTGTGCATACGGACTCCATGAAGCTTATGAGTATAACGGTATCAATCGATCTGTAGCGAGACCCATTGTAGAGATAGGAACATGGCCCACATCGTTAGCGGTTGCAGGGGGGGGGAAGGGGGGTGTTTTGGGGGTTGTTGGGGGTGGGGTTAGGCACCGAGGCCCAGGTCGAGAGGCAGCAGTTATTTCCGGGGTTGGACGTGTCCCCAGCGGGTCAGGAGGGCCCAGATAGGCAGTGGGGAAGGGACAGGGACACATGAGACTGACATGATAGGGGCTCACCATTGGATGGGCTGGGGTCCAGGATTACGAGTATCGCTTGCATAACTGGAATGCTAGTGACTGCTGGATGGTGTTGGGGGAGGGTTAGGAGTTTAGGGGGGTAAAACGCAGACACACAAAGCTGTTATTGACCAATTATCCCTCAGGGATGCTCACTATGATGTTCTTGCTGGAAGTATGGATTACCACGCCGCCCGGCCTCCGGGATACGGGCTGAATGGCTGTGTACGATCTATGGTTTATTTTATCCATGCGTGGGGACACCATGAGTGTGCTGGTTGATTTATTATATGCAATGGTTTCTAACTCTGCAATAAAAACAAATTAAAAAAAAAAAGTCATACAGGCGATTTTTATGGAATATTTTTAGTTTGTGAAAATAGACACTTAGAAACTTTTCTGGCGAAAACCAGACAATGGATTCCTATGGAAGGAAATACAAGTTACTGGTAAGTACGGTTAGTATTACTTTCCAGGGTCAGTGCTGGGCTAAAAGATGGAGCACTGAGTTCTCTCCTGATAACACGTGAGTAAATCGGAATTTGTTGTTCGGATGATTTTAGGTGAATATTTTAAAGTTACAAAACTCCACATTTAGAAGAATTTCTAAGGGAAACCTGTCAATGTTAGCCTATGGAAGACATTTCAAGTTACTAGTAAGTATGGTTAGAATTACTTTTGAGGGATCAGTACTTGGCTAAAAGATGCAGCACTGAGGTCTCTCCTGATAATAGGTGAGTAAATTGGAATTCGTAGTACATCCAGTAAGCGCCACAGAGCTGCGTAGCAGAGAGATGTAAAAAGGGGCACGGCATGCACCACCTCCCTGCAACACAGCGCAGTGGTGCTTCCTGGAAGCACCTGGTGGACTACTTGGTCCCCATGGTCCCTCAGGTTTGAAGTAGAATTTTTTCCCCAACTTAAAAAGCGCCACAGGGTGTGTTTGCACACATCACGTCAGGCCACGTCCCCTCCCTTCACCACTGTGTAAACGCGCCCTGTCACCGTTCTAAGTTGGGAGATTAAGTCCCCTTCAATCCTAAGGATACCTAGGGTCAAACTAGCCCACTAGGTACCTCCAGTAAGCACCCCAGAGCTGCGTTGCAGAGAGTTGTAAAAAGGAACATGGTCTCTAAACACCTGTCTGCAACGCTGCTCCCTGGCCATACTGGAGATACCTGTTGGGCTATTTGGCTCTCCGAGACCCACAGTATTGAAAGAGAATTAATTCCCCAACTTAAAACGCACCACGGGACGCGTTTTCACACTGATGAAGGAAGGGGGCGTGGCCTGAGGTGACATGTCTGCAAACACACCCTGTGGCGCGTTTTAAGTTAGAGAATTAATTCCTCCTCAATCCTGTGTGTCCTTGGGGGCCAAGTAGCCCACCAGATACCTCCAGTATGCATCCGGGGGCTGCGTTGCAGAGAGGTGTTCAGAGGCCACACTCCTTTTTACAAGACTCTGCAACGCAGCTCCATGGCGCTTACTCAAGGTACCTGGTGAGCTAGTTGGCCCCCAGGGACCCTCAGGATTAACAAGGAATTAATTCCCCAACTTAAACCGTGCCACAGGGCGTGTTTGCATACAGGTGAACTCAGGCCCCGCCCCCTACCTTCACCACTGTGCAAACGCGCCTGTGGCGCGTTTTAAGTTGGGGATTAACTCCCCTTGAATCCTGAGGGGGCTTCGGGTGCAACTAGCCCACCAGCTACCTCTAGTAAGTGCCACAGAGCTGTGTTGCAGAGAGGTGTTTTAGTTCCCCTGCTTGACGAATCACCCCGAAACTTTCAGGATAGGAGCGGAGCGCCCCATCTTCTTGGAGAATTTCGCAAAGATTCGTCAACCGGCGCCAAAGTTATTCCAAATAGAATGTTGAGGATTTCCTATGGGAACTATGCCCTAACTATATCTACCTACTGGCGACCGCCAGTAGGTAATATATATATATAAAAATGTGCAACATGTAGGGCTTGCAAATTTGGCTGCAATATGACGCACTATTCAACCCCGTTTAGTGAAACACCAATTCCTATCCAAGGCAATTACAACTGCAAGACCGAATATGCTGTGTATGTTTTGACGTGCACTTGCGGCCTTCACTACATTGGTAGTACGAAGTTGCAGGTGCACGGCAGAATTTTTCAGCATTAAGGGCCATTCTCCACAGTGACCCGGCAAATCCTGTGGCACGACATTTTAAACAAACTCATGGTAATGATATTAATTGCCTCTCTTACTATGTCATCAATGCCGTCCCTAAAAGTAGAAGAGGAGGAAACAGGGAACGCAAATTGAGGCAATTGGATACCAAAATTATTCTAGAGTTCGATAGTAAATGGCCAAATGGATTAAACAATACAAAAGACATGCACAACTTTTTATGATTATGAGGAAGTAGGTCGTATTATTTTGCATACTTGTCTCCGTAGTATCTTGAATGCATCAAATCCTGTGAATGTTTTTCCTTTTCCCTTTCTTTGTAGATGTGATTTTAGTATAATGAAGAAACCTTTTTTTTATGCAAACAAATGCTTTTTATATGTTTTTTAAACAGTGTTTTTTCCCTTGTTGAAAATTGTACTGTTATTAATATAGCTTTTAGATAATTGCATTGGTGGTATACCATAATAGATCTATTTATACATATTTTATATTGCAATTTTGCACCCATTTTGCACAAGGATTAATTTATGAACTTAGGGTAATTTATTGTACAGGTATAGTTTATCACACGGCATGATATTGGATTTATCCCATGAAATATTGTAGGATGAGAGGATGCATTCAGTGGATTTATCCAGTTATATGTTTACATCTCTGAAGAAAAATATACATCCAAAGTGATTGGCTCCCACCACAATGACAGCGGCGGCAGCAAAGAAGGAGGCACAAACCCCACAGGACGTCAGACAAGTTGTTTTTTATTTTTCAACCGCACACACAACGCGTTTCGAGCAGAATGACCTTGTTCACGTGTAGTCCTAGTCTTACGCCATTGCATTTTTTATATCTATAGTGACCACTCCCTTCACCATCACGTATCACATGGTCATGGTCAAAGAAAGCAGACTACCATTGTGTGGAGAATTCATTTAAAAAAACTCGGGGTACATACATAAATACATGTTTAAAAAAGGAAGCATGCTTAAAACACATAAATATATTATGAATATGTGCAAAATATAACTAGCTTTCTTTAAAAAAACTGAAATGAAGAATATATTTTTCTTCAGAGATGTAAACATATAACTGGATAAATCCACTGAATGCATCCTATGGTAGTCATATATCATCCTACAATAATTTCATGGGATAAATCCAATATCATGCCGTGTGATAAACTATACCTGTGCAATAAATTACCCCAAGTTCATAAATTAATCCTTGTGCAAAATAGGTGAAAAAGTGCAATATAAAATATGTATATATTCTTCATTTCAGTTTTTTTAAAGAAAGCTAGTTATATTTTGCACATATTCATAATATATTTCTGTGTTTTAAGCATGCTTCTTTTTTTAAACATGTATTTATGTTATATTATATATTTTTTTTATTTACAATGGAAAAATGTTGGTGTTCGCGGACGTACAATCACGAGTTGCATGTTGATTGGCTGTCAACGCTTCAAAGTAGGACGTGTTAGCAGGCATGTTTTATTAAGTTTGGCCGAGGGGGCGTAAATGCCCAGGGGTCGGCCACCTTCCTGGGGCAGTAATCTTTAAAATAGGGTGACCGTGAGGGGACGGACCTCCTAGCTCCGGGAGTTACCACTTTTTGGGGCTTTTTAATGTTGGGAGGGGGTAGTGCTGATTCCGTCCTGGAGCTCTTGATTGTTCTGGGGATGACCATGTCTCAGGGCCGACTCCTGCAGTGTCCCAGGGTGTGTACCCCCGGGACACTGCTGTTTGGTATGGTAGGGCGGGAGCCTCGCCGCTTCCAATTTAGCACAGCAAACCGGTTTCCTATTTGAAAGGGAGAGCAAGTTGAGCTGCTGTGTCATTCAAGTAGGAATTACATTGCATTTCATTAGAGAGCAGCATATAATCTGCGCTCTCCGAGAAAGCAATGCCGGCTCTGGAAGGATGCGGGAGACGGCTGGGGCAGTGTGGGCATTGGTGTTCCCCACACGGTTCCTAATTATATTTTTTTAATCCCAGGGAATGGGTTCATTTGCAGCTCCTTAAACATTTGTTCATATAGTTTTTGCTAAATTCTTTTTTGTGTTGGGGAACAGAGTATTAGTCCAGTGACTTTGTCATGCATGTATGTTCTTTTCTTTTTCTTTACTTGTATTACGTTTCATTTAGAGTATGTTTCTACGTCTCTTCAGAATGAGTTCCACAGCGTAGCATCTGTGGCAGTGTTGTTTTTGTTTGCCTCCCTCCACCCTAATTGACAATGTAATGGGGGCACTGATGTTGTCTCTGTTTTTATTTTGCAAAAAGTAGGTGGGATAAATAAAGCACTTGACACAATGTTGAGTGACAGTATTTATTGTATTTAATTTCTCAATGTTTTTCAAATAGAATATACTCACGTACAACATATTGTTTTATTTGAAAAATAAATATTTAATATAATTTTTTTTAATCACCACATGAGCTGATATTATAGTGAAGATAAAAAGAAGTGTTTATGTGCAAGGAGCTACAACAGAAGAAATTTAGTATGGAAAATCAACAACAGAATTTGAACACATTTTCAAAATTAATAACAGTGTCATAGAGGAGCTGAACATACTTTTAACAAGTAGCAAGAATGAAGAGGAAGATATAAATGCTGGAGATATTAGCTGTGATTTCCTAGATTAAAGGTTAGATGTTGATTTTCTGGAAGAATTACATGACATCGAGTATGATCATATGAGTTTTGAAATTGATAATGAAGTATATGAAATACATGATGAATTTATTTTAGGTCTACTAAGTTATGAGATGTTATACGAATACATTTATTAAAATGGCTGCAAGTGTGCAAATTACCCAGTGCCTTTAGCCGGGGAAGTAGTTTCAACAAAAAGGCTTGATGCAGGGCCTTGACGTTCAATCAGAATGTGATATTGAAGAATAATTGATAATACCAGTCAAGAAAGGCAGAAAGTGTGCAATTTAAGCACTGCTTTCGGCTGAGGTAGTTCATACTAATTAGAAGATAATGTGAAGAAAGTAATGTTGAGCATAGTGATGCTCCTGATTCATGCATTTTATTAGGTTGATAGACTGTTCCTCGTGAGAGTAAACGTATTCACAATAAATGCATAGAATGTTAATTTTACCGACATGGGGATTCATTTGTGGGTGTGGATTGCTTGCTGAATATGCTAGTGCAGCAATTGGTGTGCTTGGTGCAGCAGTAGGTGGGTTCTCTTTGTAAATGGAAAGGAGGACATTTTTCTGTGTTAGGCTCCATACGAATAATAGCCTGAAATGGATGGACACATTTAATGAGAATAGACTCATAGGTATTTAAATCCATCAGTTCAGAAGGAATTATTACGAAGTCTACATTATTATGCACAGCACTAGGAGACATTTTGTTCTTATCTAATTTGTTATAAAAATATTTAGAAATATGCTGATTAGAATGCAATTCAAAACAATTCTGTGACAAATACGTTGCGAAATGTTTTGTCATTATTTTCCTTTTTAAATACAGATGAACAGTACTGGTTTGATTTTTATAACGAGTTTGTTGAAAACAAATGGAAGAATAATTTGGTGTTTTGGTGTTAGTGAAATCACCTACAACTTTGTAGTATGTTGCTCACAATTATCTACAGCACAACATTGTACATTCTCTTCCACATTTTCTTCTATTAATATCTCAGTTTCTGCACGGTTTTCCTGAGGACCAAAGTAACTAAGCTGAATTTCTTTAGAGACATTTGTTACATCTGATACAGATGCATGGAAAAGAGTACTGTTCAATTTTTTTAACATTAGTGCTGGAATTTTTGCGTAATACAATGTTCTGATTAATTTTCTGATTTGAGTATGATGAACTGGTAACATTCTGAATTGGTGAAAAACCCTTTGGCATACTTTTTTAGAAAGACAAGGTAGGGAATGACTTTGTAAACCAGTATTTTCTCTCACTCTGCAAGAGTCTAGTGCATGCCACATCTTAATCTTTTGTTTAACATTTCTGTTATTATATT
The DNA here is from genome assembly GCF_964263255.1 of Lissotriton vulgaris. NCBI lineage: Eukaryota > Metazoa > Chordata > Amphibia > Caudata > Salamandridae > Lissotriton > Lissotriton vulgaris. The sequence goes on along the minus strand of NC_141698.1, from coordinate 477,915,103 downwards.
TAGGTAAAAAGTTGCATTAAAAAAATTAATAGATTCTTAACTTACAGTATAAATACTACTACAATTGAAAGTGTTCACAGGAGTTTTAGAACGTTTCCCTAAAAGTTCCTCAGGTAACACTTATTTTGCATTTCTAGGAACAATTTTGTGTTTTACAATAGCACCACCATTTCTAACCTCATAGGTACGAATACTAGTGTAATCTGTATGCAAATCATTACTCTGAAGATAACTTGTCATTAAAAAAGGCTTAGAACTTGATCTATTGTTCCATTCTGCTAAGAAAAATGTCTGAAAAATGTGTTAGTTTCTCTTTTCAATTTACTTTTGGCCTTCATTAAAGGGATCGATGAATTAAATTTTGTCACAGTTAAGAGAATGTGTGGACACAGTACAATTGTCTGTCTTAAATAAAGCAAAGCTACATTCAATGTTGTCCTTAGTGTAGATGGAAAGGTGAATTGAAGTTGTTAATCCTCTTGTCCGTTGTGTAGGTCCAAGGCAGTAGTTGACACAGAAATGGAGGAATGCTTTTTGTCTCTTTTTTAATACAAAATCTGAAGACATAAAGTAGAAACATCTATAATTTTAAGAAATGAAGGCTGAATTTCCTAAAGTACAAACTGTAAGGAGATGTGATGACATTGCGAAATTATCTGTTTTAAATAAATCAAGATTGTATTGAATGTTTTCTGTACTACTGGCGGTATTGGTATCTAGTTGTGAACTCTAGTGAGTGCAGAATTTATTGAAGGCTCTTCTTTGTAGACATAAGAGAAATTTACATGCAAAAGTGAATTGAAATTGCGTGCCCTGCTGTTCGTAATGTACATCGAAGGTACTAATTGATAAAAATATTGATGAATGCTATTTTGTACAGTTAACAGAATGTAAGGACATAGTACAATTCTCTCTGCCTTAAGGAAAGCAAGGCTGAATACAATGCTGTCCTTAATGTAGAAGGAAAGTTGAATGAAAGTTGTGTACCCTGTTGTCTGCAGGTTAGATTGAAGGTAGTTGTTGATACAAAGATTGAAGAATGCTATTCAGTTGCAGATAACAGAATTTGAGGTCACAGCAGAATTGTGTTTGGGTTAAGGAAAGCAAGGTTGAATACAATGCTGTCCTTAATGTAGAAGGAAAGCTCAATTGAAGTTGTGAACTGAGCTGTCCGTAGTGTAGATTGAAGGTAGTTGTTGACACAAGGGTCGATGAATGTCATTTAGTCACAGATAATAGAATCTAAGGATATAGTATAATTGTGTGTGCCTTAAGGAAAGCAAGGCTAAATGCATTGCTGTTCTTAATGTAGAAGGAAAGTTGAATTGAAGTTGTGAACCCTGCTGTCTTAAGTGTAGATTGAAGGCAGTTGTTGACACAAAGATTGAAGAATGCTATTTAGTTACAGATAACAGAATGTGAGGACTGAGTAGAATTGTATCTGTGATAAGAAAAACAATGTTAAATGTCATGTGGTCCTTAATGTAGAAGGAAAGCTCAATTGAAGTTGCGAACCCTGCTGTCTGCAGTGTAGATTGAAGGCAGTTGTTGAGACAAATATTGAAGAATGCTATTTAGTTACAGATAACAGAATCTGAGTACATAGAATTGTATTTGTGATAAGGAAAACAGTGTTGAATGTAATGTGGTCCTTAATGTAGAAGGAAAGCTCAATTGAAGTTGTGAACTCTGCTGTCTGCAGTGTAGATTGAAGGCAGTTATTGAGACAAAGATTAAAGAATGCTATTTAGTTAGTGATAACAGAATCCAAGGAGAGTAGAATTGTATGTGTGATAAGGAAAACAGTGTTGAATGTAATGCAGTCCTTAATGTAGAAGGAAAGCTCAATTGAAGTTGCGAACTCTGTTGTCTGCAGTGTAGATTGAAGGCAGTTGTTGAGACAAAGATTGAAGAATGATATTTAGTTACTGATAACTGAATCTGAGGAGAGTAGAATTGTATGTGTGATAAGGGAAACAGTGTTGAATGTAATGCGGTCCTTAATGTAGAAGGAAAGGTGAATTGAAGTTGTGAACCCTGCTGTCTGCAGTGTAGATCGAAGGTAGTTGTTGACAGAAAGATAAGTCAATGCAAGTTGTCAACCCAGTTGTCCGCAGTGTAGATTGAAGGTAGTTGTTGACAGAAAGATTAAAAAATGCTATTTAGTTACAGATAACAGAATCTGACTACATAGAATTGTATTTGTGATAAGGAAAACTATGATAATGTAATACGGTCCTTAATGTAGAAGGAAAGCTCAATTGAAGTTGTGAACTCTGCTGTCTGCAGTGTATATTGAAGGCAGTTGTTGAGACAAAGATTGAAGATTGCTATTTAGTTACTGATAACAGAATCTGAGGAGAGTAGAATTGTATGTGTGATAATGAAAACAGTGTTGAATGTAATGCGGTCCTTAATGTAGAAGGAAAGGTGAATTGAAGTTGTGAACCCTGCTGTCTGCAGTGTAGATCGAAGGTAGTTTTTGACCGAAAGATCGGTCAATGCAAGTTGTCAACCCAGTTGTCCGCAGTGTAGATTGAAGGTAGTTGTTGACAGAAAGATTGAAGAATGCTATTTAGTTACAGATAACAGAATCTGACGACATAGAATTGTATTTGTGATAAGGAAAACAGTGTTGAATATAATGCAGTCCTTAATGTAGAAGGAAAGCTCAATTTTAAGTTGTGAACTCTGCTGTCTGCAGTGTAGATTGAAGGCAGTTGTTGACAGTTTCTGATTTAATTTGTACAAAAATGTCAACATAATTTAAAATTTCCATCAAAGCTTTCGTCTTCAAAATCACAATTCATGTGTGCAGCAGTAATTTCTCCTTCTTCACTCTCATTGCCTGTGACAGATACGATTAGTTCTTCAAATATATTCAAAGTAATATCCAAAATCTCATGAGTATGAGGTTCATTAGAGGGCCTGTAGTTTGAATTTCAATAAGAAACAGAAGATTTGATAACTATAGACTATACTGGCTCTTTTTTAATATTGTTAGAATTTTAAGCTGAACGTCGGGAAGTGCGCAAATTACCCACTGCCATTCACGAGTAATAGTTACCAAGAAGGCTCAATAAAGGGCCTGCACTTTGAAGAAGGACAATTGACAACCCCAGCCAAGAAAGGCAGCAAGTGTGCAAATTTCTCACTACCTTTGGATGGGATAGTTCTTCGAATAAAAAAGCTTGATAAATGGGTAGTGAGTGATGTTGAGGAGAGTGATGTTTTATTTTTTATTTTTGATGAGGTTGATAGAGTATTTGACGTAACAGAAAAGTTCATTGCAATAAATGCATAGAAATTTAAGTTTACCAAAATCAAGATCAATATGTGAGTATGGACTGCTTGCCGAAGATGCTGTTGCAGCAGTTAATGTGGTTGGTGCAGCAGCAAGTGGGTTGTAATGCAATCTCTGTGTTGCAGCTCAAGTGAAGTTGTTTGGGCGCAAGTTTTTACATGTTGCACCATAGTTGGTGTGCCATAGGAGTATTTTTTGGATGGATCATCCCTTGAAAGAGTTGATTGCTAAATTTTACAGATTAGTTTAGGAGTATTAACCTTCTTCTGGGGTAGTAGAAATTAGAAAAAGGTTCGATAAAGGGTCTCGACGTTCAATTAGAATATGAAACTGGGGAATAATTGATAATCCCAGCCAAGAAAGGAAGCAAGTGTGCATCTAAAGCAAGAAAGTTGTGTGGAGTGTGTGATGATGTGTGGTGCAAGCAGCACGGATTGGTAGAAAAATCTTTAAAATCAAGTTTTCTAATAAATATTGGTTGTCCATTCACAGAAGTAAGTTGAAGTATATTTTAAAAAAGTATGATGTATTTTTTTCTAAATAAGTAATCTCATTCAATACGGTGACATGGTGATGATTTGTGGTGCACTGACTTATTAATACCTTTGGCGCTGAGCTTGAATTTCCCCTGTGATGATGTGTGGTCGGGTGAGGTACAGTAATTGAAGTAATGTCTTTTGTTGCTTGAATTCTGCATCAATTCCATGTAAAAGGGACAGTATGTCTCACTGTGACATAAAAGTGTTCAGTCTTGTTTGTGATTATTCATGGTGTGCTGAGTAAGTAGTTTCTTTGGCGGTGAGCTTGTATGTTCCTTGTGCAGTGTGGATTGAAGGCAGTTGTTAACAGACATAGATTAATGTTTTTGTCACTTATTTAAACAAAATGTGAAACACATATAGTAGAATTTTGTATGCATTAAATTAATGAAGGCTGAATTTCCTAGTGTTTAAAGTTTAAGAAAATGTGAGGATATTGTGCAATGGTCTGTGTTTTAAGTAAATCAAGATTGTATTTAATGTTTTCTGTAGTGATGGCGCTCTTGGTATCTAGTTGTGAAGTCTACTGAGCACAGAATTGATTGAAGGCAGCTCTCAGCACACACAGTGAAGAGAAATTTACATGGAAAACTGAATTGAAGTTGTGAACCCTGCTGTTTGTAATGTAGATTGAAGGTACTAATCTATAGAAACATTGATGAATGGTATTTTGTACAGTTAACAGAATCTTAGGACAGAGTAGAATTGTAACTGCGTTAAGGAAAACAATATTGAATGTAATGCTGTCCTTAATGTAGAAGGAAAGCTACATTAAAGGTCTGAACGCAGCTGTCCGCAGTGTAGATTGAAGGCAGTTGTTGACACAAAGATCGATGAAAGCTATTTTGTCACTGTTTGCATAACCTGAGGACACAGGATAATTGTCTCTACCTTAAGGAAAGCAAGGCTGAATACAATGCTGTCCTTAATGTAGAAGGAAAGCTGAATTGAAGTTGTGAACCCAGCTGTCCGCAGTGTAGATTGAAGGTAGTTGTTGACAGAAAGATCTCCAATGCAAGTTCTACAAGTTAACAGTATCTGTGGACACAGTATAATTGTGTCTGTCTTAAGGAAAGTGAAGCTCAATGCAATGGTGTCCTTAATGTAGAAGGAAAGCTGAATTCAAGTTGTGAACCCAGCTGTCTGTAGTGTTGATTGAAGGCAGTTGTTGACACTAAGATTGATGAATGTCATTTAATCACAGATAATAGAATCTCAGGATACAGTATAATTGTCTCTGCCTTAAGGAAAGGAAGGAAGAATACAATGCTGTCCTCAATGTAGTTGGTAAGCTGAATTGAAGTTGTGAACCCAGCTGTCCGCAGTGTAGATTGAAGGTAGTTGTTGAAGGAAAGATCTGTCAAGGCAAGTTGTGAAAGTAAACAATATCTGTGGATGCAGTATAATTGTGTCTGTCTTAAGAAAAGTAAACCTCAATACAATGGTGTTTAATGTAGAAGGAAAGCTGAATTGAAGTTGTGAACTGAGCTGTCCTTAGTGTAGATTGAAAGTTTTTGTGAGCAGTTATAGATGAATATTATGGTGACATTGTTTTACAAAAACGGAAGACATAAAATCCATTAGTCTCTACCTTAAATAAAGAGAGGCTGAATTCAATGTTTTCTGTAGTAGTGGAGCTCTTTATATGAAGTTTTAATTTTTACTGACAGCAGAATATATTGAAAGTTGTTGTAAGGACAGATATTGAAGATAATTTTAGTTTTAAAGCGGAGTTGAAGTTGTGAACTCTTTTGTCCGCAGTGTAGATTGAAGGCAGTTGTTGACACAAAGGTCGAAGAATGCCATTTCATCAGAGATAATAGAATCTCAGGATACAGTATAATTGTGTCTGCCTTAAGGAAAGCAAGCAAGAATACAATGCTGTCCTCAATGTAGAAGGAAAGCTGACTTCAAGTTGTTAACTCAGCTGTCCGCAGTGTAGATTGAAGGCAGTTGTTGAGACAAAGATCGAAGAATGCTATTTAGTCACAGATAAAAGAAACTGAGGACACAGTATAATAGTCTCTGCCTTAAGGAAAGCAAGGAAGAATACAATCCTGACCTTAATTTAGAAGGAAAGCTGAATTGAAGTTGTGAACGCAGCTGCCCGCAGTGTAGATTGACAGCAGTTGTTGACACAAAGATCGATGAATGCTATTTAGTCACAGATAACAGAATCTGAAGAGGCAGTATAATTGTCTCCGTCTTAAGTAAAGCAAGGCTGGATTCAATGATATCATTAATGTAGAAGGAAAGCTGAAGTGAAGTTGTGAACCCTGATTTCTGCAATGTATATTGAAGGAGCTACCCGACACAAACATTGATGAATGTTATTTTGTACAGTTAACAGAATCTGAGGACATAGTACAATTGTCTGTGTCTTAAAAAAATTGAGACTAATATGTTATACTCTGTTTTAAGAGTTTGCAGCATTCTTAAATGCACAAAGGCAAGCATTAAGGTTGATAGCATGTGTATGTGATCAATAATGAGAAGTTTCATTTTCTTCAAGAGTCTTCCCAACAAGCTTGTCCAGATATCTTGTGGTATTGTAATGTGTTGTTATACTCCATATGTAGTATAAGTAAATGATGTAATGTAGCATTAGTAATGTTAACATTTGGTTATATTTTTAATATAAGGGAGTTATTACAAACATGCAATAAGGAAATGATGCTGAATATGGAAATATTCTATAAGAAATAAGAATTGGAGAAATGACTGAACATGTCAAACAAGTTTTACAGAGACGATTATTTTGAAATTTGTTTCCAAAAGAAAATATTGTTGCTAAGTTTGTAGGTTTTTTAAAAATAATTGAGAACCCCGGTGAAGAAAAGCAGCAAGTGTGAAAATATCCTACTTTGTTCGGCCGGTGTATTAGCTACAATAAAAAGATTCGATAAAGGTCCTTGACTTTGAATCAGAAAATGAAATTGAACAATAATTGATATCCCCTAGCCAAGAAAGGTAGTTAGTGTGTACATTTTTACTGCCTTCGGTCGTAGTCGTAGGTACAACAAAAAGCCTCAATAAAGGGCCATGAGTTTGTATAAGAATATGAAATTGATGAACACTTCATAACTGCAGCCAAGACAGGCAGCAAGTGTGCAATTTTTTACTGCCTTTGGCTGGGGTACTTGTTACCACAAAAAGGCTCGATAAAGGGCCTGTAGTTTGAATACGGATATGAAATAGAAGGATCACTGAAATAATATCGAGGGACAAAATATCGACTTGCCAAAATATTGTGGACAAAATATCGACAGTCAAAATATCGAGTTTGTATCTACAAACAGGTAAGTACAAAAATATCGAGTACAAAATATCGTTAACAATAATATAGATGTAAAAAATATCGACTTTATTAAAAACAGTGTTAAATTAAATTAATATTAAATTTTAATTACTAAAATATACTTAAAATTACTTAAATTAAATTATAATAATTAAATAATAAATGAAAATAATAAAAATAATTTTTTACAATCTTATTTGTTGACCCTGAACCCTAAAATATACCCCTTTACCCAAAAACCCAAAACTGACCCTGAACCCTAAAAATACCCCTTTACCCAAAAACTAAAAACTGACCCTGAACCCTAAAAATGCCCCTTTACCCAAAAACTGAAAACTGACCCTGAACCCTAAAAATGCCCCTTTACCCAAAAACTGAAAACTGACTTTGAACCCTAAAAATGCCCCTTTACCCAAAAACTGAAAACTGACCCTGAACCCTAAAAATGCCCCTTTACCCAAAAACTAAAAACTGACCCTGAACCCTAAAAATGCCCCTTTACCCAAAAACTGAAAACTGACCCTGAACCCTAAAAATGCCCCTTTACCCAAAAACTAAAAACTGACCCTGAACCCTAAAAATACTCCTTTACCCAAAATGTATCAATATTATTTAATTACCAAATAATTATTAATTAACAATAACAATAAAGTAAATATATTAGCACATTAGCTGTAATTATTTTAATAATTGATATTATTTTGTTCCCAATTAATTACTTAACAATAACACAAAATTATATATATTAAAATGTACTCTAATTAATGTAATTAACTAATTACAATTAATTAATTACCAATTAATTACTAATACAAAATATGTACAAAATTATATTAATTAATTAACTAATTATTATTAATTAATTATCAATTAATTATTAATTATAAATATTTACAAACATATATTAATTAATTAATTATTATTAAATTACTTCCCACCCTATTCCCCTATAAACCCACAACCCGCTACAGAATTACATTACGCAATTATTAAAAAAACTAAATTCATTTAATAAAATATTTTATAACATTAATACACACTTTTCACACATATTATTACATAAAAATACACTATAAAATATTATATATTATTAAAAATTCGATATTTTTGCTATCTATATTTTATACAGTCGATATTACTTCACTTACCTGAAAAACGATATTTTTGTAGTCGATATTATGTCCAGTCGATATTTTGTCCAGTCTATATTTAAAACTCGATATTATGTCCAGTCGATATTTTGGAGTCGATATTTTGTCTGTGCACCGAAATAGAATAGTTGATAACCATAGTCAAGAAAGGCAGCAAGTAGGTGTGTGTGCGTGTAGATAATGTGTTGATTGAGTGGAACTTGAATCATTTAAAAACTAAGAAAGGCTGTAAGTGTGCAAATTAGCCACTGCTATTCACGGGTAGTAGTTTGCAAGAAGGCTCAGTAAAGGGCCTGCACTTTGAACTAGAATAAAAAAGAGCAGATTTGATAACCATAGACTAAACTGGCTCTTTTTTAATATTAGTAGACTTTTGTTAAGCTTTTTTTCATACATGAATGGCAGGAAGAGCGCAAATTACCCACTGCCATTTACAAGTAATAGTTACAAAGAAGGCTCAATAAAGGGCCTGCACTTTGAATTTGTATTAGAAGAAGGATAATTGATAACCTTGGCCAAGGAAGGCAGCAAGTGTTCAAATTTCCCACTTCCTTCGGCCGTGGTAGTTGATTGAAGAAAAAGGGCTCGATAAGGGGCCTGCAATTTGAATAGGAATATGAAATTGAACAATAGTTCATAACCCTTGTGATGAAATGCAGTAAGTGTGCAAATTTCCCAGTTCCTCTGGCAGTGCAGTATCTATATGAAAAAGGCTCGATAAAGGGCTCGCACTTTGAATACAGATATGAAATAGAAGAATGGTTGATAACCATAGCCAAGAAAGGCAGCAAGTAGGTGTGTGTACGTGTAGGTCATGTATTCGTTGAGTGGTAGATGAATAATGTAAAAAATATGAAAGGCTGAAAGTGTCCAAATTACCCACTGCCATTCACGAGTAGTAGTTAGCAAGAGGGCTCAATAAAGGGCCTGTACTTCGAATTACAATAACAAACAGAAGATTTGATAACCATTGACTATACTGGCTCTTTTTTAATATAGACTTTTAAGCTTTTGTTTATACATGAATGGCAGGAAGTGCGCACATTACCCACTGCCATTCACGAGTAATAGTTACCAAGAAGGCTCAATAAAGGGCTTGCACTTTGAATTTGTATTACAAGAAGGATAATTGATAACCGCAGCTAAGAAAGGCAGCAGGAGCTCATATTTCCTACTGCCTTCTGCCGGGGTAGTTGATTGAATAAAAAGGGCTTGATAAAGGGACAGCAGTTTGAATAGGAATATGAAATTGAACAATAGTTCATAACCCCTGCGAGGAAATGCAGCAAGTGTACAAACTTCCCACTGCCTTCTGCGAGTGCAGTATCTATATGAAAAGGCTTGATAAAGGGCCTTGACTTTGAATCAGAATATGAAATTGAACAATAATTGATAATCCCAGTCAAGAAAGGCTGTAAGTGTCTAAATTTGCCACTGCCTTGGACTGGGGTATTAGCTACAACAAAAAGGCTGAATAAAGGGCCACGAGTTTGAATCAGAATATGAAATTGAAAAAGAATTGATAACTGCAGCCAAAAAAGGTAGCAAGTTGGTGTGTGTTATGTGTAGATGATGTGTTGATTGAGTGGAAAATAAAAAAGGTGAAAAATTAGAAAGACTGCAGACGTGCAAACTATCCACTGCGTTGTTAGGGAAGTGGATCTTTGGATTTCTAAGTCATTATATGGATAGGGCATCGAATTTTGCAGTGGGAAAATAAGAAAGGGCTACGATATCGAAGGAAGCAATGTAAGTGCATTAAGTTACCATTGTGCAGGGTAGGGCTGAAAAATTACAACACCGGGCCCATTTCAGGGACTCTATTTTGAATTAGAATAATATTTGGGAAAGGCTGAAAGAAAGTTAGGAGATATTTGTGTTTTAGGTAGTGGATGCAGAATAAGGTGAAAAGGAAGAAAGGTAGCAGATGTGGAAACAATCCCCTGCCTTGTAAAGGAAATGGGTGTTTGGTTTTCCAGTCCATTACAGACTGTGAGTTGGATTCCGCAGTGGGAGCCTGAGAAATGGGTATCTCATCTAATGAGTTATGCAAGTGCACAAAGTACACACAATGTGCTGTAGAAAGGACGCAAGTGTGCAAATTACCCACTGCCAATATTGAGTAATAGTTACCAAGAAGGCTGAATAAAGGGCCTGCACTTTGAATTTGTATTAGAAGAAGGATAATTGATAAGCACAGCCAAGAAAGGCAGAAAGTAGGTGTGTGTACGTGTAGATGATGTGTTGATTGAGTGGTCAATGAATTATGTGAAAATTGAGAAAGGCTGCAAGTGTGCAAATTATCTACTGCCATTCACGGGTAGTAGTTACCAAAAAGGCTCAATAAAGGGTCTGTACTTTGAATTACGATAACAGAAGATTTGATAACCAAAGACTATACTGGCTCTTTTTTATTACTGGTCGACTTTTGTTAAACTTTTTTTTTAGATAAGAATGGGAGAAAGTGCGCAAATTACCCACTGCCATTCACGAGTAATAATTACCAAAAAGGCTCAATAAAGGGCCTGCACTTTGAATTTGTATTAGAAGAAGGATAATTGATAACCCTGGCCAGGGAAGGCAGCAAGTGTTCAAATGTCCCACTGCCTTCGGCCGTGGTAGTATATATCAAGTGGCTACTTCCATCGAGGGCTCAACCTATGCGTTGGGATATTTTGCGGCATGAGCCCAGCCGCGGGGAGCAAGCAAGCCGCTTCAGTGCGGACCCATGATGGCGCCAACCGGTGCTATCTCTACACCGGAGGTGGGTATCCAAAAGCAGTTGAATTACGACATCAGGACACCCAGCATAACAGCACATCAGCCCACTGGGGTTTTAAGGAATATATTTTAATTTGCTGCCACATTGAAAAACTCACTTGAGGAAATTTTTTGAAGTCATGCACCACAAGATCCACAATGCCATTTTTTGCGGACATGCCCACTGGGGCAGGCTCTTAATAATGGAGTGCATGAAGAAACTTTCACTGTGTGCAGAAGCCATTGAGGAAGGCACAAGTATCCCGAAACTGGTCTGGCATGAGAAACAAGATGACTGTTCCCCCTGCGTCTCCTGTTGCAACTGCTCTGAAAATGAAATGGATGCAAATTTTCCGATCAAGTGGCTACTTCCATCGAGGGCTCAACCTCTGCGTTGGGATAAATATATATATATATATATATAGGCTGTGGGGTTTTAGGTTTAAACCTATAATAACTGATAAAACCCCACTGAAAGAAAAATAGCCCTCACCGGTGAAAACATATAAACACTGAAAAAACACCTGGACAACCACAAACTAAATGCCATTATAAATAAGGAAAAAGAGTGAAAGAGTCATTTTGTTCTTCCTGAAGGGGTCAATAAAATGTAACTTTGTTATACAAGCTAGCAGAAAGAAAGACTGGTAAACGTTATTCTGCTTGAGTTTTGTTCTTTAGGGATGCCACTAAAATATAGTTTCTTCTTCCTTTTACTTTTTTCAGTTTTGTGTCCTTTGGTCTAAAGATGCAGGGTTTAGTTTCATGTTTTAAGTCTAGTGTAATTATTTTATAAACTATAAAGAATCAGGAAATATCAAACTCATATTTGATATTTTGGCTGCATTTGATTCTTTCACTGATAGGCAAAATGGCTGATTTCATATAAATCTTTCCTAATATGTGATGTGTCAACACATTTACTTACAGAGAATGGGTAAAAACCCTTAACATCATCTTACCATAGTTTCTAGTGGGTCAGTATTTATAGTATGTGAATTGCCAACACCTCAGGCTTTAAACATTCAATGCAAGGTATAATGACAAGTGTATATATCACTAAGCATCTGGGATAGTGGTGAAAACATGACACCAGACTTTTAGAAAACATGGAACACAGTGTCACTTGTAATGCTCTGCAAAAAAGGTTCTTCACAAGTTCAACAAAGATTGGAGTGATATTGTGGAAAAGTGTGGCTCAATGGTTAGAGCGGCAGACCCTGATGCAGAAATCTAGCCCGGGACCAGGGTTCAATTCCCCGCCTTGGCGGGTCTTGGGCTCCAAATTTCCACGGACCTGATAATTCTTACCTCAGTGCATATTCCAATCATGGAGTCCCACTCTGCAACTCTGGGCAATAGCTTGCTTAATCTCCACAACGGCCCCCACAACGCTAAGGATGCCTGGCCTCCACCTTGGGGGTGCCCAGGAGTGGACGCCTCACAGGGAAAGCCAGTATGGGTTCCACAGCGGTATTCGTACAAGCGCCTTGAGACCCTTGCGGGCGAGTAGTGCGCTATACAAGTATCAATTTACATTACATTTACATATTGTTTGTACTTGCAGTGATTCAGCTACGTATATAAAAAAGTTGTGTGATGTCCTGTCAAATTGGATACCCGAGCTGAAGGGAGTCCCTGTAGGCGATCCTTGCCACTTGTTAGATGGTATGCTGAACGCATCTTTACAATCTTCAGAGTTAATGAGGGATGCTATTGACTTTTTAGTCCATTCTGGTGCACTGTTTTCCTATGCACAGGAACTAAAACACAAATAGTTATCATTTTGTGCTTTATGTGGCATCAAAGAAAGAGTCCTCCCAACTGTCTCCCTTAGCTGATGGTTCTCAGCCCATGAGCTATGAATGCTGAGAGGGCCTTTTCACAGAAGTTTACATGGGAAGGAAAGAGTAAGCACACATGACCCAAAGACTCACTGAAGAAGTATTGTATGGTGTACTACAATAAGATTAATTTGCAAAAATCTATTTGGACCTCATATACACTATAAGTACACTGTCTAAATACTAAGTTCTTTCAGTGCAGAAAAAAAGCAATAATAAAAGCTAAATGTTCCATAAACACTGGAAAAACGCCTTTTCTGTTATTTTTAGTGGCGCGAAAATGTGTAACCACTGATAACAACTGTTTTTTAAGATATTGAAAACACTGAAAAAACCCCACCAGAATTTAGCAAAAATAGAAACTGAAAACAGGAAAGCCTATTTATATATATATATATATATATATATATATATATATATATATATATATATATATATATATATATATATATATATATATATATATATATATATATATATATATATATATATGTATATGTATATATGTGTATATATATATATATATAAATATATGAAAAAAAGGGGTTCGCAGACACCGCCTCCACGCCAGCAAAGATGAGGACCGGACCAACAAAGTCAGCAATAATGATGTTTTTATTCTACAGAACCAGCGACGCATTTCGAGCGAAAAGCCCTTGTTCACGCTACAACATGTTTGGAATAATTATGCTTTTTTATATACTTGCAGTGATATTGACACCGCCCCCTGGTGGTGTCCACCATAATCAGGTGATTTACAATAAACAGTGAAGAAACACTATCGCTGGTGTCCTATTGCGTTTGCTGACAAAATATGGCATATGATTTATATATATATATATATATATATATTCACTGAAAAAAACATAGCTTTTAGGGGTGTTATACTTAGCTGGACATTTCACTCATACAAAACCATTGAAATTCCTCCGTTATAGTTAGTTGTACTAACTGTAACTCTTGCGCTCGCAATCCACTGGTGATGATGTGATGATGTCACATATTACATCATTCATGACATGGTCAGTGACATTACTGATGACAATCCAAATGACATCACTGATGACATCAGCCACTTGACAATCAGATACACCTCATCACACACTACTATAATCTTTCATACTCACTGAAAAATACAGAGTACCATATTGGAATGCATTGACACACCAATACAAGTATCTAAATACCCACTCAGTCGTTCCTAGATCTACACAAACATAATCAATTACCTATAGATTCACTCATACATGCTGTCAATGATCAATAGAACACTATCAAATATACTTATACACCTCTATTGACATTACACACCAGCACACATTCTTTTTACTTATGCAGTCATCCTACTCACTTATGCAAACAATGGATCATACTTATATTTACTCAGCTACACACTTATACAAACACCCCTTCTTTTATTCATATAGATAGTACCTCATACTTAGTGTGTTATAAAATCACTATTGCAAGTATACAGATATCCATACAGTCACTCATGCAATCACTGAGTCTTATGTATACTTATTTATATAGAACAAATGTCACATACACTGCCTTTTATCATTCTAGCTTGTTAGACATGTACCATTGAGAGATATATTTGCTCATCAGCACATCTATATACATATTCATTCACCCAAACAATTATTATAACATGTAGTCTTAATGTCATATAGCTACTGAATCAACTATTGACATATCTTTGGGCAGTCACACACCTGCCACCGAACCATACACACATTCACTCTCCCATACAAATAATCAGTTAACTAATCAATAACTAATATACACTTTCACATAGCTAGTAACTTAATGGTGCAGCAGTTTAAACACCAACTATGAAAATAATATAGATATTCACACAGTTTATTCACTATCCAATATATTTAGGGAGACACTATAAATTAGTCAAGTAAACAGTTAATCACACTGCTACTAAATCCTCCATCCAGACACTTATACATCCGCTCATTCTTTGATTGGTATATATATAATACACATTGACATATGGAACAAAACCACATTCACTGGATGATGTCATCAGTGATGTCATCAGTGATGTCATTTAAGATGTCATCAGTGAATTCACTGACCATGTAAATGTAAATGTATAGGCATTTATATAGCGCACTACTTACCCGGAGGGTCCCAAGGCGCTTCGACCGCTGCAAAACCCTTCCTGGCTTCCCTGAGAGATGGTCCCTTAATGGGTATCTCCAGGGTGAGACCAGGCATCCCCGGCGGTCTGGTGGGGCCGTTAGTGAAGATGAGGCAAGCTAATGCCCAGAGTTGCCGAGTGTGATCACTGATCAGAGTGGGCACCGAGGCGAGAGAATTATCGAGTCTGCTGACCCTGGTCCAGAAACCTGCCGCGCCGGGAATCGAACCCTGGTCCCGGGCAGTCCTCTGCTCTCGGGTCTGCCGCCTCTAACCAGTGAGCCACACTACTTCACCATGTCATGAATGATGTAATATGTGACATCATTACCAGTGGATTGCGGGCTGGAGAGTTACAGTTAGTACAACTAACTATAACGAAGGAATTTCAATGGTTTTGTATGAGTGAAATGTCCAGTGAATTTCAAAGGTTTTTTAAATGCTAATTCCTAACTATAACCTGCCTGAAACCTATGGTTTTTTCAGTGAATTTTGAAGGTTTTTTAAATGACAATTCCTACTTATAATGTTGACCACTTCCCCATATTTTCAACAAGTAACCAAATCTGCAATGCTACCTAGAAAATCAGACAATAGTTCCACTTACCATTAACAAATTAACATCAACATTTAAGTACTGTAAGAACGTCGAATATGTACTGTGTGAATTACATTCAACGCACACCCATGTTTAAAGAGCAATATGTGATAGAGTTTCTAATTATACACTTCCCACACCCAACAAAATCACAATACCCAGCGCCACGATCACCACAATCTTCCCCGTGGACCCTTCCCCCCTACTACCTCAGAGGCAGCGCAAAACAGGACAACGGACCCTTCCAAAATAATATATCCCATCAACAGTACGCTAGCTCAATCTACAGCTATGTGGCAACCAAGTATGTATAAGGGAAAGAACTCGAACATCAACAATAATGTACACAATGCTAAGACTACCGGTGAAATACTATACACAATTCACTATAGACATCAAAAACTTTTCAGTGTGTACATATACCATTGATACATGTACTGTACTGAATAGTGGACGCAACCATATTGTCTGAGACACTGGGGAATATTTTGGTCATGTAGCTGTGTTCACCCCTCCTTTCAAACAGAAACAAAGTGGGCTAGTCCAACGTAAACAACGTCAACGTAAGACTATAAATAATTAGTCTACACCTTGGGCGTGGTTCACTTCTGCAAAGAGAACAGACTGCGCCACAGCAAAGGTCCACACCCTTCCATGTGGCTTCCGCCAGGATCGCGTGCCTCCTCGATACAGGCCCATTCCAAACTCAGCGCCACAGCACCGCAGACTTATGTCTGTATCGACTAGTGGTTTAATCGACACTGCGGACAACAGGGTTCACAGCTTGAATTCAACTTTGGATCTAAATTTGTCATTGGTATCTGTGCTGAGAACTGCCTTCAATCTATTCTGCGGTCAGTAGAGTTGGCAACTTGATACCAGTTGCGCATCAGCACTACAGAAAACATTGAATTCAGTCTTGATTTATTTAAAACAGAGACAATTGCACTATGTCCTCAGATTTTGTTAAAGTTTGAACAGTAGGAAATTCAGCCTTCATTGATTTAATACATAGACAATTACGGACAGCATGCAAGTTAGCCTTGATTTATGAGAGGCAGAGTCAATTTTGTTAATCAATGCCACAAACAATGTTCATCTATGTCTGTACTAAGTACTGCCTTCAAGTGTACACTGCGATCAACAGAGTTTACCACTTGATACCAGAAGCGGTGAAGCACTACAGTCAACATTGAATTTATTCTCGATTTAATGAAGGCAGAGACAATGCTACTGTGTCGTCAGATTTTGTTAACGTATTTGACAAAAAAGCATTCGTCGATGTTTCTGTGGACTACGGACAAAATTTACTCTGCCGATAGCAGGGTTCACAACTTGAATTCAACTTTCCATCTACGCTACGAACAGTAGGAAATTCAGCCTTGATTTATGTAATGTGGAGACAATTCTACTGTATGTGTTCAGATTTATTTTACATAAGTCACAAAAATCATTTGTTGATATCTGTGCTGACAACTGCCTTAGATCTACATTATGAGGGCTCACGATTCAGGTGGAATGGCGATTGCACATGACGCATTCCAATAACCAAGAGACATTGTACCAGTGCGACCCGCCCGAACCACGAATCATCGCAGGATGAGCACACGCTGAGTTCTTCAGGTACCACTAACTCACTGCACCACAAATGAGCTCCCTGTAGCCTTATTAAGACAGAATTCACTAGGCAAAAACATTAGTCCCAGTGCGGCCTGCCCGGACTACGCATCATGGCAGGTTACGTACACGCTCAGTGCCAAAGGTACCAGTAACTCACTGCACCCTAATTCATCGCCACATGGCTGTATTCAAGCAGGATTCAATAGAGAAAAGACATTGGTCAGAATGCGGCCCCCCCTTTACCACTCATTATCGCAGGGTACGTACAAGCTCAGCGCCAAAGGTACTACTAATTCAGTGCACCAAAAATCATTGCCACATGACCGTATTGAGTGAGATGTCTTATTTAGAAGAAAATATATCATAGTTTTTGGAGATATACTTTAACTTACTTCTGTGAATGGACAACCAATATTTATTAGAAAACTTTATTTTGCTACCAGTGCCTCCTGCTCGGAGCACGCATCATCGCAGGCTCCACAGAACTTTGTTGCTTCAGGTGCCACTAACTCTTTGCACCACTTATCATCGCTGCCTAGAAACACACAAAATTACCAGTACTGTGCAGCACTAATCAATGTCACGTAGTCGTGGGCTCTTGCTAACCGCTGCCTCCTGTCTACACTGCGGTCATCAGAGCTCACAATTAATTACACTGTTGATTTATTATTTGCAGACTACAATACCAAACTAAGTATAACATTCATCAAAACCTATACAATATCCCTTTATTATGCTTCCTTTAACTTTTTTTATATCACATATAGATTTTCTTTAATAATATATTTCACGCTGCAAGTGCAAAGGTACACTTAATGATAGTCTACACTGTGCATTGCATAGATCACAATTTGAACCTCACTTTTTCTTCATTGGAAACCTGAATTTATTTTTTGGAGACAAAAATGGCTACACCACTGGAAGAATCATCTCATTCTGATAATTTTGTTGCTGAAGAATTTGTAACCATCAATACCACTTTTTCCCCCCTCAAAGTACATACAATCCAGCATGCAACATTCAATTCTTTATATAATCACCACGAAAATTTATTAAGGCAAAATTCTGTAGTCAAAAAAATGTATCCCCAGTACGGCCTATCCGCACCACGCATCATCGCAGGTTACGTATACGCTCAGTCCCAAAGGTACTACTAACTCAGTGCACAATAATTCATCACCACATGGCTGTATTCAGGCAGAATTTAACTGATTCTTCATCATTATGTATACAGTGCAGTACCAAATAAAGTAACCTCCCTCAAACCTACACAAAATCGCAACTTGCTCTTACTAAGCCAGAATTCACAAGACAAAAGACATTACTATCAGTACGTCCTGCCCAGTCCACACATCATCGCAGACTCCACAGAACCTTGTTATTTCGGGTACCACTAATTCAGTGGAAACTAAAATAAGTATAACAACTATCACACCCTACACAATAACCCTTTAGTATGCTTCCTGCAAATATTTTTTATATCACTTATAGATTTAGTTGAATAATGAAATGCACGCTGCATACATGTTCAATCTTCCACTTCCACTATGATTGCTGATGATGCACTCCACCCTAAGATGTACACTGCGGACAGCAGGGTTTACAACTTCAATTCACCTTTGCATCTACACTATAGACAGTACGAATTTCAACCTTTATTTATTTAATGCATAAACACATATACTGTATGTATTCAGATTTTGTTAAAAAAAAGTTAAAAAAAAGCATTGTTCTATAACTGTTCTGACTACAGGCTTCCATATACACTGTGCACAGTAGGGTTCACAACTTGAATTTACCTTTTCATCGACACTACAGACAGCATTAAATTCATCCTCGATTAATTTAAAGCAGAGAAAAAAATAGTGTTGTTGCACTGCAAGTATGCGCAAGAACCTTCAATCATTGCATTCTGTGAACTATGATAACAAAGAATGTAGACAATTGCGACAAAATGTACCTCCACCACCGGCAATACCAAGTACCTCTGGGACATCACCTTCAACATCACCACCAGACATACGTCCCCATTATGAGAAAGTTACAATGCACTGCGTGAAGAGGAATCATTTAATTTGATATGGGGAGCAATCAGTACACTTAGTTTGCACAGCAATTGATAACCATTGATGCTAGTTTTTTTTCCCCCCCTCAAAGTTCATTTAGACCAGTATGCAACAGTGAATTATTTCAGTACAGCCCGCTCAGACCACGCCTCATCACAGGGTGAGCATATGATAAAGACCACACGTACCACTAACTCAGTACACCGTAAATAATCGCCACATGCCCTTGTTAAGGCAAAATTCAATAGTCAAAACACATTTTTACCAGCGCGCTCTGCCTGAACCACGCATCATCGCAGGCTCCACACAAACCGCACCTACTTCAGTGCACCACAACACATGAACTCTTTATGAGAGAATCTTTTATGTATTATTTCACATACAATGCTCCTACCTTTGTACAGAAGAAGTCATAAACCGTTATGATTAAATATCTGTATATTATATCATGTTTTCTATTCTACTTGTTACCAACAACAACGTAATAAAATGGAGTCGAGCACACATGCCCGTACCCACTTCAACTATCTATCTGTGTCTGTGTATTTATTGTGTTTGTAAAATGCTGCTCTTCCGCCCTACCACATTATATTATGCTGTAAATAGCGTATGCAACCAACTTACCTGTGACAGTCAGTGTGGGCTATTCCTCTTTTTTCTTTTTTGAACGTATATTTATATAGCGGAAAATCAACCCAAAACTATACCAGCTATTTACATGAGCATCGTATTTACAATACATTTTCAGGCACACGTACATTACATCATTACTCTACAATAACAGAATGTGCCACAACTCCGAGACTCAAACACTGATTTCCAGCATCAGGTTGTACAGTGTACCTGAATGACCACATACATATATATATTAGCTGCCCTTCATGTGCCAAAAACTACAACTTAAACCTTTCACAGCCCTGTATTACTACAGCTACAACACTCCACTGAATGTATAATAAACATTCATAATCGCAGAAATACGTCATGTCTACCATAACAGTGAACGAATATAGAGTCAGTGATACTCTGTACCTTCCATGTTGGCCAAGTTGTGGAACTTTACAGATATAATTACACATTTGCTTTTAAGACCCGGGTGACGTCAGCACTACAAAACGGACACCCGAATAACTTAATTTCTCATATAGCTCACAACGGGACCACGCCCATAGCTCCGGAATCATGCTTCAGAGCCTCGCGCAGCACTAGCATACATCAGCCCAGCCCACTCCACTTACGCTACCAGGAAAACACAAAAACGAAACATGGCCCAGATTTCCATTGTAGTGATTTCTTAGTTCCAGGTTTAGTTGTCAGACCTTACAAAACACTAGAACAGGGGTATCGGGCCAAGAAAGCTGCACTTTATCCAATGTATTGTGGTATGGTGAATTTGTTGTGGGTGCTAAGAACCTGAAGTCATATACCCCTAGACTCCCAACATAATTCAAAAACAGCACAGTGGTTCAGCACCCCACACAATGTACAGTTGACAATGATAGTCAAAACAGTAATCCGGAAGAAAACAATTCAGTAGGACTTAAAGTTTTCTTTCTTGCTTTTATTGAAAGTCTTCAAGTAAAAAACGTAACCAACGCGTTTCGTCCGTAGGGCTTCTTCAGGGCGAAAGGTATTCATACGTTTTTTCAAAGGTTTTCTCTCAGGACTTTTTATGTTATATATTTTCAAAGTTTCAGCTGTAAATGGCATTAACGGCCTTATTGTGTAGAGCTGTAATCAAATCCTTTTTTTCAAAACTTTGTGGTCTGAACTTCAGATGTGCAAGGCATAAATGGCCTTTTTATGAAGGATAGCAGTCAATTCCTTCTATGCATCATGATCAAAGGGCCATCAGAAACGTTTTTTTCATTGTTCACAACCCATCTGTTTTCGATCACGAGCAGCGTGTGCTTTCTCCCTCGGTTCCAGTCTCGAGTTTGTAGTTCGAGTTGTCAGACCGGCACACACACTCCCTCATGGCTGGTATACACCCACACCACACCCATCCAACACATCCATCACTACACACGTGACCGTACCTATAAAAAAAGACGGGGCGCACGTGCTGTACGCCATTTTAGAGTTGCTCCCATCGCAAGCGCTGTGATGGCCCGTGCTGGTGGTTCAGATGCCTCATCTAGGCACGAACCACTGAACAGTGGGCCCACCCCCAAGTGCGTGGACTCTTTGGTCAATGAGTTAGTGATACCGGAAGGACTGAGCGGTGAAGAACCTGCGATGATGAAGATGGGAGCACGAGTATGTCTTTAGCCATAGAGATATCAAGACTCAGCAACATATGTGAGACTTCTTAGTGGCAGATCGGGACTACATGATGTAGAAGGTGTCCTGTCCACGAAAAGGTGAGCAGTGAGGCCTGCATGCGCATCCGAGGGAGTCGAAGGGCTGTACAAGACTGAATACAAAAAAACAACGCAGCGATTTAGACGAACGCAGTCCTATATAGTGTATCAAATTGCATGTTTTTTTTTTACAATAGCAGGAACGTTTTTATAATCAGTTAAACGTCCAGAATATAAACTGTACAAATAGTTCTTTTAAATGTGAGAGGGAACATGTGTGAAAGGGTGATGTTATTCAACTCCACATTAAGATAGTAACAATTACCAATCATAACATCTTTCTTTTACTATCTTTTAGATGTAGAGCTTCAGGTTGCATTATGTCCCGGCACGTGGTGAAAATCACACTGGTGACAGAAAGGTGAGCTGCGAATATTCTTTGCAGTCACTCTCTGACTTCCTCTCTCCTTTGATAAAAAAAATTACACACAATGTTAACTTCCCTTTTATCTTACAGGTTGTGTTTCACAAATTGGCGTCCCCTCCAAAACCTCTCAAACTCAACGTTCGAGGATTCTGCGATGATGCGTGGCCATCGTAACAACTTCTGAGAAGGCTGCTTCGACACGTAGTGCACCCTCTTTGAATCAGGCCAATGGCACAAGGTGAGCAAAGAAGCTTGTTTCCGAAACAATGACAAGTCATCTGTGAATGGAGAGAGTGGGTAGTGCGCAGCAGCTTGACTGCGTAGGAATGTACAATTACCTCCAGCCAGTGAGAATAGATAGTTTACAACAGTTTGAAGGGCAGATGCATGAGCCCCTAGCGCCAATTATGTGTCACTTTTAACATGGGAAAAGTGGCACAAGGAGCTTCTAAATCTGCCTCTGACTTCCCAAGAAAAACACTCACCTCTGGACTCTGCGAGTCAATGGGGTGCAACAGTCTGGATACCCAATATTGAGAACTCACCACTATGCAGTGGGAAAGCATGGGATATTGTACCTTGGGAAAAAACAGCGCACAGACACCTCCTTACAGTGGAATATAGTATCCTGAGTGTACAAATAAATAAACCAAAAACAAATGTGTGCATTTGTATGTACTATGCTTTCACTAACTCTATATACTATCTTTCAGAACACTAAACTGGAGGGTGCAGTATGAAGCAGCTCGTCCTTGGACACACAACGGCAAAGACAAAAGGTGAGCTACGAGTATTTTCTCCAGTATTAACTGCTCCATCTATAACTTTCTCTCTCTCACACTTATAATGTTTTTTCTCTCTTTCTCTCGCTCACTTTCTCTCACATCGTTTCTCTTTCTCTTTTAAAGTTATGGCTGCTGCTGTCCACTCTGACGTGTAGAACCAAAGCTGAGTTCAAGTTGTGAACTATGTTGGTCACAGTGTTTACACAAGGTAAGCAGAGTGGCCTAGATATACAATCCCTTTGATTAAATGCATTAGAATTTAAAAGACCTTATTTACAAGCACCTTGTGCCACTTTTGCGTCACTTTCAACATGGGAAAAGTAACACAAAAGTGGCGCAAGAGTCTTGTAAATAAGCCCTAAAGAATATTGTCCTGCATAATGACTTGATCTCTCACCTAATTCTGTCTCATCTCTGAATCATCTTAAAGACCTGTTGATCTGTAATGTAAATCTGACTCAGTAGGCACTTCCATACAGACACCGCTTGAACGCAGGCCTATAAGACAAGTGAAATGTATCAGGCACACTGCACACGTAGAAATAGGGAAATATCGTCAAGTGCCACCTTGACTTGTAATGTTTGACCTCATTTAGTCACATTGATCTAACTTTAAACACTAATTTTCTCTTTTGTTTTGCAGATTACCTACCGTACTTCTTTTGGAGTCCATATCAAATTTTGTTTATTATATTGTTTTGTTAAAGTTATGTTTCTAGTTATTTATTGTATTGTTATCTTTAAGTTATGTTTCAAGTTATTTATTGTTGTTTTAATAAAAGTTAATAACAAAAAGTATATACGTCTTTTTTTGGGGGGGATGCGGTCCCCAATAGAAATTATATTTATAATTTAAAGTATAATTCTGAGGCTAACTCTTTACCAGATCTTTACCAGAGTCTATAGCTACGACTAACGGTTCCTATGGAAACGTTTTAAAACTCCAGCACAGTAACTTTTTCCATTAGCAACATAGTGTGGTGAACTTCTAACTTCTGTGCTCAGGTAAGTGTTCCATGAACTGTTACTATGGTAACAGGCAGAAAGCCGTTTGGAGGTAGCGTTGAAAGGTACTGGCTGTACATAAAACGTTATATTTACCCTGGATCCTCTATAAGACAGAAAGGAAAGCAAAGTAAAACAAAACACTGTTTACCAGATTTACAAGCCCCTTGCACCACTTTCGCGTCCAAGCTCCCCCCTACAAAATTAGAAGTGTGTGGGCCTCAACGACGCCCCTCAAGCCCCGGGAACCACCACCCCCGGGGATTTGTGTATTGTGGGAGGCAGGCTGCGTGGCCCTCCGCCTGGTGACCTCGTGGGCACTAGGGACCGCCACGCCCAGGGCCGGTTCCTACAGTGCCTACCCCCGGGACACTGCTGTTTGCTATGAAAGGGTGAGAGTCTTGCGCCTTCCACCCTCCCATAGCAAACTTAGTTTGCATTTTTGAAAGACAGAGCAGTGAAACCGGTTCTCACTTTCAAAATCCAAAGCAGATTGCATTTCCACATACAAGTTAGCATCTCCCCTTTGTTGAAAAGCGATGCCAGCTCCCGAAGGACGCAGGAAGCCGGCGAGACCATGAGGGCATTGTGGCTCCCCTCACGGTCCCCAACATTTTTTATATGACCCGGGGATACGATCCCCAGGAATATTAGAAAGTACTGATAGGGGCTATTTTTTAATGGAAAAAGTAAAAGTTGCGCACCCAGCGCTGCGCTCAGTGCGGCCCCCCTGGTGTGCACGCGCTGGATGCACGACTCATAATCTGTAGGCTGCGCAGCTCCAGCTCCTTTGCTGCAAAACTTCTACACGTTTGGGAGCTGGCATTACTTTTCCACATCAGGAGCTACTAACATGCAGCTCCCCATGTGGAAAAGCAATCTGATTTAGATTTTGAAATAGAGAACAGGTTTCCCGATGCCCGGTTCAGTCAATGTCCTTGCCAAGAACCTAGGGGTCTGGTTCGGGGAAGACCTCCGATTTTGAGGGGCATATCAAGAAGCTGGCAGGAGGCTGTTTCGGGACCCTTAAGGCGTTGCGGATGCTTTTTCCCTATTTGCCTGCCTCAGCAAGAGAGTCAGTTGCTAGAGCTTTAATTCTCTCGCGACTTGACTATGCCAATGGCCTGCTGAGTGGATCCCCGGCTTATATGGTGAGACGTCTCCAGGTGATCCAAAACGCAACCGTCAGACTGTTGGGTAATATCCCCAGTCGGGTCAGCGCTAGGAATCACCTGCAGAGCCTGCACTGGCTGCCAGTCTCCCAGAGGATTACTTTTAAAATTTTGACCCTGGCCCACAAAGCTATCTATGGACAAGGCCCCGCCTACCTGATGAAACGATTTAGGCGCTACTCTCCTAAGCGACCTTTGCGTTCTGCCGCTCAACATCTGCTTCAGGTCCCGCTCTTCCGGCTTTCTCGGCTGGGAGGGCAATCAGTGGCGGTGAAGGCCGCCTTGGCTTGGAATGAGCTCCCTCTATCCTTGCGAGCTACGGTGAACTTTATTTCTTTTAAAAAAGGGCTGAAAACCCATTTGGTTCGGCTAGCTTTTTAGTTTTTGTGCTGTGTAGGGTAGGCTGCATATTCTGTCTTTTCTTCTTCGCGCCAGGATACTCCGGCAGTAATGGAGCGCGTTATAAAACAGCATAATAATAATAATAATAATTTCCAATGGGAGGCCGGGATGGGCACCCCGGGACACTGCAAGAGCCGGCCCTCCCATAATACATAAAGCCCCGGAGAGTGGTAGTCCCCGGGGCTTTGGAGACCTTACAGCCCCCCTCCCCAGCCATGATTTTTTTTTTTAGCCCGGGGGGTAACAGGGCCCTCAAGTGCTCCAGGAGGGGACCACGTACTCCCCCTCCCACAATGCATAAAGCCCCAAGGGGTGATGGTCCCCATGGGTTTGAGGACCTTTGACCCCTCCCCCCACCATTTTTTTCTTTTTAGCCCCGGGGAGTGGTGGTCCCCGAGACTGGGGGGCCCTCTGGGCTCCACATAAAATGTAAAAATTTTGCCCCGGTATTTGATCCCCTCAGATTTATTTTATTTATTTTATTTATTTTACATCACAGTCCACGCACCCGAAACGCACCTGCTAGTTTTTTTTTTTTAATGTGGGCCCTGGGGGTCCTTCTGGGACCCCCTAAGCAGGTATAGATGGTAAAATTATTTCTACCCTGCCCCCTTTCTCCGTTTTGCACACATATTCCACTGTCTCCCTCAGCCTCGCTTCTACCGACGCACAAAAGGGCTGTCAAAAGTTCCTGGTTTCAAATGTTTACAACCACTTGACAGCCAATAAGCATTCAGCGTGTGATCGGGATGGTGCGCTTATGGTACGATGACAATCCTCGCATCCTCCGTGGATCCACCGCGCCTATAGATATATAAATGACTTTAACTATAATTTTCTCAGGAACTACTGAACAGATTGACACCATATAAGCAAAAGGCACAAGTCTGAACTGTGGACTACCTCTTTGCCAGATTTGGCGTATTCCGTTCAACCGTTCAAGCTGTAGGTGTGGCTAGAAGTCATATGGTAAAACACGTTTTGGGACCCCTCCTTTTTTCTCAGCCCCCACTTGACGAATCACCCCCAAACTTTCAGGGAAGGAGCGGAACTGAGCTTGCCAAAAGTTTGGAACATTTTGAAAAGATTCATCAATCGGCGAATAGAATGTTGTGGATTTCCTATGCATAATAGGTCCTAACTATAACTACCTACTGGCGACCGCCAGTAGGTTTTATATATATATATATATATATGGAAAAGCAAATTGCGCAAGCGCTTTGGAGAAGGCTCACCGCAGCCTCCAACCATCCGGCTTGCATGTGGCTCCCAAGCAAATACTGCAGGCTCTCTCTTAGGTTGCTTGAATGTCCGACGCGTTTCGGGGCCAAAAACCCGCCCCTTATTCATGGACTGCCAAAGAAACACCATGCTCGGTTTGTGCTTTCTGAATCCATTTTATTCAAAAAGAGGGTGTCGTCCGCCATAAGTGGGTGGAGTTTCGGCACCAGGACTCCTGGAGCTTGTAGTTCCTGGAGTTTTGTAGTCCTGCAAATCGAGTGGGTTATGCAATCTTGAGTAGACTGGTGTTGCTTGGCATGTAGTAATGTCATTAGAGTCCTTTAGTAGGACGCGAGGGAGGCTTCAGTCTTTGCTTCATTCTTCTCTGGAGACTGTGCTGAATGACGATGATCGTTTGCATCGTCTCAGGCTCCAATACGTGGATATTTGTTCCTGTATTGAGGCGGAGCTCCTCTCCGCGACCAAGGCAGGCCGCTGGACAATGGAAAAGCAAATTGCGCAAGCGCTTTGGAGAAGGCTCACCGCAGCCTCCAACCATCCGGCTTGCATGTGGCTCCCAAGCAAATACTGCAGGCTCTCTCTTAGGTTGCTTGAATGTCCGACGCGTTTCGGGGCCAAAAACCCGCCCCTTATTCATGGACTGCCAAAGAAACACCATGCTCGGTTTGTGCTTTCTGAATCCATTTTATTCAAAAAGAGGGTGTCGTCCGCCATAAGTGGGTGGAGTTTCGGCACCAGGACTCCTGGAGCTTGTAGTTCCTGGAGTTTTGTAGTCCTGCAAATCGAGTGGGTTATGCAATCTTGAGTAGACTGGTGTTGCTTGGCATGTAGTAATGTCATTAGAGTCCTTTAGTAGGACGCGAGGGAGGCTTCAGTCTTTGCTTCATTCTTCTCTGGAGACTGTGCTGAATGACGATGATCGTTTGCATCGTCTCAGGCTCCAATACGTGGATAATTGTTCCTGTATTGAGGCGGAGCTCCTCTCCGCGACCAAGGCAGGCCGCTGGACAATGGAAAAGCAAATTGCGCAAGCGCTTTGGAGAAGGCTCACCACAGCCTCCAACCATCCGGCTTGCATGTGGCTCCCAAGCAAATACTGCAGGCTCTCTCTTAGGTTGCTTGAATGTCCGACGCGTTTCGGGGCCAAAAACCCGCCCCTTATTCATGGACTGCCAAAGAAACACCATGCTCGGTTTGTGCTTTCTGAATCCATTTTATTCAAAAAGAGGGTGTCGTCCGCCATAAGTGGGTGGAGTTTCGGCACCAGGACTCCTGGAGCTTGTAGTTCCTGGAGTTTTGTAGTCCTGCAAATCGAGTGGGTTATGCAATCTTGAGTAGACTGGTGTTGCTTGGCATGTAGTAATGTCATTAGAGTCCTTTAGTAGGACGCGAGGGAGGCTTCAGTCTTTGCTTCATTCTTCTCTGGAGACTGTGCTGAATGACGATGATCGTTTGCATCGTCTCAGGCTCCAATACGTGGATAATTGTTCCTGTATTGAGGCGGAGCTCCTCTCCGCGACCAAGGCAGGCCGCTGGACAATGGAAAAGCAAATTGCGCA
The DNA here is from genome assembly GCF_964263255.1 of Lissotriton vulgaris. Lineage (NCBI taxonomy): Eukaryota > Metazoa > Chordata > Amphibia > Caudata > Salamandridae > Lissotriton > Lissotriton vulgaris. Next base: position 477,886,871 of record NC_141698.1, on the reverse strand, counting down.
AGCGCTTTGGAGAAGGCTCACCGCAGCCTCCAACCATCCGGCTGGCATGTGGCTCCCAAGCAAATACTGCAGGCTCTCTCTTAGGTTGCTTGAATGTCCGACGCGTTTCGGGGCCAAAAACCCGCCCCTTATTCATGGACTGCCAAAGAAACACCATGCTCGGTTTGTGCTTTCTGAATCCATTTTATTCAAAAAGAGGGTGTCGTCCGCCATAAGTGGGTGGAGTTTCGGCACCAGGACTCCTGGAGCTTGTAGTTCCTGGAGTTTTGTAGTCCTGCAAATCGAGTGGGTTATGCAATCTTGAGTAGACTGGTGTTGCTTGGCATGTAGTAATGTCATTAGAGTCCTTTAGTAGGACGCGAGGGAGGCTTCAGTCTTTGCTTCATTCTTCTCTGGAGACTGTGCTGAATGACGATGATCGTTTGCATCGTCTCAGGCTCCAATACGTGGATAATTGTTCCTGTATTGAGGCGGAGCTCCTCTCCGCGACCAAGGCAGGCCGCTGGACAATGGAAAAGCAAATTGCGCAAGCGCTTTGGAGAAGGCTCACCGCAGCCTCCAACCATCCGGCTTGCATGTGGCTCCCAAGCAAATACTGCAGGCTCTCTCTTAGGTTGCTTGAATGTCCGACGCGTTTCGGGGCCAAAAACCCGCCCCTTATTCATGGACTGCCAAAGAAACACCATGCTCGGTTTGTCCTTTCTGAATCCATTTTATTCAAAAAGAGGGTGTCGTCCGCCATAAGTGGGTGGTGTTTCTTTGGCAGTCCATGAATAAGGGGCGGGTTTTTGGCCCCGAAACGCGTCGGACATTCAAGCAACCTAAGGGAGAGCCTGCAGTATTTGCTTGGGAGCCACATGCAAGCCGGATGGTTGGAGGCTGCGGTGAGCCTTCTCCAAAGCGCTTGCGCAATTTGCTTTTCCATTGTCCAGCGGCCTGCCTTGGTCGCGGAGAGGAGCTCCGCCTCAATACAGGAACAATTATCCACGTATTGGAGCCTGAGACGATGCAAACGATCATCGTCATTCAGCACAGTCTCCAGAGAAGAATGAAGCAAAGACTGAAGCCTCCCTCGCGTCCTACTAAAGGACTCTAATGACATTACTACATGCCAAGCAACACCAGTCTACTCAAGATTGCATAACCCACTCGATTTGCAGGACTACAAAACTCCAGGAACTACAAGCTCCAGGAGTCCTGGTGCCGAAACTCCACCCACTTATGGCGGACGACACCCTCTTTTTGAATAAAATGGATTCAGAAAGCACAAACCGAGCATGGTGTTTCTTTGGCAGTCCATGAATAAGGGGCGGGTTTTTGGCCCCGAAACGCGTCGGACATTCAAGCAACCTAAGAGAGAGCCTGCAGTATTTGCTTGGGAGCCACATGCAAGCCGGATGGTTGGAGGCTGCGGTGAGCCTTCTCCAAAGCGCTTGCGCAATTTGCTTTTCCATTGTCCAGCGGCCTGCCTTGGTCGCGGAGAGGAGCTCCGCCTCAATACAGGAACAATTATCCACGTATTGGAGCCTGAGACGATGCAAACGATCATCGTCATTCAGCACAGTCTCCAGAGAAGAATGAAGCAAAGACTGAAGCCTCCCTCGCGTCCTACTAAAGGACTCTAATGACATTACTACATGCCAAGCAACACCAGTCTACTCAAGATTGCATAACCCACTCGATTTGCAGGACTACAAAACTCCAGGAACTACAAGCTCCAGGAGTCCTGGTGCCGAAACTCCACCCACTTATGGCGGACGACACCCTCTTTTTGAATAAAATGGATTCAGAAAGCACAAACCGAGCATGGTGTTTCTTTGGCAGTCCATGAATAAGGGGCGGGTTTTTGGCCCCGAAACGCGTCGGACATTCAAGCAACCTAAGAGAGAGCCTGCAGTATTTGCTTGGGAGCCACATGCAAGCCGGATGGTTGGAGGCTGCGGTGAGCCTTCTCCAAAGCGCTTGCGCAATTTGCTTTTCCATTGTCCAGCGGCCTGCCTTGGTCGCAGAGAGGAGCTCCGCCTCAATACAGGAACAATTATCCACGTATTGGAGCCTGAGACGATGCAAACGATCATCGTCATTCAGCACAGTCTCCAGAGAAGAATGAAGCAAAGACTGAAGCCTCCCTCGCGTCCTACTAAAGGACTCTAATGACATTACTACATGCCAAGCAACACCAGTCTACTCAAGATTGCATAACCCACTCGATTTGCAGGACTACAAAACTCCAGGAACTACAAGCTCCAGGAGTCCTGGTGCCGAAACTCCACCCACTTATGGCGGACGACACCCTCTTTTTGAATAAAATGGATTCAGAAAGCACAAACCGAGCATGGTGTTTCTTTGGCAGTCCATGAATAAGGGGCGGGTTTTTGGCCCCGAAACGCGTCGGACATTCAAGCAACCTAAGAGAGAGCCTGCAGTATTTGCTTGGGAGCCACATGCAAGCCGGATGGTTGGAGGCTGCGGTGAGCCTTCTCCAAAGCGCTTGCGCAATTTGCTTTTCCATATATATATATATATATATATTTTTTTTTCACTGAAAAAACCATAGGTTATAGACCATATATAATTAGGAATTAGCATTTACAAAACCTTATTTTACTCACACAAAACCATTGAAATTCGCATATATAGTTAGCTGCACTAACTATTTATCGCGCACCCGCAATCCACTGCTGATGATGTCACATATTACATCATTCATGACATGGTCAGTGACATCACTGATGACATCATCCAGTAATTGTATGTTTCTCTAAAGTTAAAATATGTCTTACATATTGAAGAATGAGTGGATGTATAAGTGTCTGGATGAAGGATTTAGTAGGTGCATGACTGACTGTATGAGAGAGTGATTAAATGTGTCTCACTGAGTGCATTGGTTAGTGACTAAACTGTCTTAATTTGTGCATCATTATAACTGTTGTCCTGTAAACTGCTGCATGTGTTGATCAGTAGCTATATGAGTAACTATATGGGTTATTGATTGGTTGCCCAAGTATTTGTATGGGAGAGTGAGTGTGTGTGTGTGGGTGGCTAGGAGGTGTGTGACTCTGTGCATAGATGTGTGAACAGTTGATTCACTAGATGTATGGGTTCAAAACTGCATGTGGAAACAGATGTATGGGTGGTTGACTGTGTGCATGAGTGTATTGGTGAGTGAATGGATATCTCAGTGCTACATGTCAAAGTAAGTACATTTGTAAAACACAGTACATGTGAGAGTTGACATATATAAATTACTGTGTATAAAAGCCAGTGAATGTGTGAGTGGCTGCATGGATCATTAAAAACTTGTATCAGTGATTGTATAAGAGAGTTAATATGTGTTAGAATATGTTTGAATAAGTAAGGTGTGTATAACTGTATAGTTGAGGAAATGGAGGTGTGATTGATTCTTTGCATGACTGACTAGGTGTATGAGTAACTCCATGGATGAGTGACAGTCTGTGAGTGTCTGTTTACACTGAGTGTATCTAAGGTTATATTAGAGTCTGAAGAGGTTCATCGTATTATCACACGAATGATGTCATCAGTGATGTTAGCAGTGATGTCATTTGAGTTGTCATCAGTCATATCATCAGTGATGTCACTGACCATGTCATGAATGATGTAATATGTGACATCATCAGCAGTGGATTGCGGGTGCGCGATATATAGTTAGTGCAACTAACTATATAAGCGAATTTCAATGGTTTTGTGTGAGTAAAATAAGGTTTTGTAAATGCTAATTCCTAACTATATATGGTCTATAACCTATGATTTTTTCAGTGAATTTTCAAGGTTTTGTAAATGCTAATTCCTAACTATATATGGTCTGTAACCTATGGTTTTTTCAGTGAATTTCAATGGTTTTTTAATAGCAAATATCAAAAGCTGTAAAATGTATTCTTCTTTTAAAGGAAAAATATATTTTATATGTATTTAATATAATTTTTTTATGCATTGCCAAACCCTGACCTCTTAATAGTGCACTGTGGTGGAAATGATTTGTGCACTATGACTGGGGTTGGTCTGGAAATGCTTTTAAAGGACACCTTTCATCAATTGATGACACTTTTTCATCAAACTGCCTTGGTATATTCCAATATATGCCAAAGACAGAAATGGAACTGGTCCAACCAATTTTGTCCACAATTTGAGAAAGCACGGAAACATGTGAATAAATCTGTTTCTGCTTACATGAGAGACTTTAGAATGGGTTCAATATACAACAACAACTTGCGTTACAACATGCAAGACATCTACAGAGGAGATAGTGTGCACTTCTCAGATGAGGGGAATAGAATATTCCTCCTGAATTTAAGACTGTGCATTGAAACCTACTTGTAGGTAAATAAATCAGCAAAAGAACCCAAAGGCTCTTTTCAGAGCTACCCTACCTCTGATCATTCAAAACGTTTATCTTTTTCTAACTTTTTTCACTATCTTTCACCAAAGTACGCTCCCCGGTATGCTTACCGGTGCGCATACCGGGCGCTCCCCAAGTGATTTTATTTATTTATTTATTTTTTATTTTTTTGCCTATGTGAGCGTCCTAAGCCCTCCTCAGAAAACCTAGAGGGTCAGGAAGTGTCTACCGTGCCCCCTTCTACCCATTCTTCTACCCATTCCGAACATTGTTTGCCCTCCATCTTGTGTCTCAATTCTACCAAAACACAAAATGGAGGACTCTCGTAACGCTGCCGATACGCGTACCGGGGCGCGCACCGGTAAGCGCTCGCTAAAAAAAGGTGGGAAAGTAATTTACAGAAAAACCACTGGAGACACTTTCATCAAATATAGAATAGGCCCTACTACATAGCAGTCACTACCAATTACCCAAATTTGGTGGTATTCCATTGAGCCATTTGGGCTGTAGCCCTGTCTAAATATCCTGAGGTAAATTACATGACAAAAACACATATGAAAGTGTTAGAATTTTTAACCAATTAAAATGTTACTTACATATTGTACTTTTATGTGCTGACATTTGATTGGTTAAGTACATGAATATATATAAAAAATGAGAGGGAAACACAGCCATTTTGACTAACACTACCTAAGGTACATTTGGAAAAGAATTTGACAGAAAACTTCAACTAATTTTGTAAAACGTTTTCAGATAGTTATATACTGTCCCTCTACAAGAGTTAGACATTGAGAAAGGCTTATTTATTTAAATTATTGATTGAGTTAGGCTTCTGTGGTATAATTATGAATTTACTTAGACTTCATCACAGGCACTTTTTAATAGTTCTACTTCCTGCCTGAAACCATACACTGCCCAAAGATAACTTCACTGTTAAAAACTCACAAGTACCTGTCTGAACTTAAACCCAACAGTGCCCTATATCTAATGATATATTTATTTTTTATGCAATTTACAGCAAGAAAATGGAAGCACAACACAATGAAAATAATATTTCATTTCAAATTAATATGGAAAACAATCCTAAGGAAGACAAAGAAGAAATAGACTTTTTGGATGACACTGTAGACCAAGACTTAATTAAATGTGTTGAAGAAATTGAATCATGGAATGAAAAGGAGGACATACCAGATAAATTAATGTTGCAAATTCTTTTAGATTTTGAAAAATCAGAACAATAAATTTAAATTTTAAAAGTTAAAATTGTTTGAGACATTATTCTTTTTTATATGAAAATTATGAAATAGTACCCAAAAAGATATATTATAAAGTGAGACTTAAAATATACTGTGCAACTTTTTTGTGTTACATAGTAAGTTTGCTAATAGTTACTTCCTTTCTCCAACTATATTATCTCCAATATTTAGTTAACATCTCTTTATCATCTCCTACCTCCATATTGTTTCAGCTTTCCTGACAGACTATGGTATGAATTCAATATACCACAATAACTTCTGAAACAACATGCAAGATATCTACAAAGGAGACGGTGTATATTAAATTTTCGACTCAGCATTGGTACCTACATGTTGCTACTTAAATAAAAAATAAAAAAATAAAAAATAAAAGAACAATCAATAAATATACAATATTTGAAAAGTCTATCATTCTTTTTTCCCCATACTACGCTTCCCGGACCGCTTCCCGGTGCCCGTACCGCGCGCTCCCCCGCAAAAAAAACGAAATTTTTTTTGCCCCGCAGGGCCCTTTTAAAGCCCCCACATCAAACCTAGGGGATCAGGGGGGTCTACCCTGCCCCCTTATGGTCATTTCCCCCTCTGTTTTGGCCACCTCTTGTGTCTCAATCCTACAGAGACACAAGATGGCGGCCGCTCCGGACTGTTTAGAATGTTTACAGACACCCGAGAGCCAATCAGCCTTCCGCGCGCAAGTCGCGTAGCGTGCCCGGAGCGCTCCCCGGTGTGCGTACCGGGGCGCGCTTACAGATATGTATATTTTTTTTAACCTAAATTACTCAAAATCCACTAGAGCACATATCTTGAGACCTAGCAAAGGCACATCGGACTACCAGTCCCTACAATTTTGCCAAGTTTCATAGAAATCCATTCAGCCGTTCGAGCTAAAAGTGAGTCCAACCGCCCTATGGAAAACTCAATGTTAAAAACACGTTTTGGGACCCCCCTTTTTTCTCGGACCCCACTTCACGAAACCCCCCCACCCTTTCAGGGGACGCTCAGAAACAAAATGTGCCATTTTCCTGAAAATTTCAACCAATACCGTCCATCAACGCCAAAGTTATTCAACATAGAATTTGCAAAAATCCCTATTCAAAAAAATCCTAACTATATATACCTACTGACGACCGCCAGTAGGTAATATGTATATATATATATATATATATATATATATATATATATATATATATATATATATATATATATATATATATACAGCTCCAAGATGTGTCCATCAGTTGAGTATCACTCAGCCAACAGCAGCTCTCTTTTCATGGTATGGACGGATACCGCTACAGTCATTCACAGCCTCTGTGAAGGTATGCCTGTCGCGTTTCAAAAGCTCCCCAGCTTTCTCTTCAGAGGCTTCCACGGAGAGGATGCGTGTATATGACGTACCCATTTAAATACTGCACTCCCTCCAATGGGACTCTGTGCATTTTGGGAACTGTGGTTTGAAATCTTCATCCCCCAAATAGATACACGCATTATATTCTGTGTGAGCGGACCCTTCCTAAATCCTCTGCTGTTGACCAACATTGTCGATTTGGTAAACACCTTGTCGAGTGGCCCCCTGTTTTCGGGGGGTTGGTGCAGACTCCGCGGCAGGACGGCCGCGAATACATACAGCTCCAAGATGTGTCCATCAGTTTAGTCTCACTCGGCCAACAGCAGCTCTCTTTTCATGGTATGGACGGATACCGCTACAGTCATTCACAGCCTCCGTCTAGGTATGCCTGACGCGTTTTGAAAGCTCCTCAGCTTTCCCTTCAGAGGCTTCCACGGAGAGGATGCGTGTATATGACGTACCCATTTAAATACTGCGCTCCCTCTAATGGGACTCTGTGCATTGTGGGAACTGTGGCTCGAAATCTTCATCCCCCAAATAGATACATGCATTATATTCTGTGTGAGCGGACCCGTTTCTAAATCCTCTGCTGTTGACCAACATTGTTGATTTGATAAATACCCTGTCGAGTGGCCCCCTGTTTTCGCGGGGTTGGTGCAGACTCCGCGGCAGGACGGCCGCGGGTACATACAGCTCCAAGATGTGTCCATCAGTTGAGTCTCACTCGGCCAACAGCAGCTCTCTTTTCATGGTATGGACGGATACCGCTACAGTCATTCACAGCCTCCGCGTACGTATGCCTGACGCGTTTCGAAAGCTCACCAGCTTTCTCTTCAGAGGCTTCCACGGAGAGGATGCATGTATATGACGTACCCATTTAAATACTGCACTCCCTCCAATGGGACTCTGTGCATTGTGGGAACTGTAGTTCGTAATCTTCATCCCCCAAATGTATGCATGCATTATATTCTGTGTGAGCGGACCCGTCCTAAATCCTCTGCTGTTGACCCACATTGTCGATTTGGTAAATACCTTGTCGAGGGGCCCCCTGTTTTCACGGGGTTGGTGCAGACTCCGCGGCAGAACGGCCGCGAATACATACAGCTCCAAGATGTGTCCATCAGTTGAGTCTCACTCGGCCAACAGCAGCTCCCTTTTCATGGTATGGACTGATTCCGCTACAGTCATTCACAGCCTCCGTGTAGGTATGCCTGACGCGTTTCGAAAGCTCATCAGCTTTCTCTTCAGAGGCTTCCACGGAGAGGATGCGTGTATATGACGTACCCATTTAAATACTGCACTCCCTCCAATTGGACTCTGTGCATTGTGTACTGTGGTTTGAAATATTCATCCCCCAAATAGATACACGCATTATATTCTATGTGAGCGGACCCTTCCTTAATCCTCTGCTGTTGACCAACATTGTCGATTTGGTAAATACCTTGTCGAGTGGCCCCCTGTTTTCGCGGGGTTGGTGCAGACTCCGCGGCAGGACAGCCGCGAGTACATACAGCTCCAAGATGTGTCCATCAGTTGAGTCTCACTCGGCCAACAGCAGCTCTCTTTTCATGGTATGGACGGATACCGCTACAGTCATTCACAGCCTCCGTGTAGGTATGCCTGACGCGTTTCGAAAGCTCCTCAGCTTTCCCTTCAGAGGCTTCCATGGAGAGGATGCGTGTATGTGACGTACCCATTTAAATACTGCACTCCCTCCTATGGGACTCTGTGCATTGTGGGATCTGTGGCTCGAAATCTTCATCCCCCAAATAGATACACGCATTATATTCTGTGTGAGCGGACCCGTCCTAAATCCTCTGCTGTTGACCAACATTGTCCATTCGGTAAATACCTTGTCGAGTGGCCCCCTGTTTTCGCCGCGTTGGTGCAGACTCCACGGCAGGACAGCCGCGGGTACATACAGCTCCAAGATGTGTCCATCAGTTGAGTCTCACTCGGCCAACAGCAGCTCTCTTTTCATGGTATGGACTGATACCGCTACAGTCATTCACAGCCTCCGTGTAGGTATGCCTGATGCGTTTCGAAAGCTCCTCAGCTTTCTCTTCAGAGGCTTCCACGGAGAGGATGCATGTATATGACGTACCCATTTAAATACTGCACTCCCTCCAATGGGACTCTGTGCATTGTGGGAACTGTGGTTCGTAATCTTCATCCCCCAAATGGATACATGCATTATATTCTGTGTGAGCGGACCCGTCCTAAATCCTCTGCTGTTGACCCACATTGTCGATTTGGTAAATACCTTGTCGAGTGGCCCCCTGTTTTCACGGGGTTGGTGCAGACTCCGCGGCAGAACGGCCGCGAATACATACAGCCCCAAGATGTGTCCATCAGTTGAGTCTCATGCGGCCAACAGCAGCTCCCTTTTCATGGTATGGGCGGATACCGCTACAGTCATTCACAGCCTCCGTGTAGGTATGCCTGACGCGTTTCGAAAGCTCATCAGCTTTCTCTTCAGAGGCTTCCACGGAGAGGATGCGTGCATATGACGTACCCATTTAAATACTGCACTCCCTCCAATGGGACTCTGTGCATTGTGGGAACTGTGGTTCGTAATCTTCATCCCCCAAAAGGATACACACATTATATTCTATATATATTTCAATGTGTATTGAAGAATGAGGGGATGTATGAGTGTCTGTATGGATGATTTAGTGGGTGCGTGACTGACTGTATAAGTTAGTGATTATACATGTCTCATTTTGTCCCGGTGGTTTAGCCTATACTTGAAGCACTATCCATAAGGCCAAAGTATGGATCCTAGAGCATTTACATGCAATAAAAAACTTGGACAAAGCCTACCCCATAGCCCGCCATTTTCAAAGTCACCAAGAACAGAACACCAATTTATTGAGTTTTGCAGTATTGGATTTTGTTACGGCAGATATACGGGGAGGCAACAGATTAAAAGAACTCCGCAGATTAGAGTCTAAGCTCATCATACAATATAGGACTCTTACCCCTTCAGGCTACAACTGTGATGAGGAGTTAGCCGTTCATTTAGGGTAATCAGTCTATTTGTGACAAATGTTAATTCAGCTGTATGTAAGTACCTTCCAGAGAATGCCCAGAACTTTTAAATGCCGCAGAGCAAACTGTGATTTTAACTGCTTTGATCGTACTGTGCTTTATTATTTAGGTTACTTTTTTTGTATATGGGTGACACATTGTTATTATGATTTTTTGTTCATTTTCAGATCTGACTTGCATAAGTTGAAGAAATTAAATGTAGTAATGAGCTGTGTGCATCATGCCGCAAAATGGAAAGTTGATGCTTAGGCCACTGAGGTTGGTCTGGATTATTTATTAGCCCACTGGGGCTCAATCAACAGGCAACACACGGAGACTTTTGTATCCGTGCAACAAAGAAATGCGATGTGCTGCCTACATGGGCACTGACTGTAATGTGGTTGATTTGTTGTTCACATTTACTGAGAATTGATACTCATGTGATTTGGCAATCTAAAGAAGAGATCAGTCCTATGTAATTGGTTACTTTATGCAACACTGTTTCTTTAAGCTACAGCTTTATTGTGTGCAATGAGCACGAACAAACACTGTTCAATTACTAGCGGCAGCACAAGGTAGATTTATGCTTTCACTTATGCTTGCATTTAGGTTTTCTTTTATTTACGTTTAAGAATCAGGCATTTTCACATTTATGCTTACTTTGGCTTTGTATGTAAGACGTACTCTGACAGGAAACAAACGGCATGATGCATTTCGGCATAGCGTGCCTTCTTCAGATGCCTAATGTTTGTAGAATTCACCTGCACACAACGGGTTCCACTGAGGGGAAGATGAATTTCAACCCGCAGCTACGAGTTGATTGGCTGCAGACACACTAGCGGAAGTCCTTGCCCCAGTGGGCGGTGTCCGCAGCTCTCCCAGGATTGTGGTCATTGTAGTGTGAGGGGGTCATCTGTCTTTATCTACACCCTACCAACAATACTAACAGCGCACCAGTGTCACTTCCCTTAGTAGGCAGCGGTGACGCGATGCAGTCATCTCCCAATGTTAATGGCCTGTCGATGCGCTGTCAGCTGCGGTGGCTCGGCGTCTTCCCAAGAGCATTGAGACTTTCAATGTGTATTGAAGAATGAGTGGATGTATGAGTGTCTGTATGGATGATTTAGTGGGTGTGCGACTGACTGTATAAGTTAGTGATTATACATGTCTCCGTGAATGTATGGGTGAGTGACTAATCTGTGTTAATGTATGTATCAGTCTGTCAGTGGTGTGTAAGTGGCTGCATGGGTTGGTAAGTAGTTACATGAGAGTCTATATGGGCTATTGATTGGTTGTATGAGTACCTGTATGGGGTTCATCCCCACTTTTTATTTGATCCCTAAAATTCATAAGGACTCCACAAATCCCCCGGGGAGACCTATTATTTCGGCCATAAATAGTTCATTGGAAAATGTATCCACATATATTGACTTTTTCCTTCAGGATTTGGTTAGAGGACTGCAATCTTATGTTCAGGACACCTCAGATTTTATTCGGAAGATTGACTTTGTAAAATGGGGCCCTGAAATGCTTTTAATGACTTTGGATGTGTCGGACCTTTACATTTCTATCGGACATTATGATGGACTGAAGGCCATAGAACATTTTCTTGACAAACGTCCAATGCATTTAGCAGCCCACAATAAGATGTTACTGTCCATGATAAGAATGTGCTTGGAGCAAAACTATTTTTTATTTAACAACCAGATTTTCCAACAGACCAGGGGTGTTGCGATGGGGACCTGTTTCTCCCCCAGTTACGCATGTTTACACATGGGACTGTGGGAGGAACAGGTCCTATTGCAGCAACTCAGAGGCACTATGGAGCAGAACATCATTGTGTACCTCCGCTATATGGATGATTTGTTCTTTGTCTGGCGGGGGACAGAAACAGCAGCTAAGGAATTTGTCAGGGAACTCAACAACAACAGTCTGAATCTAGAATTTACATCTCACCTTCATGCAACCTCCATCTGTTTCCTAGACATGCAATTTTATGTGGACAATAACATCTTAGCCACTAAACTTTACAGGAAACCCACGGCTGGTAACACGATCCTGCATGCCACAAGTAACCTCCGCACCACCTTATCCGCAGCGTCCCCTAAGGGACGCTGCGGATAAGATGCAGGTTGAGTGTGAAAAGACTCGACCTAATCTCACACATCAACTCCATGGCCAAGAGCGCATGTTATCAACTGCGCCTTTTATGGGAGATTTGTTGGTTCTTCCCGGAGAATGACCTAAAACCTTGGTCCAATCGCTAGTTCTCTCTAGACTGGATTATTGTAATTCTTTTATGACTGGCCTTCCCAAATCTCACCTCTCCCCCCTCAAATCCATCCTCCATTCAGCAGCTCGCTTCATTACAGGGTCCAAACGTAATGACCACATCACTCCTATCCTGTCTTCTCTCCGATGGCTTCCCATCGAGGCTAGAGCTATCTACAAAACAGTGTGCATCACCCACAAAGCTTTGCACTCTTCCTCCGCTTGCTATCTGGTGAATAAACTCAAACTGTCTGGAGGCTGAAGACCTTCTCGGAATGCGGAAAAGTTCCTTCTTGAACCCCCCTCCTTCAAAAGGGAAAAATTGTTGGCCCAATCGTTCTTAGGTAATGCGGTGAGATTCTGGAACTCGCTTCCTCCTTCTCTCCGTGCCATCACCTCCATCCAGATCTTCAAAGCGGACCTCAAATCTCTTTTATTCCAAAGACACTTTCAGAACTAATTCCCTCCTTCTCAGACCCCACCAGGCAGGAAGTTCTTATGTCATTGTAAATATGTCACAAATATTTGTATTTTTGTTTGTACATCCTGTGCTTGCTGCATTTGATATTGGGTTCCTTTTGCCTGCGTTGTTTTGATTCTATGGCCTGCTATTGTTCGCCAGGAAGTTCTTTAGTCATTGTATAATTTGTCATATTTATTCTTATTTTTGCTTGTACAGTCTGTTCATGCTGTGATTGAGATTGTGTGCCTTTTGCCTGCGTCGCTCCAATTCTATGGCCTGCTATTTTTGTATGTTTTATTCCTGCAACAGTTCTCTCATGTAACGTAACTGGTTCTATTGCACAGTGCTCTGACACTTTCGGGTAAAGTCTGCGCTTTATAAAAATGCATTAAATAAAATATTACGCGGACTTAACAGATGCCCCGTGATGTAGCCTTAACACCTAAGTCTCAGGATACACTCATTGCCACACAGGATGGAGGTATTCATTCTCGCATGATTTTGTCATTTAGTAGTCAACACTCTGACATTGGGAGGATTTTCTATCGTAATTGGAATCTTATTAAGGGGGATCCAATCATAGGTCAGAGGGTTCCTGATAAACCATTGCTTACTTTTAGGAAATGTCCTTCTATGGCCAAAGCTTTAGTAAAAAATACTTTGGAACCTCAGATGTCCGGTACTTGGCTGGCCCTCAGCAAGGGTTTTAAAAAGTGTACTCAGTGCAAGGCCTGCCGGTATGGATGTAACAAAAATAGTTACATCAGCCCTTTCAAACAAAATCCGCTGGAAATCACTAAAAGACTCACATGTAAAACGGATTTCGCGGTTTATGTGCTGGAGTGTCCGTGTGGGCTGAGGTACGTGGGAAGTACCAGGCTACCGGCCCACAAACGGATACTTCAGCATATAAGGGCAATTTTAGGAAAAGATCAAGCCTACCCGGTGGCTAGACACTTTGAGGAAGCTCTCGAAGCAAATCCAGTCCATCTCCAGTATTGCGTAATCGACACTGTCTGGCCTCTTAAACGAGGCGGTGACAGAGAGGCGAGGCTTCGTCTACTCGAAACAAGGTATTTACTGGAACTAGATAGTAAAAACCCTAATGGGCTGAATGCGAATGAGGACTTGTACACTTGTTTATGAGGGGTCTTTGCTTTGTGGTCATTTCCATAAGTCTGTCTTTTTAACGTCTAATGTGGGGGTCCAGTAAACAACTGGGTGGTCAATTAATTTACTGTATCAAACAATGTGAATTGCGGATGATATTAGACAATATGGTTTTTAGAGTCTTGCGTTTAACTCAGGTTATTTTAATGGTGGGGTTTTTTTAGTATTTACTTGATAATGTATAGGTTTGCACTTGCACATGCACTTTACAAATTTATTTGCACATATTGACTCCCGGTGACCAGTAAGATAGAAATTGGATTTATTGTCAGAGCTGTGTATTTGTTAGTTTGATTTAAGCCCACTTGGGCAGTATTATCAAACAGGATGGACACGTTGTTGAAAATCCTAATTTAAGTAGCTATTTTTGAATAAGTTTGTGCAGTGATTTTGTACTGTTTAGGGCTGTAGCATTGGACTGAATTTTGCACTTGCGAATTTTGTATCCTTGCTGGTTCTTTTAAAAATCTCAGATGTGATTTTTATGTAATTGAAACATTATTATGAATTTTGAATGATTTTATTATATTTATTCATTATTTATCAGCCCGTTTGACCTTAGACATTATGAAGGTCACTTATAGCTACAAAGAAGTATTTCTTCTATGTTGTCGACTGTTTAGCTCTGTTTAAAATTTGCACTAGCACTTCAAATACTGGTCCTTGCTAAACACAACTTTCCATGTGATCAAGCTTCAGTGGAAGCGAAACGTGTATTGGCGGCTGGCTGGCTGAAAATAAAACACTTTGATTAATGCACAGATTTTTGGGTCTGCCCTTCGTCATTTACAAAAGGCAGGAGCCTTGTCCTGGTGATGACCTACTTACGTATATATATATATATATATATATATATATATATATATATATATATATATATATATATATATATATATTGCTTTACAAAGGTCTCCGGTTCGGCAGTGCACACAATAGCAGTGCATTGTGAGCTCGTCAGCTTCCTGGTTTCGCTAATTTTTCAAGCCTTACGCGTTTCAGTGCTTCCTTGCACCTTGATCACAGGCAATTGATTCTCTCTGCAGGTAAGAAAAAGACACGAGTGAGCCAGCATGTTTTTGTAAGAGTACTTCCCCTCAGTGGGCGTTACCATTCGTTTTAATTAGCATTGCATGTTGAGCTTTGTAGTCTCTTCATTATTTATTAAGATACCTTCAGTAGGTCCCGCAGCAGAAAATGATTGTCAATATTGTCACAGCCCCCAGTGGGCCCTTAAAACACAGTTCGCTGACCATTGCAGGCTTTCACTTCGCTATTCCTTTACAGCGTTCGCTTACTGCGTGCTGACGTTCCCTCCTTTACCAGGGATGGTGCTGCTCCCACGGCTCGACAGCCGTTAAGTAATTTTGCTTTACAAAGGTCTCCGGTTCGGCAACGCACACAATAGCAGTGCATTGTGAGCTGGTCAGCTTCCTGGTTTCTCGAATTTTTCAAGCCTTACGCGTTTCAGTGCTTCCTTGCACCTTGATCACAGGCAATTGATTCTCTCTGCAGGTAAGAAAAAGACATGAGTGAGCCAGCATGTTTTTGTAAGAGTACTTCCCCTCAGTGGGCGTTACCATTCGTTTTAATTAGCATTGCATGTTGAGCTTTGTAGTCTCTTCATTATTTATTAAGATACCTTCAGTAGGTCCCGCAGCAGAAAATGATTGTCAATATTGTCACAGCCCCCAGTGGGCCCTTAAAACACAGTTCGCTGACCATTGCAGGCTTTCACTTCGCTATTCCTTTACAGCGTTCGCTTACTGCGTGCTGACGTTCCCTCCTTAACCAGGGATGGTGCTGCTCCCACGGCTCGACAGCCGTTAAGTAATTTTGCTTTACAAAGGTCTCCGGTTCGGCAACGCACACAATAGCAGTGCATTGTGAGCTGGTCAGCTTCCAGGTTTCTCGAATTTGTCAAGCCTTACGTGTTTCAGTGCTTCCTTGCACCTTGATCACAGGCAATTGATTCTCTATGCAGGTAAGAAAAAGACATGAGTGAGCCAGCATGTTTTTGTAAGAGTACTTCCCCTCAGTTGGCGTTACCATTCGTTTTAATTAGCATTGCATGTTGGGCTTTGTAGTCTCTTCATTATTTATTAAGATACCTTCAGTAGGTCCCGCAGCAGAAAATGATTGTCAATATTGCCACAGCCCCCAGTGGGCCCTTAAAACACAGTTTGCTGACCATATATATATTCCAATGTGAATTGAAGAATGAGTGGATGTATGAGTGTCTGTATGGATGATTTAGTGGGTGCATGACTGACTGTATAAGTGAGTGATTAAACATGTCTCAGTGAATGTATGGGTGAGTGACTAATCTGTGTGAATGTATGTATCAGTCTGTCAGTTGGTGTGTAAGTGGCTGCATGGGTTGGTGAGTAGCTACATGAGAATCTATATGGGCTATTGATTGTTGTATGAGTACCTGTATGGGTGCTTGAGTGTCTGTGTGGGTGTGTGGGGATGTGTGGACTCCCCGCATAGAGGTGAGAATGAGTCATTCACTGGGTGCAAGGGTTCATGAGTGCATCTAGGAGAGGCTGTATGGGTGAGTGAGTGTATGTTTAGCCGTGTCAGTAAGTGAATGGATGTCTCAGTGGTATATGGATGAGTAACTGCACATGTGAAAGGCAGTATATAGGTGACTGTATGTGAGAGGGAGTGATGGTGAGACTGGCTGTATAGATTAGTGTGTGTTTGTATTAGAGATTGTATAAGAGAGTAAGTATATGTTATTGGGAGTATGGATAAGTGAGGTGATGTGTGTATAACTGTATAGGTGAGTAAATGGCAGTGTGATTGACTCTTTGGTGATGGATTAGGAGTGTGAGTAACTCTATGGGTGAGTGGCAGCGTGTGAGTGTCTGTATGAGTGTGTAAGTGGATATCTCAGTGGCTGTATTGGTGAGTGACTGGGAGTATGAGTAGCTGCATGGGTGAGTGGACAGATGTGTGTGTAGACTTATAAATCAGTGAGTGGGCATGTACTTACTGCTATTGGTGTGTATATGGTTTTGAGAAAGGTAGTCTGAAATTTGGAGTGGGTGTATGAAAGATAACATTTGGGTGTGAGTAGGCGCATCAGAGATCATGAGTATGATGTCATCAGCGGTGTCACTTGCCCATGTTATGAGTGATGTAATATGTGACATCATCAGCAGTCCATTGCAAGGGTGCGAGTTATAGTTAGCTCAGCTGAATTTCCCAGGCTTTTGTACGAGTGAAATGTCAGCCTAACTATAACGTTCCTGTAACCTGTGTTTTTTCTGTGAATTTCTAAGGTTTTTTGAATGCTAATTCCTAACTATAATGTCCTTGAAACCTGTGGGTTTTTTCAATAAATTTCTATGGTTTTTTAAATGCTAATTCTTAACTATAACGTCACTGAAACCTGTGTTTTTTTTCATTGAATTTCTAGGGTTTTTTCAATGCTAATTCCTGACTATTGCGTCCCTGTAACCTTTGCTTTTTTCTGTGAATTTTGAAGTTTTGTGTAAGTATTAGTCGCATTTGCAGAGTGGTGGAGAAAGGGGGCTGGGCATCCGACCAGCTGTCAGGAATTCCGTTACGTAGGACGTACAGGAGATACCAGGAGGGCTTCTTGGACCTTATCCCCCAACCAGTAGTTCACCAGGAGGCACGTTTACAGAGTGGTGGAGAAAGGGGGCATGACCTCCAACATCCTCTTAGCAATCCACTGTGTGGGACTTACTGGAGGTAACAAGAGGGTTAGTGGCACCATGGATGTCCTTGTGGCCAACTACTTCTCCTGTTACCTCCAGTAATTCCCACACAGCAGGATTGCTGAGTTCTGATAGCAGACCATGCCCCCTTCCTCTACCAGTTTGCAAACACGCCTCCTGGCGTACTCTTGGTTGGGTGATGAAGTCCCCTTTCACTGCTGGGGGTCATTAGAGCCCAACCAGCCTACCTGTTACCTCCAGTAAGCCCCACACAGTGAGATTGCTGAGAGGAGGTCCCAGACCACACCCCCTTCTCCACCACTCTGCAATCGCACCTCCTGATGCACTCTTGGTTGGGTTATGAAGTTCATAACAAGAGGAGCTTAGAGGGAAAGTTTACGGGTATTAATGGGAAAGGCCCTCCACTCATAGAATACAATCCAAAAGAATTCCCAAAACCCGGGACTATAGTTAGTAATTATCTAGCAGGCATGCGACTCTAATCCGCCTAGATTCTCAGAAAGTAGAATCTCGGAGAACACCCGATATTATTTCTGTATTAAGGTGTTCGTTGTCTCTAATGCCCTACTATCCTAGAACAGACAATCTAGTCTGTCATTATTACTGATTGTGGGGGGTTCCATATATTTTCAACTCGGCGCAACCAAAAAAAAAAAAAAAAAAAATGTCAGCCCTGCATAGGGCCATACACAGACCCACACATACACCAAAGTAATAAAGGAAAAAATGTGTGGCGGAGAGGAAGGCACCTCACGGGCGAACACCCTCGGGGCAATCTGGTCAGATGTTTACCAGAGACTTGGCCCCTTTCTCATCATAGGTGGCCATTCCTATTCCAGAATTTGGTGAATAAGTGAGAAAAAAGGGTAAAGAAAAGGTGCAAAGCAAGGAGTTTTAGAGCGTGACTCCTTAAACAAACAGAACAGAGTGAAAGATAAAATCAACAGCCACACCACTTGAACTACTTTTATTTATGAATAGGGTGTGCGAAGTTGAAATAAAAAGGCTGGTAGCTTAAAGTTGAATACCACTACCTGTGACCGACATGTTTCACTGCCCAGAAACCTTTATGGCAGATTCATCAGGGTCAATACTCTGTTACTGCACCCACTTCCAACATCTTTTGAACAGGAAGCTGCCGAGTTGAAAAATAAAATAAAATAAAATAAAATCACAACCAGTTCATAATCTAGACAACCCAAATGTTTGTACTTTTCGTAGCAAAAATTATTCAATGTTAGTTTACCCTTATTCAGCTATGCTCCCTCGTACCAGCTGAACAAAGGGTACTCCGCCAAGCAGTCGGTTGTCGCATCAACCTGTGGGGTATCATATGTAATCAGTATCATATGTATACGTTAGCCTGCTCTTTGAATTGCCCTTGCATGCGTGGGCTGCCACCCCATTCATGCAAATGCGTCAACCCAATACACATATACCCCAAAAGAGCATCAACAGAGAATAGTGGAACCCTCTCTATTGTGCCATGTCAATGCATATAGTCTGACCCAATGGTGCCATTCATTGGTATCTATGCTAAAGGTAACTAGCTCACTGTGTTTTAAAAAAAATATACATATGGCTAAAGTCAAAGTGGAGCGCTCGCATAACATACGTGTTTCCTCTGGCCCCATATTAAACAATATATGCAGGACAACCTGATTGCTGTTGCTAGAAAGACCATTCGGAACCAACCATTTGCATGAATGGGGTGGCAGCCCACGCATGCAAGGGCAATTCAAAGAGCAGGCTAACGTATACATATGATACTGATTACATATAATACCCCACAGGTTAATGCGACAACCGACTGCTTGGCGGAGTACCCTTTGTTCAGCAGGTACGAGGGAGCATAGCTGAATAAGGGTAAACTAACATTGAATAATTTTTGCTACGAAAAGTACAAACATTTGGGTTGTCTAGATTATGAAATAGTCGTGATTTTTATTTATTTGTTTTTTATTTTTCAACTCGGCAGCTTCCTGTTCAAAAGATGTTGGAAGTGGGTGCAGTAACAGAGTATTGACCCTGATGAATCTGCCATAGAGGTTTCTGGGCAGTGAAACATGTCGGTCACAGGTAGTGGTATGCAACTTTAAGCTACCAGCCTTTTTATTTCAACTTCGCACACCCTATTCATAAATAAAAGTAGTTCAAGTGGTGTGGCTGTTGATTTTATCTTTCACTCTGTTCTGTTTGTTTAAGGAGTCACACTCTAAAACTCCTTGCTTTGCACCTTTTCTTTACCCTTTTTTCTCACTTATTCACCAAATTCTGGAATAGGAATGGCCACCTATGATGAGAAAGGGGCCAAGTCTCTAGTAAACATCTGACCAGATTGCCCCGAGGGTGTTCGCCCGTGAGGTGCCTTCCTCTCCGCCACACATTTTTTCCTTTATTACTTTGGTGTATGTGTGGGTCTGTGTATGGTCCTATGCAGGGCTGACATTTTTTTGGTTGCGCCGAGTTGAAAATATATGGAACCCCCCACAATCAGTAATAATGACAGACTAGATTGTCTGTTCTAGGATAGTAGGGTATTAGAGACAACGAACGCCTTAATACAGAAATAATATCGGGTGTTCTCCGAGATTCTACTTTCTGAGAATCTAGGCGGATTAGAGTCGCATGCCTGTTAGATAATTACTAACTATAGTCCCGGGTTTTGGGAATTCTTTTGGATTGTATTCAATGAGTGGAGGGCCTTTCCCATTAATACCCGTAAACTTTCCCTCTAAGCTCCTCTTGTTATTGAATGTCGTGTACGGCAGCTCAGCCGTGAGAGTTTTTTTAAATGGTAATGTAGGGTTCATTTTAATGAGTTTGTCTTTTTTCACGACTAAGTCTAGACACCACCCTTCTGAATAGTGGTTTCTTGTATAGTGACAGCAAGATTACCGTTACATCTTTGGTACTCTGAACATTTTATTAAAATTTGGGGTAGGACATTCCCCTTGTATAGACTCCCGGAAAGGAGATTTTTTCTAGATGGATAAGAATTGTCTTGCCTTCACCAACGACCAGATAGCCGCAATTTTATCAGGGCCATCATTACACTCGGGTGCCCCACTCAGGGGCAATACATCTGCCCGAGAAGAATGGGAGAAATTATCCAATCTTAAGAAAAAACAAGTAAGGATTACACTGCATGGTGCGCTGATGACTGAATTCTACACAGCAGGTGCAGCACCCCCCAGCCTATTAGTTAAAATCGAGCCAAGGATTTTCTTAGACGACGATAAATTCCGCAAGGATTGGAGTTTCATCGCTAACAAATGTACTAGGGACTGGCTCATTTTAATAATCAGTACCGCCCAACGTTTGAGCGAGGAACTTCTGAAAGAAATTATTGAGTTGGAGGAAACCATATCCAAGGACACGACCCTCTTGAATAGCAAAGAGCATCTACAGAGAATTCAGGACGATTTGGCAGACTATAAAAATTATATGGTCAATCAAAAAATTAAAGGGCTAACCAAAAACTTAGAAAGGTACTCACATGAGTGGGCTTTTCCATATGTAAAGGAAGAGTACTACCAACAGACAACAGATCAGCAAAGTGCAGGTACACGGCAGAGAGGCAGAGGTGGTAGACAGCAGTTCAGACGAACTCCTAACAACTGGACGTTTGACAACACCTCTGGTGAAGAGGAAGAGGAACCCCAACAGGGCAATAGGGTTAGGTTTAACCAACAGAACCGCCAGGACGAAGATTTGGGGGCCCTACTACGCTCTTTTTTAGGGCAAGGTCAGGGAACCAATCACAACAGGGGGAGGGGGAACCCAGGAAGAGGCAGAGGGAGAGGCAACTCAGTACCCCAATGGCAGACCCACTCACCCAGGGTGACTCGCAGCAGAGGTCGCACACAGAACTAGAAGAAAGCATTGTTGTGAACTTGTCAGACTACACTCTAACACCTGATGAAGAGAGTCTTGAACAAAGGTTTAGGATTCGTCCCAACACCCAGACATGATGCCTTTAAATGTCGTACAGAATTCCATGAAACAATGAGGAGGATCAAACTAAAAAAGTTTTTTGCTAATAAAGAAAAAGATACTGACTCGTTTCGAGGGACTAACCTAAAAAAACCTTCTATCTTTTGTCCTCCTATGGCGACTATGGGTCCGGAGGTGGCTGTTTTCGAGGAAAGAGTCTTACAAGACATAGAAAATTTTGAAAAATCCCAGGAACATCTTAGACACTCAAACATGACTAAAGATGATTGGAACACAGTAAGATCACTTGAAGAGAATAGTCTGCAGATAAGGGAGGTGCGGTTGTTGTACTAAATACGAAATATTACGATGCAGAGGTACAACGTCTACTGAGTGTACGTACGAACTACCGCCCTCTCAACAAGGACCCTGTCGAGGAGCTATCCGAAATGATCAATGAAATGGTAAGCAGGTGTCGCGATCTCCCTCGCCATCACAGCGAGGAAAGGAAAGAAAGGCATAATACCGCGATCTCTCCAAACGGACTACATGTCCCAGAAGGCCAAGCGGCTCTGGAGATCCGGAAAGAAGGCTGAGCCTATATAAGCTCCTCCTCGGCAACAGGACGGCGCTTGACAATTGTTATGGTGGTTAAGGTATTGGCGGATGGTGTTTTCCCCGCCGGATGTATACCGAGAAGAAACCCAGCGCAGACGAAGAACCTGCGTGTTCAGAGTCAAGACAAGCCTACGCCGAAGAAGAGCCTGCGTGTTCAGATTCAAGACAAGCCTACGCCGAAGAAGAGCCTGCGTGTTCAGAGTGAAACCAAGTCTACGCCGAAGAAGAGCCTGCGTGGTCAGAGGAGTGGAGTCAACTTCCGACATATCGCAAGTATCACTAAAGAAGAACGAGATCGTTCTTCTTCCCCTGTATGTTTTCTTTCTTCCTAAGTTCCCGCATTCTAAGTATTTTGAGTTCGCTTACTTTCCCCCAGAAGAGATTACGTTCAGAGTCACAAGAGTAATTCCTCTTTAATGATTCAGGATAATCGTATCTTGCAACAGATTTACTGTTCTCAAGAAGTATTGAGAACAAGTCTAGAGAGAAACTATCTCTACACGGTCCAAGAGAAGCCAAGCCCCTTCGGATTCCTAGCCGTTAAGAAAGTGACGATAACTTTCTTGGCAAGTATCCGGGATCTCGGATTGAGGAACTGCTTGTTAGCATATAAAGACGAGAGAGTTGTGTCTCTGGTAAGTGTCATCCTTTGGGACCAGGGGAGGGAAGAGGCATTGAAGAGACCAGGCGCTTATACCTGTTCTTTGTCTCTCCACGCTGCAGCCCGCCCCTCAACCGAGTACTGCGGATTACCCCGACCCGAAGGCAACCGCCCAAGCGCTTCTATCAAAACCTCCTTACCTCCCGGCTTCTCGCAATACTCCCTCAGAAGGTGATTCCAACGTCACCTCTGGGGGTTGTGTTTAGACAAGTCGAGGGGACTTTCAGCTCATCGTTCCTGCTGGCCAGATTCCTCAGGTTAGTGGCGCGCGACTGTATTTGCGCCGCTTGCAATCCCGACAGATTGTCAAGCCCACGAATACTCACCAGCCCGAACGATGGACGTCGATGCTACTCTCGCTTCCCTAATGGAAAGCTTCACAGAACTCCGTCAGGAGGTCCTTACGTCCTGAGCCGAGAACCAAACCTTATACCAAGAAGTTACACAGATGCGCAAAGAGTTTTCGGACTTAGCAATTAGAGACCAGGTGGTCAAACCCCTCCTCAAACCTGCCACATTACCCCCTCCTGCTTCCACCCGGACCGGGGGTTATTTTTTGCCTTTATCTACTCCTACCCCGACCACCGATGCCTTACCAACGGTTCAGATCATTCAGAATACGGGGATACCTCTCGCCCCACCGGAGAGGTTTTACGGGGATTCTCGTAAATTCGAGACTTTTCTAAATCAGTGCCGTCTTCATTTTTTGTGTAAACCCGCTGTCTTCCAGGAGGAAGCGACAAAAACGGCATTATTGATGTCCTACATGGGAGGGAATGCATCTAGTTGGACCATCCCCTTGTTGGAACGTAACGACCCTGTGTTACACAACTTTTCTGATTTCTGTCTCGAGTTACGGAAATTATTCGATAGAAAATCCCACATGTTAACTCTCGATAGGGAAATCATGACATTGCGACAGGGGTCGCAGGATCTGCTATCGTACATTACCACCTTCAATCGCCTGCTAGTAGAAACAGATTGGCCGGTGGAAAAAAGAATTTCCCTCTTTTATCAGGGATTAAGAGGGGAATTAAAAGATGTGTTGGCCCAAGTGGTGCAATTACCCACGACGGTATCAGAATTTATTGACCTCACGGTCCAGTTAGATCACCGTCTGCTAGAAAGAAAGGGAGAAAGACCCCGAGGAGACAATCGCTTCTATTATCCGGTTTCCCGACCACGAACAGGAGGCGAGGAGAGAACTAAGGTGTCTGATGAGTCTGAGCCCATGCAGATCGGAGGCATCCGAGGCCCTCTTACTTCTGAAGAAAAAGATAAACGCAGACGTCTGAAACTTTGCCTTTATTGCGGCAAAGGTGGACATTTTATTAAGGAATGTCGAGCCCGGAATTACGTTCCCGGACGCTCTGCCTTTCCCCGAGTACAAGCTACTATGAAGAACGCGGAGCCGTCGGAAAACTGAAGATCTCAAATCAGACGGAGGTCTCTGACTTGAGATGCCCACTTCCCATGATCTCCCCCGTTCTTGCTAACACCCTTCATCCTGCCGTGGCCCACATGAATATCAGTGTGTCTCTCTGGATATCCTCTCATCAGAAGCTACAAATTGATGCACTCCTTGACTCCGGTGCTACCGGTAATTACATCGACCAGGAATTCGCCTTAAGGATGGGCATCCCGTGCGAAAAGAAGCCAAGACCCGAAATGGTAAAAGCAGTGGACGGCACCATTCTTTCCTCTGGGCCAGTGGTGTTTAACACTCTTTCCCTCTTGATGGAGTTTGGGGAAGACCATCAAGAACACATACAATTTGACCTGATCGATGCCCCGCAATTCCGACTCATCCTGGGCATGCCTTGGCTCACGTTGCACGATCCTTTTGTGAGTTGGTCATCCCGTTCCGTTAATATGACCTCTTCCTATTGTAAAGAACATTGTAGGAAGCATGAACTACAGTCCGCATTCACCGAACCCTCACCTGCCACCTTTTTGGCGAACGCCTGCACGATTGAGAAGTTCTGTTTTGCCACTGTACTTCCCGTAGAATACCAGGAATTCAAGGCCTTGTTCGACAAACAACAAGCAGCTCAGTTACCACCCCATAGGGTCTATGACTGTCGAGTTGACTTGGTACCGGGGGCGGATATCCCTTGCAGTCGGGTGTATGCCTTGACGGAAAAAGAGACCCAATACCTCAAGAATTATATTGAGGATAATTTGGCTACTGGATTTATCCGACACTCAACCTCCCCTGCATCTTCACCGATGTTTTTCATTGCCAAAAAGGACTGCGACGAGCTAAGACCTTGTATTGATTACAGAGCGATCAACAAGGTAACGATAAAAAACCGCTATCCTCTCCCCTTGATTCCAGTCCTGATGGATCAGCTGAAGGGAGCCCGATATTTCACAAAGCTCGATCTTCGAGGGGCCTACCATCTGGTGCGGGTGAAAAAAGGCGATGAGTGGAAGACAGCCTTCAGGACCAAATTCGGGCTGTTCGAATACCAGGTAATGCCCTTTGGTCTCTGCAACGCCCCCGCAGCCTTCCAATTCTTCATGGATGAGGTGCTGAGAGGATGTCTGGAATCATACTGTGTAGTCTACATTGACGATATATTGATTTATTCAACCACAATGTCCGATCACGTCGTCCATGTCAAAACAGTCCTGCGGAAGCTACAACAGAATTCGTTGTATGCTAAGTTGGAGAAATGTCTTTTCCATGTACAAGAGGTAGCCTTCTTAGGGTACATTATCGACGCCCAAGGTTTCCGAATGGATCTAAGCAAAGTTGAGGTGATCCTCAACTGGAAAACTCCACATAATGTGAAGGCAGTGCAGAGTTTTCTTGGCTTTGCCAACTATTATCGACGCTTTATTCAGGACTTCTCTAAGACTATCCACCCCATCACATCCCTCCTCCGAAAGAACGTGCCGTTTGTATGGGGAACAGAAGCAGAACAGTCTTTTCAACACCTCAAAGACAGGTTCACCCAGGCACCGATTCTCAGGCATCCGGATCCGCATCGGCCGTATATCCTCGAAACCGACGCCTCCCAATACGCCCTCGGAGGAATCTTGTCGCAAAGACATCCGGACACGGGGCAGTTACATCCAGTGGCGTACTACTCAAGAAAACTTACACCCTGTGAGATAAATTACTCTATCACAGATAAGGAACTCCTTGCCATCAAAAGGGCGTGCGAGGAGTGGAGACATTACCTCCTTGGTGCTCTACACACTGTGGAGATCATCACGGATCACCGAAACTTGTTGTTCCTCAAAACGGCTAAGGCCCTGACCCCGAGGCAGCTACGCTGGACATTGTTTTTCTCCGATTATGATTTCGTAATCAAGTACAGGCCGGGGTCACGCAATGGCAAAGCAGATGCATTATCCCGCCTGGGCGAGGAGGAACCTGTGACACCTGAGGAGTCTCCATATATCCTGCAAGAAGCAGAAGGCTCCAGTCACTTGTTGGCCCTGGTCACGTCCGAGGACTTCTTGGACGACCTGAAAGTGGCCCTCGCTGATTATGACATCGCCACATGGATACAAGAAGAGCCAGAGCATAGACACATGGAAAACGATCTGGCATACCATTTCCATGCGTTGTACATACCCCAGACAGCGTTGCAACAACAAGTGTTAAAGTGGGCTCATGATTCGGTACTCAGTGGACACATGGGTATCTACAAAACCTCAGCTAATGTGGAGCGGTCCTTTTGGTGGAAGAATGTTCGAGGGGATGTGAAAGAATACGTTAAGTCATGTGCGATTTGTGCTCAAGGCAAATCCATCCATACTAAACCGTCGGGCTTCCTCCGTCCTTTGCCAATTCCACCTAAACCTTGGCATACCGTATCCATGGACTTTATAGTCGAGATGCCTCCTTGCAGTAATCAAACTGTTATCCTGGTGGTGGTAGACCATCTCACAAAAATGGGACACTTCATTTCCTTACCGGGCTTACCCACATCTGTCGAGTTGGCAAAAGTGTTCCTCCAGCACGTAGTGAGGGCACATGGATTGCCCAGTGTGCTGATCACTGATCGCGGCACACAATTCACGTCGCATTTTTGGAAAGCCCTCTGTGCCATTTTGCAAATTGATGCCAGACTATCCTCTAGTTACCATCCCCAGACGGATGGCAAAACTGAACGCCTCAATCAGACGCTAGAGCAATACCTCCGCTGCTTTACAATGCAGAATGCCACGGATTGGACCACACTTTTGTGGTTGGCGGAGTTCGCATATAACAATGCTGCCCATACCACCTTGGGGTGTTCTCCTTTCTTTTGCCTGTACGGTTTTCATCCGAACATGCTCCCGTTCGATTGGCCTGCGGAATCTTTGGTTCCTTCCATACATGAGCATCATGCTCATCTCAGGGCCATCCTCATAGATGCTCGTAACTGTTTAGAGACGGCGCAAACGGCCTTGAAAGTGTTTGCGGACAGGAGAAGATCCGAGGAGCCGGCTTACAAGGTGGGGGACAAAGTGTGGCTTTCCACACGTAACCTTCATCTGAAAGGGGTTAATAAACTGAAGCCTAAGTATGTCGGACCATACAGCATCTGTGAGGTTGTGAATCCAGTGGCCATGAAACTGTCTCTACCTCTTTCCTGGGCGATCCATCCTGTGTTCCATGTATCGCTCCTCCAGCCGTGTCCCTTGAATATGCGGGTGCCTGAGCGCCCCCCTGCTCTGGAGGTGGAAGGCCAGGAGGAGTATGAAGTGTTACGGGTACTGGATTCTCGTATGGTGCGTGGCCGGATCCAGTATCTGGTCGACTGGAAAGGGTATGGACCAGAAGACCGCACATGGGAACCGGTGGACCATCTGCATTGCCCGGATCTGGTTGCTGAATTTCACGATCGATTCCCTGGGAAGCCGGGCCGACCGCCGGGACGGCAGTCCTCGAGAGGGGGTTCTGTCGCGATCTCCCTCGCCATCACAGCGGGGAAAGGAAAGAAAGGCATAATACCGCGATCTCTCCAAACGGACTACATGTCCCAGAAGGCCAAGCGGCTCTGGAGATCCGGAAAGAAGGCTGAGCCTATATAAGCTCCTCCTCGGCAACAGGACGGCGCTTGACAATTGTTATGGTGGTTAAGGTATTGGCGGATGGTGTTTTCCCCGCCGGATGTATACCGAGAAGAAACCCAGCGCAGACGAAGAGCCTGCGTGTTCAGAGTCAAGACAAGCCTACGCCGAAGAAGAGCCTGCGTGTTCAGATTCAAGACAAGCCTACGCCGAAGAAGAGCCTGCGTGTTCAGAGTGAAACCAAGTCTACGCCGAAGAAGAGCCTGCGTGGTCAGAGGAGTGGAGTCAACTTCCGACATATCGCAAGTATCACTAAAGAAGAACGGGATCGTTCTTCTTCCCCTGTATGTTTTCTTTCTTCCTAAATTCCCGCATTCTAAGTATTTTGAGTTCGCTTACTTTCCCCCAGAAGAGATTACGTTCAGAGTCACAAGAGTAATTCCTCTTTAATGATTCAGGATAATCGTATCTTGCAACAGATTTACTGTTCTCAAGAAGTATTGAGAACAAGTCTAGAGAGAAACTATCTCTACACGGTCCAAGAGAAGCCAAGCCCCTTCGGATTCCTAGCCGTTAAGAAAGTGACGATAACTTTCTTGGCAAGTATCCGGGATCTCGGATTGAGGAACTGCTTGTTAGCATATAAAGACGAGAGAGTTGTGTCTCTGGTAAGTGTCATCCTTTGGGACCAGGGGAGGGAAGAGGCATTGAAGAGACCAGGCGCTTATACCTGTTCTTTGTCTCTCCACGCTGCAGCCCGCCCCTCAACCGAGTACTGCGGATTACCCCGACCCGAAGGCAACCGCCCAAGCGCTTCTATCAAAACCTCCTTACCTCCCGGCTTCTCGCAATACTCCCTCAGAAGGTGATTCCAACGTCACCTCTGGGGGTTGTGTTTAGACAAGTCGAGGGGACTTTCAGCTCATCGTTCCTGCTGGCCAGATTCCTCAGGTTAGTGGTGCGCGACTGTATTTGCGCCGCTTGCAATCCCGACAGCAGGGCTAAGACTAACAAATGGATCTCGGTAAAAGAAGCAGAGTTTCTGGTTAATGACACCCCCAGGACTCCAGCTCTATATATCTTACCGAAGATACACAAGCCTACTCGCCCACCCCCCGGCAGGCCTATCGTGTCGGGGATATAATCAATCCTTGAGCCTCTTTCGCAATATGCGGATTCTTTTTTGCGCCAGGCAGTGGTGAATCAACCATCCTTCATAAAGGACACCACTGACATTCTGAACATCTTGGAGAGTGTTCCCTTCGATTCGGATGTACAATGGTTGGTAACCATTGATGTTGAATCTCTGTACACGAGCATCCCTCAGGACGCTACGCTGGTGGCAGCAGCACACGCCCTGAGGGACCTCGAGTGGTTCTATGATGTTCCACAATCATTCGTCATGGAATGCGTTGAAGTGGCTCTGACTCGTAACTACTTCATGTACAAGAACCAACTGTACTTACAGACCTCTGGGACCTCCATGGGGGCCACAATGGCCCCCAGCCTGACATGTATATACGTTGGCCAGTTTGAGGAGCACATCGTCTATCCAGATACCAACCCCTTCCAGAGGCAGATTTGCCTCTGGAAGAGATATATAGACGATGTGCTCTGCATCTGGTCCGGCTCAGAGGAGTCGCTACTTGAATTCTGCACTTGGTTAAACTCACAGGACCAGAGTCTTAAATTCACTTGGTCATACAGTCACACTAAGGCCACCTACCTAGATCTGGATATTGAGGCCAATGATGTCGGTACTTTGAGTACTCGGGTCCACCAAAAACTCACTGACAGAAATTCCCTCCTACTGTACAATTCACACCACCCGAGGGCCCTGCGTGACAATCTTCCAGTGGGCCAATTTCTTCGATATCGGAGAAATTGTTCTGAGACCAAAACTTTTGTTGAACAGTCCATTGACCTTACAAAAAAACTAGAACAGCGTAACTATCCACGCAAGGTTGTGAAGAATGCAAGAAAGAGGGCGCTCAACACTCCTCGTGATACTTTACTTGAGCATAACACCAGGGTTAAAAAAGACTGCTTACCAGTGGTTATGACTTTTGAGCCTATGGCCACGAAGATTAAGCAGTCAATCAGAAAACACTGGGGTTTATTTAGTAATAAAGATTTCTTGATGCCCCCCCCCAAGATTTGCCTTCAAAAGGTCAGGGAATCTAAAGGACAGACTTGTCCACACTCAGGACCGAGTACCGCTGAGAAGTGATACCACGACGATACCTAAGGGACATTACCCATGTGGCACATGTTCAGTGTGTCCACTAACCAGCAAATGCAGTAGTGTAATGTTATCTATTGGAAGAGAATGGTTCTTAAACCAATTTAGCAACTGTAATACCACCAATGTGGTTTATAGGCTACTGTGCAGCTGTGGTCTACAATACATTGGACTCACCACGAGGAGAGTAAAGGTTCGCATACAGGAACACCTAAGTACCATCAGGGCTGGGAAATTGACAACCAAATTGGTCCAACACTGTTATAAAGAGAAACACAGCTTCACATGGACAGTGTTGGAAACAGTTAAGGGAAACCCCACCAATGTGGAGTCAATCCTGATCACAAAGGAAGCGAAATGGATTTTCAGAGAGAGCAGTGATAAGCAGGGCCTTAATGAGATTATAGAGTGGAACAAGGTAAAATAACTTGTCAACCGCCTTTAATGTTCTGCCTTTTGAGTTGGCGCTTCATAGCCAGTTAAGAAATTATTATTATTAATTTCTTTGGGGCTATACATCCTGCCACTAGTATTGGACATCAACAGTATCCATCATTTTGATTCCACTAAGGTGGCTACTCTTTTACTACCTGTGCAACACTCTATAGACATAACATGCTTTAGTCCTATTGGTTTACTCTAAGTGATCGTCATATGTACAACACCGTTTATTTTGTTTTCAGGTTTACTCAGACACAATCCTAAAATGTCCTCACCACTCCATAATGGTGCCCACATTGGTTGTCGATTTCCCTTTACTCCTATGAGTGTGCACACATATTGGAGGTATCGATGTATGAGGGTGAGGAGACTGATAAACATGAGGAGGGCTCTTTATTTTAGTCCTTAATCAAGTTCTCCAAGAATTGATATTTTCCTAACTCTTTAAACAATCCACTTGATTTCACCCATGTCGGTGTTTTAGTAATTCCACAATGGCGCCCGTTTTGCTGAGTGAAGTCTTGCACTCTCTTTCAGGCCTCATCACGTGACAGGGGTTTCCTCCGATCACGTGGTTTTGGTGCGCGATGCTTGATTACCTGGCCCGGGAGGTTTAAATGGTGCACTTCTGCTCCCGCTTGCTGTTCCTGGGATGATACAACGCCCCAGAACCTCGTGCGTACGGTAAGGAGAGGGCTCCGGGTTTCGGGCGCCGCCGGCAGCCCGATTTTGCATATCTGCTCCGTGGACTGAGCAGACAACCGAAACCGGCATAAACAGTGTGCACTATCGTACAGAACTCGTCTACGGGTTGTGATGATGCCACTAAACACGCTGATAGCAAGCTTGGTAGGCGTTTTGCCAGTTGTTTTTTTACATCCCTACTCGCAGGGTAAGAATGCACAGTCCCCTAGTTATGTGAGTTGGTTCCGAATGGTCTTTCTATCAACAGCAATCATGTTGCCCTGCATATATTGTTTAATATGGGGCCAGAGGAAACACGTATGTTATGCGAGCGCTCCACTTTGACTTTAGCCATATGTATATTTTTATAAAAACACAGTGAGCTAGTTACCTTTAGCATAGATACCAATGAATGGCACCATTGGGTCAGACTATATGCATTGACATGGCACAATAGAGAGGGTTCCACTATTCTCTGTTGATGCTCTTTTGGGGTATATGTGTATTGGGTTGACGCATTTGCATGAATGGGGTGGCAGCCCACGCATGCAAGGGCAATTCAAAGAGCAGGCTAACGTATACATATGATACTGATTACATATAATACCCCACAGGTTGATGCGACAAACGACTGCTTGGCGGAGTACCCTTTGTTCAGCTGGTACGAGGGAGCATAGCTGAATAAGGGTAAGCTAACATTGAATAATTTTTGCTACGGAAAGTACAAACATTTGGGTTGTCTAGATTATGAACTGGTCGTGATTTTATTTTATTTTTCAACTCGGCAGCTTCCTGTTCAAAAGATGTTGGAAGTGGGTGCAGTAACAGAGTATTGACCCTGATGAATCTGCCATAAAGGTTTCTGGGCAGTGAAACATGTCGGTCACAGGTAGTGGTATGCAACTTTAAGCTACCAGCCTTTTTATTTCAACTTCGCACACCCTATTCATAAATAAAAGTAGTTCAAGTGGTGTGGCTGTTGATTTTATCTTTCACTCTGTTCTGTTTGTTTAAGGAGTCACGCTCTAAAACTCCTTGCTTTGCACCTTTTCTTTACCCTTTTTTCTCACTTATTCACCAAATTCTGGAATAGGAATGGCCACCTATGATGAGAAAGGGGCCAAGTCTCTGGTAAACATCTGACCAGATTGCCCCGAGGGTGTTCGCCCGTGAGGTGCCTTCCTCTCCGCCACACATTTTTTCCTTTATTACTTTGGTGTATGTGTGGGTCTGTGTATGGTCCTATGCAGGGCTGACATTTTTTTTTTTTTTGTTTTGTTTTTTTTGGTTGCGCCGAGTTGAAAATATATGGAACCCCCCACAATCAGTAATAATGACAGACTAGATTGTCTGTTCTAGGATAGTAGGGCATTAGAGACAACGAACACCTTAATACAGAAATAATATCGGGTGTTCTCCGAGATTCTACTTTCTGAGAATCTAGGCGGATTAGAGTCGCATGCCTGTTAGATAATTACTAACTATAGTCCCGGGTTTTGGGAATTCTTTTGGGTTATGAAGTCCCCTTGTCTGGGGGTCATCTATCCCTACTTTTACCTCTAGTAAACCCCACACAGCTGGATTGCTGGAAGGTGATAATAGTCCACACCTATTTTCTCCACCACTCTTCAAATGCACCTCCTGGTGCACTGCTGCTTCGGGGATGAAGTCTACTTTACTCCTGATGCCCTCAGGAGGCAAGGAGATCTCCTCACCCACCAACATTGCGCCGAGTGACGCGTTTGCAGAGTGCTGAAAAAAGGGGCATGTCCTTCGATCAATTCTTTGCAATCCTACTGTGTGGGGCTTACTGGAGGTAACAGGTAGGCTAGTTGGCCCCTAAGGACGCTCAGCATTGAAGGAGACTTCATCCACCAACCTAGAGCATGCCAGGAGGTGCTTTTGCGGAGTAGTGGGAAAAGGTGGCAGGCCTCTGGTGAGTTTCCGGCTTCTGTTTTTTTTATTTTAGGAAGGGGGTGTTGTGTAGCCCCCTTTCCTTTACCCTTTTGGTCATGCACCCTCCATCCGAGGCTGATTTCTACCCCGGGACCCCATATCCCGGGGCTGGGCCTTTGCTATTTTTTTTTCAAGCCGTCCCCTGGGGACTGGCCATTTAATTTTTTTTTAAAGAAGGTGGGCATGTGGCCCCCCTTTTCTGGGCCAATTTTGGCCCGGGGACCTCATCCCCTGGGGTCAGCCCTGTATTTTATTTTTACATTTTTGGAAGGGGCCGTGTGGCTTTTCTGAGGTAAATTTTTCCCCTGGGGAGCCCATCCCCTGGGGCTAGGCCTTATGCTTTAAAAAAAATGGGTAGGGGTCTACGCGGCCCCCCTAACCAGGCTGATATTGCCCCAGGGGCCACAGTCTTGGCTCCTGGGTCAGTATACATTAGTTTGATCTAGGCTATATGGGGTAGGCCAATTCCCACCTTAAATAGCTGCGAGGGTCATTGTACCTCGCCCATGCTTTCACGCAATCCAGCCCTGGAGGACCACAACACCCGGGAGGCTTGGCGCACGGAGGCGCTATTAAAGGAGATCGCCGGCCCGCGGCGTCTATATCTGCTCTTAACTTCGGGGGTCGTTGTACCTCACCCACGCTTTCCCGCAATCCGGCCCTGGAGTACCATAACGCACAGGAGGCTTAGCGCATGGAAGCGCTATAAAAGGAGTTCGCCAGCCCGCTGCGCCTGTAGCTGCTCCTCACTGTAGGGTAGTTGTACCTGGCCCTCGCTTTCCCGCAATACGGCCCTGGAGGACCACAACACCAAGGAGGCTTAGTGCACGGATGCGCTATTAAAGGAGGTCACCCGCCCATGGCGCCTGTAGCTGCTCTTCACTGCGGGTTTTGTTATACCTCACTCAAGCTTTCCCACAATTTGGCCCTGGAGGACCACTGCACCGAGGAGACTTAGAGCACGGAAGCACTATTAAAAGAGGTTCCTGGACTGTGGCGCGGGACGCTCCAGGGCTAAGCCTGCACTGGGGTTGGGCCCGTCTGAGCTCAGAAGAGACTGGGCTCAGCCCCCCTCCAACGTCTTGTCTCATACCTAAGGTACTTTACTTTCTTTCAGTATTTTTGTATTGGTAATTTGACATCATGGGGAGACGGAAGGTCCCGGTGGAGAAAACAGGGGGCGAGAAGGTAGCCACACTTGATCCTTTCCTGTCAAGAGCAGTGAGCGTTCTCTCACACAAAATCGAACTGACAGCGCTTATCCATGAAACCACTTTTTCTTTCCAATAGGTCACCCTTAAGGAGCACCTCAGTAACTGCCCCACATACTTCATTAACACAAGTGGCCTCATCTGATGACCTTCCAGCTGGCTAATGGGAGCCTGCACCTACCAATCAAACGTCTCCAATTTCAATAGGAGAATCGCTGTTTTACCATCCCTCACCAACTTTGCAGTTGACCCCACAGCAAAGCGATGCAGGGGCCGTGGGGTTGACAAGTTAAAACCACTTAAGCAACTAAAGCCCGGCTCCTCGCGCTAAGACAGTCACTTCAAATATTCCTGCATAATCGATGCCTTTAACCTCTAATGCCTCACCTCGTGAACCAGTTTTCGATAAAGCTTTCTGGGCTGAAGTAACTAAATTTATGTCCACCTTATTCAATCCCATCATGCTGAAGATAAATAAAATTGAAGAGAGACTAGCTGGCTTAGAGGCCCAAAAAACATCCGTCCCTCTTTTAATCGCGACCCACTCTGTGGACCTCCCATCTGCAGCTATGGAGAAGCCTGAATCTGATGCGTTCGCCGGTCAGGGCATTAATCCCTCACTGTCCATGGGCACTTTAACACGGTCATCTATGCGGGGACTGGGTGAACCAAGATTGGGACCCTACCCAGCAGGAATTCAAGACCCCTGTGGCAATGGGGGCAAACCACCTACTGCAAGTTTTCCTTCTTCCACCGGCTTCTTCCCCCCTTGTGTTGGTCCTGGCAAATGTTCCTCCTCTGAGGGACCAGCAGTACAAATCCACCACACAGTCTTATGGACTGGGGCATGGCGAGTCATCAGCTAGCTAATAAGAATATCATGGCGAGGAGAGTGGGATGGGTTGGTAGCTCTACTAAATCCCTCACAGGAGACTGCTTGGTAATTTTTAATAAATCTTTTTATTTAACAGTCATTGACATAGAACAAGTCATACGATACAATCAAGGTCACTGCAGGCTAGACGGACTTATACAGTCATCATTTACAGTATACATCATTGGGATAAATCACAGGGAAGGTAGATCATCCAATCCACTATTGAGAGGAGGAGGGCATTTATCCTCACAATAGGAATTCCACCTCCCAAATCCGTGACCATTTTTTGAGGCAACCACAGGCCGCGTAGACTGTCTTCTCCCGGAACATGCACCAGTCTAGGTTTGTTTCCCATGTTCCCACTATGGGTGGTGTTGTTGCTCCCCAGGCCTGAGCGATATTTCTTTTAGCTATCATCGACCCCAATGTAGCCCATTCTGTCTGGTGTGCATTCAAATCGGTAGGTTCCCAACTGTTTAGGAGACATCGGCAAGTCTCCGGGTGTAGAACCGTTTCCAACACAGTACTTATAACTCTGTGCACTTCCCTCCAATATGTCTGAATGTGTGTGCAGTCCCATACAATGTGCATGAAGGTACCCGGCTGTCCACATCCTTTCCGACAATCTCCTTTGGATGCTCTACCCATCTGCATCAAACGGGGTCCCGTGATATATGTTCTATGTAGGATTTTGAGCTGCAATAGCGTGAGCCTTGCCAGGATAGCTACCATTTTAAGGGATGACACTGTGTCTTGCCACTTCTCATCATCCATTTCTATACCCTCTGCCACCCATCTATTTCTGAGACCTAAAAGGGGCTCTTCCATAGTGTATATTAATTTTTTTTTATATATAAGGAGATGGTTTTCTCATGGAGGTGGCTGTCCAGTAATCTATCTTCTAGTGGAGAGGCCTCTTGAGGGGAGGAACTCCTTGGAAGGAGAGAGTGCAACTCGTGACAAACTTGGGTGTAGCGAAAAAATTCAGTGGCAGCTAGTTCGTGTTGACTCTGGAGGGCTGCGAAAGTTTTAACATCCCCCTTTTCCCACAGGTCTGTAATCCGGGAAATTCCAATCAAGTCCTAATTACTAAATCTCTTTGATTTCCACAATTCACCCAGTTGCTCCGAGTCCCACAGGGGGGTTGCATGCGTCAGTTTGTTCTCCCACCCGAGGGATTTAGTAGCTGTATCCCACACCTTTACGGAATGGTCAGTGAGTTTTCCGGATTACCGTATGTGCCTAGGTTAATAGCTGCCAAGTGTGCAGCCCAATAAATTTCTTTATATCAGGGAGACTGATGCCTCTGTCATACCAGTTTAAGGTGAGTTTGTTGAGGGCAATACGGGGTGTTCCATGCCGTAGCAATTCCCTCTGGAGACTTTCAATATCTTTAAAATATTTCGTCGGGACTGGGTCAAGTGTGTTTTGTAAAATATAGAGGAAACAGGGCAGGGACATCATTTTGAAAAGGGCAGCTTTGCGCAAGGAGGGAGAGGGGAAGTGTCTTCCAGCTGGCTATATCTCGTTTCAGCATCAGTAATGGAGGGAGCCGATTTCTGCTGTATCGGAGTGTAGGATCTAAGGAGAGAAATATACCCAAATATTTGAATCCCATAGTACTGATTTGAATCTGAGAGTTTTGGGGCAGGGCAGTAGTGTCTCCCTGAAGGACATAAAGATGAGACTTTGTCCAATCGATCTTGAATCCAGAATACCTGCCAAATATCGCTAAGATGTCTAAGACTGCGATTAGGGATTTCTAGGGGAGGTCAGGTAAAACAAAACCTTGTCCGCATAAAGTGATATACGGTCCTCCCATTCGAGGGACCATCGTAGACCCCATATAACCGGGTCCCTACGGATCCATGCCGCAAGCAGTTCCAATGCTAGGGCAAACAAGAGAGAAGAGAGCGGGCATCCCTGACGTGGTTTATGACTAAGGTTAAAAGTGCCCGATTTTTTTATGTTAACCACCAACTGAGCTAATGCCATAGTATACAGCAGACGTACCCGTTTAATAAAGTTTTGACCAAACCCCCTTTTTTGGAGCACAGCCATTAGATACGGCCACTCGATAGTTTCAAATGCCATGGTAGCGTCCGAGGATACCAGAACAGCTGGCTCCAGTATTGTTGCTGCTCTATTCAAAACACCATGAACTCTGCGCAGGTTCAACACCGTGTTACAGTGGGGTATAAAGCCGGATTGGTCCAGATGTATGAGGCTGGATATGATTTTAGTCCGAAGTCTATTCAAAATAGTGTTCCTTAATGTATGGACACTACATATCTCAAGTGCTCGAAAAATAGAGTACAAAAGACAAACAGAAAGGGTTTAAATAGAAACCAGAGTCAAGATGCAGAATGAAAGGCCATCACTTGGATGACCTAGAAGAAAACAGAAAAACTCCATAAGGGATCATTGGTGTTCCATCATTACACATTACGTGCCTAGTGTCCTCATCTGGGATACCAAACAACTATCCTTCGCCCTACCTCTATCCAGGAGGGGGATAGAAGTAAATAGTTGTATCCTCTTGTAGAGTTCTATACAGGAGAATAGTGTAAGAGGGAAAGACTCTCTTATGTGAATAGTGCAGTGCAAGAAACCAAAAGCAAAATGTGAATTAAAAAAGGATACACAACGGAGATTCAGAGTGTCAATGACTCTCTTAGATCTGATCTCGCAGATGTATTCCTATCTAAAAACAGTGAGAAAAATAAACCAAGAGCAGTTGAAGTACAGCACTGCTCTTCTGGTCGACATGTTTCAGCTTACAGGGAAAAACGCCCTAGCTTTCTTCAGGACCTTTATGCTTCTAACAAAAAGAAGCTTTGTCACTGCCAACAAATAATGTCCATACATTAAGGAACACTCTTTTGAATAGACTTCGGACTACTTTGTGATTGATATATTGAATTAGGGGGATTTGGTCAGAGAGTCTTTAATTGATACCTTTGGGCCTTCCTTTCATTTTTTGGATATGATTTTAACCAGTCGATTGGCCAAAACCTTATTGAAAATCTTGGCGTTAAGAGGCGAAATCGGCCTATATGAGGAACAGGCCGTTTTGGGTTTACCTTCCTTATTGATAGTCACAATAGTAGCCACCCGTTGGTCAGTCGGTAGTTCCCTCCTCTCCATGCTCTCCTCAAACATAGCTTTCATATAGGTGGCCAAATTTGTTCGGCTTAAGTTTATATAGTTCGATAGGGATGCCGTTAGGACCCAAGGCCTTCGCCGAATTCAATTATCGGATTGCCTGCGCTATTTCGTCTGCTGTCAAAGCGCTATCTAGAAGTTGTTGATCTACAGTGGACAGGGCGGGAAGCGCTATGTCTCGCAGCATCTCGGAAGATTCTTCCTCTGTGTATGACGCCACTGCAGTATATACCTCTGCAAAGTGCAGAGCAAAACAATTAGCAATTTCCTGGGGATCCACTATACATGCGCCTTAGGTGTCCCGCAACATTGGAACCAGTCTGTTTGCCCATTCTTTTTTATCAAGCCAGGCTTTTAATTTCCCTGCCTTGTCACCCAGGTCATATAATGTACCAAGTTTTTCCTACCCAGAGCCTTAGCTCTATCAGTCACCAGCGCCCTATATTCATCCTCTTTAAGCTGCAGCAAGTGGAGTGATTCCAGAGTGGTCCTCCTCTCTAGTTCCCCCTCCAGGCGATACATCCCGTCCTTGACATCTAAAACCTCTTGTTGTTGGTCTTTCTTTTGTCCTGAAATTAATGAGAGAGCCTCACCCCTTTAAAGGCTTCCCAAAGTGTCTGGGAGGATTCCACTGAGCCCCCATTCTCAGAAAAATAGTTATCTATCACTTTGACGAGGATCTTCCGAATTTTGAGGTTACGAAAATACCAGGGATTAATGGGGACGGTCCTACCCATTCTTATCTGGTCTAGGCATATGTGGACCCATACCGGTGAATGATCAGAAAAGCCCCTAGCTAAATGTTTGACTTCGTGGATCTGTGTGATTTGGGCGCAGGGTACTAAAACGTAGTCCAACCTGGACAAGCTGTGGTGTGCCCCGGAGAGAATGGTGTGTTGTATTGTCTCAGAGTGATAAGTACGCTAGGTATCTACCAAACCCAGGGCCTCAAGGAAGTCTGGCAGCTGTCTCATGGAAGGTCTCATATCTCGCAGGGGATGGCGGTCATACGTACCCGAGACCACTGAATTGAAATCTCCCCCGTACCAACAATCCATCTGGCGCTGACAACAGAACTGTGCGTAAGTCTTCGAATGTAGCACATTGTAGGCCAGGGAGTACATAGATAAAAACAAAGTTATGATACGCCCCTCCCACGTCCCCATTACACCAACATAGAGACCCTTATCATCAGTCCAGGTGGAACTCACACTAATAGGAAACGTCTTTTTCACCATAATCCCCACTCCTCTTGAGCTCGTGGTAAACCCTGCATGAGCTATTCATTTATATCCCCACCTACACATAGCTTTACATGAGTGCCCCATTAGGTGCGTCTCCTAGAGAAGGACGTCAGGGGGCTGTTTCTTAATATATTGGAGTACTATACTACGCTTGACTTTGTTGCCGAGCCCGTTGACATTCCAACTCAGAATTCTGGCACTCTTATCCTACTTTGTATGCATTAAAACAAAGTAAAAGCTTCATGGTCTTAGTTACGTCACTTTCATTGGTTGTCGATGAAAAAACTACAATGAAAAACAATCAAATCAAATTCCTGGTCCAGCAACCCCCCTTCCTGCTTCCCTGCTATCCGGGCCTCAAACTGCCCATGAATAACTAGCAGAGTGCCTGTCACCCTAACTGTTACTAAAAGAAAAACCTTGAGGGGGTAGCACGCCCCGCCTCCCCAACCCCATCAATAGCAGTAAAATGGACCCCCAGATAACAACCCGCCCTATTGTGAATACGACAGCAACAAGAGTGTATCTCCCCCCGATAGTCCCAGTGGGAGTGTCCAAAACCATACTTTCAACGTTACCAAAGGGGCATCCAGCCCACCAGGGTGACCTCACGCTGCTAGTACAGTCACTGTCTGTTCTGAGGGGAGAAGTTCCTGCCAGCATCCCCGTCCTGAACATGTTGACGCAATCGGTGCTCCAGCCAGTCTGATGCCAACTCTGGTTGCTCGAAAACCCAGGCTCTTCCATCAGCCTCCACGTGAAGTTTCGCCGGGAAAAGCATTGTGTATTTGTATCTACCTTTTAGCAGTTTCCTCTTAACTTTTAAGAACGTCCATCTCCTCTTCTGCACTCCTTGCGTGAAATCTGGGAAAATGGTTATTTCATCGTTGTCATAGCGAAGTGGAGGACCTCGTCGTGCATTTTGAAGGATAACATCCTGATCTCGGAAGTTGAGGACTTTCGAAGCATCGCTCGTGGGGGGGGGCCCAGGCTTCGGGCGACCACCCAGTACTCAATGCGCCCGTTCTGCTACAAAGAATTTACTAAGACCTTTAGGCTGCAGGTGTTCCAGGATAAGGTCTTCCACAAAAAAGTCTGGGGTAAGTCCTTCCGCTTTCTCCGGTACTCCTAGGATGCGTACGTTATTGCGTCGAAGACATCCTTCATAATCGTCCAGCTTTAGTTCCATCAACTTGGGGGAGGATTGTAGTACACCCACATCCCGTTGCAGCTGAGTGACATCCCCCAGAAGGGTAGAGGTTGTGAATTCTACTTGTTTGACCTACCCGTTGATCTTGGAAAGATCTGCGCAAATGAGATTCATATCAATTGAGAGAGAGTCCATTTTGTGTTCCATCATTGTTTTGATACCAGATATGGCGTTCATTACGTCTTTTGAGGTCAGTTCAGGGCTCTCTTCATCAGGATAAACTGTGGTCTTGGTTTAAGACTGTAGGTCCTGCAGGGCGTCTTTAGAGATGGTGTAGCGGTCCAATCTATTAGACTAGATTGTCTTGGGTCCTCTGGCACTGGTAGATTTAGGTTTATCCATAGTGAACCCTGGAGAGTACAGTTCGCCGCAGCTCAGGTCTTCTCAATATTTAGGGGGCGGCTGTGGCACACACACATGGGGCGTACTCTCGGCGGGTCAATAATATGCAGAGGCAACAGAGGGGAGGGCTCTCCACCCCACAGCTGCAGATGACGCACTCCTCGCTGCAAGGACCAGCTGGCAGCATCTACGGTGCCTCCCAACTCATAGACTGCCAGTCTCCATCGTGCCCGCACCCACAACGCAGGGGTGGCGTTCAACCCCCAGTGTGATCCTGGCTTGGCTGCGGGGGACCTGGCCGCAGAGAACTGGGGCACTCAGTCCAGGCACAATGACTACTGTCTACTGCCACCCAGCAGGGTTAACCACGGGCACCAGGATGCCGGGGGATGGGAACAGAGAAGCAGCTGTAAAGTCCTCAGTGTGGGCATATAGGGTGGGAAAACAGCTGTCTCTGCCCCTGCTCCTTAAGGCACTCCACTGCTGGGCAGCCAAATCGCCGTTTCAGTCTCTTTCTATGCTCCTTTCCGATGCCAGCCCTGTGCCTTCAATGCTCCCCCCGCTGCTCACTCACATTCGGCGGCAGAAGCAGCTCCTTTCAGGTCCCAGCGCCACTCGTTCATCTCCCGCGGGCAAAACCAGGACTCGGGTCAGTCGCCGCTGCACTCTCCAGGAGCCCACAACGTCCATTTTGCGCAGTCCGGAGCTCCGGGTGTAACAGGATCAGAGCTGCTCATCTTCTACAGCATTACACTTAATTAGGGTTCGGATCAATGAGGCGGATATATGAGTTAGGGGGAAAGGGGTGGCAGAGCTGAAAACTTAGGTGGCCATTGGTCCTTTTAGCGCGTCTGACTGTAGCGCTACGCTGTGCCCCCCCCTCCGCCTCCATTTTGTTTGTTGTTGTCCTCGTGTGCCCGCCCCGCCTCCCAGCTGTGACGCCCTCCCACAGAATAGAAAGAGTGCTCCTCTCCTTACATTCGCCGTGACTCACTCCTCGCCTACAAGCTGAGTGGTCGCTCCCAGTGTCTCTTGCAGGCATCTGGTTTTACCGCGCTGCATTGCCACCACATTGATTTAAAAGCGCCCCTCATTTGGTTCATATCGCCTGCTGCATTAACCTGTTGTTAGCGCTGCCTTGTTTAAATTGTTTAAATTGTTTAAATTGATCTGTTACATTCCGCCTACTGCATTTATAGCGCTGCCTTGCCTGAACTGCTTATTTGTATTATCCTCATCCGCTGTGTTGATTATTGCCGCTTTGCCTCACGAGCGCATTAATAGTAGTTTTTCACACCGCCTTCAGTCCTTTTAGCGCGTCTGACTGTAGCGCTACGCTGTGCCCCCCCCTCCGCCTCCATTTTGTTTGTTGTTGTCCTCGTGTGCCCGCCCCGCCTCCCAGCTGTGACGCCCTCGCCCCTCCCCCCCCACCATCCATATATGACAGTAGTTCCCGCGCGCAGCGTCTACGCGCAGCGTCCGCGCCCAATCCGCGCCGAAGGTGCGCCAAAGGTAAGCCCGTCTACGCTCGTCCGCGCCTGGACCGCGCCCAGCGCCAAACCCCCTGCCCCTCGCGCTGCCCTTCCCTCCCGCATTACTTACGATGCTGCCACCCTCCTAGCCCTTAACCCCGGTCGCGCCCCCAGCTGCGTCCAAGCCGCTCCTGGACGCACCCATGGCCCGTTCTCCTGCCTCTCCTGCAGATTCATCGGCACCAACAACATCTCCGCTGCGACCACAACACCGACTCCCGACCCCAACCACCTAGAATGCATCCTTCTCAACACCCGCTCGGTCCACAGGCACGCCATTGACCTTTGGAACCTACTAGACACCATCTCCCCTGACGTCGCCTTCCTAACGGAAACATGGATGAACGCTTCCTCCGCCCCTGACATCGCCATTGCCATACCTGATGGATATAAGATCACACACAAGGACCGCACTGACCATACAGGAGGTGGAATCGCTATCGTCCATAAGAAATCAATCCGCATCTCAACTAGCTCTGACGCCAACCTCGCCAACTCCGAACACCTTCACTTCCAGATCCACATCGACCCCAAGACCACACTCAGAGGCACCCTCCTCTACAGACCACCAGGACCCCGCGCAAAATTCAGTGAAGACATCACGGACTTCATCACCCCACACGCGCTCCCCTCCAAAGACTACATCCTTCTGGGAGACCTCAACTTCCACCTTGAAAAGAGCAACGACCACAACACCGCCACCCTCCTGGACAACCTAGCCAACCTCGGACTTAAACAATTGGTCACTTCCCCCACCCACATCGCAGGTCACACACTCGACCCCATCTTCACCTCCAGCAATCATGTCTCCTTCAGCCACACTACGGATCTCCTCTGGACCGACCACAGCTGCGTGCACTTCAGCTACAACAAACCGAAACCCATCGTCCACCTCCAACCAACTCTACAAAGAAACTGGAACAAAATCACCACGGAGCAGATCTCCACATCACTCCTTCAAACCTCCCCAGCCCTCTCTTCTAACGCCAACGAAGCCGCATCTAACCTCACCCTCTGGCTATCCAATACCGCCGACACCTTAGCACCAATGAAAAAACGTCAACACACACTTGGCATCAAGAAGGCCTCATGGTTCAACGATGACCTCAAGAAGTCCAAGAAACTGTGCCGCTCACTTGAAAAGGCCTGGAAAAAAGACCCATCCACCATCAACAAGGACGCCTTCAAAAGCGC
Source organism: Lissotriton vulgaris (assembly GCF_964263255.1). Taxonomy (NCBI): domain Eukaryota; kingdom Metazoa; phylum Chordata; class Amphibia; order Caudata; family Salamandridae; genus Lissotriton; species Lissotriton vulgaris. Next base: position 477,842,940 of record NC_141698.1, on the reverse strand, counting down.
CATCCGTACTCACCACCAACTGATCCGAAAAGCCAAGAAAACAGCATTCAAAGATCGACTTGACAACAACGCCCACAACAGCAAGGAACTTTTCAACATCGTCAAGGAATTTTCCAACCCCTCGGCCAACGCCAACGACATCTCCCCCTCTCAAACCCTCTGCGATTCCCTAGCCTCTTTCTTCCACAACAAGATTGCTGACATCCACAACAGCTTTGACAACCAACCCGGAAGCCAACCCACCCTACCTTCAGCTGACCATCTTCCCCCCGTTAACACCCTTAACGCCTGGAACCCTATCTCCACTGAGGACACCATCCGCCTAATGAATTTCATCCACTCTGGATCCCCCACAGACCCATGCCCTCACCACATCTTCAACAAAGCAGACTCCGTCATAGCTCCTCACCTCCGAGACGTCATCAATTGCTCCTTCAACTCCGCTACCTTCCCAGAAGACTGGAAACACGCTGAACTCACCGCCCTTCTGAAAAAACCAACAGCAGACCCCACCGAACTCAAAAACTACCGCCCCATCTCGCTTCTTCCATTCCCGGCCAAAGTCATCGAGAAAGCTGTCAACAACCAACTCGCCGCCTTCCTCGAAGCCAACAATTCACTCGACCCCTCACAATCGGGCTTCCGAGCCAAACACAGTACTGAGACCGCCCTCATCGCAGCAACAGACGACATCCGAACTTTACTGGACAATGGAGACACAGTCGCCCTCATCCTCCTCGACCTTTCTGCAGCCTTCGACACAGTCTGCCACAGCACCCTTTTACACCGCCTCAGAAACATCGGAATCCAAGGAAAGGCACTGGAATGGATCACCTCGTTCCTCACCGGAAGAACCCAGAGAGTCCGCCTCCCACCATTCAAGTCCGAGGCCTCTGAAATCATCTGCGGCGTACCACAAGGATCCTCACTCAGTCCCACCCTCTTCAACGTATACATGAGCCCCCTCGCGGCCATTGCCCGCCAACACAACCTCAACATCATCTCTTACGCGGATGAAACTGATCCTATCTCTCACCAAAGACCCCAGCACCGCCAAAACTAACCTTCACGAAGGAATGAAAGAAGTCGCCGAATGGATGAAACAAAGCCGACTGAAACTGAATTCAGACAAAACAGAAGTCCTCATCTTAGGTAAATCCCCCTCTGCATGGGACAACTCCTGGTGGCCGGAAGCCCTCGGAAATGCACCCATCCCGACAGACCACGCACGGAACCTTGGCGTCATCCTGGATTCCTCACTATCAAGTCAGCGCCGTATCCTCTTCCTGCTTTAACATTCTTCGCATGCTCAGAAAAACATTTCGCTGGATCCCCACCGAAACAAGGAAAACAGTCACCCATGCTCTGGTCACGAGCCGACTGGACTACGGAAACACCCTCTACGCAGGTACCACCGCTAAACTCCAGAAGAAACTTCAACGAATCCAAAACGCCTCAGCCAGGCTCATATTAGACATCCCACGCAACGAACACATCTCTGGTCACCTTAAAGACCTCCACTGGCTACCCGTCAATAAGAGGATCACTTTCCGACTGCTCACCCACGCACACAAATCACTCTACGACATCGGACCAGATTGCCTCAACTCTCGTCTGTCCTTCTACTCCCCCTCCCGCCAACTCCGCTCTTCCAGCCAAGCCCTCGCCACTGTACCTCGCATCAACAAGACTACCATGGGAGGCAGATCCTTCTCTTACCTGGCTGCCAAAACATGGAACTCACTCCCCGCCTACCTTCGCCTAACCCAGAATCACCTAGCGTTCAGAAAGCAGCTTAAAACGTGGATATTTGACAAATAATCCACCTCCCCTTCCTAAGCGCCTTGAAACCCTCTGGGTATGTAGTGCGCTATATAAATTTCTTGACTTGACTTGACTTGACAGCTTGGCCACGCCCCCTATATATTTTAATAAACCCCACTTTGGCACTGCTCTTTTTAAAAATCTCCACAGAACACCCCTTAGCAGTACGCAGATTATTCCCTTAGAACTCGAGTTCTTTTATAAGCAGGGTCCCCAACCAGGAATTGACCAGGGGGTGGGCTAAGGCCAGCCACACACATGCCACAACACTTGGATTGCACAAGCACTACCTCGGGGTTGGGTTATCTAATAGATTTACTCCCCTCTCAGACCTGAAAGCTTGTTATTGACCTCCAATATCCACCTCCTCTCCAGTTAATTTACCAGCCAACTTAGCCCCCAGCTCGCAGGTGTCCCCCATGTCCCCCCAAACCCAGGGATTAGCAGTCAGAAACAAGATCAGTCTGGCATCATGGAATGTGGCAGGGATTGCCTCCAAGGCAGGATATGCTGAGTGGCAGAACTACTGGCTAAGGTTGGATATTATCTGCCTCCAAGAAACATGGGCTAAGGACCCAGTGTTTTTGCAGGGTACCGTACATTTCATACACCAGCGATACCCTCAGTGTAAGGTAGAGCCAAAGGGGGACTATTAACCCTAATCTCTAATACCTTACCTTTTCAAGTAAAGCAGGTAGGTGTCCAGAATTACTACTTCCAAATTCTTCAATTCAAGCCATAAATGACATAAATGACAGCCTCTGGATTTTAATTAATTTTTATAATAATGAATTTGGGGGGGAAATTAAACGAGTAGCCGATGACTTACACAATGAGTTAGGTTTGCTTAATTCACATTCACACTAGGGCCAATAGGCCTAATCTGGATATGGGACTTTAATACACACTTGTGTAAGTATGATGAGGCAAGGGTGTGTGGGCTGGACTATCCCCAGGGCAACCCCCTCCTCCATTTAACACACAATGAATATGGTGATATCCTCAACAGATTACTTTATTTGAGGTTTCTGAGTGTAATTATTGGTTCGAACACTGACCAGATAGAGAGAACCACTCAGTGGACCACTCAGCCAATCTGTTCACATGCTACAGAAATCATGCAATCCTATATATCCATCTAAGTCTCCCTCATAAAAATGGAAAGATCCCAACAGGTAGTGGATGATATTGTATTATCCAGGAACAACGGATACTAATTAAAGTGGGCACAGGTCGTGAAGCAGAACTTTGCTACCGCAATAATATCCCGGCCCAGAGACTCAGCTTTGGTAAGATCACTGAGAAATGCATACAAGCAGGCCAGAAACAAACGAGTTAAGGATATAAGGGAGAAGGCCTGGGATGACCTCGAACAAACCGGCAGTTCAGGAAATAGTAGGGAGTTTTGGAAAGTTAGAAATGCCCCTTATTTTAAAGACACAAAAGACCCATCCCTGGACATGCACGTAGGGGAAGAGGCATGGGTGGAGCACTTTGAAGGTATTTTCGGTCGACAATCCATCCTGGAGCCTCCACAATCTGTTTCATCACCCCCTCTTCATAGAACCCTGACATTCATGCTACATGAAGTCAGAATAGGGTTGGAAGCATGTATCGCGGGAAAGGCCCCAGGAACCTATGTGATTCCAATTGACCTTTCTCAGGCCAATTGTAATATGTGTGTTCCCATATTAACAAATATCTTCAACAGCATAGCAGTAGAGGCCTCCCCCGCCCCCTATCCTGGAAACACAATGTCATAGTCCCAATCTTCAAGAAGGGAGACAGGGGCAGTCCGAAGAACTATAGACCCATCTCCCTTCTGGACACAACTGCCAAATTGATGGGCTGACTGGTATTTGCCAGGCTGAAGGACTGGGGACTGGAACGAAACATCTTAATGCAGGCGTAATATGGCTTTCAGAAAGGGAAGGGGACAGTGGACCAATGTCTCAACCTCTCACTCTGCATACATAAATACATGACGGCTAAAGATGCGAAGTTATACATGGCCTTTTTGGACTTGTTAGCCACCTTCCATTGTGTGTCCCACCAGAAGTTATGGCTCATGATGGAGGAAATGGAGATTGATCCCCTGGTCATTCACTTCATCCGTCAGCTGTATGCTAATGCTACTGCCTGTGTGAGGCACGGCTTAAATAGGGGATGCACACGCTCGTTTAAAATCGAGAAAGGGGTCAGGGATGTGTCCTCGCCCGGTTCTTTTTTCCATCTACACTAACGGGGTGGAGGCAGACCTGGCTCGACCCCGGACATGCCTATATTTGACAACACCCCCCTTCTAATACTGGCTTACGCTGATGATGCAGTGTTAATTACCAGGACAGGGGTAGCTCTCCAGAGACTCATAACAGCAAATACTCATTCATGGCTTCCTTAGACCTTCGAGTTAATAAAACCTAATCTTTTATCATCATAGCTGGAGCTCCCAGACAAGCAAAATCCCCTTACTTCCATCTGGCCTCAAAGAAAATTGAAGTGGTTGACTCTTTCGCATACCTTGGAGTTCTGTTCGACAGTAAACAAACTTGGTGGCAGCAAGAGACCTGGGCATGGAAAGAAGCCTACAAGCTATAAAAGGTTTCACTAAGAAGCTGGGAGCCAGTCCTTTAGAAACGATTTAAAACATTTACCAAGCTAAAACCAAGGTGGCGGCAACCTAGGGGCGGGTTTCTGGGGCATGGCCCACATTGAACAACTGCAGAGAATGGAAGACTCCTTTTTCAAGTCCAGGGTTTCATTACCACCCTTATCCTCCAATTATATTTTACATCTTGAACTAGGGCTTCCCTATTCGTCTGACTCTATTAGACTGGCGCCGATCCTGCTGTGGCTCTCTATTTGGCGAAGGTTAATGGTTAGTTTAACTCAAAGTATAATTGGTGACTGCCTGAAGTTGGAGGGCCGTAGCAGGATTGGATTGCTCAGATACGTTGAAGCAGAACTAACTGCTACTGGGCAGGAAGATTTGTTCAGGGACCCTGCCTTTTGGTCCCTAAACAGAAAATCATTGAGCTATATATGCAGAGGGCCAGCTTTGCTTGCAGGGAAAAGAATCATCAGCAAAAAGTGCATACTGCTTATGCCCTCATTTCGCCAAGATCTGGGGAAGATTATTCTTACCTCTCACGCATTACTATAGTCCAGCATAGATTTATTTTGTTACGTTTCCGCTTGACCTTCATTCCTTCACAGATGGATATACAAATGTCGTTCTATCCTCATCCATGGGGCGACATGGCAATCTTCATATCCACAACATTGCTAATCTATACTCACATTGAAGGATGCCTTTTATTATAAATATTCAGCATCTCATCAGATTAAGAGAGGAGGCACTTCAGCTGACACCGAGGGATCTCTGATTGCTGATACTTCACCATGCAGTGGTCTGACATCTCCGTTAGGGGGGTCCTGTTTGTGATCAAGACGGGGTCCTACATTCTCTCCCACCAGGTAATATTACTTGCAGCACAGACAAATAGAACATACAGATAAGAGCATGAAGGACCATAGTTAAGCAGAACTGAATGGATTTTATAGTTTGAATTGTTAGACAATGTACCTAAGGCCACAGATTAAACACTTTTACCCCAGATTATCAAACAATTGCCCCCAACTGTCAGTTTACTCAGAGCCTGGTGCGGGGACAAAGGCCACTCTGCACTAAGGCTGGGAAGGCTCTTTGGGTGCACCCACAGTTCAGAAGAGCCTTGCTTTCTACTGGTAAAGCAAACAAAGCAACCGGGCATATCTTGAGCAGACAATTAGTTTGTGGGACCACAGGATAAAAATGACATGCTCAGCCAGAAAGTTGGAAATGGCAGAAGGAAGTGAACACTCCCATTTGGTTATCTTTTTCAGTCTAATTCTTTTTTTTACATGTTTTTTTAGGGGAAAGTCCAGGCATTGTCTGCATTGTCTTTTTCTTTTACTACCTTGCATGGGTGGACAGCCAAAAGTAGTGCGTTGCTCTGTTTAACTTTGTTCATATTCTCTCTTTGCATACAAGGTGATCATGCACTAACAAGTTCAAGAGGGCAGACCCTTGTATGATTTTGTCAATCAACCCTGTGGTGGATGGTAGGTGTTATAATCTGATATTTCTTAATATATTTATACATTCATTGGTATGTTTTATCTTTGAACAGTGGTGGCTGGTGACCTTCAAAAGTGGTGAGGTGTGTGGTGACTGCCCACATGCTGGATAAATGATGGTACAGACACATCGTGTAAGGTACTGTAACTGGCCCAGGGCACGTGCGCCCGCCCCCTTTTATTAACAGGGTCACCTGACTGGTGACTAGGCCTGGGCAGTAAATTCTGTTTCACTCGCGAAATTCGGGTAATTTTGAGTTCCGTGGAGAACGCAGAATTGCAAAAAATTCTGCGATCCGCGGCTTTGCAGAATTTTTGGCTTGTTTGCAATTTCAAAATGCGTGTCAACAAGATATTTCCCCCCGAGCATGCAAACAGCGTTTGTGAACAGGAAAAAAGCACGTTCGAAGAATTTCTGCTAGCTCGCGGATATTTTTTACCGTTTCGCGGAGCATTGCGCAGTGCGACTACGCAAATTCTGCCTGCCCCTAGACTGGTGACGCCTGTATTGGGGGGGTGTTAGTGTGTGTTTAACAGGGTGAAACACTAGAACGTGCCCAGCTGGACACTACATCCCTCCCAAACTTTAATTTAAAAAAAAACCAAAAGTCCAACCAGTAGGAAAACAAATACACAACGCATAGCACCAAATGAGTCTCTTCAGGCCGTCAGCCAGGATGCGCTTGAGCTTCTGACCACATGGTCAGGATGCTTTAGTCCACCTTGGTGATGTATTTCAGACCGGCCTGGTCTCGCGTTGTTGTAATCTTTTTACAAAGTTCAAGTATCAGTGCCTCTGGAGCGGTTATGGAGTCCACTTTGGAGATCTTGCAGGCGCTCAGGTTATGTTATGTTATGTTATGTTATGTTATTTTTATTTGTACCGCGCACAGCTGCCCCAGCAAAGGGGCGTCCTGGCGCTTTGAGAAGGTAAACACAACACAGCATTAAAAGGGGGCAGAAAGGAGAAGAGACACAACAGATGAGCTAAACAAATAAAAAGGTCTTGACCGGTGGATGACAAACCTACAGCTGTTGGGGAGGATCTCGGTGTATGAGGCCTTCCCGTGGAGGTGACGTGCTTGATGGTCTTTCCAGCTCCTGACAGCCGAGCAACTTCAGACTTGCCTCTCTTGCCTGGACTCTTCTCTCACTGAAGCCTCCTGGAGGGTCTTCCTGCCGGGCTGCGATGGGACTGTGTGGACGGTGCGGGCTTCATGTGGACAGTGCTAAAGCATCCCTGAGGAACTTCCAACCGGACCACCGCCAAGTCGCTCATGTAGCCGCAGAGGGTGGTGTCTCAGTTTGGGTGTTCTCTCCGTCAGGACTCAGGTTCTTTGCCTTCCTCTGATGGTCTTTGGGTGACCAGTCTTCGACTGTGACCTCCATGCTTTCTTTGCCTGCGTGGAGCTGCTACCGACGATTCTCACCTATTCGGATTCCCCTCTCACAGGAACTCTGTCAAGGCCCTTGCCCCTGGATTGCCACATGACCACATGGGCTGTGCCGGCCTTTCATAGGCCACGCTGGGGGGTCGCTGCAGAACTCCCAACAGGGCCACGACCAAGCCTCGTGTAACACCAAGGGTGGATTTTCCAATGGTCGGGTATGCTCTACTTCGGCAGGCTTCAGGTTGACAGGGGTACACAGAAGGTTCCTGGGTGGCTAGCCTCATTAAACTCTGGTTAGCTAGAGTGTTGGGATCCACTCTGGTGTTGCGATGACGTCCTAGCTGATAATGCACCAAGATGACGATAACAAACAGTGATTTTCCTTCAGTTGGGCAACAGGTGGCAATCTCTTGCCTTGGGCGACCTTGTGAAATGAGGAGGGTTACAGGGGCTTCTTGGTCACTTGCAGTTGTCTTCCAGCAGGTGCACTTGCTAGACGTGGTGCTATCGATACCAAGCAGCTGTTGGCAGGTGAGAGGACGGTCTTACTGTGAAGCGCGGGGCCTGGACGCAGATCGCGCTTGCTACCGGCTTACGATTGGTCCTCCCAAGAAGCTGTCTCCAGTGACATCTCCGCACCTCGGTGGCTGGCTTGAGCTGATAAACACCCTCCCCAGTGCTGGAATGAGTCCTCTGTCTTGTCGCTCTTCTCCGTTCCTCCTTGCATGTCTGTGTTGGTTGTCTGCCCTGTGGCGTTGTGCCACTGTTCTTTTTTTTTTGAGGAGTGGCTTCCTGCCACTCTTTTCCCTCCTTCCGACCAGGTCCTCACCTGGATGTGGCATCCTGCCCCATGTCTCATGTTTACACCACATGGACATCTCGCTGGTCACGTCCATTTCTTAGGGATGGTCTTCACTTCTCTGCGGACCTGTCACAGGTCTGTACTATCAGTAGGACTTGTTTCTTCCTATTGGGGACCTTTCACGGGCACCATACTCTCCTCAGGGATTTTGCGGTGCTCCTCTTCACTTCACTCAAGGGCATTGTGCTTGTGCCTTGAGGCTGCGCCGTTGTGGCGTTTGATCCTGCCTCCCTTCGGGCATTCTTGGTGGAGTTGGTCACTGCGAGTGACGTGCTCCTGCTTGCTGTGCTACAGTGGCATCGGGCCACGTTTCGCATAATGTCAGAATGTCTGTTCTGGTGGCAGCCTGCCAACTTGGGTATGCGATTCTCTTCTTGCCTGTCTTGGGTCATCGGCAACTCCGTCATGAGGCATTGTGAGGGAGGACACTCTGCTATCTTCAGTCCGCTGCGGGGATTTGCTGGTGCAGTAGCGATTTAGATGCTCTCCGTGCTGCGTTCAGCATTACCTCTCTGTGGAGAGGTCTCTATCCCTCCTGGGCATTTGCCCGTGCTAAACGATTCTGTGTGCATGCGCCACTCACCTCGAAGTTCGGGCGCTTGATCCTTCTTCAAAGTGCTCTTTCCTGGCACTTGGAGTGCTTGTTTTCTTGCTGTGGGATCCGTTTACCACTGAGGGTAGGTGGCGCAGTCTTCTTGCTTAGGCGCTAACCGGTCACTGGGGGTTTGTGCATGCTGTGCCCAGTGGTCCTTGTGGCTTACTCGCTGTGTAGGCGGACTAGAGCTCTTTAGCTGTGCTGCTTGGGTGTAGCTGGACTCATGGCAGCTTTGCTGTTGGGGCAGCTTCCCGTGGCTGTCTGAAGGGTTCCTGGTTCTTTTCCCCTTTTGGGCAAATAAACAGACACCAGAGGGTGGGTGGATCTCCATTGGCCAGTATCTGTGGAAGTGGAACTTGCTGGCTTTAACAGTCGCTGCTGAAGTGTTATTCCCTTCTGGGGGACGAGTCAACAGTCTTGACGTTGTGGGCTATGCACTACTGATGTGGGAGCTGACGGATGATGTTGACTCAAACAACTGGTGTGTTGGGTGCATTACTGGCTCACTCCCGATGCAAGACTGCTTTAATTTATGAGTACATGTTCACTTTGATGGGTCTCTATTGTTGGAGCCATTTACTTGTTTTCCAGGCCAGGGCTGACATACACTAGAACATATTTCAGAGAACAGGGGTCCTAAGGGTTTACAATAAGACAGGAGAATAATAATATAGACTACAATCAGTGCTATATTTTTTGAACGCCCAGCCGGCCGTGAGTTTATTTAAAGGATAATGTAGAATCGTGTTGACCCAGAGAGGGGCCAAGATAAACAACAAGATAGGGTACAGTCCTGTACCTATCCCAGAAAGGTTTAGAGAAAACAAATCAAAGTCAGAGAGATGGAAGAAAGGAAGAAGTTTTTCAGGCAAAAGACAAATTATTGAGCCAAAGGGTGACTTGTACTTTCAATGAATAACTACACCAAATTCACCCTGCAGTGTAAACAATTACAATTATACATATTAAATCATATGTTACACTGCATAGTGCGTCGACGTTTCGATCCCTAAGGGCTCATAATACACTGGGATCATCATCAGGACAATTTTAAAATTAATGCCTGCAAAGCCTGTAAAGAAAGAAGGGGGGAAAAATAAACACAGTTTTTAGTCATCCGACTAGACCCAGAAAGTTTTTTTTTTTTTAAATGGAAAGTCAATACTCGACATGGCACAAGTACAAATTTAAGGGCCATTCTACCATTCGTACTCGCAGGTGTTTGACTAATGTGACCGTGATTTTGGTATTTAAAGACCGGTATTTACTCTGGATCCGGAGTGAAGGAAAGACTCTGAAGTGGAAATAACGGCGCAGTGACATAACAAAACAGTGTCATACATTGACAATTGTGCCAAAATACTTAGTTTGTCCGTGAGGGTTAGGGAAAGCCTTTGTTGCGTGGTGCGTGCTCAGTGATGAGGTGATACGGCGAGTGCAGTGGTTCCGTATTTTATTGTGATGAGTGAGCGTGACCCTATCTAGGGGCAGTCAACAGTCAGTTAAAAACAAGGGGGCATATTATCAAGCCTGTGCGCTAAAATTATCGCCGCTTTATCGGCCGAAAACGGCCGATAAAGCGGCGATAATGGGCTTGTTAATATGCTTTATGGAATTCCAATCGAAGCACATGTTAGATGTGAAGACATCTAACATGGGCTTCGATTGGAATTCCACAGAGCATATTATCAAGCCCATTATCGCCGCTTTATCGGCCGTTTTCGGCCGAAAAAGCGGCGATAATTTTAGCGCACAGGCTTGATAATATGCCCCAAGGTTTTACATATCAGGGCTCAGGCTCAGGATTATTTCCACCCATTAACTGGAGCTTGAGGTTGTTAGGTAAAATGGAAATGCCATTTAGCAAACCTGCCGCTAGTGTGCAGAATCAGGCTGGGGGGTGCATTAGGTGGTCGGGGCTTACCTGGCGCTAAAGCGTGTAGTCGCCTGGAGTAAGCACTGCTTCCTATGACCGGCGGAGGGGAAATTCTTGCCGGTTCAGTAAACAGGAGGCTGTTTAATATATGATTATTGCCATTAGACTGAGGCTCAGAGTGAGTGGCTAGTAATGATGCACGGGCGGAGAAGGGCTTACCTGGCTACGTTTAATGTAGCCGTTTGGAGGGTGTATTATTCCTTCGTTTTGGCGAAATTATCCGTGTTGTAGGAGCAGGGTGTCTCCTTTCAGTTCTGACACTCGAGGTTGCTGGGGATCACAAAATTAATCATGAAGATGAGGACTCCATGAATAACGGACTACTCGAGTTTTAGCAGCGTTTTTAAAAAAGGGGGCTTACCTTGCTTCTTAATGAAAGCGGCAGCGGGGCGGGTTTTGGTAGAAATGTCCGTGACCAAGGAGAAGGATGTCTCCTTTCAGTTAATTACACACAAGGTTGCTAAGGATCAAAAAATATGGAAATAAGTGGAAATAAGTGGACTCAATAATGGACGGGGTACTCGAGTTTTGGCAGCGTGTCTAGGGAGGGCTTAGACACGCTGCCAAAACTCGAGTACCCCGTCCATTATTGAGTCCACTTATTTCCACTTATTTCCATATTTTTTGATCCTTAGCCCCCTTTTTTTAAAAACGCCGCTAAAACTCGAGTAGTCCGTTATTCATGGAGTCCTCATCTTCATGATTAATTTTGTGATCCCCAGCAACCTCGAGTGTCAGAACTGAAAGGAGACACCCCACTCCTACAACACGGATAATTTCGCCAAAACGAAGGAATAATACACCCTCCAAACGGCTACATTAAACGTAGCCAGGTAAGCCCTTCTCCGCCCGTGCATCATTACTAGCCACTCACTCTGAGCCTCAGTCTAATGGCAATAATCATATATTAAACAGCCTCCTGTTTACTGAACCGGCAAGAATTTCCCCTCCGCCGGTCATAGGAAGCAGTGCTTACTCCAGGCGACTACACGCTTTAGCGCCAGGTAAGCCCCGACCCCCTAATGCACCCCCCAGCCTGATTCTGCACACTAGCGGCAGGTTTGCTAAATGGCATTTCCATTTTACCTAACAACCTCAAGCTCCAGTTAACGGGTGGAAATAATCCTGAGCCTGAGCCCTGATATGTAAAACCTTGTTTTTAACTGACTGTTGACTGCCCCTAGATAGGGTCACGCTCACTCATCACAATAAAATACGGAACCACTGCACTCGCCGTATCACCTCATTACTGAGCACGCACCACGCAACAAAGGCTTTCCCTAACCCTCACGGACAAACTAAGTATTTTGGCACAATTGTCAATGTATGACACTGTTTTGTTATGTCACTGCGCCGTTATTTCCACTTCAGAGTCTTTCCTTCACTCCGGATCCAGAGTAAATACCGGTCTTTAAATACCAAAATCACGGTCACATTAGTCAAACACCTGCGAGTACGAATGGTAGAATGGCCCTTAAATTTGTACTTGTGCCATGTCGAGTATTGACTTTCCATTTAAAAAAAAAAAACTTTCTGGGTCTAGTCGGATGACTAAAAACTGTGTTTATTTTTCCCCCCTTCTTTCTTTACAGGCTTTGCAGGCATTAATTTTAAAATTGTCCTGATGATGATCCCAGTGTATTATGAACCCTTAGGGATCGAAATGTCGACGCACTATGCAGTGTAACATATGATTTAATATGTATAATTGTAATTGTTTACACTGCAGGGTGAATTTGGTGTAATTATTTATTGAAAGTACAAGTCACCCTTTGGCTCAATAATTTGTCTTTTGCCTGAAAAACTTCTTCCTTTCTTCCATCTCTCTGACTTTGATTTGTTTTCTCTAAACCTTTCTGGGATAGGTACAGGACTGTACCCTATCTTGTTGTTTATCTTGGCCCCTCTCTGGGTCAACACAATTCTACATTATCCTTTAAATAAACTCACGTCCGGCTGGGCGTTCAAAAAATATAGCACTGATTGTAGTCTATATTATTATTCTCCTGTCTTATTGTAAACCCTTAGGACCCCTGTTCTCTGAAATAAGTTAAACTAACCCATGGTCCGAAGGCCTTATATTGGGTTCCCTTGTGTTCCAAAATGATACACTAGAACATGTCACCAACAGGTGGTGCTGCAGTCTCTTGTCCTTGGACTTCTTTCTCGTATCGGTACTGGGGCTCTGGAGGGGGTGAAAATTTGTTGGTGCAGCGCCTCATTTCAGGTGAGTTGCAGGGCCTTGGCTTCCCCATGCTTTGTGAGGGACATTTGGGTACTTTTGTTTGTGGCGGAGGCTTCTTGGGCCTAAAAGTGGCAGCAGGCTCTTCCAGGCTAATAGAGGCTTTACTGGGTTGCTGACTTGCCGTCAACTCCTCTCCTCTCTTACCCTGCTGTACGAAGTCACGGGCCGTACTGTGGTGGCATATCAGGTGGGACCAGATGTTTCTTGGCAGTCAGAGGGTTGCACGCCCATCTCCAGACCATGTTAAGCGCATGCTGAAGGTAGTGGGGGCAGTGGGTGATATGCAGGTGGGTGGCTGTCCATCGAAGGAAGTCAGTGCCGGCCGACACATCACATAGTTAAGAAGCCGTGCTGCCACTTCACCTATAGACCACAGCAGCCTTCCCAGCACAGCAGGCCATGCTTACTGTCGTAGGCGCTGTCATCATCGCTGCCTGGGAGTCTTACTTCTACTCTTGGGCTGACCATGCACCTCTCGTGGTTAGGATCAGGGCACTATATACATGGCACAATTGCCGCTTGTCTTTATTGTCCGCAGCAGCTTCCTGTGGATACTGGAAATGTCGGAGCGGGGGAGAGGGTACGTCTTGGTGCGCTCACATTACTTCTATGCATGGCACCCTGTCTCGAGACGGATCACTGTGCTCTGCTACCCTCCCTGCTTCACGCTACCAGACGTTTTCCCTGGCACAATTTCTGGCAGGTTTCTGATATGTAGGAGCTGCTCTGGCATGCAGGGTGCCGTCCGTCCGCATCGTTGGGGAGGGTGCTTGTTGTGAGGTTATTGCACGCTCTTCTTCTTCCTTTGCTCCTTCCTCCTGTTCAGCCTAGTTGCCTATAGAATGTGATGACTGCATAGAATGTTGGGTGCAGGGGGTTAGGCAGTTGGTGTCAGCAGGCTGAGCAGTAAGGATATACTGCTCCTGGTGGGGCGTACTTTGTAGTCTATTTACCATCTTGGCTCACCTTAAGCTTCCTGTAACTTCCTACAAATAAAGTTACTACTTGGAATCAACTACCTGACTTCCTGAAGATTCTTACTTTGTAACATTGGTATATCCTTACTGCTCAGCCTGCTGACACCAACTGCCTAACCCCCTGCACCCAACATTCTCTGCAGTCATCACATTCTATAGGCAACTAGGCTGAACAGGAGGAAAGAGCAAAGGAAGAAGAAGAGCGTGAAATAACCTCACAACAGTGCTCCTCCTTTGTTTCTTCACTGGGTTCTGCTTACTATTGCAACATTATGTGGAGGACATAGCAGTTTGTGGGCGCGTCGTACTTCTATTGGTAGTGGTGTGCCTACTTCATCAGCGTCCCGCTGACAGCACTTTACGGGTTAATTCGAACTCCTCACCAGCTCGCTCAGCTTTGCAGCAGGTGGATGGCAGCTGGGCATCTGACTGCAGGGGCCGAACAGTCTCTTCTCTTCCACTACAGGGTCAGTAAGAACGGCGGGCGGCTGCAGGACACCAACAACAAATGATGCCACCAGATTTGCTGTCTGGACCCTCATGCCCTGTCCTGCCTCGTGTTGGTGCGTTCTGGCAGCAGGTATGGAGGTGTTGCATACTCTGGCTCGTCTTCCCACGATGAACATGAGAGCGGCTGCCAGCAAACACACAGGGTCAGAACCCTTGTGGCCAATGTGGTGACTGATGCCCTAGGCCCACATGCTGGATAAATAATGGTACAGACACATCGTGCAGGGTACTGTAACTGGCCCAGGGCACGTGCGCCCGGTCCCTTTTATTAACAGGGTCACCTGACTGGTGACGCCTGTGATGGGTGGGTGTTAGTGTGTGTTTAGCAGTGTGAAACACCAGAACATGTCCAGCCGGACACTACAGGGTGTAATCCTTGGCTCGAATTCCACTGAGCGAGATGGACTTCTTCTTGGTGGTTTTAGGGTAGCATTTGCTTACTCTTACTCACTATCATTCAATCTCATTCATATACTCTGATTTGCATTTTTACTCACTTTTACTCTTTCAGACTCACTCAGTCTCAGTCTGTGTCAATGACGTGTGCAGTCTTTCTCATTCTCACTCTGACCCACTCATTCCCACTGAACCCCATTCAGTCTCACTGAATTACGCAGTCTCACTCACTCCTGTCATGACCCACTGAGCTCCAGTTTGACTCACTCAGTCCGACTCTGACCCACTCAGTTTCACTGACTGACCCGGTCTCACTCATGCCCACTCTGACCCACTCAGTCCCACCCTGACCCCCTCAGTCTCAATGATTTACACAATCTCACTCTTTCTCACTCTGACCATTCAATTCCACTCTAAACCACTGAGTCTCAGTGCCTTACACAGTCTCACTCATTCCCACTCTGACCCACTCAGTCCCACTCTGACCCCCTCAGTCTCAATGATTTACGCAATCTCACTCTTTCTCACTCTGGCCATTCAATTCCACTCTAAACCACTGAGTCTCAGTGCCTTACACAGTCTCACTCATTCCCACTCTGACCCACTCAGTCCCACTCTGACCCCCTCAGTCTCAATGATTTACGCAATCTCACTCTTTCTCACTCTGACCATTCAATTTCACTCTAAACCACTGAGTCTCAGTGACTTACACAGTCTCACTCATTCTCACTCTGACCCACTCAGTCCCACTCTCACCTATTCAGTCCAACTCGTTTACTGTAAACAGCACAGTGTGTTCAAAGAATGTGTCTGTCCAATGAGAACATATGCTTCTTACCACATGGGGAATGTGTGTCGGCAGAGTTGGAAAACAGCCATGCCAAGTGTCAAGCATCTTGTGTTAGAAAAACAAATTTGCAGTAAATTTCCCTCATAAACGCAATGCCTTAAATTGTCACGCAAAATAAAGGTGTCCTGTAGTGGGATACAACTGTGTAGTTCCAGTTTCACTCTTTGCTGGGAGAGACACATAAAAGCAATTTTTCAAAGGCCACAAGATGGCACTAGTGTACACTGGGAGGAATAGAAATCTCAATATATTATGACATGGAAATATCCTGCTATCACAGAAACTCATATGCAAGCCAAATAACCTTCAGAGATTTGAAGACCAAAATACAAACCCACACACCTACATAATTAATGTAAATAAAAAAGCACCCCCTGCTCAAACCATAATATCAAACAGATGAGGTTGTCCAGCCGCAAAATGAAGCTTCTGCATACATGCCAAAAACTGGTCGGTCTAAACTGCAGTAAAAGATGGGCCTAATTGGAGAACTGTACAGGGAAAAGATCCCCACTGGGGGCCCTTTCACATCCCGTAGTCGACAGAGAGCCTGGACAGACGCTGTCAATTGATCATGATCTGATCTTGCCATTAATGTGATTGGTTACTAGCCAGCGAGGCACAACCTAGCTAAGGCAAGGAATCTCTGTTTAATTTATTGTTTCTCTGCTGCTCCACCTGGCAACAGGTGTCCTACCTTGGCTGTGGGCTGTGCCATGGTACTACTAAGTGGGGGTGACATTATACTGTTAGCGAGAAAGTGTCACTCATAGGGCCATATGTATCTTAGTTCCGTTTTCCGATTCCTAAATAGCGATTTTTAAGGAATCGCTATTTAGGAATCGCAAAATGGTATGTATGAAGAAAATCGTTTTTTTTAGCGATTCCTTAAGCTTCCTTAATTGCAAATTAAATTACATGTGTGTGCATATGGCGCACATACATGCCCAATGGGCATGTATGTGCGTCATATGCCACCCTCACAAATGCACAATTGTGCATATTTACAAGAAATCGCAAATTACCACCAACTACAAGTTGGTGGTAATTTGCGATTTCTAAACCTGAAATCGCAATTCTAAAAAGCTTCATACATAGCATTTAAGGAATCGCAAAATTGCGATTCCTTAAATGCTATGGCAAATTAAGGAATCGCAAGTATTTGCAATTCCTTAAGATGCGATTGTTTCATACATATCAATTCATGCAAAATAGCTTTTTGCGATTCGCAAAGACCGAAATTCGGCGAATTTCGGCCTTTGCAACTCACAAAAGGCTTGATACATATGGCCCATAGTCATTGAATGTCACTCATAATTAGACTGAAATTATGAAAATGTCCTACATAAGCAATCTGAAACCTTAGCAGTTTTGGGTAAGTGATTGCATCTGAATTTTAAGACGAACTTCAACATGAAGAGGTTAGCTGCTGTCTGCCTTGTTCTTGCAATGCAGGGTTGATTGTCTGGGCTGCAGATATCTCTCTGAGACAACACAGAGACAGTGAGTTATTTTGCCTTAATCTGTAAACCAAGCCTTGCAGTAGGCGAGGATCAGCAGTCCCCAAACAAGGGTAAATATGAGTGCTTTATCTTAACCACCCGGAGGTTCTTTGAGATGTACAGTTGATTCAAGAAATCCTCCATCAGATTTAAACGCAAAATATTCAGCAACTTCGACTGATGAATGAAGCAGCATGCTAGGTAAACAGCTTTTCCTTAGTTTGCAAATTGTGTGACTGCCACTCAGAAAAGACAAGCATAATTCCCTAAGTAGATAATGTTTGGGTGCACTTTAGCTTATTTAAACATTGGTTGATGCAAAGACACACTAATGAAAATATTCTTCTTGGAAAAGCTGATTAAGACGTCTTTTTCTCTGAGTAGTGCATAGTAAAGTTGTGTTTTGCATAGTTCTATTTTGTCAGTATATCCGTATTTAATTAAAATGTATTGCTGGTGCATTATGTCAACCTTGTAAATCATTTTTTTATCAATGGAGTTTTTCAGGCAATTGCTACTCATGCTTTCTGACAAAAATGGTGTAGGTTAAGTTTGTTTAATAAAACGTGATTTGTTTTGCAACGCTTATGTTGAAGCAACTTCACCTACACGATTATTGTCCTGAAACTTGCGAATGGTAAAGTTATTAAAAATGGAATTGATAGCAAGCTGTATTGTTCTCTTGACACTCTTCAGATAAACAGTTTAGTTTAATGTAGAAGTGATTTAAAGATCACTTAGTGAGTTATAAAACTTACGAGAATAGTGTTGAACAGAACCTCTCTTTGGCTTGTGTTTTTAAAACTGTCTTAGGGCATAAATATCCTCAAACCCACTAATGGAAATTGGGCTTGATCTCTATGCTCACTGTCTGATGTTGTGGAGGGATTTGTAGGCGTGGGTGAGTACTTTAAAAGTTACTCTCTTCTCGACAGGAAGCCAGTGGAGGTCTCGCAGGTGTTGGGTCATGTGCTTAAGTCGTAGGGTGGTGAGGAGGAGTTTGGCTACGGTGTTCTGGATGGTCTGGAGTTTGTATAGCAGGGATTTGTTGATTCCTGCATAGAGGGCGTTTCTGTAGTCCAGTCTGCTGGTAATGAGTGCATGGGTGACAGTATTTCTGGCTTGGGGGGGGGGGTCGACTTGACAGTCTTGCAGAGGATGCAGAGGGAGTTGAAACAGGTGGAGGCGACAGTGTTGATCTGGTGAGTCATGGTGAGGATGGAGTTGAGAATGATGTTGAGGTTTTGGGCATGGTCCGTCAGGGTGGGTGGGTTTCCGAGGACAAAGGGCCACCAGCAGGCCACCAAGGGGTGGAGGAGGGTCCAAGGTAGAGGGCCTCCGTCTTCTCCAAGTTCAGTTTTAGGCAGCTGTTGCTCATCCAGGCTGCAACGTCTTTCATTCCTTCCTGGAAGCTGAGTCTGGTGTAATCAGGGTTCTTTATGAGAGAGAGGATGAGCTGGGTGTCATCTGTGTAAGATACTAAGCTGAGCTCATGCTGTCTGATGATGGGAGCGAGGGGGACCATGTAGATGTTGAAGAGCGTGGGGCTGAGCAATGACCCTTGGGGTACTCTGCAGTTGATCTCTGTGGGTTCGGAGATGAAGGGTGGAAGTCTGATTCTATTGGTTCTGCTGGCGAGAAAGGAGCAGATCTAGTCGAGGGCTGATCTCTGCATGCCAGCGTCATGGAGTCTGGATGCAAGAGTATGGTGGGAGGCGGTGTCGAAGGCTGCAGAGAGGTCTAGCCGGATAAGGGCCACTGTGTGCCTGGTCGAGTAGTACGCATATGTCGTCGGTGGCAGCGAGGAGGGTGGTCTTGGTGCTGTGGTAGTTGTGGAATCTGGTCTTGGAGGCATTGAGAAAGGCGTTCTCTTCGATGAAGGCGGTCAGTTGTGGGTTGACGAATTTCTCAGTGACTTTGGCTGTGAAGGGAAGGACAGAGATGGGCTTGTAGTTTTTCAGGTCTGTCTGGTCAGCCGAAGCTTTCTTGAGGAGGGGCTTGACCTCAGCCCACTTCCAGTTGTCGGGGAAGATGCCGGATTCGAAGGTGGTATTGATGGTGTGGCGTAGTTTGGATGCATTGGTGGATCTGTGGAAGATGTGAGGCGGGCAGGGGTCCATGGGGGCTTTTCATGGTTGTGCTGCTGTCTTCGGTGATGACCAGTGTTCAGCTGGTGATGGTGGGGTGGCTGTCATTGCTGGAAGGGGGCGGTTTCTGGGGTCTGTTTGCTGAAGTTTTTGTAGAGGGCCTTGATTTTCACTTGGGGATCCAGACCTTTTCCTAAGACCCTGGGACTCTTACTGTGCCAAAGTATACTCCTAACATCATGAAACCTAGGACGCGTCTCGAACCTACGATGCTTTGCGATCCCTGTGCCCGACTTCAGGTGCCGCATTTATGTTTGTAATTGGCCGCTGCACATATTGGAAGTGCTACTTTAAGAACGGCCCCAATTTACCTAATTTGGAATCTCGCCCAATTCGTAGCGAGGTACTCACACTGTGGAGGAAATATAACTCCCTATTTTTCCCTAGGTGTGAATCTACACCTTTTTGGTCACTATTTCGACCATTTCAAGTACTTTCCATCAGATTAGCGAGAAATCTTGGCGCTTATCTGCACCAAATTGGATTGTACAACGAACCTCTGACGGTTGATCTCGTGAGGAACTCTAACTCAGTACCCTCAGGATCTTTTTAAAGCACTATTCTATTGGGACATCTATTACCAGGACGGATCCTTTTCCTGTAATCTTGACGATCGATTTTGCAACACATATTTTTGCCCTGACGAAGTTTCTGTGGCACAAGGGGAACGAAACGCGTTGGCTGTGCCTTTGCTGATTGAAAATTATGATTTCCGAATAAAGAAGATACATTTTTAAAATCAGCTTTTCGCTCTATTGACTTCATTGGAGTGCACCTTCCTTTTGTTTTTGTATACTAGTTCTTTTTAAACATCCTTAAACAGCGGATGTTGGAAGTGGTTGCACCACCTGATTTTGTGAACACACGGAACTAATGTGCTTGACCTTGGTCTGCTGTTTGTGCTCTTTAGTGTTGAATCGTTTGTGGGGATTTTAATATTAATGGGCTGGGGGTGCATTGGGGCATCCCAGGAAGTAGATATCCTGGTAGGAAAAGAAAGGTCGTTGTAGCTTTAACAAATTGAATTATTAATAGCAGTTTAATGGACGCATGGGCATATATGAAACCTACAGACCTTGGCAGCACTTTTTTTTCTGCACCACAGAAAGCTATTTCCCGACTAGATAATTTTTTTATATCTCATCAGTTTGCTTCTGACTCTAGAATCGAGAAGTATCCTCAGATACTCTGGGTTCATAATACATTAGTTCTTACAGTTAGCCTCTCTGGGGGTTTCAAGCAAATTCAGGGTTGGACTTCTGAACGGAGGCTTTTACATGATCCAGATTATGTGTCTCATATGAAGGGGTGGATCAAGGATTTTAATCGGGGGAGCACAAATGTAGGGATAGTTTGGGACACTTTCAAAGTGGGGGTCAGAGGGGAAACCACTAGCTATAGCTTGTACCGTCAAAAGAAGGAGGCACAGCATGAGGAGGTGTTCAGAGATTAGCTAATTAAGCTAGAAGAGGCGCTGGCCTCGGCTGTTCATATGGGTAGGCCAACCGAAGATATAATGCTTCAGCTGGCCATAAACAAGGCTGAAGCTGGAGAACGTATAGCCATCAAAGCTGCAGAAACTTATTTGGCAAAAAGAGAGCACTGCCACGAGTATAGTGAGAGGGTGGGGCATACTCTGGCTGTGAGATTAATACAAAAAAACTGCTGCAGGAGAGATATCGGAAATCTTTGATGCTAATAGGAGTGTAATAGCTGACTCCCCAGGGATTCGAGAGACGTTCCGGCAATTCTATCAACAGCTCTATAGCAAAGAATCTTTAGGGACGCCAATGGCAACACAAGAGTATTTAGATAAGATACCCCTGCAGCAGGTAGATCTATGAGACAGGGCAGCACTCAAGATGGTTTTAACACAAGAAGAAATAATGAGTGTTCTACAGGACTTACCATCTAGCAAGGCTGCTGGCCCTGATCAGATCCCTTTAGAGTTCTATAAAACTTTTGTAGATACAATAGGACCTGATTTGATTGAGGTTATTCAGCAAGCTCAAGAGGGGGACAAGCACCGGTGTCTTGGGCCTGGGCGGATATAGTGGTCTTCTTTAAAAAGGATAAAACACTGAGGGAGCCAGGCTCTTACCAGCCTATAACCTTGTTAAACAGCGATTTTAAAATCTTTTCAAAGACTATGGCCACAAGGCTAAATAATATCATGTGGAAAACAATCCACCCCTGCCAACATGGGTTTATAATCGGCCGGGGAACAACGCAGCATGTGCGCCGAGTGATAACACTCTTCGATGCAACAGAGATCTCAGGAGACCCTATGTCTGCTTTGCTATTGGATGCTGAGAAAGCATTTGATAGGGACTCCTGGGATTTCCTGTGGGAAACAATGAAATGGTTTGGTCTGGGGGAGGGTTTTATCAAAGCCATTCAGGTACTATATAAGGCACCCACAGCTCGTTTAAGGTTGAATGGTGGCTATACATCTCCTTTTATTATTCAGTGGGGGACATGGCAGGGGTGTCCATGTTCACCTCTGCTATTTGCTATATACATTGACCATCTAATAAGTTTATTCAAGGTTAACAATGGAATTCTCCCTATCATCTGTCAGGGCTTGGAATCCAAAGTTTTTGCCTACGCGGACGATGTTGCTATTGTTACGTCAAATCCTTCTTCCGCAGTGACGGTGGTGGAGTCAGTAGCCCAAGATTTTGGCAGATTTTCAGAGTACGCTCTAAATAGAGCTAAAACACAAGTTATAAAGAACAGGCATGCTATTATTGTTGATCCTCGAGTCACAGAATCAGCAGTGTATTTGGGAATAATGATTAAGCCAGATCTGGGGAATCTGGTAGCGAGGAACATCGAGCCAGTAATAAGGAGGGTGAGACCTGATTTTGATAGAATCAATAATTTACATCTATCATTAGTGGGCCGCTGTAATGTGGTGAAGTTGATGTTTTTACCAAAAATTATTTATTTGTTCAGGGCAAAAGCAATGGCATTTGAGAAACATTGGTTTGTAACTTTGGAGGGTATAGTAAACCGATTTATCTGGGTGCATGGAAAAACTAGGTGGGCCCTCAGGTTTATGTCATTACCATAGGAGCGAGGTGGGTTTACTGTTCCTGATTTCAGAATTTATTATTGGGCTAAAGAACTCCAATATATGAGCATATTATTTGGTTCACCTTCTGGAGACGTGGAATGGGAAATAGGGCTTTCCGATGTATATCAGTTGTTGTTGGGGGATCATGCTGAGAATTGTTTTATGAAATTTACGGAGCCCAGTTATTATAAAAGGACAAAATGTAAGACTCGCGTGGCTGCCTTTAAAATCTGGGCGGCACTGAAACAAAAGACCAGTCTGGGGAGGCTTAACCATTACACCCAGCTTTATAAAAACCCCACACTTCCTGAATTTTTTTCAGATGAGATTATGGCAGCTTGGTCAGAGAAGGGGGTCCGGAAGGCTGGGGATCTAATACAGATTGAAGGCTTCCACCAGTTTGGGGATATTCAGTCTGAGTTCGGACTGGATAGAGGTAATTTTTTTTAATGTTTACAGTTGCACAGTTTTTTTTGTAAGAAGGTGGGGGGGGGTTTAACGGGTTTAGCATAATTAAAGCTATAGATAATATCAGGGGCAGCATGAAGAGCGTTATCAGGCTATTGTATGCCAAACTGGTAGCATTAAAGCAAGATGATCTGGCTAAGCATGTGGGAAAATGGATGGAACGAGTGGGTGTCGTACCAGAGAGGTTTTCTGAGTCTCTAGAATTAGGTTAGAAGGTTCTGTGCTCGTCCGGGCTCCAAGCACAGCACTTTAAGACTGTCTTTGCGTTTTACCATACCGCTGCGAGAATAGCACAGTGGAGCAGGTCAGCAGTGACTACCTGCCCACGGTGTGGTGCACCGGCTGCTGACCTTGTACACATGTTCGCATCTTGCCCATGCCTTGAAAATCTGCTAGATTCCATCAAGACATTCCTAGATTTGTCTCTCGGGTTGAAGGTTACACTAACTCCTGCTTTGATCCTGCTTGGAGTTAGAAGCAGTGTATTGCAAGATCCGGCTTATCGATTTCTCTTTTTTGCCATGGCTGTATCGCTGATGAGTATCGCTTCCGCCTGGCTGGATTTGCTACCCCCTATTTTTCAACAGTGGCTCTCGAGGTTACTTTCATTGTTTACAATGGAAAGACCTATCTACCAGAGGAAGGGGAAAAAGGCGAGACTGTTAGACGGCGCATCTGGGCTCCTCTAGCAAGGTGGAAGGATCTGTAGGAAGTTAAATAACTTTGGTTTATAAGCTAAGTTGGACTGGAGAAAATATCCAGTGGGAATTTTAGGTCAAATGTTTCTAAACCTTGGTGGTCTCTTTTTGCAGGATAGATGGGATTGCATTGTCTAAATTCAACTTCTGGATTATAATTGGGGTGGAACTGTCATAGGTTATGATTGTATTTGTGTATATTTGATTGGTAAGGGGATCTGGAGGATGAATCGCTCATTCCTTTAAAGATGTTATGCTCATTAAGAAATTTGGTTTTAACCTCTTTGTATAAATTTCCTTTTGTATTTGTGCTGATCTTTGGAATAATGTAAAAAAACTGAATAAAAAGTTAAAAAATAAAAGAAATAAAGTCTTTGAACTGAATTGATAGGGAAACAACTTTATTCGATTTTCACAACTGTTAGTTCTACTCTCATGTACAATAACATGGGGTAGCCGTATTACCTTTAATATGTGCTAACGTTTGATTGGGAACAGGTAAAGATTTCATGTTTGGTGTCTGAGAAATTGCAATAAAAATCATCTTTGATGGTGAAGTCAGGTTTTAAGTTACAATTTTGAAAATGTCACTTTTAGAAAGTTCTAACACCACACAAATGCCAATACTGGCTGTGCTTTTGCACACCTTTGGTTTCCTTCCTGACCACTGTATTCAATAGCAGTGATCACCATTTATTCTTTCAATTAATTAATCATAGCGTTTTTTTTAATAGAAATTTTCATAGCCTAAGAAGGCTGGAGTCCTTCGCCGCTCCATGCGTGAGGCACAGATTGTCATGCTCCCCAGGCCTGACAGAGACCCTGAGGACCCTGCAGCATACAGGCCCTTGTCCATGCTGGGAGTGGACGCCAACTTGCTGGCCATAGTTCTGGCTCTTAGACTGCGGAGAGTGGTGAGCTCATTGGTGCATGAGAACCAATACAGGTTCATACCTGGGAGAGGAACACACATGAACCTACGAAGAATGTCTCATGTCTAGAGATGTGGACAACATTCCCTTTTGAACCTGGAGAGTCTTGCATGTTGGTAACGTTGCTAGACGAGGGCTCTAGTCAAGGGCTCATTTCCCACATATATAAGACATTAAAGGAGGACCGGGGGTCAAATCTAGATAGGATTAGGACTTTGCAGAATGGGAGCAGGGAATACATGGCCTGCTTCAGGTCAACAGATGCCTTTTGACAGCTAACTGTCCACTGAACTTTTTTTGGCATTCTCTTGGAAGTTGTCATTCAGGGGAGTCACTATCGATCCATACCCCTTGACAAATCTTCTTAGCAGCCAGTCAGGCCCAAGAGAGCTCTGACCTGAGTCTGGGTGGTTGGAGCAACCCAGTGCATGATGGTATGGATTTTGCTCTGCAATAGTTGAACCTGGCCTCCACCCACAAGGTGGCTCAGGTACACAACCTGACTCTGCCCTATCTGGCACTTAGTAGCCTTGATAGTTAGGCCTGCTTTCTGCAGGGCCTCCAAAACATTTCTCAGATGGACCAGGTGATCCTCCCAGGTGGAGCTAAAGGCAGCAATATCGTCTAGATATAATGCACTATAGTCTTCAAGGCCTGTTAGGACTTTATTCACCAACCTTTGAAAATGGCAGGTGCATTCTTCAAACCAAAGGGCATCACCACAAATTGGTAATGCTCACTTGGGGTAGTAAATGCTGTATTTGACTTTGCATCATCAGCTAGTCTGATCTGCCAGTAGCCAGCTGTCAAGTCAAATTTGCTCCGAAACTTGGCTGAACTCATCTGCCCTTGGTATTGGATGGGAATCAGTCCTAGTGACTGCATTGAGACCCCTGTAGTCTACACAAAAAACCCCATCTATTTCTTACCACCCTGGGTGTAAGGTTTGGGCACCAAGACTACTGGACTAGCCCAAGGGCTATCTGAGGGTTCAATAACTCCCAAATCCAACATCTTCTGGATTTCAGTCCTGATACAGTCCCTGGCATGGTCAGGTTGGCTGTAAATATTATTTTTAACACGCAGACTGTCCCCAGTGGTCACTTCATGAATGCACCAGGTAGTCTGACTTGGAGTCAGAGAGAACATATGTCTATATTGATTGATCACCTGTCTGCAATCAGCTTGCTGCTGGTCAGTGAGGCTGCCTGCCAAGGCTACACCATTCACTGACCCATTATAAGGGTTCTGTGAGAGCAGGTCAGGGAGTGGATCACTCTCTTCCTCCAGTCCCTCATTAGTAGCCATGAGCAAGCCCATGTCTGCCTTGTCAACATATGGTTTCAGTCTGTTGACATGGAGTACCCTATGGGGGCCCCTGGGAGTTCAAAGGTCTATCAAGTATGTAACCTCTCCCTTCTGTTCAACAATTGTATGGGGGCCATTCCACTTGTCCTGGAGGGTTGCTGGGGCCACAGGCTCCAACACCCACACGTTCTGTCCTGGCTGGTAAACAGTCAACACAGCCTTTTGGTCATGCCAATCCTTTTTCAATTCCTGGCTAGCCTCAAGGTTTTTGGTGGCCTTCTTCAAATACTCTGCCATCCTAGAGTGGAGACCAAGTACATAGTCCACAATGTCCTGTTATGGAGGTTTGAGAGGTTAATTCCATCCCTCCTTCACTAGACACAATGGACTCCTTACAGGATTGTTAAAGATTGCAGGGATGTGTTAGCATGAGCTGAAAGCCAATATGTATTGGGCAGCCATTTTAGGTAGCCATGTGCTCGCCATGTGCTGTTTCCCTCTTCGGAGCCTTGCAAATGCTCAGAGAGGCCTAGCTAGTAGACTGCACCTGCTCCGCTTACAGAACTGTCAGGCTATTCTTGCTGATATATGGAGAATTAACTCTCCTCCCACTTTGATGAGCAAGCAGATCTTGGATACCCATATTAGTCATTTTGCATGCTTACATGAGCCCGGACCACCCCTTCGTTTTATGCTAACAATGTAACCCTAAGCATATATAAGGCCCCTGTTTTCTGTACTCCTTAGACTGCCTCATACAGTTTCTAAGGGTACTGTCTGACGTAGTCTCCCTCATCTGAGGTTATTAAAGATGTTACTTTTGTATTACAGCTTCTGTGCCAATCTCTTCTTTGTTGGTTTAAAGGGACCAGGTTTATCAGTGAGACCCATGAAAATGTTTCTATTTTTTACAGGATGTTCAAGCAGAAGATCAAAAGGGCTGTAACCAACCCCCTTCTAAGGAACCTCCCTGTAGGCAAATAGAAGGCAGGGCAAAAGGATGTCCCATCTGCGCGTAAGCTTTTCTCGGAGACTTTTAATCATGCCCTTTAAGGTTTTGTTGACTCTTTCAACTAAACCATTGCATTGTGGGTGATAGGGTGCGGTGAATATGTAATTCACTCCACACTCCTTCCACATAGCAGTCAAGTAACTAGACATGAAGTTTGCATCCCTTAGGGAAACCCACTCTGGAAAATACTCCCAGAAGGGATCTTACCACCACAGGAGCTGTAGTGGTCCTAAGTGGAATGGCTTCTGGGTACCTAGTGGCATGGTCCACCACCACTAGGATACATCTGCCCAAAGGCTGTCTGAGGATCCATGGAACCAACTATATCAATTCCCACCCTCTCAAAGGGAACCCCCACCACAGGTAGTGGTATCAGGGGGGCCTTTTTGGTACCACCTGCCTTTCCACTGGCTTGACATGTGACACAGGAGCGACAAAACTCCTTGGTGTCTTCAGACAGATGGGGCCAATGAAAGTGAGGGACAATCCTGTCCCAAGTCTTGTTTTGGCCCAGTGACCTGCTAAGGGAATATCATGGGCTAGTGTTAATAGTAAGCCCCTAAACTTTGGAGGTATAACCAACCTCCTCGCTGCACCAGGCTTGGGGTCTCTACTCTCTGAGTATAGGAGTCCATCATCCCAATATATCCTATGGGTTCCACTAGCATTCACAGCAGCCTCAGCAGAAGCGTGCTGCCTGAGGGGTTCAAGAGAGGGGCAGCTCAGCTGCTCCTGGCTCAGATCTGCCCTGGAAGACCCCCCTGTCCCCAAGAACTCAACCTGATCAGGCTCAAGCTCATCTGGGACAGTTCATTCTTCAGGACTAAGATCATCTCCCTCAAGAGACTGATCTGTACTCTGAGTCAGGAGGAAGGCACTGCCTTAACCTTACTGCTCCTCCTCTTGGAAGGCACCTGGTCCATTCTTCCAGAATTCAGGCCTGTTCAGTTTCAGACATTTTGGCCTGTGACCTGGTCACAGCAAACACATGTGCAGGGATTCCTAGCATTTCTGAATGGGTCCTGAGCTGCACTTCAGCCCAAGCTGAAGTTTCAAAATCATTGCCAAGCAAGCATTCAACAGGGAGGTCTGCACTTACCACAACCTTCTTGAGGCCAGTTACCCCTCCCCAGGAGAAAATAACAACTGCCAAGGAATGGTCAGCAGTGTTCACTTGGTAGATTTCACCAAGAATGATCTGTTCAGGAGCCACAAGATCTTGTATCACCATGGTGGCACTTGCTCCTGTGTCCCTGAATGCCAAAGCCTCTTTTCCAATAATCAACGGATGCTGTCTGTATTTGCCCAGATTACGGGGACTGACGAAGTGGGACATATCCATGCCCCCATCACAGATCAATACAGCCTGAGTTGGAACTCTGACTAGGCCAGAGTCCATCTCAGAACCGAGGGTTAACCCTACTATCCCCTTATTCTGAGTACCACCACTTGGAGCTGAACTAGGGGGAACCGTTGCCTTAGGGGCAATGGTGGCTGGAGTGGAGTCTTTGGACTTGGTACAATCACTAATCCAATGGGTTTTCTGATTACAGATTTTACACCATGGTTTCTTTTGTCCCTTTCCTTTGTTAGATTGGGACTCCCCACCGGATGCAGATTTTGGGGGGCATTGAGAAGACTTCTGGTCTTTACAATTTTCCCCACCCTTGTCAGAGTTCTTAGAGTCTTGCTTCTTAGGGTCACCTTGGTTCTGAACCTTCTGCCTCACCCTGGTTCGGACCCATTTGTCTGCCTTCTGACCTTGGGGAGAGGTCAGATCAGAGTCCAACAGGTACTAATGCAACAGCTGATTTTGACAATTGTTAAGGATCTGCTCCCTCATAATTAGGTTGTGCAATCCTTTAAAATCACATACCTACTGCCAAGTAACCAGCCCTCCAGAGCCTTAGTAGCACAATCTGTGTCTTTTGGGTGTCTCTGAACTTATTCCTGTATTGTTCAGTGGTTAAGCCAAACCCATGAATCAGAGCACTCTTCAAGACTTTGTAATTATCAGCATCATCTTCTCCTACAGTGAGGAGCTTGTCTCTACCTTTGTCTGCAAAGGAGAGTCACAGGATTACTGCCCCCTGCTCCTGAGGGACCCTCTGTAATTTACAGGTCCTCTCAAGTGCAGTTACCCACTTGTGGATGCCATCCCCACTCTGGTAGGGAGGGACAATCTTGTTCAGGTTCCTATGGTCATGAGTATGTTCTCGACCTCTAGGAACACTGATGCTGCCACCATGTGACTCTAGTCCCAACTTTTTAGAAGCTCTTTGGAGCTCCAGGGATTCCCTGTCTAAATCCAACTGCTCTTTCCTGATTCTGAGTTTTTCTTCCTCAAATACAAGCAGTCTGCAATTTCTTTCATGGGAGGACTCTCTCCTGTAGAAGGCTGAGATCCTTTGAGAGACAGAGGTACCTACCGATGTATCAGAGTGATCAGACTCCTGAGAAGGAGATCTAGACCTTCTAGGTACACTGTTAACTTCATCTGGAGGGTTGAAGAGGGGACCACTGGGGTTCCTTTCTTCATCCACAGGAGGAATTTGGTTATTCAGGTTAGAATCATTCTGATCCTCCTGGTCAGCATCAAGGTCCAGGTCTTTGATGTTTTCACCTCCTTGCGTGTCCTCTTCTGCTGTCCCACCCACTCTGCCTGCCTCATCAGCCCTGGGGTCTTTCTGAGATAATCTAAAAGCAAGGCCTCTATGAGGCGTTGAGTGTCTGGGTGTCTCCCTGCCTTCAATTTCCTAGATGTACACATGGTCCTCAATTCTGGAAATGGGACATGGTAATACTTAGTTATTCTGGAGCCACTGGCTTCAGCCCTTGAAGACATACTAGTGTGGTGTGGTGTCTGCACCTACCTACTCTAGTGGGACTACTAAACTTTCTCTCGAGTTGTAAAAAGGGTGTGCTAGACCCTTGACACACAACTCTAGGTTCAGTTGAACCCACCTTATTCTAAACTTGATTTATATGTACCTATAGTGGTTTTCAGTTAGTCACTCAAAGAGATTATCTGGTAAAGCAATAGCAAGCTTGAATCCCACCGCTGCCACCAATGTGAGAAATTGGCCTGTTATATGCTGTCCACTAGTTATAGTGGGCACCTTGCACCAGTCCAAACAATCCTTATTGATGATAGGTTTAAACACAACCTTTATTGAAAGCTACCCTAGTGGGAGCTAAGGAGAGCAGCATTCAGGCTAAGTCTTGAAGGAGTGTAAAGCAGCTTGGTTTACCAGATTATAACCTCATGAATGTCTAAATGAAAGGAGAATCACACAAGGTATATATATAAAATATATGTATTTATTACTAAACACTCTCTAGTAATCTCTTTTTGAGATTACAGAGCAAGGTACACAATTTAAATGCAATAGCACTTCAGTAAATAGCACAATATATACCCGGGGGGACCAAACCATATATTAAGAAAGCGGTATAGGAACCACATCTTGACTAGACACAAGCCTAGAGCCTGTAGAATCGCTGGGACCCCAAGGAACCACACAAGGTAGTGACACAGGGGACCCACAGGGAACGCGTGCAGTGTGAGAACACAGCTGCAAGCGCTGTTAGCTTCTATGGGGAAAGTTGCGGTTGGAATTTTACAGATAAAGGACACTTAGGAGAGGACTTTGAGCAAACCCCTTTAGACTTAAGGGGTTCTTGGGCCAACACCCACGGGAGCACCGGAGTTCTTGAGTTACCTCACCCAGGGAAGCTGGGTGCATAGGTGTCAAATTGTGTTGAGAATCGTCGTTGATTTAAATGGCGATCTACTGCAAAGTGCTGCTTCCCTGAAGAAGAACATTTTAATAGAGCTCTTTTTTCCTTTTCCACAACTTTTTCATGCACTGCTTTCAGTTACTAACACTAGTTCCTTTTGCCCCTTATCCTATAGAACTAGCCATTCCCATCCAGTACTAAGTGAGGTGGCAACAACAAAGATTCTTCACTTTGGGAAGTGGTTCAAATGATGAAAGGGCGGCATAGGAAGAGTAACTGATGGATATCTTCCCACACAGTGTGATATCCTGTTGTGTGCTCTACTAACACACTTAGAGCACACATCAAGTCATCTTGACACACATAGACTCATTGTAGACCCACAGTTATTCTTTTTGTAGTGCAAGTCTGGAAATCTACCTCCTGTGTTGCAAATTCTTCGGAGTCCAGTGGGAGCTTCAGAGATGCAAACCGGTCTGTTTCGTCTTTGGTGCCTGCCACGCAGTGGAGTAACTCCTTTACTCCAAGTGAGATTCTTCAGTCATCCAGCGTCGTGCAGATCATCAAAGTTCCAGGATTCAGCATCAGCATTTCCTCCAGGTAAATCTAGAGTCCTGTTGCCAGGGGTTCCTATCTTATACCGAAGGAAGGGGTGGAACAAACTCTGGGGACCCAACTATGGGAGGGTTTGGAAAGAGGGGTGGCTACACCCATTTCCTTTGTCCAGTTTCGCACCAGAGCAAAGGCTGGTAGTCTTGCAACTGGTTTGAACTGGGCTATGCACAGGGACACCAAATGTGCCTCAGTGTAGACTTCAAAGCACTCTTGGAGTGTACCCACCCAGCCCCAATACACTAAAGCCTGTCTGGGAGGTGGTGACACCTCCCTGTGACAGGAAAACTATTGTCCAGGCCTTCCCTGGCAGAGTTTTGTCCAGCAGCAGGAGGCGAGACTCGTGTCTGTGGCATCCATTTTGTGATGCCAGGGTTCTTTTCAGCTGGTACCGGGTGTACCAGTGTGGTTGTGTTTCTTCCTCTAGAAGGGTGGAAACATACCCCTGCTGCCAGGACTGGCGGGGGGGGGTATGATTCAAAAGTGTTTGACTGACACCAAACACAACATGTTTCCTTGCAGCCATTCCAAAGTTAGCATTTACTGCGAGGTTATAATGCACTTAAGAGTATATGCTCTGGCTGCATCACAGAACAACCCCAGAGAATAGATTCTGAAGGCTGCAGAGGGGCCGTGCTCATGCATGGGCACCCTCTCACACAAAACCCAGCACCCTGCCTTCAGGATTGATAAGGCCTGCCATAGGGGTGACTGATAGGTTTATATGTTCAGTGATTTAAGGAAGATATAGGGAACCTATATCTAAGTAAGGGGTGCATACACCACCTTACACAGGCTGCTGTAGCGTCATTTTGGAAGACTGCCCATGGGTGGCATAATACATGCTTCAGCCCCTGGTTGGCCTCTGGGGTACCTATGCCCTTGGTTCCTAGTGTACCATTTACTAGGGACTCATAAGGGTACCCCAGTAACCAAACTAGAGTGTACCTCAAGTACATTGAATCATTTTAGAGAGGAAGTAGCTAGGTCAGGGGTCCTGGATAGCAGGGCCCAAGCCAGACTAATGTTGAAAAACAGTGGAATATCAGCAAGAAGTGGGGGTAACTATAAGAAGCAGATCCTACTCTCCTACATTAGGCATTTATAATCCGCATTTACGGTCCGTTATCATAGCAGCACAATTAAACAGTAAAGATTACTTTTTGAAAAGGACCAAGAATTCATCATGAAAATACTTTAAAATTAGCCTAAAAATCAGTGAATAGTATCAAAAGACAGTAGTCCACACAAAATCGTTCAAATTACACAATACAGTTAAGTGAGACCCTTTAATGAGGTAACAGCCTAAGTACTATCAAGGGAACACTTGGCACATCTGATCCACATTGCCATTAGAAATTTGGCTGTTCAGAAAACAGTTTTACGAGATGTGTCAGACTGGATTATTCTGTACGCCTCCTTGTACCATCTCACTCCCAAGTTTCTACAAAGTGGGGCTATCCATTTTATTTGTGACTGACTATACAAGGGGCAAAAAAATAAAACCTGCTCGATTGACTCTGATTGCTCTTGGCAGCAGGTACAGTTTTCAATACCCTGTTTCCTACTTTACACCACTTCCTTTTAAAGGATTTACCAGGTAGGCAGCCATACCTAAACTGTAGGTACAGTTTCCTTGCTACAGAAGTTACAATTTCCTCTACAGTATCCTCAAAAGACGGTGTCAGTTTAAAATCAGCCGAGAGCGATCCTTTACAATTTATTATGAGTTCAGTCTCAGCAAAACCCCAGTAAACCGCTTTAAGGCTTGTTTGCTAATCTGACACAGAGTTTCTGGTTGGTCCCAATATGCACCTAGACTTAACCTCTGTAACATATTCTTGATGGTAATCGGCCACAGGTTCTTACTCACACATGTTGGTGTAATCAGTTCGCGGAGGCCCACTCTATAAGACTCAGGTGCTGCAGTCGTCCATAACCGATGCCAGAACGTAAGCTCAATTTTGTGAGTAATTATTTTCTGGGCCAGATCTAAAGAGAGTCAGGACATTTAAAATTTTGAAGAACATGTCCCACCTTTTAATTAGAAGGCACCTTGCCCTATGGGCTATCCAGGGCCAACCTTTGGGGCACTTCTACGTGATGAAAGTAGAGTTTAAGGCTTGGTTACAGGGTTATTTTGCAAAGTCAAATTTGCAGGTTAAAACTGTACCTATGTTGCAATCGCAGACCTTGGATATGTTTTATGGGGCTATTCAAGTGAGTGGCACAATATATGCTATAAGCCCCCTAGTTGCACTTAATTTACAAGTCCTGGGTAAATGGTATACAACTTTACAATGGATTGATAAGTAAATTACCTATGCCAATCATGTATGCTTTTTACCACATTTTAGTGAGTGAGCACAAGCACTTTAGCACTGGTTAGCGGTTAGAAAGAGCACAGAGTGCTAAGGCCAATAAAAATGAATTCAGAAAAAAGGAAAGGAGAAGGCAACATTTTGGGGACAACCTATCAGAGAGGGCCAACTCTAAGACCCGATAAGTGGGTCAGGCTCTGGAGTTGTTCAAAAACAACTTCTGGCCCTGGGCAGGCCAAATAGTGCCATTGAAGTAACCATTTTAGAGGCACTCGCTTGCTAGCAGTTAAGGGCCAGAGGGTGACACAGGAGGTTTAACTGCCTGGCCTCTGTGCATGTCTAGACACCACAGGCTTGATGCTTTTATGCACGTGGGCTGGAACATGTCAGATCTAAATCAAAAGGGTAAAGAATGCTTTGTATAATTTTCAGCAGCAAATGTTTCAAACTGGAACTGTTGAGAACTGTGAGATGTTAGATGAATGAATAAAGGGTATTGGCCAATCAAATTTGTTGCTCCAATCAAGAGCTCACATAATTTATTTTTGTGTGTTTTAATAAAATGCTTCCATGCCACCTTGTGCGCTTTTGAGTGCTCGTGACAACAGATATATAGGAACGTATACAAGTAATTAGGGTCTAACTTGGTGTGGGTATCATTAATCGATCAGTCAGTCACTGTCATGTTCGCAGAAAGTTGTATGTGCCAAGTCCTGCATGTAGGCCTGACCTTTGCACCAGTTAAATTGTTTGCACACAAACACTTGAACCTATTCGTGATTTTGCTGGAAGTAATTTGAGTTAATCTAAATTAGGGTTCACAAGGACTCTCCTTCCTTGTTTAAGGCTTTGCTTGCCTTTAGGATTCTCTACTCTATGCAATCAGTCTTTAGGTGTCTTGAGTATACTTGTGTAACATATGTTACAGTAGTCAAGGCAGTCTATTGATTTGAGTGGCCGACTCAGTGGTGTGTTTAAAGAAGAGGGAATATTTACTGAAGTGTTGCTAGTTGACACCATTAACCACTGTATTTATTTTTACGGCACAGTATTTATTTTATGGACTGTGGTTGGAGGTTGCTCAACCCACATGTTCATGAAATGGGATAGATTAAGGTGTGTTGCCACACACTCAGAAAAATGTTTTGCACTCAGTTTGCAGAATAATCACTCTTTCGGCATTGCTAGACGCTTTTATGGCACCAGAGCATATTTGATTGATTACCAGAATCATTTTCTAAACTGTTGAAAATATGTGAGCTGTATAATTTCAAAATACAACTGATACTTCCCCAAGAGTCAACGTGAGCATTTGAATATTAAACAGTGGTGGTAAAGGGAAGAGACATGCGATGTACTTTGAGTCACCTTATGACTGGATGATACAAGAGGTCCAATGTATGTGTTAACTTTGATCAGTGAAGAAGAGTGAGTTGTGTCCTAGCCCACAGCATTGTGTCCCACAAAAGAACAAGGATTTTTAGGGTAGCTAGTTTGCCATCATCCAGGGGGGTATGGTGTTCATTTTAAATGTTTCTCACGGTGGTATTAGAAGTCCACCTGACACTTGACAATTCAACATTGAGAATGGCATTTGAATTGTTCTAGCAGGTTTCTGGTCTCTTCTTTTAAAAATATTTCTGTCACATCAAGGGCAACTCACCCAAATTCCCACGACTTCTGCGGATGCAAAGATCTTCCAGCACTAAGGCCAATCCTTAGTATCAGAGGAGATGACTGACACAAATGACTGACCCTTGGAGAATGGGTGGTTGAGAGAGGGAGAGAGAGAGAACTGTGGTTCTGATGTACCTGGAGCTCCTGTGTAAAGAATGATGGGTGTGTGTTGATACTTTTGAACAGGACCCTTCAAGTTTTAGTGGGATGGCACACTCCTTCTAACAGCAGAGGTACATTTTTCAAAAGAACACAATAACTTTAGGCAATTGTAAGAAAATGGGTCTCTGGTTGGCAGAGGTATGCATCCTAGTCAAGGTAAGCTAGAGATACACAGATAACCAGTGCTCACCCTTTGCTAGCTTCACACATATCAGTCAGGTTTATTTAAAGAGTATTTGTGCAACAAACACACACAGTTACACAATCAAAACACCACAATAATACTCCACACGGATTTAGAAAAATAGAGAATAATTTTATAAGTAAAACAAGGCCAAAATGACAAACATCTAATAAGTTGAACCAGATTTATGAATTTTTAAAGAATAAACCAAAAATAGTGCTTAAAGTCAATAGTGCTAAGGGATTACTTGAGGTTGCGCTAGACTCGAGAAAATCCAAATGTTCAGGACAACCACGATGGAGGGCAGATCTGCTACAGGGCCTATGTAGGGCTTGCTGAACAAGTACCTTGAATGGAGCAAGTGTCAGCCTCGAAGACTCAATGCATTGGTTCCGATGCACGTAGTCAGGTCGACCAGTCAGCGTCGGGTCTTGCACTCGGGACCAGCATTGGCATCAAACCTCTTACGATGTAGGTGCAGCATTGTCGTCGAACCTCGCAGTAGGATCCTGAGTCCTTGTCGAGCCAAGCAGGGATGTTCTTGGATTGGTACTGTGCCGGAGCGCACTGCATCGGTTTCAATCAGAGCAAAGTCATCATTTCTCTGAATATAAAGCAAAATAGCTGCAGAACTCGCTTCCAGGGCCCAGGACTGGATTTTCACCTGAGGCAGGGTAGGACTCACCAGTGGCAGATCCAGCAGTAGAGTTGCAGGAAGTCTTTGATGGTCCTGAGACATACGAAACAGGGGTCAAGCACTTGGAGTCACTCTGGATTCAAGAGAGATGGGTCCAGTTCTTGTCCTCAACAGGGCGGGATCAGCAGGCAGCAGGGCAGCTCAGCAAAGCAGAAAGCAGTTCCTTCAGAGCAGCTCTAAGGCAACATGATAATCCTTGCAGCACAGCAGGCTTCATTCCTGGCAGAGTTCTTCACAGGTCCAGTAGTGTACTGTCTTGGTAGGATCAGATTACCAGTACTAATACCCAAATGTGCCTTTGAAGTGGGGGTGACTTCAAAGCAGTACTTTGAAGTGCATAGGTCCACTTTCATCCCAGCCCTGTTTGCCAGGATATTTGTGTGGGCGGTGGGGTAATCAGTCCTTTGTGTGGACACACGGACACTACGTATTCAGATGTAAGTGTCAGTTCTCCCTCCCTCTTCCTGCCCAGGAAGAGCTAACAGAATGAAGATGAATGCAGATAAGTTCTCTGTCATATCCACACTTCCTCTGTTTGTGGCTGTCTAGCAGGAATGCACAAAGTGTAGCTGTCACACACCCTAGATGGGTATTGGAGACAGGCAGCAAGGTACACGGAGCAGTCAGAGCTGATAAATGTCCACTTTCTAAAAGTCTTCTTGTAAATATGACTTACAACTAGTATTTACAAATGATTTGATTTAAGTACAGTCTGTGGGCTGTCCTTTGTTTCTGTCCAAAGTGTTGATCTGTGGCTTAAATGTGTGTTTAAATGTCTATGTGGTTTGTGGTTTTCACTTTAGTGATACTTCTGTAAGTAAATAGCGATTGCATTTTTTGTGTAAGGATTGCTAGCCTTAAGCGTGCTGTATTGTGTGTCCTGAGTGTTTTACCCCTTTCTGTATATGTCTGGAAGGAGCTCAATGTGTGTGTTTGTGTTTTCTTGCTGTCATCAGCAGTGTTCCCTCTAACCCGCGCGGCTGGGTGCCCGCGCAGCTTTAAGGCACCGAGCGCGCAGTGCCTCTTGTGAAGCGCGCACACGTTCTGGCCGCCGCCCGCTTTCAGAACGCGAGCGGCGAAAAACGGCAATTTACTGGTTGCCTGAGGCCTTACAAATGCCCTCATTCAGTCCACAGCCTCTCTCTATTCAGAAAAGCCACGCATCAATTCCAAAAGCATTACGTGTGCTTTACACGTCATGCTTTTGGACTTGCTGCATTTCTTTTTTAAATAGAGCGCAGCTGGGTGCTGATTGCGGGCCGTTGTGAAAGTATTGCTGTTAAATGCAGCACATGAGAGTGCTGCATTTAACAGCAATACTTTCACAACGGCCCGCAATCAGCACCCAGCTGCGCTCTATTTAAAAAAGAAATGCAGCAAGTCCAAAAGCATGACGTGTAAAGCACACGTAATGCTTTTGGAATTGATGCGTGGCTTTTCTGAATAGAGAGAGGCTGTGGACTGAATGAGGGCATTTGTAAAGTAGGGGGGCACTTGAGGGCAGCAAGGCCCGGTTCACCGGCCTGGAGCATCGGGGAGAGAGGGGCTGAGGACCCCCGGTACCGCAGCTGTGTTGACAGTGGCGGTTGGTGGGGTTTGTGAGAGGGGGGGCAGGCATGCAGGAAAATAGGAGACATGGATCTCATGCAGGGAAATTAAGGGATGCAAAGTAGCAAGAACAGAGCTAGTGCTCTAGCTTGTACACCTGTCTCATCCAGCCATGCTTCTCTTTTTCCGTGTATCTCACTGTCCCTGCCGCTTTCTTTTGTACCTATTGCTGCTTAGTACCTCTCTGCTGTAACTGGCACCGGTCCCTACCTCTCATTACCCCGTGCCTGTGGCCGTTTACCTCTCCTTTTCTGCTGAAAATCTGAGCAATATACACACTATGCACGGATTGTTCTCGTCCCGAATTTGAATTCAGCGCTGAAAACGAAGTAGCAGGCACGGCCACTTGGCGCTGTGTAATATCTCTGGCTACTTCATTTTCAACACAGTGCCAGGTGTTGCCACGCAGTTGAATGCCCTTTGCAAAAGTTGACAGGCCCGCTTTAAGTTGTTCATTGCTGCATTTGCGTGTTCAACTGGTCCAAACGAAGTGAGACCTTTGCCCAGCCTGGCTGAGAAACAGAAAGGTGAAAGGGGGAACAAAACCCTTTGAGCCGTATGGGTGTTGCGCGCCTGCTCCTAATTTTCTCATTATCCCTCCTCTATACCCCCAGTGCACCTTCTCTGGGCCAAACGCGCTGCTCGAAAATAATAAAATTATATTTTGAATTTAAACCATGTTTATTGGCTTTTCCGTTTCGGTTCTTGTGCTGCTTTCGGACAGAGTAGGAAACCCCGGGAACCACTCTGACCTAGGCAAGGAGATGGTTCCATTGACCCAGCAGGGGAGAGAGACAGGGGTAAGACTGACTGCACCGCCTCACTGGTTTCAGTCCACGCCCGGGCTCAGCACCACTCAGCACACTACAATGGACCACATCGAGGACACGACTCTGATTGGGAAACGGTAACCGCAGGCAGTGGGACGCATAATCACACACACATACACAACATACAAAATTCAGTGAATAAGAAATGTATTCAATTTCACACACGCATACACACAAACACATCCATTCACGACAACACTCTCCACCAAACATTCATGCATACACGCACGCACGCACGCACAAAACACTTTAAAAGAAAAGAAAAACACACACACACTCTTACCTTGCTGCCGGCTCCGGTCCGCGCCACCTCTGGGATCTGCTCTGCTCCCCTCACGTCACGTCACAGGCTCACAGCCCCTCTAGGCCAATCCTGGTGCCAGTTGGGGCACAGGCCTTCTCGCCCGCAGCACGCCCATTAGGAGGCCGAAGGGCTCCTAATGGGCATGCGCAACCAAGCAAAAACACAAATGCGCATGAGTGGACACGGTGCGAAAATTCGCCCTCCGTCCCCACTCATGCGCACTTGTGGTGCTGCATGTCCCCTGGCCTGGTGACGTCTGACAAAGGACGGCAGACCGCCCACCCCCTTCATGGCAGTCTGGCGTCATGCAGACAGTTGAGTCCTTCTTCTCCGAGCCCTCAGCGTCTTTGAACTGATTCACTTCAAAGACAGGCTGAGCGGGGAGGGGGGCAACGCCCCAACGCCCATAATGGACGGACCGCCACTGTGTGTTGAGGAGATGCATGGAGCAGTAACGCTACAGCCCCCACACACATAAACACACCCTACGGCTGGACGGGCTCCAGCTGCAGCCCAAACCCCCTTCTGACCACCCACACCCTTCCAAACTCGGGGACACAGGAGCAGCCTCGTCACACCAACTGGAACACGCAGGAACAACCCCGCCCTACGGTGCCACCCGTCGTCACACCTGGGAACTGTTTGGATTGACACGCAAAACAAAGTGAAACAAGGCATGATGTGTAGGAATCTGCAGCCTGCCATCAGACGTCGGCGAGCATCCAGTACGGTTACAACAAGCGTATAAATATGAAAGCCCACACATGAGACTTCGAGGAGTTTGCAGAGAAGGACAACCATTGCACAAGATCTAGGATGACTCCTGTCTAAATCTCCAAACAGGTCCAGCAATACATCGAACAACATGTGTACAGGACAGGTGATGCCAGGCCTTTCCTCGCACTTTGGAACGTGGCGCTTCAGCAACCATGAAGAAGTTAAAGAGACTTCTAGGCAGTACCAATTTACAAACCTAGCGTACACAGACAGGAGTGCAACATTTTAATCTATGCTAGATGAACACTTCTGAGTTCCCATGCTACCATTTTGTTTGCTGGAGGCTTTTCTCCAAAAGGGGATTGGGCATTGGGGAAGGCAAAATAACTCAGTTTTCTGCTGCAGCACACAAGCACCAAGCACGTTTTCACATCATGACCAGCCCAAAGCGGTCCCAGACTGATAGAGCAGTTGCAAGTGTTGCACAGGCTATTGGTGCAGATGTATCTTCCAAAGCCCGCTCCGATGATTTTTATGAGACGTTTCAGGTCACAGAATGGCACTTTTAGAGTCTTCAGCAATGTCTCCTTTTGGGCCGCCATGTAGTGAAAGTTCCCATCATATTTTTGCCACTCCCGGTGTTCCTAAGAAGGGAGTTCGGGCCAGGATTGCTGACTGGCCACCTCGAAATAAGTAAATGCAAGCCGTAAGGCAGTCATTTGCAGAAATTTCTTTGTCATCCCCATGAAGGCTAAGAATCGTTCTGCCGTTAGACATGTTACCAAATTACATTGGCAGAGAAGCTGTCCTTTCAAATTGAATTACTATCGGCAGTTTCCCTTTATGTGAAACATTTTATTTGTACTGTATTGTTTTCTCTTGAAAAGTATTTCATCTCTTGGTATCAGAGTACTTAAGAAACATGTTTTATATTTATTTGTAAAAGACAGTATATCCCATTAACAAATTCTAGAGGCAAAGCTCATCATACTCAAAGATAGCGGTATTTGTCATACTCCAAGTAATTCTAGTAATTATTTTGAAAGAAGATGCAGCAGTTATTATCAAAAATGTAACAAAAGTAGTCCAGGGTGAAACTTTATTGAGACCAGCCAAAATGTCTGAAGTTTTTTCATCCAACATTGTGCAACATTTACTAAGGTTTTCAAAATGTTATATTATTCAAGTTTAGGTAAGTTATGCATGCAGGGAGAAATCACTTGCGCTGTGCTCGCTGGTCTCTCACATAATTTTTTTATGCTAGTAAGCCCTCGAGTGAAAAAGTAATGAGAGATACTTAGGAGTATATTTATGAAGGGGTTTGGGGTCTTGTTTGCACCACTCAACATGGAGAAAAGAAATGCAGCAAGTTTTTATATAGTGCGAACTCAACCGAAAAAGTATTGCAGCGCTTTACATGATTTATTATTATATATTTTTTTGTCTGCATGGGGAGATTAATTTATTTGCCCAGAATCACAGGATTTTAGGCTGACCTGAGACTAAAAACCCATCTCCAAAATCGACAGCTCAAGCATTAAGCCACAACCCCAACCACAAGAGCGGAAGCATTTTCATTAATATATACAACTTGATTAAAAAAACAACTATTGATAAAGCCAATTGTCTTGGCCAGGGCTCGAGACGGGGTACCACGCGGGTGGACGGCATCCCCCCACTTATTTTGCCGGGAGCTCGATAACTGGAGCAAATGGAGCCACACATTCACTCTTTGGCCTCTCTGGGGTGAGATCGGAGCCCATTCAGAACGCTGCTCACGCGCTGGCTTCTCTGATGCAATTGCATCCAAGGGGTGAGTGAGCGGAGGCAATGACAGAAGCAGCAAAATATCAGTAGGGTGGCACACTATATGATGCACTCACTTTTAGCTTAATTGCTTTGAAGCCACACCCTTAATTGCATTGGTTACGCCCCTTTGAAAGAACCCCGAGTATTTTCATCCCACTCAAAGCCCTGGTCTACAAGCGCGGTCAGGTTCTTGGCGCACATAGCCTTGGCTGCAGCGCACAGAGACCTTACTCTGCCGCACACAGAGGAAAATAATTAGAGGGAACATTGGTCATCAGTCTGTTATGCAAAATGTCATTTAATTGATATAAAATAAAAATGAAATAAAAATCCAGAAATTAACCGTATGGTATGCTAAATAACTGTATGTTGTTATTAACCCCTTCAGTGCTAATGACAAGGTCAACTCGTCATGGGTTTTGCCTGGGCTGTGCTTATGACGAGTTGACCTTGTCATGAATAATGGAGATTTGCCATATTCAGCACCCAGCGGGAATTGCCTGTAGCATCCAAGGTGTTAAATTGATAAGAGTAAGCAACCATGCGCATGTACAAATTGCCAATGCTTAAAAGATAAAATTAGAATTCATATTGAATAGGAATAAAATAGGCCTAAAAATAAAAAAATGTGGGTTTTTCAATATATAAACAATAAGATGTTAAACCATTTTCCTTAGATACATTGTATTAGATTTTAACAGGCAAACACATCATCTGAGTAAATTGGATTTTGTTGAACTAAACACATATTATAGACCATGCATTGAAATGCCTCCGTTTTAAATAGACTGCCACCGTGCTTCCATTTCAACACTAAAAAAAGCTTTACAACATCTGTGTTTTAACTGCCGCTTAGCAGCAGCTGTTGTTTTGATTGTAAGCCACGGAGATACAGGAATGTTGACTCAGCCAGGATTTTGTCAGTTAAACACGGGGCACAATCCTGCATTTCAGACTGCTGTTTTAAAAAGTTACAAAAATCAGGTTCAACATTTTAGATACCAGAAAAACATTTAAAGTAGGGATTTCCTTTCTTAAAGCTTTTTTTATAAGCATATTTATGGTTCTGATGTTAAATAATAACTGTCCTTTCAAAAAAGTGGCGCAAAAATTTGTCATGTTTCAAGTTAGGCTTCTGTGCTTAGGTTTGTGAATGAATGTGTCTAAACATGATAGGCAAGAAATGAAGCTTGCTTTTCCTATGTGGAATTATCAAAATGATTGGTTTTATTAAATAAATAAAATATTATAATAATTATGATTTTTTTAAAATTTATAAAGCTTAATACTCATACTGTGACCTCCTAGCATCAAAATTTAATTTAAGTTGTGTTGTATCACATAATGGGGAAATTTGCATATGAAATATCACTCTGCGCAGGTGTAGTAAACTCATTTTTATAAGGGTATATATGATTATTTTTGATTTCTTACTCCTGAGCTATCCAGAGAACATTCTGAGGATGACTATTATGAAAAAAAATTATAGGATATTCATTTTTAAGTGCCCCAAATATCAAAGTCGAAATTGAGTAAAATTCACTATTTAAACAGCATTTTTTCAATTCTGAGCAGATTTTAAAGTGCCTTAGGCTTCAGTAAATGCATACATTTAGGTATACTAGAAATAGCTGACTTCTATATTGTTAGACAAGTATATTACACACTGCTTACAATTGAAAATATGCATAAAAAACCAGCAGAAGTTATTAAACTGACAAAGAGGGGAATGGGTCTGATTTCTGTTTTCAGGGTGATTTTAAATAGGGTAAGATGCATGGAAAATTTGCACACAGAATAGGACAGCTGGGAAGAGTTAAAAGTCAGTTCTATATTTAAAAGCCTGGCAGGGCTACCAGAGCAAGGTCTGCTTTGACATTTTGATATCTGAAACTTTTTGAAAGACAAGATGGCAGCGCGGGGAAAGAAGGAGGAGTTGTGCTTATTTTTTGTTGTTTTTATGCACTCATATGAATATACCACAATACAATTGTATATGTGCTCTTTGCCATATACACAGCACTAATGCTTTTAGTTTGGTGCTTACTAGGGCTGAGCCAATATGATTTAGTTTGAATTAATTCGCCCTTATGCTAAAAGGTTTGGGGTTTAGGTATTCATGTTTTTTTTTTAGTTCTCCTCAAAAGTGCTATGTACCTCCTATAACTTTGTTTATGCCCAGTTGCTACAAATAGGGGTTGATAGTGTTGACAGAAGTGAAACCTGTTTCAGGTTTATAACTGTCAAAATGGGGGAAGGAAGCTAGCTCCTCTACAAATTAAGGCTAGGAAATATGTATGTTGCTCTCTCCTTTTCTCAATTTTTTTTAGCCTGTCTAAGCTGTCTGTGAAATAGCAATGAGACACTTAATTGGCTATTTAGTAATACTCAAAATTGTTAGCATTAATAAAATAAATAAAAATATATGTTATGTTACTGCCCTTCCTGTTTGATGAAATGATGACAGAATCAGTAGTCTAGATTGTGGTTCCCTTATTTGACCATTAAGGGGAGCTAGTTGTGGGTAGTTTTTGTTCTAAAATTCTTAGGTGATAACACCGTTATTGTATGTTATTCCATGCTACATAGTTTTGCAAGGGCATTGCTAGTTTTGTATTAGCTAGTCCATGTAAATAAACTGACAGTCCTTAATAGAGCTGATGTTGCATCGTCTGGATCATGAAAAGTAGAACGCAGGGAAGATGGCCATGTGATTCTTAGCAAAAAAAAATGTTTTGAAGAAAATGTTTTATTGATAAGAAACCCTGTTAAATTAGCAGTTTTAGATTTTCATGCTGCTCCTATAACATGGGAGCATGGTCCTAAGCCTACAATGTAGGTATGTAGGTGCTTTTATTAAGAAGAATCATTCTAGAAGTGTCTGCAGTCCTGTACAAGTAATGTAAAATCTATGGGCAAAAGTGTAGAACATTTCCTTTTTTTTAGGGTTTTCAGATTAATACACAGGAATACACCAATGTAAGGATTTAGGGTATGTCTGTGTTGTTTTTCTCTTTTCCTCTGAGTTTAGAAAATTAATAGACTTCCTTGGCTGCTTGGAATTGGGTGATGTTCCTTTTATACTTGCCAATAGGTCCAGGCTGTTAGTCAGTCAAGTTTCTTTATTTGATTAATCAAAATCAAAAAAGGTGGACACATAATACATTTCATCATTACAAGCACAGTACATTGTTCTATTAGTTACAAGTTTTTAAAAAAGTAGGAAATTCATACAGTCATATTTCAGAAAATTAATACATATGGGTGGTATCTAAAAGCTATAAAAAGTAATAAAAAGTAATAAAAACATCATATGTACAAAAAATGATCAAGTGTTAGTTGGTATAGACTTTGAGTTTAGACGATTCTTGGTAATGCGAA
Organism: Lissotriton vulgaris; assembly: GCF_964263255.1. Taxonomy (NCBI): domain Eukaryota; kingdom Metazoa; phylum Chordata; class Amphibia; order Caudata; family Salamandridae; genus Lissotriton; species Lissotriton vulgaris. Next base: position 477,798,046 of record NC_141698.1, on the reverse strand, counting down.
CACCTGCAACTAAAAAATTTGCTAAGGATTATATGATTTAATGATATCTCCTTATTGAGCCAGGTTTTTAGCCAGAAAGTAACTGGGGCTAACTTTAATGCATCTGTTACATATCCCAAGCCCAATTCCGCGTGTAGTGAATATATAGGGGTGGAATTAGGAACAGAAAGCAACGATCTCAGAAATTTATTTTCCACCTTTTGAATCTTGTCGTGGTTCACATGACCCCAGATGGCGGAGCCATAATAGGCTATAGACAAGCATTTTGCTTTATATACTTTTATAATAGCCTCCATGGGGCGTGCTCCCAGCTTTTTCTTCGTAAATCCAAGCAAAGCTGCAGCCGCTCTAGCTACAGTGTTACTTTTTGAAAGTTGCTAAGGGCCCCAGGTTCCTCTATCATCAAATAGGACCCCTAAGTATGGAAAGGATGGGACTCTCTTTAACTCCTGCCCAGTACAGAAAAAAGTTTTAGTTTTCCTTTTTCTACCTGCAACTCCAGTGATCATGATCTGCGATTTCTGAGTTTTAATTTTCAGGTCTAGGGAGGCCATAAAATTACCAAAAGAGTCCAATAGACGGCTAAGGGCCACCCCAGAGCGTGCCAAAAGGACGGCGTCATCCGCGTACAGGAGGACCGGGATCTTTGTCTCTCCTGCACGCGGGATGTCCAAGGATGCGTCCGCCAAAGCTGGCTCAAGGGCGTTAATATAAAGTGTGATTTAAAATGACAGGTGCACCTGCCCTCCTTGGTGATTCTCATTTATAAGGAGTTCAAGGTTAAGACACTGATCCAGTGTGCTCCTGTTTGCCCTGAAGCCATATTGTGCATTTGACATGATCTCTTTCCCATCAAGCCAAGTGGTCAGTCACCTCAGTAACACTCTACCCAGGATTTTTACACTATTAGCGAGATCGGCCTATAACATACTGGAAATCCCCTCAGAACTTTTTAAAAAATTGGGATAATTATAGATTTTGCCCAAGACTCAGGAAAGTTATGGTCTCTTGTAGCGTTAAAAATTTTACTAAGAATTTTGGCCCAAAAAGTCGGTGCGCACTTGAAGAGGCCAGCAGGTACCCCATCTGGGCCCGGTGCTTTATTCTTTAGTGTGTCATTTATGGCTTTCTCCACTTCCTCAGCCCTGAAGGCCGGCACCATTACTACATTTCCCGGGTGCGTTATCTCATGTGCAGTGGTGTAGGCTGGATGACTATATATGTTTCCAAAATGGGCCACCCACTGTTCATCCGGGATAATACATCCCACACCATGATTTTCTATACCCGAGAAGTAGGGATGGTTTATAATTGACCAAAATTTGGAGCTATCCCGCTGTGCTTCAACCAATAATAAATCATTCCAGGCCTTGTCTTTGATCTTTAGTTTACGGGCCTGGATGGCTTGTTTATATTGTTTTCTAAGGGTTGCAATAAGTGCTCTGTCCCTTGGTTTTTCCTTTAACGCTGTAAGGAGGACTAAGTGAGCTTTTGTACAATTGGAGTCAAACCATTTTGGCCCCGAACTCAAACCTGGTTTTATTTTAACCGTTACCTCAGAATTAACTTGATGGCATGTCACGTTAAAAGCCTCAATTAGTGTTGCATTCGGGTCGATATTATCCAGGCAAATGCTCACCTCTACCTCAACCTTAGCCAGGGTGTCTTGTAGGAAGGTCATAGGGATTACTTTGTCCCATTTTAGCCTCCGATTCTGGTCTTTAGGGACCAGCTCAGTGGCACAAGGAACCTGCGTCTCAATGCATCCCAATGGACCCCATCTGGCAACCTCCAGGATTATGGGATTATGGTCGCTAAAAACAGAGTGTTCTACCCTATAGTTTATGGCCTGCGATAAAACATAAGTGGATATGAAAATAAAGTCAATGACCGTGCCTGTGTTATTTCCTACATTTCAACCTATACCCAGTTTCGCAGCACCCGGATTCATTGAGGTTCATTGATGCCAGGAGATGCTCCAGGGCCTCCCCCTGTTTTGTATGTTCAAAGTACGTCGGGAGTGAGTGGGGAGGGCCCTCGCTACCTTCCAGTAAGCACTCAGAACTACATGGGTGAATATTAAAGTCTCTCATAAGTATGACCTCAAATACTGGACTCCCTATACTTGTTCAAAAACTCTCCTAGGGAGTCTAGGAGCTCAATTGGGGTATGACTGACTGGAGAATTATAAAAGTTTATCAGTAATAGGGTGGGGGAGTTAATTATCTTTAGTTCTACAACTAAGCAATTTCTAGAGCCAGAATCAATCTGTTTAGCTCTACCTTTAATGTTTAATGAGATGAGTGTGGCTAATCCTCCCTTCGCTCTGCCAGCCGAACTAGGTTCAGCTGGGATACTAAAGTGGGTATAGCCATCCACAGCCAGGCTATTTCTCGTGTCCCATGTTTCTTGCAATGCTATAATTTCATGGGCTCTAATCATGCCTAGCCAACTTTCATCCTTGCTTTTGGATCTGGAACCGGCTATGTGCCAGCTCAGAATACTACATATGTTTTTTGGGAGTGATGTAGCAGCGATCACATCTTTTTTGCCACATTGGTTTAGTTGTCAATCAATGTCATCCATCCCAACAAGTGGCAGAAAACGGTTTGAAAGAGGTATACCCCCACATGATGTGTTGACCTTATTCTTGGGGTCCTTTGATGATGTGATATTTTGCAGAGGTGAGATACAGCATGCCCTCGGTCTGGAAGGTCCATCGTGAGCAAGTGTTCCCGATTGGGGTTGACTGTGGGATAATGATGCAAACCGCCTACTGTTCTGGGCATTTAAAGGTGGATAAAAAAACCCAAAGGAAAAGGTCTGACCCCCGTTTGTGGTGATCTCGGAACCGTCCCAAAACAATCTATCAGCGGCACTTTTTCTCACCAAAATTCACGACGATGCAGTCCCCTGGTATTGACTTAGGGCCTTTGCCTACCCACCCCACTCTCCTAAACATGCTGATGGATGCAGGTAAGTCATGATCCCAGCTAGAGTAGTGTCTACACCACTCTCTAGTTTTGCTTAGAAGTTCCACTGTAGATTCAGTGACCTCATGTGCTAGGGGTGGAATCCCAGTTAATACTGCTACAAAAGGAGTGGCATCGGGGGGGAGATGCAGCCTAAAATTACTAACTTTATGAGTATTTGTAGTAATATTTGACTGGGATGTGGTATGTTTCTGGGTGATGGAATTACTAGCAAATGTACCGGTGAGGGTGTTTTCTTTACTATGGGTCAGGTTTATAGGATCACCACTGTGTTTAACATTCGTTTTTGCTCGTGTGTCGGGTGTGATTGTACTTGAACCTGAACATTCCATTGCCTCCAAAACTAGGGGGGGTGCAAGCTTAGGGATGATGTTCCCCTTCCGAGAGTGCGATAGATAGTCTTTTATAAAAACGTCTATGTTTTCGCACCTTTTTAATAAGCCGGCTACACAGGTGTTTAGTGAATCCACAATATCTTTAGCAATGCTCACGAGTAGTGGTTCTATTCGTGAGTTAATCAATTCCTCCAGTTTGTCCCCCAAAAATGCGTTCATGATTTGTCCTTGATCTTGATCCACTTGCAAATGTTTCGTTTTGCGGGCGCATTTTTTGGGTTTTAACTGTTCCGGATTTGGAGGCTTCCTGCGGCTGAACTCCTCCTCCGTTAATGGTGTACTTGTATTAGTGACAATGTCTTGTGGTATATCAGAAACAGGGATTGTGTGCTCACGTGGGGATTCTGACAGAATAGGAGGGGTAGAGGACTTTTTGGTAGTTCCCTTTGTCCTTTCTAGTTCCAAAACCTTTTCGGCGTTTGCATTTTTTTCGTTTATAGCCCCCACTGCAGAGGTTAGATAGGAGATGATGGTGTCAGCCTTACGTGGGACTTTAGCGTTTTTAGTACCAGCTCCCTCCGCACCCATCAGTTTTTGCTTACCCATGCTAGCAGGTTAGAGGGGTGGCCCGGCCAGGCCTCCTCTGGCCCCGGACGGCCACAGACGCCCGCCCTCTGCCAGGGCTCCGCCAGTCGCCGCCCTCGCGCGTCCCCGACGTGGAGGGAGCGTCCGTTGTTTAAGCGCCTCTGGGCGCATTGCAGGGCGGAAGTGGGCAGTGCAATGTTGATGCCTGGGAGCTGTAGTCTCTCCCTGCAGCGGCCGATCTGCGGTGTTCGAGATGGTGGCAGGGAGACCAACAGCGTGTGCAGCCCAGGAAATGGAACCAGCAGGTAAGGAGTGCTCCGCTAGCTGCCCCGTGAAGATATGGCCTTGTTTTTTTTACTCTCACATAGATAGATGGAAGTGGTTCTTGGGTGCCTTGCTAATATATGGGGCGTCCCAATGTCGTAAATTGACGGTGATCGGGTTAGCGTTAAGCTTTGCTACACGTACTTCTCCCTTATCTTGACTATAGTTGTCGGACGCCTTATTGTATGTATCGGTGGCCATTTTATAGAATGCGTTGCCTCGTGGTCGGCATGCCCTTTGTCCTTCCTCTGTACCACTGACCACTCGAGTTTGCCCAGCAACAGGCTATTTTTAGTAATGGTCAAGCTCACACATGCGCAGTTTAGATTGACCAGTCATCACTTAGGAATGTTTCGCCAAACTGACCAGTGGTATTGTAGCTCCTCCCACGAGTTGGCTGTGTTCCAAAAATGACCATATATGTACCTAAAACTCTGTAACTGTGTACCGCCTATGTTTTTATTACTGTAAAACTGTATAAAAGAAAGCATTTGCACCGATGTTCGGTGTGATACTTCTTGCATTACCGAAGGGTGCTGTAGGAATGTACCACCACCCCATGGGGTCTTAATAAACTAGTCTTTTGCATTTTCTAGTTTCCGTGCCAACAGTTCTTATGGAGTAGAGGGTATTCTGTGGGATATGTAGGCCTGGAGAACCCAATACCACAAATTGGCGACCACGAAGGGACTCATTGGCGACTCGGATGCCCGAAGGAGAGGTTGTGACGAAGGATTGGAAACTCGCCATGGACGCGTACGCTGCCTCTGAGTGACCCGAGTCTCGGCACCCACTGTGTTTTCTTCCTTTCCTTCTGATCTGACCTTCCAGGTGGCGCCGGTCCCCGACTGAGATCCTGCTCGTTCGAGTTGTCGTACAGTGCCGATTTGGCTGATTTGATCACAGACCTTGGCAGTTGGAATTTGGATATCTGAGATTTTGGTAAGCTTGTGATTGGTAAGGTAGTCTGCGGACGCTTTCTGTGGTTCTATGAATATGTTTTGAGTTAGCTAACATTTGATCCTATGATTTGAACTATATGTGCAGTGCACTTCACATAGGCAGGCATGTAGAGATATTTCTCTGAATTTGTTTGTGTTTGAACGGCACATTTGTGTGAAGTATAGTAAGTGCCATATTTGTGGTATCGCGTTTCCGTGATACTTTTTGAACATGCCTGTTTTAAGCACACTCCGAGGAATGTGCTGTCTTGGAAATGGTACCACTTATCGATTAAATGAATCTCAGCCGGCTCCCCCAGAGGGGACTCCCAATCGAGAGATGTACATAAAATTAGGCCTTCCCCCTATATTATACAGTAAATTATGGAATAAGTACACCAGATCTGATCCCGAATTGCAATGGCCACTACATGGGTCGTTTGATTTACGAAAGGTTCAGTTTGTGGAGGAATGTTTGTTTCAGCGCAGGTCTAGACAAGATATGTTTGATTGTGTACGAATGTGGGAGAAAGCAGTGCGGGAACGAATGAAGCGTGAGATAGCCTTGGCGGAGAAAGAGCAGTGTAAGGCTGCTCGGGACAAGGCTTTACAGCTGGAGGAGAAGGAGTTGCAGGAAAAGAAAGAGAAGGAGCCACGGCAACGTAATTTGCAAACGAGCGGTCAATTTCCTATTTGGCGTCCGCTTTATCCTGTCCTTACTAATGAAGTTGATGATTTTTCATTACTAGATCGGTGCCCGCCTCTGTACGTTTCGCCTAGGGCCCCGGACGAGGACTCGGATAATGAGGAGTACGGGAGTAAGAGTATGAGGTTAACTGCTGGTGAAGCTGCGGAGTTGCGCAGTTTTGCTCGCAAACTTAATTTGAATAAAATAACTATGTCAGAGATTAAAAATGAAATGAATAAGTGGTCAGAGCGAGAACAGTTGTATTTTTTAAGTGCTCTCGGAGATGAAGTTGTAGAACGATTTAGGAAAAATTCAACTGATTTAGAGCCTAAGGATATATCAGTTCATCGTGAGAATATGAGTAAAGGCTTATTTGTTATTGCAGATGCGGATGAATTTTTCCGACGGTTGGTCCACCTACGGGATGAGGCGTCCAGATTGCGTGAAGCACGAAAAGCAGCAGACGTGCCTGCGCCGGGGTCGACGGAGTCATCCAAACAGTGTTCTATGTTTGGAGCAGATAAGCGTTCTAAAGTTCATGTTATGCCCATGCGTGAAGCTGCACCTTTGTATGTTCCCCCCAAAGGGCAAGGTACCAGTGATGATAAATTGTCCGGGGATGCAAAAGGGTATTTCATATATAATTGGGTCTATACGCCTTGGAATAGGGCAGATGTTATGGCATTGAAAAATGCTTTACCCGATCCCCGTAAAAATCCGGCAGCTTTCTATGAAGGAGTGGAGGGGGCTATTTCTTCATGTGTTATGACGTTAGTTGATATTGACCTTTTCTTTGGGTTAATACTACCCCCTGATATGTGGAGAGCGATTCGTAAGTTTGATGACCAAGCGATTTTGGGAGCAGATTGGAAAGCTATAGCCCAAGCTGATTTAGATAGGGAGCCTGCATGCAAGCCCTGCCAATTAATTCTAGACCTCCCAACAGCTAATTTGAATAAATTAAAAACGCTTGTTCCCCCTAAAAAGATTGATTGGACTATGTTAGCCTCTTGCAAACAGAAACAGGACGAATCAGTATCTGACTTCTTTTCACGTTTCGAAGAAGCGTTTCATGATTACAGTGGGCAATTATTAATGGATGATACGGGTAGGCATTTGTTCGTTGACAAGTATGTGGCTAATCTCCTGCCGGAGATTGCAAAACGTTTGAAAACTAATGAAAGTTCCTGGACCACGGCGACCCCTGCGTCCTTGTTAACCATGGCTCAGTATTATGAGCGACAGGAATTAGAGGCTAAAGAAAGTACGGATAAGAAAGCGAAGGAGTTAAAGACGAAGGTGATGTTGGCTCAGGTTCGTGCTACGCAGCCGAGAGGGAACGATAGAGGCAGGCGAGGAGGGTATGGTACGTCTTATGGTCGTACCGATATTGCTGAGGATCAATGTGCATACTGTAAAGAGTTTGGGCATTGGGCTGAAGATTGTCCGGTGCTTCGTGAGCAACGTAATCAGCGTGGTCGAGGAGGTGGAAGGACACGGAATAGTTATTCGGGGGTGAGAGGTGGAGCAAGTGATCGTGGTAGGTTTGAGGCGAGGGGTCGTGGTCAGGATGATCGTAATACTTTTGATAGACAGAATCAGTACCAGATATCGAAGGGTGAGGATGTGGAGTCTCAGGATTATGTGCACACATAGGATTGCGTAGGATGGGGTGTGGAATCGGTTGAAGTGCCAGTAGATCAAAGAGGTCCATATGTATCAGCGGGCGTTTTGGGTTCTACTGATCAGTTTTTGGTTGATACAGGAGCTACTCGCAGTGCTCTGTCTAAAAACTTGGTTCCAAGGGCTCCCCTGTCTGGCGAAACGATTACATGCATAGGGTTCGATGGAACACCCTCTCCAAGCCCACTGTCACAACCTCTTACGTTTTACATTGACAGATTCTTTGGCCTGTGCCCATTCTTATTGTCGCCGCATACCCCAGACAATATTATGGGCATAGATTTGCTTAAATATTTTCGAGCAACAATACGCTGCGCTCCTGAAGGAGTGCAGGTTATTTTGAATGACAATTATCCGGATGTAGAAAGACTATGTACTATGCAAGAAATTGAAGCATTAGCCTCTCTCCCACACACGTTATGGTCTACATCAGACACGGATGTGGGACAGATGCTCATTCCGCCTATTCGAATAACTGTTAAGGAGGGAGTGTCTTTGCCACGTGTACCCCAGTATAAAATATCTAGGGAAGGTGAAATTGCCCTGCCGCACATCGTTCAGGATTTGATTATTGCAGGAGTCGTGGAAGAAGTTCCCTACAATGTTTGTAACAGTCCGATTCTTCCGATCCTAAAGAAAGACACTGATGACAAAGTCTATCGATTTATTATTGATTTGAGGGAAATCAACAAAATTGCCTGATATCACCACCTTACTTACTTTGGTCCCCCCCACTGCTACCACGTTTTCTGTAATTGACCTTAAAAATGCCTTCTTTTCCATTCCCATCCATCCCGATAGCAGATATCTATTTGGCTTCACGTTAAATAATAAATCGTATAGATTTTGTCGAGTTCCTCAAGGCTATACAGAAAGTCCTAGCATCTATAGCCAGGCTTTAAAAAGACAGCTCGATTCCTTTGATTTGCAGTCTGGAGTAGCACTCATCCAGTATATTGATGATATTTTACTAGCTGCAGACACATATGCACAGTGTGAGGAGAATACTCTTGCTTTGCTCTCTTTTCTTGCTCAGAATAATCACAAAGTGTCTAGGAAAAAGTTACAATATTGTAGACCAAAGGTGACCTACCTCGGTCATCTTTTGTCTAAAGAGGGACGTGCATTAACATCTGATCGAATTCAAGCAATTTTAGATACACTGGTTCCCCGTACTCAGAGAGATGTGCGTGCCTTTATAGGTTTAACGTCCTTTTGTAGACAGTGGATAATGGGGTTTTCACACATTATAAAACCTTTGTTAGCATTATTGTCCAAAACTACACCAATGCCTCTTGAATGGACGGATGAATGTCAGATTGCTTCCGAACAATTGAGACAAGCCCTCTGTTCTGCACCAGTGTTAGGTACACCAGATTACACCAGATTACACAAAGATTTTCACGTTGTACGTACACGAGAAAGAGGGTTGCATTGTCGGTGCTAGTGCAGACACACAGGGATAAGCAGAGGCCCTGTGCATACTTTTCGGCAATACTTGATCCTGTGGCACGAGGATTACCTGGGTGTTTCCGAGCAGTTGCAGCAACGGCAGTGGCTATACGGCAGAGTGAGGGAATAGTTTTGTCACACAAATTGTTGGTGTTAGTTCCCCATGCGGTAGATGCTTTGTTAAATCAAACGAAGACCCAGTATCTCACGAGTGCACGTTTAACAGGATATGAGCTCACACTGTTGGCGCCACACATCACACTAAAGAGATGTGCCACTCTGAACCCTGCCACTTTATTGCCGTATCCGGTTGCTGAGGGCCAAGAGGAAGAGCACCATGATTGTGTTTTCCTGACCGAAGAACAAACAAAGGGTCGTGTCGACTTACAGGATACGCCACTTCCAGATGTGGATGGGGAACTGTGGGTTGATGGATCGTGTTTAAGGCTGCCAGATGGCACAACTTCTGCAGCATATGCGATCACGACACTTAAGACAGTGGTAGAAACAGCGCGAATGCCACAGAAATCGGCTCAAGCAGCGGAGCTAATAGCCTTGACAAGAGCCTGAGAATTGAGTGCTGGCTTATGTGTGAACATCTACACAGACAGCCGGAGTAGCGCATGACTTTGGCCTACTCTGGAGAGAGCGTGGGTTTTTGACTTCGCATGGAGTACACATCATGCACGGAGAACTAGTGCGTGATCTTTTGAATGCGTTACTTTGTCCAAAGAAAGTGGCTATAATCAAATGCAGTGCACATAAAAAGGTCACTAACAAAGTGGGACAAGGTAACGCTTTTGCAGACAGTATAGCAAGACAAACGGCTATGTTACGAAACGACTCACCGATGTATGTAGTGAAATCACAGGCTGAGCGATGGCACGATGCTAGAGAGGAGATACTAGATATCCAGAAATCAGCGTCTGAAGCAGAACTCACAACCTGGGCAGTTTAGGGAGTGCTGGATGATGAGGGTTGCTGGCGAGGCAAAGATATGGAAAGATGAAAATTGCCTGCAGCTTACTTGCAAGCGATGGTTCAAATGACACATGGATTGGCACATGTTGGAGCTCTTGCAATTACTCGATTGCTAACGCGAGTTTGGGAGCATCCTGAGATTGCCAATACGGCCAAGAGAGTAGTGCAGACCTGTCTGATATGTTTACAGCACAATCCTGCAAAAGGGACGCACACTCCGAAAGGAGGGTTTGTTCCACCTACTGCACCGTTTGAAGTGCTGTAAATGGATTACATCCAGCTTGAACGTTGTAATAACCTTAAGTATGTCTTAGTGGTGGTGTGTGCTTTCAGAAAATGGATTGAGGCCTTCCCCACGAAGGATAATACAGCATTGACAACAGCTAAGGTTTTGCTCAAAGAGTACTTCCCTCGATACGGCGTTTGTAAATTTTTGTGGAGCGATAACGGTCCTCATTTTGTTGGGAAAATTGTGGAATACGTGATGAAGGGATTGGGAATTCAGCAGAAATTTCATGCTGGGTTCCATCCTCAGTCAGCAGGTTTTGTTGAACGGTATAACGCTACTCTGAAATTAAAGCTAGCAAAGATTGTGGCATCCACGTCTTTGAAATGGCCGGATGCCCTGCCATTGGCATTACTATCTATCAGATCAGTGCCCCATTCCCGAACTGGTCTTACACCTTATGAAGTGGTGTTTGGAAGGCCTATGAATATATGGGGAGTTCCTAAGCCTCGATTGTTACATGATGTGCCTTGTATAATGATGAACGATTATTTGGCACGATTAACAAATGATTTACTTTCCATTCATCAACAGGTTCGAGAAGCGCTCCCCGACAATTCTATTGGAGAGGCTCATAATCTTCGTCCTGGGGATCATGTCATGATCCGTTCCTTCGAGAGAACAAGCAGCCTGGAACTGAGGTGGCGTGGCTCCGAGCAGGTATTGCTTGCAACTCGTACGGCTGTACGAGTCACCAACAGGAAGCGGTGGGTGCACTCTACTCACTGCTGTCGTGTCTCTCCGGATCTGGTGAGCCCAACTGTGCTGTCTGATTATTGAGACATCTTGGACGAGGAGAAGAGCCCAGCTGTAACGCCTGCCGAATCGGAGGGAGCCTTCCCGGACCACACTGTTTCTGAAAGAGAGAGATACAACTTACGACCACGATAAGCAGTTTTTTTGTGCGAGACTGGTTGAGTTAGCGCTCTGGGGTTTGTGAAACGGAAGCCGGGAATATCAAGGGGGGGGATCTGTTCTGCCAAGTGTAGCGACACCCGTCTTGAATCTCGGAGAAGAAACCAACAGCTACCTCGGAGCTCAGCACTCATATTTTTATTTTTTAGTTGTTTTTGAGACATTTTTGAACTTTGAACAATGGCATCTTCTGCAGCACGAGACAAGAGAATTCTTGGCGCAGTACTATTTGTTCTGACAATTGTTGTGATAGCTGTGATAGCCTGGGTAGTAGAACTTGTGGTGCCGGTATGAGAACATTTGTTGCCAACTACCCCGATTCCATCAGAACATTTCCATTTTACTCTGCCTTATCATGAGGAGCGACACCGACAAACTTATTTGAACAACAGTTTTATTCAGATTCTGCATCACACCCACAATATGACTAACACTTCGAACTGCTGGGTATGTGGGATGTTGCCTGGACATCAAAAGAAAGAGGGCACACCACTTATCCCACTCCCGTTTTGCCATAATGGCTCTTGCAATGCCTGGTATACACTCTTATTTACTTTGCGATGGCCAACGAAAGGGGGGCTGCTTTTTCGACTCAACAAAATATGCTACAATGATCGAGATGGTTATCCGCAGGCTGAAGGAACTAAGTTTGAATGGGAGGAGTACCGCCCTGACAACGTGTCAGCACCACGAGTTTACAATAACCAAAGGAGTATTAATATGTCTAGTTCACATGTAATTACTGTTATTGATACCAAAGCTGATCTTTGTGTTCGTAATAAAGGTACAATCCCAGTTGGCAGAAGTGAACGTAACACCACTCTTACTTTCGATACTCCAAATGGCATTTCATTTGTGGCCTCCCGAAATACGTATTTTATATGTGGAAATAAAGGCTATCATCGTCTCCCTATAGGATGGTTAGGAACATGTTATATATCCTTAGTATTGCCCCCAGTGTTTATTGCCCCACCTATGTATCATAATAACTATATTCTCTATCACGAGTTCATATTGAATAGGGTGAAGAGAGCGTTAGTCCTTGAAGACATTGACCAAACTGACACTGCGTTGCAACAATATGTCGATTTTAATTTGGGTCTCTTTTCATTTATTGGAGCTGCTTTGAATAGTCGAAAAATAAGACGGCTAGCTCGTGTTGTAGAAGCTGTTGCTAATGATACTGCTTTTGCTCTAGGAAACCTAACTGAGGAACTTCAAATTACTAGAATTGTAATGCTCCAGAACAGAATGGTATTAGATGTAGTATTAGCTGATCGTGGAGGAGCTTGCTGCATTATCGGAAGTAGTTGTTGTGTATATGTGCCAGATAATTCACCCTCTGTGTATGATGCCATATCCAAATTGCATAAAATTGCTGCTGAGATACATCCTGATAATGGTACATGGACATTTTCGGGGTGGTTTTGGTCAATACTTAGTACCTGGGGTTGGAAGTTGTTGACAATTCTATGTGGAATAATTGGGATATTATTCTTTTTATGCCTTTGTATCCAGTATGGCCCTGTTTTATGCTCCATGTGCCTTTCTGCTTGTATTCCATCCAAATGAGCCTTTGCTAAACATGAACAAATGATTCATAAAGAAGTAGCACAAATCATGTCCATTGATATTGAAGATGAGTACCCCGATTACGTTCACTATGAGGTAGCTTCAGCTAAACGCTAAAAGGGTCGTCTGTCGTAATTTGGCGGTGATCGGGTTAGCGTTAAGCTTTGCTACACGTACTTCTCCCTTATCTTGACTATAGTTGTCGGACGCCTTTTTGTATGTATCGGCTGCCATTTTATAGAATGCGTTGCCTCGTGGTCAGCATGCCCTTTGTCCTTCCTCTGTACCACTGACCACTCGAGTTTGCCCAGCAACAGGCTATTTTTAGTAATGGTCAAGCTCACACATGCGCAGTTTAGATTGACCAGTCATCACTTAGGAATGTTTCGCCAAACTGACCAGTGGTGTTGTAGCTCCTCCCACGAGTTGGCTGTGTTCCAAAAATGACCATATATGTACCTAAAACTCTGTAACTGTGTACCGCCTATGTTTTTATTACTGTAAAACTGTATAAAAGAAGGCATTTGCACCGATGTTCGGTGTGATACTTCTTGCATTACCGAAGGGTGCTGTAGGAATGTACCACCACCCCATGGGGTCTTAATAAACTTGTCTTTTGCATTTTCTAGTTTCCGTGCCAACAGTTCTTATGGAGTAGAGGGTATTCTGCGGGATATGTAGGCCTGGAGAACCCAATACCACACCAAGACTAGGTAATATTTTGAGACTATCCTCTATGCTGATAGACTGTTTCTGTGCCTTGTCTAAATACCTTTTGTTCTGTTCACCAATAGATATTTGCTGCCTTACAACCATTGCCAGAGGGGCCCAGACATCAGATTCAGCCTGGAGAGTCAGCGTCCGCACCAGTCCAGCTTGAAGCCAAAGTGAAGGTAACCAGCACAGGCATTGCTGGCAACTAGGACCTCAGTGAAGGCAGAAGCCCTGAAATGAATTGTGTACTCCTGTCACTGTCTTGGGCGAAAGTCGGGGTCACAAATCAGAAAGGAGAAATATTTGATGCCCAGCTGAGAGTCACAGATCGACCAGAATTGAGAGGAGGCTTTGCTTGAGGTGACCCCTTTTGAAACAAGGGTTGCTTCAGAGATCCTAGCATCAGGCCTCTGAATCTTGGTCCTAAAGTGAATGCAAGTTTGCTCCTTTGTTTGTTGGTCAAGAGATACCTGGGTACACTGGATGTAATGTGTGGCCCCAACGAATGAGCAGTGCGCCAGCAGAGCAATACAGGAGTTAGGGAAGGACTTGAGATTAGGGTACAGGTGCTGTGTCTCTGGTGCCTGTTACATTGAAGTGAAGAAAACTGGTGCACTGCCTGAGACACTGGACAGGATAACTAAGAGCATATGCCTGGAGGGTGACTGCTCTATCCTGAAAGAAGAGACTTTTTTTCCTTGAAACTGGGCTGTGATTCTTGAGTTGCGAGTTGTGCAGCTCCACCGTGGAAACAACAAGAGCCTCCCTGTGAGGCTCAAACGGACACAGCGAGAAGACTCCCCTCTGGCTTGGTTGTACAGCAGCTTCAATTTCCCCAGTAACTTCTTCTTTTTGTCAATAATGTACCCCTTTAGTCGTCCAATTTTTGAGGAGGAGCAGCCCTTTGCAGCTCTTCGTCCTAATTCATATGGCCCTGTGTGGTCCTCCTGGTTCCATATATGATTGATGTTCTAGCCCTCATAAAAGGAAAATGTAACAGTCAATTGGAAAATGATGTCATTAGATATGTGCTGTTGGCTATTCTGAAATTTAAAATGAATAGCCAGTGAAATGCATAGGAGTCCTGAAAATGTTTTCTAGATGGTTTTAGGATTTGTTTTTGCTTAGGACTAACAAATGATAATTCTGTTTGTGATAGTGGTCATTACTCTCTCCTACTGTCTGTTTGTTAATTATGACCTAATGCTTTGTTCCCTTTGTATTCCTGCTTATGCTTATATATAACCGCTTAATGAAATGTTGAAAATGGAAAATGCCCACCTAGCAATGAATTAGGATATTGATAAATGTATGAAAATTAATGTGCACATATTTTCTATGTTCCTACTGGATCATAGGAATGTCTTTAGCTCATGCTAAAAGGACCATCTGTTAAATATTGGACGGATTTGTTAGCATGAGCTGAGAGCTATTTTGTATTTCTTGCAGCCTTTTAGTTGGCTATGTGCTGCCACGTGCTCGCCATGTGCTCTGTCCTCCCTCAGTGTTGACAGCTCTTGTAATCTGCCTAGCAACAAACTATATTCAGCATCTTCCACCTTCGCACATGCTCATTTGAGCTTGTAGCTGTCCTTGCAACTGTTCCTAGTCTTTAAATGTCAGGATGTGTTCACCAGAATTAGCAACTGGTAGCTCCTCCCACTTTGTTGAGCAAGCAGATCTTGCATGTCCATATTAGTCATTTTGCATGCTTACATGAGCCAGGACTACCCCTTGGTCTTATGCTGACTATGTAACCCTAAGCATATATAAGGCCCCTGTTTTCTGTACCCTTAGACTGCCTCATTCAGTTGCTAAGGCTTCTGTGTGACGTAGTCTCACTCATTGAGGTTAATAAAGATGTTACTTTTATATTTCAGCTTCTGTGCCAATTTCTTCTTTGTTGGTTTAAAAGGATCAAGTATCAGTGGGACCCCTGAAAAGGTTTCTATTTTCTACAGTACCCGTCGCCCCATGGCCCCCTACCCACCGTCCCCGAGCCTGCAGCCTTTGTTCCCTTTTCAAGATCCTCATTGGATAACATTGAGCGCCCGGTGGCTCAAAAGCACCCTGCAGCCAGCTGCCCGAGTTCCCCTGGCAGAGCAACCTGTACCCTATTCTACTTCCCCATTTGCCCTGAGCAAGTGACCAGGAGCCCAGCTTCCACAGCCGCGTGGCCTGCTAGCCAGCAGTGTGAGAAGTTGGCCTGGTATATGATGATCACTATTCTAGTGAGCACCTTGCACCAGTCCAAATGACCCTTATGGTGATTGGTTGTCGGTCAACCTTATAGACCAGCTATCCTAGTGGTAGCATGGACGAAAGCAGTCTTAGGCTAAACTCAAGAGGGCATGTGAAGCCAGCTGTTTTACCATATGCAATCCTTTAAATACCAAATGAAAGGACACCACACAAGTTATATATTACAAAATATATGTATTTATTTCTAGAATAATCCCCTATACTCTTTATGAGCACAGAAGCACAAGCGTTAAACAAAGAACTCCATATAACATACAATAAACTGCACAATTATGGATAGGCCAGGTGGCCACTCAAACCATCTATTAAAAAAGTGGTATAAGTACCACGTCACGAAAAATGGTACGGCCTACGGCCTTGGGAATCGCTGGGCCTACACTGGACTAATGAAGGTTAGGACATCGGAGGCCCACAGGATGTGGGTGCAGTGTCTATAGGCAACCGTGTTTACCATACAAGTCAATAGTGCGTAAAAATCAGAAAGTTATAGATTTAGGAGACTTCCGACTGGACTAGAACTTAGCCACTTGAAACTAGGACACTAGGGATCTAAATCACTACAGGGGCACCGGAGTACCCTCGTTACCTCAACCACAGGAAGCGGGTGCATAGGTGCCAAAGTCCATCGGGTTTCTTCGTGAAGTTCTATCGAGTCTGGAGGAAAAGATGCTGCAGGCGGCCAGGAGAGAAGAGTCTGGTTGGATCCAACGGTGGGTCGAAGATGTAGAGTGCCTGAAAGCAGAGGGGACAGAGTCTAGGTCACTAGCCAGTGACCAGGATGGAACCAGGACAGAACCAGGCAATGTTGGGTTGCAATCAGGTGCTGTCTAATAGTTTGTCTCCAATGCCACGTGGACCAGGAAGGATCGAGGATGACCAGCTGGTGAACACAAGCTGTCCCACGAAGGGTGTTGCTGTCGGCGGTGTTGGTTCTCGAATCGGAGTCACCAAGCCTTGGCAAATGCAACCCATGCAGGACTCAAAGATGCCTTCTGGATCGGACCGGGAAGGTCAGATCGGTGGCTCCTTTTCAGAGGAGCTAGGGCCAGTCTGGAGTAACTAGACCAGCAGTTCAAAATTGTAAGTTCGTTGTCTCAAAGGCCACTAGCCAATGGGCAAGTTACCGGACAATGCGTTGAGCAGGAAAAGTGCAAAAAGGCCCCACGCAGCACTCGTTGAGTGTGGAGAGGTGATCTTCAGTGCACAGGCTGCTCGGGGCTGGGGCTTCTCAAACCTCAAAGTACAGCATCGAGGGTGCCTCGGGAGCTGCACGGAAAGCACTTCGTTGACTTTTCAAGATGGACAGTCAAACGTCTCGTGTCGCATCCACGGGTCTCAGCTTTGCTGGGGCTGTGGATCGGGCTGTCAGATGTCTGGGAGTCTGGGTCTTGTCGATCTTTGTCGCTCGAGCTCCAGTGGGAGCAACGACAAAAAAAGTCTTGGTGCGCTGATGGTGCCTGCTTACACAGAGTGGCCACTCCTTGACCACAAGGGAGATTCTTCAGTTTTCTACGTTCAGTAGGATGTCGAAGGGCCCTGAGTTTAATTTCAAAGTTTCAGTCAGGATGATCTGATGTGCATTGGCACAGCTCCCACCTTTATTCCAAATCAAGGGGCTGGATCACCTGCTAGGTCCCTCCTATGGGTGGGACCCAGGAAGGGGGTGGTACACCCCTTTCCCTTTGTCCAGTTTCACGCCAGAGCTGGGGCTGGAGTGCCCCAGCACCGGTTTGAACAGGACTTTGCATGGGACACCTTGTGTGCCCCAGGCAGTGTCTAGTTTCTTTCAGCCCTCCCTGCCCCAATCCACTATCTCCTGTCTGGGGAGGTGTAACACCTCCCTGTGACAGGAAACCTATTGTCCAGGCCTCCCCTGCAGGAGTTTCGGTCAGCAGCAGGAGGCCAGACTTGTGTCTGTGGCAGCAGCATCCATTTTGTGATGCTGACGCTCTGGTTAGATTTAACCGCGTTTAAGGAAAGTAACATGTCTTCTCCCTCTAGAAGGGTGGAATGCTACCCCCATCACCAGGACTGGCGAGGGAGTAGTATTCCAAAGCGTATGACACCTTACACGACATGTTTTGATAAAACCAAACCAAAGATAGCATTTAACCGCGAGGTTCATAATGCACTTAACAGTATATGGTATGGCAATATCCCAGAACAGCTAAGGGACATGGTTCCGAAAGCTGCAGACAGGCTCAGCTCATGCTAGAGCACCATCTCACATAAAACCAAGCACTCTGCCTCCAGGATTGTTAAGGCCTGCCATAGGAGTGACTTATAGGTGTATATGTGTCCAGATATAGGTTTAGACATAGGTATACCATATCTAAGCAAGGGGTGATTACACCACCTTGCCCCAGCTGAGTGATCAGCCAGTTGTGTCAGATTCGATGGCCAGCCAGGGGTGGCAAAAGATATGCTGCAACCCCTGGTAGGCCTTGGATGCACCTATGCCCTCGGTACCTACAGTACACTGTACAGGGGCTGATAAGGTGACCCAATATCCAATTGAGGATGTACCTAGGGTACCTGGAGTCCATTTTAGAGAGAGAGCAGATAGCCTGGGGCTCTGATTAGTAGGATCCCAGGCCAACTAAGTCGAAAACCAGCTAAACACTAGGCAAAAAATCTGGGGTAACCATAGTCAGGTATCCACCTTCCTACAAGCAGCCACCAACCGAAGGCCCCCTGCCTCTCATTGTATAACATAGAGCCTAACTACCTCTGCACCCGGCCGCCCCTGTGCCGCTGAGGGTGTACTAACTGTACCTACCTGACCCTGGGTCTATGCCCAGAACCTTAACTTCATGAGTCGAGTACTCACCTGAAAACCAATGACTCACTTTCCTGCCATAGGATAACATTGACTGGTTTGACTCGAAAAATCTTTTAAGTGTGAAGTTTTGAAACTTTAAAATATTCATTTAAAATCAGCCGAATAACAAATTTCTAATTACTCACATGTGATCAGGAGAGAAGCCAGTACTGTACCTTGTAGCCCAGTACTGAACCGCAAAAGTAATCACAACCGTGTTTGCTAGTAATCAAAACTTCTGCCATAGGAAACCGTTGACTGCTTTTGTGTGAACTTTCTTCCAAGTGTGAAGTTTTGGAATGTTAAAATATTCACCTAAAATCAGCCGAATATCGAAATCCGAAGTACCCACCTGTAATCAGCAGAGAAGCCAGTACTGTACCTTGCAGCCCAGTACTGGACCTCAAAAGTAATCACAACCGTGTGTGCTAGTAATCTAAATTTCTGCCATAGGAAACCATTGATTGTTTTTCTATGAAATTTCTTCTAAGTGTGAAGTTTTTGAAAACTGAAAATCTTCATATAAAATCAGCCGAATTCCGAATTCCGAAATACTCATCAGTGATCAGGGGGAAGTCAATATTGTACCTTTCAGCCAAGTACTGAACCATAAAAGTAATCCATACCAGGTTTACTAGTAATCTGTATTTTCTCCATAGGAACCCATTGTCTGCTTTTCTATGAAATTTCTTCTGTCTACTTTTGAAAACTTGAAATATTCTTTAAAAATCATACGAAATACTGAAACGCAGTTACCTACCTGTTTTAAGTTAAGACCCCAGTGCTGACCCTAGGAGACCAGTGCTGGATTACAAAAGTAACACCATCGTACTTTACCTGCAACCTGAATTTTCTCCGATTGAATAACATTGTCAGATTTACATTGAAACGTTTCTAAGTGTGAACTTTTGAAACAGCTTTATACCCATGAAAATTCACTACAGTAACTAAAACGTTTTTGCTAATCTGGTTTCAGCTTAGACTCCAGGACTGAATCTATGATCTGGTCCTGAGTCTACTAAAGTAATCTGTATAGTAATCAACTGTACTTACATGTGGAAAACTCATTGAGCTCAATGCTATAGTGTGTTTTAGGATTGTGTTGCTTACTGTCAATACTGTTTTAATTGTGTGCACAAACGTTATTGCTCCTTTGCAAAGTAATTACATGAGAGTACTCATAACGAGAAAAGTATATTTTTATAACTGTTGGTTCTAAAAATAAAACAACTATATCTGTGGATATAAAAACAATTGGCCTGGAGTTCAGTCCTTGAGTGTGTGAAACCTTTTGCTGACTGAGTGTGTACAACAAATGCTTTACACGGTCCTCTGGTACTGCCTTACTGCTCTACCAAGCTACCACTTTGGAGAGTAAGGTCAGTTCTGACTTTTGCCTCTGTTATACCTCTGGGGTTGGTGGACTCTATACACACTGTACTAGTCCAGTATATATAGAGCCACTTTCTCACAACCCGCTGTTGCTTTGGAGACGGCTTTGGTCAACCCCAGAGTTAACTCATTACTACTGCACTCCAGGATGTAATTAAGTCAGACCATTTTCAAATGATTCATTGGCTTAATCATATTAAGCAGTCATTTGCTTCCTTAGGACTGACTGAGCTATGGGAGAACCTTCAGGAGTGCCTTATTCTTTCTAAAGAAACTATGAAGATGCTTCACTAGGAAAAAACGCTGTCTGATGAGGGTCACAAAGCTGGCATTTATACCTTGATTAGTGAATTTCTTGATTTTAAATCTTCCTGGGTTTACGAGCAGGTTTGGGACATTATCACAGGCCATCAGATGGAAAATTGTATTCTCAATTCAGAGCGGGCACCCTACCACTAAAACAGGGCACTTGCAAATGGGCAGTTGCAGAAACTTCGACTTGCCCTGGATGTAACTTCTGTAAGGAATCTATAGAACATGTTTTTTTTCTGTGTCCTGCGTATACACACGCACATGCTAATTGGCTCTTGCGCATTTGTAAAGAGCTAGGGACTAGAAGCCACCGCACTGCCCTTAATATTCTTAAACGGACTCTCAGCCATCATTTGCTTGTGCTGTTGCTAAATTTGTGGATGCCATATGGCTTGTGGGTAGGAGGGCTCATTGTCCGCATATATGATTGCTCCTTACCACATTTTTTTAACTATCTCCCCTCTACTGATAGTTTTGTGTTTCATGTATTTTAAAAGGTTTTTAAATGAATTGTGTTTTAACCTTTTATATTACTTAATGTGTTTTATGTATTTAAATTTGGTTTATTCTGTGTTTTGCAAATATGTTTATAGCTTTTGATAGCCAAAATAAAGTTCTTTTGAAATTGATCTAAGTGTAAAAAAAGGGGAGTTTAAGGCTTGACAAGTGGTGTTATATGCCAAGTCGAAGTGGCAGTAAACTGCAAACAGAGGCCTTGCAAATATAGGCCTGAGGCAGGTTTGAATGGCTACTTGTGTTGGCGACAAAACCAGTGCTGCAGGCCCACTAGTAACATTTAGATCACAGACCATGGGTGTATAGTACACCACTTTACAAGTGACTTACAAGTAAACTAAATATGTCAATTGTGTGTTTATTAATGTTGCTATTTTGAGGGAAAAGAGCACATGCACGTTTGCACTTGTTTGCAGTGGGAAGGTGATCAGAGTCCTATGGCCAATGAAAAGAATTCAGCAAAAGGAGGAGGAGGAAGGCAAAAAGTTTGGGTTGAGCTTTTAGAGAGGGGCATTTTCCAACAGCAACCATACATGAATGCTTTACAATCAGCTTGAGTATGATTTTCTTGCTCCCCTTCCATTTTTTTGTAGCTTACCTCCATAATCCCTAAACCCACTTGCGGAGACCACCATCGAGTTTGCCATTCTCCTCTCAGCAACGTAAAATTAGACTTAGGTGAATAATTGCTCTTTTTCAAAAAAGGTTAATTTAGAGAGTTTCCTGGGAGCAAGTACTTGTAAATATATCAAATAGGAATAACTGAAAGAAATATTTTTCCTTTTGTTAAAATGTTGTCATTTAAACTCAAACTGTAAGAGTGTCCTGGAAGAGAGGAGAAACCAAAAGTGAAAGGTGCCTGCTAGTGCCCTAATCTGAAGTCCATGTATTGGGCTGAAGTAGCTGTAGTGTTGAGCTGCAGTGAGAGCATGATGGCTTTAGTCAAGGTGTGGAAGGATTGACCGTTTCACCTGTATGATCAGGTTCCAGGGTTCAAGGTTGTATGAAGACATCTTGAAGAGATGGGATTCTGAGAGGTTGCAAGCCCCAACTTACAGGTGACAGTGTCCTTGTTGCTTTTGTCGCAGGCATCTGGGCACTGAGCCCATGGGGAGTACTGGTGGGATACAGAGCTCACTAAACAGGCAGATTATCAAAGTCAAGCAGATGGCCACAATTTGAATATGGCATTTGTAGCCTGACATGCATGTGGAATGTGCTGCCTGCAAATCAAATAGAGTCTCCAACAGGAAACAGGGGCAGGGGCAGGAAACAGAGACCCTTGATTAGTCAGCAGTTATTTTACAAATGAAAACAAAATGTCAGACACCCTTGCTGGAAATGGAGGTGTTTAACTGCTCAGCAGTGTATAATTAATCAGATGCCCAGGACAAACAAAAACCACACACTCTGGTGGGAAACAAGGGCAGCAGGAAATGATGATCTTTAATAGATTGCTCAGCAGTGCATGTTTTTTCAACAAAAATACCAGGCACTGGTACTTAACCCCTCCCATGCTGGTGACGGAACCGCTCCATCACCAGCCTCTGTCGCGCTGTGCTGGTGACGGAGCGGTTCCGTAAGAGCCCGCTCGGCGCGCCTGCGCGGTGCTGATTTCGCGCCTACACTGGATGTTCCATTGAGCAGGTGGGGCTGTGACGGAACCGCTCCATCACAAGCACAGCACGCCCGAGGCTCATGACGGAGCATGGGAGCGACGCGCGGCCCCCTCCCCCCTAGTGATGCAGCGGAATTGCCGCTGCAGCGAAGGGGTTAATTCAACAGACCTCTACAGTACATAAACACTAAATTGCATATCATGCCTTTTAAATTAATCAGTCATGCAGAGCATGTAAAATAGCAGAGCACGTGGCAACTGTCTAATTAGAAAGAAACTGAAAACTTGTGGTGTGAAGGATCACCTTCACACAAAGGCACGCGCACATTTTTCCTTTTGAAACTCACGAGTGTCTTCACTTTTTTGAATCCTGAATGTTCAAATCAACTTTTCACAAATGTTTTCAAACAAATCCGTCCTTTGTGAAATGATATTTTATTCAATCATATTTTCAGTTTATAATCACTGACTTCTTATGAATTCATTCTCAATAACGTTATTCTTGAACTTTCAATACCCAATGCATTTCGGGTCATATGTCTTGACCCTTCGTCAGGGGTCTGTGAAAGAAAAGTATAATACAGGACCAATTAAAACACCCATACGTTGAATTGCTGCATATTTACAGTCATAAACAATGAAATTGTCAGAAACGAGTAAACATACTATCATGCAAAACTAATAAAGAACGTGACATCTTTCAATAGTTGTGCTGCATGTAAAAAATATTCGAAGCGTGAACATATTACCCAAAATCTGTAAATTAACTGTTGCAGTGCACTGTTTCAATCAGAGGTAACGATAAGAAGAGATAACATGATCGAGTTTTGCTTCCAAGGCTCGCAGTGTAAAATACACGCATATCCTAATGATCACTCCAATCTTTAGTATGTATAATTAACGAAAAAGTATGTCAGTGGGGGTTAGTCAGCGAGATTAAAATAGTATCTTCACTGTCGGGGGTTGGTAACCAAACATTTAGACACGTAGCTCTAACATCGATTACAAGATCCTGATTAAACAATTGGTGACTATAATGCTTGATGGATATACAGATGGGTTGTGTGCAGATCTTAAACACATTCTGCTGAAAAGCAGTAATGACTTCTATAAAGAAATTTCACAGACTTACGATGAGTGAAAGTTCATAGTGACTCGAACGGCGGTCAGGTAGTCTCGCGTCTAGTATGAATGTGGATTTAGCCAATGTTAACCATGGTGCCTCGTCACGTGACGTGTGTGTATTGGCTTCAAGGAAGTGTAAGTGTGAGCCTTGATCATGTGATCTGAGTACGTGTGTTTCACGGAAACGGGAGCTGCGTGTGTTATCTCAAGATGATGTGTCAATAAAGATATCGACACTAACATGGCTGAAAAAGTAACTGTAGTGCCAAAAATATGTCGAAATGGTATAATATAAATATGCTACTGACGTGACTGAATGTGTATCTCAATATGCTACTGCAGAGTAGTCTCTGGAATGGATGTAAGTAGTGGAGATGGTGTGCGTGTGTACAGAATGTTCGATGACGTCAAATTGATAATCAATGTTAGCAAACAAACATAAATAGTTCATCGCAATAAAAAAATTAAATAAATTAATACAAATTGTTTTAAGGCCTCTGTCGATCCAGGCAGATTAGAAGAGTCCGTAAGCCAATGTTCACAAGTTAAATACATTAATAAATGGACATTTATAGGAAACAGGAATATTCGATTCTGTCATTCATCCCTACGGGCTGTAGGGAATTGAGTTTCTTGATCTGGTAAAATTCCGCTTTCAATCTTTGTTTTGTGGGGTCCATGTCGCAGCGCTGTTTTACTACCTCCAAAATGATGAATTTGAGTTGGGATATTTGGTGTTGAGCGTGTTTCCAATGGCTGGCTACAGTTGATTTCATATTCTGTACACGGATATTCCTTTTGTGTTCTGTTATTCGAACTTTGATTTTTCGCTCAGTTTGTCCAACATAAAGTTTTCCACATGGGCATTTTATTGCGCAAATGGTGTTCTTAGTATCACATGTACTTGAATGTTGTAACTTAATTGAATAACCTTTGGTTGGATGTGTTATTACATCACTTACCATGACATTATTGCAATGAACGCAGTTTTGACATTTGGACATGCCTTTGTGAAGTGTTTTTTTGGTAGAAGTTAAAATTTCTTTCAAATTTTTTGATCTCCTAAATGCGAAGGTGATGTGATCGCTGTATAATCCTTGTAAATCAGGTTCCATCTTTATGAGTGACCAATGGTTATTGATTATTCTTTAGATTTTCAATGCTTCCGTTGAATATTTCAATACACATACTGTTTTTTTCTCACTTTCCTTATGTTTTGGTGTTAATAATGTTTCTCTGGATATGCCAGTGACTTTTTTCTTGATTCGTCAAGAATCTCTTGTGGATATCCTCTTAGGCGATATTTATTCATTTGATCAGTGAAAGCTCCTTGTAAATCCGTAGTGTCAGAAGTAATCCTTTTTAATCTAATGAATTGAGAGGTAGGTAAATGTTTCTTTAGAGTATCTGGGTGAAAACTTTGAAACAATAAGCTTGAGTTTCTGTCTGTTGTTTTTATGTGAACTTTGGTGCTCAATTTGTAGTCTGTTATCCTGACCTTAACATCCAGAAATGCTATAGATTGGTTGTCTATGTTATGGGTGAATTGTATTATCTCATTGTAAGTATTCATGGTTTGGATGCTGCTTTCTAATTGATTTTTTTCACCCTTCCAGATGAGAAATATATCGTCAATATATTTAATTGGGCAATTAAAGCAAGGGAAGGCGGCCGGCCTGGATGGTATACACCTGTTACAACGCAACTTTTACAACTACCTACTATTACAACGCAACTTTTACAACGCATACCATTACAACGCATTGCGCTGGGGGGCGCTCTAGGATAGGGAATAAGTATAATTTACTATCCAACACCTTCCCTAGTGTCCACGGGGACTGGAGTTAGAATAGTAAATTATACTTACCACTATCCAGCACCTCAAAGCGCTATGCGTTGTAATGGTATGCGTTGTAATGGTCGCGTTGTAATAGTAGGTAGTTGTAATGGTATGCGTTGTAACATGGTACATCCGGCCTGGATTGCCTGCCAGGAGAGTTATACCGAGTCCTAGGCGCCGCAGTAGTTCCTATATTGCGACCCTCTTCAATGGAATATTAAGGAAGGGGGAAGCCCCCCCAAAATCATGGGGGAGGCGACTAATATTTTAATTCCCAAGTCAGGGAAGGATTTAACGGACTGCGGATCTTATAGACCAATCTCGCTTTTAAATAGTGACTACAAGATGTTTGCGTCCATCATGTCTGCGAGATTGGGGGCCATTATTGGAGAAATTGTACAACAAGATCAAAAGGGGTTTATCAAAGGGAGTCAGCTTTCTGACCTAACATATGACTTGGTAGGGTCAATTGACATTGCCTCGACCTTTTCTCTCCCTTTGGCCACTCTCTCCTTAGACGCGACAAAGGCCTTTGACAGGGTCAATTGGCTTTATTTGGAGGCGGTGTTGAAAAAGTTTGACTTTGGCGAGGGTTTTTGTCGTGTCATCTCTCTGATGATTAGCGCTCCATCGGCAGGGCTTATGATAAATGGAGTCCTGACAGAACCTTTTAAAATCTCGAGGGGAACGAGGCAGGGATGCCCGCTTTCTCCCCTTCTCTTCGATTTGTACATCGAGCCATTTGCTCAGACTTTGCGGGTGTGAAAATATCCCACTGGTTAAATTTGGAGAGTGGGAGGGGCGGGTCGCACTGTATGCGGACGACATTTTCGTTTTTACGTCAGACCCAGTTAAAGCATTTCCCGTGATAATCAAGCTGGCGGAGGAGTTTGGGCATATATCGGGGTACGCATACGAGATCAACGTCAGCAAAACTGAGATCATGGCATGGAATATCCCCAACTTACATCTCGGGGTGAAAACATCTATGAGATACCTCGGTATATGGGTGGTTCAAGAAATAGGGGACATTGCCCAAGTCAATTTGGAGCGGATACACAATGAGTGTAAG
Organism: Lissotriton vulgaris; assembly: GCF_964263255.1. Taxonomy (NCBI): domain Eukaryota; kingdom Metazoa; phylum Chordata; class Amphibia; order Caudata; family Salamandridae; genus Lissotriton; species Lissotriton vulgaris. The sequence goes on along the minus strand of NC_141698.1, from coordinate 477,771,619 downwards.
AAGCTAATGAAATCATGGACTCACCTCCCATGAACAATCTTGGGCAGGGTTAACCTAATCAAGATGTCTATCCTGCCTAAATTTACTTTCATTTCCACTGGCCTTTGATGTTAAATTACTGGATAATAGTCAGCGAGAAATCAACTCCTTTGTATGGAATTATAGGTCCACCCGGCTAGCTTGAAAAAAGTTGAGGAGGAGGAGGCAGAAAGGGGGGATTGCCTTGCCGGACCTGCAGTACTATGCAGGGGCTTTTCAGCTGTCCCACACAAGAATGCTCTTAAAAACACCAGTGTGTACATCTTCTGGGACGATGCTTAAAGCCATGCTGATTGGAGCGGACCTGTCAATGGACGGGTTCTTATTTAAATTTGGGGACCAGAAATTTTTTGAAAAGATCAAACTAAAAATATTAGCATCCCTGGGGACAGTCTGGTCTCAGATTAGGAAGAGAATAGGGCTGACCTATTATTCTAACTATGCACCGGTATGGGACTCCCCTGGGTTACCATTATGCTTACAAGATAGATTATCTATTCCGGTGAGAGACGCCGGGGTGGTAAGATGGGGGGAGCTTGTGGCTGAAGGGGGGTTGAGGGCCTGGGAGGATTTACGGGAGTTGGTAGGCCCGGGCTTTTCTAGATTTAAATATCTACAGTTAGAAAGTTGGGCCAAGGTGTTGACCAGGAAGGGGTTTCCTTTGGGAAAGATATCCAGCTTGGAACAGCAGCTGGTAGAGCTGTCAGGGGGGGGGGGCAAGGAGGTAGCCCTATGGTATTGGAGTATGTTGGAGGAGGCTGATGGGGACCTAGCTCTCCCTGATGAATTGTGGAAGGAAGAGATGGGGTTCCCTTGTGAGGAGATATGGTTAAAATCTTTTACCCTCCTTTATAAAATCGTGAAACCAGCCTGGCTCAGGCGAAATCATCTGTTCACGCTGCATCGGGCCTATCTTTCGCCCCTGAGATTGTCAAAATTCCTCCCAGGAAAGAAATGTAATAAATGTAACTACAGCGAAGCATCCGCTGTCCATATGTTCATGGACTGTCCCCACATCGCCAGATTCTGGGATGAAGTAATAAGGTCTCTAAACTCTATCTTAAACATCTCGCTGTCTCTCACACTGCCTCTAATCATCTTTGGCTTTGAGGCAGGCATAACTGGCCTGGCTAGGTCTTTTTTGTTCTCTGTGATTCTCCAGGCCAGGAGGCAAATTTGTAAAGTTTGGATGGAGAATACGGCTCCTTTACACTCTGGTTGGTTAACATCGTTATACGAAACATCTAAAGTGGATCTCGACAGACCTGGCAATAAAAGAAATTTGGCCTTTTGGGACTCGTTGGTTCAGTGGAGATGATGGCACCGGGTTTTTTTTTCCCCCCCCGGTCCAATGATTATGCCTAGTTTGACTCCATGGACCTAGGACAAGGGCCCCCTTCAAAATACTGTTGGTCCAGCAGGTTGAAAAACACTGAGATGGAGTTGGAGTCATAGCATGCTTGTACTCTATCCTCCTCCCTTCATACTTTTGGGATGCTCCTTCTGGCAGTAATATTAATTTGTGTCTTGAAACAGGAGAAGGCAAAGATCCAAAGTCTTCTGGCAGGTGATATGCAAGGTGTTTGGCGATTCTGAAGGGAAGGCAAGGCAAATGGGGACAAAAAAACCCCAAAAAACAATCTGACTTACACAGATGGGGCAGTATAGCATGCAGTGCTCCTGGGGCACAAAGGGTGAGTGAACCATTTTCTCTACCCGTGGGGAACTGTAGTTTTATAGAAGGGATCTCAGATGCTTTTGTGGCCACATCTGTAATGCGTATAGCGCATGCAAACATATAGCATTGGTGATATATTATGATGACGTTTCTTCATTTCCTTGGGGGAGGTAGACTCAAGCAAATGAGGGAAACACTTTGCCTTTGCACCCACACTGTATTATGGATGTGGGAGCAAAGAGGCTGCCAGAAGGTCCATAAAGTATGTGCCATAAAGAAGTGGTGCTCAGTCATTGGCCTTACCCCACACTTCCCATGAAGGCATCCTGTGAAATGAGGTCACAAAAACATCCCTCTGCAGGCGGGTTCAGTCACTGACTCTTTTTCCCTGTTTTGTAGTTCACGTCTGGTGCCGAATGCACAGATTGAGTGATCTTATTCACCTTCCACAAATGCACTGTCCACAGGTCAGGCACACATTTGTAGATGTCCTAGGGCACCCAGTCCCTGTATGCAGCCGGTGCACCCTGTTAAAGGTGTGCCATGGCACAAACAGGGACTTTGCTCCTTTAGTATAATTTGGCCCCTGGTCTTACATTCCATTTGAGGGGTTCTGGTGAGATCATAAATCACAAGGGGAGCCGCAGCGCTTGATTTGGGAAGATACAGACTCGGACACTGTTGCCTAAGAGACTCCAGGTCCCAGAGGCTTGAGGACACGCCCGCACCAGAGCACAATTACTGCCTGCCTGCCTATTTAGCGCCTCGCCGCTCCCGTTTCGCGGGAGCCGCATTGCTTGATTTGAAAAGATATGAACACGGACGCTGTTGCCTAAGAGACTCCAAGTCGTAGAGGGCTTGAGGACACGCCCGCACCTGAGCACAATCATTGCCTGCCTGCCTGCCTATTTAGAGCCTCGCCGCTCCCGGTTTGCGGGAGCCGCAGCGCTTGATTTGGGAAGATACGGACACGGACACTGTTGCCTAAGAGACTCCAAGTTCCAGGGGGCTTAAGGACACGCCCACACCTTAGCACAATCACTGCCTGCCTGCCTGCCTATTTAGCGTGTTGCCGCTCCTGCTTCGCGGGAGCCGCAGCGCTAGATTTGGGAAGATACGGACACAGACGCTGTTGCCTAAGAGGCTCCAAGTCCCAGAGGCTTGAGGACACGCCCCCACCAGAGCACAATTACTGCCTGCCTGCCTATTTAGTGCCTCGCCACTTCCGCTTTGCAGAACGCGCGCGGGCCAAAGGCGGGCCCGTTTGAGCCCGTTCAAGACTGGAAGAGGCTGGGCTGGGCCACCTCTCTTAGCTGCCCGGGCTTTGAAGGTTAGTTTCCATTACGTTATATGATAGTTGGGCTGGTGCAACACGCGCAATTAGCTGCTGAACTTTACTAACGATGAACTCGCGGGAGGGGATGAGGCGGACTGCCGTCACGGTGGAAGTGTTGTTGGGACTTTGGACCAATTTATTGTAAGAGCTACCTCGGTACTAGCTCATGAAATTGCCATGACTGAACGGCGGCTATTGCTTGATCCCCAGCAAAATAAACGGTCATCCATGGGTGGCCTAATGCTTGTTCGCTTGCCTGAAGGCTGCATGACCATAGGCTCAGACGCATTGTACTCTGTAGGGGGTTGCAGCCAAACTCCTTCACTACCGCTGGATCGTCCAACAACAGCGGACCCATCGACTAGTTCCACCCCATGTGACCAGGCACTATTGAGTTCAACAATCCCCACTATGCAAGGAGTGATGACGGGGTCTGTCCCACAACCTAAAGCCCAAGTACTGGGAATTCTACCAGACCCAGACTCAAAGAGGAAGCGGAGAGGTGGGCCCAAAAGGCAAAAGAATGCCAAAATGCCAAAGGTGTCTAAAACTGGTGAGCTGGCGCCATTACCATCTCCAACTCCTCCTGAGCTTCAGCCTATCAAGCGTACAGCAGGCACCCAGAACGTGACCATGACTGGAAACCTGCTGGTTGAAAACGATGAGAGACTATGGGCCAGAATGGGGGCCCTAATATCGGCATCTTTCTCTCCAATCCTTGATATGTTGACTGTAATAGAGGAGAAAGTAACTAATCTTGAACTTTTAGTTGTGTCCAATCATGCATCAGCCATGGTACTATTGGGGAGGGGGTGGGGAATTGGATCTATTGAGATGGTGTCTAAAGCAACAAGTAACCCCACAATTCCAAATTTGCTATCTGACATCCCACAAATCTCTAATTCACTACCTACTGCACAAACTAGAAATAGGGGGGAGGCAATCACTTCTAATGAGGGTATTGTGGTCCAGGAAGGTGGAGGAAGTGAGGTAGGTAACACATCTGGGGAATCTGCCCAGCTCATTCTGAGCACGCAGAGGGAGGAGGGAGACGGGCCCAATGGTAGGACCGTTAGGAGCATGGTAGGCATGCACGGCATGCTAGGTTTAGACAATCAACCAATCCATGCCCCTGGGGCTATTAGTCATAACTTTACTGCAACACATCATGGGCAGGGAAATAGCAAATCTTGAAATGATCCCAGGGTATTAAATCTTCCTCCTGCTGCAGCATCACTGATCGCAGTCCTGAGGGATGTACCTATTTTATAAGAAGGCCAAGTAGAATCCACCAAACAGTTAATGGCTAAAATAATGCATTGGCTGAACACACACCTGAAAGAAGTGGGGGTTTGGGGCTGGGACATTTGTAACCACCTTATAATGGCCAGACGCTGTTCTTGGGTAGGTTATTCTGTGGAGAATGGAGGGGGTGATTATGTGGTGGCGAACTTCAATAATGTGTGTATAGTCAGGCTCTTACTTGAATGCCTAGGAAATAGGCATCAAGGGATCTGTGCTTCCCCTAGGGTTTTTTATAGCCCCCACTATAATTCTCTACCAGGAGCGAGGCCCAAAAGTGATTACCGCAGTAACAACTATGGGGTTATAGCGCACCTTTTGAATCAAATCTCTTAAACCGATATGCCATATTGTCTGACTGTCACCGGCTGATACGTCCGAGATGGAAGAGACAACTAAGGTTTTTTGGCACTCCCCAACGGGCGGATTTAAATTTAAATTTTCAACTAACAGATCCAAATGGGACTCAGGGCACTGAGGACTTGGCTATCCTAGGACAAAAGATCGGTTTAGCCGAGAAGTCATATAAAATATTTTCCTGGAACATTGCTGGGGTGCTTACTAAGACAAGATCAGAGGACTGGTCAAGTTTCATTGAGTTGGGTGACATGGCTGCGTTCCAAGAAACTTGGGCTCTGAGTACGATTTTTTGGCCAGGTTTTCTGACATTTGGTAAGCCTGCAACTTCTGGTAGTAAAGGGTGTCCTTCTGGTGGCTTATTAATATGGATGAGACAACAGGCTGGTTTTCAGGTAAAAGAGATAGCGATTGATAATCCAGATATTCAGGTCATTAGGATAACCCCCGAGCATGCGTCTTGGTGTTTATTTATAAATGTCTGTGCCAGAGGGCAGGTAGGCGGAAAGGCTTCACCGACCATCTCCAGTCTGGTTTCCTTTCTGAAAACGCTAAATGGGTCTTGTAACAAGGTCATTGCAGGGGTCATTGCAGTGTGAACCAATTGGGCTAGAAGACGGGAACCTCACTAGTGATGAAAATGCTGTTTGGGGTGTACCGTCACTAATGCTCGCCCCAGTCAACAAATGGTCTGAAGCTGTGCTCCAGCTTAAAAGTCTAACAATGGAGTGTGGGCTCCGTGCAGTCAATGGAAGATCTAGTAATGGGATAGGGAAAAGTAGGATTGATTATTTCCTCATCAATCTAGAACTCTGGCAAAGGATGAGGGATATGGAGGTCGAGAATAGACCAGAGACCGACCATGACCCTCTTCTCCTAACATAAGATGTGCTTCAAAGCACCATCAGATGAGATTGTGTCCAACAAATCCTGCAGGCTAAAATGGGTCAGGTTGCCGTGGATGAGCCACGGTATCTCAGATCAAGAACACCCCCTTGCAGCCCTTTCACAACTAGATCCTAATGAGGATACCTTATTAGCCCTTATAGTTCACCACGAGGCCCTGTTTACTAAGCTTAGAACTTACTTGTTAAACCTGGAGTGCGAAGCATTAGGGGCACAGGGCACAAGGCAGCAAAATGGTACGATGGGGCATTTAGGAACGCCTACAGGGCTTTGTCCAGTGCAATAAGGGCAGGCTCTGCTCAAGAGGTAAGGAGTAGGAGATCTGAATACAAGGTTATCCAACAACGAGCAAAAAAGGCCCACGACGAAGATAGATGGAAGGAGTTGCTAGCTGCATGTAATGGAAAAAACTGGTGCAGATTTTGGCATTTAATCGAGTGGGGAAGTGACCAACCCAGTCCACAATCTGCCAATAACGTTCCACCAGAAGCTTGGAACACGTATTTTCCAGACACAATTTTCCTCTAGCACATACGACCCAGGACAGTTCCAGCGTGTAGATTCAGAGGCAATAATAACTTTTACCCCTTTAGAAATAGAATGTGCACTTGACGGGGTGGCTACAGGTAGAGCCCCGGGGCCGGATGGCAGCCCAGCAGATATATTTAAATCTGATCCGGAGAATTAGCTGAAAAATATCCTTATTCTTGCCAGTGGCTTAGCTAGAGGCGCCCCCATCCCAGAATCGTGGCACGGGCGAAGATAATCCCAATATATAAAAAAGGGGACCGAGCCTCCCCATCCAACTACCGGCCAATCAGTCCTATTGACACTATGCAGAAGTTGGTGGCCAGATTAGTGTTAAGCAGGGTAAATGGGTGGATTGATGATAATGAGATATTATCCACCTATCAAGCAGGATTCCGCTCCCATGTCAGTACTACTGACCAAGTCTTTAGATTTATGATGTTGTATTTGAACACCGTGGTTTTAGCTGGGGGTACATGCAGCCTTCATAGATCTTAAGTCTGCATTTGATTTATTGCCCAGCAACAAACTTTGGAACACTCTCAATAAAGCATGGGATGCCTGCAGAGATCCTTTCATTTATCATCAAACTATATAAGTCTACCTATGCCCAAGTTAGGTGGGGACAACAGGGGAGACAACAGAACTTTTTTTGGTAAACAAGGGAGTACGACAGGGGTGTGTCCTAGCCCCTACCCTTTTCTCCCTTTTCATCAATAAAGTGGTCTCTGATTACTCTGGCTATCCTACGGATGCTCCTAATCTCGCTGGTTCGAGGGTGCCTTTAATAATGTTTACAGACGATACTTTAATCTTGTCCAAAACAAAAGTGGGTCTGCAAAGAGCCCTCAACCAATTTACTCTTTTCTGTGACGCTCATGAGCTTGCAGTCAATGTTGATAAGACCAAGTTATTTATCTATTATTATTTAAGAGTTTTAAACAGCGCTAGCTAGACCCGAGGATCACACTTGAGGCTTTTGGTTAAGTAACAATTCGGCTAGGTGCCAGGTTACCGGGGATAAAGCCAGATTGGTCAGGGAGGGCAATGGTGGGCATCAATAAAAGAAGACGGGAAGCGATCAGTTTGGCAAAAATGTTATTGTCTATGTTAATGAGGGAGAGGGGGCGGTAGGAATCACACCGGTCAGCAGGTTTGTATGGTTTAAGAAGCAGGGTCAAGGAGGCTTTGCAAAGAGATGGTGGGAGCACGCCTGTGTTGAATGATTCGTTAAACATGGCCGCCAGATGTGGAACAAGGGTGGAGGCGAAAGTTTTATAAAAGGAGGCAGGGAGATCGTCAAGGTCCGGCGCTTTATCACTCGGTAGGCTGCTTATTGACGCTAATATTTCCTCCTTCGAAAATGGTTCGTCAAGAAATTTGTGGTGGTAGTCGGCAAGCCAGACGAGAGCAATGGAATCGAAATACTGGTCGAAATCCTCCTGAAAAAGAGGTGGGCCAGCGTAGTAGAGTTGAGAGTAGAAAGCAAAGAAGCGGGAAGTGATCTCGTCCGAAGATGTGGTGCGGTCAGGCCCACCATAACTGAGGGCTATAATATAAGAAGTGGCGCGTGGTGGGCGCAGGAGGTTGGCAAGGGTACGCCCGGGGTGGTCCCCTTCCCCAAAACTGTGGGCCCGGCCCTCCCTCCCCAAGAAGTACAGCTCGCGACCGGCCTCTTCCGAGAAATCCGAGTGTTTCTGCCGCAGACGCGCCAACGCGTCAGGACCGGCGCTGCTTGCAAGGGCGGCGTCCAGGTCTCGGATCGCCCCCTCCAACTTAGCCAGTGTGGACCGAATAGAACGCAAAACACCGGCTTGCTTAGAGATGCATTCGCCCCGAATAAATACTTTAAACCCTTCCCAGAGGGTAGAGGCAGAGTCAACAGATCCTGCGTTGAGTTCGAAATAGTTAGTGATGGCGGTCTGGATTTCAGCACAGAAGACGGAATCCCAAAGGGCATTAAGAGATAGGCGCCAGGTGAAGGCACGACGCTGAGAATTGGGAGGACGAATGAGAAGACGGACCGGTGCGTGATCAGAGAGAGTGAGGGCCATATGGGTAGCATCAATAGTCCAGGACAAGATGTCTGGCGAGGTGATCCATAGGTCAATCCTTGACCAGCAACCCCTCGCACCAGTGACGCAAGTTCCCTCCCGGGCACCAGGGCAGAGGTGCCGCCAAACATCAAAAAGCAAATTGTCCAATAGAATAGAGGAGAGCGCAGTTGCGGCACGTGGGTGGGAACGGTAAGAACCCAAGCGGTCCAAATCTGCGGAAAGGGTAACATCAAAACCCCCACCCCAGATCACGGACGCAGGGCCCCAGGAGGAGATCAGGTGCCAGACGTGGTGGAAGAACCCCGGGTCATCAGAGTTCGGGCCGTAAATGGCTGCAATGGTGACAGACTGGGCAAGCAATAAACCATGCAGGATGACATACCTACCATCCGGGTCGATAAGGGTGCGAAAGGTCTGCCAAGGGAGGCCGCGACGCAGCAAAATGGAGACTCCTCTGGCATTGGATGAGTAAGTGGATGAGTAGGCCTCCCCCCAGTAGCGCGCGCTGAGCCTAGACGTTGAGCTGGGGAGCAAATTAATCTCCTGTAAAAGACAAATATCTACGGAGTGGCGCTGAAGATGTGCATGTGTCAAACGAGCTTTGCGCTGGTCATTCAGACCGCAGATATTCCATGTCCAGCAGGTCAAATTAGCCCTTGGAAAGGAGGGAGCGGACAGCGCGACCTAGAACGCACAGCAGGGGAATGCAATCAGTGCCAGAACCTTCTGACAAAAGAGGAGACAAAATACCTAAGGAGGAGCGCTGGTATGGGGACAGCCCCGGTAAGAATGACCCACCCAGAGGGGACGCCAGTGTGCGAAGGAGATGGAGAGGACTGAAGGAGCCACATGTAGGTCGGAGTGACGCAAATGGTAACCTTTAAAATGAAAAACGCCCCTGCAGTGGGCCAAGAACTAGACATGGAACATGGCACCTTACATCAAGTACAGAAATACATAATCGCAAGCAGAGCACAGTATTTGCAATGGAACGGGCAGTGTCAAAAGATAGCAACAGAAATACAGCACAACAAAACCACAACCTCGCTAGAGGAACAGAACCACCCACTCACCCCCCACAAATCGCAGACCAGGGACTGCGCAAAACATGCCAATCAAAATGTCCTCCGATGTTCAACCACCCCCACCCACTCCAACCCCCCAATCAGGCTGAGAGGACACCCCACCCCACCCCAGGGACCCAGAACTTGGACTGGGGAACCAAGCAATAGAAGCGGGAATCATCCCAGGTGGGGCATGGCAGGACTCGGCGGACACCCCTGCGGCAAGGCAGGGTGGCCAAGCTCGAACAGATGGCAGCATTGTTAAAAAAAGGGGAATAACTAAAACAGTATGTCCAGACTGCATGAAAGCCATGGAAATGAGCGATGACAGAGACCAGCTATGGAGAGGAGAGAAAATTACAAAAGGAGCCTAGAGAGGATCAGGAAAAGATCACAGTCACTTGTGTACAATACCCAGTGATTGGGGCCCCCGCAGATGGTAGAAAGGGGAATAAACCAAGCGTGCACAGAGTTCGTGGCCAGCATCCAAGAACAAGGGCATCACAACAGTGTATAAACAGACAAATCAATCATTGTCACTTAGGTGATTGGCGGCTTTAATGCGTAGAGCTGGAGGGGGAATTTCTGGATTCCTTGTCTAGGCACTTGGCAAAAGCAAGTGCCTCCCTCGGATCGGGAGAGGCCAGTGTCTTGGAGCCCTGGTGGACCCTCGGCTTCGCCGGATAGGCCAGGGAGTAGGATACCTCATGCTTCTGAAGGATTCGCTTGGCAGGTAGAAACTCCCTCCTGGCAGCCTGAACAGTCATGGTGTAATCTGGATAAAATGAGAGGGTATTGCCCTGATGTGTGATGGTGCCCATGTCCCGCGCGGCCCGGAGGATGGCGTCACGGTCGCGGAAGTTCAATATCTTTGCAACTATGGGACGTGGAGGCAAACCAGGGCGGGGCCGCGGGCCAAGAGAACAATTAGCTCGCTCCACGACGAAGAAAGGAGAGAGTACGTCTCCAAACAGCTCCCGGATGAGGTTTTCAATGAAGTCTTCAATTTTAGATATGTTGGTGGATTCAGGAAGGCCCGTAAGGCGGAGGTTGCTCCGATGGGAGCGAGCCTCAAAGTCCTCATTTTTCTCGGCGATGATGGCAAGGATTTTATCCCTTTGGAGCAGTTTCTGTCTGTCCTGGGTAGCCGCATCCTCTGCATCAGAAACCCTAGTTTCGACATGGAGGAGCCTATTGTCATGGGAGTCCAACCGGGCCTTCACGGAGTCAAGACATGCGGAAAGTTGTTCCGGTTGAGAGGCCAGTTACTGTCGATTTCACCTCCAACATGATCGCCTTAAGGTCATCTCGACCTGGAAGAGGTATGCACCTGTTACAACGCATTTTTTACAACGCACTACTGTTACAACGCATCTATTACAACGCAGATACTGTTACAACTCATGTTTTTACAACGCATTTTTTTACAACGCAGGTACCTTTACAATGCATACCATTACAACATAAGTATTGGTAAGTATATAATTATATTTTAAATGTTATATGTTTGGGGTAAAGGGGTATTTTTAGGGGTTAGGGTCAGTTTTGGGTTTTAGTGTAAAGGGGTATTTTTAGGGTTCAGGGTCAGTTTTCAGTTTTTGGGTAAAGGGGTATTTTTAGGGTTCAGGGTCAGTTTTGGGTTTTGGGGTAAAGGGGTATTTTTAGGGTTCAGGGTCAGTTTTCAGTTTTTGGGTAAAGGGGTATTTTTAGGGTTCAGGGTCAGTTTTCAGTTTTTGGGTAAAGGGGTATTTTTAGGGTTCAGGGTCAGTTTTCAGTTTTTGGGTAAAGGGGTATTTTTAGGGTTCAGGGTCAGTTTTCAGTTTTTGGGTAAAGGGGTATTTTTAGGGTTCAGGGTCAGTTTTCAGTTTTTGTGTAAAGGGGTATTTTTAGGGTTCAGGGTCAGTTTTTAGTTTTTGGGGTACAGGGGTATTTTTAGGGTTCAGGGTCAGTTTTTAGTTTTTGGGTAAAGGGGTATTTTTAGGGTCCAGGGTCAGTTTTCAGTTTTTGGGTAAAGGGGTATTTTTAGGGTTCAGGGTCAGTTTTTAGTTTTTGGGGTACAGGGGTATTTTTAGGGTTCAGGGTCAGTTATTAGTTTTTGGGTAAAGGGGTATTTTTAGGGTTCAGGGTCAGTTTTTAGTTTTTGGGGTTCAGGGGTACAGGGTAAAAATAAATTAAAATTAATTTTAAATTAAATTAATTAATTGAAAATAAATTAAATTAAATTACATTAATTTATTTTTGGGGTTGAGGGTCAGTTTTGAGTTTCTGGGGTACAGGGGTACAGGGTAAAAATAAAGTAAAATTAATTTTAAATTAATTTATTTAATGGAAATTAAATTAAATTAAATTACATTAAATTATATTTTTGTAAATTAATTTACGATTATAATATTAATATTAATATATACTTACCAATACTTACGTTGTAATGGTATGCGTTGTGAAGGTACCTGCGTTGTAAAAAAATGCGTTGTAAAAACATGAGTTGTAACAGTATTCGCGTTGTAAAAGATGCGTTGTAACGGTATGCGTTGTTACAGTCCGCGTTGTAACATCATATATCCCCTGGAAGAGTGTCCGGCAGCGGCAGATTTCGTCCCCTCCGAGCCCGCACCGTCTTGACGTGAAGACCTGCGTAGTTCAAACACGATCTTGGGCTGTTTAGGGTCCGACTTCCCCATAGTGGAGCCAGGCGCCACAGGACCACCAGGCACCGAGGGGAGGACAAGGCCCCAGATGAAAGGCAGATCATGGGAGGCAGCTGCCGGAGATGTAAAGGTAAGGGCGTTGAGAGCACCAGCGGAGTCATAACCCTCGCAGTGTGGAACGGCAATGCAGGTAAGTGGGAGGTGCACTAGCTCAGCGGAGTTGCCCACATCCAGCCATCAGCTTCAGGGGAGCACTCACAGTGCCGAGACCCCCGGGTCAGGCCAGCAGGTAAGGATAGAGGGCCCAGTGCCCGTCCGTCTGTGAGTGGAAAGATGACCCAGGCTAAAGGCACCGCCGGCCTCATGTGGCTCCAGCATTCAGGGCGCCGCCCCCCTGACCCGGCCAGGCCTCAGCAGGAGAGCACCAGAGTCGATGGCCGGAGGAGGAAATGTAAAGGGAGAGCTCCCAAAGGCGATTCGGCCACCAGCCTCAAGAGGAGCAAACACGAAGGAGAGTCAGAGGCATAGGGTGCCGGAGGAGCCGTCCACACCCGACCACCATCAACAGATGAAAATAGCCACAGCAGCAAGGCCCCCGGTAACGGGCTGAGGTAGGAGCTGCACTGAAGAGGGAGAACCAGGCAGCAAGAGATGTCACATTTTTCAACGGGGTAGGGAGTCGCAGCACACAGTCCAGGCCGCAGCAGGAAATCACCGGGTCGAGCCAGACTGCGGGCAGCCTACATCAGAGGTGCCAGGCCTAGTCCCGGCCCGTAGCCAGCCCAAGACGTCCAATGCCCGTCCCCCCAAGGCAGGAGCAACAGGAGGGAGGGCGAAGGTAGGAGCGGCCCAGCGCCGCGCACCGCAGCCAGAATGAAGATTCTCAGCAAGATGGAGGTCCACCACAGCAAGGCTGGGAACCCCTCCAGACCGGGCAGTACAGCGGCAGGAATCGCAACACGGCCTCAGCCAACACCACGCCGGAGGCCCCCACCGCGGTTTCAGCCCGATGGGGGGCACCCCAGCGCAACCTGGCAGAGGCTTAAGGGATGAGAGAGCAGCACCCACAGAGGGGGAACTCAATCAGGGGAGGGCAAAAGGAAACCGCCACACCGCCACCCCAATCACAGCGGACCCGGGGCCTCAGCGGGACCCAGCCAGAACCCAAGGCCTTGGCAGAGGTGGGCACCTAGCCGCAACTCCGTAGGACCGGGCCAGGGAGCAAGCGGCCCCCGACTCCCTCGGCGAACCCCCCCGCAGGGCGCGACTCACCGTGATTCAGTTGGCGATCCGCTGCAGCCGGCCCCACAGCACCTTGGTCCCCCACCGGCAGCTCCAAGAGGCTAATGCAGGCAGGCCTGGGGCGTGAGGCCCAGCACCAGCCTCGGGGATCGTATCACCACGCCAGCTGTGTCCAGAGCCGCCGGAAAGATCACAGGTGGATCCCCGCTCTCCAGCCAGTCGAAGGAAGGTAATTTAGTGATGTAAGGAAGGCGATTGCTGCAGGATTATCCCGGATAGAGAGCTTGGCCGGCAAAGCCCACTCAGAGTGAGGTCATCTTGCAGCCGGTCAAGCCACGCCCCCCTTCTTTCGGATTTAATGTATGTGTTGAACCCTGATCTTGATGGTATGTTCCTGACTCTTTCTAGTTTCAGGGGGGCTATTTGGTCCATAATGGAGGACATGGTAGAGTTATAGTGGGAGGCGAGTTCTGTTGTTGAGAGCTCACCTTTGTGGTTGGGGAGAGGGGAGTTTAATCTTTCCTCCAGGTCTTCAAGGGGAATCTGACTTAGATTTCTTTCCCATCGGGGGGGGTCTTGCGTGCAGGACTGACACTGGGTCTTTTGGTTGACGTGGAAGTGAGTGATATGGTGATCAGACCAGTCGACGGGCAAGGTGTGGTCAATTGAAACTAAATCAGGTTGTGCGATAATGGCATCCAGGATTGAGCTCTATTGTGAGTTTTCTCAGTGCAGTGTTGGGTGAGGTTGTAGGTGATAAGGAGATCGTTTAGGGTTTTGATTAGCGTGTTGTTTTGTTCATTCCAGTGTATATTGAGGTCGCCAAGAAATAAGTTGTTGGAGTCACGGAGTGAGCAGTGAGTTATCAGGTCAGAGAGGTGTTCTCCGAATGAGACAGTGTTTCCTGGCGAATGGTAGAGGACATGGCAGAGTAATGGACTGTTGTTGCTTGTCTTGATGGAGGCAGTGAGACATTCGAAGGAGTTGTATTCTGGGGCATCGGTTTCCGTCACAGGGATGTCTTTCTTGTGTATGATTGCTTTACCTCCTCCACGTTGGTTAATTCTGTCTTTGTGGATGATTGTGAAACCAGGGGCGACAAGCATGTCCATGGTTGGGGGAGAGATCTCATTTAGCCATGTTTCAGTGATGAACGTGATGTCTATGTCGTGGGTGAGGATGGTCTCAGCTAGTTCTGTGGCATGTTTGATGGCTGGTCTGCAGTTAACGAGCATGCAGTTTGTGGAGGTTCCCTCTGTTACAGGGTTTCCCTTAGAGGGGGCTCTGGGGATATTGGTGAGGAAGACTGGTGGTCTTGGGGGTCTGGGTGGGAGCGGTCTCTTCTGAATCCAGTGATGACCTGGATCTTGGAGTTGGAGTTGGCAGTGGTGGATGTGTTATATGACGAGGCTAGATTTATCGCTTCACTCGGGGCTCTTGCTCTTTTGGGTCTTAGCGTCTGGTTTAAGAGGGGGGTTGTGGTCCAGCTGAGCCATTTGGTCTTTTGAGGCCTTGTGTGATTGGGGTTGAAGAGTGGGGGTTTTGAAGATGGGAGTTTGTTCGGCTTTTGTGGTGTGGTGAGGTTCCATAAGGTTTCGGTGAGGCCCAATATTACCGTTTGTAGCTGGCTTTCCAGCAATGAAAGTCGCTGGGTCGTCTCTGTGTGGAAGGGGGTGGGGGCGTCCAGGGAGGTCATTGTGACGCTGGATCTTTTGGGTCTTTGAGTCTGGTTCCAGATGGGGGTGTTATTCTGGTTCCAGAATGGGGTGTTGGACAATCTGGGTCGTTGAGTCTTGGGTGGTCTTGCATGATTGGTGTCGGAGGGTGGACATCGGGTGTGGGTGTTGGGTGGGCTCTTGGGGGTGGCTTTTGGTGTTGAAATTGTTCAAGATGTCCCTATTGATAGTCCTGGGTGTGGGGAGTGGGAGATCACCTTGTGTTTGCGAGTGAGATTTGGGAGTCATTGACTTCGGACAGGGTTCGCTGGTTGTTAGTTGGGGATGGGGGTTTAAGGAAGGAGGCGGTGAGTGTTGTTCAGTGGAGGGCTGGCGAGGGGGTATGTGTTGTTCAGTGGAGTGCTGGAGAGCCTCATCGGTGATGTGGTTTTGGCTGCTTGAGGAGGGGGGAGAGAAATGAGAGCTATCTGAGGGGGGTGTCTTTCATTAGGGGGTTGCAGAGCCTCATCGGAGATGGGGCTCTGACTGCTAGAGGTAGGGGGTTGCAGAGCCTCATCAGAGATGGGACTCTGACTGCTAGAGGATGGGGGGAGAGAATTGAGAGCTATCAGGTGGGAAAAGGTGGGATGGTGGGTAGTGTCTGGAAGGGGGAGGTTGGCTTTCAAGGCAGGAAATTTGAGGTTGCTTTGTGTGATCTGCAGGATGGGCGGCCTGTCACGGGATAGGGAGTTGGACAGGTGGGGGCTGTGTAGAAGCGATGGGGCGCTGCAGAGCGAGGGGAAAAGGGAGTCGAAAGCTTCTAGGTTGTCATTGTTGGCTTGGATCATGACTGTGCCATTGGTGTAGATGGTCACGGATGTGTAGCCGCTGTGTGTAGGGCAATTAGGGAGTGTGATCGTTAGTTTGGAGCTGTGGGGGTGTTAGTTGTTTTAAATATGTGCAGATTTTATTTAAGGGTAATGTTCCAAATAGCAGGTCTCATGGTATGGAATAGGAGGTCCATTTTTAACTGGCCTTTGGAGGAGCAGTGGTATATGTCCGATAAAAGAATTTCCTGGTGTTGTTTCATTAGTTTGTGTTTGAGGTTTCATTTTGCTTTTGGTGTGTGGTTGGGTGGGAAATTGATGGAAAAGGAATTTGGGCCGTAAGGTTTCTGTCCTTAGGGTGTGGGGTGGTGGTGGGGGGAGGTGGTCGGAGGAGACATTTTTAGAATTTGGTTTTGGGGGTTGGCCAGAGATTGTGTTCAGTCTGTTGGTCGGAGAGGATGTGCTTGTAAGGAGAAGGAGTTGGTACCCTTCTCTGTTGCTAGGTTTTATTGCCCCTTCTGATCGTAGGAGCTCAGTCTTAGAGTCTTCGGCGTGGGTTAGATGTGAAATTGAGGAGTGGGTGATTACTCTATTTCTTATCTCTTTAGGCTGTGCTAGGGGTGGAGGTGTGTAGTGGGTTTTCTGGAGAGGTGATGAAGGGCGGTGGTCAGCGGGTCAGATTGGACAACAAATTCAGATTGTCATTACAAATTTTGATTAGACCTAGGTTAACAGTTATGTCCACAAAGGGTTTGTCTTCGTCTGCAGTGTTGGAGAGTGTTCCAGTGAAGTAGAGAGATCGAGGGTGTGCTTCACCTCCTGTTTCGGCTTTCTGCATTGCTTGTTATATCTTTAGTAGTTCTAGTTGTTTCCCACATTTGATGATGCTCTGTAATTACATTCAATCCACATTGGTTGCAGGTTTAACGGTGCAGTGGAGAAATTAGGGGTAGGCACCAGGTTATAGTGGAGTGAGGGTGTGCTGCTCAGCTTTCTGCGTTGCTTGATTCTTTCATTAGTAGTTCAGGATTATTTCCCACATTTGGTGATCTTTCGTGCTTACATTCAGACCACATTGGTTATAGAAAGTTTACCGGTGTAGTGGAGACATAAGGGGCGGGTGGCCGCCATCTTATGGACAGGCCCCGGATAGTGGAGGAGTGAGGATGTGCTGCACCTCCCGTCGGGGTTTGGAGTTGTTGGTGTCTGGATCGGGGAGAGGAGAGGAGAGGAAGAGTCTAGAGGAGGTGAGAGTTGTTTTCGGGAGGTAGTTTAGAGGTGGGAGTCCAATTCGGGAATTGGTGCTGCCATTTTAGGGTCAGGCATAGGAAGTGCACCTCACGTCTCATGTTATTAGGATTTGCACAATCGCTAGGGTTGCTTGGGTGAAAGTTGAGGCATTTGTTAGCGGTCTTGCGTCTTCCGTTGCTGGGATTGCGTGGCCGCCCAGGATATTTCAGCAATAAATAAATAAATAAGTCGGGTGGTTCTGGTGAGCAAACCCTCTAGGGCTCGCCTCTCGGGCACTCACCGGAGTAGTCAGTTATGAGCTGCTTCACTGTTCATGACGTGTCCCTGCATGCACAGCGTCGTTTCTGATTTTCCATCCCTTTCAAGTTTGGCTGGTCTGGGTCAAACTGCTGTGGAGTCCACCAGCTTCTCCTACCTCCCCGAGGTCTGGGCAGCCTGTATGCAGTCTAGGCGGAGGATCCACAGTGCGATTCCGGGTTGCCTGCTTGCTGGTCGGATTCCGGTGAGCAGTCTTTGCAGTGGTGGTGGGTCGGGGCCGGGGAGGGGCAACAAGGAAAAGTTAGTTTTGATATTCCTTGGACCCCGGAGCTCAGGTTACAACCTATGTGCCCCTTGAACAAACTGATTATTTTACATATTTAGGGGTTACAATAGGCAAAAGACTAAATTGGAAGCCACAGATGGATTTATTGGTGGTAAAGCACAACCAACTAGCGGGGGCCCTTTTGGAACTACATCAAGTTGACTAAATTCTAATTTCTAATTTAAAACATTTATAAAGCGCAGCGTGCACCGAACGGTTTCTTGGCGCTAGTGGAGGGTATTGGCTACAGAGACAAAAGTAAGAACCGGTGGTAGAGCCGGGAAGGGGGTTTACTCAGGGAATGCCTGTCTAAAAAGAAACGTTTTTAGTTCCTTACGGAAGGATACATAATGGGTAGCCGCACAAAGGTGGTCTGGAAGGGAGTTCCAGAAAGTGGGGGCCAAGGTGGAAAAGTTGGACCCACCCCACTTTTTGCGTCTGAAGCGCGGGATTTGAAGGAGGGACTTGGTGGATGAACGAAGTTCTCTGGGGGGAGCATATTCTTTTATTAATGAGGACATGAAGGCGGGGGCGGTGCCTTGACGGGCCTGGAAAACCATGCAGGCGGTTTTAAACAGAGAACATTCCTTAACAGGGAGCCAGTGAAGCTCCCTGAGGAGGGGTGTGGAGTGGTGATAGCGTGGGAGACCGAAAACCAGCCGGGCAGCTTGGTTTTGGACCAGCTGTAGCCTCCTGAGACTGTATGCTGGTATGCCATTGTAGAGAGCGTTGGCATAATCCAGCCGTGATATCACTAGAGCGGCCATGATCATTTTGAGTGCCAGGGGGGAGAAGAAACGAGCGACAGTGCGGATAGTTCGGAGGGTGAGGAAGCAGGAGGAGACTACAGAACTGATTTGAGAGTGAAGGGTGAGTTGATCATTCATTTTAACCCCCAGTGTTTTAACCATGGTGGAAGGAGTGGGGGCGGGACCAAGGGTTGGGGTCCAGAAGAGAGAGTTCCAGGGACTGGAAGAACCTCCGGTAAGAACCAACTCGGTTTTATCCGGATTCAATTTGAGATGGTTGTGGTTCATCCAGTCCCTGATGAATGTCATGGTGTGCTGGAAGCTGGAGACAGAGAGGGGAGAAGAGGATAGGTCAAAGATGAGCTGGAGGTCATCCGCGTAATTAAAAACGGTGACCTCCAGCTGCTGGAGAGCGAAGATGAGGGGAAAGATATAAAGATTGAATAGTAGGGGAGACAAGGAAGAACCCTGGGGGACACCACACGTGACGGGGAGTGGGGTGGTTGTGAAGTCTCCTAGCCGGACCGCCTGGGTGCGGTCCCTCAGGAAGGAGGAAAGCCACACCAGGGCTGATCCCTCAATTCCAGCCGCCTTGACACGGGACAGTAAGATGGTATGGTCTACCGTGTCAAATGCGGCGGAAAGATCGAGGGGTACCAGCGCCTGGTGTTTGTTGTGATCCATACCCTTCCTGAGGTTGTCCAGGACTGACACCACGACTGATTCAGTCGAGTGCCTAGGTCGAAAGCCAGCCTGGCGAGAAGCCAGTCCCCCATTGGCCTCTACGTGTGTGCTGAATACCGCGGTGACATAGTGCTCCAGCACCTTGCCCAGATAGGGCAGCAGGGAAATGGGGCGGTAGTTGGCTGAGATGGATGGGTCAGCGCCAGGCTTCTTTAGAATGGGCACAATGGTGGCTGATTTAAGCGTAGGGGTCACTACTCCCTGCGCTAGGGAGCTGTTGAGGAAGGTAATGGGGGGTTCAGGACAAGAGGAGTAGATTTGTTGGAGGATTCGCGCCGGACAGATGTCTGCCGGGGAACCTGATTTTACTTTGGGGAGTATCTCCAGGAATACCTCTTCAGTGAGGGGGGGGGTGGAGGTGAGAAGGTTTTGAATAGTAGGAGGAGAAGGGTCAACAAAGGCAGGCGAGGGGGGGGATGTTGGCCTTAATGGTGGCGATCTTGTCAAGAAAGTAGGTGTTTAGTTGGTTGCATAGAGGCTGGGATGGGGGGATTTGAGGTGAAGCCCTATCGGAGTAAGCCAGGTCCTGCACTATGCCGAAGATCTCCCTAGGTTTGTTTTCAGCAGACATTATTTTTGTCGAGAAATAAGAGGTTTTGGCGGCAAGGATTGCGGTCTTGTAGTCGGCGAGTGATGTCAGGTAGAGGGTTTTAAGTGAGGGACAGTAATTTTTCCTCCAGTGCCTTTCTGCCTGACGAATGGACAGTTTTAGTTCTTTTAGGTGGTCATTAAACCACCTATTAGATTCCTTGGGTCGCCGAACGGAGATGCAACGCAGGGGAGCCACTGAGTCACAACCTCTAGCCAACCAGGTATTGATAGCGTTGGCTTGAGAGTCGGACGGAAGACCAGAGAGGGACGGGGTAGAATTCCGAAGGTGAGACGTCAGGGTGGGAAAGTCAACTCTGTTCCAATTCCGCGCCCAGGTATTTTTGGCATGGGGGACTTTGGATACCGGGTTGAGAGAGATGGAGAAGGAAATAAGGGCATGGTCGGACCAAGGACAGGGGGAAACCGTCACCGGGGAGACTGGAAGATTAAGGGACCAGACCTGGTCCAGTATGTGACCATGAGAGTGAGTGGGAACAGAAATGTGCGACATAAAGTTTAAAGATGTGAGAGACTCAGTGAATTCTTTCGAGGCTGTGCACTCAGAAGGGTCCGAGGGCCAGTAATTGAAATCCCCTAGTACCAAGACCGATGCATAGTTGACCACCATGTTGGCCAGTAGGTCTTGAAAAGCGGCAAAAACAGAGGCGAAGACTGGGGAGGACGGTACATAAGAAGACAGGTGATGGGGGGGGAGAAGGCGAGGGAGCGAACTGTAAGGAATTCAGTGGAAGGAATGGGGGGAGAGGGGATAGTTTGAAAATTTAGTTCCGACCGAGCGATTATTGCCACTCCGCCGCCAGCCCTACCCGCCGGACGATCAGCGCGTAAGGCCACGTAGGAGGGGGGGAGGGTGGCCAAGAGAACGGGAAGGGAGGAATCGCAAAACCAGGTTTCGGTCAAGAGCAGTAAGTCAGGCTTCTCAGAATCGAGCAAGACGAAGAGCTCATGATGGTGCTTGACCGCTGATCTGGTGTTAAGTAAGAGAATGGATATTGATGGAGTAGGAGGGAGAGGGTCGGGTGGGAGAGGGCATTGTGGGGGAGAGGCGGGGGGAGAGAACGGCAGAGTAGGAGTGGAAGAAGGTACAAGTCCTAGTGAAATAATGTGCCTGCGGACAGAATCCGAGAGTGGCCAATGGCCTTGGAGGGTGGTAAGCTCCTCAGAGGAGTAGGAGATGAAATTGGCATGGAGTTGTGCCCCTAGCCCCGTCCGGCCGCGGAAGGGCGCAGACGGGCTTGCCTTAGGCGCGCCTTCAGCGCGCAAGCGGCGCGCCCGCTGCGCACGTCCGCTGCGCGTTCTGTGGATGCACATTTGATATAGGAGGCCTCGAGGGCGGGAAGGGGGCATGGCCTAGCGGTGGGCGTGGCCAGCGGCGAAGGACGCCGGTGTGAGGGGTCACGTGAGCGCTAGATCCGCTACGTGATGCTCTAAAGTGCAAGAGTGCTTTACAAAGTTAAAATACAGTTTTCAAAGTAAGCAAGTCTTAAAAAATGGCAGCAACAGCGTCTACTCCCAGCTTTTCGCCTCAGGAGACAACCCAACCGAGCGCTCGTAGGTCGGCGCTTATGTAGGGCGGGAAGGGGGCGTGGCCTAGCGGTGGGCATGGCCAGCGGCGAAGGACGCCGGTGTGAGGGGTCACGTGAGCGCTAGATCCGCTCCGTGATGCCCTAAAGTGCAAGAGTGCTTTACAAAGTTAAAATACAGTTTTCAAAGTAAGCAAGTCTTAAAAAATGGCAGCAACAGCGTCTACTCCCGGCTTTTCGCCTCAGGAGACAACCCAACCGAGCGCTCGTAGGTCGGCGCTTATGTAGGGTGGGAAGGGGGCGTGGCCTAGCGGTGGGCGTGCCCAGCGGCGAAGGACGCCGGTGTGAGGGGTCACGTGAGCGCTAGATCCGCTCCGTGATGCCCTAAAGTGCAAGAGTGCTTTACAAAGTTAAAATACAGTTTTCAAAGTAAGCAAGTCTTAAAAAATGGCAGCAACAGCGTCTACTCCCGGCTTTTCGCCTCAGGAGACAACCCAACCGAGCGCTCGTAGGTCGGTGCTTATGTAGATCCGGAAGGGGGCGAGGCCTAGCGGTGGGCGTGGCCAGCGGCGAAGGACGCCGGTGTGAGGGGTCACGTGAGCGATAGATCCGCTCCGTGATGCCCTAAAGTGCAAGAGTGCTTTACAAAGTTAAAATACAGTTTTCAAAGTAAGCAAGTCTTAAAAAATGGCAGCAACAGCGTCTACTCCCGGCTTTTCGCCTCAGGAGACAACCCAACCGAGCGCTCGTAGGTCGGCGCTTATGTAGGGCGGGAAGGGGGCATGGCCTAGCTTTTCGCCTCAGGAGACAACCCACTAAAATGTGATGTATAGCAGTGATGTAATTCTGTCATAATAGACAATAATGTCGTGATGCAAATATTGGATGATGGATGTAGTTGTACAACGGTCTGTAAATTATATACTTGTTGGGCACTGTATGTCTTTTCAAAATGATAATAAATACAATATAAAATTAAAAATAACTAGCGGGGGCCCTCCTAAAAGAACATCTTCTATTACTAACCAAACCAGTCGCTCCGGTCATGGCTTTTTATCAAAGGAAGGTTAAAGCCTCAATAATCTACGGAGCTGAACTCTGGGGTTTCGAAAATTTATCAGATTTAGTCCAAGCACAGAATACGTTTTTAAGGGCAATGACTGGTCTCCCGCAGTCCTCTCCATTAAGGCTGCTATTGATGGATCTGGGGTGTACTTCTTTTGAAGAGGCAGCGGGTTTTAGACCTCTTGCCTATTGGCGATGGCTTTGGACTACCCAGGAGTTGGCTCCTTACACGCAGGCACTTAAGTATAAGTATATCAGAGAAGCCGATAAATCCAACAAAATCCCATGGCTACATAAGATTAAGGTTACTTTGTCGGACATGGTGCTTAACCACCTATGGCTGGAGCCTGAAGGGAATTCTTTCCCCTCAAAATTGGAGTTCAAAGCCCTATACAGGGAGCGGGTTTGACAGAAGTCCTTTTCCCTGGTGAATGGAGATTCCTGAACAGGCCTCTTTATGGATCACAAAATGGAATATAGATTGGAGGCCTATTGGGACACCACCAGTTTTAGGACAGGAAGCTCTACCGCCAATTTAGAGTGGGAAGCCTCCCTATAAAATCGTTCACCAAAAACTGAGGGACGGACATAGATCTATATTGCCATACTTGCCCATGTGTGGAGAGAGGCTTTAGCCAGTTTGTGCACAAATGGGAACACGATCTTCTCAACTGTCTTTGCGTATTCTAAAGTCTGACACCAGCGAAGTCATAGTTGTTGCTATGGCAAAATTCTGGAGCTGGACTTGGGCCATAAGAACGATTAGGATGCAGGGCATCACATAACCATACATGTATTTGAATACCTTTTTGCTATCTTGTAACAGGTCTCTCTGAGCTCTGGTCTCTTTCTCCAACTTAAATATGTTAATATAGGCCTATATTCTCGTGACTGATTTTCCCACATCTAATTGAGGTTTCCGTCTTTTAGTACGATTTAGTATGATTTTATATATTTCTGATTATAAAATTCTCCCTATATGTATTTGGAACTAGACAAGTAAATGGATTTGAATGAGTTTTATTTTTTGATATTATTATATGTTTTATTAAGACAAATTAGTTTTTTTAATGCTGTTTATACATGTGCCTTTTATGATTGTTCATAATCGAATAAAGACTAATTGAACGATAAATCACAAGGCTAAAGTCTAAGTGGTTTATAAATGTCACTATATGCCCTATAGGGCAGTATAGGACATTGATCTATGTTTGTGTCTTTTTGTAGTACATGTTTTTTATGCACTGTTAGCATTGAAATTTGTTCTTTCTTTCAACCGAAAATATTTATTAAACAGTGGACTATGCTGGAAAAACAAAAGATAAGAAAAAGTGTACTTACGCTTAATGAATGTAGGATCTTAGAAAAACACCTTTGCTTTGTTTAAACATTTTCTGTGTGCACTTCAGTGATTTGTAAACCGTGCGTCTTATAACTTTCAAAATGCAAAATCACACTTTTCTTTAGGCCTTATGCTATTTCCATGCTAGACACAAACGTTGTCTCTCAGTAACTCCATGCCGTATATGACCATAGTGTTATCAGTTATGTCATTTAGTATGTCATGAGTTATGTAATATGTGAGGTCATAAGCAGTGCATGGAGGTTGCTGAAGTGAATTTTTTTGTTTTCTTGCTTTATAAACATCAGTTTTATCTTCATTCAACACTTATATCGTCCCTTTAACCTTTGTTTCTTTCAATTAATTTCTAGTCTTCTTTTAACATAAGCGACCCTAACTAACTAAAACCTTTGTGTTTTTCATTGAATTGCTGTTATTTCCTAACTTAAGGGAAGATGATATTACCATAATTATCTATAATGTAACTTTACATTGTGTGTTTTTTCAGTGAATTTCAGTTTTTAAATCATATTCAGCCAACTTTTCCGTGCATCGAGTCATGCACAACATGGGGTTGGCCGCAGGACCTGGACCCCGGCCAGGCCCTGCACCAACCCCGCAGGCAGAATACTCTCCATTGGGCATTGCCTTTGACCAGTGGACAGACTCTGCAGCCATCTCTGCCGCTGGAAGACAACCCCCAATTATGCAAGATCTTTGGCTGGAAGCCAGGCTCTGCAGCTAATTCTGCTGTGGTCAGTCAACCTCCAGTATGAACGTCCTTTGACCTTATGCAGTTTAAGATTGGCCACAGAGTCTAGCCTGGCAACACCCCAAGGAAGCTTGCAAAGTACTACAGTACTATGGTGGTAAAACTTGAGTGGTGGATCCCACAGGATTACCGCATTGAAGGGACATGCTCGGTCTCACAGGTGTACAACAGGACCCGCTGCACACATTTTTTTTACATTTCAGTGGTGGGTGTACCCCCACGTGTTGGAGGTCAGGGTGTCCCTACCCTGTCCTTTTATACCCTTTTTCATTTTACATTTTCAGAACACGGGAACCGAGTACCAATTTCTATAATGGTGGCAACAACAATTTTCTCTGGGTTGCAGCCACCCAATCAAATCATTTTGTACTGTAGGATCAGTACTGGGTCCACATTACTAAAAGGGCTGATGAGATTAAAAGGTCATTTGGTCTATCCGAGTACTCTATTTATTAAATTTATGTTACTGAGGGAAAACTGCTGAACCATCCATCCAGATATACCTACATTTTTTAACCTTTCAAGCACAGCCTGAGCATCTCTGTACCATGAATTTCTCAAAAATGGCTCAACAGTTTCACACCAAATCACAAAAAGCATGTTTTCTGAGTAAAGTTCAAACTTTTGCCAAATTTGGTGTAACTCTCTACAGCTATTTGTCACTCTGTTCGAGTGCAAGGTTTCCTATGGAAATTAACATGATACATCAGCTTTTTTGGATCACCTATTTTGTTTTCCCATGATTGCTGGATTGGCACAAAACATTCCAGAGAGAACTTTTTTCTGGAATGTTTCAAGCTAAATTGCAGGATTCTCTGCTTCAACACATTTTAGATCTAAATAATCATCTTTTATTCAGGGAAAGTCTGAATACGTGGCTCTTCTCTGGTTAAGATTGCTTCCAGATCTCTCTGATATTTATGTTTTTCTGATACTTATTTTTTCTAAACCTTCATCTGAGTAGATTATTGGTTCTCAGCGCCTTGACGTCTTAGAGCATTTGCGCGCTTTATATATTGTAATTCATTCTTGAAGATTCATCTCCACTGTATAGTTACAGTTTGTACATAATTTCTATAGAAAGAACTTTTTTATTTTACTAATAACTTTGGTGCCAATTCCTGCAAGAAACATTCCAAACCAAAATATTCTGAATGATTCATCAAGTGGGGTTAAAACAAAAAAACGGTAGTCCCAAAATGTTGATTTCTCATGTTAATTTCCATGGGAGAGTTTTGTCACTGATACAGTAAAAGCAGCTCAATGAAATTACACCAAATTTAGCAAAATGTTAGAACTTTTCTTATATGGTCATTTTAAAGGGGACTAGTCAATGCTGTTTGTCTGGCCACAATATGTTGCAGGACTAAGTGATTTGATCCCTGAGTCCTGGAAATCAAGAAAGAAAAATATATGAGGGGAAGGGTGAACAAGCTATGACATCAAGGGGCATATGGTCCTACCCCAGAAGTGGAAACATACAGTCTGTCTGCCTCCCGGGAGGCATATTGTAAGATAATCCCCAATCTGGGGGGATAGAAATTCTGGAGACATCAGGGAGATATATTTATTCTGGGTGTCTTCACATCATTGATCAGATGGTGTGGAAATGTTATGTAAGGCTCAAAGCGAGCTTGGTTGTCGTTAGATTGACTCCTATTAGTTCCTGTTTGATCCGGTTAACTTCCACAGGGAGTAATTATGAACTAAACATTGAAGGATCTTTTAAAAGCATTTGAGTTGAATATTTATATCAATTTTAAAGTCTATATATTTATTTATGGTCTTTTATAATTATTCAGTATGCTGCTAAAATATCCCAATGAATTGTGTTTATAATATGCTCTGTACAACATTGTATTTTACAATTATTTATTCTGTCTGCATTGTGTAGATACCCATTTCCCTACAGTTAAAAAGGCCATAGTATGTCTTTTATGTTTATGTAATGACATCATGCATGCTTTCACTTTAAAAATAGCACACCGCCTTCTCAGTGTTGTCATGTTATCAAGGCCCTTCGCAGGCTGAAACGCGTAATGGCGGTTTTGGTGTTGGGCACGAAATAACTAATTTGCACCACTTACGGGTTCGCCTCATCTTGTTCTATGTACTTAGAAGACGTCTATCTATATATATATATATATATATATATTACCTACTGGCGGTCGCCAGTAGGTAGTTATAGTTAGGATTTTTTTCAATGTTAAATCTGAAAATTCTATTTGGAATAACTTTGGCGCCGGTTGACGAATCTGCCTGAAAATTTCCTCAAAATGGCCTCGCGGCGTTCCGGTCCTTCCCTGAAAGTTTGGGGGGGATTCGTCAAGCGGGGGCCGAGATAAAAGGGGGGTCCCAAAACGCGTTTTCCCCATGTTAATTTCCATAGGGCGGTCGATTTCACTTTTAGCCCGAACGGCTGAATGGATTTCCACCAAACTTGGCAAAATTGTAGGGACTGGTAGCCCGATGTGCCTTTGCTATGTCTCAAGATATGTGCTCCAGTGGATTTTGAGTAATTAAGGTTCAAAAAAATATATATATCTATAGCCGCGCTCCGGTACGCGCACCGGTACGCGCACCGGGCGCTTACCGCGACTTGCGCGCAGAAAGCTGATTGGCTCTGGGGTGTCTGTAAACATTCTAAACAGTCCGGAGCGGCCGCCATCTTGTGTCTCGGTAGGATCGAGACACGAGAGGTGGCCAAAACAAAGAGGGAAATGACCATAAGGGGGCAGAGTAGACCCCCCTTGACCCCCTAGGTTTGATGTGGGGGCCATAAAAGGGCCCCGCGGAGCAAAAAAAAAATAAAAAATTTTTTTGATTTTCGCGGGGTGAGCGCCCGGTACGCGCACCGGTACGCGCACCGGTAAGCGTACCGGGGAGTGTACCATGGGGAAAAAGAATGACAGTTTTAAAAGTAGCTGTTTAAAAAAAAAAATGTTTTGTTGTTTTTTTTATACATACACATACATATATATATATAAATGCATATGCATATATATATATGCATATATGTGTATATGTGTGCGTGTAGAGAGAGGTAGAGAGGTAGAGGTGTAGAGGTAGAGAGGTAGAGAGGTAGCGGTAGAGAGGTAGAGATTAGTCGAGAGAGAAGAAGAGAGAGGTAGAGAGTAGAGAGTGAGTAATAGAGAGTAGAGAGTGAGTAGTAGAGAGTAGTAGAGAGCAGTAGAGAGAGTAGCAGAGAGTGAGTAGTAGAGAGTAGTAGAGTGAATAGTAGAGTGAGTAGTAGAGAGTAGTAGAGAGTGAGTAGTAGAGAGTGAGTAGTAGACAGTAGTAGAGAGTAAGTAGTAGAGTGAGTAGTAGAGAGCAGTAGAAAGTGAGTAGTAGAGAGTAGTAAAGAGTGAGTAGTAGAGAGTGAGTAGTAGAGAGTGAGTAGTAGAGAGTAGTAGAGAATGAGTAGCAGAGAGAATAGTAGTGAGTAGTAGAGAGTGAGTAGTAGAGTGAGTAGTAGAGACTAGTAGAGAGAGAGTAGTAGAGAGTGAGTAGTAGACAGTAGTAGAGAGTGAGAAGTAGAGAGTGAGTAGTAGAGAGTAGTAGTGAGTAGTAAAGAGTGAGTAGTAGAGAGAGAGTAGTAGAGAGTGAGTAGTAGAGAGTAGTAGATAGTGAGTAGTAGGGAGTAGTGAGTAGCGAGTAGTAGGGAGTGAGTAGTAGAGAGAGAGTAGTAGAGAGTAGTAGAGTAGTAGAGAATGAGTAGTAGACAGTGAGTATTTGAGAGTAGTGGAGTAGGAGAGAGTAAGTAGTAGAGAGTAGTGGAGAATATTCCAAAGCATGAATCGCTGAATCTTGGTGTATATTCAAATGCTTTTATTTTCCTTAAGTTTATGTACCACAGCCAGCCGAAAGGTTTCGTTCTGTACAACAGAACTTCTTCAGGGCGTTCTTATTTCCTTCAAGTTATGTCGGTATCCAGTTGTCATATAACTAGATATTTCTTCCAAATGTTAGACGAGACATAAGTATATTCTTATTCAAAGTGACTAGGTATCAATTTTACCCACACAATTCGGGCAGACTTGAGTAATTTATAGCATCCTCAAAGTCAGTCTTTCAAAAATTCCAAAGTATAGGACATGATAATCCAAATCAAAATGTTTCTCAAGAAAAGTAATTTACAATCGTTCGGAATATCGGTGTTTGGGCAGATATGATCCAGGGACCCCCAGTATGCAAGGGGAATTAGTCCCCCCTCTACAAACGCGCCAGTGGCGTGCATTGCAGAGAGGTGTAACAAGGGTGTGGCCTCATTACACTTCTCTGCAATGCAGCTCCCTCGCGCATACTGGAGGCTCCTGGTGGACCAGTTGACCCCAGGGACCCCCAGTATGCAAGGGGAATTAGTTCCCCCTCTGCAAACGCGGCAGTGGGCTGCGTTGCAGAGAGGTGTAACAAGGGGCATAGTCTCATTACACCTCTGCAAAGCAGCCCCTGGCGCATTCTGGAGGTTCCAGGTGGGCTAATTGGCCCCCAGGGGCCCCCAGTATGCAAGGGGAATTAGTTCCCCCTCTTCAAACATGCACGGGGGCTGCGTTGCAGAGAGGTGTAAAAAGGGTTGTGGCTTCATTACACCTCTCTGCAATGCAGTCCCCTGGCGCATACTGGAGATTCCTGGTGGGCTTTCAGGTGTTATATAGTTAGGAATTAGCATTAAACAAACCTTTGAAATTCACTGAAAAAACCATAGGTTTCACACCAGTTATAGTTAGGAATTAGCATTTAAAAAACCTTTGAAATTCACTGAAAAAACCATAGGTTTAACACCAGTTATAGTTAGGAATTAGCATTTAAAAAACCTATTAAATTCACTGACAAAACCATAGATTTCACACCATTTATAGTTAGCTGGAAATTTTACTGACATAAAACCATTGAAATTCCCACGTTATAGTTAGTTGGACTCACTATAACTTGCGCGCCTGTAATGCACTGCTGATGACGTCACATATTACATCACTCATGACATGGTCAGTGACATCACTCATGACATCACTGATGACACCATCCTTGTGACAGAGTGACAGACCTAATTTCAGTGTAATGTAACGCTTGAAACACATATTCAAAAATAGAAACAAACATTTTCAAAAAAATGGAGATACCCAAACCAGTAACAACAACCAATTCAGTAATTCCACCATCTATATACACATCCACTCATTCACCAACAGTTCTATATAGTCACTCATATATATACTCACTCATCATATGTAGTGATACACCTATACATCCTGTTACACATCAGCAGTCATCCAAAAGTTACTCACACACATACTCACACATGCAAATAAACTATTGAACATCCATTTATTTGCATATACATTTATACACACACTACCACCTTACTTCTAAGGAAACTTACCCATACTTACTCTCTTAAACAATCACTTATAGAAACACATACTTATTTAAACAGGAACTCCTACAATCTCTCACTATATATACTATACTCACTTATATACATCAATACTCACATATACTATATTAAAACATATGTCGTTACTAATGAAGACACTAGTGAGACAGTCATTCACTCACTAACACACACATATACACACTCATCCACCCATACAGTCCTGCACATATGCTGTCTTCAAAACACATACAAACAGTGAGTCAGTCACCAACCCCTGCAGCCACTTATACACAAAGAGAAACACTGATACAAACATTTAAATATTTAAACAATACTCGCTAATATATGTATTCACTAAGATACACGTAATAAGCCAGTTACCCAACCAATTTTTTTTTTAAAAAACATCCATTTACACACTTATTTAAACATTTATTCTTCCATCGACCTTTACAAATACATATATAAAACAAATTTATTTTTCAGAAAGACACACTTTCACTGGATGGTGTCATCAGTGATGTCATGAGTGATGTCACTGACCATGTCATGAGTGATGTAATATGTGACGTCATCAGCAGTGCATTACAGGCGCGCAAGTTATAGTGAGTCCAACTAACTATAACGTGGGAATTTCAATGGTTTTATGTCAGTAAAATTTCCAGCTAACTATAAATGGTGTGAAATCTATGGTTTTGTCAGTGAATTTAATAGGTTTTTTAAATGCTAATTCCTAACTATAACTGGTGTTAAACCTATGGTTTTTTCAGTGAATATATATATATATATATATATATATATATATATATATATATATATATATATATATATATATATATATATTACCTACTGGCGGTCGCCAGTAGGTAGTTATAGTTAAAACCTAGTTTCCATAGGAAATCCGCAGTATTCTATTTGGAATAACTTTGGCGTAGGTGGACGAATCTTCGCGAATTTCTCCAAGAAAATGGCCTGCTCCACTCCGCTCTTTCCCTAAATGTTTTGGGATGATTCGTGCAGCAGGGGCTGAGAAAAAAGGGGGGTCCCAAAACATGTTTTCCCCATGCAATTTCCCGTAGGACCTTTAGCTAAGGCTACAGCCCGAACGGCTGAACGGAATTACACCAAATTTGGCAATAAGGTAGAGTTCTGTTTGCAGATCACGCTTTTTGTTGAATGGTGTAAATCCGTTTAGTAGTTCCTGAGTAAATCAAAAGTAAAATAATAAGTATATTTTGGAGGTGTTACGGTAAGCTTACTGTAAGCTTACTGTACTATGTACCTTTCTGAGCACGAGCTGCATGCTGATTGAATGTCAACTGTCTGTCAACACTCCAAACCAGGAAGTGTTGGCAGTAATCTTGTGGTAGAACCGAGGCACAAGAAAGCTGAAAACAAACGCGCAAAACACGCAAAGGGCGCAGGGTAGACACACTCTGACCCCCTAGGCCTGCTCAGGGGTCCCACAAGGACCCCCAAGGCCCCCCCCCAAAAATTTTAATCCCGGGGTAGGCGTACGTACGCGTACCCCGTGAAAAAAAAACCCGGTGTGTTTTTTTTTAAATTAGCCCCCGGGGGGACCAAATCCCGGGGGCATATGTAAAAAAAAATGTGGGGCCCCCCCTACACTGCCCTGGGGACTGACAACCCCCGGGGCAAAGTTATTATGGTAGCGGGGGCACATGGCCCCTCGCAGCCCCGGGGAATGCCACCCCCGGGGCTTTATTTTTAATAAAAAAACCTGTGTGGGGGGCCCTAATATGCAAATAGGGGGGTCTGTGATGGACTCCCCAGCCCCGGGGATTTGTTGATGTTGGGAGAGGGGCCCTCCTCCTGGAGCCCTTGATGGCCCAGGGGACCGCCACCCCCCAGGGCCGGCTCCTGCAGTGTCCCGGGTGCCTACCCCCGGGACACTGCTGTTTGCTGTGGTAGGGCTGGAGCCTCGCTACTCCCGCCCTACCACAGAAAACTGCTTTGATTTTTGAAAGAGAGAGAAGGAAACCTCCTCTCTCTTTCAAAAATCAAAGCTGATTGATTTTCCGTACGGGAGCAGCATGTTAGCTGCTCCCCATACAGAAAAGCAATGCCAGCTCCCGCAGGATGCAGGGAGCCAGCAGGGACTGTGGGGGGCTTGGGGGCCCCCACGGCCCCCAACGAGGAGGGCCAGGCCCCAGGGGATGGGGTCCCGGGGCCAGAAGTGGCCCGGGAGGGGGGCCACACGGCCCCCCTCCCTCAAAAAAAAACATTTAAAAAAAGTAAGGCCCTGGGGATGGGGTTGCCAGGGCCTAAAGGGGGCATAGGAGGGGGGCTGCAGCCCCCTGCAGTATAAAAATTAAATAAATAAAAATGAAGTTGGCCATGCCCCGGGCAATGGGTCCCGGAGGCTGGAATTAGCCACGGGAGGGGTGCCACGCAGGCCACGCGGCCCCCTTCCATTCAAAATGTTAAAAAATAAGATTTGGGGGCAGGCCCTGGGGGATGGGGTCCCCAGGGACAAAAAAAGAAAAAGAAGGGGGGCTACACAGCGCCCCTTCTTAAAATTGAAAATAAAAAAATAAAAACGGGATTGGTAGGAGGCCACGCCCC
Organism: Lissotriton vulgaris; assembly: GCF_964263255.1. NCBI lineage: Eukaryota > Metazoa > Chordata > Amphibia > Caudata > Salamandridae > Lissotriton > Lissotriton vulgaris. The sequence goes on along the minus strand of NC_141698.1, from coordinate 477,739,379 downwards.
CTCCTTGCACCTCTCTGCAAACGCGCCCCCTGGTGTGTTTGCAGAGGGGGAAGTAAATCCCGTCGCATACTTGGGGTCCCTGGTGGCCAACCTGCCCACCTGGAGCCTCCTGTATGGGCCAGGGGGCTCCCTTGCAGAGACGTGTAAAGAGACCATGCCCCTTTTTATACTTCTCTGCAATGGAGGCCCCTGGTGCATACTGGACGTTACTGGTGGGCTAGTTGGCCACCAGGGACCCCCAGTATGCGAGGGGAATTACTTCCCCCTCTGAAAAAGCACCAGGGGGCTGCGTTGAAGAGAGGTGTAAAAAGGGGCATGGCCTCATTACACCTCTCTGCAACGCAGCTCCCTGGCGCATACTGGAGGTTCCTGGTGGGCTAGTTGGCCCCCAGGGACCCCCAGTATGCAAGGGGAGTTAGTTCCCCCTCTGCAAACGCGCCAGGGGGCTGAGTTGCAGAGAGGTGAAAAAAGGGGCGTGGTCTCATTACACCTCTCTGCAACGCAGCCCCCTGGCGCATACTGGAGGTTCCTGGTGGGCTACTTGGCCCCAGGGACCCCCAGAATGCAAGGGGAATTAGTTCCCCCTCTGAAAAAGCACCAGGGGGATGCGTTGCAGAGAGGTGTAAAAAGGGGCATGGCCTCATTACACCTCTCTGCAACGCAGCCCCCTGGTGCATACTGGAGTTTCCTGGTGGGCTAGTTGGCCCCCAGAGACCTCTAATATGCAAAGGGAATTAGTTCCCCCTCTGCAAACGCGCCAGGGGGCTGCGTTGCAGAGAGGTGTAATGAGGCAATGCCCCTTTTTACACCTCTCTGCAACCCAGCACCCTGGGGCACACTGGAGGTTCCTGGTGGGCTAGTTGCAAGGGGAATTAATACCCCAACTTAGAACGCATTACGGGTCATGTTTAGAAAGTGGTGAAGGTAGGGGACGGGGCTTGAGGTGACAAGTGTGCAAACACGCCCTGTGGCGCGTTTTAGCTTGGGGAATATATTCCTCTTCAATCCAGAGGTCCCCTAGGGGCCAACTAGTCCAACGGCTACCTCTAGTAAGTGCCTGTGTGCTGCGTTGCAGAGTGTTGTAAAAAGGGGGCGTGCCCTCTGAACTCCTCTCTGCAACGCAGCTTCCTGGTGCAAATTGGAGGCACATGATGGGCTAGTTGGCTCACAGATCACCTCAGGATTGAAGAGGAATATATTCCCCAACCTAAAACGCACCACAGGGCGTGTTTGCACACATGTCTCCTCAGGCCCCAACCCCTTCTTTCACTATTGAGCGAAATATTCCTCTAAAATCAGCCGAAGTACAAATTCTGATTTACTCACCTGTTATCAGGAGAGACCTCATTTCTGCGTCTTTCAGCCCACTATTCATCCTGAAAAGTAACTTTAATCGTAGTTACAGTAACTTGAATATCCTTTCTTAGGCTAACATTGACATGTTTTACTTGGAAATTCTTCTAAGTGTGGAGTTTTGGAACTTTAAAAAATTCCTCAAAAATCAGCCGAACTGCGAATTCCGATTTACTCACCTGTTATCAGGAGAGACCTCATTGCTGCATCTTTTAGCCCACTACTGATCCTGAAAAGTAATTGTAACCATACTTGCAGTAACTTGAATTTCCTTCCATAGGATATAATTGCCTGCTATATAAAATATATATAAATAAAAAAAATATAAAAATATTACAATTTCACATTTTTTTTCAAATATTTATTTTTAAATTTATATAAAAAATATGTAATGTAATGTAAAAAATAAAATATCTAAAAATAAATAATTTAAAATAATGTAGTAAATCAGTATAAAAAATAATAATTAATACATTTTAAAATTATCATTTACAAAACCTTTGAAATTCACTGAAAAAACCATAGGTGTCACACATGTTATAGGTAAAAATTAGCATTTGAAAAACCTTTGAAATTCACTGAAACAACCATAGGTTTCACACACGTTATAGTTAACAATTAGCATTTAAAAAGCCTTTGAAATTCACTGAAAAAACCATAGGTTTCACACACGTTATAGTTAAAAATTAGCATTTAAAAAACCTTTGAAATTCACTGAAAAACCATAGGTTTCACCCATGTTATAGTTAGCTGGACATTTCACTCATACAAAACCATTGAAATTCCCCCGTTATAGTTAACTATAACTTGCGCGCCCGCAATGCACTGCTGATGACGTCACATATTACATCACTCCTGACATGGTCAGTGACATCATCCTTGTGAAAGAGTGGCAGACCTCCTCCCAGCGTTATCTAACCTTTGATACACACATTCAAAAATAGAAAGTAAAATTTTCAACAAAAAAAAGGAGATACCAAGAGGGCGTGTGACACGGCGGTCAAGATGGCCGCTCCCCCGCTGACCTCCGCAATTTCGGCGACGCTTCTCCTACGAAGGTCCCGTTTCCAGGCAGCGAATTTGGCTGCAAACGGATGATTCCAGCGGCGGAAATGCTGCTCCCAGCCTGGGTATGCTTCTCTTCATTTGCGCAGCTTTTTTCTCCTGAAAAATGGGAATAAGCTGACTTCTTTATTACGGCCTCCATTTTGTTTTTTCATTCCACCCGTTTTTTAGTCAAACTCGACCTTTCATGCCTGACTTTGGTCCTTTGGACTTCTTTTTTCTGTGTTTTGCCTCTTTTGATGGATCCTGGAGGCTTTTCTGCGCCTGTGACATGGAAACTTCTTGAATTTGCCTTTTTTTTACCTCAGTTTAACTTTTCAAGGGCCTCACTGATTTTTGAGGTACATCCTTCCACTCAGCATTGTGCGCACTTTCTTCGCTGTTAGTGCCTGCCTTTTCAAGCCTCATATCTTTCATTACGAATCTTTCTGCTTCAACGCTGTGACTTTTTGAGGCATTTCTTCAACTTTATATTTTGCATGTTGCCTCCTTCCTTGTTTTTTATTGCTTCTCTCAACATCTGTCAAGATGAGGCACCCAAAGGCATCTTACTCAGCTTCTAATACGCGCAAGGACTCTGCTGCCCCTGGTAAGCGCCTTAAAAAGGATCCTCCCTCACCAACTAAATCTCCAATTCCTGTCACTCTTGAGGATATCATGGAGGAATTACGCCTTATACGCCCCTTTATGGCCGACACCACTACCACTCTTCAGAGACTGGATGATAAATGGTCTAATCTGGATAAGAGGGTAACGGACGTTGAACAACAGATTAGTGATGTTCAAGATGTTGCTGCCAAAGTTGTTAGCCTTACTAAGGAAGTCAAATTTCTCAAGAAAACCTCTGAGGATTTGGAAAATCGAAATAGGTGCAATAACCTACGCATTTATGGTGTTCCGGAGAATTCAGAGGGGTCTGACATTATCCAATTTTTGAAAACACAACTGCTACATATCACTGGACTGCTAAAACACCTTGATGTGAACATTCAGAGGGCGCATCGTCTTGGTCATAAATCGTCTTCCAACTCTTCGAAACCTAGGGGTATCATTGCGTATTTTCTCCTTTACTCTGACCTCATGACCAGCCTTCATTCTGCTAAGCAACATAAGCAGCTTCTTTGGTCTGGTCACAAACTTTTTTTCACTCAGGATGTTTCCAAACTGACCGCTGCTCAACGCAAGGAATTTTTGGATTGGAGACCCACGCTTCGTTCCATGAATGCAAGATATGGCCTCATACATCCGTGCTTTTTCAAGGTTACTTATAAAGAAAGAACTTTTAGCTTCGACGACCCAGCGGACCTTCGGAAATTCATTGATACCCACAAAGAAGATTCCATGGAACATAGCAGTTCTTAATATTTTAATGTCTTTTCTGGTTGTATGTATGACTTTTGGTCTTTCTGTTCCTCAATATAATGTGCTTTTGTTTTCCCATCTTGTTTTTCAGGTCTCTTTTCCAAGTGTTTTGGTCTTGTTCGCGTTCCTTACTGTACCGTGCTGTTGTTCGTCTTATTCGTTCCAGTTTGCTGCCCTTCCCTTCAGATATGTTTGGTAAGGTTTCCTTCATTTGTTTTTTTTTCATCATGTTTGGTCTCCCTCTCTCATTGTATTATTTCTTTTTTTATTTCCTTATTAAGTGTTCTTGAGACCACGCCTCTGGCGTCTTATTTTATTATGTGGTCGTCTTTTCCTGTTGCTCCCGCTCTCACTCTATTGCTCTTCACGTTATCTATTCTGTATGGCTGAAGCCCTTCTGGTTTCCCGCCATCCTTCTCCTCTCTTTTTTTCTCAGGGGAGCTGTGTTCTCCCACTCTCACTTCTCTTCTCCTCTACTGTCTCTTCTCCTTTCTCTTTCCTTTTCTTCAAGGCATCTTTTTTGTGCTCATTCTTCATTGTCTCCATTCTCTATTATTTTCTTCTCTTTTTACATTGCGCTATGGGATTTTGTGTCTTTCCTGGTGTTATGTTATTCATTCTTATCTCTCCTTTTTATTTTTAAATGAATGGTTTTCGAGTCATTTCTTGGAATGTGAAAGGCCTTCGTAACCCGATTAAAAAACAACGGGTTTTATAACATTTAGCCAGACTGAAATGCCAAGTTGCTCTATTGCAAGAAACCCACCTATCACAAAAAGATCTTTCCTCTTTACGCAGACAATCACAGATTAATCGTGTTCTCACTTATTTCCTTTAGAATAACGGCAAACCCAGGTTATCCCTCTCCCGCCTCCAACAGCCAAAGCATCTAGGTGGTTTAAATTTTCCCAACATTGTTCGCTTTCATTCTTCCTTCACTTTAAAACAAATCTGGCCCTTTCTTGCAGATTCGCCTCCCCTTTTTCCCACTGCCTGGAGTGCTTTAGAGCAAGCCCAATTATCGCCTTTCCCTTTTTCTGCTGCTATTCATTTGTCTCAACCCCCTAAACGTTTTCTTTCTCCCATCTTCAAGCTCTCTAGGGCACTTTCTCTATCACTGTTTCGCTATACATTTTCTCAGATGCACTTACACACCCTTACCCCATTATGGTATAATTACTCCCGAAAGATTAATAACAAGGCCCTCTTCTGGAAGGAATGGATTGACAAGTGCATTATGTATTTTGACGATCTCCTTGTCGATGGTTCTATACCGGATTTACCCACTCTTTGCACTTCATTTCATATTTCTAACACTCATTCTTCTCAATTTTCTGACCTCACCATAGCTTTAACTACACTTTCTTCATTTCATACCACCTTATCTATTTGGAGTGTTCCACGCAATGTTCACAACTTTATAGATTTGTTTATAGCTATTTCTTTGCAGATTATCACTTCTAACTGGAAAGACACTTCAAAGATCTCTTCTACTGCCTGGTGGAATTTACTATGTCATCATCACAGACTTGATCGTGCATATGCTACAACAACCTCCCTTTTAATCAAAATAGATCTGTTATGGTTACCCTTAACTGACTTTCTTTCCAGACACTTACCCTAATATGCCTCTTCTCCTTTTTCTACTTTTCCTCCCTTCTTTCTATCCTCCAACTTTCTCTCCCCTTTTCTTATTGCCTTTCTTTCACTCCTTTTTCCTTTTCTTTCCTTTTCCTTTTCCCCTTTCTCTTTCCTGTTCCATTTCCATACAATTTCAAAAAATGCTTTTTCCCTTAGTGTATTGTTTATATTCCCCCTTTGGGGGTTTTGCTCCTTTTATATTTCACTTTCTTATTATATAATGCCTTTTTCCTTTATTGATTGTGACTCTGTAATGATGTTTTACTTGGTTTATCTTGCTCAATAAGGCTTTCTAAAGTAAAAAAAAGGAGATACCAATACCAGTTACAACAACCAATTCAGTAATTTCACCATCTACATACACATACACTCATTCAGCAACAGTTCTATATAGTCACTCATAGAAGTACTCACTCATCATATGTACTCATACACCTATATATACTGTTACACACCGACACTCATCCATAGAGTTACTCACACACATAGGTACACATGCAAATAAACTATCAAACTTTCATTTACTTGCATATACAGCTATACACACACCACTACACTAACTTCTACAGAAACCTACACATACTTACTCTCTTAAACAATCACTTATAGAAACACATACTTATTTATACAGGAACTCTTCCAATCTCTCACTCTCACATATACTCACTTATATACATCAATACTCACATATATTAGTTTAAAACATATGCAGTTACTCATACAGATACTATTGAGACAGTCATTCACTCACTAACACACCCATACACACACTCATCTACCCATGCAGTCCTGCACACATTCTGTCTTCAAAACATACAAACAGTGAGTCAGTCATTCATGCATCTGTGCGCTAAGTAATAGCCCCCACCAAACCATACAGACACTCATTCTGATACTCAAAAAAAACTAATAACCCATATAGACACTCATGTAGCTACTCACCAACCCATGCAGTCACTTATAAACAAAGTGAGACACTGATACATAAATTTACATATTTAAACATTGCTCGCTAATACATGTATTCACTAAGATATACTTAATAAGTCAGTTATACAATCAATTTTACACTTATCCATTTAGATACTTATTCACCCATTTATTCTTCCATCAACCTTTAGATATACATTTATAAAAAATATTTATTTTTCAGAAAGACACACATTCCCTGGATGATGTCATCAGTGATGCCATTTGAGATGTCATGAGTGATGTCATGAGTGATGTCACTGACTATGTCATGAGTGATGTAATATGTGACGTCATCAGCAGTGCTTTGCGGGCACGTGAGTTATAGTTAGCTGAACTAACTATAACAGGGGAATTTCAATGGTTTTGTATGAGTGAAATATCCAGCTAACTATAACGTGTGTGAAACCTATGGTTTTTTCAGTGAATAAATATATATATATATATATATATATATATATATATATATATATATATATATATATATATATATATATATATATATATATATATATATATATATATATATAAGTAGACGGCACTCCAAGTCTGTGTTTCACCAAGAAAGATTTGTTGGCAGAGCCCCCTGCCCCCCTCGACAAACGCATATATATATAATTTTTTTAATGGTGGGTCTAGGCCCACCCAGGCCAGGGTGGTGGTTTCCATCATGGCATAGGGCCATCCCCCACCCCAAAAATCGGTAATGCAGTTTTTGGTCCCCTGGGGAGAAGATTGGGGTGATTGCCCCCAATCTGCCACCCAGTGGGGAGTGTAAATCCCACTAGTCAGTAGGGATTGTTTTTAATAGAGAAAGGGGTGGGGTAGCCCACCATGGCATAGGGCCATACCCCCACCCTAAATAAAGGGGGCAATATAGTCTTTCTGCCCCCTGGGGAGAAGAAAAGCCCACAATACACTAGGGATTTTCGATTGATCTCTAAACAAAAGGGTAGGGGCAGCCCACCTGGCATCATTCTACACCCCGACTTCTGCAGGGGCAGTAAGTCTTTCAGTCAGCTGGTAGGGCAGATTGGAGGTTTGCGTCTATTGGGGAATTGCCCGTAATCTGACTTCCAGGAAGGTTGAAAGCTCATTAGTCACAGCTGGCCCAAAGGAAAGGGGTGGGGTCGGCCCACCATAGCGTTAGGCCATACACCAACACAGACGAGTCAATGAAGCCTTTCTGCCCCCTGGAGGGCGGATGGGGGTATAGCCCACTTTGCTCCCACTTGGAGTCAGAGATCTCACTAGGTGCCAGGGATTTCAAAATGGCACCAAAGAACACAAAAGGATGGGGTCCACCCACCCTGGATACGGGCCATACCCCAACTCAGACGGGTAATAGAGTTTTTCTGTCATCTTGGAGTGGAGTACCATTTTCATTGAGACAAGTGTGGGAATGCTGGGTGGCAGGAATGTTGTAGATCCCTGCAGATTCCAGAAGTTTCCCTCACAGAAATGTGAGGAAAATGTCTGATTCTAGGCAAAATTTTAAGGTTTGCATTGCTCTGTGGGTAAGAAATCTTCATGGCATCCATGCAAGATCCACCACCATGGACTCCCCCAAGAGTCTAGTATTACAAAATGTCTGGATTTAGTAGGTTACCATGGGTGGCAGCTGGGCCAATGCCCAAATTCCACAGCCATGCACATTGCAAAATAGATTTGGTTTAGGGGGAGATCAGAAAGAGTTTGGAAGGAAAGTCTGAGGATCTGCAACGGAAGTTCAAACTGATATTGGAGGAGAAAGTACAACAGCAGTGGGAGTTGAGTAAGTTGAGGAATCATGAGCAGAGTGAAAGCTGTGGGAAGCTGCTGGCATGAAAGGCCATAATGGATAGAACGCAAAACTATGCCAGGAAGATTAGGAGTGGCGAGGGGGATAGGGTGGTGGAGAATTCAGAAGGGATCGAACAGGCGCTTCATGAGGTCTATCAGGATTTGTATGCAGAAACACTCGAAGTAGACGAGTTGGAGGTGGATAATTGGCTATTGGGAAAGGACTTACCAAGTCTTTCTTTTGAGCAGCAGCAACTTTTGAATAGTGAAATTACGTGGAATTAAATCCTAACAGTAGTTCCAAAATTAAAAAGAGGAAAAGCTGAGGGCCCGGATGGAATCCTGAATGAGTTTTACATACTAATGCCAGAGGTAGTGATCTCAGTCTGGCTTGAAGTATTTAATGCAGTATTTCTGCGGGGCTGTCCTCTACCAGAGTTTTGGGATGAGACAGTTATTTTGTTTATTCTAAAACTGGGTAAACACCTCATGCAGATGTCAATCATACTGATTTTGCTGCACATCGATTATAAAATCTTTACGAGTATCTAGGTTTAATAGATCTTGCCACAACTCAAGGACGGCAATAGCTACGCTTGATGTGGCCAAAGACATTGACTGTGTCAACTGGAAATTTCTGGCAGGCACATTAAAGAGTTTTGGGGTGGGTGGGGAGATCAGCAATGTGCTTAGCAAAATGTGTAAGGCATCACGAGCTCAGGTTCCTGGTCCATGGTGGTCTTACACCTCCAGTCAAGATAGGTAGGGGTATCAAACAGGATTTCCCATTGTTTCCCAACCTCTTTAACTTATATAGTAAACCCCTGGCATATAGTTTGAGGTTAAATAGTGAAATCAAGCCATTTAGGGTGGGTGCCTTTTCCAGAAAGTTAGCCTTATATGCAGATGATCTGATTTTGTACACCGCAAACATAGAAAGAGCTTTACATGATCTGATGGCAGAGAAGGAAGTCTTTGGAAAGCTGTTCAATTATAAAATAAGCAACAGCAAAACTGAGCTAATGGTTTGGAACCAGGACTTCCAGTTGACTTGTATATCAATCGAACTGAGATACTTGGGGTTAACAATACTGCATGATTTGGAAAAGGTTCCTGCTGTAAAGTTGGAGAGAGTTTCTAAAGAAGTGGATACAACATTAAAAAGGTGACATAATCTCCCCTGACTCTGTATAGCAGAGTAAATGTAATGTAATGGTACTCGTATAGTGCACGAATCACCATGAGGCATCTTGGCGCTTGTACAAATACTGTTGAGGAACCCTTCCTGGCCTTTCCCTGTGAAGCGCCCACTCCTGGGCACCCCCAGGGTGAAGCCAGGCATCCTAGTGTTGTTGGGGCCGTTGTGGAGGTTAAGCAAGCTATTGCCCAGTGTTGCAGAGTGGGACCCATGATTAGAATAGGCACCGAGGCGAGAATTATCAGGTCCGGGGAAATTGAGCCCAAGAGCCGCCGAGGCGGGAATTGAACCCTGGTACCGGGCCAGACCTCTGCATCAGGGTCTGCCGCTCTAACCATTGAGCCACACTTCTCCAAATATGGTCACGGTGTCTATACTACACACGTTTTCATATCTATTTGATAACAGACCTTTAGATTTTGACAAGAAGGCTCTTATGAAGATACAGGGGAGAATGATATCTTTCATTTGGGCCAATAATGAGATCAGACTCTCCTGGAAGAAGCAAAGAAGAAGAAATGGGAGTAAAGGGTTAGGGCTTCTGGATATGCAACTGTATTCTGGGTACATCAAATGAAAAACTGCAAGATGCTTATGCTCTGCCCAGTTAGTTCATCAGTGGGTTGCAATGTATAGAGCAATGTTGAATGATCTGCCAGAGATGGGCTTTATGTACATGTTCAGGGCTCCCAAATTCTTCAAGAAAGTGTGGTTGAAGTGCTTGAAGGCAGGAGTAAAAATGTGGCATTGGGTTCGGTCCCTCATGGAGATTCTGTACTATAGTAAATAGTCACCAGTGTAGGACTCACTGGGTACTCCTGAATGCTTGCTGGATGGTTTACTGAGACCCCTGAGGGGAGCCAGTGTATTGTACTGGGGACAGATGGAGGAAATGGGCAATGTTCGCCATTGGGAAACCTGGCATGAATTGACCAATGGAACATTGCCAAGGTTTACGTTCTACCAGATTACTGCTTGGTTTAAAAGTCAGGGGTGATTTGAAGTTGAGGAAAACTCTATGGAAAAGGATCTTCAGGATCTGAAACCAAGAAAGAAGGAGGTTTCATGCTGGTATAGAGACATGGTGGCAGCAGCAGAAGAAGCCATTCGACCTCCTGTTGGGTTTGGGAAGGATACTTGTCAAGTGAGGAGATGGAAGAACTGCGGCAAGTATCCATAAGCATGCTTGATACTGTGATAAAATCTGCTGCACAAAGGAGAAACCACTTCTTCACTTTGCATAGAGTCTACTGGACCCCAGAAAAGCTGGTGTTGATAACAGGAGATGAGGAATCTAGATGTAAGCATTGTGGAGCCCACGAAGCGGCTGTTATTCATATGTTCGCCAGCTGTCCCACCCTGGCAGAATTCTGGAAGACCATGGGTAAGACAATTTCTGACATTTTGGGATGGGATGTGGAGTTAAACCCCACATTGGTCATGTTCGGTGTGGTTCAGCAAGATCCTTGTTTTGAGAGCCTATCGCAACTTCAAAGCCTGGTAATATTTTGGATGTACCATGTTACAACGCATACCATTACAACTACCTACTATTACAACGCAACCATTACAACGCATACCATTACAACGCATAGCGCTTTGAGGTGCTGGATAGTGGTAAGTATAATTTACTATTCTAACTCCAGTCCCCGTGGACACTAGGGAAGGTGTTGGATAGTAAATTATACTTATTCCCTATCCTAGAGCGCCCCCCAGCGCAATGCGTTGTAATGGTATGCGTTGTAAAAGTTGCGTTGTAACAGTAGGTAGTTGTAAAAGTTGCGTTGTAACAGGTGTATACCAATATTTTATTTGATTCTTGTGGCAAGGAGGGAGATATATAAGCAGAGGTGTCAGTCTCTACCTCCAACTGGGTGGGGTTGGTGCAACTCAGTGAGATATTTTGGGGAGTTAAAGAGTAAGGCCAGTCAGAATAGGTATAAGACAGAACCTGGGTCAGTCTGGAAATTGTTGGAATTGGATTGTTGTTTATGACATGCAATGATTCTACATCTTGGTTAGTCTCAGGTGCACTGTGTTGGGTGGTGCCTCTGCCCCGACATTGCCTGAAAATTACCCTAATATGAGCAATGGAGCGGATGGATCAAGAGGGTGCTTGCTAACTCAAGGTGATATAAGGACAAAAAAAAGTTTTATATTAAATTCCCTGAGATTAATATGTGATTGATAACGCGTCACACCTATGAAGGTCGATATATATTTTGCTGGATATTAGAGCAAAAATCGCTTGCGAATCTAAGGTTAGCAGAACAAAGTACAGCATTTAGAGCTTCTCCATATGGTGAGCATAAATTGAGTTTGCACTTCTCCCCCCCATGTCATCTTCAAAACCAAAAACCGATCTTTGAATCATGGTTATGTAGGTGATCGATAAAATCCCCGCCCAATATGTTACGATTAATTTGGACAGCTTGTCTCCCCATTAGCTACCTTCAAGGCACTTAACACATCCACATTGCTTTTATCAAAATTACTGTTGTAATAGTTTATAAGTATTAAATCAAAACCTGAAGAATTTCCTAGACAAAGCAAGGAAATATGGGGAATGTTAGAAATGGGATTTCTGGTTGGCTAGGGCATGCCCCTAAGCCAGGCAGAAACCACCACTGTAAATATTGTATTGATAAATCCAGCACAAGATGTGTATAGTGTATATAATAGGTTGTAAAATATGTATATAATTGTTTAGTTTCTATGAATATATGTATATAAGTGGGGATACGATGGCACCTAACCAGGCAGGGCCGACTTATGGCAATGGGTAAATCACAACAAAATTGGCAGACAAAATCATTGATATAGATAAAAGGATGGAAGTAATTACCTAGACGTTGAGAATGAATATCATGTTGTAAAAAAGTAAATACTAAAATATTGTCTTTCATTACTATAGCTACTGTTGATAAAAAAGAAAATGCAGAATTCCTGAGGAAGGCGAACGGCCGAAACGCGTTGAAGGGAATATATTCTGTGTTTCAAATATTTTAAGGATTATTTAATGTGAAATAATTGTCATGTATTATATGTAAAAAGTCTTTGTACAAAAATAACAAAAATGTGTTGATATATGTATAACAAACAGAAATGAAATAAGAGTTAAAAAAGAAAACAATAGAAAGAAGAAATATAAATAAAAATGCTTAACAGAAGCTATTTGGTGGAATATTGATTTATCTAAACACAACGTCTAGTTTACTCAAAAAGTACAAGTGCACATAACCCGACCAACTCTTTACAAAAAGAAACCACCACTCTAGTCAGGACCAGGGTGTTGCACGCTGAAGATAACCCCTGCTCACCCCCTTGGTAGCTTGGCACGAGCAGTCAGTCTTATCCAAGAGGCAATGTGTAAAGCGTTTTCACAACACGCACTCACAGCAGCAACACACTAGGCACACTACAAAAGAAACACCACAAAAGGTTAAAAAAAAGCCTTTGTATAATCACAAACATATTAGAATCATAATCACAAATGTACACTTATGCCACTTGGCACTAGGGAATACTTCACAGGGGATTATATACATGACCGAGCCACGGTCGGAACCATTAGAAAGCACAAGTAATAACACAACCAGTACCTACTGGTAAAATAATGAACTCAGCATTATCACAAGCAACATAAACACATTATGGCTGTATCACATTAGGCATAAATACATTATACATTACATTAATAAACACATTATTCAATAGCATTAGGCATCACCATGGGGCCTTACGCCCTGCCAACACCATAAAAAGGACAAATGCCCTCTGTCCCAAAAGTCAGGGCGCTAAATCCTAGGACCTTCCAACTTGCAGCAGAAACGATGTTTCATATTTTATTTTATGAATTTTAGCCATCAATTTTGACAAAACATATCTATCTGCTTCCCTCAAAACTAACAATGGCATACCCAGATATTAAAAGCAAAGATGTTTACCCCCTTTATCCAACCATTTAAAAGGCTACATACCACACGCATCTGTGATGAAGTACTTTAAGCTTCCAATCTTTTTAATTTGGCTAGCTATAGATTCTTTTCCAAAATATGTAAATGTCGAAAAGGCCTTTCCTCACGCATCACGTTGTGTGATTGTCTATTCAAAATACATAAACCCATCAGTTTTCAAGCTGCTGAATATCAAAATAGCGCATTTAACGTCAATGGCCCAGCGATGAACAAACGGGGAATAATTGCAAGTGGCACTTTCAGGGCTCCCCCGAGGAAAGCGAAATCCGGTCGAAGTATCGCTTTGGACAGCAGACAAATTACAGAGAGAGCGGAGCTGCCTGCTCGTCCAACCACACCGAAGCCTCTGGGGAGAGCAGAGACATCGATCACCTTACACGAGGCTGCATCTGTTACACAACCCTTCGTTACCAGGCGACAGGATGCCAAAGGGCGAGGGGCCATTTTGCACCATATCTTCTTAGATGCTATTGTATGATACAGGGGAGGGCACATTCTACAAGTGCTGCACTAATAGGCACAGCTTTCGTTTTGTGAGCCTTCCTGCAGACTGCTGCGGCAGCACAGGCGCTTCTAACATGGGAGAGTGACTGGAAGCGTGCCAGTTCTGACTCATGGATTTGGAGCACCGTTACCCATGAACATAACTAAATGTATGAACATAAGTGACACGATTGCAAACTCAGGTGGCAGGGTAGGGCATTAACTATCAGCTGATTAATTATTCCATCGGCGGAGTGGCGGAATTTATTAGTAATTCCAAGTTACATGAGTAAAGCGGAATTACAGAATTCCTTTAATTCCGCGGGCGTAATTAAAAATCCCACTTACCCCTACTTTTGAATGTGCTCCTCTGCAGAGCCTTCACTTTCTTCTTTGGTCATTTAAGTGATGGAGCAGGGATTTGAATCTACATGTACCAGTTGCAGACTGCTTTGCATTGATTTTAGTCACACGTGGTATGCACAGTTTGACGTACCGTTGCAAACTGAGCAGCCTTGTTTTCTTTAATAACAATAGCAAAAAATGTCCCTAAAGGAATCATTCGTATGAGAGTTTTGATGTTTGTTAGTGTCATATCCATGAACACTTAATTCATAACAATCACAGGAGCTTAATGACAACAACAGTTTATCAAAAAGATCTGATTTTTTAATACATACATTTTTTGACAATTATTTTTTGGCAACAAAGACTACCAGTCATTTCAAAAAATATTGTGTGGTAGGACATAGAACACCTTTCGCATTATACATGGATTTTATAATTAACCATGTTCAGATGGTTATTGCACAGACTCAATAGGTCTACAAAACAAATTAAATTATTTGAGCAAAAACGGTGTTCATACGTCTTGTTTTCTTTAACCTCTTCGCTGCTGATGACGAGCTCAGCTCATCATCAGCTACGGCGCTCGTATGCTGATGACGAGCTGAGCTCGTCATGTAACGCCGCTTTTTGAAAATTGCCGCACACAGCGGGAAAAGCTGTTGCAGCAATGCGGTTAAAGCACATATCCCCAACTCATGGGAGCATACAGATTGTATTGTATTATATTGTAATTGTATTTATATAGCGCTTATTACCCCTAAAGAGGCGTTGAAGCGTTTTTTCAGCGAGTAGAACGCTACACCGGAACCCATAAAGGATTAGTGTTGAATTAGTATAGTGAAATATGAAAGTGATTTAAGTGGTGGATAGGTTAGTCAAATATTTGGGTTCACAAGGATAGCAGAAGGATAGAAGAGGGAAAAAAGGTTTGTATTTACATAGAGCTTTTACCCCTGATGTGATGTTGAAACGCTTTTTTGGCGAGTAGCACGCTACTCCGGAACCCATAAAGGATTAGTGTTGAAAATTAGTATAGTGAAATATGAAAGTAATTTGAGTGGTGGATATGTTATTCAGTAATTTGGATAGAGAAGGGTAGCAGTGGGATAGAAGAGGGAAAAGAGGTTTGCTTTTCATGTTTGCATTTTATGATGTCATTGATGTCAAAATACCAGTGCAGGCTCCGGTTGTTTCTTCTCTCGAATATGAAATAGTTCCCCTCAATGGCCTTCCCAAACTCTTGCATCTCTCGAATGCATTCTACATTTGGCAGTCAAAGTAGTTACATATGCTTTAGAAAAATGTCCACATACAGGGCCGGACTGGGAACCAGAACCGGCCCTGGCAAAGTGCTCGGCCGGCCCCCCTCCCCCCTCCGGGAGGAGAGGGGAGGGGGGAGAGGTGCGACCGCGCTCTGTGACAGGGCCGGTTTATCCCCATACTTTGCTCTCTTAAAGGGCTGCCTATCGAAGTACTTGCAATATCACATGTATCACTTTTAAAGACTTGTACACAAAATTACATATATATATATATATATATATATATATATATATATATATATATATATATATATATATATATAGAGAGAGAGAGAGAGAGAGAGAGAGAGAGAGAGAGAGAGAGCTAGAGATAGTGAGAGAGAGATAAATTATATATTTACATTCAGAATTACATTCAGAAATTTATGTATAGTAAATATACAGATTTATATATCTGTGAACACACATGCATATATATGTATATCAGATGACACTACTGAACTGCGTGGCAAAGGCATACTTTGCATTACATGTTGTAAAGGTCAACACGTTGTATTAACCCCATGGCAAGCACTGAGTGGTATTGACACGTGGTAACGTCTTCGTGTCATGTGAAAAGGCATTCTGCCTTTAAAACTAGATGTCAGTGGCATTTTATTAAGGTTTCAGTATTTTCAGGCCTTATTCTCCGCACCATAAAAGGATATTGTGGAAGTAGCAAAATGTGTGAATGCAAAGGGTTGAGCTACAAGTAAAGAATGATTAATTATGTCACACAGAGGGTTAGTTAAACACATTGTTATTCTTCTGACTACATTCCCGCACTGCACATTATCTCATACTCAACTTTGGCCACATCGTAACTCCTCCCCAGATATGATGTAGTTCATGTTCAGAGTCTGCCCCAGAACCATAAGTGTCAAGGTGCGTATAATATCAATACCCTACACTGCACAGGCTAGGGCTCCAATACAACACTGATAAGGACATTTAGTTTGCACCCATCCCACTGTGCTAAGGAGGCCACCTGCTTGCTGCAGCACAGCAGTTTCTCCTGACAGTGAGCACATCCACTGAATGTCAAGGCCAGGGAGTAGCAGCCTCACAGCTTCGCCAGGTCCTGCCAAGGAAACTGACTGTGGCAATCATAATCTCTATATATTGGTTTTATCGAAAAAAGAGTTATCTTTTCAAAAGTTAAAACACCATAAAAAATGAAAGCTTAACACCTTATTTTGAAAAAACAAGCAAGATAAAGACAAATTCTATAGATACATTTTATTTTCAACCCTGTGTCCTCATTGGCACCTGTTAATTTTCAAACCCAGAAGGAGATGAAATAAAAGCACAAATTATCCACAGGTGCCACTCGTCTCTACTGTGCAAAAATATCTTGTGACAAGCCAAGCTGCGCTCTATACAGGCATGGTAACACTGGGCTACTCCCTTAAGTTGGCATATACCAAGTAGTACAGACACAAATAACCCTGAAACATTAAACACAATGCAGGTACTGTGGCAACTCACAATATCAACCAATCAATCAAGATTTAAAAAGTGTCGTTAATCACCAGATAGGCTATCCAGGCGTTTGCAGGTCCCAGAGGCTAATTTCAACAGCCAGGTCTTAAGGGCCATTCAGAATTCTGGAAGTGAGGTGATGGTCTAGAGTTGCATGGGGAGGCTTTTCCAGGTCTTTGCTGTGATGTGCGAGAAAGAGCATCCTACACTTCTGCTTCAATAGATGTGGGAAGTATGAGCAAGTGAGAGGAAGGCAGGGTGCAGTCATCATGATGGTTGGTAGAAGTTCAGGCAGTGGTTAATGTACGGAGGCCCTTGGTTGTGTAGAGCCTTGTGTGCTTGCATATTAGCTTGAATTGGCAACTCTTCTGTACGGGAATCCAGTGGAGTTGCCTGAGGTGGGGTGTGATGTGGGTTTGTCGGGGAAGGCCGGTGATGAGTCTGACTGTGGTGTTCTGTATGGTCTGAATTCTCTGTAGGAGGTGTGAGATGATTCCTATGTAGATGGCATTGCTGTAGTCCAGTTGGCTGGTGATGAAGGCCTGTGTCACTGCCGTCTTGTGTGTAGGGGTAGCCACTTGAAGGTCTTACGTAGCATGCGCAGAGTGAGGAAGCAGGTGAAGGAGACAGCGTGGACCTGTTATTTCATGGTGAGCTTGTCATCAATAATGATTCCGAGGTTTCTGGAGTGGTTGGAGAGTGTGGTTGTGGGTGCTAGGTCTGATGGTCACCAAGAGTCTTTTGTCATAGATCAATGCTTACGTATTGTCTGTGTTCAACTGCAAGCAGTTCTTCATCTACTTGCAGTACTTGTCATGCATCTGTGGAAGTTGGTTCTGGTGCTGGTAAGGTCGTCGGTGAGTGAGAGGATGAATTTGGTGTTGTCTGCGTATGAAATTTTGTTGGGACTGTGGTATCTGAAAAAGTTAGCCAGCGGAGTCATGTATGCATTTAAGAGTGTGGTGATGGAGGTGTTGAGCAGGGTGGCGAGTTCCTGGCTGATCCTTTGGTTTCCAAGGCTGAAGTTGTGGTGCGGGCATGGGTCTGTTGGAGCTCCAGAGTGGATGGATTTCATGGTGGAGATGGTTTCCTGGCAGAAAGGAGGTTCCAGGTGGTCAGTCTGTGGTTTGTATATGTTGCAGTGGTGGTGTATCTGTAGAGGAAGTCTATAGGTGTGTGACGGGGTTTGAAGTTTCTGTATATGTTTGTGATCTTGTTATGGAAGCAGTTAGCAAGGTTCTTGTACAACTCCTGTGATGTTGTTTTTGATGGGATCCGGGTTGGAGAATTCCTAAATGATGTTGAAAAGTTCCTTAGTGTTGTTTGCTCTGGTTTTGATGCAGGTGTCTAGGGCTGTCTTCTTTGTTGCCTTCAGCAGGCGGTGGTAGAGGTTGAGGGAGATCTTGAAGGCTGCCCTGTCAGAGGTGTCCTTACTGGTTTGCCATCTCCTCTCCAGCTGTTTACTGTCTCGTTTCACTGTTCTGAGTTCTTTAGTGTACCAGCTGACCTTTTTGGGGTATTTTCTCTGGATGATGCTCTTTAGGGGGATGCCTCTGCTGGCGTAATTGGTGATCCAGGCGTAAAAGTTCTTCACTCCCTGTTTGAGGTTGGTGGCAGTAGCAGGCTTGAGGTGTTGAGAGCATCGACAGCTGGTCTCTGAGATTTCTTTTAACCTCTGGTGGGGGGTAGTGGTTGGCTTCGGGGTGGACGTGGGTCCGCTGGAGCTGCTGGTGAGTACAATTGAGTGATTGGTCCATGTGAGTTATATGACATGGCTGCATTTGACGTGGATGTTGAAGGTGAAAATGGAGTCCAGCCTGTGTCCCGTGGTGTGTGTAGGGTCGTTGAAGATCCAAGTCAATTCGAGGCTGCTCATACTGTTGAGGAGGTGTGTGGTGTTGTTGTCGCTGGGATGCTTGATGTGGAAATTTAGGTAGCCGAGGAAAATGTAGTCCTTGGAGTCTAAGGCTAGGGGCGCAATGAAGTCTGCAATGGTGTTGCAGAAGTTGGATCATGGGCCTGTGGGTCATTGTGCAAGGGTGCCTCTGAGGGTTTTCCTGTCATCCATGTGAAGCTTCAAGCTGAGCTGTTCCATGAGGATGGTGGCATTGTTGGTGGTTGTGCACTGTATGCTGTCTTTGTGGATGATGGCTATTCCTCCTCCTGGCTAATTGGTGTGGTCCTGGTGAATGACTTTTTTACCATCAGGGATCGCTGTGGCAATGTCGAGGGCAGATGTGGGGTTGAGCCAGGTCTTTGTGACGAAGACAATGCTGCATGTGAGGGTAGCAATGACGTTTCATAATTCGGTGGAATGCTGGCATAGTGAGCATGTGTTGAGTAGGACGCATGTGAGTTGGTGTTTTTGTTCAGGTGGTGTTTGAAACTGCAGTATCGTCATAAAACGTATGCATATAGTATCAGCTGTAGATGACCAGCTAAAAAGGAAAAGCAAGATCACAACCTTAATGTGACCTTCTAATACAAAAGCACAAGATAGACAGCCTAATTAATAAAGGTGCAACCAAGTGTGTCATGCCTAAGGTGGATTACTGTAAAATACAAGCATTGGCAATGCCAATAATTCTGGTTTGAAGGAATGTGCATTGGTAATGTGAGGCATTCCAAGTAAATAGCATGAAAATACATATGTATTTGCTTGCAAGCAAAGAACTGTAGAATAATATTGGTGTAGGTTAAAAAGTCTGGTGACAATTTTACTGTCGAGCCAGACCTAAAAATCAATTTAGGTAATGACTGTCCTCCTCCCATCTGTGTTGCTGCCAAAAAAAGCAACATACATTATCCAGTTATCTGAGACATGTTTATAGCATTCCACTTTCATATGTGCACCTAAGGTTTAAACGTGGGCAGCTGGATATATAAACAAAATGATCACAGCTAGGTGAATGACATGCACTTTTTGTGGAACCAAATAGCTCTGCCCAATACACAACATGTACTCCTGTCTCCCAACATGTGGACAGAGCCGAAGCCCCCCTCTAGTTATACTCATATAATTGTCTAGTGACAGCTGCACTGTCAAGCCAAACTATAAACACTGACCATGACCCAAGTCTATGCTTACAGCAGCTTATCTCCTCCTAAACTGTCTGGCATATTTGTCACCACAGTGACCTAAAGAGATTGCTCCATAACCGTTAGGTTCTTTATAAATAAATGTAATGTAATGTAATGTAAGGATTTATTTGTACCGCGCAACTATCGCTCCAAAGAGCATCTTGGCGATAAAGCAGATGGTATGACACTCATCAGCTACCAGATATTTCCCATAATTTGGTTCCCGCCTACCGAGCTGATTTCAATTCCTGTCTTTCAGAGGAAGAGTCTGTGCAGGGTATCATTAAGTCTTTTTTAAATCTTTAGAGGTTTATTAAAACAGCACTTTTTAAAGTAGGTGCGCCCTCTGCAACCCATGAAGTAAGATGGTTCGATAAAAGGCGCTCTAAAGCTCATAGGGATCTATGGAATCTCCTGCATAATACACCCCGGTGCCAGGAGAGGTTTAAAAGAGCTAGGGCTGCTTATAGATTGGCCTGCAAGGACTGATGATGATGGACGGAATGTTGCACAATGGCAAAACATTCAACCCAGTCACAGATCTGGGTTTAATCCATCGTTATTTTGCTCACCAAGCCACCCGAGTTCAGACATGGCCATATGCAAATCAGTCTTGACCCTGTGCCTCATGGGAACCATCCAGCCCGAACTGCCAAGCCATGTCTTCCCTGGACCAGAATCAAGCATCCTAGGACCGGTTTCTGGCTATCAGTTATCTTCAGCAAGGATAGCTTGACTCCAGTGGCTTAGTGAGCACGGGACCCATGTCTGGGCATACCCTTCCCATATAGGGTGAACAGCAAAACACGCAAGTTGATGGACGGAATGTTGCACAATGGCAAAACATTCACCCCCAGTCACATATCTGGGTTTAATCCATCGTTAATTTGCTCACCAAGACACCCCAGTTCAGACATGGCCATATGCAAATCAGTCTTGACCCTGTGCCTCATGGGAACAGTCCAGCTCGAACTTCCAAGCCATGTCTTCCCTGGATAGGAATCAAGCATCCTAGGACCGGTTTCTGGCTGTCAGCTCTCTTCAGCCAGGATAGCTTGACTCCAGTGGCTTAGTGAGCACAGGACCCACGTCTGGGCATACCCTTCCCACGTAGGGTGAACAGCAAAACACACAAGATGATGGATGGAATGTTGCACAATGGCAAAACATTCACCCCCAGTCACAGATCTGGGTTTAATCCATCGTTATTTTGCCCCTCCAAGCCACCCCAGTTCAGACATGGCCATATGCAAATCAGTCTTGACCCTGTGCCTCATGGGAACAGTCCAGCCTGAATTGCAAAGCCTTGTCTTCCCTGGACCGGAATCAAGCATCCTAGGACAGGTATATGGCTATCGGCCGTCTTCAGCCAGGATGGCTTGACTCCAGTGGCTTAGTGAGCACGGGACCCATGTCTGGGCATACCCTTTCCACATGGGGTGAACAGCAAAACACACAAGATGATGGACGGAATGTTGCACAATGGCAAAACATTCACCCCCAGTCACATATCTGGGTTTAATCCATAGTTATTTTGCTCACCAAGCCACCCCAGTTCAGACATGGCCATATGCAAATCAGTCTTGACCATGTGCCTCATGGGAACAGTCCAGCCCGAACTGCCAAGCCATGTCTTCCCTGGACCGGAATCAAGCATCCTAGGACCGGTTTCACTTAAGCACATGGTTTGGGGCAGACTATGTTCCAGTGCTTGCACATGAAAGGATTACAAATGAATTAACGTCATAAAGAAAAATGGATGAAACGGCGTGCGCACTGTCACCTTCTTTTTGTAATATATCTTTGACTGCCTCCTTCAACATGTTGCACCCATTGATTACAGCAAAGAACTTCAGAAAGACTTAACAATTACGACGTTGTCACAAGAGAGACCACTGAGAAGAACATTTTCCTTAGAAACGATTCTGACAAACTACGTTTGAAACATGATGGTAGACTGTGGTTTGCTTATGCATTATTCAAGCAGTTGTAATGTACGAGTTAGCAAATCTACTGTTAACTTAGACAGATAAATTATGAAAATCACTAAACGCAGGACATATACACAATTGACGTTATGGATGACATATAGGGGTGGGCGGGGAACTTAAGTCCGATACTAATGAGATTAAATGAACATCGTTTTGGGTAATGACATATAAAAAAGGTTAGTTGTACTTTACATTGAGGCGTGAAATAAGGGAAACTAAGTTAGGTATGGGATTCGTAGTACTGCAGATCGTAGTAGCTTATGTGAATGGATGACCTTAAAGGGCGGTGCTAAATGAAACGTGGAAAGTGAGTGTTATATAGAACAACAGTACCTAGTTTTCAACATGCAGGAATTTCTAGTAAGGGAGCTCATGTAAAGATTTGATTCAGGGTTCTTGTATAAAGTAGGAAACGTGTTTGTAGACGCAGCGCGTAATGAAAGAAACATGGTAGTTAGCAATCAGCGGAGAAAGGGTTACAGACATGGGTGGAAAACATCTAAGGCCTTGAAAACACAGCACATAAAAAGAAAGTAGCATTTGGATGGTGTAAAGACCTACTTTTCTGTATGTTTTGGTGCTTCTGTCAGTCACCAGGCCATTACTTTAGTATTTCACAATACTTACCCAAGAAAGGAATAAACACTGACAACATAAAAGACCATTGCCAAGGAGCTCGCAATTAACAACAAGTCACAACACCTCCCCATCCGAGAGGGTAAGCAGCAAATCACAACACCTCCCCATCTGAGAGGGTACACAGTGCATGCTCCTCCTAGCAATGTATTGGATAGAATAATTAGAATTTAGACATCCCTGCTGGGAGCCGATTTCCCTTCCATATCAACAACTACCCATTAGAGGGGAATCGCCCACCCTTCTGTAAGTACTTGGTAAAAAAGGGGCCTGACCTTCCTTCACAAGGAATAAAGACAAATGATATGCTTCAAGGGTTCTTTATTACATGATAATAGGATGACAAAAGAAAGAAATAACTAAACATCACAGTAAACATTAGCAGCAATCATCAACACATACATAGTGCCCGAAAATAAAAAACATAGTTAGATATAATAAGAACACATGGAACACCTCACCATAATCTTAGGCATCTTTGCATCTGAAGAAGGGTCCGTCTCTATTTCCCTCTCTGGTTGGGTCAGGACTCTCTGTTCCACAAACACGACTGCACGTCTGCACCGTGATGTATCATCAGACCGCCAAACCACCAGCCCAACATCTCACCCTTTCTCGGACCCCCTTTCTCTAATATAGAATGCAGCTCTCCATCGAAGTTTCTAGAAAACTCCGCCTACAGTTCTCACTGGATTCCTGTACCACCTTGTACCAAGAGAACACAACAAGCAGCTAGCCAAGCGTTTTGCTATGATTCCGGCATCGAGTGAGCACATTCCTCCGACAAGAACCGGTCCTCTCTGGTTCACTACTGGTGAACAACACATGGAAACTAAAATATAACCTCTCACCTACAGAGGCTCAGAGGATGGCTCCAGTTTAGAATATGGAGTTGCTCAAGAATAGGCCTCTACTACTGCAAGGAGCCAAAATTAGTCATAAAATCATGCCAAAGCCAATAGGCAAGCCCTGCCATTAAGCAAGATGAAGTCACAAACAGGCCTAAATATCACTAAATTAGGCTAAAATATACTGAGATGGTAGTGGGCAATGGTCATACTCAAGCCACTTATCCATAAAAATAGCTCAGTCAATACAGATGGTTATTAGCTTGGCGAGAAGGTGACTTCCGCAATGGATTTTGAAGGTACTGGAGTGAAAATGACGATTCTTTGTTTGGTAACAACCAGAGTAGACAGATGGTTTTCGTACATATGATTAAGGGGATTGAGTAGTGAGGTCAAACATGAGGGAGCAAGTAACATAGGAAAGGATGTTTTGGAAAAGGTGGGGCTTGAGTATCGTCTTAGCATTAGCGAAACGCTATGTTCTTAGCAGGAATACGCCGATTGCAGGGTGAACTGTTTGGTTTAAAAACGGCTTTTTTATATTTAAGTGTAGTAATCTATATACTCAAGTGGTTCATATACACAGCCTAACAGCAATGCTTTGAATTTATAGAGTACCCCTGACGAAGGGAAGGAAAAGGCCCGAAATGCATTGGTTGTTAAGGATGAATTAATGAGGAATACATATGTTTACTCAATCCTTCGGAATGCCCCGATTACTTACTGGTAATCTTCATTACTCCGAGTTAGTCTTCCTCGCCACATGATATACAAAGTGAGCTTCAGCTCCACACCAGAACCCTCCAAAGAAAAAAAAGAGTCAGCCTCCCATGCCTCCCATCCCTTCCCAAGATAGCCGACCCATTACCACCTGACCTCTATAAGAGGCGGGCCGGCCCAACCCATCAGCCTGAAACTACCAAGCACAACATGAAGCCGATAGCCAGACAGGGAGGGAGGGATGGGGACTCATGTGGCAAGGAAGACTAACTCGGAGTAATGAAGATTACCGGTAAGTAATCGGGGCATTACCTCCTCGTTAGTCTTCCTCGCCACATGATATACAAAGTGAGCACATACCAAAGCCAAGCGGCTTCATGGAACCTCACAAAAGACCAACGGGCCAGAAGGGGACGCCCAGAAACAAAGGGCAAACCCACAGAACAGACGAGTGGCAGGGCCACCCAAGAGAGGCAACCACGAGCAGCAAAACCAGCGCGGGACAGAAAAATACCGGGAAGCCCGGAAAAAAACGGACCCCCGAGAGACGAAGTGACGGCCGAAAAAAGAGAACGCCCCGGCCAAAAGGCCGAAGGAAGACAGAGAAGGCACGGAACCAGACTGCACGGAGCCAACAGCATCAGCCAACAGGCCCCAGAGAGACAGTCGAAGGCCGGTCAAGGAAAACACACCAAGACCGCCCACAGAGAGCCAAAGGCGAGAGGGGAGCAGTACAACACCGCCTGGGTGACCCACCCAGAAGGAAGCAACACCTACCACAAGAAATCAGGCAGGCACAGGGCAAAAAACAGCCCAGGTCCGCCTACCCACCGAAGGGCGGAAGGGACCAGGCCCAAGGCCAAGTCAGCAGACGGAAGGAAAAAATGCACTGAAGGAAACCCCAAACAAGAGCAACCGAGAAGCGCAGTGACCCAAGACTGCCCACAGACCCAGGGCTGGGCGGCCAGCATCCCCGGGCACCCACAAGGGGAAGCCGGGGCAGAAAAGAAAACCTGCACCCATGGAGGCAGAACAAGAGCCGATCTGGCCGGAGCCAGGAGAAAACAACTCAAGGAGAAAAAATAATAATAATGTTCACCCCACAAAAATGAATAAAGGCACCACATAGGACACCCTCGAAAATACAGGCAGGCCAACGGCCAGTGTAAGCCGGAACTACCAGAGGTACAAGACAAACCAATGAGCCACAGCACAGCGGAGGAAGGACAGCACAACAGCGCCAAGACAACCCGGGCGAACCCCGCAAGCACCCCAGAGAAAGACAGCCCAGGAGGGCAACAGAAAGCCCCCACAGGGTCGGAGCCAAGGAACGTGTGACAGCAACGCGAACAACCAAGCCAAGCCGATGGAAGGGAAGGTCCCCAGGAACCGGGAAGGGGGAAGAACAGAAAAAACCACAGGGGCAAGAAGGAAATGCGAAGCACAAGACACGGATCCCACCAGAAAGACACCCCTCAAGGTGCAAACCAGTCCAGATCCGGCAACCACCCAGAGCAGATGAGAACAGAGGCACACATAGCAAGAACGGCCATGGGGCCCCGGAATACCAAGAGAAATCCGGAGAGCAGAACTCCGCCCATGTAGCCCGACGGACGACCGAGCCAAACCCCATGGTGGCACGAGGCCAAACAGGAAGGCGCAGAACAAAGAAAAATAGGGCAGCAGCCGCCACCCAGAAGAAAAAAATACACCAAAACCACCGCCAAAGCCGGAAAGGCCAGACCGGCCCAAAGGCCAGAGACCTGCCGGCGGAGGAAAATGGCCAGAATAGGCAAGCACCCAACCAGGCACCAACCAGGCCCGACCATGTAGTGTAGTATCCAAGGGCCCACCCGGAACCCCCAGAGGATGCCAGTCCAGGACAGACGCAGCAACACCACGGAGAGCCTCCCACAGGACAAACACCAAGAACCCAGAAGGGAAGGGAAGGAAACGAAACAGGGACAAAGACAGCAAGCACAAGGAAGCCATGGCCCAGCGACACAACCCACAACAGGACAGGAAGATAAATCTCAGCCCAAAAAGGACGAAAACCAAGCCCATCTTAAAATGGAACGCTTCACGAATTTGCATGTCATCCTTGTGCAGGGGCCATGCTAATCCTCTCTGTATCGTTCCAATATTTGTATATGTGCTGCCGAAGCGAGCACCCGCACCAAGATGGTCAATGAGGCAGAGCTGGCAACGAAATATACCAACAACCACACGTAAAGCGCACAACCACCCGGAAGGGAGTCAAGGCGCAGGGGGCCGTCACGGAAACTGAGCAAGTCACATAGGCAAAAAAAAATTAAACAGTACAGGACACCCCGACAGGATGCAAACCCATTGTCGACGGAGAGCCGGTAACCCCAGAATCAACACAGAGTCAAATGCCTACGGACACTGGAAGCACACAGCGAACCAGTGGAAAAAAAAACAGACACAAGGAACAACAGATGCCTATTGCCACCCAACGTAACACAGCACATGGAAGCCAACAACTCCCATCCAGGGACCAACCAGGACCATGTGCAACTACTGAGATAGGACAAAATCAGGTGCCTACAGGGAGGTATGGCCGCAGGCCCATTGACCCAGAAAAGGACGATGGAGCCGCCGAGTGCAAAATCAGGGAACATTCACAGAGTGCCGGAGTGGACACAATAATCCAGTGAGCCATCAAGCAAGAGCATAAGCATAACGAGCCAGAGCATGCGTCCGGAAGACCAGGAGCGAACCAGTTCAGAGGGAAACCCGAACAGCTGGAAGAGGAGCGCCGATGACCCATAACAATACAAGGGAGACCGTCCAAAGAAAGGCAACCTGCGAAAACATGGAGGGAAACCGGGATGCCAAACCGGGAGCCAAATATAAAACCTGAACATCCGAACTCCACATGGTAGCCGTACGCTCCCAGAAATGTCACCATGCTAATAAACAACACAGGATATAACGACGGCACGGGACGGCCCTCGTAGGAATCGTCGTACTGTGAGAGCCTATGCCACCCGAGGCTCAAGACTTACCAGAGTGCCACAGCACCTTGGACCCTGCCAAAAAACACAAGACACACCACAGAGCAACAGCTACATGGAGAGTGAATAAAGCACAGGACAGACATAAATAAATGTCGAACACCCCGGAAATGGTGCCGGAAGAAAACCAGACCCGAAGCCCCCACAGAATCACGGGTATACAGGCAAGCACCCACCTTCACCTGTAACAGACCCTCGACGAGCCTGGAAGGTACAAGACGGAAGATGTCAAATGAGAAACAAAGAATATCTGCAGGAGAAACAAGCCATAAAGCGGGAAGGCAAGGGGATACCTGGCAGAGCCCATAACTGCACCCAACAAAGCAGGCCATTGAAAATGACCGTGCTAACCTGCTGAATAAACAGTAAAAGCGAAATGAATCACCAAAATCGTGTCAGCCGGGGTCCGAACAGTGAAACCTGCAGCCCGGAACCAGGCACCCCAGCCACTGAGCCACAACCATTCCACCGCAGATGCAGATCCAAGAGAGAGGCTGAATAAAGCACCGGACAGTGGAGAACATGGCACAGTCACGAACGCCGAACGCGAATCAGCATTGACCACACGAGGCGTAGTGAAACAAAATAAAAAAATCAGGGCATATGTGCATTACATGAACTTGCAATGACACCCGCGTGTAAAAATGTACTACAGCCGATTCCAAGACCTAATTTGTCAGAAGCATGGAACCTCACAACTGTGCCGAAACCTAGGATTGAACCCGGGACCATTTGAACTACAGCCCAACGCTCTCCCAACTGAGCTATTTCACCCCGCTTCCGACAGCAGAGGCCAGACACTGAAAGTAGAGTGAGCCCTCAGGAGAAACAGCAAACCAGCCAAGCAAAAAGGAGGACAGAATCCCTAGCAAGGGCTGTAATTACACAGAGTAGAAACACTGACACGTATAGAAAAGGAACCATGAAAAAAAACTCAGCAGCCCCAGGCGAGGTAGAAACACACTCACGGGAGTACACTGACCAACCGCAACCCGCCCGGGCAACGGCAGCAACCAGCTGGAGGAAGCCGACCCGGCCAAACCCGAAGGAAGCCGAAGGCATCTGGCCCCGCCCCCGGACCGGGGCGAGGGAAGCATGGGGAAACGGAGGACGAAGCAGCACCCGGCCGCGCCCCTGACCCCCAAACACCAAAAGAAACAGACGGGAGAAGAAATGAGCCCGGCCTCCCCAACGGAACGCAGCCGGAGGCAGTTCCAAGGAAAAAACGCCAACCCCCGCCCCCCAGGCAGCGCCGAGGATGGCAGGAAGTGAGTTAAACACACCCCGAGGGCAAGCAAGTACAACTCCCGGCGCCGGTGAGGGAACCGCACTCCACGGACTTGCCAAGACACACCATAGACGGCAAAGCACGCACATAGCCGCGCCTCCAACCCCTATGAAGGATCCCCAGAAGCGGGCGTGCCGACAAACATAAGCCCAGCCTAGAGTGCGGCACTTGCACATTAAAAAGACACGCTAAACGTATGGCAGGCACTGGGGAGAACAAGTAATATCAACACAGGATGAGCCGTTATCAAAGACGGCAGCTCCGACCGCCATGCCAATCCGTCTCCTACAATGTTCCAGCCAAGCCAACAATGTAGGGACACAGGGATCCAAACCCGCAAACACGAGGCAAACATCCCCTCAGCGGATGGAAACAATCCACAGCATGACAGTGCAAGGCGAGGGGAGAAGGGCACAAGCAGAGACCCAAACCCTGCCCGCCCCCCCTATTGACCCCTGGCCCGCTAAAGCAGAGTCTAACCGGGCCCAAAATGAGACGGGGGGAAGGAAGGGGGGGAGTCCAAAAGCACCAGAGTCCGCTAGCGCAGGACCACCAGCCAAGGACCCAAGCTCCTGCTACAGCAGAAACCACTTACCTGAAGACGCATCTGTAGAGAATGATGCGCAGAACTAAAAAAACAGGCTGATGGGTTGGGCCGGCCCGCCTCTTATAGAGGTCAGGTGGTAATGGGTCGGCCATCTTGGGAAGGGATGGGAGGCATGGGAGGCTGACTCTTTTTTTGCTTTGGAGGGTTCTGGTGTGGAGCTGAAGCTCACTTTGTATATCATGTGGCGAGGAAGACTAAGGAGGAGGTAATAAGGCCTTATGGCATTCCCCCTGCATTAAGGATATTGACAATATGATGCCTCTCAAGTGACAAAAGGATGAACATTGTATAATTATCAACGAAAAAACTTTGGAGTACATGAGAATAAAGACTGATAAAAATTGGCATAACCTTGTGGTATCTGTGTTAAAATACGCAGGAATACGCTGTGCATCCGGCATTGGGGTGAAATGTCGCCCCAATTTATTGAATGTGTTCACTTGGGGCAGACCATGTTCCCAGGCTTGCACGCGAAAGGATTAAAAATGAATTAACGTCTTAAACAAAAAAGGATGAAAAGACGTGTGCAGTCACCTTCTTTTTGGAATATATCATTGACTGCCTCCTTGGACAAGTTGCACCCATTGATTACAGCAAAGAACTTCAGAAAGTCTTAACAATTACGACGTTGTCAAAAGAGACCATTGAGAAGAACATTTTCCTTAGAAACGATTTTGACGATCTACGTTTGAAACACGATGGTAGACTGTGGTTTACTTGATGCATTATTCAAGCATTTGTAATTTACGAGTTAGCAAATCCACTATTAACTTAGTCAGATAAATTGTGAAAATCACTAAATGCAGGCCAATTGAAGTTATGGATGACATCTAGGGGTGGGCGGGGAACTTAATTACGATACTAATGAGATTAGATGAACATCGTTTTGGGTAATGACATATAAAAAAGGTTTGCTTTACTTTACATTGAAGCGTGAAATAAGGGAAACGAAGTGGGTTATGGGATTCGTAGTACTACAGATCGAAGTAGTTTATGCAAATGGGTGACCTTAAAGGGCGGTGCTAAATGAAACGTGGTAAGTGAGTGTTACATAGAACAACAGTATTTAGTTTTCAACACGCAGAAATTTCTAATAAGGGAGCTCATGTAAAGATTTGATTCAAGGTACTAGTATAAAGTAGGAAACATGTTTGTAGACGCAGCGCGTAGTGAAAGAAACATGGGCCTTATTTATGAAGGACTTGCGCCACTTTTACGTGACTTTTAAAATGGGAAAAAGACACGCACGGGTGGCGCAAGGCCTTCATAAATAAGGCCCCTGGTATTTGGCAATCAGCAGAGAAAGGTTACAGACATGGGTGGGAAAACATCTAAGGCCTTGAAAACACAGCACATAAAAAGAATGTAGCATTTGGATGGTTATTAGCTTGGCAGGAAGGTGACTTCCACAATGGATTTTGAAGCTACTGGAGTGAAAATGACGATTCTTTGTTTGGTAACAACCAGAGTTGACAGTGGGTTTTCGTACATATGATAAAGGGAATTGAGTAGTGAGGTTAAACATGAGGGAGCAAGTAACATAGGAAAGGATGTTTTGGAAAAGGTGGGGCGCGAGTATCGTCTTAGCAGTAGCGAAACGCTACGTTCTTAGCAGGAATAGGCTGATTGCAGGGTGAACTGTTTGGTTTAAAAATGGCTTTTTGATATTTAAGTGCAGTAATCTGTATAATTAAGCAGTTAAAATACACAGCCTAACAGCAATGTTTTGAATTTATAGAGTACCCCTGACGAAGGGCCAGGAAAAGGCCCGAAATGCATTGGGTATTAAGGATGAACCAATGAGGAATACGTATGTTTACTCCATGCTTCGGAATAAGTCCTGATGGCATTTCCCCTGCATTCAGGATATTGACAATTTATGAGGCCTCTCAAGTGACAAAAGGATGAACATTTTATAATGATCAATGAAAAAACTTTGGATTACATGAGAATAAAGACTGATAAAAATTGGCAAAATCTTGTGGTATCTGTGTTAAAAAACGCAGGAATATGCTGTGCGTCCGGCATTGGGGCGAGATGTCGGCCCATTTTTATTAATGTGTTCACTCAACTCCAAACGCCTTAAATATCAGAGTGTGTTCTATACAGATGGTTGTACAATGGTACAATGCTGGTAAATACATTGCATGCCTTTGCCTCTCACTTTTTAACACGCATGTTTTTATGGCGATTATGAATTTACATTGCATGCCAATACCAGGCAATGTTTTTAGATTTAAAAACAACACATTTTAGGGGGGGAGAACCCCCAAATTACCTTAAGTGCGTGGTATTGGCATGCAATGTAAGTGCATAATCACGGTAAAAATATGCGTGCCACAAAATCTGAGGTAAAGGCATGTGATGTATTTACCTCGCTTTAAAGGCTGTTTCCCTATACAGACGTCTCTGCTAATAAAGTGGTAGGAACAAGATATAAGTACTCTGCAGCCTGCATGGCAGTGCAAGGTGTAGTGAAAGATGGTGATTTCCATCTTCAGCACATGCACACTAAAATCTTAGTTGAAAGCACTATGCAACATGCAGTAATTCATGACCTGATACTTGCGTTAAAGAAGGCTTATCAGTCAGTTCCCAAAATACTTGTGTCTGATCCATCCTTCTGTATGCAAGGATACAATGTAGATTTGAAACATTGGCATCTGAATGGATTCAAAGGGGAAAATGATTAAGAATAAACCGCTCTGGGGAAAGGTAGTTTCTTACAAGATAAGCTTTCATTGGTTCCTGTGACGCACACTTTGGGTCATCAGTGTGATGGGTTTCATGTCAAAGGAAACTATGTAGCTGACTTAGCTGCCAAGGCTGCAATACCGACTGCCCGAGTAACAGTCCTAACCAGATCTCAGATGAAGATTGACACATATATATTAACAGCAATTCTGGCAACCAAGAATGGTAGGAAACCTCTCGCTGGCTTTCCCCCTAAGTATACTTAGACCGTTAGTTCAGATAACACTCCTGTGGATACTATACCAAGAGTGGGAGACAGGATAATTTCAAATAGGCTGCCCATATGTATCTTAATCAGAGCAGCACTTGAAGGACTGGCATCTGCAAATACTGGCATTAATGCAACTGTAGCAATGCTACAGCAGCTCTACTGATTGCCCTGTTTACATAAACAGACTAGAGATTATATTAGACAATGCATTATTGGTCAACAGATCAAACCTTCTACTGTTAGAAGATCCCCACTATCATCCTTCACAGTCTCTAATATTCCATTCAGGTTGATTTATTTAGACCATATTGGTCCAATAAATTCTGTTAACCAGTGTAAGTACATATTAGCAGCAATTGATCCTGGTTCTTGATTCTTATGCATGTGGGCACAGAGAAATGCTAGTGCTCGAGCAGTCATCAAGGATTTGAGTATCTGGTAGCAATGGGAACAGTTCATTCAAAAATTCAGATAATGGTCCTGTGCTTGCCTCCAAGGCTTTCAGGGATACTATTTAGTCAGAAGAAAAATTCCGCTCAGTTTGTAAACATAGACTTAAACACAATCAACACTCTCATTCCGGTTTCCTTTCATATATCATGTGCACCCCCGATAGCATTAAGATACAGGCTCCACACATATATTTTTCATATAAAATTATCTTCACCCTTTATTTCTACATCAAATTTCATTTAAAATCAAGCATAAGATCATTTGTCATAACATAATAGTAAAAAAATTAATAAAACTCATTTCTTCTAAATACATTCCAAAAAGGAGGGGCCCTGCTTTACAATAGAAAAGAATACATCTAAGAAACATATAACATATAGGTGTAAATTGGGAGAATACAGTCACCAATCTTCTTGGGTCATTGTTCGCAACACATATCCATTGTATTCTTTTCTCAATGACTTCCAGATTTGGTATCAAACAATGAACCATCGCGTTTCAGTGGAAACCCAGATCATTAGGCCACCTTCATCAGGACAAGTTCATTCCTCCCACATGTTTACTAAAAGTACATTCGCCTAAACCATAAACCATAGAATCATGATTAATTCCTTCAAATTAATTCACATTTTTTACAATTCAATTAATAAACACAAGAGGGAATTATCCAAGCATTATTACATTAT
Organism: Lissotriton vulgaris; assembly: GCF_964263255.1. NCBI lineage: Eukaryota > Metazoa > Chordata > Amphibia > Caudata > Salamandridae > Lissotriton > Lissotriton vulgaris. The sequence continues at coordinate 477,706,105 of NC_141698.1, read as the reverse complement.
CCTCTAACAAACCCCATATGTTCTAACTTTATAATTTGTGTAGGAGAACTATCTTAATGCTTCGAGAATATCTAAACGTTCACTACTCTTCCATCACATTCACCAATTCATATGTTATGTCTGGAAGTATGACATTACAACGCATGCTTTTACCACGCATGCTGTTACAACACAGTTTTTACAACGCATGCTGTTACAACGCATAGCGCTTTGGGGTGCTGGATAGTGAATAGTTTAATTTACTATTCCAACTCCAGTCTCCGTGCATAGTAGGGAAGGTGTTGGATAGTAAATTAAAACTATTCCCTATCCTAGAGCGCCCCCCACTGCAATGCGTTGTAATGGTTTTCGTTGTAAAACCTGTGTTGTAAAAGCACTGCGTTGTAAAAGTTTTGTTGTAAAGGATGTTCCCATTATGTTTGTATTGATGTTATAATTTCATTGAGAGTTAACTGAGTTCCTAGAACCCAATTCATGATTTGCAGGGTTGTCCCCAGCCTCCCCGTATATATCATATTCTGGGTAGGTCATAGATATTTCCATAATTAAACTCAGTCCTACCCCTTTTACAGGATTGCTGCTAATTCGTGCCAGCATAACCTCTTCATAAATATTTGGAAGCGATTTGACTAGTCCCTCTCGCATCATGCAGCATTAGGAAATTGACTGCTAATGGTGAAGTTTAAGTACATTTGTTTAGTTAACGTTCTGTTCATGCTGCATTTACCAGCATACACTTCTTTTAAAGTATTTCAAGATCGGATGTCAGTACATGAGACGTCTCATGCTGTTATTACCTGAACACCTCATGTCTATGATTGTCATACATAGAATGTTGAATGTGCACTCCATGATACAAAGCAGTCCAGAGATCCAGCTGAAACGGAACAGTGAGAAATCTTGGTAAAGATGGAGAAGTAGGAGGTTCTCGATAATTTGCTGAGCAGTACCCCCTTAAGAGTGCTAGGAACCCAGACTAAGATTGTGGCAAAAACCATCCCTAGAGAAATACAGATGATATTAAATGTATTGAACCTGTCACCTACCATGATTCATGAAATAATCTGGAAGGCAAATAAACCTTTCCCCATACCAAAAAAATCAAAAATGGGTAGAGGAGTTGTGTTAGTAGTAGTGGAGTCGAATAGTTGGAGGGATAGGAGTTTGTGAGAGGCAATCCTAAATAAAAAACAATATCTGCTAGTGGAAAAGCATTTTTGTCCAAAGCTTTGCCTACCACTACCCTCACAGGAAGAGGGCCCTACTAGAGGTTCTATGAGAAATGACGTCAAGAGAGTTTACAGCTGCAGGGGGTTTTACTGTCTGTCTCAGGATTGACCACGGGGGAAAGAGGTTTACCTTCTCACAGGTTAACTCTCTAAAGGCATTTTAAGGGAGTTTAGGGTCAGGGTCATGACTTTATGTGCCTCACTACAAGCGAACATTGTGGTTCTGGTCCGAATACATTGGATGTGCTTTGAAGTTCTGAATGTGCCCTACGTTTGGAGTGTTACTTGGTCCTGCCAAAAGCCTGGAGATGCGTCTTAGAGGGATGAGAGAGGGCACCTGGCGAACTTCAGCTTTGCTTTTCTGTTTCTTATCGCTCTGCTCTACCTTTCACTTGAAGAGGCTTGAGTGAGCCACACTGAATACTATGGTGATCGGTGTTCCTGAGACTTATTCGCTTAGAACTACCTTGTATGTGCCTAATTTGTTATCCTTTATTTTGTTGGACTTGAGTTTTGGCATTGAATTTGGTATGTCCGGAAATGGGCCACTGTGACCCGTGGGTTTGTTTTTTACATGCAAATACATGCATTAAAATATGTATTTGTTTGGAATGCCCAACAGTCACATTTAATTTGGGGTGACATATAGAGCAAATTAAGACCTTCAAGGGGATAGTGTAGGGTAAGTTTCACCTTAGAGTGTCAAGGATTTTACACTCAAGTTGTACATATCAAGGCAATGAACTGGGGGTTTTGTTTGTATCCTAGAGTGTGTGGATGTGATTCAGTTTCCATATGCGCTATACAAAAAGACAATTAAATGTTTTTTGGAATGACCCAACCAATCAGACCTACATCATCACCACTAGCTGCTACTATGAGAAATAATGATAACAGACAGATTACCAATGCCAGGAGTAGGCAGATCCACTCGTGTAGACAAGCCTAACGTGTGCCGTATGAGAGGAGGGATGATGGAAAGCATCTGCTAAAAAAGTTTTTTTTTGTTCTCTACTACAATACAAAATAGTCCCTGGAACTAGATCTAAAAGCCCTGTGCCTCTCTCTGTGATGGTCAGCCCTCGCCTGTGTACGCATATGTGCCTCCCCCCTAGAAAAAAAAACTTGCAGGTAAAAAATTGGAGCCTTCATGTGTTCAATGCTACTTTAGAAAAAATAAGGTTTTTCTCAGTAAAAGAGCCCATATCAAATAAATATGCATATAAGATATGTGAGTGTAGTGAAAAAAAGACTTTGGTGTTTTGGACCATGTCTTACTTTTAAATTTTCAGCCATGTTTTTGTGTAATGCATTTTGATGTGTTACACATATAAATGCAATTTCAAAACATAAAACATTTTGTGCACTTTCTTACTTTTTCTTTAAAGAGAAAAATCCTTCTAACATGCTTCTGTTCTAAACTCTGTGTCCCTCTTCTAATTAAATTCTAAGAAGATCTTGTCTTTTGTTACAGTCCCTAATGCATATTTGTGACTGAGTCGGGAAAGTGATCACATCCCTTTCATTCCTGGCTATTCTTCAACCTTACATGGAGAGCCCAAGATTCTTATGGCCCTTTTGTAACTGAAAAAGTATATATATTCTGTCTGGCAAATGTATTCACCCAATTCCACATTCATCATACCTTCAGTCATGCTCAAATTTAACCCCACATATATGTATGTGTCTGTATATATATCTGTATTCACTGAAAAAACATAGGTTTTAAGGAAAGTTATAGTTAGGTGGACATTTCACTCTTTCAAAACCAACAAAATTCCCCTAGTTCAGCTAACTATAACTCGCACCCCCGCAATGCACTGCTGATGACGTCACTTATTACATCACTAATGACATGGTCAGTGACATCACTGATGACATCTCAAATGACATCACTGATGACATCATTCAGCGACTGTGTGTTTCAGTAATGTTTAAATATGTTTCACAAATATAGGCCAAGGTGTATTAAAAAATTAGTGGGTGTTTAAGTGTCTGAATGGATGATTTAGTAGGTGCGTGACTGACTCTTTAGGTGAGTGATTAAAAGTATATTACTGAATGCATGGGTTAGTGACTAAACTGTGTGAATGTCTGTATCCATCTGTCTGTTGGTGTGTAAGCAGCTACATGGGTTTGTGAATAGCTACATGAGTGTCTATATGGGTTATTGATTGGTTGTCTGAGTATCTGTATGGGTGCCTGAATGTTTGTGTGGGTGGGGTGTGTGTGACTCTGTGCATAGATTTGGGAGTGGGTGATTCACTGGGTGCATGGTTTAAAGAGTGCATCTGTGATGGACTGTATGGGTGGGTGAGTGTGTGTATGGGTGTATTAGTGAGTGAATGTATATCTCATGTATATCTCAGTAGTACACGTGTGAGTAACTACATATGTGAAAGGCAGTATATATGTGTGTTGGAGTATATAAATGGCTATAAGTGAGAGTGTGTGATGGTTACAGTGGCTGTATGGATGAGTGTGTGCTTGTATCAGTAATTGTATAAGAGTCTAAAATTGTGCTAGTATTTGTAGGAGTGATTGAGCTGGTGTGTATATAACAGTATAGGTGAGTAAATGGCAGTGTGATTAATTATTTCATGACTGACTAGGTGTGTGAGTACCTCTATTGATGAGTGGTGGTGTGTGAGTGTCTATATAGGTGTCTGAGTGCATATGATAGTCCTGTACTGAGTGACCATAAGTATAAGTGACAATACGGTTGAGTGAGTGGATGTGTGTGTAAACCTAAGCATCAGTGAGTGTGTATGTAGTTATTGGTGTTGGAGTGCCTATGGTTTTGAGAATGGCACTCTGAAATTTAGAGTGGGTGTATCAAAGGTTATATTAGGTTGTGAGAAGATGCACCAAATTATCATATGGATGATGTCATCAGTGATGTCATTTGAGATGTCATCAGTGATGTCACTGACCATGTCATCAGTGATGTAATATGTGACGTCATCAGTAGTGCATTGCGGGGGTGTGAGTTATAGTTAGCTGAACTAACTATAATGGGAGAATTTCTATGGTTTTGTATGAGTGAAATGTCCAACTAACTATAACTTTCCCTAAAACCTATGGTTTTATCAGTGAATTTCTAAGGTTTTTTAAATACTAATTTCTAACTATAACGTGCCTGAAACCTATGTTTTTTTCCAGTGAATTTCAAAAGTTTTTTAAATGCTAATTTCAACTATAACGTGCCTTAAACCTATGGTTTTTTCAGTGAATTTCAAAGATGTTTCAAATGCTAGTTTCTAACTATGCCTACAGAGGTAGGACATGTGAAGAAAGAAAAAAAACGCACAGAAAGAAGCAAAAGAAATGCAGAAAGAAGCAACAGAAGTCCACAAAGACGAATAAAAGTGCAGGAAGAAGCAAGACATGTGCAGAAAGATCCAACAGAGGAACAGAAAGAGGCCTTGTTGCAAAATCATCCTGTGCCCACAACTTTTTTCAGACGGCTACTGGTGGTAACTGACTCTGACTAACCAGGCCTAGAGCCAATGCTATGCTAAAAGACACTTAGAATACAGTAAAAACACCTACATACACTAGGGAACACTATGCGTTGGAGTATGCCAGTGATTAGCATGACCTCCTCTGTAAGGCCCTAGTACATATTAGGGCAGGGGGATTAAAACTACCACTAAGTCAGTGGTGCAGAAAGGCCCTGCCCCCTCCCTTCACCACTGTGCAAATGCACCATGTGGCCCGTTTTAAGTTGGGGGATTAAGTCCCCTTGAATCCTGAGGGTCCCTGGGGTCCAACTAGCTCACCAGGTTCCTCCAGTAAGCGACACACAGCTGCGTTGCAGAGATGTGTAAAACGGTGCTAGGCCTGGACCACCTCTCTGCAACGCAGGCCTCTGGCAGTTACTAGAGGTACCAGGTGGGCTAGTTGGCCCCCAGGAGCCCTCAGGATTGAAGGGGAATTAATTCCCCAACTTAAAATGCCCACAGTGCGTGTTTGCACACATGTCACCTTAGGCCCCATCCCTCTTTACCACTGTGCAAGCATGCCCCGTGGCACATTTTAAGGCGGGGATTAAGTCCCCTTCAATCCTGAGGGTCCCTGCGGTCCAACTAACCCACCAGGTGCCTCCAGTAAGCCCCACAGAGCTGCATTGCAGAGAGGTGTAAAAAAGGGGTGTGGCCTGGACCACCTCTCTGCAACGCAGGCCTCTGGTGCTTTTTGGAGGTACCTGATGGGCTAGTTGGCCCCTAGAAGCCCTCAGGATTGAAGGGGAATTCATTCCCCAACTTAAAATGCCCACAGGGCGTGTTTGCACACATGTCACCTCAGGCCCCACCCCCTCCCTTAACCACTATGCAAACATGCCCCGTGGCACGTTTTAAGGCGGGGGATAAAGTCCCCTTCAATTCTGAGGGTCCCTTCGGTCCAACTAGCCCACCAGGTACCTCCAGTAAGCCCCACAGAGCTGCATTGCAGAGAGGTGTAAAAAGGGATGTGGCCTGGACCACCTCTCTGCAACGCAGGCCTCTGGCAGTTACTAGAGGTACCTGGTGGGCTAGTTGGCCCCCAGGTGCACTCAGGATTGAAGGGGAATTAATTCCCCAACTTAAAATGTGCCACAGGGCCTGTTTGCACACATGTCACCTCAGGTCTCTCCCCCTCCCTTCACCACTATGCAAACGCGCCTCGTGGCGCGTTTTAAGTTGGGAAATTGAGTCCCATTGAATCCTGAGGGACCCTGGGGTCCAACTAACCCACTAGATACCTCCAGTAAGGGCCAGAGAGCTGCATTACAGAGAGGTGTAAAAAGGGGCGTGGCCTGGACCACCTCCCTGCAACGCAGGCCTCTGACGCTTTTTGAAGGTACCTGATGGGCTAGTTTGCCCCCAGGCGCCCTCCGCATTGAAGGTGAATTAATTCCCCAATTTAAAATGCACCACAGGGCGTGTTTGCACACATGTCACTTCAGGTCCCGTCCCCTCCCTTCACCACTGTGCAAACTCGCCCCGTGGCACGTTTTAAGATGGGGTTAATGTCCCCTTGAATCCTAAGGGTCCCTGGGGTCCAACTATGCCACCAGGTACCTCCAGTAAGGGCCGCAGAGCTGCGTTGCAGAGAGGTCTAAAAAGGGGCGTGGCCTGGACCACCCCTCTGCAACGCAGGCCTCTGGCGCTTTCTGGAGGTACCTGATGGGCTAGTTGGTCCACAGGGACCCCCAGTATTGACAGGGAATTAATTCCCCAACTTAAAATGCGCCACAGGGCGCGTTTGCAGAGTGTTGCTTGGAGGGGCTGGCCTATGCACAATCACGTTTATTTATTTATTTTATTTTTTTGCAAGGGGGGCTGTGTGGCCCCCTTCTTTTTACTTTTTTGGGGCCCTGGAGACCCCATCCCCCAGGGCCTGACCCCCAATTTTAAACAACAAGAAAATGTATTAACGGGAAGGGGGCCGCGTGGGCCTCGGGACCCCATGCCCCGGGCATGGCCATATTTTTTTTTATTACTATGGAGGGGGCTGCGTGGACCCCCCTCCTCGGGCCATTTATGGACCCGGGGACCCCATCCCCCGGGGCCGGCCTTTGCGTTATTTTTAAAAAAAATGATTATTGGGGAGGTGGGCTGCGTGGCCCCCCTCTCTGGCCACTTCTGGCACCGGGGACTCCATCCCCCGGGGCCTGGTCACCTTGTTGGGGACCGTGCGGGGAGCCTCAATTCCCCCACAGTCCTTGCCGGCTCCCCGCATCCTGCGGGAGCCGGCATTGCTTTTCCACACGGGGAGCTGCTGACATGCAGCTCCCCTTGTCGAAAAGCAATCTGGTTTGGTTTTTGGAAGAGAGAGCAGGAAACCTGCTCTCTCTTCCAAAATCCAAACCAGAGTTTCCAATGACAGGGCCGGAGCAGCGAGGCTCCCACCCTGTCATTGCAAACAGCAGTGTTCCGGGTGTGGGCACCCCGGGACACTGCAGGAGCCGGCCCTGGGGGATGGTGGTCCCCGGTCCATCACATGCTCCAGGAGGGGGACAGCGCGCCCCCCCTCCCATTACATTGTCTAAGCCCCGGGGAGGTGGTGGTCCCCGTGGCTCGGGGGTCCATAACGTACCCTCGAATTTACATAATTAGTGCCCTGGGGAGGTGGCAGTCTCCAGGGCATGTGGAGGGCTCGAGCCCCCCACACAGGAATATGCATATATTTTTTTAAAGCCCAGGGAGTGGTGGTCCCCGGGGAAGTGGGGGGCCCTAACCCACCCTGCCAAATAATTAATAAAAGCTACAGGGTGCCAGTCCCACATATAAAAAATAAAGCCCTTGTGTGGCGGTCTATGGGGCTGCGGGGGGACGTGAGCCCTGCAGATATTTACTGAATGCCCCAGGGGTGTGGCTGCGGAGGCCTGCCTGGGCCCCGCAATTTCAATTTTACATGCCCCCGGGACTTGGCGAACCCGGGGGCTAAATAATCCTGTGCTTCCTTTTTTTAAATTTTCATCTGAAAATCGCGCTGGGTACGCAAATCTCAACAATTTCTTTTTTTTTAAATGCTTTTTTTGTCCCTGGGGATCCTTGTGGGACCCCCTGAGCTGGCCTAGGGGGTCAGGGTGTTTCTACCCTGCCCCCTTTTCTTGTTTTACCCCTTTGTTTTTCTGTTTTCTTGTGGCTCTGTTCTACCGAGGCAAAAGATGGCTGCCAACACTTCCTGGTTTGAAGTGTTGACAGCCAATTAGCATGAAGTTGGTGATCGAGAGAGTGTGCGGATCCACCGCGCCTCTATATATCGGTTTTTTTAAATGTATTTCCTTGGCAACTACTGAACGCTTTTACACCATTTAAGAAAAAGAGTTCTTTCTCAGGCAAGGGCTACCTTCATGTCAAATTTGGTGTAATTCCGTTGAGCAGTTTGAGCTGTAGCCATGTCTAAAGTTTGCTATAGGAAATGCATTTTTTGACCACTTTTTAAAAAATTTCTCAGGAACTACTTAACGGATTTACACCATTTAACAGAAAGAGTTCTTTCTGAACCAAGGGCTACCTTTTTGCCAAATTTGGTGTAATTCTGTTCAGCAGTTCGGGCTATAGCCATGTCTAAAGTTTCCTATGGGAATTAACATGGAGAAAACATGTTTTTCGGCCCCCGCTTGCCGAATCACCCCAAAACTTTCAAGATGTGAGCGGACCAGAGCGGGCCATCGGTTTGAAAAATTTGTGAAGATTCTTCAACCAGCGCCAAAGTAATTGGGAAAAGAAAAAATTTGTTTCCTATAGATAATAGGTCCTAACTATAACTACTTAATGGCGATAGCCAGTAGGGAATTTTTATATCAAGGCAGGACAGGGATCGTCGAAACGCATTTGGTTTGCACGAGCACAGCCATGCACTTTTGAAATCTGAAAAAATAAAAAAAGACCTGCAACTGAAGTAATCTGAGAGTCAGTTTCTCCGTGGTATAGCTGATCAGCTGTGTGGAGTTTGGAATTGGAGATATGGTTTTGTACGAGTGAAATGCCCAGCTAACTATAACACCCCTAAAACCTATGGTTTTTTCAGTGAATTTCTAAGGTTTTTAAATGCTAATTCCTAACTATAACATGTCTGAAACCTATGTTTTTTTCTGTGAATTTCATAGGTTTTTTAAATGCTAATTCCTAACTATAACATGTCTGAAACCTATGTTTTTTTCAGTGAATTTCAAAGCTATTTTCAATGACAATTTTTAAATGTATGAAATGTTATATTTATTTTTTTGATACTGATTTACTACATTTTTTTAAACTATTTATTTTTAGATATTTTATTTTTTTAATTACATTTCATATTTTTATTATAAATTGAAAAAAAATGTTTTAAAAAATATTGAAATTCTAATATTTTTTATTTTTATTTTATATTTTTTAAAATATATTTATATTATTTTCTTTATTGTTATATTTCTTTCTATTATTTTTTGGGAATCACGCACCCATAGCATACCTTTCTCGATCACTGCGCGAAACCTATCTGACATATTAGGATTGTTGTGTAGGATCCGCGTAGGGTGTGCGATGGGCACGTCATCTAATGTAAGTCGATGTAAAGACTTGCGTTGTAATGGCACAGCGTGGTTACATCGTGGTCGTTTTAACGACCGCGATGTAACAGCATTGCGGTGTACTGACCGCGTTGTTAAGGATGTTTCCCACAGTGTGTTATGATCATGACCTTTGTTTTCTTAATGTTTATTTCCATCAGAGTTGCTTTGGAGAAATCAGCTAGCTCATGGATTAGACGTTGCAGTCCTATTCTTGTCTGACTAAGAAAAACAACATCATCTGCATAAGACAGGTGTGTTAAAGGCAATGTGCCTAGCCGTGGCGGGTGTGCGTTGACCCCGTCTAGCCTTGGTGTCAAATCAGCCATGAATAGATTAAACAGGTGCAGGGCCAGGACACAGCCTTGCTTTAACCCTTCATTAGTTGGAATCTTCCTTGTGAGTCTTTCGTCATTGTCAATCTTAACCTGCATCCAGGTATTGGTGTAAAGGTCCATGATTCGATATTAAATTGTATCCGGTAAACCCTGTAGTTTTAATTTCCCAGCTGGAAGTATGCCACAATAGCGGACCAAATTATGCGGAAGGGCTTGTCGAATTTTGTGTCGAGAAGAAGCAAATTATGCAGAGTAATGCAGCACATTCTGTGGCATTATTACTTCACTATGTCGTCATTGTAACAGATACTGCTATGGTCTGTGCAAATGTTTCACCTCTTTGCCGCCACTTTAAGACCTGAATACCTCAATACACAATTAAAATACGCCAAATTAACTTTTATATAGGTCTACCACTCTGCGCGACAAACGTGCTTTTTTAGTAGCTTTTGACCCATTTGAGCTTCACACATTTTTGGGTTGAAATCTGCAAACTGTTTGCAACTCTAGTAAAGCACCTAAAGTGCACAGTAGGTGTTCATCAGCACCATCTGGTCAAAAGCAAAACAAGCTGCTGATCTTGCCTCTGAATAGAATGAAGCAAGTGTGAATTAATCTCTTCAATTAGCACTAGTACCACCTGTCAAGTGCATATTATAAAACAGGATTATTACAGTATTGGTCACCGGTGCAATTATTTACTCTCTGCCTTTTCTTGCTCCTAAAATTGCCCATGTTTATTAGCTGCTCATAACCAGACACCTTCATGGTGGAACTCGATCAGCCAAAACTCAGATTACAGGTTACGAACCACAGCCAGCCCCTCGATCAGGGGAGGGGAGGTGATCCCTTCTGCTGTATCTAAAAGCAATTGTTTCAAGCGGCGATCAAACTACGGGTTTCCTGGCAGTGCCTCTCTGCGATACCACATTAACGCTACACAAAACATTACCCAACAAACATGTCTGAAAAATGCGCGGGAACTGGGAGCTCTGACATGGTCATCTGTTTGTCTTCCAACGTGAGGTATATGGCATCACTTTAAAACGGCTACCCGACTTACATCGGCGTTTAAAATAAAGGAAGTTAAAGCGGTCAGTTAATTGTATTATCTCTCTTCAGAACGAAGGACTGAATGCCCAATAAGAGACGTTCTGCATTCACTGCTCACTGCCCTGTAACCATCAAAATAATTCAGTGTCCAGAGGGCCCAATTCCAACTATACACCACCACCGACATAAGTACCTCAACTCACTTCATGGAGTAGAGCTCAGACCCCAGGTGTCTACGAGCAGGCGCTTTTAATCCCTCCATCCATTAGAATTGTCAACACGTGACTAAGGTCTGTAGTTAGAAGTGGATTTGAAGTGCTGCCTCGCTTAACGGACCCTTTACCTTGCAACTGCCAAACTAACCTCAATTATCACATCTGTAAATGGAAATCACGTAAATGTTTAAAAGTGGTAGGCTGTTCATACTCAAGAAGGGCTACTTAACAAGTCATGCAAACGGGAAGTGGCACAACAGCAATCACTTACAGTTTTACAAAAATATATTTCAATACATATGAAAAGGAAACAAAATGAATTTCATTTTTTCAGCAGTCATATAATGGCAACAGTTTAGAATAAAGTAACGTAAGAATATTTCAATGAGTTTCAACTCCTATAACTATCTGATGTTGACATTGATTCATTCAAAACGACTATGTATGCAGTAAGCATTATACCTTAACATATAAGTATATTTGACAGCTTTTTAAAAAACCTCAATTTATGTAATGCCTCTTTATCACCTTGTGTGCACTCTGTTTAAGTTGCAGCATGACATGGGAGTTTATTTAAGCCTGGGAATGTGGAATTAAAGAGATCTGTGTCTTTTTAAGCTGCGGAGAGATATCGACTTTCCACGTGCTTATAATGGTCGCCTTTGCCTCTCATGTTCACTGCCTATAGCATCCGCTCTCTGGCTATGCCGCCGTGTGTGTGCCCTCTCCCAGCTCCCACGGCTGCATGTCCACTGGTCTCACAGCTTGTACCCCTCACTGAACCTGTCCCTTTCCTCTTTCTGCTTGAACCTCTCACTGTCCCCATTTTGCTCCATTCTCTCACTGTCCTATTTCTGCTCGAACCTCTCATTGCCCCTGTTCTGCCCGAATCTCACACTTTCACTTTTCTTCCAGAACCTGTCATGTTCCCCTTTCTGTTTCAACCTCTCATTGTCCCCGCTGTCCCCACAATACCCCAACAATCACAGAATAACAATTCATGAGAACTGAGTCGTATGATAAGCGTGACATGTAGAAGTAGTACAGACGTGTGAATTAGAATCCTGCTACACACACATAAATTGTGTTAAATGTTGAACAATGTGTGTTCGTAAGCATAGCCAATAGGTCTCAGCTTTGGGACTTTATAAGTGTTTAGCCTTGCAGCCCATTTTTCTGGCTTAAACTTACGTAAATGCGAGAACTATTGCATTGATACTAATGAATGATACCAAAACGCAACAGTATCTCCCCAAAAACTACAGTTTTATCTTGCCACTGCTCCCTCTCTGCTGTTGACGTACATCCTTTTGCACGTCAGTCACCTCTTGTATTTAGCATCATCGGAAAGCTGCAACGCTACACACTTATAAGGTCCCAAAGGCGAGACCTATTGGCTATGCCAATGCTTGTTCTTTTTGCTTGCAATCACAACATTATCTTGTTTTTTTTCCTTCTCTGTACCTTCACTACATATATTCTCATACCTTCTTTTTCGACCTACCGCGCGCTTTTCAAATACAGGATATTGACCTAAATTGGGTGCATACGCTCTTCTTAACCTATTATGCTCCTTTACACAGTTTGCATCTGCAGTAACATTTGTGTTATCAAAATCAATCAAAAACAAACAAGATAAAGTTCTGACTCGGGACAAAGCAACATATGCCATACCCTCTTTAAACACGGTGCTTCCAATGTTCACCAAAGCACTGTCTACACTTAAACCTCGAGATTTATGAATAGTCACTGCATATGCCAGAGAAAGTGGAAACTGTTTTCTACGGACATATAAATCTTTAACAAGCAAAAAACGAACTGAACAACGACCAATTTGTTTTACTTCTTCAATCTGATCAAATTTAATTTTTTTAAATTCAATTTCATCTTTATTCTGATAATTAACAAAATCCACAACTTTGCCCATTGCTCCATTAGCTAAACCTTTTTCTACATCCAAATTACGCCTTAAAATGACCCAACAGTTTATACATCCATATAGATTTTTTTCTAAACCAGCAGTTTTAGATATCGATTTTTCTAAAGAATCCAATTTTGTTTTCAACTTTTCTATCAAAATAAAAGTGATTCCTTCATGCTCTATTTCATCAATGGCTTCCATTTTTATTATTACTTCATTTTACAGCTTAAAAAGTTGTTCATTGAATACAGAACACTCACACAGTGTTGGCATCAAGCAGATTACAGATTTGTTTTCTGCAATTTTCATATATATTTTCTCAGCAACTATATTTTCATTTGGAAACAAATTTGAAAGTAATCGACTCTTCAAAGCTTGTTTGCCAAGTTCAGTCAGTATTCCATTTCTTATATCTTGAAGAATAATTCCATAATCAACATCATTTGCCTGTCGCATATTTGTAATGAGTTCTTTGTATTCAAAATATGACCAAATGTTAACATTTCCAACGCTACCCAAAGACTTTCTAGTGTATTCATGCGCAAGTGTTTTAAATACTGGTTGTCCTTTTACTGGAGTAAGTTGCAGTAGATCTCCAAAAACAATGACATGTTTGCCTCCAAATAAGACATCGTACTCTGTTTTAAGAATTTGCTGCATTCTTAAATGCACAAAAGCCAGCATTAAGTTTGAGACCATGCTTTCCTCATCAATAATCAGAAGTTTCATTTTGTTTAGCACTCTTGAAACTTCATAACATGCTTCTCCAGATAGCTTGTGATATTCCAATTTATTTCATGCTCCACAGGTAGCATAAGTAAACAATGCACTGTAATTCCTTTAATGTTGTGTACTGCCAACCCAGTTAGAGCAGTTACAACACAAGACAAATGTGAGTCCGTTGTTTTCTGTAGATAACTGGTGATTACTTTAATTAAGAAACTTTTTCCTGTTCCAGTTTGTCCACTTACATACATTCCAATAGGTTTAAAGAATGTGCATGTGCATTTTTTCTTTTCATGAAGTAATCCATGGTCAATCTGTTGTCTCACTTGCTGATATATTTCTTTCTGTTCAACATTTAGTTGTTCTTCCAAGTTTGTTAAGTCCATAATATCTTCTTGAGCTTGATGCATTGCTGTTTCCACCTCATTCATGGCGATTGTTGCTTCATTTTCAACAATTGGTTGACCTAGTGGATCCTGACTCAGTGGAGCAGAACTTTGACTGTCTTGTGAACTGCCTCTATCAATCTCAGCTGCAATAGTAGCTTCTTGATCAATTTCATCGTTCAACATTTTCACATAATTTGCAAAAACAGTAAATTCTATGGTATCTTTACAAGCATTAAAGGAATCTTCCTAGCTCTGAAAATCTCCAAGTAATTCCAATTCTGAACGCCACGGTTTGAAGAGTTGCAAAAGTGCTAAATTATAAAATTCTCTTTTATCAGCAGTGTCGCAACTCAGTTTCCTGTGATTAATTAAATTTCCTTTCCTTTGTTTCACCAAACATCCTTCGGAACCAATCACTGCATATTTTCCATCACTGATGTTTTCTGTAGTATTCCGTTTAAAAGTGTAGTTTTGCAACACTTCACACAGACATATGTTCTCAAGATGATGACTTCTATTTGGACAACATGTGTCCAACATGTTTGTTTTCACAATATCTGTACTTTCCGGATCTTTTTCTGCTAAATATTCGATTTCTTTTACAGATTTAAGTACTCGATTTCTCGTTGCAGCAAGACCTAGACTCACTCAAATGATTCTTCTAGATTTAGAGTATAGACTTGCAGATGATAACCGATCTGAGCACTCATACGCTCCGATTTCTCGATGGGATAACATTGTCAAACTGAAACTGTATAATTTCTTACTTAGTCTTCTCGTGAGAAATCCCTTCCCACATTTCTTTCAATTATGTCTTTTCAGATTTTGTAATGTAGGACGTTACATATCGAGCAACAGCAATGGAATTGTCCCCAACGTACTGACTATCCATGTTAGCATTCCACTTGGACAGAATAACCGGATTTAATCATTTATATATTTTGACTCTTCGCTTCTTCTCAAATTGTAGGTATTTTTTGGAGACTTTCTTGTGATGGTATGTCGCCGCATAGCAGACATAAAACTGTTTACTTTTCCTTTGGATATTACAGTACGTGGAAATCCAAAACGACATTTGATATAAAACTTTTCCGTAGACTTATACTTTCAGCGACAGAATTTTCCACATCAATGGCTTTGGAATCGTAAGACTTGTTGTCTTAAGTTGTTTTCTTCTGTGCTTTTGGGTACAACACATGTGGCATATTCTTCAATAAAAGACAAAACAGTATCATCCGAATCTGTTCCATATTTGGGGGCATCCTTGATCCATATTAGCATATGTATATGAGGAGCACCTCCTGCTTGATACTCCTTTCTCCAAAAGAAATCCACAACTTCTCCAAGAGGAGCATTTTGTTCACTGCAGATAAAAGACATCATAGTTTCAAATCTATGATTGAAATACCTGCATACATTAACAGGATCCAAAGAGCAAAATTCTCCAGGTGTCTTGCATTCAATATTTTTTATATTCAAATTTGCCTCTTGAAGAAATTCAAGTAAATCATCCCAAGCGTATTCAGCACAGCTTCGGGTAAGAAACCATGTAGGAGTACCTAAGTTCCTTAGCATGCATTTAAGTTCTCCATGATAAAGGTACCAATACTCATTAGTGCCACACTGACATCTTATCAGATTAATCAGCTGAGATTCTAAATGATCATCTCTCTGGTGTACTTTATCCATAAATTCCTTTGCAGAAATATTTTGCAAATGTACTCTTATTTTCAGTATGTGATTGACTGCATATGACAGTCCAGACAAGTCACTCTCAAATAAAAGATGAAATATATATGGAATATATTGTCGAAATCTTGGATCTTCTGCACACAATCTTGTTGTCCGATATTCAGATGCAGGAATCTGCACAGGTCGTTCAACATATCATCCTCCTTTTCCTGTTGGGAACAACTGCGGAAAACAACGAGCTTCCAAGCTTTCTTCCCTTACACTCATGGGACTTCCCTTTGCTTTTTTCATTTGGAATAACTCAATAGTATTCCTCATCACTTCTTTTGAATGAAGTGGATGTACACTGTAATGTTCATAGATTTCTTCACTTCTGGATATGTCCACTTTTTCAATTTGTACAATTGACGATTCAGTATCTTCTGCTAAAAGTATTTCTTCTTCTCCCACATACACATTTCTATAGTACTCATTGTTTTTTATTAGATATAATGTTGCCTTTTGCACTTTCCTAACATCCACTAATTCTTTCCAGATTGTCTTACTCTTAGTAGGAACGCCATTAACTAGAATAACTAGTGGTTCATTTTCTACACTCTCTAAACCAATAGTTTAAATATTTTTTTTTAAATCTAGAGGTAAATATATAACTCTTCCTTTTAATCCTCCGTAAATCTGAAGGATGAACTATAGCCTGAAGCGGGTACACACATTGAATGAGAATAGACTCATAGGTATTTGAATCTATCCGTTCTGAGGGAATAGTTACCAACTGTAGATTATCATGGACAGCTCTAGCGGGCATTTTATTCTCATCTAATTTATTATAACAATATTTACAAATACGCTGATCAGAACCCAAATCAAAACAATTCTATACCAACAAATAAGTTGCAAATTCCTTCCACTTATCATTATTTTCTCTTTCACTTTTTAAATATAGATCAAAAGTCCTAGTCTAATTTTTATAGTGAGTTCGTTGGCAACAAATACAAGAATAACATACCCTTTCACCTGAAATCACCTTAAACTTTGTAATTTGTTGTTCAACATTTTTTGTACTACTATGTTGCACATTCTCTTCAACATTTTCTTCTGTTAATGTATCAGTTTCTGCACTCTCTTGTTCAGAACCAAAGTAACAAAACACATTTCATCACAAACCTTCTTCACATCTGATACTGATCCACGCAAAAAGGCACTGTTCAACTCATTTAACATTAGTGCTGGACTTTCTGACTAATTTCCGCATTTGAGAATGATGTACTGCTAACATCCTGAAATGGGGAAAAACACTTTGACATACTTTTCTAGAAAGACAAGCCAGAGAATGACCTTGCAAACCAGTATTTTTTTCTCACTCAGCAAGGGTCTAGTCCTTGCAATATCTTAATCTTTTGTTTAACACTTTTTTTAGTGCATGCTCGTAAGAAATTGCGTAAAATATCAATAGATTCTTGTCGTAGACTACAAATACTACTGCAATCCCAAGTGTACACTGGGGCTTTAGGACGTCTGCCTAGAACTTCATCAGCTAACACTTCTTCTGCATTTCTGGGAACCATTTTCTCTTTCTCAATTGGACAACCATTTCTAACCTCATAAGCTCGACCACTGGTATCAACTGCACGCAATAAATCATTGGTCTGAAAATAACTCTCTTCATTAAAGAAAAGCTCTGAATTTGAACTGTGTTTCCTTCACCCAAAAAAATCACAAAAATGAGTTCTGTTAATTACTCTTTTCCTTTTACTTTTAACCTTCATTAAATGGATGGGTTTATCTAGTGATCGAAATCTGTTTAAAACTAAAATGAATAGTTTCCTTTTTACTTCAAAAGCCTTTTGAATAATGTATTCAATATGCTTATTTTTACATAATAGTGCTCTTTTTCTATATTTTTTCATATCTTTGAGAAATTTAAGAACCACACTATTATAACAATATTTTTACTGATTTCTTTATACGGATTTTGCCTTCTTTTACCATAATTCGAATCTTTTGCATGTACATTTTCTTTTTTTCCTTTCCTGTTATTCATATTCTTTTGTCTGGTCGAACCATTCTCAATAGTTTGCACATTCTGCACACTGTTTCTAGGCTTTGAAAGTTTTTTAATACATTCCTTTGATGTTTTACCGGAAGACTTCTTTTTACCCACGCGATGTTGGTCATCCAATACTTGTTGTTGAATTTTCTTCAAATAATTGTCCTTTGGCTGTCCTTTTCTCTTTCTTTATTTTACAGGCATGATAACATTATTTTAATGATGATAAACATTATCTGTAAAAAATAAACATAAATAAAGGTATTTTAATAAATGTATAAATTATACTTTTCTATTACTATACAAAGACATTCTATATAAAAACCATTTAACCACTTTCTTTTGTCATCACTAATTGAAATTGTAATTCAAGGTGTATACATAACTGTAAAGGAATGCAAGGGGAATAACAGGGTGTTTGCAGCAGTGTATGGATACTGACTGGGGAATTGTAGGCCTGAAACACTAGTGTGTAGGTGGTTATATGACTACATGCATAGGAGTTTGTACCAGTCCAAGTGCTAAGGCCCTGGATCACTGCATAAGTACTTATGTATTTATTTATTCATTTTTTGTTTTATAGAGCGCGAACTTGACCTGTTAGGGTATCAGAGCACTTTACAGAGTCATAGAGTTGTACAAGATGCATGGGATCACAAGAGTATAACATAAATTAGGGAGGGTTGGGGGGTGCTGAGTACAAGAGGGATATAAGTATACAAAGTACAATTAATATTACAGTTGCTGAGGACAGGCCCCAGGTTTCTTGGTAGGGTGAAAGGTCGACGGAGGGAGGCAATAGTCTCTGTGGTGGTTGAGGGACGGGGTTTAGCCAAGGAATTTACCCGTGAGGAAGGATTTGGCTTCCTTTTCGAAACGTGCAAGAGAGGGGATTCTTCTGATGGTGGGTGGGAAGGAGTTCCATATTCTTGGTGCAGCCCCAGTGAACGCCAGATTATAGTTTTTTTTTTTTCTGAAAGCGTGCAGGCTGGAGTAGGAGGTCAGTGGCAGACCGTGAGTTTCTGATTGCTCTGGATACGACATGTTTCTGTGCAAGATATGCAGAGGACTTTGAGTGTAGGGCCTTGTGTGTGATGCATGCCAGCTTAAGTTGTATTCTGGCCTCGAGAGGAAGTCAGTTCAGCGCTTTCAGATGAGGAGAGATGTGATCAAATTTCCTTGTGCCGGTAAGTAGTCTGGCGGCTGTGTCGAGGCAGGCTTTTAAAGGTGGTAGGGAGATCTTGGGTAAACCAGTGGGGTTGGAACAGCCATATTCCAGTCTAGAAAGGACTAGTGATTGGACTCCCAGTTTTAGGTCAGCAGCGTCAAGGAACGGTTTAAGTTTCCACAGGTAGCTCTGGTGGAATCTGGCAGATTTGGCCATTGAGTTGATATTGTCTCGCATGTTCAATTTGCAATCCAAGGTTATTCTCAGAGATTTGGCTGAGTCCACAATAGTCGGTGGACATTTAAGGCTGTGATGGCTTTAATCCATGTCTGGATCTCAGGGTTGGTTTCAGGAGGGGAAATTAGAAGAAATTCTGTTTTCTTTGCATTGAGTTTGAGTTGGTTGGATGAGAGCCATTGGACGGTCAGCTTCAGGGCCTCATTCAGGGAGAGAATCTCCTCAAGAGATAAGATTTTTATGTAGATCTGAGTGTTGTCAGCATACATATGGGAGGAGATATTTGGCGTGCGAAGGACTTCGGCAAGGGGTTCTAAATAAAGATTGAAGAGGGAGGGGGACAGCGTTGATCCTTGAGGGACTCCAACCATGACCAAGGAGGAAGCCGACAGGTTGCCGTTGATTAGGAATCTCTGAGATCGGTTTTGGAGGAAGGATCTAAACCAGTCAAGGACAGGGCCTTCTAATCCCATCCTAAATTTTAAGCGTTCAAGTAGCTTCCCATGGTTGACCGTGTTGAAGGCCGAGGATAGATCTAGGAGGATTAGGAGACAGGTTTTGCCTTGGTCAAGGGCTTGGAGGGATCATCGACGATGTGGAGCATGGTGGTTTCAGTGCTGTGTCCAGGTCGGAATCCAGATTGGCAGTCATCGAGTAGATGGAAGTTGTTGATGTGATGACTTAGCTTCAGTTGCACACACTTCTCCAGCACTTTAGCTAAGGAAAGGAATGTTGGAAATAGGTCTGAAATTGTCTGGGGAGGCTGTATCCAGCGACGGCTTTTTCAGAATGGGGAAGACTTGGCCTGCTTTCAGAGAGTCGGGGATTGATCCCTGCCGGAGAGAGGCGTTAATTATCGCAGTCCAGCTAGGAATAATAGATTAAGTGGCGGCAGCTAGACAGTTAGAGGGGAGCGTGTCGTTGAAATGGTTGTTCGGGTTTAAGGTGTAAAGCATTTTGCGAACAGAGTTTTTGTCGGAGAGTGTGAAGTTGGTCCAGTGTGCTTGATTCTTAGATGAGGACTGTTGAGGCAGCGTGGGTGGAGGAGGCAGGTCAGGGGGCGGTAGAGAGTATGAGGCAGAACTAACTTCATTACCTAAGGTTTTGATTTTGTCCATAAAAAATGAAGAGAATTCCTCGGATGAAATTAGAGACTTGGGGTTTTCTTTCGATGTTTTGGCCACTTTGTTGGATTGGTATTTGACCAGCTCAAAGAGTTTGCGGGGTCTGTTCTGGGCGTTACCTAGTTCCGATCTGAAGAATTATTTTTTTTGAGTTGAGGATGTTTCTGTTGTATGTATTTCTGGCCTGGCGGAGACGTTTTAGGTGAGCGGCAGAGGGGTGCTGTCTCCAGATTCTTTTGGATTGTCGGAGGGATCTCCTCTCATTGTTGAGGGATCCAGTGAACCATGGGTTTCTATCTTTGACTTGAGTTCTTTTTAGTTTTCAGAGGGGCTAGGTCATCCAGAATGTTAGACATAGTTGCAGAGTAGTGATCGTTGAGGTCACGGACCGATGTGATATGCGGGGGGGGTCAGATTTGCAGCTAACCTCAAGTTCCTTGTGGTCCAGGTTCTTGGTGTCTCAGACCCTGTGTTTAGGAAGCACCGGTTGTGGTGCCCTTGTCTTGTGAGTGCCAGGTAGAAGGGAGGAAATGGCGTGGTGGTCAGACCAGTCACAGGGTCTATAGAGGTAAACTTGACGGTTTCTTCCTTAGAGATGATCCAGTCAAGAGTGGCCCCTTTTGAGTGAGTTGGGAGTGAACCAGCTTGGGTCAGGGCTTGATCGGCCAGGAGGTCTTTAATGGCGTTGACATGAGGATCCTTGGGATTGTTCCAGTGCAGGTTGAAATCACCGAGGAAAATGTCTTTGGCGTTGGAGGAACTCTTTGCTGTGAGAATTTCCATGAGGTGGTCAGTGAAGGAGTTGTTCATGCCTGGGGGTGTTAAAAGATGTGCAGGTTGTACAGTTCGGTGGTGTTACTGCCAATTGAGAGGGCGAGGTATTAGCAGGAGTCAGTGGTATCCGCCAGAAGCTCTGTGACAAGAAGGTTTGAGCGATAGATGCAGGCTATGCCACCACCTTTCTTGCTATGTTGTCTGTCTAGCTTAGCAATGTTATAGTTGGGGGAGTCTAAGAGGTCCAGGCATGGGGATGAGGAATCATTAAGCCATGATTCTGTTAGAATTGCTAAGTCAAAGTTATTGTTCAAGATGAGAGCAGCGACATCTGCAGTATTCTTTCCTGCCAATCGGCAGTTAATTAAGAGACCAGTCTGCGAGGGGTCAGAAGGGGTGTCGGTACTCGGTACTACAAGGACAGACACTGGGTGAATTTATAATTGGTTGTATTTTACTGCAGTGAATGGATTAGTACATGGTGCTGAAAGGGTCACTAAAGGAGTGCAAGAGGAGTAACAGAGTGATTGCAGGATTTATGGATACTGACTAGGGAACTGTAAGCCCGAAACACAAGTGTGTAGGTGGTTAGAGCACTACATGCATAGTGCATAGGAGTTTAAAGCAGTCCATGTGCTAAGGCCTTGCTCGCTATATGAGTACTTGGATACTGACTGAATGATTAGAGTAGTACAAGGAGAGACACTGCGTGAATTTATAATTGGTTAAATTTTACATCAGTGAAAGGATTAGTACATGGTGCTGAAAGGGTCACCAGAGGAGTGCATGGGGAGAAACAGGGTGTTTCAAGCAGTGTATGGATACTGACTGGGGAATTGTAGGCCTGAAACACAAGTGTGTAGGTGGGTAGATGACTAAATGCATAGTGCATAGGAGTTTGAAGCAGTCCATGTGCTAAGACCTGGCTTGCTGCATGAGTACTTGAATACTGACTGAATGATTAGAGTACTACAAGGAGAGATACTGGGTGAATTTATAATTGGTTGTGTTTTACTGCAGTGAATGGATTACTACATGGTGCTGAAAGAGTCACTAGAGGAGCGCAAAGGAAGTAACAAAGTGTTTGCAGGAGGGTATGCATACTGGCTAAAGAATTGAAGGCCTGAAAGACAAGTGTATAGGTGATTACAGGACTACAAGCATAGTGTATAGGAGTTTGTAGCAGTCCATGTGATAAGGCCCTGGATCGCTGCATGAGTACTTGCATATTGACTGAATACTTTTTTTGGCCCTGGGTGTCCCAAATGCACACTGACTCACGGTGTGATTCTAGACAATCAACACTATCTGTTGGACTTTACCAAAACACATTTACTAGTCTGGAAGAGGTAAGGTGACTGCACACATTCCACATATTTTAGTACAGCACTTTAGTATTGAAGCCTGACTCATTTTGCAAATACATAAGCAATGACTGCTTTCTAATTCTACCACAACTTGACAACAGGATGGGTTTTTAAGCAGTTATGTGTCTGCAAACACATGAAGTACCCGAATGATTCTGTCACAATGGTTCCCAAATGAACACAGACTCACAGTGTGATTCTAGACAAGCAACACTATCCCTTGGACTTTACCAAAACACATTTACTACTCTAGAAGAGGTAAGGTGACTGCACACATTCCACATATTTTACTGCACTTTACTGTGGAAGCCTGACTCATTTTGCAAATACATAAGCAATCCCTGGCTTGTAATACTACTAAAACTTGACAACATGACAAGTTTTAAAGCAATTATCTATCAGCAAACACATGAAGTTACCAATTGCTTCTCTCATAATGGTTGCCCAAATGCAGACAGACTCACAATGTGATTTTAGACTAGCAAGACTACTGCCTGTACTTTAGCAGGAAAAACACATTACTCTTATTAAAAACAAATGCACCACTTACATCCCCTCACAATTTATAACTCACCTTTCAAATTGATTTGTAGATTAAGAAGTATGTCAGTCACATACCAGATTTCCTTATACAGAATCTCTGTACTGTACTGCTCTTAGCAAAACAAAAGAATTGCAAACTTTCCCTCTCATTTTGCACACATATACATGTTAATATCAAATCACAATGCTTCCCACATTAGTTCAAAAGCTAACACATATTTCTTTTGGTTACACATTTCAACCCTTTCCAATTTACATAAGTTTGAACCCTACCCCCAATCTGCTTACTGCCTGTTACTATAGTAACAGTTCATGGAACACTCAACTGAGCACACAGGTCACAAGTTCAGCACACAATGTTGCTAATTCAAACAGCAAGTATGCTTGACTTTTCAAAATATCACCATATCCTATGTGATGTGCTTTTCAAACAGTTTTTGTTAACCAATAAGAAACATGCTTTTAAAAAACAGAAGCATGCACCCTACTTTTCAGTCTAGAATGTTCTGAAAGAGCTAATCATTTATATTCATTTTTCAAAACTGCATCTTATCCACCATTTTAGAAAAATCTTAGTTCTCAAACTGCCATTTCACATACAGATACCTTCTGAGTGCATCCAGACCTCCATTCAAGATGCTTAAAGTGTGGATTGTGGGACACAGCTATATTATCTGGAGCAAACGGTATGCAGAAAACAAAGGCATTGACAAAGACCTAGCTTTGCCAAATGTAGACATTAAATGGATTGGACAGAGAGGATTAAAGTGGCACCAATTGATGCAATTGGTATAATCCTTTTTGCATCTCCAACACCCTGACCTCATCATTGTGCACGGTGGTGGCAATGACCTAGGCACTTTGACTGGGGTAGGTCTGGAAATGCTTATGAAGGACACCTTTGGAGGATTGATGTCACTTTTCCCCCAAGCTGCCTTTGTCTATTCTAACATATGCCAAAGGCAGAAATGGAACTGGTCCAATCAGTTTTGTCCAGAGATTGAGAAAGCTAGGAAACATGTCAATAAATCTGTTTCTGCTTTTCTCCGAGATTATAGGATGGGGTCCATTTACCACAACAATCTGTGTTTCAATATGAACTGCATCTATAGGAAAGATGGTGTATATTTTACAGATGAGGGTAACAGAGTCTTCCTCATCAACTTCATAAGTAGAGCCCCAGTTGAGTTTACAACTCGCAGTTCTTGACACATTTTGTGCTTAGACTGAGGGGTCTTTTGTACATTATGATCATGCAAAACTTCTTGTTTGTATGTTTTGTTGTTTTCCCCTCTGCTTTTGAGAGAGTTGAGCTCTGATTTAAACTATCAAGATTTGGAATTTTATCCCAAAGTGCTGGGACATTTGATGAAGTTGCATTCTAATACACAACTCCACATTATGTTCAATGCCTAAGGATATATTCTAACAAGATCTCAATTGTAAAATGCCTGAAACAAGGCTGTTCACTGGCTATTTTTTAATTTTATACATTTTGTGGAACCTCCCTCACTGTCCTTTGTCACCAGAAGCTTGGGACTGCAAAATCTGCATATCTCTCAGCCAGTTTTGACATATACAGATGACCTTGTTCTGTTGTCACAGCCCTAGGGGGGGGGGTAAAATAACGTAGTGCTGCCCTATCTAGTTTTTCCTCACTCAAAAGATATAGAAGATTAATTTTAAAAGGACTGTGGTTATGAAATTCATCGTTTACCCTCTTAAGAGTAAATCAGATCTAAAAGGACAACTGCTAGGGAAGGTCCACATATGTAATTACATAGAAATCATATAGGGGCCGCCAAGGGTCTCAACAACAACAGGTGTCTTGTTTCTTGTGGCCCTTGGCCGCAGAGGTTGCAAAAACAGTGCCAGGAACAGAAGTTAAACAGAGTTCCGAATGAGAACACTATACTTGCTGCAGCTTCCACTAGGAGAGTACAGTTTTGTAAAATAAATAAATTCAGACATTTAATGCTCACTCTTTAGAAAACAAATATTAAGTAAATTAAAAAAACTTATTTTTTCCACTTGTTTCCTCAAACCATTATTCTGATTACATGAAAATTATGTGCTGTGATAGTTCTTGCATTTTTGAAAATTATAAGAAGTAATTTATACCAATAAGGTAGTTAATATGGAATGTGTGGTCCCTGCGAATATATTACCACTGAGTCTGCCAATTATTTTTTCCTAAATGTCTTTTGTGTGCATCTCTGTGAGATTTAGCAATACATTTTCTCTGAGGTAAAATGCTGTATTATATCAATGATTGGGTTGTCATTCGATCATGGCTTCAATTCCTGGTATTCAGCGCCAAAGTGTAATCAAATGATGTTGCTTCCTGTGATGTCACTGAGGTCAAAGGGTGTGTGGTTTCACTTTCGCTATCCCTGGCATTTTGGTAAATCCACATTCTTGTTTAATTACCTGGGCATGCTATTTACTGGCAGAGGAAGTTGGGTGCCGCACATAAAGCACCAATGTTTTAGAGCAGTGGGCATATCTTATCAGTACTAAAATAGTATTGTACATATTGCAAAAGCTCACATACTTCCATGATGATACTTAATTTGGGTAAGATATACACACTGGCCTGATTTGAAGCATAAGTATTAGGGGGCAGACATGGGAATAGCCCGTTCTATATATGGCTGACAGCCTAACAGGTGACAGCAAACATTCTGTCATTCAGTCTTGAATTTAGGCAACAGCAACCTGGTATCTGCAATGCGTTAAAATCGTTAGGACTGATTTAAAGTGTGGCAGTTGGGTAATGATAAATACTATTGCACATATAATATATCATAAATCAGACTTTTGGTTGTTGGAGATTAAAAGGCTGCAAATGCAGCAGTTAGCTTTTGGCTAAAAAAAGGTGTTCTACCACAAACCAAAGTTCTCTGGTGTGTCTTCACTTTGGACAATTATGGCTCTCAGAAGACGATCATGGCCTTCTGTGGAGGCTATTTGGGGAGGGCATTAAAGCAGGAGTTCACAGTTATAATGAAACTAAATATGGCCATCTTTCATAGGTGTACAGAAATGTAAAAGCTCCCTCTCGAAAGAATTAGCAAAATTAAAATGCGAACTGAAAAAACATAGTGGTTGTGAGGGCTTTGAAAGCTGCAAAACACATACAAACATTTCTCTAGGGCCCTGGGTGAATGTGATAAAGAAACTTCCTTGGCTGAGCGCAGGGCAGAGCGTCGTCGCTCTATTGAAAACATGAAAAATAGGCCTTTTACCGACACCACTCCTCATCTTGTCGCACAGGAGGGAGGCTCACCAAACATTAGTGAGGATCCATTATCTCAGGATGGCGTCCCTCTTTTATTGCGGAATTGTACTCCCAATCCCTGTTTGCCCTCCGACCAGGTTGCAAGTGCCTCCCCCCTCCCCAGTCCCAGTTGTACGGCTGTTGATCTAATCACCCAGATCCCCACTGCAGTAAAGCCAAGGAAGACGAAGCCGAAACAGGTAGTTGTGGTAGAGATGCATGGCCCACCTCCAAGTAAGAGAAGAAGGAAGCTGAGGGGAGGGCAGGGTAAAGCCAAAATTCCCCACTCCGATTTTGGGAAAGTTTCAAAGCCCCCTACCATCCCTGATATGGTAACAGTGGAGGTGCCAGAATCTCATCCAATTCTGCCAATACCGCTAGTAGTGGCTCCTTCGATCTCGGGTATCAACACCACAGACCATGACAGTACTCCGGGGGACCCACTACCGAATGCATTACCCCTGTTACGTCGTTAGGGAATTTGGAATTCTTACTTAGGTCCCTGCTCCTGCCCATTAGTGAGAGCATAAAGAAATTTGAGATTAGACTCACCATCTTGGAGACCGCCATAAGTAGTATGGTTACCTTAGCCAAGGCCCAGGTGACTGGGGCTGCTCTGCCCGCCACCACCTTAAGGCTACCCGCTACCAACGCTCCAATAGCTCCAACCCAGCCCCCCAAGACGAAGTCACAGCCCCCTGGTAGGGCCGACCTTGTACACCAAAGACCGCCCCCTCTAAAGCCTCCAAACATCCCAGTAGCAGGACGCCAGTGGGTGATTCCCAGAGGGGATCGATATTGGCCCCCACAGGAAATATGCGGGAGGAACAGGGAAGCGCCAGACACATCAGAGTTCCAGCGACCAAAAGGCCACAAGTGGAGATACCTCCACAAGCGGTGCCTTATGTGGCCGTCTTGACATGGGTCGCGCCGTTATTAGATAACAAGAGAGAGGGCTATGCTCAATTGAAAAACAAAATAATGCACTGGTTGCGTACTTATAGGCCCATTTCACAAAACATCGACGGGGAGATAGTGCATGTCAGGCTGCTCAACTGGTTGGGTAGCAGATGTAAAGATATTGAGGGCGACCTGGTGGTGGTCAATTTTAGAGACCCGCGTGCAGTGGATTACATATTAAATTGGCCCACTGGAAGCGGGGATAATTGTATCACCCCACGGGCTCTGACATATTTTTACACTAGATCTGTGGTGCTTCCCCCATCTTTTATAAACGGGATGTACCCTCCCCATGCTAACCCTCCGCCACTATATAGCAATAGGTATACCCCTTACGGCCAGTATCCCGTCCAGGCGGCTGACCCTTTTGCCTGGATCACGGCACCCCAGAGAAACAACAGAAATACCAATAGTAGAATGGAGCACCTGAGGCCCTTTACCCCTCTGGAGACAGGCAACAGATTCTCATTGCTATCCGGTATGGAAGACTGCGACTGATATTCACAGATTATGGGGGAGAGGGGTGACCAGCCAAGTATGGCTAACCCAAAGGGCACTGATCTCGTGGCACCAAGGGTGGCAAGAGGAAATGATAATAGACAAGACAGGTCCCTTGGTAGCCCAAAGCTCGGATAGTAGCATCATTAGAGCCACTACGGATGTACCGTGTATAGACACCATAGTTGGTAGCATTGAATCCCCCAAGCCATCTACCTATGTGGACGCCATTCCCATGCTTAAGGAGGGGGGAAGGAGTGGGAGCAAGGGGGCCCCTGGTTTGGCTCCTATAGGTCACTGGGTTATACACCTGTTATCCTGGAATGTGGCAGGGTTAAAAAGGAAGATGGCTCTACCCGAATGGCACACATTCATCGAGAAGTTTGATGTTTGCCTATTCCAGGAGACCTGGAGCCTGCTCCCACTACACAAATCAGGCTATTCTACACATTTTTCCCCCGCAGTAAGTAGTGGGAAGGGTAGACCCGCGGGAGGACTATTGGTTTGGATCAAAATTGATCTGAATTGGGATGTTGTTATTCATGATTCAGCGTGTAGGGATATCCTATACCTTTCTTTCAGGGGATACGCTGAGGGGAGTAGGCTTGAATTATTTAATGTTTATGCTAGAGGGGCACCGAGGGACACATCCCCAGCAACCTTAACAAGTTTAGATTTAGCAATAGCTAAGTGTTCCCCTTCTGCTAAAATTATAGTGGGTGGGGATTTTAACTGCACGTTTGAACCTCTTAGCGGGGATGATCCCTTGGGTACTGAGGGGGAAGATTCTAGATGGTCTATCCCAGCTTTGTCACTACCCCCTATTCGAAAATGGTCAGCAAGGGCAATACAAATTAATGCCCTCACCAGGGAATACAACATAAGAGCACTCAACGGTAGGACTATGTCAGACAGGACTGGTGCAATGACATTCAATAGGCTTAATGGTCCGTCTAGAATTGATTATAACTTACTGGACGTTAGACTGTGGAAAGACCTAATAGATATGGAGGTGGAGGCTACACAGGTTAGTGACCACAACCCCCTCTGCACCAAATTTAGGTGGGGTAAACCAAAGGGCGGGGGGATGAGTGCTCCATTGAGGTCAACCAAAGAGGTTGTCCCTTACAATAGTAACCGTAGGTTGAAATGGGACAAGGCACAATTAAAGGAAGATCAACTTGGGAGTATAAAATCTCTTGTGGTAGATCTGACCTTGGACTTGGCAGCACGGCAACAGGGGATGGGACGTGCCCCGGAGCCGCCCATTGCTTTTGATACAGCCTACAAAAATACAATAGAGCAGGTGAGCCAATATTTCTCATCTAAAGGGAAAAGCCGTAGAGCTAATAATAGACCTCCCATTTCTAGTAACCCCTGGTAATCGGCCCAGTGTAAGGGGAAAAGGCAAGAGTTAACAGCTGCCCTACTTATAAAAGATCCCTCACTAGTTAGAGCGGCTAGGAAGGACTATTTAAGGGTAGTGGCACAGGCCAAACGAGAGTGGGAGGAACAATATTGGCAGGACTTAAACTGTGCTGTCAGCATGAGGAATTCAAGGTTTTTCTGGGACCTTATTAATAAAGCTAGGCAACAGAGCGCACAGCCACTAGCCACCCACATAACAAGTCAGCAATGGGTAGACCATTTTTGGCACTATATGGTGGAACTGAAGTCGCCCCTTGTTTAACGGCAGCCAGGGGTAGAGAAGGGGAACTTATAAGGGAGCTCGAGGATCCATTCTTGCCCTCGGAGGTAGTAGTGGCTATCAGACATCTGACCCCGAAGAAGGCGGCCGGCCCGGATGGGATAACGGGGGACCTTTTGATAAAGGAACCTAGGGCTTGGGCCGGACTAATTGCCCTTATAATGAACCTCATCGTCAGTTGTCACCCCGTGCCAGATTCATGGAAGGGCGCCGAGGTGGTTACTGTGTTTAAAAAGGGGGCTAGAGAGGACCCTGCCAATTACAGATCCATCAGTCTGATAGACGTGATTCAGAAAGTGGTTGGCAGGGTCATTATCTCAAGGGTTGGAGCTTGGATGGAAGAAGAACAAATCCTCTCCCACCTTCAAGCAGGATTCCGCCAGAAGGTGGGCACGATGGACCAGGTCTTTCGCTTTTTTGGGATCTATTGGAAGTCAGTCACCATCAAAAGGGGTAGCCTTTATATGGCTTTCATAGATCTCAAGACAGCTTTCGACCTGGTCCCTCGAGCAAGGCTGTGGGAAACATTGGAGAAGATGGGTTTCCCCGGGTCTCTTTTGAGTTTCATTGTAAGGCTCCACGAGGGGAATTATGCGAGGATAAGATGGGGCACCCAGGGCCAGTTGACAGACAGGGTGCCAGTGAGGAGGGGAGTACGTCAGGGATGCGTTTTGGCACCGACCCTCTTCTCTCTGTTTGTGAATGGAGTGGTGGATCATCTGAGAGAGGAAGAGGTGGACGCACCATCCCTGGCGGGGGAAAGAATCCCCACTCTTTTCTTCGTGGATGACACCATACTGATCTCCAAATCCCCGGTGGGACTCCAAAGGCTCCTACACCGATTCAGCACCTTTTGTACAGATAGAGGACTCACCATTAACACCTCGAAAACTAAGCTCATGGCTCTCTCACCCTCCAAAAGATTTAGAAATAATTTTTCGCTCAATGGGGCCCCCTTGGAGTTGGTAGATTCATTCGACTATTTGGGGGTTCGGGTAAATAGTCGGATGAACTGGAAGAACCACCTGGCTAAAATGTTACTCAGCCATAAAAGAGTGCCAGGGGTGACTCTGAGAGAGCATCGGGAGTCAACGAGTAAACCCGTGGCACCGGTCATGGCAATCTATGAGGGTCAGATCCTCCCAGCTGCACTATACGGCTCAGAGCTGTGGGGGTTCGAAAATGTTGCAGAGCTAGTTACAGCGGAAAACAAGTTTCTGAGGGACTTGGTGGCTCTTCCTGTTTCTACCCCGCTAATTCCTTTGCGGCTAGATCTAGGCAGGCGATCCTTTAAAGATCTAGTGGGCTGCGCCCCCTACTGTTTTGGGTTCGGCTGCGAAGGAACAGGGAACTCGCCAACTATGCTGCTGTGCTGGATGAACTAATTTTGCTGGACATCGATAATAAGATCGGGTGGTTGAGCAATGTGAGGCAGCTGGTGGTGCAATTGGGCCTGAGGGATGCGTGGGTGAGCCAAATGCCACCTCCTAAACCAGTGGTTAAGAAGATATACTGGGACTGGGTTCAGGCAGAGGCAACACGCAGTGGGGTTGGGGGTGTACTCACAGAGCGGTTCTTAGAGTTTAAATGGTCTAGGAAGTTGGAACCCTTCCTCGATCTCATAGCCAAGCCCCTGGATAGAGCCCTTTATTTAAAACTCAGGTATGGGACCCTCCCGGTGCACGAGTTCACATCGGGGTGGTCTAACGCTGGTGGTTCTCCGCGCTCCTGCCCCGGGTGTGCGGCTCCAAAGGAGTCTGTGGCGCATTTACTTTTTGCCTGCCCCGCTTATAAAGTTGCTAGGAAGGTTTGGTTGAAACCAGTATGCATAGGGTTGGGTTTGAGGTGCCATAGAATGGCCCTACGAGTTCTCACCACTGACCCGTCCTCCTCTGCCATGGTATGCGGGGTGGCCAAATTTCTGAGCAGTGCATGGTTGACTCGTATTAGGAGGATGAAGCAACACTCTCCCCCGCCAAACAGCTAGCTGGCCCCTATTGGCTGGACGATATGTTGAGATTAGTACGGCTTTTGAAGTCATTCCAACTATTATGCAACAGTGTACTGATGTGAATGTTTGGTTGGGGCCTCATAAAAATCACCCAACTCACTGTATAATGTGCAGGTTTCACTCTTTTTAACAAGGGAATTTTATTGTGCTAGGTTTTATCTAATGTTCTTTATTTCCCTTTCTTTTAACTAAAAGTAATGTATAATTGTATAAAATGTTTTCTTTTATGGTGAAATTTTTTACCGATTAAAGATTTATACTACTACTACATACAAACACACACTGCTTAAAATGTTTAAACCTGATTTCATATGTACGTATGCATGTATATCTATATATGTATACATACGAAGTCAGATTTAAACGTTTTAAGCAAACAATCCTTCTTCGCAATGACAGGAAGTGGGGCAGATTAATTTGTGTGGCAAGATGCTGAGTATGTTTTTTTCGGTATCACTTCCTGGCACTCTGTTAAGCTATGGGGATGGGGCACAAAGGGGGAGGGTACGTTGAGGACAAATATAGCGGTGATACTGGTCCTATCTGCCTTTCGCCCCCTCAACTCCCACTGTGTGGGTGCCTGGCAATGTTTGCAAAGTAAATTGTTCTCTTGTGTTTCTTTAGTGAACTACGTAACAAATCTAATGAATTTCTCTACAAATGTTCATATGAACCAACACTTTGAGATAACTAGAATGTCATTGCATTAAGGACTCCAGTACTAATGTAGAAAGGTTAGGCTTCTTACTGTATCTAAGGCTGTGAACAATATATCAGACGCTGTTCAACTATTTTTAAGGCCAGCATATTATTTATATTTGTGTAATAGTCCAGGTACATTTTGTAGATGTATCGCTTGATAGAGTTAGTTTTATTTAAGATGAGAGAGGTACACTCCAGTGAGCACTGTTGAGCTACGTCCATAAAGTGTAACTACATGTCTAGCTTTAATGCATTTATGCCTGCTGAGTTATGATGTGTGTTGGACTTGGCTCTTTTTGCAGGGTTATCCCCAAAGTTTTTGCTTCTTCCTCCCATTTTTTCCTGACCTGTTGTTGTTGGCTTTAGAACTCTGGGCACTTAACCACTGCTAATCAGTGATAAAGTGTTTATGCTCTCTGTGTAAATTGTGTTTATAGACTGGTATTTCCATGATTGGCTATTTGATTTACTGGTAAGTCCCTAGTAAAGTGCACTGAGTTTGCCAGGGTCTGTAAATCAAATGCTAGTAGTGGACCTGCAGCACTGATTGTGCCAACCACATGAGTAGCCCTGAAAAGGTATCTCAGACCTGCAACTGCAGTGCCTGCTCATAGTTTTAAACTGCCATGTCGACCTGGCAAGTACACCCACATGTTAGACCCTAACCTTCTCCTTTATTACATGTAACCACGGCTATATAAACAATCACCGTTTCGCCTTGATTCTCCTGAAAAAAAGGAGCGCAACATAAACCGAAGACTGGTCGACTGAGAGGCCGGATTGTTCTTTAAAGATTTGGTTCTTTCCTTTGCATGGTCCTGACAGGGCTCACCAGGGAGTACATCGGAATATTATTCCTGATCCTTCCCTCTATCTACCCTGCTTTTTTTGGTTATGTTCACGGTGAAGGCACGGTCTACACTTTAAGTTACCTTTTCCCTAACAGGACAGCCGTCTTAACCGCCCGTTTCTCTTTTGTCTACCTCGCTTGATTTTCCGTTTGTCCCTCTCACATGTTCTTTGTTGTGTTTTCACTATATTACTGTGTGTTTTGAGTAAAAATACTTTACACATTGCCTTTGGGATACGTCTGCTGCACGTGCCATGCTACCTAGGTGGTGAGCAGGGGTTACATAAAGTGAGTATCTCCCTTACACTGACTAGAAGCACGGGTCCCTATTTGGATAAAGGTACCTACCTCTGCACACTAGAGACCCCCATTTCTAACAATATGCATGTGCAATAATGCTGAACTGTATAATGAATTTACATATTTTGTGATTTCATTCAGTAGTTCTTCTTTTTGCAGGGACACTACACGAGTCTCTGTTTTCCCTTTCACAATTCTCCCAACAGCGCCCTGCAAACTCACTTTGTTCATGCAAGCAGTAGTTACCTTTCCACATGGGCCACTGGGTACATTCCCACCAGCAGAAAGATGGAGGCAAAACATAGCAGACTGCCCTGTTGCACTCACTTCTGCTTCTGAGATCTGGGCATGTTCACATAGACAAACTTTATCTGAGAGCGGGCACATTTGATGTTATGTCAGACCTGTTTACAGTGTATGACGAATGCGTGCAAGCGCAGGAAAGGTGTAAAAACAACAGGGGCCTGCTGCCAAAACCAGCGATTTTACCATGACAAAGGAAACGTAAAGCCCTGCCTGAGACAGGGTTTGAACTTAGCCCCAAGGCTTCCCTCTCCTTCTCTCAGTGCCTTCCATGGACTTAGCCAATGAAAGGAGGAGTTGGATGTGGCTGAATAGTAAGCATCAGCACCTGCCAAAGATTCCCTCACCATTGCCTCCTGCCTTTCATCTTTCACCAACGCTTCGCCTGTCTCAAACTGTCCTTATAGACACTGGTTCTGCACCTCAGAATGTAGAGAGCAGCAGGCTGTAACTCTGTCTCTTGATGCTTGAAGAGCTCTTGCAGAGCTCTCTGTGATTCGCCGGGTCAAAACAGACAACCCAAGCCCTGCTAGGACTAGATTATATTCATTGGTGTTTTCATTAAGTCTGGGCGGTGAACTAAACTCCGCTCGCATAGTTTGCAGAGTTTTCTGCACTCCGCGCTATGTGGAGCTCATAGAGTTAAAAAAAACTCCACTTCACGTTGCGGAGTTTTCCTCTCTTGCGTTCGTCAATGTCAGTTGGCGAGTGCGAGGGAGGAAAATCCACCTCCAGGCGAGATTTTACCTCGCTCTCAGTCGCCAACGTCAAGTTTGCGAGCGTGGAAAATCAACCTCCCATCGAGATTTCTCAATGCGGACGGTCAGATTTCTCATTGCAAGAGATCACATATGGTCAGGACTGCTCGCATTAAGAAACCATCTGTTCACGTTGAGAAAGCTGCAGCTCAAGTAAAAATCTACTCAAGAGGCAGAAAGGAAGCAGCGCCCGCTTGTGCTGTCCATGGTGCTGATTGCGATGATTGCACAGTGCAGACAAGCACCTGGCACTGAAAGTCACTGCAAACCGCATTTATCTAATGCATTCAGCTGCTCGCGGAGCTCCACGTAGCGTGGCAGAGGTTTTTGTGCACTTTATGGAGTTCCCCATAGCAAAACTCTGCGAACTACACACAGGCTTAGTGTTCATGTCAAGGGAAAGCTACAAAATCACCTGACGCGGCAGTAGTTCACAGCCAATTTGGGAACTAGGGAGGCCGATGTGTTTTTATGTCAAAACTTTGATGGTCCGGACCCACACCTGTCTGCCTGTGTGAGTATGGATGTCTTTTCCTCCCTGCCAGCATGGCGGTCCTGTTATATTGTGCTTTAACTTGGCATCTACTGCAGGCTACATGTTTTATAATGGTGCCCATGGCAAATTGTGACCCTTCTTGGCATCCTTGTGCCTATCCAGGGATAATAGCGGCCGAGGCTTATTGTTAACATTCTTGCCATATTATAGATTTTCTGTGGCATTATGGTACTCCAAAGATAAAGGTGGCTCTGGCACATTGTGGGCATTATTGGCATTATGGATGCCATCCCCGGTATGATGGTGCCTATCTCATGACTAAAGATAGCCATAATTAAGGGCATCTGAGGCAAAATGGTGGTTATCCCTGCAAAAGGAGCGACCATTCTTGAAATATTTAGGGTCCTGGCTTAAGGGGGGTGCATTGGCATATTGTGGCTGCCTTTGTATTATCGACGCCATCCTGGTCTTTGGCACACAATTTGCCCTGCCATGTTATCGGCATCCTTGATAGAATGGTTGCTATCCATGGCAGGATGACATGTTGATTGTCACCCATTCAACACTAACATAAGAGGCGGGACTTGGAGCTAGTTTAAAGAATGTGGTACCAAGCGTCTTGTGGAGACATTGACAAGTGACTCACAACCATAGTTCGGTTGCAGAGTACGTGTCCTTTTTTCCTTTAGGAACTGTCACCACTATGTTATAAATTGTCACTCATTGCCATTCAGGCCTACTGGTAGTTAAAATTGCTATAGTTGTGGTCATCTCTGCATACTTCTGCTGTTTGCTTATTATGTGCTTCCTTGGCCTATGTGGCATCCTTGGCATATATGTTCATAACGAGCGGAGGGGGTGGCTATACTTGGCACAGTGATGGCTCTAGCATAATGGTGTCAAGTCTTGACAAATGGTGGCCATCTGTGGCTTCCGATGGGAATTCCTGACATCTAGTGGCTACCCCTAGCTTATGATAGACATTCCTGCCATGTGATGCTGATACATCAGCATTGGGGAAGAAGCTGTCTGTGCAAGCCAGTGGTGTATGTGAAAATGACAAGCTAATCTTTGGATCCCAAACGTGTATTTAACAACCTCTGTAGATGGTGTTTGGGGACAATAACTGGTATTTACAGTCATTGAAAAGTGTTTGTGTTAAGGAAGTTTAACCGTGTATTAAAAATATGAGGCTGGTATTTGGGAGCGAAATACAGTGGTGTTTGAGGGAAATTGAGTTCTTTAGCAAAAAGATACATAAAATACGAGGTTAAAATCTATGTTTTTAAAGAAAATGGCCTGCTTATGTGCTTTCAGAAATATTGCATTTCCATAAAATACAAAGTTAATAAGTGATAATTCATGCTGCACATGGTACACTTATTGGCACCTCTATGTACTCTTTTCTTTGGGAGTTATATACATCTTTACTCACATGCAAGCATTTGCGTACTATGTAGCGTCTTAACACATATTCATGCTGTTGTCCTTGGCGGGAGTCCTCAAGATTGGTGTAATTTGGAGGATTTTTTCTGTAAGGTCACTAAATCGTCAGTAGTGTCTGAGCTTGTGCAATCTGTTCAAGGTTAAGGGTCCTACTGCTGAGCACTCCCTGAGATTGTGAGATGTATGCACCTTTTCATTGAATACAACTTCAAACCGACTTGGAAGGTGGAGGACAGTGTCATATGGTTATTACGTTTCTATATATTGTGTTAAGTTAGCATGTGCTTATTAAATGTTTAAACGCCATATTTTCTTTCTGCTTCGGTTTGCACACGACACCTAGTTGTTATTACAGCTTTTAACCTAGACGAAAGATGTGATTTATTTGAGAATAATATGTTATTGCACTGGTATCAGTCGTGCCTGGAACACTTGGTACAACTGTCTGCACACTGAGAACTGCACACTCTCCGAATAACCTAACACAAGGTTGCTGCAGGCCTGATCCTCGCACCACGTTAGTCATAACACAAATAATGTTTGTGCCAACATTTGGCTCTACGTGAGTTTAAGATACAATTACAGGGAATGAATCAACACACTTGATGCTGAACATGCTGAGAGCTGGTAGCTGTTGATGTGATCTCCTCCTACTGAGAATTAGAGGTATGGGTCCGCCCTGCTAAGAACCCAGATGAGACCTTCTTAGATATAATATAATATGCTAATTAGGGTGCGCGAAATATAGGTGATACAGAATTCTATAGATTTTTGCATCATAACATGTTATCACCTTTTGCTTACTATGGATTAGTGACTATGCTGCTGACTCTGATTTTTATAATATGTATGTTGATATTATACAAGATACTGCGTTTGAGAATGCTGCATTGAAAAATAAACATTTCAAACTTGCACGTGTTTTCATTGCCTCCCAGTTTCGGTTTGGAATGATTATATAACGAAAGAGTGTTCATGTGTTCCACGATACCTGAGGTATTCTAAGTTCATGTTCTGGATTGTCTAAGTCATTGGGAAGTATTTACTGCCGATGCGACACTGTAGCTAGCTTGGTAAGGGGATTTCTGAAACAAAGGTGAGTTGTGGGTCACCCTAACTCACCCAGGTTCTAGGTCTCTGTGCACAGTTCTGTGAGAGAACGGAAACCCTGCGACATGGCGCCCATACGTTGGTTGGCCTTATAACATGACACTCGAGTAGTATATCATTCAAACCTTAACGCCTACATTCCCGTTTCCGGAAAACGGCAGTGTCGGAAAAACCTACCTATTTTTGAAATAGGTCCTTTTCAAGCTTGATTCTATCTAAAACGGTTTCTTTGAATTACTACCCAGTTGTGCTACAAAGTATAATTTGTTTTTTCTCGTTCCTGTGCTAACATGGCTCAAGCCGTGGACATCCCGCAGCATAGTCGCATTGCGGTGCGTGACCATTTGCGGATGTATGATGTTCCTGTGGAAGGCTTGGCTGTGGTTCTGGTGGTGAGTGCGGAACATGCTTACCCGTACAAATTGTTTTATTCGTGGGTGACATTTCCGCCGGTGGACGCTAATTCTGGTGTGTTCCACTCATACACTGCTTCAGATGTACCGGCTGCGTACGCTCCGTACAGAGCACTGGAGGTTCCTATTGACGCTTGGCAGCATGGAGTTTGGTTTGGTGGCGCCCTACCGCACGCTTTAACCGCTCCGAGGTTAGGTCCTTTGTCCATTCCGGGCACTCCTTGGCCTGCTTTGGCTGGATTTACTCCTCACCCTCAACGTGCCACATCTAACGTGGCTGATCTGCGGCGGCTTCATGAAGTCGCGGTGGGAGTGATTAGAGCACTTGTTCATTACACTAGCCGTAATGTTCAGGACGCGGCCCCTAGAGGCGCACAGCTTCGAGCAGAACATGCTGGTCTGAAAATCAATCCGGTCATGGTTAATTCCGTGATGGGTAAAAAGCCCCAGGAAAAGGACGATTTTCCGTTCTGGCTTGCTGAAAAGTTCGGCCAGCTGGAAGCTGTGTTTCCCAATATGAGTCCGGGTGATAAACACCGGATTCTTACACTAAGTTTGCCGAAAGATCTGGCTCCTGACCTTGCTGACTGTGAGACCTGGGGAAAAACTTTTGCAGCGTTCTATTCGAGGTGCTATGGCTCCCCGTCTGTGACCAATCTAGGTGGGGTCCTTAAACGTGTTCAAGACGAACACGGACCGGAGGCGGCTGTTGAATTGGGCATGCGCTTGTGTGGCTCCTTTGATGTGGTTTGCGATATGATCCTTGCGAATGTCAAGGGGGATGCAGTGAACTTTCAAGTTGCTAACGCATTAGCGTTGGTTCCCGAGGCCGACTGACCCCGACAATTGGCAAAGATTATTGTGACTGCTTACAGAATGGTGGGTCGCAATGCAAAGGGGGTTAAATCTTTTCCTGAAAAGGAGAAGAAACAGCCCCAGGGTCAGACATCGGAAACTAGTGGTCAACAAAAGTCCAAAAAGCAAAATTGGCCTAAAAAGCAGAATCAGGGTAAGCAACAACAACAACAAACACAGGTTTCTGCTCCTGCGTCTCCATTGCCTGTGCAGTCAGATCGTGTTTATGATTTGCGCGACCGCGCGATGATTAAATCGCCTGAGAGGTTTCAGGCTTCTGACCAACGCTCTCCTCGTTCCTTTCAGGACTCATCGGCTCCGTCAACCGGTGGTGGAGGGGGCGGCAGGGGCCGGGGTGGCCAGCAACGACGTGGTCAGCCCTGCCCGCGTGCCAGTGGTGATCAGCACAAGAGACCACAGTTTACCACGAAGAAAGTCGCTGCCCTGACCGCGCATCGTTATGCCGAAGATAGTGAGAACGCGGCTTCGGAATCTGACGTGGGCTCTGACCTTGCTAGACAGCGCAGCAGAGATTACCATAGTGAGGGAGGCCCTCCGTCCACTGTTGAAGGTGACAGCGACTGATTCTTATGTTGTGATTGAAACAGCTGATACGCATGTTGCTCCCCCTGAACGACTTTTTGAAATTGTCCTGTTAATTGAAGGTGACATGCAGCGAACTGTAAAAGGGGTATTTTGGGAAAATCTCTCGCCTACGTATGACATTTTGCTTTCGGAGGCTGACTGGCCCCCACCTTTTGTTCTCGCAGCTCCGCGAGGGGAGGAGGTAATCCTACCCAGCTTCGCGCACACAGTGCCGAGGGTGGAGGCGCTGCATTTTGCAGAAGAGTGGGCTCTGGCGCTTGCGCCGGCTGTGTACCGCAATCAATGTGGCTGGGATAAATTGTCACCAAGCCATGAGATTCCTTTACGGTCACAGCCACAGCCTCAACCTCAATATCCCATACGGCGTGAAGCGAAAGCTTCAGTCGCAGATATCCTTGAACAATTGGAATATCAAGGTGTAATTGAAACGTGTGTGTCACCGATGAATAACCCCCTTTTTACTGTGAACAAGCCGGACGGCTCATATCGTTTGGTTTTGGATTATAGGCATTTGAACTCGCATTGCCGTAACTGTGCAGTACAGAATACGCACGGCTCTGCGTTAGTGAATAGTCTTGAGCGTAAACGGTTCAAAACCACGCTTGACATTTCCAATGGTTTTTATGCCCATATATTAGACGGTCTAAGTTCCCAATGGACCAGTTTTACATGCGCCGGTGTGCAAAAAATGTTTAAACGACTCCCAATGGGCTACAAGAACAGTCCCAGAGTTTTTTCCGCACGCATTGTCTCTCTTTTGGAGAGCTTCGACCCAGTTGCTTGTTCGTATGTGGATGACATTTATCTCACAGACGACGATCTTTGGGAGCATCTGTGTCGAGTAAATAGCATAATTTGTAACTTTGCTGACATGGGTTACAAGTTTAACTTTGCAAAGTCGCATATTGCAGAGTACACTGTGTTGTTTCTAGGTTACGAGCTTAA
Source organism: Lissotriton vulgaris (assembly GCF_964263255.1). Classification (NCBI taxonomy): domain Eukaryota; kingdom Metazoa; phylum Chordata; class Amphibia; order Caudata; family Salamandridae; genus Lissotriton; species Lissotriton vulgaris. The sequence goes on along the minus strand of NC_141698.1, from coordinate 477,666,000 downwards.
CCATGAAGGGAAGGGTTTAGCACCCCATTTCCTGGAGAAATGCGCACAATGGTGCTCTCCGACAACACTGAAAAAATTACAATCTCTTCTGGGCTTTCTGAATTTCGGGAGGACATACATTCCGGAATATGCCCAGCGTATCAAGCCTTTGTATGCTTTGATACAACCATCTTTTTCCAAATCATGCTGGCTGCCTGAGCATTCGGCCATTCTGCAGTCTTTGCAGGCTGATTTGCTCGCTTCTGAATACTTACAGACTCGTGATAACCAGACCAACATGGTGATAAGAATTATCCCTGGGGCGGTGGGTTTCACGTACCTGACTTTTAATGAAGGAGATACAGTACCTATTGCTTACAAGTCACACTTGTACACTTCGGCTGAACTGCGTTTTTCCACTGTGGAGAAAGTTTTGACGGCTGTGCAGATGGCGATTCTTAAGGAACGTGCCCTGTCACAAGGAAAGCGCATGTTGGTTGTTACCCCGTGTCCTGCCTTAGAGGCGGTTACGAAAGCCAGTGTACCTAATTCCAAAGCTTTGCACCCTCGGTGGATTCAATGGGCTGCATCCTTGACGTCCCAGGATGTCACGTTTATTTTTGACGCCACTTTACGGTCACAGGAGTATTTACAGTATGAATTTGTTCATCCTGCTCCATTAGCAATGCGGCCGTTGGAGGATTTCCATTGCATCATTTACACTGATGGTTCGGCGCAGGTTGCGCATGGCTCTAAACATGCCTACGTTTCCGCTTGCGCCATTGTGGTCGGTGCCATGGTGAACGACGAGTTTGAGTCCAGTGTCGTGCACACGCAGACGCTTGGAGACTGCACCGCACAATTAGCAGAGCTTCGTGCTCTGATGCTTGCATTAGAGTACACAGATCCTAGTGTGACGACTTTGATCGTAAGTGATTCTTACTACTGTGTCCAGTCTTACAATGAAAACTTGTTCTTTTGGATTCAGAATGATTTTCGTGACTCCAAAGGTAGCACAATAAAACATAAAACGATCTGGGTCCGAGTGGCGGAACTTAAAGAGAAGTTGCCACTCGTCTTTGTGATTCATACTCTCGGTCATCAGCGCGTGGGGGTCCACGCTGTTGGCAACTCACTTGCTGATGAAGCAGCGAAGTCAGCGGTATCGAAATACTTAGTTGCAGCAGTCACGAGGTCCAAAAGCAAAATAGATGATGACATCTTGGCAGCTATTGCTGCAACGGAGAAGGGAAGTAAATATCCTGCGGGGTTCCCTTCTAAATACACATACCACTTAATTCCCGATAAGGTTCCTTATGTGAAAATCCCTGAAGTCGGCGAACGTCTAGTTCCCAACTCGGATCGCAGAGCTGCTTTGATTACAGCGGCGCATGAAGGTGTGGCGTCTGCGCATGCGGGCGTCTCGGCCACTGTAACTCAGCTACAACAGAGATTCTGGTGGCGGGGACTGTACAAACAGACGCGTGAATATGTTCTTCAATGTGACATTTGCCAGCAGATTAAGCCTTCGACTGCTGCGCGTCCGCCTCAGACACAGTTGTACATCTCGAATAAACCACTTGGATGTGTTTATTTGGATCACTGCGGTCCATTTTCTTCTGATACTGCGTATAAGTACATCTTAGTCGCAGTTGATTCATGCACACGCTTTGTGTGGGTATGGCCGCATCAGAGCGCTGATTCACGTACTGTCATTAAGGATTTGCGAGTCTTTGTGGGAATTTTTGCCTGTGGTACCTTCCATTCGGATCAGGGTCCGGCGTTTGCCTCTAAGGCGTATAAGGATGCTATGGTTTCGATGGGGGTCCAAGTCAAATTTTCGAGTCCCTACAGACCCGAGGGTAACAGTGTAGTTGAACGAATGAACCGCGACTTAAAGCAATCTTTGACAGCTCGAGTTATAGGCACTGGCAGTAACTGGTTAGCCCACCTCATAGGCGTGCAGCGTGCGCTTAATAATCTCCCTAGAAGGTCTCTGGGTGGGCGGACCCCATACGAAATGCTCTTTGGAATCAAGATGTATGTACCTGACCTTGATGGGCTGGACTACAAGGCCCAGGCCATGGCCTTTGACGTAGATGAACATTGCAATGTTTTACAGAATCTACAAAAGACCAGAGACAGTCTTGCAAAGGAACATTTGCCCTCCACATCGGATGATGCGCTGCAGATCCCCGTAGTTGGCTGGCTACCCCAAGTTGGAGAACTGGTTCGAGAGAAGATCGATAACAAGAAAGAGTTTGGTCCCTCATATCGAGCACCGGTTCGAGTCCTTGGAGTGAAGGGCACAAGAACAGTCATTTTACCACCACTTCCAGGTCGTAAGGAAAACAGATTTATTTCTATTGACAATGTCAAGAAACACAGGGTGGCCGATTCTTCATAGCATGACACCCACCGGCTGTCTCCTGTCCTTCCATGGTGAGGCACTCTGTGCTGGCTATTACATCTGGTGCAGAACAGGAGGTGTCCCTCGAGATGCCTGCCATATCCAGTCCTTTATTAAATACTGTTCCTGATACTAACATTGATGAGCTAAACTACACTTATCCTGCTGATTTATCGATGCCTGATTTACAGACCCGTGTGGCAGGCCAGTCCAGATTCTCTTTTGACTCTGTTTCGGAAACTTCAAAGAAACCCACAAACATTGCAAGATATGCCACGTTGTTTAAAAAACATTTTTTAATTCTGCCTTGGACATACATTTGGTTGATCCTATTTTCATTCTATCTTTTTATGTCAATTGGTTTTGTGTTTTATTTTTTCCGCCTGATTGATGGTCACTACGTTAAAGAAAGAACAGGAATTCGGTACCTTAATGGAACATTGGCCCCTCTTTCCTCTTCACATTCTGCGCACAGACTGAAACGAAACTTAAATACAGTTAACATTACTGCTTGGCCTGTCCTTGATGGGATTGTGTGGGATGCGGTTAGGTTTCAGATACATGGGCCTACTGAAGTGATTAATGTTCCAAATGTGCTTAGAGTAAACATGGGAGATGTAATTAAACAGAATATACGCTCTGATGATTGGGATATTCAGGCCGTAGAAGCATTATTCTCTGATTTAAAGTATTATGCTGCCTTCGATGCTGAGGATCTGTACACAGATTCTATTAATTATGGTGATTTGCTTTGTTTTCAACACTATGGTAATCATTTTTTACATAAGACAAATTCCAGGAGGGTTGCTGTAAATTATACACAATGGGAACATTGCCCTACTCCAATTGGGGGCAGTTCCAATACGTTTCTGAAAAAATACACCTATTTTACAGACTTTAATCAATCTAATCCCGAGTCATTTTATTTTAGAATGACACAAAAGTCCATGTCCTAAGTTAGACTTACCGATACAAAATTGCTGTATTCGAAGTCCTTTCTAGACAGTTTGGCTGTAGATGGCTACGAGTTTTGGAAAGGAACAATTGACCTTAAATCGATTTGGGGTACCAAAGATTGGCAGGTACAAGGCACTGAGGCTTTGCGCCGTGCATGTCTCATCCCGAATCACATGTTGTTTTTAAATTCATCCATTTTCCAGACAACATGCTTTGGATTGGCTACTTCCAAAAAATTGAATACACCGACCATCCCAGATTTAGAGGAATATACAGGTTGGGGTAATTTTACTGATTTATCCATTCAGGAGTTGCAAACTCTTCTACGCAATTCGTCCTTTAACATTTCCAGTTCGAATTCCAAGGGTTGGCTGGTATGGCATAGGAGTGCTGATTCTTGCCAACGCCGTTTTCTGGGTTTGGCTGAGGGGTTCACAAAACTCAGGCCCGATCCACGTTTTGAAGAAGATTATACTGTCACAACCTATTCTGTGGGGAAACTGTGTCAAAATTGGTTACAACATTCCACGTTAACTGCAGTTAAACTACATCTGTCTCAATTAAATGATAATGTGGATTTGAACGATTTTATAAAAGGCCCGGCTAAAGGTAGATCTAAACGATGGCTGTATGCAATTTACAATGAAATTTGGAAAGTTAACCAGGTTGAGGCTGCTAAACGCCTGAGAGCTATTGATCAAGCAAATTTAGAAAAGGTTCTTGCAGTTGTTGATAACAGTATTAACACGCTTTCTTCCCGAATTTACACATTAAATAACATTGTGTCTTCTGTTGTTGACATTGTGCATGATGAAGTGTCCGTTTTATATCATGGTCAAAATCAATTACGTTCTGTGATGCAGTTTGCTTGGACACTACAGACTCTAAAGGGTGGTCGAGTGCCGTGGAATTTTATGAATGTATCATCACTATTTGCCCCATTTAATCTGACTGAAAAACAGCGCATGTTGTCAATGAGAGATGCAACATTTTCTATGTTACATATTGAAAAATTAGAATCCCTGCCATTTTCAGTGGCTGAAGTGACTGCAGCAACATGGCTTATTCATGGTGTTATAACGTTACCTTTTGCTTTGTATAAATTTACAAATTGTATGAAATATATAGCCATTGGGCGATATGAACCATTAGGCAGCGCTTTCCTCCATGAGACATGGTCTTTACCATACACTTACAGATGCCTTAAGGAGGGAAATTAAGTGAATCTGAATGGTGAAGAATGTACACAGTTGCCTGACCGCTCACTAATTTGCAGACACATCCAGTTGCATGGTTCTTGTAATCAGGACAAACCTAATTTGGCCTGTGTTTTGAAAGGGACACGAGTTCCTGCAATAGTTCCCACGTTCACGTTGTTGTCCAACGGTAGTTATTTACTTTTGAATAACGAGTTTTGTTGTGGGTTAGAGGCTGGTATCGCTTATGTGGTTACCGTGTCAGAAAGGGTGGTTTGCTGCAAGAATGTGTTGTATCCACCCACGCATGGGAATTCAGAAGTTTTAATGTGGCCAAGAATACCAACCTTGAAAGCTGAGTTCAATGGTTTAGGCCGTATAAGAGCCCTTTTGTCTCAAAAACAGGTGGCCCTGAGCTCTGCCCGCGAAACTTATGTCCTTCACATAGCAAACACACGCACAGAGGTACAAGCACTTTTAAGTACTGATTTGCCATTTCATTTTTGCGAGCTGGTTCATAAAATCTTCAATGCCTCCTCCACAACGAGCCTGGCTCATTTTTTTAAAATGGTTAGCAGTGGTCTCGTGACTACATTTGAAAAAGTATTTGGTATTATCCCTGCGTTCTTTCATTCTATATTCGCTAGCCTGTTTGGCGGATTTCCTGTTTTGCTGGCTTTGGCTGCAGGCGTTCTGGTGATATTTTATTTTATAAAACATGGATGCCCATCCTGCGCAAGGAAACGCACAGCCCCTACTGATGCAGTTTCGCAACCGGATGCTTGATTATTATGGATCCCTGCCGCTTGCGACTTTAAGCACGGCTTTTGGATTATCCTTCAGATTTTCCTATTTCACCTGTGTCCAGCCTGTGTTTCATTGCCTGAGCTGTGATTTCGACTGGGCCATTGATTTGTGTCTCTGTTTACCGACTTCTCCTGACGTCAACTTTGATCAGCTGATGTACCCCGTAGTGGCTCACGAGTTGGTCTGTTCTGGCGAAAGGGTTATGGCTGTGGCAGCGATGCATGGACTAATGGGTCAGTGGGACATATTCGCAGCGGCGCATGACTTTCTGGCACAGAGCGTTCTCGAGAACCCACTGAGTTGTCCTCTGATGTTGCTAGAGGATTCGGTGTTGGAAGAGCACGTATGTTCTTTCCCATTGCTTAATTGGATGGCTGAACTGTTTTCGGATGATGGCAGTGATTTCATGTTGGAAGCTGTTGCTACCTATTTTGCATATTCATTCAACGAGGAATGACTCTGAATACTTCCATCATTATGGCACGTGACTTTTTAGTAATTCTGAATGGTGCCAGTTTCAATACGAACATTCGATTTTTTCATATGTTCTAGGCCTGTTAATTATAGTTAGGCCTCAAAGTTCGACTTTTTATATTTTGTGTGGCCACTTTAGGCATTCATACATATTTTTTTGTGTGTTTTTGAGTTTTACATACATTTAGCTTGGCTCAATATCATTGAACTCTGCTTTCATGTCTTGCCTCTCATAGAGTATTGGCTTATATTTTTGTCTTTTGACCGTCCTCGGATCATTGGGGGGGTGTCATATGGTTATTACGTTTCTATATATTGTGTTAAGTTAGTGTTGTAATCCCATCTTGTTAAAGTGCGCTAAGATATGTGTTATTATTCTTATTAGACATTACCAATGGTATGTTCCTTTCCCCCCCTTCCTCCCACTACCGCTATTGTTTGTCCCATTGGAATGTTGGCAGGGCGTTTGACATAGAACGTTCACTGAGGTGAGCGCAGTGCGAGAGACCAGACGTTAATAAACTCAGCTCTCCTGAATCATCGTGTGGCTGGTTATTATCTAACAAATTGGCGACGGGGCTGCGCGGGGGGCAGTTCTGGTCTTCCCCCGTTTATTCAGCACTGCTGTGAACCACGACGCCGAGGTCAAGTAACCGTGAGTCTTCTGTGACATGCGAACTGTGTTTGCTGACGAGTCATTTATGGAGCCCAGCGTCCTTTTCCTTTCCGTGAGGCTCTTTACTCGTTCATGAAGAGGTTACGCTTTTATAAGTTCCTGGCGTTTAATGACTTTTGGCTGGCGTTCTGAAACCTAATCTGAAATTAGCCAAGTTGTCATTGCATTCCGCTGTGCTTTGCTTCTCATCTCCACGGCGCAGTTGGTACCTTTCAGTCAGCTGCTGCTCGTAGCTTCCCTGGTGACAAAACTTTTAGCAGAGCGCTATTTTGATTTGTGGGGAGTTGCCAGCCCGGCTTTCACTGTGGTATTCGAGTTTGATGTGGAGCCTACAGTCTGGAAGGTGCTGACACAAGATTTAGTGTATGAAGAACACCAAGGCACTTGTGCATTTGTGGCAATTCAGTGGGGAAGCCAAGGTTAACGACAACCGAGAGTTGGAAGCATAGTTGTCGAGCCTGTTCCTGTACTTTTGAGTTGATATTTCCTCACGCTACATGCACAGCTTTACATCCTTGTCAGAGGGTGCTGTCTCCGTCTGATGCTGTTAAAGATTTTCATTGTCACAGGGCACTTACTTCAGGAGCTTGTTGTGCGTTCACGCTGACAGGCACAGCATTCATCTCGTCATTATTTTGTGCGTGTCACGCTGACGGGCACAGCTCATTGAGACTAAAATTGTCTTTTGATTACTTCAGGAGCTTGTTGTGCGTTCACGCTGACAGGCACAGCATTCATGTCGTCATTATTTGGTGCGTGTCACGCTGATGGACACAGCTCATTGAGACTATAATTGTCTTTTGACATTGTTGGTACCATTTTTTTTTGTCATATATATTGCCTAGAGCTATTTAAAAGTGCACTGCGTAGTGAGGAGATAGCATTGTATTGCCTTTATTGCATATTTTTTTTATAATCTCAAGGTGGTATAGTGTGTATTAGGTTCTAATGGCTACTGCAATGTCGATGTCACAACCCCCTCCATTTCTCAATGATGATGGAGAACCTATCACTCCATGGAAGAATTGGGAGAAAGTTTTTGAATCTTACCTGATAGCTATAGGTGGCAACAGATTTTCATCAGAAAGGAAGTTGCACATTTTATTGCACAATTTGGGTAAGCATGCTAGAGAAATGTATGATAATCTACCCGAAGTTGAGTTGGAAAATAGAGGTGGAGAAGGAGAAGGGGATGTCCCACCTGATGTTTACCGTATTGCTTTGAAAAAATTGGAAGTCCAGTTTGGAAAAAAAATTAATGTGGTATTGGAGCGACACAAATTTTTTTCAAGGAATCAAGGCAAACAAGAAAGGGTGGTGAATTACATAGCTGTCCTCAGAGGGTTGTCTTCCACCTGTGATTTTGGTAATCTCACAGACTCGCTTATCAGAGACCAATTGGTCAGGTGCACTTCTGATAGGAAAATAAAAGAAAAGTTACTTGCTGATGCCCCTGAATTAAAGCAAGCTATCGACATAGCTAAAAGCATTGAACACACAGCTTTCTGTATGAATGAGATGAAAGAGGCGGTTGAGGTGAAACAAGTATGTGAGGATGAAATCCTTAAGGTGTCCAACAAATATGACAAGAGCAAATTGACGCATAAAAGTAGCACTGTCTTAAAAGAAGAGTCTCAAAAGATGAAATGTTTCCGTTGTGGTAATCCTAATCACCTGGCGAATAGTATAAAATGTCCAGCAAGGGGTGCCATATGCAGAAAATGCAACAAGAGGGGACACTTCACCAAGGTGTGTCATGATATAAAGAAAGAAATGACCCATATGATTTGGGATGATGAGGAACCAAGGGAGGATATTGTGTTTATGGTTAATGAATTGTTGGAAAATACTGGATGTAGCTATCCAGAATGTGAAATATTGCTTGATGGTGTGGCGTATAGAGTTTATGCGGATTCTTGTTCACCGTACACCCTTATAGATGAAACCACGTTCAAGACCAAGTCTGTTGACAAAGTTTATGAAGTCTTGCCCACTGACATCAACCCGGGTGGTTATAACCATGACACCATACCTGTGGTAGGTATGATCATTATGCACATCAGATTTAAAGATAGAGCTACTGTGGGTAAAGTGTATCTAACCAAGAAAGGTTCGTGCTTATTGGGATGGAGACATCAAAAGGACCTAGGCATAAGATTAGACCCCAACGCCTCAGAACCTGTCTATTTGATTGAGCAACCCAATATCGGTAATGAGGTGTGTGAGGAGTTCCCTGAAGTATTCTCCAGTGAGTTAGGCTTGTTAAAGGGATTCCTTCATAAAATAAAACTTAAAAAACATTGCAAGCCCACGGTACACAGAGCCAGATCTGTGCCATTGGTGGTGAGAGATTCCCTGAAAAAGGAGTTGGAGAAATTGGAGTCCTTGGGGGTGATTGAAAAAATTGAGAGTTCTGAGTGGTTAGCCCCCATTGTGGTCGCTTCCAAAGGTGGTGGCAAAGGGATTCGTTTGTGTGTGGATCTTAGGGATCTCAACGCCAACATCTGGGTAGAGAGGCATCCTCTCCCTAGAATAAATGAGATGCTCAGTGTCATAAAGGGTGCCAAATTTTTCAGTGTATTGGATCTCTCGGCGGCATACCACCAGGTTGCCCTCCATCCGGAGTCCAAGAACCTTACCTCTTTCATTACGCCATTCGGAGCATACCAGTATAATCGTATGCCTTTCGGGTTGGCGTCCGCGGTGGCGGTTTTCCAACGCATAATGCAGCACATCCTGGAAGACCTCAGTAAGGTTCTGTGTTTCCAGGACGATATATTGATTTATGGGGACTCTGAGTGCGAGCATAACTCTATATTAAGAGTAGTTTTATGTAAATTGAGTAAAGCTGGTTTTACTACACAAAAGGACAAATGTAAGATAGGAGTCAAAACTGTGACCTACCTTGGGCATACCATATCCGGTGAAGGGATAAAACCAAAAACCAGTTTGGTAGATGCTGTATCCCTTGCTCCCTCTCCGTCTACTAAAGAGGAGGTCAGATCCTTCCTGGGTTTGGTTGAGTACATGAGCAAGTTTGTGGAGAATTTCTCTAGTCACACAAGCAACATGAGAGAACTCCTAAAGAAAAATTGCACTTTTAAGTGGTGTGAGGAGTGCGAGAAGGAATTCAAGTACATTAAGGCAGCCATCGCAAGAGCACCCACTTTGGGGATGTTCGATCCTAATGAAAAGACCACTCTTACTACAGATGCTAGCAGCAAGGGCCTAGGGGCGTCCCTTACCCAAACCAATGGTGGATGCGAAAGGGTCATTGCGTTCGCTTCCAGAACACTTAAGGACCCTGAATCCAATTACTCCACCATTGAGAGGGAAGCCTTAGCGTGTTACTGGGCTATAATCCATTTTAAATTCTTCCTGTGGGGTATCCCTTTCACACTAAGGTCTGACCATAAACCATTGATTCCCCTATTCTCAACTAAGAATTTGGAGAGAGCCACTCCACGTATCGCCAAATGGGTACTGGCATTACAAGGGTACAATTTCACAATGTGTTACGTGGCTGGTGAGGGAACAGTTAATTAAGGAGCACCGCTGTGCTTTGCTTCTCATCTCCACGGCGACAATGTAAGTGAGCCACCAGATGAAACTATACTTGCGGTGGAACTTCCAGCCATCGGTAAAGAGGAATGGAAGAATGATTCCCAAAATGACCCAGAATTAAAGGATCTTATGAAGTTTGTTGAGAAAGGGTGGCCTGAGCACAATAGAGAGTTAACTGAGAACCTCAAACCTTATTGGTCTGTGAAGGATGAAATATCCAGCATGAATGGTCAGCTGTGGAGAGGGAACAAGGTCATTCCCCCTGTTGGAATGAGAAACAGGATCAGTGTGCTTGCACATGAGGGTCATCCAGGAAGGAGTATGACAAAGAGTAAAGTGAGACAACACTATTGGTTCCCAGGTATGGATGGGTTGGTAGAAAGCATGGTCAAAGATTGTGAAGCGTGTGGCAGAAGTGACAAATCAAAAGTTGTACACAAAGCCCCCCTTATTCCTATAGAGGTTCCCAGTAAACCATGGGACAAGTTGGGACTTGACATAATTGGGCCCATGAATTTCCTCAGAGCCAACCAGAGATTCATGTTTGTGATTATAGACTACCATTCACATTGGATCAGCACCAAGTTTGTCCACTCTATAACCACTCAGGATATGATAGAATTCCTGAAGGAAATATTCGCTACAGAAGGTATCCCCAGTTCCCTAGTGACAGACAATGGGGTCCAATTTACGTCAGAAGTCATGAAAAAGTTTTTGTCTGACTTAGCCATCTCACACATAAGAACACCTCTTTACTGTCCCAAGGCTAACGGTATGGTGGAGAGGGCGAACAGGATGGTGAAGAGTTCTATTCAAATGGCTGTTACTATGTGTGAACCAGTAGAGGAGGCAGTGAGGAAAACACTGTGGTCATATCATTCTGCCCCTAATGCAGTGACAGGGGTGTCTCCATTTGTGTCCCTCAAAGGGAGAAACCCTGGGTCCAAGCTTAACCCTAATTGGTTGAATGGGAACAGTCCTGTGTGGGTGGACAGGCAGTCTGTGAAAGACAAGGTGGAACTACATCAAAAGGAGTACAAAACCAGGTACGACCAGAAATGGGGAACATCATCCAAGAAGTTCTATGTGGGCCAATGGGTGGTGGTCAAAAGACCTGTTGTGGGTCGAGCTAAAGTCTCCTCCTTCTCTAAACCTGCAAGGATACAGAGAGTGAATAATAACTCGCTGGTGCTGGAGGATGGAAGTACATGGAGTATAGACAATGTGTGTGCTTGCCAGATGTGTGCGTACCAACGGCTGTTGGTGAGCAAACCCCAGACGATGATTCATCGGACATGCAGGAAACCAGAGTGACCAGGATGCGTCAGCCACCTAGTTGGCAAAAGGACTATGTAACTTAAGCGATGTAACCTTTCCTCCCCGAGGACCTTTCACTTGAGTTGTCCATGTACAAGGGGAGATGTGTTGTAATCCCATCTTGTTAAAGTGCGCTAAGATATGTGTTATTATTCTTATTAGACATTACCAATGGTATGTTCCTTTCCCCCCCTTCCTCCCACTACCGCTATTGTTTGTCCCATTGGAATGTTGGCAGGGCGTTTGACATAGAACGTTCACTGAGGTGAGCGCAGCGCGAGAGACCAGACGTTAATAAACTCAGCTCTCCTGAATCATCGTGTGGCTGGTTATTATCTAACAGTTAGCATGTGCTTATTAAATGTTTAAACGCCATATTTTCTTTCTGCTTCGGTTTGCACACGACACCTAGTTGTTATTACAGCTTTTAACCTAGACGAAAGATGTGATTTATTTGAGAATAATATGTTATTGCACTGGTATCAGTCGTGCCTGGAACACTTGGTACAACTGTCTGCACACTGAGAACTGCACACTCTCCGAATAACCTAACACAAGGTTGCTGCAGGTCTGATCCTCGCACCACGTTAGTCATAACACAAATAATGTTTGTGCCAACATTTGGCTCTACGTGAGTTTAAGATACAATTACAGGGAATGAATCAACACACTTGATGCTGAACATGCTGAGAGCTGGTAGCTGTTGATGTGATCTCCTCCTACTGAGAATTAGAGGTATGGGTCCGCCCTGCTAAGAACCCAGATGAGACCTTCTTAGATATAATATAATATGCTAATTAGGGTGCGCGAAATATAGGTGATACAGAATTCTATAGATTTTTGCATCATAACATGTTATCACCTTTTGCTTACTATGGATTAGTGACTATGCTGCTGACTCTGATTTTTATAATATGTATGTTGATATTATACAAGATACTGCGTTTGAGAATGCTGCATTGAAAAATAAACATTTCAAACTTGCACGTGTTTTCATTGCCTCCCAGTTTCGGTTTGGAATGATTATATAACGAAAGAGTGTTCATGTGTTCCACGATACCTGAGGTATTCTAAGTTCATGTTCTGGATTGTCTAAGTCATTGGGAAGTATTTACTGCCGATGCGACACTGTAGCTAGCTTGGTAAGGGGATTTCTGAAACAAAGGTGAGTTGTGGGTCACCCTAACTCACCCAGGTTCTAGGTCTCTGTGCACAGTTCTGTGAGAGAACGGAAACCCTGCGACAACAGAGTCCAGCAAGGCATACGATTGCAAATAAAAAATGTAGTTAACCTATCTAAGAAATCAGTACATTAACATATTCCCTAAATAACGGAAGTTAAAGTTCACAATTATATATTAACAATGATTTGCCATAAAATTTTAAACGTAAGGAATTTATAATTTAAGTTGCTTCCTTCACATTGTGACCCAACCTAGATGTGCTTTTAAATCCAACCCTCTAAATACTTCAGAAAGAATGAAATTAGATTTGTGTCAGAGAGTAAATGGATGCTTTACGAAGAGAAATTCAGATTTACGATTGTCTTAAAACTAAAAAAGCACTTACATTTTTCCTTTTTTTATTTTAGGGAAATCACAGTGTTGTATGATTGTTTGAAAATTCTTGAAAATGAGCTTATGAAATGCGCAATCTTCAGGGTAATGGTAATGTCGGGGACCGGACAATCCCCGGGGAGGCTTGAAGGGCGGGGCTGGATTTGTTGCTGCGGCCTCAAGTAACAAAATCGGATTGGTGTCAGTACAACGCGATGTTTTACAACGCGTTCCGTTACAACGCGATTTTTACATCGCAAATACCATTACAATGCATGCCATTACAACGCATGGCATTACATAGCAGATGGTATTACAACGCATACCATTACATCGTAAGTATTGGTAAGTATATCTTTTTTTTAAAAAATGTAATAAAGTTAATTAAATTAATTTAAAATAATAAAAATAATATAACATTTTTAAAACAGTAATTAATTTAATTATAGTAATTTAAAATAATATAATTAATGATATATAAAAAATTTATAAATAGAAAATAATATAATGTAATTAATTACAATAAATATAATTATAATTTAATTAAGTTATAAATAATACATAATATAATTATAAATAATAAAATTAAAAGAATTTAATTAATTAAACATTTTTAAATAATATAATTTAATTATAATCGTTTATTAATACAATTAAATTAATAATATATTAATTTAATATATTTAAAATAATATAATTAATGATATATAAAAAATTTATAAATAGAAAATAATATAATGTAATTAATTACAATAAATATAATTATAATTTAATTAAGTTATAAATAATACATAATATAATTATAATTAATAAAATTAAAAGAATTTAATTAATTAAACATTTTTAAATAATATAATTTAATTATAATCGTTTATTAATACAATTAAATTAATAATATATTAATTTAATATATTTAAAATAATATAATTAATGATATATAAAAAATTTATAAATAGAAAATAATATAAAGCAATTAATTACAATAAATATAATTATAATTTAATTAAGTTATAAATAATACATAATATAATTATATTTAATAAAATTAAAAGAATTTAATTAATTAAACTTTTTTAAATAATATAATTTAATTGTAATCGTAAATTAATACAATTAAATTAATATTTGTAAATATTGTTATTAATTTAATTAAATTAAATACAATTAATTTAATTAATTTAATTTATATAAAGTCGTAATACCCCTGTACCCCAAAACCCAAACCCTGCCCTAAAACCTAAAAACACCCCTGTACCCCAAAACCCAAACCCTGCCCTAAAACCTAAAAACACCCCTGTACCCCAAAACCCAAACCCTGCCCTAAAACCTAAAAACACCCCTGTACCCCAAAACCCAAACACTGCCCTAAAACCTAAAAACACCCCTGTACCCCAAAACCCAAACCCTACCCTAAAACCTAAAAACACCCCTGTACCCCAAAACCCAAACCCTACCCTAAAACCTAAAAACACCCCTGTACCCCAAAACCCAAACACTGCCCTAAAACCTAAAAACACCCCTGTACCCCAAAACCCAAACCCTGCCCTAAAACCTAAAAACACCCCTGTACCCCAAAACCCAAACCCTGCCCTAAAACCTAAAAACACCCCTGTACCCCAAAACCCAAACCCTACCCTAAAACCTAAAAACACCCCTGTACCCCAAAACCCAAACACTGCCCTAAAACCTAAAAACACCCCTGTACCCCAAAACCCAAACCCTGCCCTAAAACCTAAAAACACCCCTGTACCCCAAAACCCAAACCCTGCCCTAAAACCTAAAAACACCCCTGTACCCCAAAACCCAAACCCTACCCTAAAACCTAAAAACACCCCTGTACCCCAAAACCCAAACCCTGCCCTAAAACCTAAAAACACCCCTGTACCCCAAAACCCAAACCCTACCCTAAAACCTAAAAACACCCCTGTACCCCAAAACCCAAACCCTACCCTAAAACCTAAAAACACCCCTGTACCCCAAAACCCAAACCCTACCCTAAAACCTAAAAACACCCCTGTACCCCAAAACCCAAACCCTGCCCTAAAACCTAAAAACACCCCTGTACCCCAAAACCCAAACACTGCCCTAAAACCTAAAAATACCCAAACACCCCAAAACATATACATCAGTACCCCAAAACATATACTCCTATACTCATACTTATTTTAAAAAATACTTAAATTAATATATTTAATTTATAATATTTAAAAACGAAATAAATATTTTTTTATAATTAATAATAATTAAATCAATAATAACATATTAAATAAAAAAAAAAAAAATTAAATACTTACCAATACTTACGATGTAATGGTATGCGTTGTAATACCATCTGCTATGTAATGCCATGCGTTGTAATGGCATGCATTGTAATGGTATTTGCGATGTAATAGCTGCGTTGTAACAGCATTACGTTGTAAAAGATGCGTTGTAGCGGTAACACACCAACAAAATCATAAGGCCACTGTGACAGTCTGCACTCTGCAGTCTGCACCAAACCCATGAGGCTGCCAGCCGCCCCTCCCGGCCGGCGCCAGCAACAGGCACTGGCTCAGCGCGCGCACGCTTCACACTTGCTAAAGCCTGCACGGCTACGGATGGCACTACAAATTTGACTGCCTTGGGGGTGATTGATCTTCCCCCGCCCCCACAGCCCCTGGCCTCCCCGTCACCCTGGCACGCATTTGCATATTATTTATTGCGCAGGCTCTGTGCACGTAACACTAGCATTAAATAATATACTGTCCTGCTTTCCCTGCCTCACTGTCATTCTGGCACGTTTTTACATATTGTATAATATTTATGCTCCGTGTGGCATGGAGCATAGGCTTTAAATAATATGCAAATGCATGCCTGGACTCCCCAGTACTTCCTCTGCAATGCGCAGGAGCCCCTCTCTCCCACCCCCTCTGTTCTGTCTTCCCCAATGTACCCTCCTGAGCCTCGCTGAGAACAGCCTTAATTACCAGTCACACCTGGGGGAGTCAGAAGAAGAGAAGGGGGTGTTAGTGATCTGCTGGACACGGTCTAGTGTTCCAACGTCTACCATATGTGACCAGCCACTCCTCAGGACAATAATCCACTCTTTATTCAGTTCTGGCAAACCCATGACAGGTGAGTTGGAGGGACTCCCTAATATCTTTTTAGGTCGCCCGAGCCAGCGCCCATGCATTGCTCTGCGAGGTTTATTGTAAGGACTTCCAACTTGGACTTCCAACTCCCAGAGCTTTATCTCGTTTTTTATTTTTTCACGGCCATGCATTTAATTGGCCATTGCATAAGGCTTCCAAAAAAGAAAGCATGCAAATTGCCAAAGGCTCGGGTATATCCCGCCTTATCTTTAAGTGTCCCCTCTCAGAGCCTATGTGTCTCGGGAGCGAGGGCAGTCATCAGCGGCGCGCAGTGTGCCAGCTGCATGGCAGGCTGCATTCCTGTATCAGGTTACTTGTTTGGGAAAGGTTTACTCCCTGAGCGTTTTGCTCTCAAGAGCCACGAGTGGCGCGCAGGGGCCATCTGTCTTTAATTAGCATGGCCGCGGGCGGTCGCGTTTGTTATTCTTTGCCAGGTGATTTCAATGGCTGCAACCATGCGCGTGCGCGTGTCGAGTTTTACGCTTTGCTGGATTTTGCATACCACATTCCAGTTGTAGTTAAGCAAGGACTACCCATACTGCCATACCATAATAATGCGATACGATTGTGGTCCATCCACCCTATAAAACATTATATTTGAAATAACGTACACCACCAATCCCACGACCCGCTGTAGAGTCCCCTGAGTCCTTGGTTCATGGCCATGCCTCTTAACTGCATTTATTGGTAAGCGCGAGGAACGAAGTCATGGGTCATAGAGAGCACCGCGCTGACATGGATGCCGGGAAATACTGCACTCGTCTAATTGAAAAGGACACCTACTGCGAGGGGGGGCGGCTCCGAGGTCAATGATAACCTGGGGAGCGGATGCTCCCTGCCCCCCATGCCCACCCACAAACACACAGAGAGATACTGTTTCCAGTTTGTAGAGAATCCGAGTAGGTGGGTCTTGTCTTCGACCAGCTTGGAAAGCAGTCAAGACAGGGGGTACCGCATTCGGGATGCAGGAGGAGGAGGGGTCCTGGACACAAGATCGGAGTAACTGACTAATGGGGTGCTTGAATGCTGATGGAAAAAGTGAGGGAGAAGCAGGTGGGAAGGAGCGATCAACCAGTCACCTTTGACCCCCCTAGGAGTGAGTAAGTAAGTAATTCTTTATTGCTCAGTTAATTAAAACCATTGCAATCAGCTACGTGAGCTAATACATATAAACAAACTTAAAATACAAATGTATCTAGTACAACCCTTTTTATGAATGAAATTTGTTAAAATTGCTTTGGAACAGTGCAAACATTTCATGAGGCTAAAAAGTACATATAAAATGTTGGCATTATTAGCGCTTTCAATAAACTGAAATAAAAAATGAGTCGTTATATGGCCCTAAATGTCTATATTAAAATCCATACGACTGCAGGTCATGGGGCAATTTTGAGCAGCACCGTGAGGTGGACGTGACAGTCAAGAGGTAGACCTTCGGGAGAGCGTATTGGCTGGCTGCAAACAGCTTCTGCAATTTCGTAACATTGTGACCGATCCATAGTGACGGAAGTGTACAGGCTTGTTAAAAAAAGGAAGAATGTAATATTTTGTAATTAAGATGGGCGCAGCCAGGATGTCTAGGGGAGCTGCTTATAATATATAATGACGGATGCCGTTTTCTTGAGCCTCCTTTGTGCCAGCAAAAACATTAGAAGAGTCCTAGTTTTTTACATATGCAAGGTTTTGACATTGAGGTGGTTATTCCTTATCGTTGCCAAGTGGGACAGTTGGACTTAAAGGCCATATGAGTTTGCTTTATCCAATCTCTCCCTTCTGGCTTTCTGCTTTTTTTCTGCTTTTTCTAAAAATTTGACAAGATGACTTGCTAATTGGATGCTTTTTGCCGTCAAAGCATGCTTTGACCGCCTGCCGGCATGTTCTTATTCCCAGGTTCTTTAGGGTTGGTTTTAAATGATATCTGCGCTCCTTTGCAAATGCATAGTAAGTGAAGGATGTCCTCTTTTGGGTCCGCACAAAAACGGCAATTTGTTATCGTTTGGGGCCGTTTCCACAAGGGAAGATGGTATTGTGATGGAATCGTGTAACTTCTCCTTCGTAGTCCCTGTGTAACCGACTCCTAGGTAGCCTTGACAGGAGCTGCTGGTATAACTTTGGATGACGGTCCAGCCGTGGGCCCTGTTGGCTAATGTAGCTTTGTCCTCTACTAGGAGTGTGCAAATATGGGTCTCTGCCCAGGGTCATGAAAGACTCCTGTAGCCCTTTCCCCCTAAAGAAGACAATGCCTGCTCATAACTTCTCCGAGGGTCTCGGCTTCACAAGACCACTCCACGCCACTTCCCCTCTACTCTGCATAGCCCTCCAACCTTCCTCCGCCGTGCAGCTCTCCATCACTTTCCCCACCATGCCCTGAACTGGTTGGCACTTTTCTTCGCTCCACCGTGCTGTTTTACGTCTCTCCTTTGCACCCCTCCTTTTGACCTTTCCTTTACTATCAATGCCTTGAATCTTCGCAGTGAGTGCTAACAAATTTGGGGGGGTGCCGGTCACACTGAAACCAAGGGAGAAGAAGAACCTTTCCGGGTGAGTGACACAGATGTGCTGAAAGGTTAAATGAGGGACATGTTGAATTCTCCAGAGAGTTGTGACGTGATTGGAGAGTGGAGAATGTAACCCGAGGATGGTGGGGCGGGGTACCCCTAAAACCCGGAGTGATCATCAGCTATCTTCTTGTTCCATCTCACATGCTTCAGACTCTACCCCGCTCCACTTCCCCTTTCTGATGGCTGCCTTCCTCACTTTCTTCTTGTTTTCCCCTCCCTCTCTCCATACCTTCCTCTCTCCCTCCCTCTCTCGTTCCCTCCCTCTCTCCATCCCTACCTCTCTTCATCCCTTCCTCTCTCCCTCCCTCCCGCTCTCACCACTTCTCTCTCACTCCATTTCTCCCTCTCTCTCTCCCTCTTTTCCTCCTTTCCTCTCTCCCTTCCTTCGTCTCTCTCCCTTTGTCTCTCTCCCCCTCTCTTCCACCCTCTCTCCATTCCTTCCTCTCTCCCTCATTTCCTCTGTCTGTCCCTTCCTCGCTCCATCCCTTACTCTCTCCCTCCCTCCCTCTCTCCTTCTCTTCCTCTCTCCATCTCTTCCTCTTTCCCTCCTTTCCTCTCTCCCTCCCTTCTTGCTTCTAACATTCAACTGCCTCGGATCATGTGTTAAATATTTATAAGGTGAAAACACGCACAAGTTGCAATAAAGCGCGCCTTCTCCATTGATTGACATCTTATAAGAGGTTTCCTCATGCCCTCTTCTCGTTTGATTGAACTGCAGGTACTGCATGTATCAACGAGGTATGGGATCCCTTTATGTTAAATTGCATCTCTTACCAAACTTCCAAACACCTCCGGCAAAACACTTATAAGGTCCCTGAGGCGAGACTTTTTAGCTAAGCTAATGCTTGTTTAATATGCCTTGGAAAAGCATGGATTCAACCACAGGAGTAATTCAGGCGATTGCCTCAGAGGAAAGATTATATTGGGATATTCTGGGATACTCTGCATTTGGTTTTATAGTTTTTCTTACTGTTTTACCATCTCTGATATGAGCAATCTCATTGCCCGTAAAATCCAAGACTTCTTCTTTTACCCAATATTTTAAATCGGAAGGTAAGTATTCCCTTGTCAGCACTGGGAACAATCCAACGGTTGATACTGGAATCCTCAGTATAAAGTCTTCATCTTAATCATGTGTCTGAAGGTCAACACCATCTGGTCTACAATAGATCACTAAGTTCATCTTGCAAAGTAAATCCCTGCTCAATAGATTAACTGGCCTACAATCACTTTTTACAATCTAACGGTCCTTCTCAAAAGGCTGTATCTTCATGGGGTCTTTTGCTGACACTGTGTTGTTTCGTGGAAATACCTACAACTTGGACTTTTTTCAATACAGGTATAGGTTTTGACCTCTACTGTTTACAGTAGAGCAGGTAGTCCCTGTATTGATCATGAATAATATGTGGTAGCCATTCACCTCTCTATCTACGCATGGCCCATTCTGGTCTAACTCTAGAACTGCGCCAAGCACGCAATCCTCTTCCCTTTTCAGTTACTGGCAATGTGATTGATCAGAATACAGTTCACTTGAACTGACAAAAGCTGTGATCTGTTGGAAACGTTCAGGTTCATGGAAGGATTTTGCGGAAACTTTGGGTTTGGACTTTTATTTATTTATGGAGTTTTATATAGTGCGAAATTGACCCGAAGGTATCGGGTATCAGAACGCTTTACACGATCACCAGTTGCGTTACATGAGGACACATTAATTTCTGTTAGACCCTCGGAGATTAAGTGATTTGCCCAGAATCACAGGATGTTGCATGCCCTTGCCGAGACTCAAACCCAGTTCCCTAGATGTGAGGTTGACCGCCCTAGCTCTTAGGCCAACTCCTCTCCTGTATTAAACCTTGGGTTAGCCATATTTTGTTGCATTAGTGGAGCTTGATGCGAATGGGAATTATGAGCACTTTGCATTTGCATATTTTGCCTTGGCATTTCAACATCATTTTGCATTTGGTTCAGCTTCAGCCTACATTTGCATTTCCAGTGACCCACCTTGAAACAAATATGTAACGGAGGTGTCTTCTTCAACATGGCTATGCTCATCCCCAAGTTCTGATCAACAGCAATCCCTCGACCTCTTTCTTGTGGAACAAAGTTCCTGTTCTGCTTCATCTAACTCAGTGCTTAATTTTTAAACAAATAAATGCCAGGACTCTCGTCAGGAGGCCAGTGCAGCTTGCACTACGCATCACCCCTGCCACGCTGCTAATGATAGCAACAACACAATTACTAACCATAACACACTTACAAGTGTGACAATTCAGATTACTTCAGGTCCCTAAAGCTACAAGAATGGCTTGGTTGGCAGTCAATTGTCATTTTTACCGTATTTTGAATTAATAATTAGCTGTTCTTGGGATCATCTCTAATTCAGCCAGACAATGCCACCTTGAGGCAGACTGTCATAAGCACCGGTGTTGACATTTAAGTGCCGGTGCTGAGCACCAGAAACCACTGGATCAAATTAAATACTGATCTAACCACTGCCTTGAAAATCAACTCCTTGCATTCCTGCACCAGCACTGGGACCAGAACTATTTCCTGAATTTGGCACATTCTGGCAAGTTTGACACCCTTTCTGTGCCAGTTTAGTTTGTGTCAACATGAATGTCTCCTTCACCTTCCCAGGTCTTACTTCCAAATCATCAATAAACGCAATACTCTGCGTCCCTCAAAATCCCTTTAGGGAGTTTGCGGCCAATAAACCACGTTCCACTGAATAGGGAAACTAATCCCAGGATGCAAACCAAGAAAGAACTGGAATCGAAAATAACCGGGGTTTTCACTTTCTGGACATCAACAACACTATGCTGTCTTAAAACTTGAATAAACCATTCATAATAAGAATACACAGACTCTTTGGACTCTTGGGTAGGTCTGGTTATTTTGACCCATTCATCCTCTTTCTGCAGCACCTTTATTTTCAAAAAGGTAATCACATGGTTATATTTGCCCATAGCCGTGGGAGAAGGAGCATTCATCCAAGCATCTCTTGTTTAGTAGCTGGCCAAGCCACAGCCACTTTAAATTCTACCCATAAATCTTTTGTGACTACAATACCAATGAAACTATTTAGATCTTCCGACAGTAATTTCAAAATATCCACAAACCTCTCCACTTTTGTGAACCACAAGCCAGGATGTACTTTCAAATTCAAAAACAGATTTGCAAGTGTGTAAAAAGGATCACCATGACTCCAAGGTACATGTACATATCCACTACCACGTGCCTCTCTCAATGGGCACCCCTTGACCCCCCCCCTATTGCCTGCACTAGTTTCTCCCTTTATTTCCCCTGTGTCAGCCTTCTTTTTCTGTTTCCTTTCCTTCCTAGACCATTGGTCCTTGTGCCTTTGAGTGTCATTCTACTTCTGCATACTACTAATCATTTTTTTCAAATGTAATTTCACACTTGAAGTTCTCATATTTTTAATAGTATCCTCATGTATACAAATGCTGCTGAAATTCTTCCTTAACTCCTGACTGTTAGAAAGTTCAACACAATACTCTATGGCTAACCCCTCCAACTTTTCGTGGGTTTCACAGGCAAGTCTTTCAGCTTCTTTACTGAAAAATCATAGGTTTTTCCTTATTATATTCGTCCACAAACCCTTGTTTAACATTCTCCTTGAATTCTGCCTCTAACCTCAAAATATCCAGGCCCCTAGAAGGGGTCTCTCTTTCATGGGTTTGTGACTTGGAATCTTCCTCATCTTCAATGACAGGCCCCTTTACAAGGGAAGCTCCTCCTCTTTAGGGTCGTGCTCCAAAATCAAGGGTATTACCAATACCAGATTTACCGGAGGATGTTGTCGTGGGGATGAGCTGTACATTTAAACAGTGTTAAGTTGGCATGGGCTTATTATAAGTTTAAACACCATTTTTGTTTTCCTGCTCTGCTTTGCACATGACACGCACTCGCGCTATTGTTTAGAGAAGGCTTGTTATTTTGGTTCACATGAGAATAACTTGTTTTGCTGCATTTCTGAACTGCCTCGTTGGTTTAGTCAGTATAATGAGTGCCAAGACAGTCAAGGTTATCTTAGACACTGTAGCTGTTGTTCTAACTGATCAGCGCATGTTCTAGCCAGTCAGTCAGAAATACTTTATTCGGTTCATAACAAAAACCACAAAAGTATACAAAGTCCCAAAGAAAAGAAGGGCTGAGATACCAAATTACAATATGGTTAACAGACAGCAAAAAAATATATATTAAAAAGATAAAAACTATACAGAATATATACCAAATTCATGTGCAAATGTAAAAAGCATACACAGATAATCTAATTTGCTTAAAATTCATTATTTATAAACTCTAAAAACAGACCCTGCAAGACTTATCTAAAACTATCTAGTTTTTTCCTTATTCTCATGGCTATGGTTAAAAATGTAGCAACATTAATGATTTCCCACGTATTGGACAGTAGCTGAAGATACAATAGGGCCGGTTTCAATTGTTTAAACCCTTTGTCCTTTAGTAGGGGTACAATGAATTTTTTCCGAATGTCCGTGAAATAACCATAAAAGAACATGAAGTGAGCAGTGTCCATTATCAAGAATCCATCACAGGTACACAATTCTAATTCTGATGCCTTTGTCCAACATGGGCGCACAGAGAGAAGTAGATGAAATTTATTCAGCCTAAACTTAGTTAGTAAATATCTGTGATTAGCATTATTAACAACTTTCAGATATGGTTCTAGGTCATGGTCTGTTGTTACGACTAACTGATGTGCTCTCACTGTTGACTTAGTCAACTCATAGCCTTCTCTATCCATCCCTTTATGCAGCCTAAATGCGTTCTTGACCCATTTCGTATCTCCCTTAAATAGTTTGGACGGCTCATCAAACAATTCTGGCCGACCTAGTAAGGCTGCTAGTTTTTTAACATATTTTAGCCATGGAATGGATTCCCAATGTTCTAAAGTAAGACAGTCCTTCAGGATCTCATGGTTCACCTCCAATTCCGGGTTCATCCAAACCGCAATCCACTTTAATAGGGGTGCGATGGCAATCCGGTCTTCTAGATATTCCACCCCACATCCTTGATGCACTATGAAACCTGAGGTTGATTGTGGTACTGATAGAATGAAGTTCAAAACTTGTCCTCTGTCACCTGTAACAACTTAACGTTCTTAAAACCCCATAGATCTGCGCCATACATGGCTATGGAAACACATTTAGCAGCATAAATCTTTAACACTGCCTGTAACGGTTTTACCCCCAATTTACGGGAAAAACCCAGAACTGCAAAAATAGACCGGACAAAGGCATTTCTTTTCTCAGACAATTGGGGAAGCCAGGTGGAACTTTCATCAAAAACCACCCCCAGATATGGGAATCTAGTTACCCTCGATAACTTGTTCCCATTACAGTGGAGTGTCATCAGCTTCCTATGCCTGCCCTTTGTACCCACGGCCATGACATGAGATTTCGTATAATTAACGCTAAGATCCAAGGAGGACATAAACTCATAAAATGAATTTAAAAGACTTTGTAACCCTACTGACCAGCGCTAAAAGGGCGGCATCATCCGCATATAATAATGCGGGAATGGGGAACTTGCCTTCCCTCGGGATATCCTTACAAGCTGCTCCTAACACACTGGCCAACTCGTTGATATATAAAGTGAATAATAAGGGGGCTAAAATACAGCCTTGCCTGACCCCGTTGGTTATACCTATCTTACCCGTACAATTCCCCTTACGATCGTATCTCACTGTCGCTGTGAGGTCCCTATGGAGATCGGCTAAAAAATATACTATATTTTCATTGATACCCATCTTTAGGAGCAAACCCCATAGCTTGGGCCTGTTCACTCGGTCAAAGGCCGAGGACAGGTCCATAAATGCTATATACAAGCAACCTTGCTTCGCTATGGTATACTTCCCAATCAGCAATTGGAGGTTGAGGCTTTGGTCTATC
Organism: Lissotriton vulgaris; assembly: GCF_964263255.1. Classification (NCBI taxonomy): domain Eukaryota; kingdom Metazoa; phylum Chordata; class Amphibia; order Caudata; family Salamandridae; genus Lissotriton; species Lissotriton vulgaris. Next base: position 477,641,439 of record NC_141698.1, on the reverse strand, counting down.
GTACTGCGCCCCTTTCTAAACCCTTACTGTAATGCTGACAGAGAGTTTGTTTCCTCAAGTCTATCTGTTAATTTACACAGAACCACTCTGCCTAGGACCTTCACTGCAGAATCTATAAGGGAAATTGGGCGGTAATCACCCGGGTCACCTCTGTTACCTTTTTTAAAGATAGGTACAATGACCGATTGCGACCAGGTCGTTGGAATACCGAATTTACAAATTCTATTAAATACATTAGATAAGACTTAAGACCATATTGCTATATTGGATTTAAAAAGATCGCCTGGTACGCCATCAGGGCCAGGGGCCTTATTGCTTGTCATTTTACTGATGGCTTCAGCCACCTCAACCTCATTCACCACTAAAGTATAAGGATGACTATTCAGCGAGGTTGAGACATCAACCGCTGTAGTCACCTGTTCCTAAACTGACTTAAAATGGGTGAGCCACTTGTCTTCCTGAATGCCACAGTCTAGGATATTGTTGCTTGAGTCAACAAAGTAAGGTTGATTGACCACTGCCCAGAATTTGGTACTATTTTTTAATACGGCTATGGAGGTCAATTCTGCCCAGGCATCTTCCCTGATCTCCAGTCTCCTCTGTTCTACTGCTGCTTTATTTGCTTTCCTTAAGAGGGCCACACATTGTTTGTCGACTGGCTTGCATTTCAGAGCCTCCTTCAGTTTACGATTGGCTACTGAACAGTTATGGTCAAACCAGCCGACTTCCCCCGAACCTTTAGCTCTACCGGAACGCATCAAATCAGACATAACCTGGTGGCAGACCTTTTGATATGCCTCCACTACCCCTTTGCCCCCAGCTTCCTCATCCATACATATACACAACTCCTCCCCTCTAATGTTGGAGAGGTTACTTAAGAAGTCCTCAGGGACAATTTTACACCATTTGATCCTACGTGCCTGGTCTGTTGCCCGTATATCTTGTTTATCAACCCTGTTCAATGAGCTCTTAGATGTGCTAAGGACACCTCTAACACATAGAAAGACAGGGTGATGATTGCTAAAATGAGACCAGACAGGAGAATAGCCTGCTATGTTACTCCTCAGGGTTAAGCTTATAAAGATAAAATCTATAGTTGACCCGCTGCCATTTCCCTTAAAAGTGGGTATATCCACCTCATCCCCCGTGAGTAACATTAAATCATTTTCAGCCAAGATGTTCTCTAATAGGATCCCCTGATCCGTATGCTCAAAATGAATATCACCTTGTTCAATGGGGGCAAATAGGTCAGTGGACAAACATTTATCTGGGCATCCATGAATATTAAAGTCCCCCAGTAATATTATAAAGCATTGAGACTCATTCAACTCCTTATATTCTGCTAAGAAGGATTTTAACACTGTCAGGTTGCTAGTTGAGGTGGCTCTATCAAAAGAGTTATACAAATGTACAATTAAAACATTATATGCCCCTTTGCAGGCAATTTGGACTGCCAAACAGTAAGGGGAACCTGTGGCAATCACCGTATGTGTTCCAAGAATATTAGCTGCCACTAGGGTAACCAACCCCCCGCTAGCTCTTCCTCTAGTGGTAGTAACTGCTGGGAGAGAGTAGGTGATATAGCCATCCAAAGTAAGTATATTCTTTGTGTCCTAAGTCTCCTGTAGGCCAATGATGTCGGCAGTACCTATAAATTCCCTCCAAATAGGATCATCAACTTTGTTCCTTAGCCCAGCAATATTCCAAGTTACCACCTTTATGTCTCTATTGCCTCTGGTGGCTTCCCTACCACCCGATTGACTATTAATACTAATTACTAGATCCCTGCCCTCACCAAGCTCCTGAGCAACTGGAGCTGATACCCTTGTATCCACACTAGGGACCCCAATCTCTGGGGCCACTTTTGCAGGTGAAACGGGTATGATCCTGTTTCCTTTAGCATTTCCTGACACTATGCTCACCAGTTGTCAATCCACCCAACCTAAGTCGGACAGGCAGTCATACTGGTTTGCCATTGGGATATTGAAGAGATTATCTAGTACATGGGGAACTTGGGTATAATTATTTGAGTGACCAATAATCATACTGTTACCCCTAAAACTATCTGCACGGTATCTATTGCCATGGTTATGCCTTCCTCCTCTTCTCTGAACTAGATTCCACCCCTCCTCCCTGCCCCCACCCCAACTATAGGAATTCATGTCCCTAGGCAGCTCTTGCCTCCTCCCTCCCCTGTGATGATTGGGGTCCTTTAGCCAACTCCATCTATTGTCCCATTGCTCAATAGGCATATAAAAATAGGACAAAGGCCTGGCCGTGACTAAGGTACCATTATTTCGAGGATTCCCCCGGCAAATATATTCCACAATTCGGGAATCTTCAAAAGTCACTACTATACAGTCCCCCTGTATTCTTTTCCTATTATGTCCCACCCAAGGCGTTCTCTCAACGATTAAGATATTGCCACAAAAATTTGAAGGTAAGGGATAGTTATTAGCTAGCCAGTGGCATACCTTATTTTTAAGCGCCTGGAAAGTTTCTGAATTTGGAGGGGCTAGTTCCGTGACCCCTGTCAAAATGATCACATAGGGACAAGCATCCGGCGGTAGGTGAATGCTTCGCCGTGTCATGATTTTTTCAAGGGGGGCTGAGTCGGGCTTTGGGGTAAAGGTAACAGGTCCTTTTGGATTACCTTGGTCAGTGGGCTTATTTAATATAGGGGTTTGAGTACTCTCTTTATTGCTCACAGGGTTAGGGAGATTCAGCAGCGGATTCTTGGGTGTCTTATTTTTAACCACTACTGAGCTTTTACTCACAGGCCGGGGTTTGCTAGCTAGAGCGGTTGCATGAGTTGCCCTATTGGCATAAAGGCTATCCTGAAACCTTATGTCCTTGTGTATATCATGAAGCAGTTTTTCAATACCATGAAGCCTAGCTTCTAAGGGAGCAAGTAGTGTTTTAATAATTTTTGTTATAGTACAGCCTATGGGCTCATCCTCCCCATCAGTAACTCCTATTCTGTCTACTCCCGACCGGTCGGCTATGGTGCTGTCTTCAAGGATATCGGCCAGGGGGTTATCCAGCATGGTATCGTCAAGGATGTTCAAGGATAATCTTGCAGTCTCAGATTGAGCTACTTCCGCCCCAGTTTTCTGCCCAACAGATTCCCTACTGGGTTCCCTCAGCTCTTCTATTCTACCCCTCTCAATAGAATCAATATTGGTGTTCCCGGCTGTTATTGCACTGACTTTCTTAGCTCCAGGGATGTTGGTATTGGGATGCTTACGTTTAGGAATGGCCCCCTCCCGCTTCCCCCTCTTCTGGTCATTTGGGGTCGCTACCTGAGAGTCTACCTGAAGATCTGCAAGGTTAGACTCCAAACTAGTCCCTGTGAGGTTGTAAGCCTGGGCCTGGGGATTAAGGAGTAATGAGTCTCGTAGGCCAGGCTGAACGCAGTTAACATTATGAACATCAACAAGAGTCTGCACAGGGTTAGGTATGCATAACGAGGTATCAGGGGTACGTACAGAACCAATGAGAAACAAAGACGATCCTTTAGCTAATGCGAGTTCCTGGGAAACTCTTCTTTTCATGAGTACGATACCTTGATCGATCAAGGAATTGGTACGCACATTAAAATCATCTAATGTGCCGGTCAACTTTTTACCACCCGCCGCCGCCATACTTCTAGTTTCGCGGCACTCCATCTTCCTCACCGAGAACAGAGAGAGGAAACAGAATGAACCGCGAATACTAGACTCACGTAGGATGTACAGATGAGTGGCAGGTGATCAGCTAAATGGGCACCAACAACTAACATAAAAGCAAAAGCAGCCTAAGTAAGCTTACAAAGCAATTCTGTGCTCCACAATCTCGGGTGAACAACCAAGATCTATGGCCCAGTCCAGTCTCTTCTGGCCTCTGACGGCCACAGAAGGCCCCGCCCTTGTCCCGGGCTTCTCCTGGGAGGCTCCCGCGCAGCGGGGAGAATATCCTATTGATATAAGAGAGTTGGTTGGTGGGGGCGGGGCAAGCAGGGAGAGCGGCCCAGGTGTCTCGGGTTATGCTCACAGGGAGTCCTGGGAGATGAAGTCCCTGGTCCTACCGCTCGCAGCTCTGCTGCAACACTACGCACCCCACAGCAGCAGTCTCTAAGGTCCCAACACTTCCTTAGGTGCAGAGTCCACGGATAGCGCACACAGCGAAGCGGGACCCGCGAAGAGGGTTCCGCGAGCTGCAGCGCTGGAAGAGGACACACAAGCAGCAACAAGGGACCGAGGTTCAGTGTCCCGACAGGTAAGCAGATTTAGAGTCCCATAGGAGTTTAGGAAACAACATTTTTTAGCGTTGTTGGTGGGGGCGGGGCAAGCAGGGAGAGGGCCCAGGTGTCTCGGGTTATGCTCACAGGGACTCCTGGGAGATGAAGTCCCTGGTCCTACCGCTCGCAGCCCTGCTGCAACACTACGCACCCCACAGCAGCAGATTCTAAGGTCCCAACACTTCCTTTGGTGCAGAGCACACAAGCAGCAACAAGGGACCGAGGTTCAGCGTCCCGACAGGTAAGCAGATTCAGAGTCCCTAGCCATAACACATATGCAGCTGTGGCCACCTCTGATATTGGCGGGTTTAATAATGCACTGCGTAGGCATGATCACACACACTTGGAGAACATTCGTATGCTGAGAGCTTGTGCAGAATTTGTTGTGATTCACTTCTGCTAATACCAGAGGTATGGGGCCGCCTATGTAAGCCTAAAGAGACCTTCTGTAGGTATAAAATAACCTACTAGCAAGGGAGGGTGAAATATAGGTATATTTTAAACCTGTTTCCATTTAGCATTATAACATGCTTTCTCCCTTTGTATTCTATGGAATAGTAACTATGCTGACAATCTTGTTTCTAATAATATGTCTGCTTGTATTAGCTAAGGAGCTGCACATGAGAACACGGCATTAGAAATAAATATTTCAAACTTGCTCGTGTCTCCTTTTACTCCATGTTTTGGACTGGCATGAGAGTATAACGAAAGAGTATTCTTGTTTTCCACATTGCCTGAGGTAACCTAAGTCGCATATTCTGGGTTGTCTAATCATTGGTATTTTTGTTATAGGATGAAGAGCCAATGTGACACTGATGCTAGTCTGGTAGGGGATGTTGGGTACTAAGGTGAGTTTTGGCACACCCTAATTCACTAAGGTCCCAAGGGGCACATGCATCATTGTAGGATTTTGCATTTCCTAAATAGCGAAAATTAAGGAATCGCTATTTAGGAATTGCAAAATCCTATGCATCAAGAAATCCAAATTTTTTTTAGGATTTCTTAAATTTCGGAATTTGCGATTCCTTAATTGCGAATCGCAATTAAGGAATGGCATTACATTGATTCCTATGGGCCCATAGGAAGCAATGCCGTTTTGCATTTCTTTTTTTAGGAAATCGCAATTTGTTGATGCATTGCAAGGGTGCAGAGGGGGGTCCAAAGGACCCCCCCTGCACGCCTGAAATGTATTTTAAAGTGCATGTTTCACACACACATGTCCTAAGGACATGTGTGTCGGTAACATGACACTTTTCAAAATGCATTTTTGTGCTTTTTGAAACAATTTCGCAAATTAACACGAGGGTCAACCTCGTGTTAATTTGCACTTCCTATTTCAAAATTCGCATTTTCTTTAAAAATGATGCGTTGCATTTAAGGAATCGCACAAATGCGATTCCTTAAATGCATTCTCATTTTTAGGAAATGCAAAAAAAAAAGCGAATTTTGAAAAATTGTTTCATGCATTCCAAAAACGTATTTAGGAAGCGCAAACGGCCGAATTTACCGATTCGCACCGTTTGCACTTCCTAAATAGGTTGATGCTTGTGCCCCCAAGTCTCTATGCACAGTTCTGTGTAGGAGCAGAATCCCTGCAACAATGAAGTATCAATGAGTGTACCCAGGGGTTCTCTCCATTCCTGCTGCTCTGCGTCTCACTTAGTTTCCATCAATTTTTGGACCTTATTTCTTGCTTGAGTCTGATAATTCCTTTTCTCTTTCATGTGTGGTGGATGCTCCCATAAATTCAAAACCTCATATTGATCAGGTCTTGTTGGGAGTTTCATCTCCTACATCACTCGCCTCAAATTCTCAATTACTCTCAAGCTAAAAGTGCCATGTGGGGAAAATTGCTAATGGCCTTCATTTGACGTGACTTATTCCATTGTTCAACCCAAATACACATGTAAGCGGACAGTGGTCTCTTTGGATCTTGCTAGCAAATTCTTTGTTATATTGATGGTTTGTATGATTATTGTGGTTGCTTTCCCTATATTCTATCTCTAGGGTCACTTCCCGCAAGAAAAGAGGACTTGTTGTTCCCGTTCAAGATAGTTTCTAGGCTTGTTGACCATTCATTGTTTTGCTTACAATGTAACTTCACTTTGTAATTGTTTCCCAAGGACTCGTGAGAAAGTAATTCTTCATTATCTTGGCTGCTATTTAAATAAATCAAAGAAAGAATGCATAATATTTGCCTCCGTGGCAAGACTTTCTGTTACTAATGCTAGGAAATCTTCATTCTCTGTCACTTGTGAAGTATGAAGCAAGGTACTCTGAGTCATAGAACGTTGCAAATTCAAAGTGGGAGAGCACATGGGCCCTTTGAGTAAATGCTGGTATATGAATATGCGGTGCAGACATCAAATGTGAAAGCTTAATTTGGACATTTGATTTACTTGTGATATTATCAACAGGTTGGAGTCCACAACCACCCCTAAATTCTTCACTTGGGTTGAGTGGTTTGATGGTGCACCTAGTTATTGTCATCATATTGTTAAAATAGATTGTTTAATCCATTTAAATCATGCAAGTATTTAGTGTTGTTATTATTTTATTTATCATTACAGGATACTTGACATATTCAGCAAATATGCATTTGAAACTAATACACCAAAAGTCGAACACACAACCATAAAAACACTCCTGATTCAACTGGTTGCTACAGCTGTGTATGCAACGAACAGGTATGTCAGATTCAGATTCAAAGTACTTTATTCGGTTAAAAACAGAGAATAACCATAAAAGTAGCATGAAAAAGTACAATTTACAATGGGTCAGGTGATCATTATTTCAAATCTCAGCAAAAGAACATGTAAGAAAACAACAAGAATAAATACATATATACAGCATAAAAGACTAATTCATTTGGATGGATTTACGGCACTTAAAAACTGACTTAAAATATTCAGCAAGTGATGCTACCATAAAAACAGTTTCCATTTTCTGACACTCGAAAAACGCTAAGCGACATCTATATACATTTAAGTCTTTGAGAATGGGAATAATACGTTTTCTTCGAAAAAAAGTGTAAAATTTACAAAAGAATAAAATATGAATATCAGATTGTGGGGACACATCATCACATGGGCATGGACATAAGTCTTTCGACCAACAATTCATCACAGGAAAAGATAATAACCTAAAAACAATGTTAAATCTAAACCGGGTTAAAAGGAAACGTTCATGATTGGGCATATATAATGATAAGTATGGCTGTAGTTTCTCTCCACATAAAATTGCCTGATGAGCAGAAACAGTCTTTTTTTTCACCTCCTCCATTTGTCTTTTGTCCCTGAGGTGGGCAATACACAGATTTTTCAGACCTCTTCTTGATATATGTACCATTGATGACGGGTCCTCAAAGTATTGAGGACAACTTAGTTCTTCAAGAAAGTTATCCATTTGAAATTGTTAATATTGTCCAGTGCTAGAATGTCCTTTAAAATAGCCCAGTTAACCACACATTCATCATTTGTCCAAACCCTGTGCCAAAGAAGGATTGGCTGAATCTTGATTGTATCAGTGACAAACACCACACCCAATTCAGCATGGCATATAAGGGCCGCAGTGCTTTCAGGGACGGACAGAATGTGGCGTAAGAACTTATTTTCCATGGTTTGAATTGTATTGACATTTGAGTATCCCCACAATCCTGAACCATAAGTAGCTACAGCTATACAGGTAGCATTATAAATAGTTAAAATTTCCTTTATGGGTTTTTTTCCTAGCTTTTTTATAAAACACAGTAAAGCCATAATAGTTTTGGAAAATAGCAGGTTCTGGCATTAATTGCAGTGGTCCATGAGCCACTTTCATGAAACAAAATGCCCAGGTATGGGAAGGTAGAGGTCTTCTCTAAGGGATTGGAATTTATATAAATTGGCTTCAAATGCCTGCTTGTTCTTGTCCCACAGTTCATAGACAGTGTTTTGGTGCAGTTAATTTTCAAGTCCAAGCTAAGCATGAAACTATTAAAAGATGTAACCAAAGTTTGAAGTGCCATTGGGGTGCGTGCCATCAGGACTGCATCGTCAGCGTACAGCAGGGCAGGGACAGGCCTCCCACTCACCATAGGCATGTCCCTGCCCTCCTGCACGAGACGATGCTCCAGACCATTTGTATATAACAAAAATAAAAAGGGAGCTAAAACGCACCCTTGGCGTACGCCGCGACCAATCCCGAAGTGTCTGCTACAAACTCCCTCTTTCCCATACCGGACAGTTGCAGTAGCCCCAGAATATAAATCTCTCAGGAAGCATATAATAGCGTTGTCTACCCCCAATTCGGCCATAATTGCCCACAGTTTGTTGTGTGACACGCAGTCAAAGGCAGACGATAAGTCAACAAAAGTGAGGTATAAACGTTGTTTTTTTACCCTTATATACTTCTGTTGCAAGATAAACAAATTTAGTCCTTGCTCTATAGTCCCTAAACCCCTTTGGAACCCATATTGAAAATCACTTAACACCCCATTCTCTTCTGCCCAGCTTTGCAACTTAACTAAAACCACTCTCCCAAGAATTTTTATTGAGGAGTCCAATAAAGTAATTGGCCTATAGCATGTGCAGTTCTGCCTGTCACCTTTCTTAAAGATCGGGACTATAATTGATGTAAACCAGGTAGGGATTAGACCTTTTGCCAGAGCAACATTGAAAAGCTGGACTAGCATTGGCCCCCATAAATCAGTGTTGGCCTTATAGAGGTCGGCTGGTATGCCGTCCGGACCGGCCGCCTTACCTCCCTTAGTTGCCTTCAGGCTCGCAAGAACTTCAGGAAGAATTACAACCAGGGCTTTAGGTAGATCTAGATTTACCATCGTGGAGTCATAACCTGTATCGGGCACTGATTCAGCAGTCCTATAAAGGGAGGAAAAGTGAGCCACCGACTCATCTTCTGTAACGGCGATTTCCATGCGTGCTTTTAATCATACAGGAGCGGAGTATTTATAACCCTCCAGAAAGCAGCCGGATCCTTTGATTGTGACGCTGAACATAAATCATCCCATGCATCCCTTTTAATCAGGTCCTTCCTATCCTTCAGTACTGTGTTGTAATCCCTCCTCAATTCTCTAATTAGAGTTACATCCCGCGGACTTTTGTGAATTGCGTGACTAAGCTTTGTTAAGGCTTTAGTGCACTTCTTGTCAAACCATTTCCTGTTAGGCTTTAGGGAATTTTTTCTTGTAACCCACAGAACCTCCTTAATTGTGGTAGCAATATTATTAAAATGTGATAAAATTTCGTTACTCTCAGCATATTCATTCAGACAGATCAAAAAGCTATTCATACACTTTTTCAACAATTTGGACAAAAAGTCATCCGGGACCACTTTACTCCATTTGAGAGTATAACCATTTTGAGAACCTAACTTCACATCTTGCGCCATATACTTAGAACTTACTACATTATCGGATGGGACAAATAGGTTCTCCATTTTTACTACCTGTGGAAAGTGGTCACTCAGAGGTAGGTCCATTATGCTAGAGCTAATCAATCTTCCAGCAGAACTATTTGTACACAAACTGAAATCAATAGTAGTCGAGGCCCCCGACCCACAAACGTTGGGACAAATGACATTGTGTGGGTGGCTAACTCATTTGTAAACCCAAAATCAAAATTAAAAATCATCTCATTTAATGAATCACCAAGTAGGGTATGTTCAAAGTGCGTCAAATTAATATCCTGTTCCAACATCAGGCCGCATATACCCTTATGACCCTTTTTACACAATGTACAGTTAAAATCACCCCCCATAATATCATGACTTCGCCCCTTTTTTTTAAATCAATTTCAGACTGCATATCTACAGTTATTGCGACAAGTACTTCCTTAATCATGCTACTTAAAAAATTATTATAGAAATTTAACAGGACAATCCTTGGACCCTTCCTTGTATCTATCACTATTTTCTGATAGTAACTGGATCCTAGAAAAAAGGAAATCTTATCATAAACTAGCAGGTTAGATATATACATAGTCAAACCACCCTTGGGTCTTCCATGTGAACCCCCCACCGTAGGAGTAAAATAGGTTTTATAACCATTTAGGTGTATGGTTGCGGTGGCCCTTGTTTCTTGTAGAGCTAGTATGCCTACACCAGTAATTACATCATCCCAAGATGGATTGAGAATTTTTTGTTTTAAACCTGCCACATTCCAAAATACCACCTTATAGAATTCTTCTATGGGTAACGCTTCTACAGTGACCCCTGCTTGGCCACCCTGACTCCTTTGTGTTATCTCGGCCACCGCTCGAGTTTCATGTGTCACTTCATGCCCTGGTGGATTAATCATCCCCAAGTTTGCAAGCATAGATGCCTTAGGAACCTCTATTGTCTCGGGGAGTCAATCCACCATTTCCAGGCAGTCAAACCGGTTATAACACGGAGTAATCGGAGGAAATTGCTGGTTATCAAACCATCCTGGGTCATACCTTTGCGGGAGAAAGTGAGGAGTCCCCCCCCTATATTTCACTACATTCCACCCATCTTCATTCCCCCCTCCCCATTGTGTGTTATACTGACTCCTATCAAAATCCGCACCATTTCCGCCTCTTTGATGTCGGTTGTCCCTAGTCCAACTCCATCTGTTGTCCGGATGTTCCCCATCAGGGTAGAAGTAAGATAAAGCCTTGGCCACAATGGACAGGCCATGATTTCTTGGGGCCCTCATTGTAATATATTCGGCAGTGCGTGGGTTCTCAAAGGTTATCACCACACAGTCGCCCTGTACCCTTTTTTTATTATACCCAATCCATGGTACCCTTTCAACCATCAGAATATTACTTCTGATGGCTGGCTGGAGAGGGTAATTATTATTCAACCAATGGATAGTCTTATTTACAAGTGCCCCATTATTTTCAATTGATTGTGCATCTAGTTCAGGCACTCCAGTGAGAACCACAACATACGGTGAAGCTTTTGGTGGTAAGTTTATACTTCTACGCACTTCCCTTTTAGCTGGTTGGTCTTTGTCCTGTAGTAAGTTAGGAATATGTGGAACTGGAGCTACTTTGTCAGTTGGAGCAGGAGTTTTAGGTATTGATACAGTTTTTGACGGTTGATTATTAGGGAGTTTTCCTTTATCCGGATTAGTTGTACTTAAAGAAGTACTATTTGGGAGACTCTTTGTCAGTGTAGGACCGGGTTTATTTAGTGTTGTTGCAGTAACTTTAGGCTTGAGCGCACTAACAGTGACTATTTGTTTAGCCAGATTCTCCAACTGGGTTTTTGTGTCTTTTTTCAGGGCCTGTATTTGTTTCTCCAGCTCCTTCAAAAGTTCTATCACCGGGGTTAATAGAGTTTTCATTGAGGTTTCCAGCAGATATAACATTGTACTGTTTCTTACCCTGCTAGCATTAAGGCTATCCTCAGCAGAGCTATTCCCAGAGGTATTGGAGATTAAATCGGCCATCGAGTCATCCAGGATGGTATCATCAGGGATGGGTAAACACACAGTGTTAGGGGGCAGGGGATCTTCTCCTTGTGTATCATTGCCATAAACAAAAAGTGCATTACTTGTGTCTATTAGTGGATCTTTACCACCTGCATTGGAGGGCATATTTTGATTAGTCCTCTTTTTGGGTATTGCCCCTTCCTTTATCCCCTGTAACACAACATTTTTATCTTTAGGGGTCGCTGCTGTATGTATCAAAACACTAGTGGATGCCTGGGTAGATGGTAAGGTTGGGACTAGGGGAGCCTGAGTAAGAATAGATGTTTCAGGAGGAGTTTGCAAAACCGCTATACTAGTCCCATCCAAAGGTGGTATATTATTCTCTCCTCTAATTGGGCTCCGTACATTAGCGAAATGGCCCATAGAAGACCTTTTCGCATGTTCCAGATCCTGCTATACCCTTCTTTCCATCCGAGAAATCCCCTCATCAATCAGTATATGGGTTCTGACAATAAAATCATCTAGGGTGCCTGTTAATTTCTTCCCCCCTGCTGCTGCCCTACTTCTGGTCTCACGCATCTCCACGCTATTATTAGAGATACTTTTGAAAATGTCCGTGTGACAGAGAACCCTGGTCTATAAATGCAGTAAATGTACAGAAAGAGATATATTAGGCGTCTTACCACACTACACGGAGATTTTTTGTCAAATAGATGGCCAAATGTCGGAAGTAGATAACCCAACAGTTTTTAGGGCAGAATGACTGGCCCGGACCGGCCTCCTCTGGCCAATGAGGGCCGTAGAGGGCCCGCCCTTTGCCCGGGCTCCGTCCGCGCGTGTCCCGCGATGCGCGGGTCCAGATGCGATTAAATGCACCTGGAGCTCTGTGCTGGGCGTGGTGGGTGGGTGTCTCAGCGCCGCAGAGCCTTTCGGGACCAGTAGTCCTTTCACCGGATCTCCACACCTGCTGTTGGTCCCAGCGAGCATTTCCCGCGGAGCGGGAAACGTGAGAAGTAATGTCGTTGCCTGCCGGTGTCTCCAAGGGGTTCTTGATTCAGCCCCAGTCCGTTTCACACACTGGAGCAATTCCGATTAACACACAAGCTCCTCCACAATGATTTCCCGCGATGCGCGGGTCCAGATGCGATTAAATGCACCTGAAGCTCTGTGCTGGGCGTGGCGGGTGGGTGTCTCAGCGCCGCAGAGCCTTTTGGGACCAGTAGTCCTTTCACCGGATCTCCACACCTGCTGTTCGTCCCTGCGAGCGTTTCCCACGGAGCGGGAAACGCGAGAAGTAATATCGTTGCCTGCCGGTGTCTCCAAGGGGTTCTTGATTCAGCCCCAGTCCGTTTCACACACTGGAGCAATTCCGATTAACACACAAGCTGCTCCACAATGATGACAGGTATGTCAACAATACAATCAATGTATCATGACTCCCTCAGAATGTATTCTACTGATATTGTGGCTAAATAATATCAAGACCCTTCAACAAGGCATATAATGCAGGGAGCCCAGCTATCTCTGAGTCGTGACATCTAAGAAACTTCTATAACATGTCCATCCACTAGATCATGGCATGTAGTAAGTTCATGTAGCCAATCTCTAATGCTCAATTCACTTTACCTGACCCACTGAAAAGCAATACACCCATGTGAGAATGCCAGGGAAACCAGACGCCTAGATCTCGTTGGGAAACTAGGACTGCCCACAGAATGCGTGGAGATCGAAACCCGAGTATACCCTGACCTTCATGACAATCTTGTCTAAAAACAGTATCACTTGAGCATTTATATGTTTGTTTTGAGGTGGTTCAATTGCATTGCTTTATTCAATTAAACATGAATTGAGGTCTGAAAGATTTTCAGGTTTAGTTCTGATTTGACACTTGTTATAGAAGTTGAGTTTGAAGCAGAAGCAAAGGTCCGATAGATGCCCTAAGTGTGAAAGACGAGAGGTGCTATATCAAAGCTTGAGGGTCACTATCTTTGGACCTGAATGGAGATGAGGTGAAGAAAAAAAAATGAGGTGATGAAGGAACCGGTCAGTTAGGATGTAGGTGGGGCATTTTCAGTACAGTGCCTCTTACACTCCAATGCAATTGAGTCTTCTCAAGCCCGCTGAGACCTGGGAAGCTCAGTCCTGTATGACATCACATGGTTAGACACCTTTTGTCCTTCCTATGGACACAGAGCCCTTTGATCTACCATGATACCTTCATTCAACTCAGGAGGGCTATGGGCAGGATGTGGGAGGCATTCAGGGGGGAAACAAACAGCACCAGCTTGCACTCTCATGTTCTGCCTTTGTTTTCTCAAACACGTCAAGAGGCCTCTTGGAAAGTCCTTGGAGTAGTTTGTAGGAACAGTACAATTAATAATTACTATGGCAATATTAAGGGTAAATGTTGTGAAAGAATTCAATGAAGAAATATGTTAAAGCATAGTGCTTACTATTAATACTAACAGTAATAAATGTAATGGGCCTCTTGAAATTGTACATATTGGCAAAATTGAGTTGAATATCATGGAAGATTCTGGTTTGCCAATTACTATTTTAGCCGACTGTACATTTGACCAGTTTTGGGAGTGAGTTACTTCTTTGAAGTCAGCTGCCAATTCGAAAGCATTTGGCGAATTTGACATCAGTATGAGAGGATATTTCAAATATACCCTTAAATTTTAAGGTTGTACAGTTGACACAAAAATGTAGGTAACTGAAAGAGGGAGAAACATTCTATAACATCAAGAATTAGGAAATTAGGTGTTAATCTTAACCCTGATTCTTCGGATCCTTTTGTTTTAGGCAATGCACCCATTTTAGGTGTTAAGAATGAACAAAACAAAAGAAGTTTTTGCAGCAAACATTGGGTTTTGACCATCATATCAAATTGAAAGAAAATGCTATACCTATTATTCATAACCTGTACCCTGGACCATTGTCTGTTAGGAATGAATTGAAAAAAACTATTGAATACTCTTTTTATGGATAGTATAATCGAACCCACTCATTCATTAGAGTGGGTTTCAGCTGCGGGCATTACAAAGATACATTCTGGTGAGATTAGATTATGTGCAGATATGAAATCATTTTTAAAAAATGTTGTCGTAAACTGTCATCCTCTTCCCAAAATCCAAGAAATGCTATCGGCAATAAGTGGATCTAAATATTTTTCAATAATTGCTCTCAAACCTGCATACCATCAGGTATAATTATCAGTGCATTTTAAGGATTATGGCACTTTTGTGATGCTTTTTGCTGCATTAAAGATTGTGGGTTCACCTTTTGCCGTAGAAGTGTTTCCCAAAAACAAATTGATATTTTATTTGATGCATTTCAGGGTGTCCAAATATTTCAGGATGGCATATTAATTCATGCTGAAACCATTCATGAGCATAATGTCATTTTGAACAAAACTCTGGGAACACTCCGTGATAGAGGTATGACAGTAAGCAAATCTAAGTGTAATTTTCTGCAAACAAGAGTTGAGCATTTAGGTTATACTTTTTCCTCTGATGGAATAACACCAAAGAGGATTTAGTTCAAGATATCAGACACCCCAAACCCCAAGGACAAATATCTTTTAAGATTGTATATGATGGATGGATGTTGTAGGGACACTGCTAAAGCCTCTTCAAGATTGGTATGGTTGATCTCAAGATGTCAAGACTATAACTTTGGAGTGAAATATATTGCAGGAGGGTTGAATGAAAGAGCTGATTGCTAGTCAATCTGTCTAGTCTCTAAGGCTAGGGAAGCGCTTAATTAGCTCCCTATAAAAAAGAGAGTTGCCTACAAAAACCTTTTGTTTAGCACACAAAACACTTTTGCAAAAAGGCTCGGACTTCCTGAAAACTCCTGGTTCATGCCAAAAAACACAGCTCCGATCAATCACAGCCAAGAATGTGTCAGTTCGGCCTATTCATAAGGATACAGGGGAGGGAGAAGCTTCACCAATGTTGCTTCTCGCTTATGGAATCAAATGCCTTGGACATTGTGAAACCAATGCGACTATATGGCCTTTAGAAAATTACTTAAAATCTAGCTGTTTACTTCTTCACTTTAAATCAGCCTATTTAGATTCCAATTTTCAAAAAAAGCAGCACCAAGACACCCATGAGCATTAGTGGCGCTCTATAAAAATCAAATCAAATCTCAAATCATCAAGGTTACTACTTAAAGAGGCCAGTGATTCTACTGAAGATAATGAGCTTAAGTGTGCTGTGTCTGAGGTTGATGCAACAGGGCACTGGGATAGAGTTATTTCGGAGAAGGAATGGGAGAATGCCTCTAAAGAAGATGTTGTCCTGCAACAAGTCATGTGTTATGTGACTGATGGCTGGCCACCAGTTAGAAATGTAGACACATCATTGAAAAGTTTTTTTCAAGTGGCAGATGAATCAACTATTGAGGAAGGACTTCTTATGAGGTATGATTTATTCGTACCACCATTGGTATTGAGAAATACGTTGATGAAATTGGCTCATAAAGGTCATCCAGGAAAAACAGCTACCTAGAAGTTATTACGAAACTATTATTGGTGGCTTGGTCTAGATTGAGATGTTGATGTGTTTGTTGATAAATGTATTGAATACATTAGGTCTGATAAGCATTGGAAGAGTTGGAAAGAGGGCATGCATTTAGTTGAAATTCCTAATGGACCTTGGATCAAGTTGGCAATAGAGTTTTCTGTTCTTTTTACTTTGCTCGATGAGATAATGCGCTACTTAGTGGTCCGCACTGATTATTATTAAAAGTGGATTCATTGTGAATTCATTGCTAGTCTCACTACTAGTGTGGTCATTGAGTTTTTGGCAATTTTTTTTTCAATTGAAAGATTACCAAATGTTTTGGTATCTGATAATGGTACACAACTGGTTTCACAGAAAATGTCTGTATTTTTTAGAAAATGTGGTGTTAACCTGGAAAAAAACACTACTCTACAAAAGTTCTTTGAATGGTATGGTGGGGTGTGCTAACAGATTTATGGAGCAGGGGAGTCAAACGACTTCGCTATCCAATTTGCCAGTGTATGAATTGCATGAGTGAAAGTGTGTAGTTGTATAAATTCTTTATTTCGGCCAAAGGTCATAAAAGATTTCTTTATAAAACATCACTCATAAAATAATCTAAAATGTATCCAGCTAAATATTACATGATTTCAATAAAATAATCCGCGATCGCAATAAAACAATTTCATTCAATAAAACTTTTTTAAATATACAAGGGGTAGATGTCTAAGTATTCATACAGTCCAAGGTAAATTCCACAATCAGATATCTTAATCTTTGGTATATCACAGTTTTAACCCCAATCTCTTCCTTATTAAACCCACTAGAAATAAATATCTTGATAACGCAAATATAATGTGTGGTAGGGTACTTATTGTCAATACCCTCAGAGCCTCTTGGTGTTTTCTAAATCCCAGCAAATTACATAGTGGTGAAATCCATTCACTCCTTGCCCTATCATACGCAGGGCAGAAAAACAAAATATGTGCAATGTTTTCAGTGTTATTTGTAGGCCTTAAAGTGCTTCTAGTGCATAGAGTGCAGGCAAGATCTCCCCCCCCCCACTTTGCAGTATGGCTCTTGATCTGCAGTATGTTTATCTTAGCTTTAGGTACAGAGTTCTTGCTAAAAACGGTTGTACCTGATCAAGAAAAACCTCGCGATTTGGATTTGGCTTGATAGAAAGGAATTCAGTTATTAGCCTTCCTAATCTTGGATCGCAATGAAGTGTATTCAATGTATGTTGCCAGTAAATACCTTTCAGATTGCCTTTGCAGCTTGGCGTTAAACTATGCTGGTTAGTCCAACACTCTGAACTGGAGGACGCGCTGCGGTCACCTCTGGAAAAAACTTCACTGTTCGGATTTATTATATTCCGATTGGGGTACTTTACCCACCACACTTAACCATAGACGATGTGCTGCTGGAGCTTACATCCTTAAAGATTAATGGATAGTTCTGAATATTATTGCAAGCAGTAACATTGAGTCTCTGGATCCATAGTTTCTACTCTCCATCACACATTTGTGAACCTGTGGTTACATTGACCAGATACACTCACTAGGAAGCCTTGATCTTAATCAATTGGATCATTTGTCGCGCTCTCTGCGGTTCTAATCCTTTAGAGCCACTACTTACTATCGTCACTTGAAACTTCTCTTTACTTATATAAGCCCTGAAGAAGTCCCTTTTTTCGGGACGAAACGCGTCGGCTGTATGGTGCTTCATTCCCCTTGTGTTGAAATAAAGAAATGAATTGAGGAACTCCATCTTCCGTGATTTATTGAAATTTGTGAACTAAATGCCAAAGATTGTGGTGCATCTGTGCCGTTGTAATTAATCCATTTAGTTCCATAGGGAACTAGCACTGTTACAGTGGGTGCTTCTCAGTGTGCAATCACACCCATTTTTAAATACTGGGTGTATCAATTATCAAATTGGGGTTACTTTTGGTTAGGTGCTGTGTCTAAGAAGGTCCCACTGTTAGGTTTCTTTGACTCATATCCACAATCAGAGATATCTTAATCTTTGGTATATCACAGTTTTAACCCCAATCTCTTCCTTATTAAACCCACTATAAATAAATATCTTGATAACGCAAATATAGTGTGTGGTAGGGTACTTGTTGTCAATACCCTCAGCGCCTCGGTGTTTTCTAAATCCCAGCAAATTACATAGTGTTGGAATCCATTTACTCCTTGCCCTATCATACGCCGGGCTAAAAAACAATATATGTGCAATGTTTTCAGTGTTATTTGTAGGCCTTAAAGTGCTTCTAGTGCATAGAGTGCAGGCAAGATCTCCCCCCCCCCACTTTGCAGTATGGCTCTTGATCTGCAGTATGTTATATCTTAGCTTTAGGTACAGAGTTCTTGCTAAAAATGGTTGTACCTGATCAAGGAAATCCTTGCGATTTGGATTTGGCTTGATAGAAAGGAATTCAGTTATTAGCCTTCCTAATCTTGGATCGCTATGAAGTGCATTCAATGTATGTTGCCAGTAAATACCTTTCAGATTGCCTTTGCAGCTTGGCGTTAAACTATGCTGGTTAGTCCAATACGATTAAAGGCCTAACTCTATCAGCCATTTCTGGACAAATCTTAACCATGGGAAGGTAAGACATATATCAATATCCAATAATTCACGTACGCCTTCTCTATATGCTAGTAATTCCGGCGTTGTCCATAGCCGTATCCAATAGAGCAGTGGGTGTAGGATTGCGAGATGTCCTATTCGCTTCAGATTTAGGTAATGGAACATTGGGACGAGTGGTGCTGATTGGGGTAATCCTAATATTCTCCTCGCAAATTTATTTTTCCCAGTTGTTAATTGTCTGGTATCACTTGTGCCCAATAATTCTGATCCATAGAATGCTGCAGCCTGGACCTTACTTTTGTGTATCTCGCGGGCGGGTATCACAGCTTTGCTTGTAGTTGAACTAAACTTCTCAAAGATTGCCCCTGAACATTGGGCTAACCTTAGGCTGAGTGACTAATTTGCTGATTCCAGGTTAGTTTTGTATCCAGTAATATACCTAAGTAAGTAAATTTGGTGGTATATTTTCTGATTACTCAGCACAAGGTTCTTTTTTAAGGACCTTTTGTGGGTTTATGGCCATGTACTTAGTTTTCTTTGCATTTTTTCTAAACCCATTTCTGTGCAATATCTGTTAAAACCGATCAACATATTTTGTAGCCCCTTCATGGTATGTGATATCAGAATGGTGTATTCTACGAAGAGCAGCGCCGGCACCAAATTCCCATTTAGCCTTAGTGGATCATTAACTTGATCTTGTGGGTGATCTAACAAATCGTTAGTATAAAGTGAAAACAGGATGGGAGAAGTATGCAACCCTGACTCACTCATCTCTCTATTGGGATTGGCTTTGTTAGTTCCCCATTCATACCCCAGCGAACTCTAGCGTAGTTCCCATTGTGTAAACTTTTTAACTGCATGACCAAATTAGGGGGGGGCACCTTGTTTTTCAAGTGACTGCCATAATAGGCTTTTGGGTACGAGGTCAAATGCTGCCCTCAGATCAATGAATGCCACATAGATGTGCCCCTTCCTGATTTTAACATATTTTCAGATATTAAACAGGAGTCTGAAGACTTGATCTATGGTACTAGTACAAGATCTAAATCCTGCCTGATATAGAGACAGTATGCTATTAGTCTCTATCCAGTTGTTAAGCCGGTTCAGCATCTGCCTGGCATACATTTTTTAGAGTACATCTATCAGGCTAATTGGTCTCAGTGGCCTAACGAAACTCGAGGGGGCCCCCCTGTAAAGTACATGGATGGCCTCCCTTCCAGCTCACTCAGGAGGTCTTAGGAGGCTCTAGACCTTCACGCAATGCCGAGAATCTACTGCTTGAACCTCCCACTTTCAAAAAGGAAAGAACAATGGCCCAATCCTTTTCAGGCAACGCAGTGAGAATCTGGAACTCGTTTCCGCCTGAGCTCCGGACCACCGCCTCCTCCCAGGCCTTCAAAAGGGACCTCAAAGTTCTCCTCCTCCAGAGACACCTCCAAAAGTAATTCACGTCCTCTTGCTATTCGGAGGAAGACTTCCCACTACTGATATTTTCTACTTTCCATGACTATGGGAGTGCCTTCCCAGTGTTTTCCTGTGGTGGGAGTGTCTGCCTTTTTGCAGTATTCTCCATGTACTTGTGTTCAGTGCCCTTTTGTAACGTGCACATAACACTTTGCCCTTATAACACACGGTTGCTACCTATCACATGTTTTTCACTTATTGCAGTATTATACCTCAAATTATACTCTGTTTTCTCTTTTAACTGCACTCTTGTCACTTTTCCTCTTATGCACTTTTGACTACCTCATGTATTTTTTTGTTGTTCACAATTTTTACTACCTCAAGTATTTTGTTTGCTCACGATTGTCATTATTACCTTTACTACCTCATGTATTTTTGGTTGCTCACAATTTTTTACTACCTCATGTTTTTGTTTGCTCACAATTGTCACTATTACCTTATGTAACGTAACGTATGCTTTTGTAATCTGCTCTTTTATAATGTTTCTCATTATGTTTCATTTCTGTTCCTAATGTGAAGCGCTCTGACGCCCTCGGGTAAAGTCCGCGCTATATAAAAATGCATAAATAAATAAATAAAATAAATAAATAGGCCAGTATACCTTGCAGAGGGGGCCCCCTGGAGCTCAGGGCCCCCACAGTGCGGGGTCTGCGGGGGCCTCTGTTACAGCCCTGATTGGTCTATAGTTCTCGGGTTTGTGTTTGCAGCCATTTTTGTGGATGGGGACAATTTCAGCCCCTTTCCACGTTCCTGGTATTGGGGCACCAGCTGATATTGCATTGCTCAAAGCATTAACATATGGGACCCATACCTTTTTATCGTGTTTAAATAAGTTACCAGGGAGTCTATCTAGTCCCGGTGCTTTTCCCGGTTTAATGGAGTCTAGCGTACTCTGTTCCTTGCAATCAGAAGATGATCACCTTACTATCTCCCTCTGTTTAAATAGCCCATCTTTCTCCGCTCGACGTTACCATCGGCCTAAAACTTGAGTACAAATCAGTAAAGTGGTTGGTCCAAGTCACCGAATCCAGATAATGCTCTGTTCTTTGTACTTGGTCCTTCCCACCCCGTGCCATAATTTTCCAAACCTCTTCCTGGTTATTTGTTTTTTCTACCTCCAAAAGATCCAGCTAGCTATTTTCTTCCCAATTCCACTTGGCAGTGGCCAGAGCTTTCTGGTGTTTATCCCTGGCACTACTCACTGAATTTGCATTCCCCGTTTTATTGATTCAAGTAACGCTGACTTAGATTTTCTACATTCAGTTGTGTACCATGGGTTTACCTTTAGCCCTGACCTAGGATTGGGTTTCAAATTCTTCCAATTGTTTTTGGTAAGCAGGAGCTCTAGCTTTGAGACCAGGGCAGCATGCATAGACGTTATAGACAGATCGCTTGACTCTACGTGTGCACCCACTATTTCTATAAAATTATTATAGAAATTAGTCATAATTTGCGGGCTACCTGTGATCTTCGGCCACCCGATATATCTTCGGTTATTCCCTACTAAGGGCTGTACATCATATAAATCAGTGTTTCGTTAGTTATCCTGCTCTATATGGCCTATTACTTCCAAGCACAATGGTCGGTGATCACTGTCATCCCTCATTTCTATTTTAAAGCTCACTATTCTGCTCAACTATGGATGCTGTGCATTATATAGTCGATTCTTGACTGTGTGCTGCAGTGGTTGAAAGTATTGAGAGAGGCAGTTTCATCCCCATTATTGAGTAACCTTCCATTGCATGCCCTTAGGTGGTATTCTACCGTTAACTGTACAATCTGTAGCGCTGCATTAGTGCAAGGTTTAGAGGGCCCAGCCACCAGTTGTGGAAGGCCTAAGGCTGTATATTCTTCTTCAATGGCACATTCTAATCCAGTTAGTGGCTCATGGGCACAGTTAAAATCACCCCATACAATTACAGTGTCACTAGGGTATACAAGATCCAAGGTATTATTTAGTGTGCTGATAATCTTGAAATGTAATGTTTGCCTTGTTGCTCTATTATTGTATGTTGAACAAGTACAGATTTTCATTATTATCTTATAAATATATTGCCAGCAGGTCAGGGTAATCTATACTAAGGTTTATGGATCGAGTCCCCAATGTAATTTTAATCCATATTACTAGGCCCCCCGATGGTCTCCTCCTCTGCGTGGGAATTGCATTCTTATAAAGTGTTTTATATCCCTGCTTATGTGGAGGTGTCAATAGCCGTGTATCTTGTAAAAGACAGCTATCAAATCTGTCTGTGTATCTATGCCAATCAGGATCTTCAAGATTTCATTTTAAGCCTGCTATATTCCAGGATACTATAGCTATATTTTCTTGACCTATCACAATACTTTTAGTTGTTTGGATATTAGAATCTGTGATTGAATACACACCCTCGCATCTTGAAGTCCCCTCCAGCTTGTTTGAGTCATTTCGATCATTAACTATACTCTTTCAGCCTGATTCATCAACGACCCGTTTTGCGAGTCTATAATAGCGATTCATAAGGAATCGCTATTACAGGCTCGCAAAACGGGATTCATGTAGGAATCGCAAAAGAAAATGTGATTCCTACATATTCCTTATTTGCGATTAGCAAATTGCTAATCGCAAATAAGGAATAACTCCCCATTCATTCCTATGGGCCAAAAGGCCCATAGGAATGAATGGGGAGTATTCCTTATTTGCGATTAGCAATTTGCTAATCGCAAATAAGATAGCGATTTAAAGGGTGCCAGGGGTGTCCAAAGGACACCCTGTAGCACCCCTTAAATGCAAATTTAAACAGGTGTTGCGCACACACATGTCCAAAGGACATGTGTGTGTGCAACATGCAACTTAGAAAAATGCTTTTAAAAGCATTTTTCCAAGTTTTCGCTATTTACCACGAGGTTTGACCTCCCGGTAAATAGCGGGCCGAAATTGCGAATTCGCTATTTAAAAATGGATGATGAATTGCATTTAAGGAATCTCAAATAGAGATTCCTTAAATGTAATTCCTCGCAAAATAGCGAAATCGCTATTACCGAATAATGCATTTGGGATGATGAATCCCAAATGCAAAAATCGCACTCGCAAAGGGCCAGATTCTCAGAATCTGGCCCTTTGCGAGCGCAATTCAGCTTGATGAATCAGGCTGTTTGTCTCTATAGCCATTTGAGAGCCACTAGCATGTAGTTTGGGCACTATACATTGGAGTTCTTATTCAGTCTGGTATCACTCTGAGTTAGTGAAGGGGGCTGAAATCTAGTGCATCACTGAATTTCTTCCAGGAGTCAATCATTTATGTCTAAGCTAGAACTACTAGGTCTTTTATCTTGAGCTAGTAGTGGCTGGGCAGACCTATGGGGGATGGAGTGTCTAAATTGGATCAACAAGGAGTCTAGAGAGAAGGTGGGGATTCTAGAGTGAGCAAGTGGTCTACCAATTCTGACCCTATTAGTGTCAACTCTATACAGTCTACTGTTTGCCCTGGTAATATACACCTGTGCGCCCCGATAATATCCTCTTGGATTATCGAGCGACAACCCCTGACATGGCGAATGCAATGGATCGCTTTGTTAATCAAGGAGTCTTCCCCCTCTGGTCCCTGCCTTGCGCTTAGTTTTGGAACATTTGCCCTAATGATTTTATTTGCTGGCAACAATCGGGTGCAGTGTGTATGTACTGGATAGTTCTTACTGTACTGGGGGGCAACGGAGTATGTAGTTACCATAACACACCATAATCAGTCACTGGTTACTCGCTGTTTTATTTATTAAGGAGGAAGAGCACTTACATTTGGTAAATATAAAAACACACAGAGCATAGTGGAATAAATAAATGAGGACAAGTTGCATGTTAAAGAAAATATTGTAGAGGAACAAATGAGAAACAACGTTTATTGTGATCAAGTTCATAAAACAAAGTCTAAACTGTTTAAGGTCGGAGATTAGGTTATTGTAAAGAAACCTGTGAGACCACAAAAAGGAGAATTCGTTTATTCTTCACGTGTACATGTGTTGAAAGTATCAAACAGTGCTTTACTTTTAAATGACAAAGGGTGGTGGAACAAAGGGGCAGTTGTTTCACTTAAACCAAGTCAAGAGATGTTGACCAATAAATATTTAAAACAATATGTGGTGAGGAAAATATGTTTTATGAATCGTCCAGCAACAGTGATTCAGTTAAAACAAATGAATGAACAGATCATGATAACGAGCATGATGAACATAGATTTAATGATACAAGAAGTAGTTCCACTAATGTTGATCAGCAAAGAACTGAGTTAGACATGGGGGGGGAGGGGGGCAAGAGGAGAACAGTAATGTTATATCTCGATTTGCAACCTATGAAAATGTTTCAGGTAATAGAAGAAGTGCAAGGCTCCCTGGAATGTACACAGATGTTATTATGTACTGGTTTGTTTTATTTAAAAAGTGTGGTGTTGTATATACAGTCTTTAACGTATATGTTGTTGGATTTATTTACGTATTGAGTTAAGTCGTTGTTTATACCCAAGAAGTGTAATAGTGTAATTGTTAGAAGGTGGGATGTAGAAATGCTACATAATGTGGTGGAATAGAATGTTGGGACATTGGGATAGCAGATTTCATTTGGGACGCTTCTGTTATGTATCTGCGCTGTTTTTAATTGTGGGCCTTCTTGGGTGTTATTAATCGAATAAACGAAAGGTTTCATTATATATTTTCGAATGTTGTAATCTTTCGCTACAACATTTTACAGTCCTGCTGTTTTTGTGAAGAATTTGTTGACCGATTGATAAAACATGAACTGTTCCGGATTGTGCAGAGGGGATGTGCTGCGGCTCTGCCTGTGAACAGCCCCTCCCCCACCCGCGGTACCCAGGGATGCTGCTGACTGTGCACGAAACGCCTCGCAGGGGAAGGGGCCGTGGCGGTCACAGCCAGCAGTGAATCCGAATGCGGAGCTTTAATCTGAAGTGAAGTGATTTTGGTTCAGCTGCTGCTCGCGTGGGCGGGGGCCCTGTGGGGGACCATGTGACCTGCAGTGGTTTAGCCTGGACGGTGCCCTCTGATGCGGTGTGTCTGATGTGAGGGACCTGCGCCCAGCAGCAGCACGGACAGCACGATGCCTACCATCTCCGTATTCTGCAAGGGAGCTTTCCTCATCAGCAGGTACGTGGTGGGCAGATGTGGGTGTCGATGGAGCAGCAAGGGTATGGTGGGCAGCATGCGGGAGCATGGTGGTAGATATATGAACTCGGAAGCGGAGATGCGTATCGTGTGCTTGGGGGTGGGGGAACTTTGTTGTGATACACCGGGATGGACGCTTGCGTGCCCAGGACGTACTTCACCTAGTGATAGCTGGTTTTTCCTCTCCATTAATCTCCCTCTCCGCTCTGTTAAGCGTCTGCTCTCTCTCACACACACACACCTCCAACCTCCTTCCCACTTTCGGTTTTGTTGCGCCTATGCTGTTTTTTCGAGCTCTATGAGTGGGATACCTTGGTTGACGAGGTCGGTTTTATTCCTGTGCAGGTGCGTCCGAGGTGGTGCGGTACTGCTCTCAGGCTAACTCTCTTCCCCCCTCTATCCCCGACGCCTCTCACTTTGCCTCATTGTACTGGCTTGCCCTATCCCATCGCTATCAGTTTGTAGTGTCTCACTGCTGTTGCCTCTTAAATGTGAAGTGATTGTTATTCCGTGTGTTGGGCTTCGATGCCCAGTCTGTCCGAAAACAGCGTGCATTTAATTGTATGTCATAATTTATAGGTCGTTCTGCTAACATCAAACATGCACATGAACACATGATAAAACACAAAAAGAGCAAATTGGGAAAATGTATCGCGACATACTCGTAGCTGTATCCAATCGACCCTCTCACGGTGTTCCTGATGTCTCTAACTGATATGTGCTTTCTGCTCCCCATAGGGCAGTGTCGAGGTATCTATTGTTAATTTGTGCTTTGCGCTCCTCTTACGCAGTGTTGGGGTGTCTGTGGCTCATTTGCGCATTGTCTTCCTCTCTTATCTTGGATCTAAGCTTTGCCTTTCTTTTGGGGTATCTATGATTGATAACAGATCTCTTTTAACATTAATTACTCTTCTTCTCCCAGTCAAAAAATATACAGACTTTCTCGTTTTCTCTCTCACTTTCTGTCACACTCTCTCTTTTCTCTATCACACACACATTTTCTCTCATACTCTCTGTTGGACATGGCCCTTATTAGGGGATTTCCCTAAAACTTTTTGCTTTTGGTCCTCCTGGTTTTTTGATGACTCTCTGTTTGTGACCTTAGGACTCTGGGCCCTTTCCCACTGTAATTCAATGGAAATGCGAATGTGCCCTTCCTACACATGCCAGGAAGGGGTGCCTACTTGATTGGCTTAGGTGTTGTACCTGTGAGTGCCCTGTACAGAAGGGAAGCCAAAGTAGCCCTGACAATATTTTAGATAAACTCCTTCTTGAACCGGAAGACTGGAAACGCTTGCTTGCTGCTTTTGTTACTGGGGCCCGATGTTGCAGCACACCGGCCTCCAGTTTCAAAAACAGCCCCCACTGCTGCAAAACCACCCTATCCCTTCTAGCAGGGCTGGTCTGGGAACCAAAACCGGCCCTGGCAAAGTGCTTGGGTGGCCCCCCCGGGGGAGTTGTGGGGGTGGCCGAGCCGTTTGCCAGGGCTGGATAAGGCGGATTTTGTTACAGGGCCGATATTGCAGCTATACTGCAAAAATGTCCCTGTAACAAAAACGGAACCCCAGGGGCCCAAAACCGCCCGCCAGCCCTGGTAGCCCACCGGGGGAATGCCCGGTGTCAGCAACAGTCAGTCCAGCCCTGCCTTCTAGCCTCCTGGGGAAATGCCCAATGCACTGCCCTGCCTATAAAAAGGTACACCACATACCCATACACCACGTACATGGGAGAGGATGTGGTCTGACGGCTAGAGCTGCTGACTTTGGTGCTGGAAAACAGGGTTCGAGCCTCGGGGGTCGCGTCCACATCTAATTCAATTGAATGTTTTTTGCGGAGTTTGTCGAGAGTAACCGAGAGTAACCGAGCAGCTAAGAGCCGGCCGAGCAGAGGCGAGAGAGAGTGGGCAGCCGCGGATGACGTGACTTCTGCGACCCGCAAATAGAGCTGCAGAAAACCACTGGTCTAGAGGCTAGAGGCGGGGGCAGAGGCGAGAGAGACTGGGCAGCCGCGGGTGCCGCGAGAGCCACCGGAAAGGACTGCATTGTGCACTGAGGAGTTTGTTTCCATCTGCTTTGGCAACCTGGCAGCCTCTGCTGGATTCTCTCTGGATTTCTGAGTGGGCGGGGCAGAGTGCGGAGAGTGGAGTGCAGAGCGAAGCATAGGGAGGAAGCCCAAGGGGGGAGATGCTCGAGCTCGCAGCCTGAAAGCCCTCAGCCCTCAGCCCTTAGCCCTCTGCCTGTACCTCTAACTCAGTCATCTCCCTTGCCCCTGCAGCCAAGGCTGAGGATAAAAGCTCAAGGTTTGAACCAGAGCCGCAGCCGCCTGCCTGCTCTGTCTGCCTTCCCCGCCCTGCCCTTCCCTGTTGCGGTTGTTCTCGCTTTGTGCTGCTTCATACCAGGTGGCCAAGGTGGACGCAGTTCAGGGAGGTGGTGAACGAGAGTGAAAGGCAAAACGCAGGGTAACCATGAGACTCGCTAAGGCTTTCCAAGGCCACAAGGAGATGGGGGCACAAGAGCACAAGAGCTAAGGCTGAACTAAAGATGAAGGATAGCTCAGTGGAGCCGGGCTGTACTGAGGCACTGTCTCTGAAGCCGTGCGGAGCAGAAGTTGCAGGTGAGCGGCTGGGGGCGGGGGCGTAGGAGCACGGACACCCTTATGGGTGGCTGCTAAGTGAAGAGCCCAGGTAAGCACGCAGAAAGCGAACCAACTAGGTTGGGGTCGGCCTGTGGCTTCCAGTGCGCCCTGCTCTCCACCCCACTCTCTCTATATTTCCCTCTCTTCTTCTTCCATCCATCTCTCCACCTTGCATTCATCCCCCCTCCTCTACTGGGCTGTTCAGCCTAGTTTGGCTGCCATTGCGCCTCTGCCTACCGCCCACAGCCCCCACCAAAGAGAGACAACAACGTATTCAACAAAGCCCCCCACCAGTCCAGGGACGCCTACCCCTGCCTCACTTCCTCAGGAGTGGAGAACAGACAAGCAGGACCTACTACCGGTCTATTACCGGTCCATCGGAAACCAGGAAGCGGATAATCAGCTGACAAGCGTGGCAAGCCTGTGATCACCATTGCTGCATATTCTCACTGCTTGCTTGCTTGCTCGCTGTTACCAGCAAATACCTCCACTGGCGATCAATTACTAAGTATTAATTAGGTACTCACCAACGTTCACCAGGGATCTTTTTTGTACCACCACTGTACCAGCTACAAGGAACTTTAATTAGCTCCAAGCAGCTCCAACTTACTCCAACTCATTCCAAACAGTTCCAACCCATACTCCTGACTCTCTCCCACTGACACCCAGCGCACCGCTAAATCTGGACAAAACTGTTAACTGGTAACTTGTAACTGATGCCACAGAACAGACTGGAAAGAGGGGTAGGAGTAAAGGAGCAAAGGAGTGAAAGCGGCAAAGGACGAGGACGAGGACAAGGGTCAAACGAGAGAGAGAGAGAGAGCATAAAGAGATGATTAGGAGGATCAAGAAGGAGCAAGAAGGCCAAGGCCAATTAAGGAATGAAGCAATGAGGTTGGGAAAGTCAAGGGACCAACCACCATCTGTTACACCAATTAAAAGAACAAGGAGAATAAAAAAGAAACTTAAAGACCTTATGAAGCCCAACGAGGATGACTCATGGAGGAAAGGGGAGGATCAAAAGGAAGAAAAACTTGATCTCCTTGACCCCCGGACCCCTCTACTCACAAGTTCACAGCCTTCACCAAACAGCAAAGTGAGAGGAGAAGCAAGTGTACCTAACCCGCCCAAGCCCGGCTATCAACCGAAAATCTATACGAAGTTCTCATTTATCAAAGATGTCAGTACAGTCATGTGTCTGAACAGTCGTAATGTAAGCAGCCTGCCATCTCCGCTGGAACCTAGCAGGGCTCTTCCCCCAAAGCAGCAAAGGTATCTGGGGAAGGAGTTGGATGCTAAAAAAGAATTAGCCGAAGTTGTAGAAGAGGGGAGCCATATGGAAGAGGCAGTCCACAGAAGCATAGCAGAGCCTAATAGGGGATCAGACCTAGTTCGGAAAAGAAAAAACACCAGATGATGAGTCCCCCTGGCCTAGCAAGGCACGGGGTAGCTGAATCGCTGGATGTTGAAGAGGGACCGCCGGACAATACTGAAGGGCTTGTGGAATCAGCCTTCAACACGCCAAGGAATTGTAATACGCCAAATGAGGGTGACATAAAAACCAAAGGATATGGTAATCTGACTCCTCACGTTGAGTCAGGGCACTACAAGCACACATTCCCAACGTTTGACTGCATTGTGACACGGCAAGAGGACATTAAGGGAAAGAAAGATGTCATTATATCGGCTGACACACCAGAGAGAAGGCCTCCTCATATACCAATTCCATCACAATCTACAGTGCAAGACCTGCCTGTACCTCATTCTTTTGACCATCAATTCGACCAAAAACTCGAAGAACTCAAGAGAAGCTACGTGCCCAGCCAAACTCAAATTCAAATCCTGTGCCCAGCCACCTCACCTATCAAATCACTGCAGACTACGGATTTTTAATCCTCGTACCTCACTCAAGAAGAGTGGGAAGAACTGGTAGCCTCCTACTCTGCAGCCCCACAGGATGAACCCCCAGGCATGAACAAGAATGCACCAAACCCTAAACCAGGTAAGGAAACTTCACAAACAAAAGAAGACATTTGGGCATCTCTTTTGCACACAATGCAAATGTTCGTAAAGGCCATCCAATATCAATCAGATAAGATGGATCTCAAACTGTCTGTCCTTAACTCGCATTCCATCTCCGTGGCAAATATTGACTGTAAGCTAGCAGAGCTCAATAATTTGGTAAGAAGGGCGCAAGCAGAGACACAACTAAAACAAACCAACTGCTCATGTATAATAATCACAGATGATCAATTTTTACATTTTCCCCATGATAATTATGGAGAAGCTATAAATTCCATCATCTACAAATATGATTAGTAATTTTGGATTTAAAGGCTGTAGATGAACAATCGCCTGCCCTTACAGATATGTACGCAAGATCATCCTCGGCCATAGACCATTTTATTGTAACAGCACAACATAGGGGTTTGGTGGGTTCCTTTATAGTTTGTTCATGTTTATTTAGTGATCATTACCCCCTAGTGTTGACCCTAAAGATAAATACATCTAGTACTAAAAGAGGGCAGATAGTCGATGAAAATATATCGATTAAAGGTAATATTGGGGTCTCTTTAAAATGGTCCCTCCCTGTTTATGGAAAATCTCATAGGAAAAAGACAATGTGATATAGACACCTGTCTAGATAGTACATCAACTAACTTAGATATTATTGGTGCTTTCTCTAATATCATTACTAAAATAGCTGATGATTTGAAAATAAAAGAGAAGAACAAAGCCCACAATTCTGAACCAAGATGGTTCAATCAGGAATGTTCAAGGCTAAATAGGGAACTGAAAACTTTAAAAAAAATTTAAACCTAGGAAAAATATAGAAAAAAGAGATTTATGGAGAAAGTATAACTTAGCTCTGAACGCTCGGAAAATTGAGATCCGAGAAGAGGCCTGGGACAAACTAACCCAAGCTGCTGCAACTCGAGATACTACTCTTTTTTTGGAAAATAATTAATCATCCATTTTTTAGAGATAGCACTGCACTAAAAATAGATGTCCTAGGGCCATATGTATCAAGCCAAATTGAATTTGCAAAAGGCATTTGCGAATGCAATTTGGACGAATGGTATGCATCAAGGAAATCTTCTTTCAAAATAAGCAATGGCAAAAAATGTGATTCCTTATCTTGCGATTGCATTTAAGGAATCGCAAATTTTGCTATTCCTTAAATGCAATGTAAGAAGCCAAAAAAAATAGCAAATTGGCCTTAAGGAATCGCAATTTACCACCAACTTCTAGTTGGTGGTAAGTTGCAAATTCCTTTCAAAATGCATATTTTATCTATTTTCCAAATGCCATGTTACGCACATACATGCCCTTAGGGCATGTATGTGCGCTACATGTCCACCCATGCCGATTTCAGGGGTGCAACAGGGTGTCCTTTGGACACCCCTGCACCCTTGAAAATATTCACAATTTGCGATTAGCAAATTTCGATTCGCAAATTTCCCCTCCTGGCCCATAGAAATGAATGGGAAATTATTTCTTAATTGCGATTAGCAATTTGCTAATCGCAATTAAGAAATTTTAAGAAATCGCTAAAAAGAAGCTAATTTCTACATACATACCATTTTGCGATTTCTAAAGAGCGAATCCTAAAAAATCGCTATTTAGGAATCGCAAAACGGAATGTTGATACATATGGCCCCTAGTGAGATGGAGGAGTGGATAAGTCATTTTGGAAGTATCTTTAATCTAGGAGGGATAAATACCTCTCAAAGGGAGAGGAATAATGTTATAACAGTTGAACCCGTAGGGCTATCCCCGATCACTCTAGAAGAAATTAAAGGAGCGCTTGAGAAAAGCGCCAGTGGTAAAGCCGCTGGCCCCGATGGGGTCCCAATTGTCGTACTTAAGCACAACACTGAATTCTGGTCACCTAATCTTTTGAATTTTTTTCATGCAACTCTTGATGGAAAATTACCTAAATCTTGGCCCAGCATTATAGTGCCAATATTCAAACAAGCTTTGGCATAGCCAATAGGTCTCGCCTTTGGGACCTTATAAGTATTTAATTTTGCAGCACAATATCCTTGGTGCAACATCAACTGTTGCATGGCTAAACACTTATAATGTCCCAAAGGCGAGACCTATTGGCTATGCCAATGTTTGTTCATTTTTTTCGCTCTGTCCTGGTCTACATCTTAGCTTTAAATGTCTACCATTTATTTGACTATTCAGAGGCCTTGATGCACGCTCAAAATTTGCACGACCCCTGTGCGATGCAGCATGCCTTCAACAGGTACAGTGCATTTAGAAGGTGGTGCAGACTGAGCATTGCCAAATGTCATCAAGTACTGAAAGCTTCAAATCCAGGACATCTGGTCTTGCAATGCATAGTTGTGTGCTGTGGGAGGTGGTGATATTCATAGTGTTTGATGGCTCGAGTTTGAAGTCCCTCGCATATGTGAATGTTCACACAGAGGACATACTTGTCCTTTTGCTTTAAAATCATTCATTTTGTCTTCTCTGAACAATTCAGTGGTGATCCAGCAAGTTGGGTTTCGGTTCCACTTTGGCTGTATTTAGTAAGGAAAGTTATTCAGTGATTCCTGTATACATTTGTTTGGCATGTTCTTGCCTCATCTTTTCAGAAACCAACAAGCTATATTGAAGCTGATTTGTTTATATATCCAATGTGTAAATGTAGTGATGTTGCACTCGCATGATCGTGTAGGAATATCTTCATCACCACAAGTGTTTAAAAAGCACACCAGCACCCTGCTCACTACAGCTGTAGGAATTTGCCAGAACATCACCATTCCCACTTTCGTTTCTCTAGCAATGCTTTGCATTCAAGCATACATTTTGAAAAACTGGAATCCGTACGATTCACAGTGCATTTCCAACAAAAACACTTTAAAAAACTGTTCTGCAAATCTCATCACAACACCCTTATACTATGGCATCCTGGACAAAAGACCATTCTCCTCAGTTATTTGCTTGTTCTTTTGACCATGGAAGGAGACAGATTGTCAAAGCCTATCCATATACAAGCATAACATGCTCAAGCAGGTCTTCTCTCAGAGTAATCATAGGACTCCTTAGCACCCACCTTGAGCAAAAATATATGAGTGCATTAGCGTGGATTTTATGTTGGAACTGCCACATTTGCAGCTCTGTTTCTTTGAATCCACGTGTCCTGGGTTCACAGTGGCGGCGAATGCCCACAGTACTTGGGGCATGGTCTCAGATAAACCCAGACCTCAGTGACTTGAAGTTGAAATCAATATATATATATATATATATTCAACTGATTTAGATGCAGTACGCAGTTATGGACTCCGTGTGGGTTTCAGACCTTTCTCGGCATGGAGATGGAACCGGGGTGTTGTCAAAACTCCAAGAGCCAAATAGAGACAGGCTCTGGGTTTCTCCTAGGTGACGCAGACGGATGTAGGCATTTTCCCTGCATCTTGGTGACGTTGTGTCCTGAAGTGGCACAGCCAGGTCCTCACGCAGCTAGGCTGTTCAGATATTCCCAGCCAGGCTCTTCTGTAGGATGTAGTCCAACAAACCCCTTCAGCAACAGACCTGTTCTTCTCCTTGAAAGGCTTCCAACTGGATTCTTGTTTCTTACTCCGTCCACAGTCTGGCAGGAAGGCGGTAGCCAAGGAGACCCTAACCTTGAATCACAGTTCACATACTATTCCAGAAATCCTAGTATGTAAATAACTGCTTAAGGGGAATTTACTAAAATGTTGATATGGAGCAGACCCTCTCCCTAACTGAAGAAAACGATCAAAAGGCCTGTGCCTTTAGTAATAATCATGCTGTTACTACTACCCATCCCACAAAGCCCAGACAAAGAGTGATTTCCCAACTTTAGAGCAATGCTCTGTGGTCTAAATCTATGCAACATAGAGGTGCACCAGTGACCTTGACAGATTGTTGGCCTCAGTGGGGGAAAATTAAAAAAACACAGAGACCCTAATGGGAAAAACAATGAGGGCAGAGCAGCACCCTATTAGCCATGTAAGGGACTTTTTTGTATAGCATGGACTTTCCATCTTTAGAGGCTTTAACAAAACAAGAATATTTATCAATCTGTTCACACCAAAAGACTGGGATGTTGCCTCTCCTGTTCCCTAATGGGCCCCTAAGGCCCACATACGAGTGATGCCAACCAATTTCCTATGATGGCCACATTTTACTTGTATATGGGCCTCGTACACCCAGGTAAAAGTGGTGTCTTGATTTTCCTGAGACGGCACCTGCGGCTCCTCTATGGACCCAACCGATACTGGATTTCCTAGGGTTGCTGCACCTCCACTCCTCTGTGTGCCACTAAGGCTTCTATAAGAAAAGTGTCTCTTGATTTTCAATCTCCAGCCTTGGGTGGATCCCATAAACCCATATGTGAATCAGATGGTTTGAACGACTTGCATAAGAGAATCCCCACAGATGCTGACCGGGGGAGAGGAGGGCTAAAACCCTCTCAGCCCAATGGATGCTGCACGCTTGGTGTGAATACAGCATTACATGTGGACTGCCGTATTGGGGGCGTATTCACGATTGTGAATAAGGTGTGGGCCTTCTGCAAACAGTGATGCAGCTAGTTTACAGTACATGTCAGAAGCCTGCCCATTTGGGTTTAAATTCTGTGAGAGACTTCGTGCCAAGGCCTGCATTAAAGGAGCGTTTCTGACCTGTTAAACAGCTGTTCTCGATTTATCTATCATTCATAGATTCACGTTCTTTGTCGCTGTGAGGTTTTATTTATTAAATTGTTGTGTCTAGAGCAGACTGTGCTGGGAGGGAGCTTTACAGAGAACAAGAAAAGGTGAGGAGAGAGCGAGAACACACACCCTGGTTTAAAAAGAAAGATTATAGAATCCAAAACTGTGTGCTTACAATGAAGCGGCGCACAATCGAAAAATGGTAAGGAGGGAGTGAGGAGAGCTGTAACTCGTCTGTATGAATAGGCGGTCGTCTAGTGGATGATAGCTTTAAACGGTGAGAGGAGTCGTCTTTTTCTAAATATAGTGGGCCTCATTTATGAAAAGTGACGCATCGCTGCGTGGAAACAGCTATGCGTCACTTTTCACTGCGCACTCCTTACGACATTCCTGATGCGTCATATTTAATGTATGATGCATCATGTCGCAAGGAGTTACAGATACGTCAGTATTTCTGACGTATCTGTAAGCGCAAAAGTGACGCATTGCTGGAGTGTGTCAAAAAAGTGACGCAACTCCAGCAATGCGTCCTTTCACATGGGGAAAGCCCCATGTGAAAGGGCTTGCATCAGTCTTACGCCTGCTGTGAGGCAGGCACAAGATTTTGACGCAACAGCGTCCTAAAAGTGACGCAGTGAAATCTCATAGATTTCACTGCGTCACTATTTACGAGGCTTTTTGCGGGGGAACGCCCCCTCTGCATACATTATACCTGACACAGGTATAATGTGGCGCAGGGGTTTAAAAAGTGACGCATCTACCTAGATGCGTCACTTTTTAAATATGGCGCAACGAGGCGCATTTTTTACACCGCTGGTGCGTCACAAAAAGTGACGCACCGGCGGCGCAAAACTGACGAAGGCCTTCATAAATAAGGCCCTGTGTGTTCTGAAGGTCGGAAGGGTAGGTTTGCGGCGCTGTGTCATTTTAGATTGAAAGGGCTGAGACAGAGGAGGCTTGAAATAGTGCCTATTTTATGTGGAGCTTTGGACTGCCAGTCAGAACGGATAACCTCATCTTCTGTTCACCCCTAATTATTGTGACTGTATTTTATCAAGGGAGATAGGCTCCCAGAAAATACCAATATCGCCAGGTGGTATTACACATTATTCTGACTTCCATACCTGGGACTTGGAGCGTCAAGATTTTCAAGTTTCTCTGTTACAAGGTGTGAAAATAATTAATGTTGTTTTATTTGCTGCGTGAAATCAAAATACGCCATGTTGGAATTAGTGAAGAAACTCCTGCGAGTCCAAAATACACTAGCTGCTGTAATGTTTGCACGCCTTCAAATCCTGATTTGGGTGCACGTTCATGTTTCAACCCAAGTGGAGACTCCGCAACTCTTGGAGTAAGGCGTGGGACCCTGGGATTGTCGGTCGCATTCAAAATTAGACTGCAGTGTAATATTTGGCTTTGCCCTCTAGAGGGAGTCAGTGGTTTACTTTTAAGATGGAATTTAAGTTGTCTCTCTGTGTTAGTGTGAAAGCCTGGTGTCTGCTGAACTTTTAGAGGCTCAAATGTGCTTGCAGGGAGACCAGACTCAATTGCCTTTCTGCGTCGCTGTAAGGAAATAATAATGCCCGCCGGTCACACATTGTGTTATTAAAACTG
This sequence comes from Lissotriton vulgaris, assembly GCF_964263255.1. Classification (NCBI taxonomy): domain Eukaryota; kingdom Metazoa; phylum Chordata; class Amphibia; order Caudata; family Salamandridae; genus Lissotriton; species Lissotriton vulgaris. Next base: position 477,605,106 of record NC_141698.1, on the reverse strand, counting down.
TACACACATCGCTTATTTTGTGCGCAAGTCACGCTACAGAAGGAGGCAGCAGGGAGAGGGGAGACAGGAGGGGGCCTGCGCATGTTTCCCTTGTAAGGTAATTACAAACATATGTTGTCCCCGCTCGCTCCCGCCAGGGAATAGCAAGAAGTGCACGCGTTGCCATTGAAGGCAATGGAACGCATGCATGGTTTGGCCTGAAAAGGCGCATCGGTGGCTTAAGGTCTCTCTCCTATGCAACACATGCGAGTTGCGTAGGACGAGACCTCAAAAGGAGATAGAAGAAATGCCAAGTGTTATCGCCCCATATCACTCCTTGACTCTTCATCGAAACTAATGGAAATATTAGAGACCTGGGCTTCTGAGAATAATATTCTCTCAGAGGCCCAGTATGGGTTTAGGAGAAGCATAGGGACAATAGAACAATGTGTAAATCTGGATCTTCTGGTGGGAAAATACACCCTAGACAGGGGGGGGGGGGTTTACACCGTTGTTTTGTGGACCTTACTAGTGCCTTTGACCTTGTAAACCATGAAAAATAGTGGCAAACACTGGTCGAGATAGGTGCCCCCAAGGATATTGTTTATTTTTCCCAGATTTACACTTTTTTGTTGACCAGAGTTAGTTTCGGTCTTAAAGGAGAATGCACGCCAGATTTTAGGGTAACCCGTGGGATGAGACAGGGGTGCGTTTTAGCACCCCTCTTATTCTCACTATATATAAATAATGTTGATTGTTGCCTACAAAATCTTAAAGCTGATGCATTGAAACTAGGTACCCGGCTAACACCAGTGCTTCTTTATGCAGTCGATGCCGTGCTTATTTCAAGGACGGCAAGCGGTGTGCAATGCTTGATTGAAAAGTTTGCTCATTTTATGAACGAAAAGGATTTTAAACTAAATTTAGCAAAAACTTTCGTCATGACTTGTGGCAATATTCGAAAAGGGATAAAAAAGCATTCTGTGGATGGTATTGTGATCGAGAAAGTTTAAAGTTTTACCTAGTTGGGGTTATTATTTAATGAATAGGGTACATGGGGCGCACATATAAACGTATCAAATTTAAAGTTCTCACATTGTATAGAGGGAATTTTAAGATTCGCAAAAAAATCGTAAAGAAACCAGTAAGGGAAATGCTCACCCTCTATAGAAGCAAAGCGATTTCTACTGCATGTTATGGTGTAGCATTATGGGGCAGGGCTAATACTGCCACTCTACAAAAGCAAAAGAATACATTTTTAAAACGTCTTCCAGCAGTCCCAGGCTCTACATCAAACTGTTTAGTTCACAGAGAACTGTCTGACCCATATTTTTGTGATTTTATAAAAACAGCTGGGTTAACATTATGGCATGGGATTTGGACGGTTTGCAGCCATTATCCCACTTTTTTTTATCCCGAGGACTTTCAGGCCGCCTACCATTGCAGAAGGCCCACACCTTATTCACAATCGTGAATACGCCCCCAATACGGCAGTCCACATGTAATGCTGTATTCACACCAAGCGTGCAGCATCCATTGGGCTGAGAGGGTTTTAGCCCTCCTCTCCCCCGGTCAGCATCTGTGGGGATTCTCTTATGCAAGTCGTTCAAACCATCTGATTCACATATGGGTTTATGGGATCCACCCAAGGTTGGAGATTGAAAATCAAGAGACACTTTTCTTATAGAAGCCTTAGTGGCACACAGAGGAGTGGAGGCAGCAACCCTAGGAAAGGTCATTGACCTCGCATACCATTATGACACATTTTTTCAAAACGCATGTGCATTTATCACGCATGCCTTTACAACGAATTACGTTGTAAAGGCATTTCCATCTTTAGAGGCTTTAACAAAACAAGAATATTTATCAATCTGTTCACACCAAAAGACTGGGATGTAGCCTCTCCTGTTCCCTAATGGGCCCCTAAGGCCCACATACGAGTGATGCCAACCAATTTCCTATGATGGCCACATTTTACTTGTATATGGGCCTCGTACACCCAGGTAAAAGTGGTGTCTTGATTTTCCTGAGACGGCACCTGCGGCTCCTCTATGGACCCAACCGATACTGGATTTCCTAGGGTTGCTGCACCTCCACTCCTCTGTGTGCCACTAAGGCTTCTATAAGAAAAGTGTCTCTTGATTTTCAATCTCCAACCTTGGGTGGATCCCATAAACCCATATGTGAATCAGATGGTTTGAACGACTTGCATAAGAGAATCCCCACAGATGCTGACCGGGGGAGAGGAGGGCTAAAACCCTCTCAGCCCAATGGATGCTGCACGCTTGGTGTGAATACAGCATTACATGTGGACTGCCGTATTGGGGGCGTATTCACGATTGTGAATAAGGTGTGGGCCTTCTGCAAACAGTGATGCAGCTAGTTTACAGTACATGTCAGAAGCCTGCCCATTTGGGTTTAAATTCTGTGAGAGACTTCGTGCCAAGGCCTGCATTAAAGGAGCGTTTCTGACCTGTTAAACAGCTGTTCTCGATTTATCTATCATTCATAGATTCACGTTCTTTGTCGCTGTGAGGTTTTATTTATTAAATTGTTGTGTCTAGAGCAGACTGTGCTGGGAGGGAGCTTTACAGAGAACAAGAAAAGATGAGGAGAGAGCGAGAACACACACCCTGGTTTAAAAAGAAAGATTATAGAATCCAAAACTGTGTGCTTACAATGAAGCGGCGCACAATCGAAAAATGGTAAGGAGGGAGTGAGGAGAGCTGTAACTCGTCTGTATGAATAGGCGGTCGTCTAGTGGATGATAGCTTTAAACGGTGAGAGGAGTCGTCTTTTTCTAAATATTGTGGGCCTCATTTATGAAAAGTGACGCATCGCTGCGTGAAAACAGCTATGCGTCACTTTTCACTGCGCACTCCTTACGACATTCCTGATGCGTCATATTTAATGTATGACGCATCATGTCGCAAGGAGTTACAGATACGTCAGTATTTCTGACGTATCTGTAAGCGCAAAAGTGACGCATTGCTGGAGTGTGTCAAAAAAGTGACGCAACTCCAGCAATGCGTCCTTTCACATGGGGAAAGCCCCATGTGAAAGGGCTTGCATCAGTCTTACGCCTGCTGTGAGGCAGGCGCAAGATTTTGACGCAACAGCGTCCTAAAAGTGACACAGTGAAATCTCATAGATTTCACTGCGTCACTATTTACGAGGCTTTTTGCGGGGGAACGCCCCCTCTGCATACATTATACCTGACGCAGGTATAATGTGGCGCAGGGGTTTAAAAAGTGACGCATCTACCTAGATGCGTCACTTTTTAAATATGGCGCAACGAGGCGCATTTTTTACACCGCTGGTGCGTCACAAAAAGTGACGCACCGGCGGCGCAAAACTGACGAAGGCCTTCATAAATAAGGCCCTGTGTGTTCTGAAGGTCGGAAGGGTAGGTTTGCGGCGCTGTGTCATTTTAGATTGAAAGGGCTGAGACAGAGGAGGCTTGAAATAGTGCCTATTTTATGTGGGGCTTTGGACTGCCAGTCAGAACGGATAACCTCATCTTCTGTTCACCCCTAATTATTGTGACTGTATTTTATCAAGGGAGATAGGCTCCCAGAAAATACCAAAATCGCCAGGTGGTATTACACATTATTCTGACTTCCATACCTGGGACTTGGAGCGTCAAGATTTTCAAGTTTCTCTGTTACAAGGTGTGAAAATAATTAATGTTGTTTTATTTGCTGCGTGAAATCAAAATACGCCATGTTGGAATTAGTGAAGAAACTCCTGCGAGTCCAAAATACACTAGCTGCTGTAATGTTTGCACGCCTTCAAATCCTGATTTGGGTGCACGTTCATGTTTTAATCCAAGTGGAGACTCCGCAACTCTTGGAGTGAGGCGTGGGACCCTGGGATTGTCGGTCGCATTCAAAATTAGACTGCAGTGTAATATTTGGCTTTGCCCTCTAGAGGGAGTCAGTGGTTTACTTTTAAGATGGAATTTAAGTTGTCTCTCTGTGTTAGTGTGAAAGCCTGGTGTCTGCTGAACTTTTAGAGGCTCAAATGTGCTTGCAGGGAGACCAGACTCAATTGCCTTTCTGCGTCGCTGTAAGGAAATAATAATGCCCGCCGGTCACACATTGTGTTCTTAAAACTGTACACACATCGCTTATTTTGTGCGCAAGTCACGCTACAGAAGGAGGCAGCAGGGAGAGGGGAGACAGGAGGGGGCCTGCGCATGTTTCCCTTGTAAGGTAATTACAAACATATGTTGTCCCCGCTCGCTCCCGCCAGGGAATAGCAAGAAGTGCACGCGTTGCCATTGAAGGCAATGGAACGCATGCATGGTTTGGCCTGAAAAGGCGCATCGGTGGCTTAAGGTCTCTCTCCTATGCAACACATGCGAGTTGCGTAGGACGAGACCTCAAAAGGAGATAGAAGAAATGCCAAGTGTTATCGCCCCATATCACTCCTTGACTCTTCATCGAAACTAATGGAAATATTAGAGACCTGGGCTTCTGAGAATAATATTCTCTCAGAGGCCCAGTATGGGTTTAGGAGAAGCATAGGGACAATAGAACAATGTGTAAATCTGGATCTTCTGGTGGGAAAATACACCCTAGACAGGGGGGGGGGGTTTACACCGTTGTTTTGTGGACCTTACTAGTGCCTTTGACCTTGTAAACCATGAAAAATAGTGGCAAACACTGGTCGAGATAGGTGCCCCCAAGGATATTGTTTATTTTTCCCAGATTTACACTTTTTTGTTGACCAGAGTTAGTTTTGGTCTTAAAGGAGAATGCACGCCAGATTTTAGGGTAACCCGTGGGATGAGACAGGGGTGCGTTTTAGCACCCCTCTTATTCTCACTATATATAAATAATGTTGATTGTTGCCTACAAAATCTTAAAGCTGATGCATTGAAACTAGGTACCCGGCTAACACCAGTGCTTCTTTATGCAGTCGATGCCGTGCTTATTTCAAGGACGGCAAGCGGTGTGCAATGCTTGATTGAAAAGTTTGCTCATTTTATGAACGAAAAGGATTTTAAACTAAATTTAGCAAAAACTTTTGTCATGACTTGTGGCAATATTCGAAAAGGGATAAAAAAGCAATCTGTGGATGGTATTGTGATCGAGAAAGTTTCAAGTTTTACCTAGTTGGGGTTATTATTTAATGAATAGGGTACATGGGGCGCACATATAAACGTATCAAATTTAAAGTTCTCACATTGTATAGAGGGAATTTTAAGATTCGCAAAAAAATCGTAAAGAAACCAGTAAGGGAAATGCTCACCCTCTATAGAAGCAAAGCGATTTCTACTGCATGTTATGGTGTAGCATTATGGGGCAGGGCTAATACTGCCACTCTACAAAAGCAAAAGAATACATTTTTAAAACGTCTTCCAGCAGTCCCAGGCTCTACATCAAACTGTTTAGTTCACAGAGAACTGTCTGACCCATATTTTTGTGATTTTATAAAAACAGCTGGGTTAACATTATGGCATGGGATTTGGACGGTTTGCAGCCATTATCCCACTTTTTTTTTATCCCGAGGACTTTCAGGCCGCCTACCATTTACCTGCAAGGTCATTGACCTCGCATACCATTATGACACATTTTTTCAAAACGCATGTGCATTTATCACGCATGCCTTTACAACGAATTACGTTGTAAAGGCATGTATGGTAAATGCATTTGCGTTTTGAAAACCAAGATGACGAGAGAGGTAAGGGGGTTTGGGTTATTTTTTTAGGGGTGGGGGTTGTGCTGGGGTATTTATTGTGTAGTGTAGTGTTGTGTTAGTGTAGTGTAGAGTTGTGGTGGTTGTTTAGTGTAGGGTCGTGCTGGGGGAAGTGTTATAGGGGTTAGGGTAGTGTTGTAGTGTTTCTGTAGTGTAGGGTCATGCTGGGGGTAGTGTTTTAGGGTTTAGGGGTTTGGGTAGTATTGTAGTGTAGGGTCATGCTGGGAGAAGTGTTATAGGGTTTAGGGTAGTGTTGTAGTGTTTGTGTAGTGTAGGGTTATGCTGGGGGTAGAGTTTTAGGGTTTAGGGTAGTGTTGTAGTGTTTGTGTAGTGTAGGGTCATGCAGGGGTAGTGTTTTAGGGTTTAGGGTAGTGTTGTAGTGTTTGTGTAGTGTAGGGTCATGCTGTGGGTAGTGTTTTAGGGTTTAGGGAAGTGTTGTAGTGTTTGTGTAGTGTAGGGTCATGTTGGGGTTAGTGTTTTAGGGTTTAGGGTAGTGTTGTAGTGTTTGTGTAGTGTAGGGTTATGCTGGGGGTAGTGGTTTAGGGTTTAGGGTAGTGTTGTAGTGTTTGTGTAGTGTAGGTTCATGCTGGGGGTAGGGTTTTATGGTTTTGGGTAGTGTTGTAGTGTTTGTGTAGTGTAGGGTCATGCTGGGGTGTAGTGTTTTAGGGTTTAGGGTAGTGTTGTAGTGTTTGTGTAGTGTAGGGTCATGCTGGGGTGTAGTGGTTTAGGGTAGTATTGTAGTGTTTGTGTAGGGTCATGCTGGGAGTAGTGTATTAAGGTAGTGTTGTAGTGTATGCGTAGGGAAGTAAAGTGCTTTATGGTAGTGTTGAGGGGTCATGCTGGGTTGTGTAAATGTAGGATAAGGACTGTGTGTCAAGGGTGGGTGGTTCAGGGGTACTACATTACAGTGTAGTGTAGGGTTGGGTAGGGTACTCTTACTTACCTTAACTACTTTAACAAAGAGTATACCTTTAATATGCATGCCTTTTCGTTGTAAAGGCATGCATGTTAAAGGCATATTCGTTTTAAAAGTATTTGTTCTCTTTATTTGCGGCCTAATAGTACTTGGGGGATCAAATTTGCGGTATGATGTATGCGGGAGGTTTGTCTGCGGTCTCACATCATATATTCGATTTGGACACGTGAAGAAGCAGGGATCACCAAGAGCATAATACTTGATTGTTTGGCTCTAGATAATAGTAGGAAAATTTTGTGGCTTGAATATATACAAACTCTATTAAAAAGCTGCAATTTAAATCTAGACCCAAAAGAACCTATGTCCATTCAAGATTATGGTAGGAAAGAACTGAAAACAAGGTTTATTACTGCTATGGATGCAATATGGGAGGGTGAATACAGACAAAGCAAAGTATTATCTCTTATTATGAACGCCCATTTTTTCTGGGCATACAACCCTACCTTACTACAGTCAGAAACGTCCAGCACAGGTTCTTTCTGTCTAGTTTAAGACTTGGTACCCTCCATTATCTAGTCACGTTTCCCAAGACGAGGAAAAAGTACAATTTATTACCAAATTGTCCATGTGATGGAAAATTTCCCCAAACCACGCTGCATTGTTTATTATTTTATGTATTTTTAGGATTATTCGCAAATTCACGTTGAAACCCCTTTTTAAAGTAAATACACATAATCATTATAAACAAGCTTTTAATATTATATATAGCGTGGAGGATGAAAAAATTATGACTGCAGCCTGTACTTTTTTTCAAATGTCTATTAGCAATAGAAAGACCTATTCTCACTTGGAGGCACTAAATTTTGAAAACTATGAGACTGAAATAATGGGAAAATATATTGCACATTTTTGAATATTTGTGATTTGGACAATTGAATGCACTTTAATGTACCATTTGAGATGATTTTTAAGATTTATGAATTATATGTTTTTAATGAATTAATTGCCCTCTTGGATCCCTATCTGTATGGACTGTATTTGCAAAGTAATAGTGAGTGTGCAAATATTATAAAATTCCTTTTATACATGTTTTTAGCATGCTTTTATGGTCATATGAAATGTACTGATTAAAGCTTTTTTGAATTGATTTTGATTTGATTTGTATAACAATCATAGACAAACTGGCTACACTCCCAACGGCAATGGGTGATCTCCTCTCAGACATCAGGGAAGCTACTAAAAATTCCCCACCAAAGGGTCTGGACCAGCTAAAAAACAAAGCGGGCCAATACAGAGCTCAGGCTCCCGGGCACCAAGTCTAGGGACTGCAAAGCAGACTCAAGAAGCGCAGCAGGAGGAGGAAGCCGCAGACTTTACAAAGAAGGACTAGACAGGATTTTAAGGGACAGTGGATATCAACGGCCACCACTTAATAATATAACGCTACTGGGTGAAATCCCTCAAAATAAAGAGTCATCGGAATACCTACAATCAACAAAACAGGGGAGATTGCAGAGAAGGAAGGGCCGCAACCAAAAGAAAAAATCCCCTTAATATCTAGTGAAAAAAATAACAGTGCGGGGGTTTGACATCGGAACCAGTAAGAGATACGTCAGTGGAGAACTGCAAAGAAATAGGCACGGATCACGATTTAAGAGAAAACCAGACTCAAGAAGAGAGACAAAAGACCAAAAAGAACTTGAGTTTTAATAGAAAAACTGCCACTAGCGTCACTCACAAAAAAGAAGTAGGGCATGTTCAGAGGAGCAATGAAAAAGATATGGTCTATGCTCTCAGGGAAAGCTCAGACCCAGAAAGAGACATGTCAGCCGAGCATTGTAATGAAATAGATACGGATCCCGACTTGAGAGAAAACTTGATTCAAGAAGAGAGGCAAAAGTCCAAAAAAGAAACTACATTTATCAGAAAAACAGCAACTAGCGCCATTCATGAAAAAGAAGCAGGTCATGCTCAGAGGAGCAATGAAAAAGATTTGGTCCATGATCTCAGGGACAGTTCGATTCAGGAAGAGATGCAAAAAGAAAATTATACCACTCGAAACAGCAGATTTGTCTAGAGCCCCATTCATAGAAACGAAACGGGTCACCCACAAGGGGCCATAACAACATTAGCAATTATAGGCAACCTAGTGTCAACACAGGCGCAGGGTCTAGGAACTCTGAGCGAGGAACATCATGGCTCAGGGGATGTTCTTCCCCGAGTATAAATCAAAGGGCCCATTTGACATCTTAAATAGGAGAAACATACTCTGCTTACTGAATTCCATAATAAGCCTAAAAAATATTTCCACCAATGATTTGGAGTCAGCCGAGTTCATAGAAATACTGGATCGCCCAGGGGCCGAAGCAAGAAAAACAGTTTAGTCAACCGTAGAAGTGGCTCAGAGAGTACTAAAAGAAAAAGCCAAGTTCAACACCTGGGGTATAAAGCTCCAACCATTCTCAAAACCAAAATACCCCGATCCACTGGCACCAGACAGCGAGCAACAGAAAGAAAACGGTCAATCCGATCCAAATCTACGATTACTTTCGGTACTGCGTGGGGCTTGCAGCAACACCCCTGAAATCCCAGACCTTAGAGAGCGACGCAATAAAAGATTGTTCGCCACTAAATGCGCTGCAGATCAAGAGTGGAGCTGGCTCTCGAGGACTATAAATGTCAAAACAGCAAATCAATGACGAAATAAATATAATGACAAGGACTCTTCCAACACTCTTAACCTGTGCTCTTGGAATATTAATGGCCTAGGTGATAAGTTGACTGATACAGAACTTTATAACTATCTGAAAAGATTCGATATTATTGAATTGCAAGAAACGTGGTCCGATCATCGCCAGCACTTCCCGGCTATAATCTGAACTTCATTCTGCCCACGCAAAATGCACGGTTTGGCCATAAAAAGGACGGCCTTGCCATATATAGGGGGTCATTAGGATTGCGGTTTTTCCGCATCCACGGGGCCGGCGGAAGCCACCGCCGGCCCTGAGGATGCGGAAAAACCGCAGCGGACTGACCAAGGACCCACCGCCACATTAGGATGGCTGGTGGGTCCTGGTTTCCGTCCGCAGCTTTTCCGCCGCAGTCGGCTTACAACGCGGCGGAAAAGCTCTGATATGGTGACGGTGTCTCTCAGACACCGTCCGCCATATCAGGATGGGATTTTAAAAGTGCTTTTCTGTGGCGGGTTTTCCGCCGTGGAAAAGCATACGGATCTTCACCTAGGGGGCCCGTTGCGGGCCCCCTAGGTGAAAGGGGGGTGGGGGGTGCACATGGGGGGTACCAATGGTACCCCCCTGCATTTGCATGCAGAAAGCGGCAGGCACCGCGCGGTGCCTGCCTCTTTCTGCATGCAAATGCAATGCGTACATTTTTAACATTGCCGCGGGTGCAGCTTGAAGCTGCACCCGCGGCAATGTTAAAAATAGAGGATGTGACCGCCAGGGTGGCGGTCACATCCTAATCGCTCAGGAGGGGACTCCGCAGCCCATGCGGACGTCCCCTCCTCCTCAATGATCGCGGACGGACTTCATAATCGGCCCCATAGTTTTATAGGGAGCATTTATGCAGTAGTGCCCCTCGCACATAAACTGACCCTGCCAAATGCAATGCAAGTGCTACGAATTTCAATTAGGCGGAGGCCCAAAATGGAAGAATTAATTTTAATAAACCTCTGTCTACATCCCCGATAAAAAAACAGCGGAGCGCAACAGCTGAAGGAAGATTTCACAAAATTGCTAGATGGTGAGGGTACAAATAGTTGGATTATTAGTGGTGACTTCAATCTAAATATGCTCTGCAACCCAACTATTGATATTACCCATGAGGAGGATCCATTCGCTTAGAAACCAAATTCTCAAGACAACACCTCAGGAGGCACAAGCTCGAAAACAGCACGGAGACTGCTTTCATCTCTAGAAGAACTGGGCTTCCAAGCACTTAATGGCAGAATCTCAGGGACCGCCCTCAAGCAGAAACCTTTCACAGCACAATAGCCAGTTCTACAATTGACTTTACATCCCTTTCAAGCAGTCTGTATCAAAGGGCAAGGAATTTCCACATCGGTTCACAAGACTACAGCAACCATTTGCCCCAGGAAGTTATGATTGACGCCATCTCAATACTTAACCCACCTACAGCTGACGCACACAGCCTGGAATACACTGCGAATGAGAGACGGGTAAAATGCAGAACGTATGACCCATAAAGTCTCCTATTTCACGCTAAACAGGTTTTAGGCGAAGTACAAACAGGAACAACTGACTTGATTGACAGCTGGGAGGTGTTTACAAGAACATTACAAAATAAAATAGGAGCTAGGAAGGGCAATGGCCACGCTGAAGGGACTGTCAAAGTTATGAGGCACAAGAGCAATTTAAATTTAAATTTCAGAAATAACACTCATATAAAAAAGCTCAACACCTCGATCAATCAAATACTTCAAAGACTGAGGCCAGACCCTGCCGCTAAACAAGAACTGAGACGTTTAAAGGGTGACCGCAGGAAGCTGATTTGGCGACTTAGGCAAGACGCAGAAGAAACTCTGTGGGACAAACTATTACATGATATTAAAACAGGCAACAGTGCACAGTTTTGCAGAAGATCAATAATCTGACAAGCGAAGGGAGTAAGGGTATTGAATCTTATGCCACAGAAGAAGCCTGGGCAGCTTTTCTTGGCTTATACTTTAATGAAACTCAAGAAACCAGGCAAGGGTCACATAATTCCTCACATAATTCTAAAGTTTGGCTACAACAATCCAATGAAATCCAGGCATCTGAACAGGACATTTCAATTATGACTGCTCTGATCTGTAAAAGAATTTCAAAGGGAAGATGAGAGGGTGCACCAGCGCCAAATGGGATTCCCCCCATTTTGTTTAAACAAGACCCCGAATTCTGGGTCGCCGTACTCAAACCAATATTTTACAAGCTATTAGAAATGTCACTAATTCCAACAACCTGGTGGGGGGCCATTATCTCCCCAATCTATAAAAAAGGAAATAGAAATGACCCGAGAAGTTACCGGCTAGTATCCTTATTTGCCAATGAGGCCAAATACTTTGCAGGCCTACTACTCCAGGAATTAACATCATGGGCAACAGCAGTTACTGCAATTCCATACAATCAAACCGGCTTCTGCAAAAATACAGGGATGACTACCAATATTCTAGCTCTATCCCTCATGATTGACACTGCTTTTGCAGCAAAACAACCACCATACCTGTACTACATCGATTACAGCTCTGCATTCAACCGGGTCGATAGAAACCTTTTGTGGCAAAAACTAAGAAAGTTGAACATCCTGTCACTGCTCCTAAATCAACTAATCCTCCTGCATAGCGACACGTGGGTGCAAATTAAACTAGGTAATGGTGAATATCTATTGAGGAAGATCCCAACAAGCACAGGGGTTAAACAAGGCTGTGTGCTAGCCCCAACACTTTTCAATCTTTTTATGGGAGAGCTATCAACTTTGCTTAATGATAGCAACTTGCACGCACCCAAGCTAGGGGGCATCCAGTTGTCCAACCTTTTCAATGCAGACGACCTGGTACTCATTAGTCAAACCCGGTAGGTTTACAGCGGCTGTTGGACATAACATCATGATATTCTGTAACAAATATGCTCAGCATTAACCAAGAGAAATCCAAAGTCATGTGCATTAACATCCACAAAAAGAGAATAACAAACAACTGGTTCTTGGCATCAATGAAGCTGGATATCGTCTGTGAATTTAGATATTTGGGGGTCATCGTAGACGACAAGGCACAGTATGCCGCCATAAAAAAGAAAGGTCTAATGACTGCGGTAGCTTTAAGAAACTTAAAAAACAAGATCACCGGTCCAAGCCTCCTTCCTCTTATAAAGGTGATCCAAGCAAAACTAATTCCAGCAATCACTTATGGCAGCGAGGCTATGAGATGGAGGGATGCTGCTACAGTTGATGGCACCGTAGCAAGAGCACTGCGCATGATCTTCGGCTTGCCAAGTTCCCGCACAGATGAGACTTGAATTTGGCCTCCAAAGAGAAGAGCTGGCATGCAAAGGATCATATATAAAAAGCTGGCAAAAAATAAGCAGGGGAGAATCAAATACGCTAAATGCTCTACTGTGGCAAGAGCTACAAACCAAAGAAAACTGCCCTGCAAGGCTCTATTTGGAGGCTGCCATCAACCAACTGGGACTACGACAGCTATGGGAACTCCCAGGGGCCCTGGCAGGCTACAAAAAATCAGTAAACAAGACTATCAGGAAAGATTCACTCTTGCAGGATAAAGCATCCCTAGTAGAGCGTGCACACAGCTGGCTTACAATACAATCCTACATTAAACTCTTGCCTCAAGGTTACCTCTAGACTGGCTTTTCAAAAAAACCAAAAGAGACATTTTTAAAGCTGCGCCTAGGGCTGCTACCCTCGGCAAATCATCTACCCCCTTGGTTACGGGCCCAGACACCAGTAAAGTGTCGTCGTTGCGGCGGAGGTGAGGTAAACATGGTGCATCTGATAACCATTTGCAGGGAACTATTAAAAGATCGACGGGCCCTCCTGAGACCGCTCTTTAACAGAAAACGGATTCTGACTTGCAGGGAAGCGGTGCTGGAATGCTTTAGTGGCTATGATATCCAATTAAGCTGCCGGATGGTAAAATTCTTAGCAGCGACCGAAGCTCAACTCAAAAACAAATAGAGCCTCATGGAGCCAGGAGTACGGATGCAGAGAAGAACACACTCTCATGACTTACTTAAAGAAAAGCTCCTGAATATCCCAGCGAAGAAAAAGGAACAACAGCATTGGCATTTGGACCTTATTGATCCAAGACACTACATCTGAAGGGGCGACGATTTTTATTTATTTATTAATGTTTTTCAGCATAAACTTAAATCATGCCCTGGTAACCTCGCATTTATAGATCTGGCTAATTGCTCTCAAGACCAGAACAGCCTCATATGTGCACTGAGCAACAAAATCATTCCAACGGCCCCCAGGTCGCCTTATTAAGGCGTTTAATAAGCCATACGAATGGTACTCTATTCCCTTCCCAACATCCTCTGTAGTAGAAAGGGTTCTAACAAGGGAATTTCTGGGCTAGCCTTTATGTTTATTTGAGGATCAGAAATTATTAACCTCATATTTTATAGTTTTTATCTTGTATTCTGAACAAAAAGCTTTTTTAGCGTTGAACTATTATTGTAATGTGCTGTCCTCTCTTTTTTAGCTTGAAACTGCGTAAAAATGGAAATTGTTTGTAATAGTTTTAATTAACTGTACAATAAAGTTCATTACTCTAATGCGTCCACATCTGTGATTCTGGGAAAATCACATAATCTCCTCGTGCCTACTTAAATAAATAAATGTATCCTTGTGTAATGTAACCAGTGCTCATGTGAAGCGCTCCAATACCTTCGGGTCAAGTTTGCACTATATAAATCGGCAAAAAAAATAAAAAATACCAGGGCGGGCACTGCACTGGCTAGTAGTTGGATGCACCACTGATTATGCCACCCACCAGAATAGCCTATCAAACATGTATCAGGCCTGCCATTGCAGGCATGCGGGCACTTGGGCTCAGGTTGGCATTTCTTACTCATTAGCCAACACTGAGTGGGCCTTTCGCTACTACCAGAACACCCCTAGGAATAGTCCTGAGGGGTAAAGCACATGGTAGGTGAGCAGTCGGGTAGGTGCACATGCGTGTTCTCTGCCTGGGTAGTGAAGAACCCCTTTGTGGGTTTTACCTACCTAGGTGTTCGGCTCTTCCCATGGAACACCTCCTTGGTTTTGCTGATTCTCTTGTTGTGGCCTTTGGGCCCTGAACACTTTCCCACTGTAAATGCAGTGTGAAGGGTGTGCACCCTTCCTGCCCATGTTAGGAGGTGGCACTCACTTGATGTTTGTAAAACTTGTCACCAGCCGGTGTTTGCAGGCTGGTGCGTGCGCACTTACTATAACAACAAAAAGTAGCAGTGGGTCAGTGATTAGTTAACTCAAGTATGTGTCTGGAACAAAGGGTACTTAAAGGTAGAACTCAACTATGTGTACCTAATACTAATTAATGGTAAGCATCTTTCCTGTGTGGAAAAATACCCATCAGTTGTCGATCCTGGACGCCCTATTCATCATTTGGGTTTCCTTCACACCGGGAAGGTAGGTTTCAAACAATGCAAATGATGAAGCAGGATAGTAGAAACCTTTAGATGTTCTCATATGTCAGGGTGTGGATAGACAACTGTAGAGCAGTGCATGTGCAAAGTGAAAAAAGAGTGAGCTGTGATACAATCAGATAAAATTGGGTAGTAGAAAGGATAGACAACTTTATTAAACACCTTTATACTCCCAAAATAATAAAATGCGTGCGATAATAGTGGTTTTACCAAATAGCCACTAATTCCTATATACGGTCAACATGTTTCTGCAGACTGAATTTGGAGCCTAAAAGGTATCCTGCTGCTTTCTTCAGGACCATAATCGTGACTGCTCAATAAAAATGTGAAAAAATGAAAAGCTATCACCTGGGTATTTTAGTAGTTCATCATTCTCCTTTCAAATTTATAGGAGAGAAACGCTCCACCCCACCTCGCCACTGCTCAGGTAAATGGAGCCCCACACGCCCGGTCGGTACTCCAGACGTCCCGCCTAAGGTGGTTTTAAATGTGTCGACTGCCATTGCAAGCCCGTGTCTGAGCACTGGAACGTATACTCAGACTGGCTATGCTAAATTACTAGTCATCCTGCAGGGACCTTTCACTATCACTAGAGCACCCTTAGGGTAAGTGCTGAAGGGCGAAGCAAGTGGTAGGTGAAAGGCAGGGTAGGTCCATATGTGTGTACCCTGCCCACGGAGTGAAGAATACCCATGTGTGTTTTCACTACCCATGAGGATTGTGCTTCCCATAGGTTAACACAGGGAAATGGTTACTTCAAGCTGCAATAGAGGCTTACAGTAGAGCAGCCTCATAGTGCTTCCTGTCATTGGATTCACAATGACAAACCCTGTCCTGTGGTAAAGAGGGATTTATCATTAATAGCTTAGAAATGCCACTTCTAGGAAGGGAAGAAAAGAAGTTGGAGCCTTGTCAGGTCTCCAGACCCAGGATGTACTGCAAAGATGCGAATTCATCAACAAATCAATTTGGATCCATATTTATTTTTGCTCAAATTTAGTCCATAATCATTTATTAGCAATGAGTATTCACTTGAGAATTCCAACAACAAGTTCAACATATGCCCATCAAGGCTATTTCTTCCAACATGTAGGGACTCACCGTACCTCATAGCACAACGTGATGAATATGACCCAATGCATTTCGGGCAACAGACTGCCCTTCCTCAGAGGTAACTACAATAAAACAAATCAAATTTAAAATATGACCCAACAAAGTCCAACAAATGAACATATTCAGTATAGTTACTCGGTGTGAAACACCGCTAATGTATTTTAGCATCCGCCACTTTGCCTACAGTAAATACAATAAAGATAATCAAACATATCTATGTGAATCCAACAGAAAAGGAAACATGCCCCAAGGGTGGAAGAAAAAAAATACTAATGGAAGAAATGATTATGGACCAAAATAGAAGCAAAATAAATATTGATTAAAAATGGATTAAGTTTTCCAAATTGATACGTTGATGAATTTGCATCTTTGCAGTGCATGGAGACCTGACGAGGCTCCAACTTCTTTTCTTCACAATCTATGCATGGACTGAGCACGTTACAGGGTTGCTCGCTTCAATCCGTATAAAAGCTGTTGAGCAAAACGGAACTTTGGTGTGCATCTACCATCTTTGTTGAATTTATGTACTTCTAGGAAGTGAACATTTCTCTGTTCTAAAACTCTGTTTGTACCTTTTAGTTTAACTCCAGCCCACACTGGAGGCTGGGGGAGCACATTTGTGCATTCCCAATAGACAGCTATAAACTTAGGCATGCAACAGGAACTACAAGCATCTGCTTTTTGAGGGCCTGGCTGGATAGATTAGAGGGAGAGGTTTTGGCCCTTGGCCTCCAGGGGCCAGATTATTGCCCAACTAAAGATGAAGATCTGGATTACACAGCTCATGGCAGACAGGACTGAAATTTAGTGGTGACATCTGTGGTTCAAAGGGAAACCCACTGAACCACCCCCAACTTCAAAGGCACACCAAAGTATAACTACTGGTGTCAAACTTCAGATGGGAAAAGATTAACTTGTGGGGACATGGGTCCAGAGAACATGGAACTGCATGGTGCACACTGCCAGAGGAATCTGCTGTGCACAAGGAGCATTGTAATGGACCGTGCACCCTTCCTGAATAGTGGCTGGCCTGGGCTGACTACCTGTTGCTGTGTGGCACCATGATGAGTACTCTCCAAGGGCTTGTTGCCTTGCCCTTTGTTTTCTTGTTGAGGTCTCAGGCATATCAAACACCTCCTGATAGGGAACCACATCATCTACCTGTGAAATCTAGAGAGCGGTGCCCTATTAAGTGCCAACATTGTCTGCTGGATCCCAACTGACAGCACGGCAAGAGCGTGGAACTAAGAATTGTGCCTGTCGACTGGATTGCCTTGTGCAACGCCCAAAAAGTATTGCCCGCATTTAAGAGGGGGGGCCCCTGCATAGTGGAGACCTAAATATGCAAAAGCCTCTTGTTGGTGGTGAACGGATTCACCAGTTGCGGGATTCAGCGTGGTCCAATTAGTTGATCATGCTGCATCTCTCTCATGAACACGCTGACCACATGCTCATTGCATGTGTTGTCTGATTCTCAGGTTGCAACCCCCTGGAGGTGAAGGCAGAACCAGAGTAGTTCCTCATTCTACCTCATGTGGGATTGCTTAACTTGCACCTGTCTGCGACTGGAATAGCCTGGTGCAACCAGTAACAATGCGCACCAGATATTGTGCCTCATTTAAAGGGAGATACAGGCTGTGCACCTCTCAGTTGTGCGTGACTGGTTTTGTCTAGTGCGACCAGTATCAATGCGCACCAGATGTTGTGCCTCATTTCCAGGGAGGTACAGAATTTTTCAGCTCTTTTTTGTGTGTGATTGGAACAGTCTGGTACGACTCTGAGCAACGTGCGATCGGTCCTGGGTAGTGAGAGTGACTGACTGGCCTGAAGGAATGCATTCAAGAGCAATCAGAAGCAGGTCAAGAGACTGAGTGACCCCCAGTGCTTCTCAGAACTGGGCTGGTGCCGAAAGGCACATCGAGCAATATGTAGAAATCAATTAAGTCTGGTAGACAGCCCTTGTAGTTGTAGTTTATTCTTCAAGTTACAGCTTAGTAAATGCCAATGTAAGTCTTATTATAAGCCCCACCAGGAGCAGCCTCCTGGCTGCTCAGCCCATCTTCTCCAACAGCTCCACCTTCAAGTACCAACATCCATAACATTCCAAATGACATCATATAGCTAGAGCATCAGGCAGAGAATCAGGGCAAGGGAGATGCGTTACATAAGAAGCAGAGTACTACACATCTTCTCCTTTATAACATTTAACAAAATGAAATAGTGTACACATATATAAACATAGGAAGAGAAGATAAACATTCCAACAGTGAACGTAAAAGAACACCATAATAACATGAGCAAACTCTCCTTAAGTAATAATAATAATAATGTAAAAGCAATGCAATAATGAGAAAACAGTATTGTAAGTAATAAAATAGCCTTCCCTATGTAATACTTTTAAAAACGATGCAATAGTAATAATGAAAGTAATGAAATAGCCTTCCCTATGTAATAATAATAACGATGCAATGGTAATAATGTAAGTATTAAACAGTAAAAGAGCAATCTCTATGTAATAATAATGATAATAATGATAATACCATAGTAAATGTAGTAATATAAGTAATAAAGTAGTAATATAGAAGTCGTAAACTTAAACAAATGGGAGGACCAAGGAATACCATACGCCCTCTACTGCACACACTATAACATACCGTCCAGTTACCAAGAACACCCTCTACTGCATACTATTGCAGGACCAGGGAAATTTATATATCCTCTAATGCACATACTATAATGTTCCGTCTGCATACTAGTGCAGGACCACACACGCATTAATACACAGTAACCTCCCAATAAGAGAACACATACCTCTTCGTAAAGGCGGAATTCACCTCCCTATAAACCACACAAAACTGCACACTCGCAGTAACCTCCCAAATAATTGTAAAGGGGGAATCCACCTCCCTATAAACCACACACTGGCAGTAACCTCCCAAATAGTTGTAAAGGGGGAAATCCATCTCCCTATAAACCACACACTTGCACTAACCTCCCAAATAATTGTAAAGGGGGATTCCACCTCCCTATAATAATACTATAAAATGAAAATACGCATTGAGTATCAATTTAGAATATGACACATTGCAAATCAAAATCAGATGTACATTACATTGGCATATATCACCAAATTCAATTCAGTGTCACTAAGTGACTTAGCCGTCATCACATGCACCACAACAAACGAGTGAGTGACTTAATACCTAACAATCATCTCACACAGTACAGTTCTGGGTTTCCTATTTCCTTTGACCCACACTCTAACTCCCTATAGCAATATTTCATTACTGTTCCAGTTTTGAATCCTCCTTTCTCTCAGAGTGAACCAGTTAATTTCTTTTCTTGGTGCCATTTCACTTCATAGCCAGAAGATGGCACTGTTGCACTAGTTCTAAGTTTTCCAAAGCGACATTCTCAGTAATATGTAGTTTTCAATTAGTGTAAATTACAGTACCTGTGACGATCTTCAAGCACCAATGTTCATGGTAACCCTCACATTAAAATCCTCTTCATTACCAGTACTTGACTTACGACAATGTAGAAATCAATGAAGTCTGGTAGACAGCCCCTGTAGTTGTAGTTTATTCTTCAAGTTACTGCTTAGTAAATTCCAATGTAAGTCTTAATATAAGCCCCACCAGGAGCAGTCTCCTGGCTGCTCAGCCCATCTTCTCCAACAGCTCCACCTTCAAGTACCAACATCCATAACATTCCAAATGACATCATATAGCTAGAGCATCAGGCAGAGAATCAGGGCAAGGGAGATGCATTACATAAGAAGATTACTACACAATCCTTTTGAGTGACCGACTATTGCCCTCAGCCCGCCTCTGCTCTGCATTGTGTGGGTGAACTTCCGGGGTGGTGGCCAAATCCCCATTTGACGTCTGCCTCCTATTTAGTCCTGCTACCCACCCCCACCTTCTTCCCACAGACCATGACTAAGTGTGACTTCGGCCGCAAGCAGCTTAGTATTTGGAGGAAGGACCGCTTATCTCCAATCAGTGGGTGTAGGATAGTCTGGTGAGTTGGAGGGAAGCTTGGGCCACAGGGTTGGCCCTGTGCTATCCATTGACCTGCCAGATATTGATTGCACCGCATTATGGTGCTGTATGCGTATGTGTGCGATTGCTTTCCATACAAACCTGCCTGATAGCCATTGCACTGCATATCGGTGTTTAGTGAGTGATTACCTTCGGACTTGCCAGGATTCATTAAACCGCTCACCAGTGTTGCTTTACACGTTGATTCCTTGCCATCAGAATACTATGTTTGACAATTGTTTTACCCGTACGGCTTGGCCCATGGTGCTGCTTAAAAGTGTTGTAATTCTGTGTATGTACATGTTTTTGATATTGTTGCGATCTGGGGTGCACCCTATAACTATGTGGAATGGAATTATAATGATTGCCAGGATAGGGCTTAGGTTTGACATGTTTTGTACAGCACAAGGGGCTGGGGGGTAAAATAGGCTCTTTCCCAAATGTGCGTACTACTGATGTTATTTTAACATGGTTGGGCCTAGTACTGCTAGTAATTTTTCCAAGTGTGATTTATGCCTAGAAATGCATGATATTCATGTTGTGTTAATGTGTTTGACGAATATAAACTTTATTTACATGCATCAAGTGTGAAGTCTCTTTAGTGACGCTCAATGTATTTATTGTTTGGAAGTGCTGTCCCAATGCTTTACACATTGCTTCTGTGATAAGCCTGGCTACTCAGTGCCATGCTACCCAAGGGTGAGCGCAGGATATACAGAAAGTGCATTCACCCACCCCTGGCTGGAGTGCTAGGTTCTGTCTGACTAGGGCCTTGCCTAATCCAAGCCGAACGCGCCAGTTCCAACACTATTTTTCTCTGTCCCTCTCACCCTGACCCCTTTTGACCTCTCCAATTTCCTTCCGCTTTCACACTTTCTGTCTCACCCTCTTTTTCGTACTTCAAATGTATTTGGATTAAAAACCCATAAACCGATTACACCAATCCAACATCATTGGTTAAAAAACCAGTAGAACTATAATCTGGGGCCATGTGCTGTGGAGGTGCCTGCTAATCCAAACTTTCGGCTAATAATTGGGTACCTTTTGAAGAAGACTGTGGCCCCCCACTGACCTCATCTCCATATAGAGGTCCTTGAAATAATGGCTTAGGATGGGGGGCACTCGCGGCACAGGGTCACTAGTAGGGTTAAGTTTCTTCCTGGTGGCGTGACCACCTCCCACCAAGTCATTAGTGACACTGTTTCCAGTCTGGAACGTTGCTTTGATAGCCTATTGTATTCTGGTTATTGTAGTCTTGTTTCGGTTCCATTGAACCAATTAGATTCAAACACCTAAAATCAATGATTTGTAAGCGGAACATTTCAGGAGTAAATACAGTGTCCTCAATGACCTGGAGTCGGGTGTTGACCTTACTTTCTGGTCAAAGGGGATCTCACCCGCTTCTCGTGAACTAACACAGCCTTACCACTTCAGGCCTGAGTGAGGCAGATGCGTTACTGCTCTTAGATGGAGGGGGGCATTTACCATGCAGAATCGTTTCCAGCAGAGCACCGTAGGTTCTGCCCCAGGAAGCAATCTTCGTAATCAGTAGGATGGGTGATGTGCGTCTTGGGCAGGAGAGCAGGTGTGTAGTCTGCATTACATTTACTGTCACGAACTGCACATGTTATGATTATTTAAGTGTGGTCTAACTACAACGAGACCTTTTACACTGCTGATGCTCTAAAAAATTATTAAGGTTCGTTGAAAACGAGCAAGGAAAAGTCATTTAAGCCGCACACACAGTGTAAGATAGATAAATAAAACAACTTAGAAAATACAAATGTAACTACATCAACTTTACAACTTTTGAAATTTCGATCTTTTCTGTCAAGCTGAGGTTAGAAACTGCATATGAAAAGTAAAAAATACAGCTGATGAGCACAGTCCAAAGGCCTTCCCTATGGATCTTACCTTAAAAGACATAAACTCTGGTAATATCAATTTTTTGCATATTCTTACAAGGTATAACATTCAGTGAGGGGCCCACCCTCCCGCCGATTACCTCTGGACAATGCCGCGAGTAGCGCTGCTAAATAAAGGCACACACACACGGAGGTATACTTTAGGCGCGGACTGCCATCGCAGCTCCACCCGTCTTTATTTAAAGGCGCGCTCACGCCAACCAGCTTGAGTGCAGTGGCGGGGAACGGCTGGCGTGCACTAGCAGCAAACGCTAGTGCGCTAACTGTCACATCCCATCTCAACTCAGTCCTTGACTGGATTCCTTGCATCTTGGGTTCCACTTACTTGACAGGCAAAGTCTCTCAGGCGGGTGCTTGGCGGAGTTTATTCTCTCAAGGCATATCTGGACATCCCCAGGCTGGAGATAGAGGCAGGAGTCGGGGTGTTCAGGTCTGTAGGCAGGTCGGGCATCTCACGGGTGGCCTCTGGGCTTGCCGGCTCAGCAGTCGCTCCTGGTTGGTGTTCGTTAGCCATTTGGGGCTCCTCATGGCTGACCTCCGTCTCCTCCGCATGGGTCGTGATGTCAGCGGGGGGAGCTGGCCTAACCACTTGTTTGAACCACGAGATGTTGTAGGATACTGTTTCCCCTCCTTCTTGACAGTCACTAGGCTTCCTTGTCTGTTGACCATGGTCCAGTTTCCTGGCTCGTACCGAGACCGGAACTTCCCTCCGGGCCTTCGGTCCTTCATGATGAACGTATCTCCTTGCTGTAGTTGGCGGGATACTGCTCGCCAGGTCTGGCTGGGGGTGTTATTGTGTTTCTCTCTCCTTCTGAATGCACACATTTCATCATAAGGGGGAGAGGACCATCCTGGTGCAGTGGGAAGTCTGTCTCACCGGGCCCCGTTGAACATCAGTGCCCTGGGTGCCTGTCGAGTTGAGCAGTGTGGCATGCTCCGATACTCCCGCAGGAATATCTGCAGCTCTTGCTCCGTGTCACTTTGTTCCGTTACTGTGATGCGAAGCTTCTTGTTGATTGTTCTCATGAGGCGTTCAATCTCTCAGTTGGCTTGAGGCCACTGCGGGGTGATACGCCGGTGCTTGATGCCATGGTGGTGCATGAATTCGCGAAATTCAAGTCCTTGGAATGGGGGCCTATTGTCACTGCGGAGCTCTTCTGGGCATCCGAACATTCCAAACATTTTCTTTAGGGCCGGGCTGACATGCAGAAAGGCCGTTGAGTTCACCACTTCTACCACTGGGTACTTGGAGTAGCTGTCTTAGAGTGGATGAGGATGAGGATGTTTACGATGCCGGGAAGTCCAACCAGTATCTCTTTAACGGCGTTCTGGAATATCTCTGTGGCGGATGATATGCCGAATTGGAGACGCTTTTATCTCCTGAGGCCTAGGTGGGTGCTCAACGTCATTATATACCGGCTGTCTTTGGCAAAGGCTAGTTGGTGATAGCCCGCATTTAGTATTAAATCTTTTTTATTAGATATACTCGAAAACAGTGGACAGAGACCAAGAGGTGCCTACAACCCAACGGGCCGGCTCAGTAATACGATTCTGTGCAATCAAATCGATGCATCACGGTGGGTCACCAGATATTTAACACAGCAAGCCGCCTACAACCCAAACGGGCTGGCCGCGTCTTAAAGCAGAGGAAATAGAGAAGAAGGGGGAGGGGAAGGGGGGAGTGTGTGCTCAGGGCGCTGTGCCTCCGTTGCAATGGACGCTAGTAGTTAAATGGGCACCAGCCACAATGCAACCCCTCATCGTCCGCCGCCCCCAATCTCCATGCCTTGAGCTGTGTGTTAAATAACGGGACGGGCTCAGGACCGCTAGTCCCAATGCCCCAAGGCCGCTCTGCATGCCCCACCAAGGGCCCCCGAATCATGAGTCGTCTAGGTGTCCCTCTAATGTAGATTGACCGAATAAGCAATGCCACCATATAGGCCTCGTTGTCGGACAAGATAGCCCGCATTTAGATCCAGCTTCGAGAACCACCTGGATCCGTTCAGGTCGACCACGATGTCATCCATGGTCGGCGTTATGTGGCGTTCTCGCCGGATGGGTTTATTCGGGAGGCGCATATCAATGCAGAGTCTGATCTTCCCTGGTTGGCGAGGCTTTTCTGCGATTTCCATAGGTGACACCCATTGTGTGGGTCCAGGTACTTTCTCTATTACTTCTTGGTTTTCGAGCTTTTGTAGTTCCTCCTCTATTAGAGGCGGAGATGAAACAGGATTCTCCGATGTATTAGCGCTGTTGGCGGGATGGCGGGGTCTACATGGAGTCGTATGGGGGCTCCCTTTATCTTCCGCAGACCTTTAAACAAATCTCCGAACTGGCTCAGTAATTCTTCCATCTGGTCTGCCTGTACTGTTCTGGCAAACGTCACCAGTCCTAAGTCCTCAGCTACATGACTGCTGATCAGCGTGTCTACTTCCTGGTTGATGATGTGGATGTCAATGGTGATCTCAACACCTCCTGACCGCATCGGCACGGTCATTTTGCCTCGGAGGGGTAATTGCGAGTCACAGCCATACGCCAAGATCTGTGCTTTCGATGGCCTGAGTTCCGGCTTGGGTCTTAGTTTGTTGTACTGCTGGATCCCCATTATGGTCACCGATGCACCTGTGTCGATCACTGCATTTACCTCTGATCCTGCAATTTGTACTGTGCAGTTTGTGTTGGGTCTGTCTTCTGCTCTTTAGGGCTTGGGTGAAGGAGACTAGGTATGTCTCCCCTTCGTCTTCCGATGTGGAATCGCCCTCTTGGTAGACTGTCTGCTCTCTTTTCTTCCCTACTTGTTGAGATGTGAGAGAGATGTGCGATAGTTGGCGAACCATCCTCTGCAATTGTCAGGATCGACCCCCTTCCTTCCGCTGTGTCTTCCTTCTGCACACTGACGCAAAGTGGTTCGCAATGCCGCAATTAGTGCAGGTTTTTCCTTGTGCCAAGCAGGACTGCGTGGGGTGTTTCTCATACCCACAGTATCCACACTGGTTCTTCGGGGTTTGCAGCTGTCGGTCACGTGGCCTGTTGGGCTTGTCTCTCGTCCTGATGGCGTCTGTTCTTTATGTCTTGACAGCGATGCTCTTTTACACCCCACGTACCAATGCCATGTCCATTTCCTCTGCTTGTGCTGCCGAAAAGTCATGCGATCGCGCTAGGACCAGAATGTCATTCATGGGTATGTTCGGTTGCCTGAGTATGCGGCCCCAAAGGACTTTGCTGCATATCCCTAGAATGAGCTGGGCCCTGATCTCTTCCGCTGCTCGGTCTCCCACAAGTTGAGTGTCGGCTAGCTCCCTGAGCCTTCCGTGGAAGGCATCCACTGACTCACCTTTCCTTTGCTTGGCTTGCTTCAATTTGAAGTGTTCGAAATCTGGGTTCATTTGGGGGTCGAAATGAGCGTTTAACACGGTAATCGCTGCTGAGTAGTAATCGGGAGGGCCTGTGTTCGGTAGATGCTTGAAAAGCAGGTAAATCTCCTCACCTGCATAGTGGAGCAACAGCGACCGTTTCACCGCCCCATCCTTCTCCCTCGTGACAATGAAATAGTTCTCCAATCGGCCGATCAAGGTCTGCCACCTAGGCGCTGCTGTGGTGGGGTCCGCCGATTCGCCAAATGGAGATAGAACTCCTGAGGGGGTGTGGTGTGGAGGTGCAGGTGCGGGGACCTGGACGTCTTGATCCCCCATGGAGGTGGTCGCGCGAGCAGAGAGGTGACTGCTCGGAGCGCTGTTCACTAGCGAGTGGCCCAGTCACGCCAGGAGGTGGTGCACAACTGCTGGGCGTAGCGTGGGCCATTGTGCGCCTAGACACGTGGCACGTGGCTGGTCCTAACCTGGAGTAAGGTGCGCTGTGAGGGTCTCCTCTGCGGCTGGCTGTACTCACCCAGGTTGTGAGGCTCCAAGTGTCTTGCCCAATGGTTGCTGAGGAGGGAGGGCAGCGTTGAGTACTGCTGCCTGATGCCAGCTGCTGGGGCTAGGGTCGCGGTGTGACAGGGACAATGGCAGCATGTGCAGGCAAGGTTGCAGTCAGTGGGTACTGCCCTCGTGGTACTGGCCTGCTGAGGAGTCCTTGCGTCAGGTGGGAGCAGGCGTGAATTGCCTCCGCTCCTCGTCGCCAATGTAACATTTAGGGAGGGGCCCACCCTCCCGCTGATTACCTCAGGACAAGGCCGTAAGCAGCGCTGCTAAATAAAGGCACACACACATGGAGGTATACTTTAGGCGTGGAATGCCGTCGCAGTTCCGCCCGTCTCTATTTAAAGGCACGCTCATGCCAGCCGGCGTGAGCTCACGGGCGGTGGAGAGCCTCGCGCGCAATAGCGGCAAACGCTAGTGCGCTAACTGTCACACAAGGAACAGAATAGTAACAGGTGTAGGCTCGACTCAATCACACCATCCTTACTTAAGTAGGCTCCAGATCGGGGTGTAACATCACTCGGTTTTCTGGTCACATCAGCAGCTGGCAGAACCCCTGCTTTGAATCTGACCGAAAATGTTAGAATGCAGCGAGGGTGTACATACTCTCACTATAAGGCTCACAGCCCAAAACGCCAATGACCAAGATAAATATTGCCTCTTGGTGTCGACAGATTCCAAGTTACAATTCTCACTCAGTTCCTAGAACTAGTCCTGGACTGGGCTAAAGCTCTGCCCCTGGTCCGTGATGTACCAGGGCAGAGTCACATTTGAGGGAGCTCCAAATAATAGCACACATAGTTTGTGTTAAAATACCACAGCACTAAGATGGCCTCCCAGATAAAAGATCACTCAAAGGGGCAGATTTATGTTAACTGGCACATCCCTCGGGATGCGCCAGTTAACGTGAGCCACAGCTACGCCACCCATGGTGCGCCGCATTTATAATGCGGCGCACCATGGTGCAAAAACGGCACAGATGCGTGACGCATCTGTGCCGGAAATGTGGCGCATTGCTGGAGTTGCGTCGCAAGCGCGACGCAGCTCCAGCAAGGCTCGGGTGTGCCCCATCTGCACAATGCTGCGTCAAGACCTACGCCTGCTTCAAGCAGGCGCAGGGTTTTGACGCAGCATTGGCCAGAAAGTGACTGAGTGAAATCTCATAGATTTCACTCAGCCACTTTCAGGAGGCGTTCCTGCGCAGGAACGCCCCCCCCTGCGCAGGAACGCCTCCTTATGGCGCAGGGCTTTACAATGTGACGCATCTCCTAGATGCGTCACGTTGTAAATAGGGTGCATTGTTTGCGCCGCAGTTGCGTCAAATAAAGTGACGCAATTGCGTCGCAAGGGCATCATAAATCTGCCCCATAGTATCTCTGAAAACAGCACCGTTAGGTTTGTACGGAGCCGAATTCAGAGCAGTAGAGATGGAAGCAAGCACAGCAACAGATGCTTAAAATGTCCAACTCTTTGCGGGGGAGTAAGGTGGAAGTAACTTGAGGAAGTGACAATAAGATTTAGAAACCTTTTTTTCCAACAGTGGCTCGACAGTTCACTTTGGACTGGCCAAAAGGTTCCTCCCCATGTAGTGCACTAAGGCACCTGGCGTTCTACCCTATGAAGGCAGCTGAAAAGGTACATGCTGCCAGCTCACAAGTGCAGAGCCTAAAGTCAGCCACTGTTGATCTGAAAATATTATAGTCTGTTCTCAGCCCGCCTCTGGAGCCACTGCAAGATGGGTCTCCAAAAGACTTTACAAAGAGAGCATAGGAACGATATTGCGAGGTAGTTTTCTGGGACCCAGGTTTCGTCTGTTTCATAAATAGGAACCATTTAATCTCTCCACCAGGAACCTCGTGTGTGACCAGACGTATTTTGTGGGCTCGTTTCAGAATACAGCTAGAACAAAATGCTGAATCATTACTTGAAAAATCCTCTGGCGACTTATCGGGGCAAGAGATTTCAACTGATTCAGGGAATCTGAAAAGACTATCTAAATCTGAGGTGATTATGGTGTCTGTCAATCTATCCGAATCATGCTGAAACTTAAAATCTAAAGTGTATAAGAAAGTAATGGAAGTGCTTGAATTAATCTCGACCACTGGTAATTACACGGGCCACATCCCAGGATGTCGTTATTTTGCACACCTTGCCACCTCAGTTTGAACCTAGCCTTTGCAAATCTGGAATACACAGAGGCCAACGGCCAGGCTGTTCACATCATGCGGTGCAGGACACAGGCAGCAGGCACAAGATGGTGAGGTCACAAACATTGGATATTTCTAAAAAGTATACAAAAAGTGATGGATGGAATGCTTGAATTAATCTCAGCCACTGGTAATTTCTCAGGGCCGCATTCCAGTCCATTGTTATTTTACACACCATGTCACCTCAGTTTGGAATCAGCCATATGCTAATCATTCCTCACTGCTCCAGTAGGAACAGTCACCCTGTACTGCCTGGCCACTTCCTCCCCGTACCAGAACATAAACAACCCAAGACCGGTTTCACCCTGAATGGGGCTCTTCGGTAGGGTGTAGCTTGGCTCCAGGGGGTTTGCTTGTGTTCCAGTTTGAGGCCTTCATGTAGTCCCACCCATCGTAGAATGCATTAATAAACGACCCAGATAGAAACCTGAAGTACTTCTTCAACAAGCTACATACATGGATGCCATCACCATTCAAGTGGTGAGAGAGAGAGACACAGACACTCTCGATTTAGACTTTATTCGGCATATGTAAACAGCTATAAAAGTGGATACAATAATAAAAAAACTAACACGGTCAATTAAAATTCATAAAAGCAGGTATAAGCAGTTAAAACCTATAAAAACAAACCTATACAGTACTTAAAAATGAATAATTAACATAATCCTTATTCACAGAATACAGTTATAAAACGTCAATTATGTATATAATGGTACAGTCCTTAATTATTAAAAAAAATACTTTTACGCATGTTAATTGCTTTCAAGATAAAAAGTGCAACATTAAAACAAACCCCACTATAATTCAGATCAAGCGAAAATTTCAGGGCGGCAATATGTGATCTAATATTTTGTGCTACCAAATGGGGTTTTAAGTAATAGCACCTATAATTTGAATACAAATCTCATAATATCATAAAGTGAATGGTGCTTTGTTTACTCAGCCCATCACAGCGGCAAGGGATGGTATCTACAGGGCAAGATCTCATAGTAGGGAAGGCTACCAGATGTTGGACGGTCCCAAATCGAAATCTAGTTAGAACAAAACAATGTGATAAATTAGTAACCTGAGATAAATAGCTTTGGCAGCCTTCTTCCAACAGTAGTGACGTATAAAATATAACAGTTGACTTCCCCCCCTTCTGACCTCATGCGAGATACCCTTCTATCATTAATAAAGGTTTCTTTAATAAACTGTTTGGTTACTGTGGTCACCTGGGAGGGATTATACCATATTGGCATCTTAAACAAACTAATAAAGATGGAGTTAATGTAGCCAAGCCAAGGGATGCACAAAGCTTTGTCCAAGGACAAACAATCTCGGATTATTGAATTGGTGAAGCTTGTCTCATCTTTAACCCATATAGCATGCCAAAGCAGCAGGGGGCATAGTGTGATCAAGTCCTCTAGATACTGTCTCCCAACCTCCCTGTGAACAATCTCCGTAGAGGCTGTAATGGGTAAACATAATAAACGCTTTAGCAAACAATTTTCCTCAACTTGCAATGGTTTATTATTGAAAACAACCCACACACCCATTCCATGGGGAACAATAGCAACTACTCTAGCCTTATATCGCTAACATATCTCTAGTTGAGTGACTACCCAATTTAGCTGAAAACCTAAATATCACATGGGCACTTCTGCTAATTTTGGCTCTAACATAGGATACATTGTGAGACCATGACCCATTACTTGCAAATATAATGCCCAGGTAGCAAAATATGTTAACAGTGGCTACTCAGGTATTATCAATATAAAAAGATCTACATTTTTTTGGCTTGTCCCCGCAAATCATAGTATAAGTTTCGTGAGGCGACTAAGCAAGTATCAAGCGAGGATTCATATGTTGAATGGGTGTCTAAAAGAATCAGATGAGTATCCATCTTCTTATCCCTCGATACGGCAACATTATTCATAAGAGGTCTAAACCTGAAGCATTAGACGTATTACCGGCAGCATTATATACAAATTGGGTGTTACATAGGTGCCTGTTAAAGAAACCCAGGGACTGAAAGAACCTACTCGAATCCATATGAAAAAGAGGAATGGCCCTAGCTAGAGCTACCCTCGCCCAGTTAGGATCCCTGAAATGAATACTAATACAGTCGCCTTTGAGGCTCTTCCTCAAAGGACCAACCATCCCACTCTCCTGGTTAGTAAAGTTGGTCTGCTCTCTCCACTGAGTATTGGCAATGCCTATGGAGCCAGTGTATCACTCTATTTTTCAAGGATTCATGGGTTTCTATTTGACCTAGCCGCAAGGGGGGGCATTAACTAGAACAGCCACATAGGGGCAACACGTTGGAGGTAAATTGATAATGGCATGGTCCTCTACCGAATATACAACATTGTCCCCGGCTGGATAGTAATTTGTAGATTGAGACTCAGTATGATGTATATTGTTTAATGTTGAATGTGCCTTGATCACTGTGCCTGACAAGGGAGTAGACCGTGTTTTATCCTCTGATGCAAATACACTTGCAGCGTCCCTCCGAATTCACCCAGGAACATGGCTAGTCCTAGGGAACTTTCCCATAGGATGATGGGTTGCCCTGGAATTAGTTTCTGGCAAAGAGGGTACTATGGCTTGTGGTGAAGGCTTATCTGTATTATCCACCCTCATATTGCCACAAGGAATATTTTGTCAGAAAGATCAACTTCTCCAATCAGACATTCCAACTTTTCTCTGATTGAGGATAATAGATCTAGTTGTGATTCTTATCATAAATGGTGCCCAGTGTGTCTCATCAAATGAGACTGGGCCATTAACAGCCTCAGGACACAATGATGAGGTGACAGACACATGAGCACACATTCCACCAATCACCGCTACAGCCTTCTTAAACCTTTTTAGGTTGAGCCTAGCGCAGCGCGCATGCAATGCTCTATGTGGAGGCCTCTTGGAATCACTTCAGACTTTCTCGAAATGGTGGTTTATCAACTTCCACACATTCTTGGCCTTTGCGTGTGGCTTTCAAAAATGAAAGCAGGCAATTGGCCAAAGGCGGGTGCATGTCCCACCTTTTCTCTAAATGTTCACACCCAAGGCATCCAGCTGTCGGGAGCGAGCAGCGACACGCATTGTGCCACCTGCATTCCTTCTCTTATCTAGCAGATGGCAAGTCAACAATAGACAGTAACATCAGTTGGCTGCCCCCTCCCCTACTCCCCACACCCAACCTCTTCTAAACATACACAATAATAACTGTTTTGCACATTTATACAATGCAGCTGCTTAAACCAGTTTGCTGCAAGGCTGCTGTGCCTTAATAATAATATTAATACCAAAAAATCTCTTCTGTTAAATCTGAAGCGGCATAATGTTAAGCAAAGCTAAAGCCAGCCCGAGCACAGCTGCAAACGGGTAAAAACACCCTGTGCTCCCCCTCGTAGGGCCTTTGAAGTGAGGGGACAGTAATTAGCAGGGAAAGGCCAGGTCGCTGGCTCCCTTTGTGCTGTTGAAGGAGAAGGCCACCAATTCACAGGGCTGGGGCTGCTGGGCATAGAAATCATGTCATGGGTATTTCCGTTAATTTTTTTTGTATGTTTTAAAAGACAGCAGTAGGAAGGTGTGAACATAGCTTAATTCGAGAAGTTAGAGACAGACATGCTAAATGCACCACGTTTACTTTAGGTATTTACCACATAGTTGGTCATTATAGTTGCGCAGCAGATTTTCCACAGCACTATTTTATTTACTACTTCAAAGCAAAGGTAAACCATACACATTTAGACATGAAAATGCATACATACAATGCTTATATTAGCTTTGTGATGATATAGCCTCATCTCCTCATTATAAAAACCAGAACCGGAACAGTCTGTTATATTTACTTACAGTACATGATTTTTTGCCTACGTTACAAAGATACTGGTGATCCCATTGATCTGGGGATAATGCAATGTTAACCATGCAGATTATCACCAACATTAAAGCGGGGCTGCTATCTGCACACACAGTGTGCAGAAGCGCTCTCTACTGGCTCCTGGCGCCTCTAACCGCTGTGCCTGTCGATGTGACCATCAGCACCCTCTGTCAAGGCCTCTCTCTCCTGTGGCCTCTACTTGTCCCTGTGTCTTTCTGTGTCTGCACATCAGTCTCATGGTTTCTATGACTTTGTCAGTTTATCTGTCTCGTGCCATGTTCCTCCTCAGCATCTGTCTGTCTTTCACCGTGTCTCAGTTTCTTTGTCTCTGTCTATAAGTCTGCCTTTCACTGTCTCTGTACACTTATCTGTATATAGTATTAACAAAAGAGGAGTATCACCACAAGGACCTTGAAAACGGTTCCAAATGGGATGTCAGAAAACAAAAGTGATAGTATCCTTTTGTTAAAAACCCCTCACTCACCAACCTGGTTGGTGACATGCTTCATCATCGGGGTCTCTCCCTGACGGCCGAATGCCATCAGGGTGTGCTGCGACACCTGACTACAGTGGAGCTGGTTTCTTGAGTGAATAGTGCAAAAAGTGATGTTAAAAATTGTCCTGGTATGACTTTTTGAAAAAAACTTTATTCATAAGCTACTGGACAATGTTAAAAACAGAGTGGAGATACTAAGTGGTGATAATGACCGTGAGTATCTGTGTGAAAGTAATTAGAAAGGTCTACATTTTTCAACATGTAAACGGTAAATTCCAGGTTTTCGTCAGGACCAGAAAAAAGGAAAATGGATGGTCTACACACACTAACCTGTATCCAGTCCTAGATTCCTGTGGCCTTACTGCAAAAATCTGCAGTAGGCAACCTCAAAAACCTAAAGTAGGGGAGGAAAAAATAGGGACCTGTGGGAGGAAAAAAGAGAATCAGTCACAAACAAACAGATTACGTGCCTGTAATGTAGTGTAGGCTCTCACGTGTCTGCATGCTTCATGCGGATCTCATTCAGAGTGAATAACAAACATATATCGTGCCTGGCGTGAACACATGCTTGTATTATGGAGATACAGTGCTGGTTGGCCGTATTTTCATTGTCAAGTGGTGCTATATTATAGCCATCTTCATGAGCTCACTCAGTCACACTGATCAATAATGGTGTGAATGGTGGCTGCGGTCATATTTTAAATGAGTCACTCGGACAAAAGTTATTGGCTGGGTGACTACCAAAGCTCACAAACGGTATAGTGAGTGGAACATAAATGCATGCATTTACAATTATAACATAAAACAAAACAAACTGTCACGGGGAGAGATCTTACTCCTATTGCGGGTCTCAAGCACTTATCTGTATAGCCTGTCTCACCGACCTTGTCTCGCCCTGTCTCTGTCTATCCCTGTCTATGCTTGCGTATCTATCTATGCCTGTCCCTGTCTCACTGTCCGTGTCTTTCGGTCTCTCTGTCTCTATAAACAATTTTCTATGTTACTTATCTGTGTTTGCTTGTCCTAATGTTTTTCCCTCTCCATGTCTTTCTGTCTCTCTGCCAGTGGTTATGCAGTTTTCTGTAAACAGAAAGAGCGAAGGTTATTTCTGAAGCAGTTTATGCACAAAGCATGTATACAGTGATTCCCAGGCGTTTGGGCTTATGGAAGATATGGAAGATATATATATATTTCCTCTCAAATGCCCTGAGCTTTACAGAGGTCACACGATGCAGCTCCTACCATCCGGTCTGGAAGCCTCGAGGCTGCTTGCAGCTTTTTGCATCCATTTCATTTTTCGATTCCCTTCTTGATTCCCGACGCGTTTCGAGGCCAACGCCTCTTCCTCATGGGCTGCTACACAGGGGGAATGACTGACTCACCAGTGTTGTCTCTGTGGTTGCTTTATTGAGAACACCACCCACATTGGGCGTTACACACAAGAGTTGCACAATAGCATGCTGGTTCATGTAGTCTCTGAGGTGAGTCCTGTGTTAAATATTTTTTGAAAAGTTCATTGTCTCTGTCTAATTATTAGAGACACAGAGACAATGAACTTTGGATCCCCACCGAAACAAGAAAGACGGTCACCCATGCACTGGTCACTAGCCGATTGGACTACGGAAACACCCTTTACGCCGGAACAACAGCCAAACTACAGAAGAAGCTCCAACGCATCCAAAACGCCTCAGCCAGACTCATCCTACACATCCCCCGCCAAGCTCACATTTCCGGTCACCTGAAAGACCTCCACTGGCTCCCCTTCAACAAGAGAATAACATTCCGCCTCCTCACCCACGCACACAAAGCCCTCTACGACCTAGGACCCGAATACCTCAACTCGGGCCTGTCCTTTTACACCCCCACCCGCCAACTTCGATCGTCCAATCAAGCCCTCGCCGCAATTCCACGCATCCAAAGATCCACCATGGGAGGAAGATCCTTCTCCTACTTAGCGACCAAGACCTGGAATTCTCTCCCCACCCACCTCCGCCTTACACAGAACCACCTCTCGTTCAGAAAACAACTAAAAACTTGGATATTTGATAAATAAAGCTCCCCCTCCCTCAAGCGCCTTGAGACCCTCTGGGTGAGTAGTGCGCTATACAAATTTATACTTGACTTGACTTGACTAAGCGCGCCCCGGTACGCGCACCGGGGCGCGTACCAGCGCGCTATGCGAGTTTGCGAGCGGAAAGCTGATTGGCTCTCGGGTGTCTGTCAACATTCCAAACAGTCCGGAGCGGCCGCCATCGTGTGTCTCGGTAGGATCGAGACACAAGAGGTGGCAAAAACAAAGGGGGAAATGACCAAAAGGGGGCAGGGTAGACCCCCCTGACCACCTAGGTTTGATGTGGGGGCCATAAATTTGCACGGGGGAGCTCCCGGTACGCGCACCGGGGAGCGTACCGGGGAGAATACCATGGGGAAAAAAGAATGACAGATTTTTTTTTAAATGTAGCATTTTTAATAAATTGGAGGTAGTTCTAAAAAGAACTGTTTTTTTTTATTCTTTTTGTTGTTTTATATTTTTTTATTGTTTTTTGGAACATTTTTTACTTTTTTGGCTTTTATGAACAATTTTATATTTTTTTTGTTATTTTTATGGTAACAAACAAAAAACAGGGAATTGTAAACGGCTCAACTGGAGCAAAAAAAATTAGGAAAAAATTAATGTTTTTTTGGGCACTTGTGGTTGTCACCAGCACGGTTGATGAGTTTAATGCTTTACTCACCATAGGAAATTGTCCTTCCTCAAAATTTGCAAACAATTTTGAAATCTCCAAACTGGGTTTGGATGTTTGGACCCATCTCCCTTGTCTCTGGACCCGATGGAGTGGGTTGCTTACTTTGGTAGGTTCTGGGAGAAGATTGGGGAGGGTTTCTGGTCAGTTCTCTGACCTCTGCCGCAGCATAGTTGTTTGGGTGCCGGCGTTGCATGTGGCGAATCATGGTGTTGTTGCCAAAAGAATACTTTTTGGCAGGGTTCCCCCTGGAAAGTACAGTGCCACAGATCATACAAGTAACCTTTGGCGCATTAACTTTTTTGAGGCCCCTTGGGATTTTAAAAAACTCCTAGACTATGTGCTCCTTTGGCTTATAGGTGGTAGTATCTTTAGGCAGGTACCGCCTCTCCTCCTCCTCCTCCTCCTCCTCTTCCTCTTCTCCACCACTGTGGTGTTGTGGTGGTCCTTGTGGTGGTGGTGGTGGTGGTGGTGGTTGAGAGGCTCCTGCTGCTGCTGCTACTGTAGCCATTTCTCAGTACAAATAGGTACAAATAGGTCTGCAAACAGGTCTTCCTCACTCAAAGTACAAAGTGAGAATGAGGAAAAAAGGTGGGGGCTTTCATTATTTGGAAAACAAAACTGTCCTGAACCAATGAAAAGTGTTATTTTCAGGTCACATGACCCGGGCTTTCATCACTTGGAAACCAAAACTGTCTTGAGCCAATGAAAAGTGTTATTTTCAGGTCACATGACCCGACGCGCTTACGCTACGCGCCCCGGGGCGCTTACGTAGCGCGATCGTATGCGCTCGAGTGCTTCCGGGTGCCCTTACGCCGTGCATATCACGCGGACACGGCTACGCGATGCGTCACGATGATGTTTTCGTTCGCGGAAATAGCGCAAACGGGACGCTCACCGGTACGCGCACCGGGAGCGCTCCAGGGCAAAAAAAAAAACCATCAACAATATACATTAAATAAATAGTATTACATAAATATACAATATAGGATTAATTATAAAAAAATATTATATTTCATAGCTATAGAAATTTGCTATTAAAAAACCTTTGGAATTCACTGAATAAAACGTAGGTTTGAGGCCCTATATATAGTTAGGAATTAGCATATAAAAAACCTATGAAATTCACTGAAAAAACCATAGGTTTCACACCAGTTATAGTTAGGAATTAGCATTTAAAAAACCTATTAAATTCACTGAAAAAACCATAGGTTTCACACCAGTTATAGTTAGCTGGAAATTTTACTGACATAAAACCATTGAAATTCCCACGTTCTAGTTAGTTGGACTCACTATAACTTGCGCACCTGCAATGCACTGCTGATGACGTCACATATTACATCACTCATGACATGGTCATTTCAGTGAATATATATAATTGCACGCCAGTCTATACAACTAAAACACTTGGGGTCGTGCATACAAACTGAAATTTCAAATTGTGCACTAATGAATTCAATCAGATTCTTATAGATTTTTTAATCATATATATATATATATATATATATATATATATATATATATATATATATATATATATATATATATATATTTATATATTTATTTAGATAACCATTTATCTTGTATAAAAGTCTAGCCGCCCAACCCGCCCTTTATGTTTTACTCTTTTTTATGTACAATTGGCACATAGTGTGATGTGTAGCACAAGTCACTTTTTTCACTTATTTTAGATATATTAACAAAAATGTACAGGCAACAGAAAGAGGAAGAGTCGCCACAGCTTTATAAAATAAAGGAATTTTATACTTAAACAATATTTGTTTTAGTACTTAGACATGTATTTATGAGTGGTTCAGGTTTTTAAACCAGGACTACAATCAGCAAGGCAATATGATCTGTTTTAATATTTATTGCAAAAATAGAGGATATATATTTATATATTTATTTATTGATATATTTATTTATATAACTTGCTGCTTTTCAAAAAAATGCATTTATGCACATATCAATGTTGATGATGTACTGGACTTGAAACAACAAACATTCGGTCAAGGAGTGTCAATAATTGCCGTTTATACATTGGAAGGCAACTACTCTTATACTTTTGTATGTCTGCTGCTTGTATAAAAATGCACAGGT
Source organism: Lissotriton vulgaris (assembly GCF_964263255.1). Taxonomy (NCBI): domain Eukaryota; kingdom Metazoa; phylum Chordata; class Amphibia; order Caudata; family Salamandridae; genus Lissotriton; species Lissotriton vulgaris. Next base: position 477,567,909 of record NC_141698.1, on the reverse strand, counting down.
CACTTTAAAGAATTAGTCACATGGTTTAATAGAAAAAAGTGAAACATACCTAAAGAATTATCATGGCTAAAAGCTCGTCATGTGATCAAGTCCCCTGTGAGGGACGAAAAGTGGCATGGCTGCTGCTTCTGTTTGGGAGTTTAAATAAAGATGCAGCTGATGAACTGCGGTGGTCCGCGCTTTCTCTTTGCGCCCTGGAAAGAATAGCCAAGTGAGAAGGAGTCAGCTCGGATATATATATATATATATATATTCACTGAAAAAAACATAGGTTATAGACCATATATAGTTAGACATTAGCATTTACCAAACCTTATTTTACTCACACAAAACCATTGAAATTCGCATATATAGTTAGTTGCACTAACTATATATAGCGCACCCGCAATCCACTGCTGATGATGTCACATATTACATCATTCATGACATGGTCAGTGACATCACTGATGACATCACTGATGACATCTCAAATGACATCACTGATGACATCACTGATGACAACTCAAATGACATCACAGACAACATCACTGATGACATCAATCATGTGATAATACGATCAACCTCTTCAGACTCTAATATAACCTTAGATACACTCAGAGTAAACAGACACTCACAGATTGTCACTCATCCATGGAGTTACTCATACACCTAGTCAGTCATGCAAAGAATCAATCACACCTCCATTTCCTCAACTATACAGTTATACACACCTTACTTATTCAAACATATTCTAACACATATTTGCTCTCTTATACAATCACTGATACAAGTTTTCAATGATCCATGCAGCCACTCACACATTCACTAGCTCTTATACACAGTAATTTATATATGTGAACTCTCACATGTACTGTGTTTTACATATGTACTTACTTTGACATGTAGCACTGAGATATCCATTCACTCACAAATACACTCATGCACACAGTCAACCACACATACAGCTGTTTCCACATGCAGTTTTGAACCCATACATCTAGTGAATCAACTGCTCACACATCTATGCACAGAGTCACACACCTCCCAGACACCCACACACACACACTCACTCTCCCATACAAATACTTGGGCAACCAACCAATAACCCATATAGTTGCTCATATAGCTACTGATCAACACATGCAGCAGTTTACAGAACAACAGATATAATGATGCACAAATTAAGACAGTTTAGTCACTAACCCATGCACTCAGTGAGACACATTTAATCACTCACTCATACAGTCAGTCATGCACCTACTAAATCCTTCATCCAGACACTAATACATGCACTCATTCTTCAATATGTAAGACATATTTTAACTTTACAGAAACATAGTCACTGGATGATGTCATCGGTGATGTCACTGACCATGTCATGAATGATGTAATATGTGACATAATCAGCAGTGGATTGCGGGTGCGCGATATATAGTTAGTGCAACTAACTATATATGCAAATTTCAATGGTTTTGTGTGAGTAAAATAAGGTTTGGTAAATGCTAATCCCTAACTATATATGGTCTATAACCTATGGTTTTTTCAGTGAATTTTCAAGGTTTTGTAAATGCTAATTCCTAACTATATATGGTCTATAACCTATGGTTTTTTCAGTGAATTTCAATGGTTTTTTAATAGCAAATATCAAAAGCTGTAAAATGTATTCTTCTTTTAAATGACACTTTTTCCCCAAACTGCCTTGGTATATTCCAATATATATCAAAGACAAAAATGTAAGTGGTCAAATGAATTTTTTTCCACAATTTGAGAAAGCACAGAAACATGTGAATAAATCTGTTTCTGCTTACATGAGAGACTATGGAATGGGTTTAATATACAACAATAACTTGCGTTCCAACATTCAACACATCTACAGAAGAGATGGTGTACACTTCTCCGATGAAGGGAATAGAATATTCGTCCTTTATTTAAAAGTGTGCATTGGAACCTACTTGTAGGTACCTAAATAGCCACAGAGCACAATAGCTCTTTTCAGAGCTACCCTACCTCTAATCATTCAAAACGTTTTTTTTTTTTTATTTCTTCACCAAAGTACGCTCCTCGGTTAGCTTACCGGTGCGCGTACCGGGCGCTCTCCCCGCGAAAATTTTTAAAATTTAATTTTTTTACTTTTGCATATATCAGCGTCCTAATCCCCCCTCAGAAAACCTAGAGGGTCACAAAGTGTCTACCGTGCCCCCTTCTACCCATTCCGTACATTCTTTGTCCTCCATCTTATGACTCAATTCTACCAATACAGAAAATGGAGGACTCCCGTAACGCTGCCGGTTCGCGTACCGGGGAGCGCACCGGTAAGCGCTCGATAAAAAAAGGTGGGAAAGTAATTTACAGAAAAACTACTACAGACACTTTCATCAAATATAGAATAGGGCCTACTACTTAGCAGTCCCTACCATTTACCCAAATTTGATGGAATTCCATTGAGAAAATTATGCTGTAAGCCTGACTAAATATCCTGAGGTAAATTACCTAACAAAAACACTTATGAAGTGTTAGAATTGACAACCAATCAAAATGCTACTTTCAATATCTTCTATTATTTTATGACATTTGATTGGTTATGTACCTGAATATATATAAAGAAAGAGAGAGAAACACAGCCATTTTGACTACTACTTCCTGAAGTACATATCAAGTGCATTTCAATTGAGAACTTAAACTTCTTTTTGATTGGTAAGATGATATTTTAAAAACTGAAGTATGTTCTGCACTTTAAGTTAAGTAGGAAAACATTTTCTGATAGTTATATACTATCCCTCTGTAATAGTTATAGAATAAGATAGACATCTCTGTTTTAGTTATGGATGGAGTTAGGCTTGTCTTGTATAATTAAGAATTAACTTAGGCTTTATCACATACATTTTTTTATATTTCTACTTCCAGTCTGATACCATACACTGCCCAAAGATAAAATCACTGTTTAAAAAAACAAACTACCTGTCTGTACTTAAACCCAACAGTGCCCTATCTGTGCTGATATATTTTTTAAAAATTCGTTTTACAGCACAAAAATGGAAGGAGAGAACAAAACTAACTTGGAAATTGTTGCAAGAAGCAACACAGTTACAGAAATTGACTCAGAATTCTATGATGAATCACGAGACTTTGAACTTCTGCAATGTGTGGAATCAGTAGATTTCCTAATTGAAAATGAAAAAGAATCTGACAATGAATTATTAGAAGTTCTTTTTAATTTTGAAAACGAATCAGAAAAATAAATTTTTATTTAATAATTCAAAAATTGTTCATTTTTATATGTATTTGGTAAACTAGTAGCAAATTGATTATAATGTAAAATCAGACTTTAAAAATACTGTGCAACTTTTTTGTGTTACATAATAAGTTTGCTCATAGTTACTTCCTTTCTCCCACTATATTATCTCCAATGTGTATTTAACATCTCTTTATCATCTCCTACCTCCATGGTGTTTCTGCTTTCCTGACAGACTACGCTATGAATTCCATATGCCACAATAACTTCTGAAACAACATGCAAGATATTTACAAAGAAAACGGTGTTTTTTTATTTTTAGACTCTGCATTGGTACCTACATCTTGGTACTTAAATAAAATAAAATAAAAAAATAAAAAAGAACAATCACATACAATATTTGAACATTCTTTCATCCCATTTTCCCAATATTACGCTTCCCAGTCCGCTTCCCGGTGCGCGTACCGAGCGCACCCCCCGCAAAAAAACAATAATAATTTTTTTTTCTTTGACCCGCGGGGCCCTTTTAAAGCCCCCTCATCAAACCTAGGGGGTCACGGAGGATGTACTCTGCCCCCATATGCTCATTTCCCACTTTGTTTTTTCCACCTCTTGTCTCTCGATCCTACCGAGAGACAAGATGGCGGCCGTTCCGGACTGTTTAGAATGTTGACAGACACCGGAGAGCCAATCAGCTTCGCTTCGCGAAGTTCCGTTACGCGTCAGGTACGCGAACCGGAGCGCTAACCGGAGCGCTGTCACAGATATATCTGTTTATAAAAACGATCATTTCTCAAAATCCACTGGAGCACATATATTGAGACATAGCAAAGGCATGTCGGGCAAACCATATCTACAATTTTGCCAAGTTTCGTGTAAATCCATTCAGTTGTTCGAGCTAAAAGTGATTCCAACCGCCCTATGGAAAACTCAATGTTAAAAACACGTTTTGGGACCCCCTTTTTTCTCAGCTACCCCTTAACGAACCCCCCCCAAATTTTCAGGGGCTGCTCAGAAACAAAATGTGCCATTTTCCTGAATATTTCAGCCAATTCCGTCCACAAACGCCAAAGTTATTCGACATAGAATTTTCAGAAATCTCATAGGAAAAAAATCCTAACTATATATACCTACTGGCGACCGCCAGTAGGTAATATATATATATATATATATATATATATATATATATATATATATACGTTATTTGGAGTCTGTGGTTCATCCTTTGGCAGGGCGCCGGCCGGGTCTTGCAGAGAGGAGTGAAGGCATCTATATATATATATATATATATATATATATATATATATATATATATATATATATATATATATATATATATATATATATACATATATATATATATATATATATATATATATATATATATATATATATATATATATATATATATATATATATATATATATAAGAATCCACAATCCTGAAGTGCCGAGAACCACAAGCGGACACAAAGCAGGTACAGACCACAAGGCAAGGAATTAAGGATAAATGGTGTGCTTTAATCCATCAATGGGAACGACAGCATTAATATATATATATATATTCCCAAAAGTCACACCCACGTCCTTTAGATGAAGGGACAGTGCGAAGTACGGACACAAAATAGCGTGTTCCAAAGTTTCTTTATTCAGCAATGGCAAACAGAAACAATGTCACTCCGACGCGTTTCGGGGCTCCTCCCCTTGGTCACGAGTAGTTGAAAAAGCGATAGGTGCAAACATAATATAGTTTCAATCACATGGTGTGCCACATCAATAAACATAAGAAAATACTATCGCGTTCACAGACGCGAAAATAATAACAACATCAATAGGGAACGGTGTAATTATCATACAAAGTTAAATGTAATCATGGGAGCAATATACCGTATTTGTGACTTTTAAGAATACAATTTACATAATTTGAGCCATAATATTATTCTTCCGTGAAAACCACATTAAGGTCATCAAAATAAATGACGGACTTAGGATTCCATATACATGAAGGAAATCAGTGTCCTGAACAGAAATAATGACGGTTTTACAATGATTTGCACTTGTAGTAATGGTCACTGCCCAAGTGGGCAACAAAATCAATAACACTGGCACAATAAGAGTCAATACTCAATTTCTTCCAAGTGGAAAGTGTTAAACCATGACGAGGTCTCTGCAAATAATAGGGAACTCACTCAGTTCATTGCCCATGTGGGCTTGTGTGCAAAAACAGCTCCAAGGCTAAGGTAACCAGTCCAGCCCCAGTGGGCTAATAATTTCATTCATACGTGCTAATCATTATATGAAATGTTCAGTTCCAATTCAAATCAATATTTATGCTGGTACTCCCATTCAGTCAAAAAAAAAGGAATTCATTCAGGCCGTCCCTAAAAAAAGAAGAAAAGAAATAATGACCAGTGATTCATGATAAAAATTCTTAAACCTTTCACAACTCATGTAAAAGGACACTAGAAGTTAAAAACAAATTAGGGCAATACATATTTTTCATTCACCAAACAGAGCTCTCATTAGACAGAAACTACGGGCAGCTCAATAAAACTTGTAATATTCTATTTGTGCTCTATCATTCTAGATGTACTTCCATCTCTTCGTTGCAGTTATGTCCACCTGGGACCATGGTTTTGTGCTGAATAATCATTCTTGACTCTACTCTACGCAAGTTCTGTACACGATTGCCACCTCTCTCATCAAATTTCACAGTACACAACACACAGAAGCTCAATAAGTTCACATTTTGGTTGTGATGACTATGAAAGTGACGCGCTATAAGATATGACTTGTCCATGTTGGTAATAGCACGTACGTGCTCAAGCACCCTGTGTTTGGCTGGCTTAATTGTGCTGCCTATATAGGCTTTGTTGCACGGACAGAATAGGGCATAGACCCCATGGTCACTGGTGCACGAAGTGTGTTCCTTGATTACAAAAATTTCAGATGTGGGTGAGAGTCGTACTTTTTTTAAATTTTGGCTATTTTTACAGGCTTTACAGTTCCTGCAGGTAAAAAAACCTTCCACACCCGTGGCTTTAGGTTTTTTAGGAATTACTGCACTGCATAACTGATCTTTAAGGGACTTCGCTCTCCTAAAGGAAATTTGGGGCGAGTCATTAACGTATTCAGCTAAATCAGAATCATTTAACAGTAAGGGCCAAAATGTATTGAGGCTCTTTCTAAGCAGACCTGCTTGGCTACTGTAGGTAGTAATGAAACGTGTCTTGTTATCATTCTCCTTTGGTAAGTCATTTATTATAGGTAGTAGTAACGACTCCCTTGAGCGTTTCTCTACTGCTTTTTGGGCATCAGAGATTATCTTACTGGAGTAGCCTCGCTCAGAAAATCTTTTGATCATATTTTGTTGTTCAAGCACAAAAGCTTCTTTTGTGCTGCAATTACGCTTAGCTCTTAAGAGTTCACCCATTGGAATACTCCTAATCAAGGAGTTAGGGTGGCATCTGCGCGCATGGAGAATGCTGTTCCCTGCGGTCTTTTTTCTGAACAGATGTGTTTCCAATTTCTTATTCTCCACTTTGACACATAGATCCAGAAATTCTAAGCTGTCTTTGGACCAATTACTGGTAAAGTTTAAATTGAAATCATTGACATTAAGTTCATTCACAAAACTACTTGCCTCTTCCTCCGTCCCTTCCCATACTACCATCACGTCATCTATGTACCGCATCCACTCGATAACGTGTTTGCGGTACATAGATGATCTGTATGTCACTGTTTCCTCCCAGTACCCCATATAGAGACCCGCAAAGCTCGGAGCAAAGCAAGTCCCCATAGAGGTACCAAGGGTCTGCTTGTAGATCTTGTTATCAAACAAAAAATAATTTTGTTTGAGACACAGTTCCATCATCGTAATTAACATTTTGGTGTGGTGTAAGTATGATACAGATCTTTTGGACAGAAAATGCATGCATGCATCAAGTCCCAATTGATGAGGATTCGAAGTATACAAACCTGTCACATCAAGTGAGAGAAGAGAATAGTCTTCCTCCCATTGCAAAGTCTCAATCTTTTTCAAAAAATCACCCGAGTCTTTAACATAAGATGGTAATTGGTGAACAAAGGTCTGCAAAAAATAGTCCACGTATTGGGAGGTACATTCATAACAGTTACCATTGGAGGAGACAATGGGTCTCCCTGGGGGATTTGTCATACTCTTATGTATCTTGGGGAGGAGGTACAAAGCTGGCAATTTGGGAAATTTACAAAATAAAAACCTGTATTCCTCCTCCTCCAATATACCTTTAGTTCTCCATTCAGTAAGTTGTGTATGGAACAGTTTGATCGAATTTTCGTATTCCATACGATTACTTCTACAATAGCTGTTTGTGTCAGACAATTGTCTCATGCCTTCTGCTATGTAATTCTCCCTAGATTGAATCACTATGTTCCCGCCTTTGTCACTATTTTTGATTACAATGGTATGATCTTTTCTTAGGTTTTCAAGTGATTTTAATTGTATTTGAGTGACATTCCTCCATCTTTGGTGATATTTCTTGTTCTCAATCTTAGTCAATTCATTAGTCATGCATTTTTCAAAAACCTCAATAGTATCATTACGAATTTGAGGTAAAAATATAGATTTCGGCTTAAAGTTAGTGTTAGAACTCAATTCCAACGATACATTGGCTGTAATTAGATCTTGATAAGGGTCATGGCTCTCATCCCATTCCTTGCTTAATACATTGAGGGAGTGTGCCAGATTGACCTCCGCAATGCTTAAATGATGCGGTTGATCTGTAACTGTAGCATTTTCTTTTCCTGCTTTAGTAGCATACCATTTTCTTATTTTTAATTTTCTTGTAAAGAAAAATAAATCAATCTTACTCTGGGTATGGTTAAAAATCTTGGACGGACAAAATGTCAATCCTAAAGATAACAACTCTACCTCTTTGTTGGTCAGAATCCGCTCCGACAGATTAATCACCGTTTTCTTCTCCATCATTTTGTTTTCAGTTGGCCCCTTGTACGCCTTCCCACCGGGCTTCCTAGATTTCCTAATGAAGATGTATTTTTGCCTTTTCCTCCTCTGTTGCCTCTTCCACGCCCTTGATACCCTTGTTGGTTGCCGCCTTGTTTGTCTTGCATCACCATTGAAAATTCCATCAAAACATTGGTTTTTACTCCTGAGAAGTTGGTTCCAGTGGAAATATCACTACCACTGGTGATTGATTGCAAACTATCTTCAGATATATTTTCGGACGTGCTGGCCAGTTCTTCTGTCTGTTCCACGGGCTTAGATTGTGATTGCATCGCCGCTCTCATCTTATCATACTTTTTAGCAAATGTTAATATTTGCCCTCGCTGGTAATCTACCAGGTCTCTCTGGAATTTTCTTTGCTTTCTGTTCCTGATGTCAGTTTCAATTTTATTTAAATTTGCTTCAATTTTATCCATCTCTGATTTAAATTCATCGCCAGAGCACATATCTTTGAGTTCTTTGGTTAGTGCTTCAATCTCCAAATTTAATCTGTCCATGTCCTTAGAGGCAAATTTAACTAACATCCACAGCATATTGAGCGAGCATTTGTGGTTGTTGGCCGCCCACTCCGTAATCAACTCAGGGTCAGGGTTTTGGAAAGTTGGAGTTACGAGAATCCGTAGCCCTCGTGGGATTCTTGATACGTCCACATATTTCTGCAAAGTGGTTGCCTCCCACCACTTATTTTGTTCAAGTTTTAGAGCCCTCCACAGTTTGTCCCATAAGAATCTCTTTGGGGATTTTGAAGAATTGGCACTCGCCGTGCCTGATGTCACCGTAACTTTACTGCAGTCTTGGAACATATCGTTGGCTGCTTTTGCCCATTTTTCTCTCCTTTCCACACGTCATGCGAATAACGTCACAGAACCTCTTCAGGGAAGAATCGACGCCTAACCCCAGTGACGGAACATCTTCAACGAAACAGAATACACAATGAACACCTAGAAATAACTGATATGGAGAAGGCTACCCCTTCCATACCCCAAAGTACTTCATCACAAAGGTCAGCTACATCCACTCGAACTGTATATTCCACAAAAATTATACTAGGAACACAAAGCATAGATAGCGCATCCAACACGGCAAATAATGGTGGAATAGATAACCAATCTAATGGCAAACAGAAAAAGACCCAGACAAAGAGTTCAGAACGAAAACAGGGGAACAAAAAACGTGAATCTCGAAATAAGCGGGTGAGCAATCCTAATACGTCACCCCAGATGCTGAGAAAAATCAAAGAGCTCCAAACACAAATAGGCAACTTGTCTCATGACTTACTAAGCACTCTTCAAGGGATATAAAAACTATGTGATATTACAGAAAACACTCACACCAAAGTCGAGCACATCCAAGAACTAATATATAATTCTCAAAGTAAGAGCAATAAGATAGACAAAATCGACCTGATAGGAATCAGAAATATTTAACGGAAGAAGAAACCCTATCCCTACTCCGGGAATTTGAGCCTACTGACCGCAGTAGAGGGGAGGAAATCAAAACAGTCCTGATAGATGCCAACAGAATATCCAGACTGAATGAGAGGAAACACAATCTCAACAACCTACAACAAGTCCAGCTAATCACCGACTCGCAAAATCTGAACCCAGGTAGAACAGAGAAAACACTGAAATTCCTACTGCTCAACTGTCGGTCGGTCGGCAGCTAAACATGCTTCTGACATAGCCGATATCATCATTAACCAGGAAATAGACATAACAATCCTTACTGAAACATGGCTATCAGAATCCTCATCCCCAGTCATGGATCTTCTGGTGCCCCCTCATTATAATATTGTGTGACTTGATAGGCAAAAAAAGAAAGGGGGTGGTATTGCCTGCATTCACCGATCGGGCTTAGAAGTTGACCAAATAAAATCCGACCCTCTAGAATCATGTAAATACCTAGGTCTCAATATAAGATCCGCTAACAATCAAAGATGCTACCTGCATGCCCTTTATCACCACCAGGTAATAATATGACCTTCATAGACCAGCTAATGGAGATTATCACGGCTAACACCAACACTGACGCTAATTACATTTTTTTAGGGGATTTTAATCAACACTGGAACGACAAGCAGGTCTATGCTCTTAAAGACTTTTTATTTTAACTAAACCTCTTCCAATCATGCACACAACCAACACACTCGAAAGGAGCCACGTTGGACTGGATAGTTTTAAAAAATGATAATACCTCAATCCTCTCAATAGAGCTGTGCGACTGGTCAGATCACCATGCCAAAACCTTTCTGATACCCACATGGAAGAAGATAAAGACCACACAACCTATTAAAATCAAAAGATGGATGCGAGATACCAGAGACTCATATGGAACTACTAATTGAAAGCTTCGAGAAAGACCTAAATCTACCTTACAACTTGCAGAATGTGAATGATCTAACGAACCACTACACTACTTCAGTAACTAATATAGTCAACGCCACCATACCGTTAAAACTGATAAGAGTTCCAGAGAAGGTTAAAAACCCATGGTTCAATGGGACATTGAATGAAGACAGGCATAAACTGAGACTTACAGAAAGAAAATGGAGACAACACCCATCATCCCCTGAATTGAAATCCCTCAGAAAAATCAGAAACGAATACAACAAAAAAATCCTCAACTCCAAAAAGGAATGTATTAGATCAGAAGTGGATAACCCTAAAAACAGACCACTGAAACTATTTGAGATCATATAACCACAATCAAATAAGCTGGCCAAATCTGCCCAAGAAGACACAAAAACATAACTAAGTTGCAAAGAATCCTCAATCTTTTTCACCGACAAAGCCAACACGCTGGAAAGAGAACTCAGGAATGCAGCAGACAACCTTGACTACTATACACCATCATTGTACAATACCACTTCGTAAAGTGTGGATAATTTGAAAAAAAACAAGGCACAATGGGACACCTTCAAACTATTGGACCAGAATAACATTGTCAAACAGACATCAAACCTAACAATCACTATAACGACCCACTACCATCAAAATGCCTGAAAGAAATCAGCCATGTCGTGATTCCAATATGGAAAGAAATTATAAACGCCTCTCTATCCCAGGGGAGCCTTCCAGAATGCCTAAAAACAGGTCAAGTAGTCCCGATCATCAAAAAACCTAGAGTGGCCCCACAGATCCAAATAACTATCGCCCAGTGACCAACATCCCTCTTCTTGCCAAACTAATAGAGAAATGTGTGCAAAATAAGCTGAGTCAACACATCAACTATTTCTCACTATTGGATGACTGCCAATCGGGATTTAGAACAGGACACAGCACGGAAACGGCAATCTTACACATTGTCGATGATGCACTTCAGGCACTAGATTACAATCGAACTTGTCTGCTTATCCTCCTTTACCTGTCATCTGCATTTGATATGGTAAATAATGAAAAATTACTGAACAGGCTCCATGACAGGATGGGAATATCTGGTAAGGTGCTGAAGTGGTTTGAATCCTTCCTACAGAATGGAACGCAAAGATTCCTGGTCAACCAATCACTCTCACCTTCATGTCCCAACCAATTGGAGTCCCTCAAGGATCTACATTATCTCCCTCACTGTTTAACTTGTATATCGAACCCCTTACAGAACTTCTCAAAAATTCCAAAATATCTTACCACATGTATGCGGATGACACGCAGATATACATCAAGATCGCGTGCCTGGAAGACATCAACTTAATGAATGAGGCCCTAAAAAGGACGCTAAAATGGTTAACTATCAATAATCTGAAGCTAAATGCACATAAAACAGAATTCCTACTAATATCACCACAAAAGAATCACTCAGGAGTGAAGGAATGGTCCAAAATGATCACGGCGTTGAAATGCACCCCCACTCTAGTTGACTCTGCTAAATCACTAGGAATCACACTGGATGAGAACCTAGACATGAAAGCCCACATCAAATCAATGGCTAAAAGCGCCCGTTTTCATCTGAACTACTTACGAAAAATGAAACCATTTTTAACTGAGAGGGATCTAAAACTAGCAGTGCAATTACTGGTTATTTCGAGGATTGAATATGGATGAATATGGATGTACAACGTTAGCAGGTCTACCAACATTTTCCACGGCACCATTAAAAGCATTCCTCAATGCAGCGGCAAGACTTATCACAGGAACAAGGAAATTCGACCATATCTCCCCGCACCTGAAAGCATTAAACTGGCTACCCTACAAAGCCAGAATTCAGCAAAAAATGGTATGTATTACCCACAAAGCGCTTCATTGAAATACACCTGGATACCTTGCCCAAAAATTGAAATATCTGGAGGAAATAGACCAGCCAGGAGTGCCAAGGAACTGGTGCTGAGACCACCCATCTTCAGGAAGAAAAAAAACTATGATAGAGCGTACTCAGGAGCGGCCCCCAGAATCTGGAACTCACTTCCCCTGATTATTAGAACAATTCCAAACACAGCAACGGATGTATGTCAGTACAACGCGATCATTTTGATCGCTGTACTTGACATCGCAGATTTTACAATGCAAGTCATTACAACGACTTGCGTTGGAGGGCGCGGACTTAGGAATACTATAATTTTATATTCCAACACCAGTGCACGTAACAGTAGGGAAGGTGTTGGAATATAAAATTACAATATTCCTTAACCAACAGCGCCATCCAGCGCAAGTCGTTGTAATGACTTGCCTTGTAATGACAGCGTGGTAAAGGTCGTGCGGTGTAAACACCGCGTTGTAAACGATGTTTACCCATAGCAACATTCAAGAGGGAAACTAAGATCTTTCTAATGAGTAAGTTCCTTCCATAGGCAAGACAGTTCGTCACCAAATCCTTGACATAGAGGTGAACAAGATATAATAACAAGGAAAGTAAAGAGGATACCAATGGTCGGTACGATACTAACCCTTGTACTGGAGAATATAGAAGGCACAGGAAAAGACACTAAAAACAATCATATACGGGAAGAGCTCGTACACCATATATAATTATTCCCTAACCTACATTGTATATTCGTTTTTAACCTTGCACTGCATTTTTATTTATTTTTATCTTACTTTATTTTCCCTCTTTAACCCTTTGTGGAAGGATATCTAACAAAATTCTTTACTATGATCTCGGTATATTTTACAAGACTTGTTTCTAATCTACCTCATGTAATGTTAAGCGCTCTGATACCCAAGGGTCTTGTTCGCGCTATAGAAAACTTTTCAATAAATAAATAAATTCTTGGCCCCCAAACTCCCTCAGGACTAAATTGGACTTCATCCCCCATCCCGTAGTCTGCCACGAGGCATGTTTGCAGAGTGGTAGAGAAAGGGGGCTATGGCCTCCGAAGACGTCTTAGCAATCCCACTGTGTGGGACTTACTGGAGGTAACAAGAGGGGTAGTTGGTCCCAATGACATCCTTGGGGGCCAACTTCCTAAACTATTACCTCCAGTCAGTCCCTCACAGCACCACTGGTATGTACTCGTACCAGGCAATGCCCACTTTGCCCAACACTCTACAAATGTGCTCCCTGGCATGCTATTGGATGGGAATTGAAGCCTCTTCACTGCTGGGGGTCCTTTAGGGGCCAACTAGCCTACCTTTTACCTCCAGTAAGCCCCACGCAGTGGGATTGGTGAGAGGTAGACAAATGCCATGCCTCCTTTCTCCACCACACTGCAAACGCGCCCCCTGGCACGTTGTAAGTTGGGGGATTAAGTCCCCTTGAATCCTGAGGGTCCCTGGAGTCGAACTAGCCTACCAGGTACCTCCAGGAAGCGCCACAGAGCTGCATTGCAGAGAGGTGTAAAAAGGAGCGTGGCCTGGCCCACCTCTCTGCAACGCAGCGCAGCGCAGTGGCGCTTACTGGAGGTACCTGGTGGGGTTGTTGGCCGCCAGTGACCCTCAGTATTGAAGAGGAATTAATTCTCCAACTTAAAACTCCTCCCACCCCCACTCTCACACACATATTTCCCCTTTCAGAGGCACCTGCCTGAAATGGCACTGACACTTCTGTAGCCCAGACACCTCCCCGAGGACTGGCTGTCACTGTTTAGCTTTCTCCCAGAACTGCAGGCCGTGCACTGGCCTGCAGAAGTGTCACTTCTGTGTTATCACCCAAGTCACTTGTGTAGGAAGGTGGATACCTGACTATGGTTACCCCAGATTTTTTGCCTAGTGTTTAGCTGGTTTTCGACTTAGTTGGCCTGGGATCCTGCTAATCAGGGCCCCAGGCTATCTGCTCTCCCTGTAAAATGGACTCCATGTACTTTAGGTACATCTCCAATTGGACATCGGGTCACCTTATGAGCCCCTGTACAGTGTACTATAGGTACCCAGGGCATAGGTGCATCCAAGGCCTACCAGGGTCTGCAGCAGAATCCTCGCGGTTGAATGCTAACTTTGGTTTGGCTTTATCAAAACATGTCGTTTAAGGTGTCATACACTTTGGAATACTACCCCCTCACCAGTTCTGGTGACGGGGGTAGCATTCCACCCTTCTAGAGGGAGAAGACATGTTGTTCCTAGTAAACCCGGTTAAAGTTAACCAGAGCCTTAGCATCACAAAACGGATGCTGCTGCCACAGACACAAGTCTGACCTCCTGCTGCTGGGAGTCCTTCCAGCGAGGGAGGCTTGGACAATAGGTTTCCTGTCCTGGGTGGTGCTAGCACCACCCCGGACAGGCCATAGTGTATTGGGCCAGGGAGGGCTGAATGAAATGAGACACAGCCTGGGCCACACAAGGTGTCCCATGCATAGTCCGGTCGAAACCAGTTGCTGGGGCACTCCAGCCCCAGCTCTGGCGTGAAACTGGACAAAGGGAAAGGGGTGTAACCACCACCTTCCCTGGTCCCACCCATAGGAGGGACCTAGCAGGTAATCCAGCCCACCAGATTAGTATATAGGTAGGAGCTGAGTCAAGAGACTTTAGATTTATCCTGAACTGAAACTTGAAATGAAACTCTGGACCTTCGACATTCTAATCAACATAGAAGACTGAAGAATCTCCCTTGTGGTCAAGGAGTGACCACCCTATGCAAGCAGGCACCATCAAGTGATCAACGGTTTGCTTTGTCGACGCTCCCGCCAGAGCCCGAGCACAGAGCCTGACAAGACCCAGACTTCCAGACTTCCTTCAGCCCGATCCGCAGCCACAGCAAAGCTGAGACCCGTGGAGGCGACAAGAGACGTGGGACTGGCCATCTTGGAAAGCCTGCGAATTGCTTTCCGTGCAACTTTTGAGGCATCCTCGAAGTTGTGCATTGGGTACTAAGAAGCCCCAGCCTGGAGCATCATCTGCCCCGAAGATCAGCCCTCCACACTCCACGAGTGCCGCGTGGGGCCCTTCTGCATTTTCCTGCTTGACAAGTCTGTCCGGTCACTTGCCTGTTGGCTAGTGGCCTCTGTGACAACGAACCTTTACATTTCCACCACTGGCCTGGTTGCTCCAGGGTAGCCCTTGCTTTCCTGAAAAGGAGAAGCCCCTCAGACCTTGCTGGTCTGATCCAGAAGCCATCTTCGATTCCTGCATGGGTTGCCTTTTCCAAGGCTTGTTGACTCCAATCCGGAAGCCGACACCGCCGACAGCAAGATCCTTTGTGGGACCGTCCGTGCCCGGCTCCTGGTTGTCGTCGACACCTCCTGGTCCACGTGGCTGCAGAGACAAGCTTCACAACATCACCCGATTGCTTCGCGACATCGCCTGGCTAGTGACCCAGACTCTGTCCCCTCTACTTTCAGGTACTCTTCATCCTCATCCTCGATCTGCCCTTGGATCCAACCGGACACGTCTCTCCTGGTCGCTTGCAGCATCTTTCTTCAAGGCTCCATAGGATTCAGTGACGAAACCTGACACACTTTGACACCTATGCACCCGCTTCCTGTGGGTGAGGTAACGTGAGTACTCTGGTGCTCCTGTGGGTATTAACTATCCTAGTGTCCTAGTTTTCAGTAGCTTTCTCCTAGTTCATCCGGAAGTGCCCCAAAAGAACTAGTTTCCATTTCTTTAGTTCCCATTCTAACTCTATGGTAACTCGCGTGTGTATAAAGACACTACACACGCCTCCCGTGGGCCTCCTGCTTCCTATCCTTTGGTAGTACAGTGTAGCCCCAGCGATTCCCTAGGCCCTAGGCTTATCCTTTGTTCGTGACGTGGTTCTTATACCACTATTTTAGTATATGGTTTGACGTGCCCCTAGGGTGCTACTGTATATTGTTCAACTTATTGTTTGATAATTAAGTAACTTGTTATGTGCTTGTGCCTCTGACCTCATAAAGAGTTCAGAGGGGTTGTGTTAGTAATAAATAAATATATATTTTATATATAACCTGTGTGGTGTCCTTTCACTTGGTATTAAAGGGGTTACATATGGTAAAACAGCTGGCTTTACATGCCCACTTGAGTTTAGCCTAAGACTGCTTTTGTCCATGCTACCACTAGGATAGCTGGTCTATAAGGTTGACTTTATAAACATCACCATAAGGGTTGTTTGGACTGATACAGGGTGCCCACTAACATAGTGGACATCACATATCAGGCCAACTTCTCACAACTAGTTCTCATTTTATAATTTTTAGTAGGATGAACGGCTGAGTCAGTCACCCCAGGTGTTGCGCCAGCAGCAAACATGTGCCTGGAAATGCTTCATTATCTGATCCCTACACTGCACTCCGTAATTACTGGGACGAGGAATGCAGGATGGAGGGGGGCAGGGGTAATGTGCCACGCTATCAGCCAGCCCAGTGTGCTAATTCTATTGGCCTCAGAAGAATGAATGGCTGAATCCAGCAAGACACAGGACTGCTTGTGTCTAAGCTGTGCCTAGGTCTCGGATGTCATGTGCCCCAGTCAGTTATAAGAAGGGCCACTGAAAATATGGGATTGTGCGGCTGTGGTGTTTTCGCACACTTGTATATTTGCTTCATTTGCCACACAATTCATCGCCTGCTCCATAATCAGCTTAGTTTAACAAAAAAAAGTGTCTATCTCAAACAATCCAAAAGTTACTGAAAAAGCAGCAAAACGTCTCACGTGTTGCCGGAAAGTGGAAGGCCTGATGTAAAGGTTTACTGTCACCTTTCTGTTGCTTATTGCTGCATTGGGATGTCAAACTGGTACTAATGAGGTGTAAACAATACCAAGGCATTGTAAAAATGATGGAATAATGAAGTAATACTTTCACAAAATTTGCCACATTGCGCCACATAATTTACTCAAATCTGCTGCATAATTTGTGCCTCTCCCCTACCTCATATTGCCAGTCGCCCTGGTTATAAGTGACTAATAATACACAACCCTGCTTGCCTTGTATAGATGCCAGACGTGCACGTTACTAACTACTGAGCCCTACTGTCATTCCTAATGCAGGAAGTTCACATGTAACCGACCGAACCCCAGCCTTACCGGCCTTTCTACGTCCCCAGATTTAAATGTGGCCTGATCGACCCCAGTCCTACTGGCCTCTCCGAGGTGCTAGATGTACATGTGACTGACTCCCCTCCAGCCCCACATCCAGAGCTTACCTTGTTGATGAAGGAGACAAACTGGTTGATGAGGCCTTTAATCTGCTCCTTCTCCATGGAGCGGATCTGGTGCAGCTGGGGGTCGATCTCCAGGGTGGGCATGGACGAGAACAGGAAGCCTGGGGTGGCCCCGGTGAGCCCCGGGCCGTTCCTGGCCAGGGTCAGGGCGCTGGTGGACCGCTGGAGCCCGGGCTGGTAGCCCACCACCCCGCCACTGGACCAAGGGCGGCTGGACAGGGACAGGGAGCCCTGGGAGCTGCTGCTGAAGCCACTGCATGTCCCCATAGCGGCTGCCGTACAGAATCATCTCAGGCACAGGATGGGCTGGGGCACTGTCATGCAGAGTGGGAGCTCTTTAAAGTGAGGGGCACTTGTGGGGGTGTTTGTGGAGCTCCTAGAAGTGGCGCACGGGGTGCTGTGCGACAAACTGCCGGAGTACCACCTAGGGGTGCGGGTACCAGCTAAGAGCTCCTAAGAGGGGGGCACCTGTCAGGTGTGGGAGAACGTCCTCAGAGTGGGGGCATCTACCAAGGGTGGTAGCAGGGCTGCGGTTTAGGGGCACCTGCCAGGTATGGTAGATTGTTCTCAGAGTGGGGGCATCTGCCAAGGGTTGGAGCAGGGCTGCGGGGTGGGGCACCAGCCGGGTGTGGGTGAAGCTCCTCAGACAAGGCGTCTCTCAGAAGTAGAGACGGCAGAGCAGCTCCAACTGCTGGACTGCTGCAGGTGGGGGTGTAATAAGAGAGGGGGGAGCACCCTGTATCCTCGGGGTGTGGTAGGGTACACCTGCAACCAGCACCCGTCCAATCAGGTAGTACCAAGACAGGCTCACCTGGGCAGATTTGCATAGGCCACGCCCCTGGAATACTCATCTTGTGACACCTGCCCTTCCACCCTCCCTCAGTGGGTCAGTCAGACCACCTGTGCTTGCGCACCTCTAAAGGGGTCCTTACCTCACTCATGAACAAGGATACCGTGAAGGACTGGAGGGGATTTGTGAGACGCGGAAGACAGGAACGACAGGCGGCGGGAAGCAGTGGTAGAAGTGGGCGGGATCGGCAGGGCACGGCGTGCCCTTACTTCTCTAATTTCACTGATTCCGTTCCCCTACTTTCTTATTTTAAACATGCCTCCCAGCAGGGTCGGATTGCAGGGCGGGCAATTCTGCCTGAGGGGCCTGTGGCAAAGGCAAGCGTGTGGCCGATTTTCTTAGTCCTGTGGCTCAAGCAACTTTGTATAACTGGGTTCAATTTTCCAACCTTTTTCCAGTGTCAGGGTAATTTGAGCAGGCCATTCATTGTTACTTGTGGAATGGCAATACAGCATCAGGAAGACTTGCATCATGTAGTGCACCTCTCTCCATCCTGGGTCCACGGAAGGTGTCAGTGAGCCTTCGAGAGAGGTGTGTCTTTGGAGCAGCGCAATTAACAAGTCGCCAGTGTGAGGAGGAAGCTTTTGTCCTCCACAGCAGGTCACAAGGATCAGACAGACAATCCTCATGTCCATCAGACAGACAAGCCTCCGGTGCCTGCTGCCAGTTTTCTCACATTGAGGTTAGGAGTTTAATTGAAATACTGTGCAATGAAGAAATGGAATGAGAGCCGAGATGAAGAAACACAAAAGTTTTTATTAACTTTGCAATTTAAAAACAAATCTTACTCGAAACGGATGCCTTTTTTTTTTGGCATGAAGGTTTGCAAACTGCAATTGTGGACCACTTTTTTTCGGGGTGCCCCGCCAATTTTTTATCCCAATCCGACCCTGCCTCCCGGATGCCAGAAATTGCCAAGGCCGATAGTTAAGCCTCGGCTTTTGAGGGCGGGCGGAATGGGCAGAGAAGGAAAAAGACTCTGTCTTTTCCTTCGTGCCCACAGAAGACAAGGACAGTGTCCAGTTCTCCTGCTGCTCGCAGCAACTCCACCCCCTCTTTGGTTCCCCTCCTCCCTCTCTTTCTGTCTCGCTTCTCATCAGGTAGTGAAAACCGAGACTTCAAGAAACGAGTTTTACCCTCTCTTTCCTCCTTTTGTTTAATTGCTCCCCTTTGAAATGGATCCCAAAAAAATATTTTTGCTGGAAACATTGTGTTTTACTCACATTTTTCAAAATCTAAGTATAGTCTCGGAGTGTAGAGAAATATGACATCCCAACTATGAAAAATAGATAACTACCTAATTAAAGCAAGACAGAGTGGTTGCAAGGTGGCCAGATTGATGTATTCCCACCTAAACACATTAGCGCCACTTTACAGTGTTTGCCAGTGTAGCGCTACTTTTGTTTTCTCCTCACTCTTTCAACAACGTTGTTTTCCCTGGGTGGGAAAGTGCACCTTTCCTGGAGGTACTGAAATACCTGCTTGATGGGTGAATTGGAAATCAAAATGTGTACAACAGCTGTGTGTTCACAAATGTGTTTTTTTAAAACCATACTGCCTATGTTTTGAAAAGATATACGTAATGGGCACTGAAACGGGCCCTGCAGTCATGACCTTAACTTCTCATGTAAAAGCACTCACTGATTTCTGAATAATGAGTGGAAAAGGAAAAAGGTAACCATGTTGTTCCTGCTTACATTTCACATGTTTACTTAATCTTGCATTCCCAATGAGTGTTTTCTTTTTCTAAGATGTTGTTCATTTTTTTAGGCAGCATACTGCTCTTGTCTAGTGCGCAATTTGAATGGAGTCACATCAGTTGTTTGTAGCGGGTCAGTGCAGTGCAAGTGTCTCTCAGTGGGGCAGTATGGTGTCAGTGGGGGAGAGGATGTGGCACTATGGTCAGAGCTGCTGTATTTGGAACTGGGGATCCAGGTTCAGCCTTAATAACCAGTCCACCAGACCACTCTACTGAGAAAGCACATTTCCATGCTAGACCTTAGAAGGCTTCGCAAGACCTTAGAAGACCTGGTGTCTTAGCACCAGCAGGTGTACCCTGGCGGTGGCAAGTGTGTTATAACCTTGAAGGCCTGTCCACCACAATCCATGAAGTTCACCTCCAGTCTTGGGGACAGACCTAAGAAGCAGCACATCATAGAGTGACAGTGACTCTGTCACTGAGTTCACAGGACCCTTAAGCAGGGTGGCTCTAGGGCTGTGCGACCACGCCGGGGGCTAACTTCGGGTGGGGGCATCGTGTATGTAAATATAATACGGTTTTAAAAGTACTTGCTGCCACCTTCCTGGCCCTACGACAATTTTCAGCAAAAATAAAAATGTCAGATAACTCCAGTGATTAATGTTCTTAGCAGAGAGAGATAGTGTTTTGTCAAGTGGAAGTTTTGACTCATGAAAAGGAACGGTAGAGGTTTAATGTGCCTGCTGCTAAGAACATTTACCATGCAGATCACAAAGTGCACATAATGTGAATAGGTCAGTGCGTTACTGCTTTTGTCACAGAGACCCTATTGTTACTTGCAGGTAATAAGTTAAAATCCTAACATAGAACAGTGAGCTATTAACTGTCATATTAAAGCTGCATGCAGACTCCAAGGTATAAATCAGAGCGTTATGGTGTTTTCCCCAGTCTTCGATTATCCCAATGTTGCAAAAAAGGGTTCATTTCGGTAGAAATCAATTCTGATTATTAAAGAGAACCCCCAACCATGGTATTACGTTTAAAATTCTGAGTTTGTATTTCTCCAGACCAATCACTATTAAACTATGCTGCCTACTAGTATGGTTGTCATGTGACTCCTCCACCTTGTAGTCCTTTGTCTGATGTAACATTTCCTAAACAGTGATTTACACACGTATAATTGATTGTCTCTGTGTAATATGTGTGATATAAAGTGCTCTGACACCCTACACTGGTATTAGTGGTGCTGTACATTTTCTGATACTTTATTATTTTGAAATTTTTACACAAAGCTAACAGTCTCTGCAAAGATTTTTCCTTATTAGTACTAGTGGAACATACAACTGTAGCAGTGAGAAAGGTGACCAGTCAACCTTTGCAAAGGGCCATCCACTTCACAGCAGCACAAGTCAAATTTTTTTAGTAACTTTTGATCAGTTTGAGCTATAAACAATTTATTAGTTAAAATCATCAGATTATGAAGTGGATGATGTATTATGTGGCAAATATGGCAAAGCCATAGCTATGTGGAAAATATTTTGCAAACTAGGATATTTTGCCATTCATTTTTGAACTGCTCTTGTGGAAAAAGGGAGGGGAAGTGCTGATGACAGAAACTCCATGGCTAGGAGACAAATGGCATGCGATTCCATTTTTAAGGATATATGGGACATTCTGTGATTGAAAACGTATCCCACTTTGTGAATGTATTTTAATGTCAATAACTCATATTAAACCTTAAATAAACATGTGTATCTATTGGTTAAATTAAATAACGTAATAAGCTGTAACCGGTTAGTGAAAGGGGAAAAAAAGACTAAAAAGTGGGATATTTGCTCTTTCTGCCACACCTCTGACTCCGCCCACTGACCCAATCCAATGGTTATTTCCACCCTCTGATTCTCCGCCCACAGTTCCCCTACTTCCCCCCCCCCCCCCCCCCCCCCCCCCCCACTTCGACCACTGCCGGGAGGGGATTGCGGAAGAGCGAACGAGAAAGGAAAGAGGCACTGGAGGTGGGGGTGACTGGAGGAGGAAGAATGGAGCAAAAGAAAGTGGGCGAATGGAGCGACGTCTGGTGAAGATAACAGAAAGAACGGTAGTATTCAGAGAGAGGGGCGAAGGAAGAGAAATAAAGTAAAGTAGAAGGAAGCGAGAAAAAAAAGGGGAGAGGTAAGGAAGGGGGAAAACGAAGTACCGAGAGGAACAGGGATGGAGGAAGAAGTGGGGCAGAAGATGAAACATGGAGAGAATGAAGAAAGGAGGTAGGTAAGGAGAGAATGAGGAAAAAGAGAAGTGGGGATGGGGGTGCAGAGAGAAGGGCTGCTGGGCAGAGATGAGAGCAGTATTAGAGAAAAGCGAGCCAAGATGCCAGAGAGATAGAGACACAATATAGAAAGTGAAAAGCAATCGAAAAAAACCCAGAAAGGGTGAAGGAAGCGACGACGAGGGTCAGCGACTCTCTGAGTGTCATTCCAGTGGTTACCGTTGCCTCGGACTCCTCCAACGACCCCCTACCCTACACCAACACACACACTCCCCTCTGCTTCAGTGCACAGCAAGAACCCGCCCGGCAATAGGTTCCCTCTCCAGGCAAACAAAGGTATTGTGTTCCACCGACAATACCTGGCTGTCCCCTCCCGGAAACGAGAGCCTGGGAAGGTGTCTTTTACAAGGCTAGCACCTACGGCTAGCGCCAACACCTCACATTTAGTCGCTTTCCCACCAGGAGGCTGTTTGTCGGTGAACATGCTGCTGGCTAATGCACCTGCTGTGTTGATCCGTGTGTAACATGCACTTCACATATTCTAATCACAGAGGGGCTTTTGCTAGGCTGGACGGGTGCACGGGAGGGGTCGTAGCTCAGTCAAGCGCCTCGAAGGCTCTTGGGAGAGTCTGGAAAGGGGCACGGGAGGGGGCATGGCTCCGGCTAGTGGCTTGAAAGCTAGGGGAGGTGCTGCCGATGCAACAAAGCAGTATCCAAGGCTCGTGAGATGCAGTTCAGGTGCACAGGAGCGTTGTAGCTCAGGGTAGTGCCTCGAAGTCTCTGGGCAGTCTCTACAGATTTTTGGGTGTTCGACGTGGACGGGATGGCCAAGGCCAGCCAGATATGCATTATTCAGTGGCTTGGATGAAGCCGTACAGGCGCATGAGGGTGGAGACAGACAAGACTGGCTGCTGATTGGGCGATGACTTTACTCATGACGATGGTAGCTCACCTGGGTGCCGCCTCCCCTCATATAGCGCTGCACGTACCAGAGGAGACAGATCCGTTCAGAGTCCTGCAGACACCCCGGAGATGTCTTACCAGGTGTCCGTGCGGCAGAAGCCGGACCCACTGCTGGGTCTGAACGAGCGACTGACCAGCTTCGTGGAGAGGGTGAGGGGTTTGGAGATGGCTACACCGGTTTATTTATTATTTAAAAAGAAGCCCCGGGGGGTGGTGGTCCCCAGGGCTGCGGGAGGGCAGTGTGCCCCCTCAAATAAATAATGAAAGCCCCTGGGCTTCGTGGGCCTTGGAGGCCCCCAACTTTTAAAAAACAGGTCCCGGGGGTGACGGTCCCGGAACCTGCAGGGGGGCCATCTGCCCCGCAAATATTTTATCAAAGCCCCGGGGGGTGGCGGTCACTGGGGCTGCGGGGTTCCCCCTGGGCCCCGCAATTTTATTACAGCATGCCCCCGGGGCTCGGCCCATCTGGAGCCTAAATAATAACAAAGCACGGGAGGCCACGCTTCGTTTTTTTCCATTTTCTGCCGGATTCATGCACCCAGCGCGAATTTGGGCAATTTTCTTTTTAAAAAAAGGCTTGTTTGGGCCCTGGGGGTCCTTGTGGGACCCCCTGAGCAGGTCTAGGGGTTCAGGGTGTTTCTACCCTGCCCCTTTCTTGTTTTTTGCGTTTGCTCTTCTCTTTTCTTGTGCCTCGGTTACCGAGTCACAAGATGGCTGCCAACACTTCCTGATTTGTGTTGACAGCCAATTAGAATAAAGCTTGTGATCAGGAGGGTGCGCAGATCCTCCATGCCTCTAAATGTCGAACATGTAATTTTTGCTTTTCTCAGCAACTACTGAACAGATATACACCATTTAAAAAAAAGGATGCTTTCTGAAGCAAGCACTGCCTTTTTGCTGAATTTGATGTAATTCCGGTCAGCAGTTCAAGCTGTAGCCGTGTCTAAAGTTTCCTATGAGAAATGCATTGTTCAACCTCTTTTTTAGGTTTTGACTAGCAATGCATGCGCATGAAGTACGCATGCGCTAGGAAAAAATCTTATGAGCTGTGTTTGGAGTCGGGTAACAGCCCCCTCCTCCGATTGGCTAGCTCCATAAATGGAGGCTAACCATTGGGAGTTGGCTCTGTCCGTCAATCCCGGACCAGATTCCGGGGCGTTCCCGAGAATTTTTGGCTTTTGGCGACGTCACGCTACGTCAGCCAAAAGCCCTCGAAAACGCCCCCGAATCTGGTCCGGCATTGACGGCACCCGGAAGAAGTCCAGGTGAGTGCTTGCTTTTATTTGGCTGTTCCCACCCCGTCTCCTGCTCGCAGCGTCTCCGGACCCCGTTCCCTCCCCCCTCCCGCTCTCCGTGTCTCCGGCCCCCGTTCCTGCTCTACAATGCCCGTTCCCGCCCCCCTCCCGCCCCCCTCCCGCTCCCCTCCCCCCTCCCGCTCTCCGTGTCTCCGGCCCCCGTTCCTGCTCTACAATGCCCGTTCCCGCCCCCCTCCCGCCCCCCTCCCCCTCTCGTTCCCGCCCCCCTCCCGCTCTCCGTGTCTCCGGCCCCCGATTCCCGCCCCCCTCCCGCTGGTGCCCGTGCATAGCTGACATATAAAACCCTACAATGCCATGAACCGGTGCTCGTTATTCTATAAAAGCTAAAGATCAGTAAGAATCTTTCTTGAGCACTTATTAACTGCTGTTACCATCAAGCGCTTTAAGTCATTATTCCACAAGACTATTCAGCACAAACACAAGAAATCACCTGTAACCAAATACACATCTTAACACAGTCCATATTGCTAACTGTGCTTGTGTAGTGAAACACCGACGGCTAGACTACTTTGTGTTTGCATTAAATGACAAAGATCTTTCGTTCCTCTGTGCTTTTGGGAGTGCTCAGGTTTTCAGTGGTGGGCGCTTCTGTTTCTATTTAAAGTATATTCCTTGTGATTCGTTGTGTTATGCACGGCTCGGCGGTTTGATGCTGGTGGAGCTCTCCCACTTAGGTTGGTGGGAACGTGGGTGGTTGGCTGCACAGAGCAAGATAGATTTACAGTGAGTGGTTTGTGAAGGAGTGTGGCTCACTGGTTAGAGGCGGCAGACCAGAGAGCAGAGGACGGCCTGGGACCAGGGTTCGATTCCTGGCGCGGCAGGTTTCTGGACCAGGGTCAGCGGACTCGATAATTCTCTCGCCTCGGTGCCCACTCTGATCAGCGATCACACTCGGCAACTCTGGGCATTAGCTTGCCTCATCTTCACTAATGGCCCCACCAGACCGCCGGGGATGCCTGGTCTCACCCTGGAGATACCCATTAAGGGACCATCTCTCAGGGAAGCCAGGAAGGGTTTCGCAGCGGTCGAAGCGCCTTGGGACCCTACGGGTAAGTAGTGCGCTATATAAATGCCAATACATTTACATTTACATTTGTTTGACAAAACCTTCTCTGCTCTGCGTCGCCTAATGTGTGGTTTATACGGGAATTCCCTGCTAGTCGGGAACACATATCCTGTGTGTATATTTGTGTCTTTCTGTACTGCTGCCTGAGATGTACATGTACCTGTTTATTCCTGTGGAATGTTGTGCTGCTTTTGCCGGGCTGTGGCGCTTTGTGTGAGGAAAAACCCGCACCACTACTGCCTGTGCTTCGTGCGTTCTGAGGAAACCCGCCCTGCTAATGCCACCGTTTTCCATGTATTACTGACGCTTGAGAAACCCAAAACCTTATTATTATATAAAACCCCGAAGCATTGTCTGCTCGGTTGCATTGTGCCTTCCCTTTCTTCTTTTGTATTGGGAATGGTTGTGGTGGGTGGGGGCTGCGGGTAGTTCTGTGTAAGCACCTTTTGTCATGGCCTCCATGTTTAATGATGCTATCTCTCGTGGTGTGAAAGGGCGCCTAGCCCCTCAGCGTTGAGGTGTGGTCTGACAATACTGGCAGCGGGTGGTGCCCGGCTCTGCACACTGAGGGGCTGGGACTCCGGCCTTGCATTTGAGCCCCTCTCCTGCAGTCTCAGCGCACCCTATTGATGTGATGGCTGGTCTGGGTTTAGCCCCCCTGTATGTAATGTTTGTCCCCCAGAGAGGTGTCGGAGGGACTCCTCCCTCCCCATCCGTCCTTCGTCTTGAGGGGAAGCTGGCAACTCAGTCTTGCTTATTGTGCCCTGCCGTGAGGTATCCGGCAGGCGTGTCCGCAGTGAAAGTGGGTGCCGTGTGTCGCACGCCGGGACCTGTCTTGCCCAGAGGTGGCACATGGCGCAGGAATGCTCCCCCGATGACAGGCTCCTGCCACTGGGCCTGTCTGGACCCATTTTCTGCTGGTCGATGTGAACGGCAGCTCTCGGTATCGGTCCGGCCCTCCTCGGCGTGTCTGACTCTGCCTGGTCCGGTATGTGGCGGAGCCGGATAGAGGGAATCACACCAGGACTTACGTTTCTGCGCTGTGCCTTAACGGAGGTGTTTCTGTAGCTCGGATGTAGAATGTATGGACGCGGTACAGCTGAGCATTCCTACCCCTGGCTGCCAGTCCTTCCCTCTCTGCTGTTCCGCTGGCACGCACGCCCCCCTCCCCACCTGGCCCTCTGCCTCCATCTGTCACCGGGGAGCTCTTCCCATGTGAGGTTGGATTCCCTGGCCCGTATCGGAGTAGGCCTCCACCGTGCAGCAGTGGTGCTGCCATTAATATTCCGTTACTAAAGTCTCAGCGATTGTGAAAAATCCAAGCATCCTACCAAAAACGTCTAGCAAACTTACCGGGACGATTCAGCAGGAGAGCGGCAAAGGGGTGTCGTGTGTAGCTGCTGATGCATTTTGAAAACAGTTGTGGTTGCACACCTTCACTCACAGACCGCATATTTCCCATTGAAATGGGTATTAAATCTGCATAGACACGCGGTTTTACTAGTAAACTGCATAGAAAATATAATCGGCGGATATTTGTCATGTGCGTCTGCCACCAAGTAAACTGCCTTGATTTATTTTAATCCTATTAAAATATTTGTTTTCATCACACTTCAGAATTGCAAAAAAAAGTGTGCTTTGTTTGCTCTGTCCTAATTGCTGAGCTATTTTGAATCCTATGTATAGTCTTTTTACATGATTTAAACGTTGTTGTGTGTTTGAAGGGAAACGCGGAAGGATATCCGTTTTTTAAGCTTGTGTACCCTAGCAAGATTGTCCTCTAAGTCACTTTTACAAATATCCTCTTTCTTTAAGTCAGAGAATTATATGTGAATACCAGTTTCTGAATTAGCAGAAGTTCGTCAGTAGTCATAGCATGACATTTGACCTTTGTTTTTAAACGCACAGCAACTGTGACCAGAAAAACAGAAATCTTGCTCCTTTACCTTCTGGACTCCAACATGATTATTTTTGGGCTGCTGCAGCACCCTTACTTCCAGTGCCCTGCTGTGCAGTGGTCCTGCCGAAGGTTGGTGGTTCTCACCTGGTCTAATACCTGTCCCTAATCTTCTGCCTGGCCTATGGCCGGTTGGGTGTGGAGGAATGCCAAGCCCTGATTCAGAATTCTCCCCCCCCCCCACAGAATAGGGGTGTGCTGGGCTAATGTACCACCCTCCCCCTAGGGTTTCAACTGGCCTAGTATCTCTCACAGTTTATGTTCGCCCACCTGCAGCAGTACAGGCACGCGCAGCTCGCCCACGAGCTCATAGACAGCAGATTGCTTTCGCTGCCCCATGTACTGTGGTTTTGCTGGTTTCATTTTCCGTATCCATTAGCTGTCGTCAAATATCGTGAGCGTTCAGTATCGCAGGTGGATGAAGAGATCTGGTTGTGCTCCGACTTTAGGGTGAGAGCCCACGGCCCGTTAAGAGGCAGCTTGCACACCGCCCATAAATTAACACCTTTCATTCATTTATCCATCCATCCTGTCCTTTCTGATTTGTACGTTCGTGCAGGTAAAGGCGGCTTGGACTCCCTCCGGACTCTGAAGTACACTGCCTCTTGTCATGTTGTGGCTTTATTCAAAGCTTACCACAAGGTGGACAATAGTTTGAGAATGCGGCTTCTCTTTGGGGTATCTACGTGGCTGCGTTGCCTGGCTCCGCTTTGGGTTAGCAGTTGAGGCCCCGAGCGACTCTTAGTTGCGACATTAGTGTAGAGCCTCTGCCCCTGTTTCAGGTGCCGAGCGCATGGGTCATATCAGCAAGCCATTTTTTTCTGTTGGCAAATCACTGGCGATGCCTTAGAACTGGTCAGGTTGCTTTCTTGGCTTTCCTCTGTCTATGGCTGCCTGGATCTAGGTCGAGGTCTGTACCCCATACATGACCTGGTTTGTGGCTGTTTTGCTGTGGCCAGCAGCGGTCTTCTGTTTGTCTGCACTCTGGCTAGCAGTGGCTTCGAGTGATTTCTGGTTTCCTGCGGTGTGGGTACCGGGGGCCCGTGCCTGGCCCTTGCCGTCCACACTAGTATGTGCTGTGCTCAGCCGGTATCCCTCGACTGTACTGTCATCCATACTAGACTCTGCATGGTAAGGGTAGCAAGACTCCCTTTGTTTTGACTCTGCTGGTTGCTGTGGTCGAGCAGTTGAGACTTGTTCAGAGGAGGTGTTTTTTCCAGATACAGAATAACACTTAAGATACTGTTGTTATTCTTTGTATCTTGCTGCGGTTTTGGTAGGTTCTTGGTTGTATGTACAGACTGTCCCCTCCCTGCCCTCTCCCAGCCTGTCCCCTCCCTTCCCTCTCCCAGCCTGTCCCCTCCCTGCTCTCTCCTAGCCTGTCCTCTCCCTGCCTGTTGTCGTGTCCCGGCGGCAGCAGGCAGCAGCGTGCACTGCGTCCCCGAAGTAACAGCCCTAAAGCAAGCAAGAAGTACGCCCCCCTCCCACCAATCCCTGTTAGGTAGTGGAAACTGTCCAAACTGGGGTGCAGACAGCCCCTCTCACCTTTCGGCCTGGTACCACTGCACCAGCCGCACTACTTCCCGAACTGACCGTTCTCCACTTCAGCCCCGTCTAAATTACAATTCATGCTTGTGACCCTTTTGCCTGCTTGTGCTTGTTTTCATGACCCTGTTACCTGCTTGTGCCTCCGTGTGACCCTGTTGCCTGCTTGGGCCTCCGTGTGCCCCTGTTGCCTGCTTGTGCCTCCGAGTGCCCCTGTTGCCTGCTTGTGCCTCCGTGTGCCCCTGTTGCCTGCTTGTGCCTCTGTGTGCCCCTGTTGCCTGCTTGTGCCTCCGTGTGCCCCTGTTGCCTGCTTGTGCTGTGTGGGTGTGTGTGGAGGGCTCTGTGTGGCTGTGTGTGTAGGAAGCTTTGTGTGGCTGTGTGTGTGGGGGGGCTCTGTGTGGCTGTGTGTGTGGGGGGCTCTGTGTGGGTGTGTGTGTGGTGGGGGGCTCTGTGTGTGTTTGTGTGTGTCATTTGCGAGAGATAAAGCTAGTGGCATTGTAAATGACAATGCCATTTATTTATGTTAAAAAAAAACATAAATAAAAATAATGTCAAGAGCAATGCCAATAGCTCTAACTTTAACAAAGGCAAAACCATTGCATTGTAAATGCTTGTTTTTTATTTCTCAGGAACTACTGAACGGATTTTCACCATTTAACAAAAAGAGTTCTTTCTTAAAACAAGGGCTACCTTTTTGCCAAATTTGGTGAAATTCTGTTCAGCAGTTCGGGCTGTGGCCTTTTTTCTCTGCCCCGCTTGCCGAATCACCCCGAAACTTCCAGGATAGGAGCTGACAAGAGCACCCCACTAGCTTTGTATTTTTCGCGACGATTCGTCAACCGGCGCCACAGTTATTGGGAAAAGAAAAAATGCTTTTTGAATAGAAAATTATGCCAGAGTTTTCATACGGTAAAGACAAAGGAATGCTTTACAGGGGGAGCTTTATGTTTGGGTTTAGTTTCACTCCCGGGAACGACCCCTAATGGTTGTGGGCTCCTGTCTTGCTTGTGTTTATCAGCAAATTTCGACAAGGAAAGCGAGAGACATCAGATTTTAGGCGAAATCCATTACTAATACAGAATGCGAGGGGCAAAATAGCAGCAAGAAACTTGCTTTTAACGCTATGGTAGGCTATTCATCTATATAACCAGTAGTACCATACAAATTTGGAAATAATAGGACTAATGTTAGTCCCTTATTTATAGATCCAGAATTAAGGACCTTAGATGAGTGAAGGGCTATCTCTGGATAAACCCATTTTTAAACTGTATGAGAGTTGGAGAACACAATAAAGAATTGGGACAGGTAAAGACTTAGATAGGTCAAGGGAGGTCACTAAAATAATAAACTGTCAGCATTTCTATATCGGAGAATATATAGGAATAATATTAGTCCCTTATCCCTAGATCCAAGTCCTAGGATTTTTTAATGTGGAGCACCAGTGACAAAAACTGTGTTGTCCAGTAACTAACCAGCAGAACCCAACCGTTGTTTTTATGAGGTGAGAACCAGGCCAATGTTGCAAAGATAATTTGATTTATCCCTGCAATAAAAATGTCTAGGCATTTATCGCCTATATATATTTTTTATATACACATTTTATAGACTTCTCGGATTAAGGGACAAGAACATGCCTATAAAATCAAATGAACCAAGGCTCCAATGATATGAAATAAGGTAAAATTAATTAATTCTTTTTTTGTCACAATTAAATGACTAGTTCACTAAGGAGGTGGGTCAGGGTTCGTTTTCTCCTAATCCGTTACACAAGGAAAGGAGGTCCCAAGGAGGGAAGAGGCACATATCATAATAAGCCCACTAAATAGAATAAAATAGGGCCAATGTGTATGGTGGGATAAAAAGGTGTATGAAAAATTGCATTGCTAAAAGAATAATGTCTGCAATATGTAAAAATGTAATGTAATGTAATGGTGTCTTGTAAAGCGCATGTATCACCCCGCCATGGGATATCTCAGCGCTGTAGACCGCTGGGGAACCCGTCCTGGCTTTCCCTGTGAGATGGTCCCTGCTGGGTATCTCCAAGGTGAAACCAGGCATCCCCGGCATATGTGGGGGGCCGTTGTGGAGATAAGGCAAGCTAATGCCCAGAGGTGCTGAGTCTGATCCCTGGTTAGAGTAGGCACCGAGGCGAGAATTATCCGCTGACCCTGGTCCACGACCCTGCCGCATCAGGAATTGAACCCTGGTCCCAGGCTGTCCTCTGCTCCCGGGTCTGCCGCCTCTAACCAGTGAGCCACACCACATATGATGAAGTGATTTGGTAAACTGTCCATATAAGTGGGTACTGAAATGGAAGGATAAATTGCAATTGATGTACAACATAGTATGGCAAATGTGAGAGTTATTAACTGCCTAACTATATGAAAACTAACACACTGTGTCTGCCCACAGGATTGAAATTTAACGGCAACCAATCAGTGCAAAAAAAGAGAGACGTATAGTTGGTCTTGATAAAGATGGAATATTAAATAGAACCATCAAAACGTGTCGACGCTGCACCCAACACAATCCGTGGGAACAGCTTATCCTATAGATAGAAAATGATAAAATTGTATCTAGGACTAGCTATTAAATTGTTGAACCCGGATGTGTGACATAGGGCCCGATGTAGGTGGCAAATTCCGGTCGGAAACGGCCGAAATCGGCCGTTTCCGACCGGTATTTGGCACTTTGAGATGTAGGGGGCCAGTATTTACCTATTCGGTATAGTTACCGAATCGGTAAATTTACAGAATCTGTAAAATACCAAATCGGTATTTTTACCGATTCGGTATCTTCCAGATGTAGGTGGGACTCTTCTGAGTCCCACAGGCCTTTCAGATTCGGTATTTTAACACCCAATCCAATTGGGTGTTAAAATACCGAATCCAGGTGTGCATGCACATGTGTGCATGCACACCTATGCCATGTGACAGACAGACATGCCCTTAGGGCATGTCTGTGTGCCACATGGCACACAAGCCAGTATTGGGGGTGCTAGAGGGTGTCAAAGTGACACCCCCTGCACCCTTGCTGGAATCGGTATTTACCGATTCGGTAAATACCGAATCGGTAATGCCCATTGATTCCTATGGGCTTCAAGGCCCATAGGAATCAATGGGGGATACCGAATCGGTATTTACAGAATCGGTAAATACCGAATCTTACAGATTCGGTATTTACCGAATCTGAAATACCTACATCTCCCCCCCTCTAATTTACCACTTCATAAATACCGAATCGGTATGATTCGGTATTTATGAAGTGGTAAATATAGATTTACCTACATCGGGCCCTTAATGACAAAATGTCCTGTCTGTATGTGTCTCTCTGTTAACTGTTTGTTGGTACATTCAATCTACGTATAGGCTTTTTCTTTTAATTTGTACTGGAATTAGGTATAAATGTTTTTGTAATCATTGTCTTTAAGTGAAATAAGGTGTCCTTCAAGTGTATGTGAAACATATGTGTTCATGGTATATGAATTTGTTTTATAAGTGTGATTATAGACAATTCTATATGGATTTTAATTGCAACAATTGTTGAGTTTTAATAAAAATATTTTTAATACATACTCTACATTTGGTATGGTCATATTTACTTTTTTTTTTTAATTATATATTTTTTTCTATTATGTCCTCATAACCACCAAATATACAAAGTACCAAAAGGAATTAACAGAGAATAGCTGTCTCAGTTTGTCTGAAAAACTGGAAGGGACACGAGTCTTATGGGGGCCAACTATCCCTCAGCTTTCGACTGAATTCCAGGAAGGCACAGAGTCTATGATTTACCAATCTGCGGCAAACCTTGGGGTAGTTTTAGCAGCCAAGTGGGGCCGGGCATGAACCGGATAATGGCTGTTCCAGTGGTACAAAATATCAAAGCACCACAGGAGATCAATCATTGGACCCCGGGAAAAAAAAACCTGGATGAGTCAATGAAGCCAAGAAAGTATATACCAGAAGGCCCTTTTACTGTGATTACCAGATCTGGCCAGATCTGTACATGAGGTCTGCAAGACTGAGTTTTGCCAATCTCTAAAAGTAGGAGGTGAAGGGTCTTTCCATTTCCTGCAGATTTCCCTTCTTGCAAGCAGGATAGCATAAAAGACTGGACATCTGGTTGGATTTTGTACGCCTTCAAGGACACCAAATACTATTAGGGGACAAATCTATGGTGACAAGTCTTCCCAATGATTCTGTGAGGGAATTACTGATATCCTCCCAAAATGTGATTAATAGTGGGCATTCAAAAAACATGTGTGTATCTGATGCAGCAATCAAACCGCATTTAGCACAAGACACTGACTGACCTCCAGCAAATTTAGATAGTCTAAGAGGGGAATAGTGTGCCCTATGCAGGGTAAAGATATGATTTCTGCGAAGCCAGGGTGGCTTAACAATGTTCCACAGAACATCGAAAGCAGTCATCCAAAGATTTTGTAAATTCTGGTCTGTCAGAACAGAGCCCCATAATGACTCCGGCAGAACAAAGTCCCCATCCGACTCCTCCAAAAGAAAATTATACCATTTAGATATTTCTTTTTTAGCTGGACCACTGCTTAGTAGATCAGAGATAAATGGGCTATGCCCTCTGAGTTTAAATTTATTCCTGTTGGCGGGAGATGTTTTATAGGTGACAGTCCAGTGATGGATCTGAATATATTTCAAACGTGAAAGATTGGGGCCAACCTTATGCTTGCAGATGTTCCCACGAGAGTAAATCCCCCTCATAAAAGAGGTCACCCCACACTTCCAGGCCTGCCTCTCTCAAAGGGATTGCTAGAGTGTCATCAAGCCAGGCAGGATTTTCAGGCAAGCCCCACAGCGGAGTTTTTTCACAAAAGTAATTTAATTTTATGGATTTCATGACTTCAGCCCAGGTTCTGGTAAGACCTTGTAGGGTCTTCAGTTTAATTATTTTTTTTAAACTTAGGATTACCAAACTTAAAAAGAAAACCAGAATTATTAATTTGTTCCCCATCCAACATAGCTGCATACATAGGCCCCACCCCCGAGACTACGGGACCCTTCAACAACATTCGTGAGTGGGATAATTGAAAGGCCCAAGCATAGATTTTTAGGTCTGGAGCCGCCAAGCCCCCCTTATCACGTCGCCGTCTTAGTTTTTTCCAAGCGATCCGTGGAGGATGATTATTCCAGATAAAGGATGAGATATTAGATTGGAACTTGGCTAAAGTAGTTTGATCAAAGTATAAAGGAATGGTGTTAAATAAAAAGGAAATTTTAGGAAGGATAGACATTTTGATAAGGTTGGTTCTACCTAGTAATGAAAGAGGCAAGTGTGACCATGATTGGAGAAGCTTACGGCAATCTTTAAGAACTGTAGATAAATTAACTTGGACAAGTTTATTAATGTCCTTCACTATTGTCAAGCCTAGGTATCACATTGAACTGCCTGCTTGGAGTTCTGTTACAGAGTTCTCATCATTCCAAACAAGCATTTCAGTCTTGGCTGCATTAATTTCATATCCCGACACTTGTCCAAAAGCGTGAGCCAATTTCAAGATAGCCGGAAGAGCAGTAGTGACTTCTGATGTTAAGATAAGCACGTCGTCGGCATATAATGCTATCTTCCTCATCCAACCTTGATAATAAAAAGGTTTGATGGAGACCTCCTCCCTTAGATATTGCGCAAAAGGCTCAATGTAAAAATCAAAAAGCAAGGGAGAGAGCGGGCATCCCTGTCGGGTTCCCCTAGTGATGGAAAAAGGGCTCGAGAGGTCACCATTGACGAGAAGGGATGCAGAGGGATTGCTGTACAACAGGCCTATAACCCTACGGAACCTTTCCCCGACACCAAATTTGGCCAAGGCTTCCAACAGGTACACCCAGTTAACCCTGCCGAAAGCCTTGGTTGCGTCCAGCGTAAGGGCGGCCAATCGGAGATTTTTGGTTGTTGCGATATCTATGGCACCAATTAAATCATAGGTTAATTCATATAGTTGTCTGCCATTCAGGAACCCCTTTTGATCAGAATGAAGGACAGAAGGCGCGATATAGGCCAATCTAGAGGATGGAACTGTGGTGAAGATTTTATAATCCACGTTCAGAATGGAGATTGGCCTATACGACCCACAAGCCTCCTTAGGTTTACCCGGTTTTAAAATAAGGGTGATAGAGGCATTATCCCAAGATGTCAGAGGGGGCATTCCTTCTCAAAGTATTTTATTAAACAAATTGGTGAGGAAGGGAGCGATCTCTGAGTCTAAGATTTTATATAACTCAGCTGGCAGCCCATCAGGTCCGGACGCCTTCCCCTTCTTACCCTTCCTAATGGCAGATCTCTCCTCATTCTCTGTGATGGGATTATCCAAATGTTGAGATTGTTCAAAAGAAAAAGAGGGTGAAGTGATATTGTTCAACCAGCTCTTAATAGACTCAGCCGAGATTACCTTGTCTTCTTGATATATTTCTTGGAAGAATTCCCTAAATGCCCTCCTAATTTCATCGTCTGAAGAAAAGTTGTTGTTTCCTACTTTTATAGATGCAATGTTGTTCCGGACCTGATCTACTTTGGTCTTTCAAGCCAGTAGTTTACCAGCGCCTTCACTATATTCAAAGTGCGCCAACTTACTGGCTTCCCATCTCTGTTGAACACTCAGATTTAAAATCAAAGCCAGGCTTCCTTTCAAAATCAGCAATTGATTGTGAAGAGGATCTAAAATAGACCCTGAAGCTGTGCTGTTAATGTCGATCTCAAGTTGAACACAAGCCATATCTGATTCAATGGAAGAAATCTTTTTGTTATAATTCTTCCTCCGAAAGGCAATTTTAGCAACAATCAGCCCTCTCAAAGTTGCCTTAAACGAGTCCCAAATAATTCTATTTGAGGCAGAACCATTGTTTAATAAAAAAGAAGTTCTGAGTCTCCGACTTGAGATATGAGATATCCTCCTCATTAGTAAGGAGAGAGCGATCAAAGGACCACGTAGTCGGGGTTTTTTTACTACGGAGACCTAACACCAGTATAACCGCAGAATGGTCTGAAAGATGCGAGGGAAAGTAATCTATTGTTTTAACGGAATCAACCAGTCTTTGAGTAATTAAAATAAAGTCGATCCTTGACTTGTGATGGTATTTAAGATTCCGAAAAGAAACCCCTTGTTGTTTTCCTGACCTTTGTCGCCAGACATCCACAAACCCATACTGTCTCAT
This sequence comes from Lissotriton vulgaris, assembly GCF_964263255.1. NCBI lineage: Eukaryota > Metazoa > Chordata > Amphibia > Caudata > Salamandridae > Lissotriton > Lissotriton vulgaris. Next base: position 477,531,349 of record NC_141698.1, on the reverse strand, counting down.
AGCGTCTAATAGGAAGGATCTAGTCTTAGACAAAACCAAAGATCGATTATTAGGGGGCTTGTCCAAGATGGGGTCCAACACGATGTTAAAATCGCCGGCTGGAATTATAGGTCCTGAAACGGAAAGTAACTGCGAGAAAACTGTTATCAGAAAAGAAGGGTCATCCTGGTTCGGACCATAATAGCCGACGATTGTAAGTGAAAACCCAGCCATAAGGACTGAGGCTATGGCCCTTCTACCGGAAGAATCTACAGCCTGTGATATCAACTTAGCTTTAACTCCTTTTTTAAAAATAATCGCAACCCCCCTAGTATGAGAAGTTTGAGTGGTAGAGACCGCAAAATCAATCCATCTATTCTTCTTGGTAAGTGCAATCAGTTCTGAATGAGTTAAATGGGTCTCCTGCAACACCACGACCTGCGCATCCAAGTCCTTCAGATATTGTAGGATTCTATTGGCTCGGGGCTTGGTGCGGGGGCCGTTGACGTTCCAGGAGAGAAAACCAAAACTACTCATCTCTCATCCAGTAGACTAAGATGATCAAAAATACTGTACCAAAGAGAATATTTATGATCACGTTCATGACTTGCTTACAATAATTGTGTGTAATGTGTGAGTTACCATTCCAAAAACTACTATTTAGGTTATTGAGGACTTTTTTATATTTTTGCTACCCCTTAGCGCTCACCCCCTCAGGGTGAGAGCCCCTCCCCCGTGAAGAACCCTTGCATTATCTAACCGGAACAGTGTCCAGTAGATAGTGCCCCACCGGTTGACCCCCAGCAAGAAAGATCACCCGCCTACTATTCAAGTGACTGATAAAGAGTGCAAAAATGAAAAAAATTCAAGAAAAAAGAGATGAATTAACTAAGACTGTAAGCATATTGACTAGTGCATATAAGTAGGTACGTCTGCATCTTGATTTTCCAGATCAAAAATGGAGGATTAAATGGAAGGTCCTCTTAAGTAGTTGAGGTGTAGTAATGGGCGCCTAATGTTAAACCTTACGAGCCCCTTTGCCCAGATCCATTAGTAGCTCATCAACTGCGTGTACAGACCTGATGTTAAACATCTTGTTATTGTACATTACTTTAAGGGCTGCCGGAAACATGAGCTGAGCTGTTGCACCTAATTTTCTAAAGGCATTCAGGCGCCTCCCAAATTCCCATTGCTTTTCAAGTGTGATTCTGGAAAGGTCCGATCTTATCAAAAAAGTAAAACCTTTCCCAGACAAAGACTTTTGTTTCAAAGCCATATTTAGGATGCGTTCCTTTAAAACGTAAGTGTGAAAATTAACTAAGATTTTACGAGGTTTAGACCTCTGAGGATTCACTTTAAAGGGATCCCTGTGAACCCTCTGAATGTCAGCCGACAGTTCGGCGAGAGTATGCTCTAAATTCAGTGAGTCCTTCAGTAAGGACACGATGTATTGTTTGATATCTGACCCTTCAGATCCTTCCGGAACATTCAAAATACGGATGTTCCCCCGTCTCGCGTTATTTTCAAGAGTCTCCATCCTCTCGCTGAGAGCCACATCTTCCCTTGTGAGTTTCTGAATGTCCTCTTTCGCTTGGTCCAAATAAATTGAATGGGCACCAACCGTTTCTTCTAGCACTCCAGTTCTTATAGTGAGCCCTTCAATTTTATTATCAAGCGTTTCACAGTAGTTTTTAAACTCTAATTGATTAGCAGATGATTTCGCGAATCCTTTTCTTATCTCCAGGGTCAGAGCTGAAAACATCACCAGAATGGAGGCTGCCGTCATCGGAGGAGAAGAAGAGGAAGGGACCAATAAAGAGTTGGGGTCAAGTAGGGCAGGGACAGCAGAGTTATCCATATCTACACCCCCAGATGCGCCTCCTAACTCAGTAAAATCTAATTCTTCAGCCTCCTTGGAAAGTACTGTAGTACGAGCTTGGGGTAAGCTCTGCTCTACCATAGGTGAATATTGTGGCGGGAATTGCGCTAACAGAGCAGACTGCATGGGCTGCGCAGGCTGTTGCTCTATCTCTGGATCATGCGCTCCTTGCAGGCTCGCTACAAGATCAGCAGTTACAGCTTTTTCCATAGCTTGACTAGAGTTCTTCTCAACTAGGTCCTCCAACCCACATGATTTTTTTTTTTGTAAACAATTTTTATTGCAGAACCAATCACAGTATAATCAATCACATTTGGATCAACATCGTGAGATCCCCCCTCACATTTTAAGGATCCGATCAAGTGTACACAGCCGTTCTGCCCATAACCCGGAGGTTGGGCGGCAAAATCCCAGAGCTATGCAATCTTCGCTGTTCAAGGGCATCGTACAACGTTTGTGGGGGGTTCCGTTGTCTGCTTTTAATTTTTTCTCCCCCAAACACCCCTCTCCCTGTAGTGCCTATAACTGAAATCCAGACTACACTGCTTTAAGGGAGTCCCTCCCTGTTCCTTGGATCCCCCCCCCCTCCCCCCATGTGTCATCAGTCGCTCTCGGTCAGGAATTGAAGGTAAATAATCGCAAGCAATGGGTCTTAAGTAACTGTCGTGTGTGTGTGCCACTGGTGTCGATGAAAGCCTCCCCTGGTCGCAGGCAGTGTCAGCTTACTCTTCTGGCTCATCCTCCTCCTCTTCTAATGTACTATCGCGCAGCGCTTGTACTAAGATCTCCCATTCCATAGCCGCCTCCAGAGCTCGCTCATCTGCTCGTCTGCGCGCTAGTTGGTACCTAATTGTGCTCTCACTCGCCGCCCATTTCAAAAATTCAGCGAGCCACCTCCGATGAGTCGGGCTTGTTTTCGCTTTCCATCCCCTCGTCAATTCCCGCTTAGCCAAAAGGAGGCCCATATCTATGAACTTGCTCGACATCCTATTTTTGGGTGTGTGCGGGAACCAATGTAAGACGCTGACTGCCGTGGTGTACTGGAGGTCCCTGTCCGTGGCTTCGTTCAGAGTGTCGCCGACTTCACGCCAGTAATCCTGTAGGTGGGGGCATTCTCTGAGCTTGTGAGTCAGATCCGCCCCTAGTGCATTACAGCGTGGGCAAGCGGCCTCCTCTGCACCAAAATATTTTTGAATGTTGCCCGGGGTAAGGTAAGCTCTGTGGAGAATATAAAAATGGATAAGCTGAAATCGTGCGTTCCTCGTGCTCTTCCTAGCCCTTCCTACCAGTTGCATCCACGTGGTGTCCGGGATCTCCAACTGCAAATCCAGTTCCCACTTAGCTTTCAACGTAGTCAATGGTTGCAGCGGTTCCCTCAGCATTCTCGAGTACAGGCACGTAACCGCCTTATGGGTGCCCGCCGACATCATGACGTATTGGCAGGCCTGAGCAGTCGGCGGCTCTGCTAGCCCCATTCCCCAATGGCCCTGTATGGTGCGCACTATCACCGCGTGTGATAAGTAGTCGCCACGTGGGAGGTCAAAGCGTTCTTGCAGCGCCTGATATGGGACCAGCGCTCCATCCTCGTACAAATCTCCCATTACCTGCAGTCCCGCTTCCTCCCATCCCTGCAGGTGTGACCAGTCGCCCCCGTGCGGAAGCGCCGTTATCATACCGAGGGGAATCTCGGGTGCATAAGGGCAGCGAATCTTCGCCCGTTTCGCCGAGCGGTTCCAGCAGAGGCGGAGAGTTCTTTCCTCTAAAGATAGGTCTCTCAATGGCAGTTTTTGCCGTAGGGCAATAAAGGCCAGCACATGCCGGGGGATGCCGCTGTCTCGGTCGTGCTCCGGCCCGCGATAAACTCTAGCAATTTCCTGCGTAAGGGTCTGGAGCTGAGCTGCCAAATAATAAAGCTCAAAGTCTGGGACAGCTAGGCCTCCCTCGTCTTTCGGGCGGGTAAGGGTGGACAGTGCCACTCTTCGCCTGCCCGTGCCCAATAGAAAGGAAATAATCAGTGACCGCAGTAGTCGGAAAGTCGCGGCTGGGACCCAAACAGGCAAGGTCCGGAAATAATACAGCAAGCGGGGCAATGCTATCATTTTTAGCAGCGATATGCGGCCCGTTACCGATAATGGAAGAGTGGCCCAGAAGGACATATTGCCCTTCAAGGCTCGGATACAGCGTCCAACGTTCCCATCTAATAAGTCTGCCTCATCATGGTAAACATGTACTCCCAGGTAGTCCAGGCAGTTGGGCTCCCACCTGAGGAGAGGTCGGAGAAGAGGCTGAGTCTCATGTTTACGTAGGGGGAATAAGCAAGTCTTTGCCCAGTTAACCTTCAGGCCAGATATCTCTCCAAAGCACCTCAGGAGTCTTTCGGCTCCTGTCAGTGCCTCCTCGGCGTTCTCCAAGAAGAGCAGGAGGTCATCTGCGTATAATGAGATAAAATGATGTGTCCCGCTATGAGTTAGACCCTCGTAGTAGGTTCCCTTCCTAGCCATCACCGCCAGAGGTTCTACTGCTAGGGCAAATAGTAGTGGAGATAATGCGCAGCCCTGCCTGGTGCCGCGTAGTACCTCAAATTGGTCCGATATCAGGGTACCTACCTTCACCCGTGCCTTCGCTTCAGCATATAGTACCTTCGTCCAGTGTATGTAGCCCTCTCCGAGCACAAAGCTCCGCAGCACACTATAGAGGTAGCCCCATTCTAGGCTGTCAAAAGCCTTTTCTATGTCCACCGCCAATACCAGGGGGGTCCTCGCCTCCGGTGATGGGTTAGATAACAAACGGGTCAACCTCCTAATGTTGTGGCTGGTATTACGCTTGGGAATAAACCCGGATTGGTCTCTATGGACTAGGGTCTGCATATGCTGTAGCAACCTGTTCGCTAGTACCGTACTCAGGATTTTATAATCCGTGGTCAACATTGACAACGGCCTATAAGATGCCGTGTCAGTACTCTCTCTTCGCGGTTTCAGTAGGGGGATCATCAACGCTTCGCGCATCGAGCTTGGTAGCCGCCCCCTACGCTTAGCCTCTGCGTAGACAAGCTGCAGGCGGGGGCCCAGCTGATCCAGGTATCGCCCATAAAACTCAATTGGCAATCCGTCGAGGCCGGGGGTCTTGTTCCGGGCCATCTTCTTGACCGCTCCTCTGATTTCCATTAGACCTATCGGGTCTCCCAAGGCTTTCGCCTGGTCACGGTCTAGTTGCGGTAACTGTAGGTCTCCTAGGAAGGCCGCTATATCCTGATCCTTATCTCCGAGCGCGCTTCTATATAAGTGCTCATAGTAGGTCCTGAAACTGCCCAGGATCTCCGGTTGCGTGGTTCGGACGTCGCCATCCTCCCCTGATATGGCCAGTATCGGGTGGCTTCGTCTGGCGGGGTTGGCAAGCCAAGCCAGCAGGGTCCCCGCCTTGTCCCCTTCAGCGTGCGTTCTCACCAGATATGTCCGGTAATCATAGCTGCGAAGGCGTTCTAGTTCTATCGCTACCGCCTTCCTCGCCGCACAGAGATCTCGCTGAACGTCCGGTCGTTCCGGGCGCGACCGCTCGATCTCGCGCAAATTGCGTTCCGCCCTGTCCAAGTCGTCTAGCAACGTCTTGCGGGCACCCGCAAATTTTCCGATACAATGCCCGCGGATTACAACTTTTAGTGCGTCCCATTCCGTGGCCCTAGAGGCGGTGGACCTGTCGTTTTCGGCAAAATAATGTTCAATCCTGTCCTTTAACGCCTCGCGGAACGGCGGGTCATCCAAAGTGTCTGGATGGAGCTGCCACGTTGGGACCTTGGAGATTTCAACCATCCAATCAAGCGATAGCAACAGGGGGTTGTGGTCCGAGATCGTGCGCGCTAGATATTCAGTGCGGACGATTGCAGGGAGCACAAGCGGAGAGCACAAGAAGGCATCGATACGAACGTGGAGGTCGTGGAGGCTAGAGTGGAATGAGTAGTCTTGTTCTGTTGGGTGCTGCGCGCGCCAAGCATCCGTCAACCCCCATTGTCCCTGCCAGTCTAGTCTGCACTTCGCCACTCTGCGCACTGGGGACGAGTGTAATGGAGGGTGCGATCTGTCTAGGTCTACGTCCAGCACTGAGCTAAGGTCTCCCCCCAGTAGGACAGGGCCTGCAAGGTAACTGGCTAGTTCCCCGGAGAGTCGCGCATAATACGCAGCTTGGTCTACATTAGGTGCATACGCGCTGCAAAGCACTATGTGGCGCCCCCTAAGGGTTCCCTCCACCGCTACGAACCTTCCCTCTGGATCCACCACCTGACGAGTAACTTGGAATGGGGTAACCGCTCTTATCCAGATCAAAGCTCCCCTGGCGAAGGCCGAATAGGTAGTGGTAAACAAGTGGCCCCTCCATCTACGCTGCAGCGCTATTCCCTCATGTTTTGTTAAATGCGTCTCCTGCAGTAGCGCAATATGAACCCCTCTCCGAACCAAGTGGGCATGTATTTTGTGCCGCCTGGACATAGTATGCAGTCCCCGCACATTCCAGGTTACACACTTTATTATTCCGTCATTAGCCATTGTTCCATGCAGCCTGGAATTGTTCGCAATATTTGCACACCCGATCACTCATGATGACACAGTCCCTCCCTTCCACAATAACATCCCCCCCCCCCCCACTCATAACTGCGCCCCGGGCTCCCCCAACTGCCTCGGGCTCCCCACCCTCCCCCAGAACAGGACCCAACTGTGCTAGAGTCGCTCCCATCCAAACCATACGCGGGCAACTGTGCCCTTGTCCCCACCTAATCCGCAGTCTGCACCGCGGAGGCCTTATGGGCCCTAAGAGGCACGAGTTGGCTGCTGGGGCGGATCACAGTCTCCTTCCCCCCGCCCACCTAATAGTGATACTCACAGCATTAGTGTCCCAAGAACTGCCTGCTCCGGTCAGTAGGTTAATCAGAGTCCATCAACATAGGGTGCAACTGGGCCGGCAGAGCCCCCCTATCCCTCAACAATCTCCCCCGAAGTTTGCGGTGTGACCTCTGGGCCCTTCAAGCCACCAAATTCCGACAGTTCAGTTTCAGATTCCGTTGCTCGGGTCTCTGATCCCGAGGCCCGCTCCGACTGGGTCAGGACAGCACCCGATAAGTCAATTACTGCCTGTAGTGCGGCCTTTCGTTCGCTCTCCGTCTGTGAGACCGTAGGTTTGCCAGTTTTCCGCTTACGACTCCGCGTCCTCCGAGACCTTCGCAGGGGCAGTTGCAGTCTCTCCTCCTCCTCTCTCATGCGCGCACCATCTGTTCCAGCTTTGTACATGTCCCACCAGGCCCATGCGTCCGCCGACGTAGAGAAGAACAGGGACTTTTCATCCACTACCACTCGCAGCCTGGCCGGGAAGAGGAGCGAGTACTGTAGGCCCTCTGTCCTGAGTTCTTTTTTGATTGATAAGAAAGAGGCCCGTAACTTCTGGGTCTCGAAGGTGTAGTCCGGGAACAGTGTTACTTTGCAATTATCCACTTGGAACGGGCCCGCCGTTCTCGCCCGCTGTAGCAGCCAGTCTCTATCTTTGTAGTGTAGCAGTTTGATGACGATCGGGCGAGGCAGTTGACCCGGGCTAGGTGGTTTGGCAGGTACCCGGTGAGCCCTTTCAATGGTAAAGAAGGGAGAGAGACCTTCAGGCGCTACCTCCGTCTGTAGCCAAGTGGTCAGATAGTCCACAATGTCAGAGCCCTCGCTTTTTCCGGAAGGCCCACAAGGCGTACGTTGTTTCGTCTGCTGCGGTTCTCTGCGTCCTCAGCTCGACGCTCAAGGGCCTGTATTCGGTCCAGAGCCTCCGTTAACCGACTTTCCGTGGATCTGTGTGCAGGAATTAGTTCCGCCAGGGTCGATTCCGTAGTTTTAACCCTGTCCGATAATTTCCCATGGTCCGCCCGCAGGAGGCCAAGGCTCGTGGCCACTTGTGCTATGTCTTGATGGAGGGCATCTTTCGTGGCGGCGATAGCCTCTAGGATTCGATCTTGCATCTGCTGAAGATCCGGAGGGGCCGCCATTGTGTCGTCAGGAGCCTCCGAGCTAGCGCCTCCCTCCCCCTTCGGGCCTCGTGGTTTCCCCATAGTGACAGTCCAATATCCCGAACCGGGACAATGCACCTCTGACAGTTATGGCTAATGTTCGTCCCAGCTCGTTAATGACAGGGGCCGGCAGGCCGCTAAAGTCAGTGATAGCAGCAGGGTTAAGTCCACAGGACACAGCGCAGCTCCCAGACAGGCGGGACCTCACTTCTAGCCACCTACTGCCGGGCAGGCCCCAGCGCCGATTTACGATAAGCCGCCGGTTCCACCGCTCTCCCCCCAGGAAGGTGTTCTCAGAGAGGCGTCCGTGGGGGCCAGGACGAAGTCCGGGCGTATGCGTCCCTGCTCACCCCACCTCCCGGCGGTCTCTGCGGTCCAGATCCGAGGATAAGAGCCAGGGGGGCGTCTCCAGTGCGACGCCTAGCAGCCCCGAGACCTCGCAAGTCCAACCGAGGAGGCCCGGGTCTCTTAATGATGGTCAGGGGGTGGGGGGGAGGATGGCGGTCGCGGAGTCACCGGCTGTCCCCAGGCATGGTGTTCGCGGCAGGGCCAATTCCCAGAGACCGTTCAGGCGTTCCCTCTGGCAATCCGCAGACAGGTCACTTTCCTCGGAATTCCCACAATGGGGCTCTAGGCCAGATCATGCAGACGTGTGACCGGTGGTCCCAGCTGTCCCAGCCCCCAGCAATGTCAGTGGGCTGAAGGTCGCCTTCCCCCGCAGGTCCCAGGCTCAGGGGGTCGCACAGGCAGTGTCCGCTATGGAGGCAGTTGAGCGTGCTCGCGCGGTTCCCCCTCGAGGCAGCTGAATTATAGCTGAGGAGAAGGCACTGTGTACCGAGCGCCGCTGTAAAAGGGACCGCTGGTCGGGGCCTCTGTACCTGGGGTTCCAGCCGTCCGGCGCCCTCTGGCGGGCCGGGGAAGGTGGAGGGAGCAGCGCCGCCCGGGGTCTCCTACCTTCAGTCGTCACAGGCCGTCGGATCCGGGGAATCGATTTGGCCGGTTCCGGGCTGGGGGAGGGGCCACTCCACGGCCGCGAAGCGATGTCAAACTCCGCACCGGGTCCCAAAATCCAAATCAACCACTGTTGCTTCCTCTTCGAGGCAGCGCCTCGCACCGGATCAGTTCGTGCAGGCGGGGAGCAGGGGTGGGCGAATCGGCCTGAGGGTTAGAGGTGCATCGCCGATCGCGGGGACGCCGCAGATCTCCGGATCGATGCTCTTCCGCCAGTTTTCTCCCTCAGTGATCGGAGGATCAGGTCAGTTCTTTGACCGGAGCAGGCACAGGAGTATTCCTCGGGTGCTCCCGGAGCCGTGACAGGATTAATGGCCGGATTAGCAGGCAGGGGGTCGGGAGCCTTGTTAGGCTGCGGCCATCTTCGCCAGCTGCAAGCCCCGCCTCCTCCAACCCACATGATGATGTATCTGCTGGCACAGAGGGTTGGCAATAAGATGAGGAACTGGCCTCTGGGGTTGATGCCATACCTGTATCGTCAATCACTTCAGGGAGATGTAAAATCTGAGGAACAACATTGAAATAGGAGCGAAGTGAAGGAGTAATTTTTGAGCCAGTTGGGAGGACTGTTTTAGAATCCTTAGTCTTCACCTTAGTTTTACTCTTCACATTTGTATTTTTCGACTTAAGTTCTATGTTCAAAAAGGAAGATGATTACTTCTTAAATGGTGTATTGACTCCTTTTCCAACCTCTATTCCCCCTTCTGGGACTCGGACTTTGCTTACTCCGGGTTTCTTTTTACGTCCGCGACCTCAACCTAGTTTAAGCTCGCCTTTGGGAGTATTAGGTGAGCTACCAATAGTCTTTGAGGTGTTGGGAATATTAGGAGTATTTTTACTAGGAGAAGCCTGTAAATTGTCCTCAACACCGGTAGTGCAGTCTGGAGGAGTAGGAATGGTTTCTACATATGACAGGTCTGTGAGATTCCCACCGCCCGGTTCATGTACCAAGGACCCCTCCACTGCGTTAAAAGGACCGGAGTACTGTATATGTCGCAGCTGATCTTGTGATCCTTCTTTGGAGTTTGAGGCTATAATTATGTGTGTTGGATTCTCTAAATCTAATGAACCTCGAGGGGAGATCAGGTTTCTTAATTTTTTACCTCTCCTTAACTCCAGCGCGGCAGCACAGATCCTCGGGCTGGGTACAGGAGTGACTGGTAGTACTGGAAGGCTTTTCAGAAAGGGAGAGGAGGAGGCTAAACATCTGCTCTCTAAACACACTGGTGAGCCCTTCAATAGCTGATTTCCCACACCTATACCAGCACCCTGAAAAAAACAATTGCCCAAGCTCCACTTGCCTGCACCGAAGAGCTCCACTCAAGACCCCCCACAACACCCACTACCTCGGCGTCCTCCGTGGCCGTCCTCGGCACCGCCCTCACTTCGGCCCTGGCACCATGGAGACAGAGAGAGGACTCTGCAGCAGCGCCAGCCGTACTGCGAGGAACACCGCATCCGTGCGGGGAAAGGAGCCCGACAATGAAGAAATAATGTCGCCAACAGACTGAATAAAACTCCAGAGGATCCCGGAGGCCATTACTCGCAGATTCAGGTTTGAAAAGACACTCTTTCACATAGTGGGAGACGATCCTGCCGGGAGGTCATCCTGGAGCACCGCGGCGAGCTAGCTTGCGGCCGCCATATTCTTCAGTTCTTCTAAAAACGGTCATATTTACTATTGTATATGTCCTAACACATAGGCTTTAATTTCCGTTGCTGGGAACTTAGAGACCCAGCATAAATTCAACTTTCCACCAAGGGAATTTCACTTCTACCTGTCAGATGTCCCTATTCCCCATGTCTGGTACAAGGAGCCCCTCTCATCTTTTTGTCATTTTGATGTCAACCGAAATACCATTTTAACCACCGATGCCAGCCTCAAGGGGTTGAGGGCAGTACTCTCCCAAGTTGTGGTTGGGGAGAAGTGGGCAGTCGCTTTTGCCTCCAGGGCTCTCAGGGATGTGGAAGCCAATTACTCATGTATTGAGAGAGAGGCCTTGAGTGTGTTTTGGTTGGTGCAGCACTTTAAGTTTTATCTCTGGGGTATCCCATTTTTGGTTAGGACAGATCAATGCCCCTTACTCTAGATCTTTTCATGCCGCCACAGTGAACACATTATACCCAGATTCAGGCGGTGGAGTGAAGGTCTCTAGGAATATAACTTTCATGTACAATATATACCTGGCCCAAGCAACAAGTCCACCGATTGTCTGTCTTGTTTGCCTGTTGAGGGCGATCAGAATGATGGTGAAATCGAGAGTGTGTGTTGGGTTTCTGAACCAGCCCTGTCCAGTGGAGAATGGTTGGATGGTGTAAAGAAGGACAGAAATCTTTCTTCTCCCAAGATGTGGGCGAGCCAGGGGTGGACTGACTACAAGGCTTTGGGTCAAGAAATGAAGGGATATTGGTCTGTGAGAGATGATTTGTCTTTTTTTGCGGCAATCTCATGAGGGGAGACAGACTGATTCCTCCATTGAATTCAGGGACAGGATAATTACCCTGGCTCATGAGGGTCACTTTGGGTGAAGTCTCACACAAGCTCCCATGAGGGAAAGATACTGGTGGCCCGTATGGACCACATGACTGAAAATGTTGTTAAGGACTGTGTGTCTTGTGCCTCCAATGTTAAGTCTTGTATTCCCAATCATGCGCCCCCTATCTCCTGTAGAGGTCCCAGATGTTGTGTAATCAAAATTGGGCCTGGATATTACTGCTCCTTTTGAACTCTTGCCCTCCTATGAATGGTTTGTCTTCTTGCTGGTGGATTGCACCTTCAAGTGGGTAGTCACAAAGTGTGTGTCCACTGTGAACACTAAAACTGTTATCTACTTCCTTGGAGATGTATTTGTGTCTGAGGGTGGGCTTAAATGTTTGGTCACGGAAAATGGGGTACAATTTGTGTCTCAAGAAATGTGTAAGTTCCTAAAGGACCTCAACATAATTCACCAGAAAACGGCCCTGGATGCACCGTAGGCCAATGGTTTGACCGAGAGGATGAACCGGGTTGTCAAAGGTTGTGCTCAGTGTGCTCTTGAGAGATACATGGTGGGCACACCACACTACTCCTAATATGTCACTCAGAGGTCTCCTTTCGAGGCCTTGAGGGGAAGGAAGGCTTTTTCGAAGTTAAACCCATCTTGGTTGCCTGCATGTGGTGATGTGGGTATCTCTGTTGGAACAAGGTGTTCCAGAATTGCAGATTATCAGCAAACATACAAGTTGAGTTATGACTCCAAGATGCGTGTGAGAAGCAAGAAGTGGTGTCCCGGTGACCAGGTTATGGTGAAAAATCTAACGCTTACTCCTAAAGGGAATTATGCCTTCATGGGTCCCTTCACCATTGTTGCCATCAGAAAAAATGTTGTGAAGGTTGACATGGGTTGCATGTGGTGCATGTCTAGGCTGGTAAGATATACTGGGAAAGTTCCTAATATGCATGCACCACATGAGAGTAACTTCTCTGATGGTTATGATTCCTTGAGTGAGGATACTTGCAACAGGAAAGCTGATACTTCCTCTGGAAGGTATAGAAATCTGCCTGTGAAGTTGAGGGATTCGGTCTTATATTGATGCAATGCTTCTCTAATACAATGTTTGCCTTTCGCTGGATTTTTTTACTTTTGTCTTGTTTCTTTTTACTACATTTTTATATATTTTGTTTCTCTGTTTCTCCTGTTTATTTACTTTTCTCCCTTATTAGAAGGGGAAAGTGTTGTAATCTTAGTTGTATGGAACCCTGCCCATGTCTTGGAATGTTGTGATGCGTGGCATCTCATGAATCACTCATTCCAGAGCTGGGCATCCTGCTGTACAGTTGGTGCTGTGCTGTTATGCTGTGTTCCTGAATAAATCCTTTAACTTCAAACCAGCATCACAACTTCATTAATCCAACAAATAACCTTCAGTTCGGTGGCATTTTGGAGCATATACTTTACTACCATAGCTCAGAGCTTTTGCTTTGCCTGTTCTTAAATTTTCTGCTGTCTCTGTACCAACCTAATGTAGTCAGGAAAGATGAGGATTCTTGCGACTCATGTTTTAATTTACTTGACACACTAGCCATTTGATGATAAGGTTCCTGTCTTTGTAGTTGAGATGATAGGTCTTGGTGGGTCCCCAGAATGAGTCTTCTGTGTGAGTGTCATGTGGGCTTGCCCAATAAAAAAGCAGGGTGAAATCTGGCCCAGAGGCAGGAAGGTTTGAAGCCATGTTTCAAAAACTGCTCAAGCCAAGCTCCCTCAGTCCCTTCAGGGAGCCATAAGAAGTAAAGATTGGGTACCACGACCATCCCTTGCATATTTAGGTCTCACCTAGATTGTGCTTGCACTGTCTCTTTGAGACATGCTGTATACTGGATATGTTTAAATAAAACGAGGATACCTGGCTACCATTTTTACCATGCTGCTATTTATTTCAGCAGAATAAGGGCCAATGCATATAGTCTTTGGTCCTGGCTTAATCATTTCGCCATAGTTAATATATTTAGAAAACACTTTTTGAGAACATTTCAATCATGTCTGAGATATTGAGGGATACAAATTTCAGTACAAGATGAAAACACAATTACATACAAAATGAGAAAGCAAATATGCGTTAAGCAAACACGTGCAAAAAACAAAACTAACTGTGAAAACATCAATTTCAATACATTACAAACATATTTCAAAAGATTATGTGAGAAACTACACCAGAACGTTTTTTTAACACACTAATTCAAACAGTGAGCACGCCTATAAAGCCTTATATTTAGCTTATTTTGGAGAGGTGCTCTCCATGGGGGAGGAATTAATGTCTGTGGGGAACAATCATTATACATAGTCCCTCTCCAGAATCTACGTTCAATTAAATAAACACCCTCATGGATGTGAGGAAATGCCAACGCGTTTCCAATTCCCGTTGCACCTGAGGAATTTTCGTCAGGGCCGAGACACGGTGTAATCTGAAAGTGATAGAGGGGAGAAAACACCTTCAGTGTAATAAAAACCCTTTCTATCTAACATAATATTATCTGTTATTGTGAAATAATTATACCTGAGGTATGTGATACAGACTTCCTAATTATGTGGTGCTGTATCTTCGCACTAGCGGTTTGCAATAGTGTTGAATCTGAAAAAGCGGCCATAATTTTGTGGGGTTAAGGTTATCTAGAAATGACGATTAAGACGTTTCAGAGCATTGGATTTCAGGACAGAATCGATTACTTTTTTCTGAGAAATTAGTCCCTTGAAGTTGAGCAAGGAACGTGTGTGACCGCCCTTATTCCATTATGGGCTTGATTAAGCATGAATTTCCATCGTTCAAATTTCTGTAAAAAGAGATACAAAGTGTCAGAAATACTTTTCTAAAGCTGGTACTGGTGTATTCGTTTCAAATGCAATGAAGCAAGCCTCGAAGATTTACATTATATCATGTTTGTTCCTGACTCCAAAAACAGAGAAAAGCAGTCACAGACACGTTCAGCCTTTACAATCTGCAACAGGGAAAAGCCTCCATTCATCTTTTTGGCTTTGTACTGATTATATGGAATCACTTCCACATCTAGGAAGGTTAGACACGTCTTGCTTTTGGTGATACTTGATATCCTGGTGCCTCATGTTTAGCCATCTATGGAAATCTTGAAATCGTACCTCTGTGCCATTCCAAAGGCACCAGACATCATTCATGTAACAATACCATTGCAAGATATGTTCTCTGTATGGGTTGTGATTCATGATGTACTTGTTCTCGAATGAAGCCATAAACAGCACAGCCATTTCGAGGGCGAAGGCACATCCCATTGCGGTCCCTTTGGTCCTCGAACTTGAAATAGTTTTTCTTCAAAGATATTCCGGCTAGATCCAATATAAACTCTGTGGGGACTCAATGAGGCCTTTGTTGTGTTTCCCAAAAATATTCCATTGTTTCAGGTGCTTCAAGGGATCTGAGTATATAGTGAAACTACGTCCAATGAAACCATCCACTGTTGTTTGGGGTCAAATGATTGGCCTTCAATCTTATTGATGTAGTCGGTCATGTCTCTCAAGTAAGATGGTACTTGATCTAAAAACGGTTTCAGGAAGACGTCCACATATTAAGCAATAGGCTCTAATATTGAGTCGCAACCGGAGACAATTGGTCTTTCAGGGGAATGTGTTAGGCTTTTGTGAAATTTAGGGAGAAAGTAGATAACAGAATCCTTGGATGTGTTTTGTTAAGGAACTCGAATTCCTTAAGAACTAAAATTCCTTGTTGCAATCCTCATTTACAAAAACCACAGGTGATGGACAGAATGCAGAACAATGTCATACATTCACCCCAGTACAGAGATCTGGGCCTAAATCCATCGTTTTTTTGCACCCCACACCACCCCAGTTCAGATATGGCCATATGCAAATCAGTCTGACCCTGTGCCTCATGGGAACAGTCCAGCCCGAACTGCCAAGCCATGCCTCCCCTGGACCGGAAACAAGCTTCCGAGGACCGGTTTCTGGCATTCCAGTCGTCTTCAGCCCGGCTTGCTTGAATCCAGTGGTGTGGAGTGCATGGGACTCACGTCTGAGAATACCCATCCCACTCGTGGTGACAAAAGCAAAAACCACAGGGGATGGACAGAATGCAGAACAATGTCATACATTCACCCCAGTACAGAGATCTGGGCCTAAATCCATCGGTTTTTGCACCCCACACCACCCCAGTTCAGACATGGCCATATGCAAATCAGTCCGACCCTGTGCCTCATGGGAACTGTCCAGCTCGAACTGCCAAGCCATGCCTTCCCTGGACCGGAAACAAGCTTCCGAGGACCGGTTTCTGGCATTCCAGCCTTCTTCAGCCCGGCTTGCTTGAATCCAGTGGTCAATGCATATAGTCTTTGGTCCTGGTATTCAGGATGTTGGCATAAAGCTCAGCCCACTTTCTTCCCATATTTTTAATTGGCTCCTGTACCTGTCCTTTGTAAATGGTGGCTTTTTTATTGGCCAATAGGCTTAGTAGACCCTCCTTAGTACCGTCTTGTCTCTTGTAACCTCCCATAAGGACATCTCCTGGTACATGTGTTGTTAATCCCTAGGTTTTAATTACAACCTCAGAGCACTATTTTATGAAAGGACTTCAGGCAGGACACACACCTGATCCTAAGCAAGGCTGGCAGGGGTTACTTTACTCACTGTCACATCTCATATTTATATGAGACCTTCTATAAATTTCCCTTCATCAGCTCCACACAGAGTACAACCTAATGCAAAATCATATCATATTTTTTTTCACATTTTAAAGCTACTAACTGTATATATGGATCTAGCTATTTGAATGTACCTTTGGTACTGTCTTGCATGCAATGTATTATGGGTAGGGTGGATTTACAATATCTTCTGGTGGATACAGTACCATATGTGACCAAAAGAGGTCTTTTTCGGCCACATATGGTACTGCACCTTGCAACATGGCTAGGTAAAAAACAATGCCATTTATAATTCCAATAACTCCAACTTTGCAGGTACAGTACTATATGTGGCCAAAGAGGTCCTCCTCATTTGGCCTCATATAATACTGCACCCTGCATCATGGCAAGGTATAAAACATGCCAATAACAACAACTCCAACAAATGCGAGACCAATTGCATTTCCAATGCAATAGGTCTCACATTTGTGCAAGTTAGAGCTGTTGGTGTTGAAAATGACTTTTGCTTTGCATGTGAGATCTGATAAGATAGGCAGCTTTGGCGAAATCATGGCAATGGTGAGACTTGGCCATGGGTGGCTTTTTTTTGCACAAACGTTAGAGCATGATTCTTTTTTTTTGTGTCAAACTGTTTATAGATAAGCTCTTGTTTGAGAAAGTGAGTAGACACAGATGAGTATTCCTACTAGATGACCTTGAGAGTTGGGAGTTGAAGCTGGTTGATCTGCAAGAAAGGTGATTTTTTAAGTTTTGTAAGTTTCTTGATCAGAGGCTCAATTATGCACCCATATATGATCATCATAGAGAATTCCTTGCACCTTAAATAATCTAACCAGAAAGCACACATTAGGCAAGTCTTCCTCTTCTTGAAATGCTCAGCATCTCTGTAAGTAAGTAATATTTATTTATATTGCACAGTTACTTAAAACCATTTACAATACATCTTAAAAAGAAAGGCAATCCTAATAAATGCATTTGTATACGAAACTTTCAAAATCAGTATATAAAAAAACAAAAAAAACAATATATGTATTAATATTTGCATCTGTACATTCGTAAATAAAAACAGCAAGCATATACCAGTGTGTCCACATTAGTAAGTTGCTTGCATAAGTTAAGATATTATAGTTATTAAAATAATGTCTTATCCGTCTGGTTAGTGAGGCAAGTTGGCTTATTGGTCTAAAGTGACTTTCATCATGTCTGACCCTTCATTTTCCGTAAGCCTGTTTCGAAGCTTGGCCATGTATTTCCCAAACTTGGCCAGGTCTGATGGAAGAGTGCAGGAGAAAAGTACCGAAACAGCTTATTTTACTGTTCGAACCCCGTGTCGTAGCCAGATTTGTTTTAAAAAGATCCGTTGGGGCAAGAGCATCTCAGGGCAGCAGCAAATCATGTGTAACAGAGATTCGTTTTTGTAGTTGCAGAGTCTGCATCTTGTTTTGTGTTCCAGGGACCTCCACCCAGGGTTTAGCTCTTCATTAGTTATGTCATCAGATGGCCGCCTGGTAGGAGCTCCTGTGAAGAGCTCCCAGTGCTGGGGATCCCATACCGGGGTTTATCCCTGTTAGCACCCACCAGCTCGTCGGAACGAAAGCAGGAAAAGTAACTGGAGTAAGAGTAACTGGAACCTCAAGTAACTGGATTGCCCAGGCGGCTCGTTGACCTGTTTCACGGAGGATGGAGCCTGAAGCTGCGGGAGCCTGCTGAGCCGCCACTGGACACTCTCCTTCATGCACCCACATCGCACCGCCGAGACCGAGACGGAGCGGTTCCACAAGCACCCGATTGCCCGGATTGCCCACTGACCTGAGTGGAGGAGGTTGGAGTCTGAGGATCCGGGAGCCTGCTGAGCCGGCACTCTTTGTCGGTGACTGACGCCTGCGGAGCCCCGCAACCTGCCACTGGATCCGTGTCTTCAGACACCCCCATCGAGGTACAGTGGCTGGGCAGCTGAAGCTCCGGGTGCCTGCTGAGCCGGCACCACGGATTGTCCTGAGTTCGGCCCGCACCACGGCAGAGGATTCACGGCGGCATCGGGGGCTGAGTGAGGCCCCCCCCGGCAGAGACGCGGGCTGCACTGGTTGTTGCGGCCAGCAGTGAATAGCAGAGGAGCAGATCCGCCGGCTCCACAGCAGTGAGTCACGGTGGCATCGGAGGGCAGAGAGAGCCCCCCCCTGCCCGCTCCACGGCAGAAACGAGGGCTGCTGTTACGGTTGCTGCGACCAGCCCACATCATGCCGCGGCCATGACAACAGACTCCCCCCCCCCTCCCGCTAGCTCTGCAGCAGTTGTGTGGCACCGCTGCTCAGAAGACTGAAAGCTGAGGCTAACGGGACCGGGAGGGACCAGGAGGGACGCCAGATCAATGGAGGCTGGAGGTGACAGCGACATCTGAGGGCTGAGAGAGGCCCCCATCCAGACCTGTACACGCTTTGATTAAGGGCTACAACTACAAAACTTTTACACGCTTTGATTAAGGACTACAACTGCAAAACTTTGCTGGCAAACTCAACAGGCTCACGGTGCAGCTTGCACATAAGGTATTTATTTCACCCCACCAGCCTGCTCACATTTTCTAAGCTATCTCCTTTGTTCAAAATGGCTGGGGCCATAAAACTGTAGCAATAAATCCCCCTCATGCCTCTGATGTCCACGAGGCTCCCAGCTCAACTCCTCCACACAAGACTACCAGAAGTAGAGATAAGCCTCCTTCCCATCATGCTATGAACAGTGCTTGCTCTAATGGAAAGTGAAACTGCCCTTCCCTATGCTCAAAGTAATAGCAGCAGACAGAGGACTAACTCCCCTATCTCTCATATCGGTTCGGCCATCTTAGACTGTCTATCCTGGGCGACCATCATGGACTAGTCATTCCTCAGGACTGAGTGTCTGCCTTTCTACAGTGGTATTATATGTTACTATACTATATGTTATTATATTATATGTTTACAGTGGTATTTTATTTACGACCATCATGGACTAGTCATTCCTCAGGACTGAGTGTCTGCCTTTCTATAGTGGTATTATATGTTACTATACTATATGTTATTATATTATATGTTTACAGTGGTATTTTATCTACAGGGACATTATATTCCTAGTTGGATCTTGCACATCTCACTCTTTCCTCACCTGTAATGCACCGATGTTACCCCATATATTTACATCATATGTTTACAAGCCAGACGAAGATAGGGTGTCTGCCTTTTACAGTGGTTTTATATGTCTATATTCCTAATTGTTTCCTGCACATTCCACTTTTTCTTCACCTGTATGCACCGATTGCTACCTCATATATTTTGGCTGCTCACTAGGGTCACTTTTGGTCTCATATGTCTATATTCCTAATTGTATCCTGCACATTCCACTTCTTCTTCACCTGTAGGCACCGATTGCTACCTCATATATTTTGGCTGCTCACTAGGGGCACTTCTGGCCTCATATAATTTTTGGTTGCAACTGTATTTTGGCTATTGACTCATGTACCTCATTTGTTATTGACTACTCACTTTTTGACTACTATTTGACACTATTTGACTACTCAGTATTTTGGCTACGGACTCATGTACCTCATTTATTACTGACTACTCACTATGT
This sequence comes from Lissotriton vulgaris, assembly GCF_964263255.1. NCBI lineage: Eukaryota > Metazoa > Chordata > Amphibia > Caudata > Salamandridae > Lissotriton > Lissotriton vulgaris. Next base: position 477,511,690 of record NC_141698.1, on the reverse strand, counting down.
TATGCAACATATAACTTATGCTGCAGCTCTATCTTGTTACTGATCCATGTACCTCATCGATTTTTGACCACTCTTTTTTGGACTAATTACTATTGTCACTTTTGATTCAGGTATTTTACTGTCTGCATCGGTCATTCATGCTAGTATATCGTCAGTACTATAACTACATTGTACTCTGTACACGTTTGCTACCGACACCGACTTCACTTTTTACTCCTGTAATGCACTGACTAATTGCTCACATAGAACCCGTTACATTTATGTAACCTGCTCCCATTCCTAGTTTTATTCCTGTATGCACCAACTACTACCTCATATACTCTGGTTGCTCACTAGTGTCATTGTTGGTCCATGCAGCTGGTTTTTAGTGTAGGCGCCTATACTGTGCTCCCGTATATCATTTTTGTGCACCCTACATCTGTGCAACCCGCACCCACCACACTACAACTGTCGATTACTGAGCGCCCGCCCACACCTACCTATTCCGTCATCCCAACATGGAGCTCATCGGCAAGCACACATATAGAATCAAGTACCCACTCACACTCACCAAAAAAGCCGCTAAACGCTTTAAACACAATTTACTGAGGTCTCACCCTGAGACTCCCTTTGCAGACACCTACTTCTCACCGGTCAATGGTGCTGTAAACATTGATATGATATTCCACACCACATGCAGAGCCCAATGGAGAAAAACGTTCCTCTCTTTACTCACCATCTCCAACTCCAGGAAATCCGCTCACGGCTGAACACTCTCCATCACTCCATCCCAACTCTTCTCGGGCAGAACCACCATCACCATCTATAACAACAGGATTGTCCTAATCCAATCCACAGACAGAAACCTGGAACTACTAGACAACCTGTTCCCCACTTTCATACAGCACCTCTCCAATCCGCGGACCCCCATTCATAGCACTCTCAGTCCGATCACCCGTGACTCCACAGACTACAACAATAACCACTCCATCCTAGCCCTGCCCCAAAACGACACACACCTCTCCTCCACCCCCGGCACCGTCGTCACCCACCCATCTACCGCAGCCACCTCACACTCATCAATCACAGACTTAGAACACTCCCTCACACTCACCAGCCGCACCCCCTCCCCCCTCCAACACCCTGACCTTCATTCATACCACTCCCATTCCTTTCACCCTTGACACCACAGCCCCCAACCACAACGCCTCTAACCCAGCTCAGCCACAAAACGAGGCGCACCTCTCCGCTACCACAGGCACCTTAGTCATGCACCCATCTACTGTTGCTAACCCATCCCCTCAGTCACAGGCATAGATCTGTCCCCCACATACACCAGCCGCACCCCCTTCCCCCGTACACCAGCCCACACTCCCATTCGTCTCACCCATGACACCACAACTCCCACCCACAATCCGCCTAACCTAGTTCAGCACCAGATCGACACGCACACAGACAACCCCCACCCTTTATCCCCCCCATTCTCAGCCCCCACTTCCACCCATTGACTAAGCACACAGATCAAGCCGCCTCTTTCAACTCAACCCCGCCTCATCAAAAAAGAACCATATACAACATTTCCCCCCATTCTCACCCCCCACTACCCTACATGCGCCCCCATTACCACTAACACACACCCATCCTCCAACATACACCCTCCGCCTACCACCAATACCCTCTTCAATACCACCAACCTCCCCCCTAGGTCATCCGCCCCCAACCCTCCCACCCCCACCGCCAACACAAATCCCACACCAGACTACGTTATGGCCTCCCTCCTCCAGCTCAAAGAAGACATTCACATCATCAAACAACTACTCTGCACGCATGCCAGTCACTCCGCACCCACCACCCTCCTCAAGCTCAAAGAAGACATTCACATCATTAAACAATTACTCGGCACACACTCCACCAGCACCACCCATCCCAACAGGACCTCCACCCGATCGGCTGTCGCTCCCACTCAACGCCCCCCGCGCTGGACCTCAATCCCTGTTCGCAATCGTGAAAACCATCCCCATCGCTCCTGCAACCCACTATCGGACCTCGACACAGTCACCCTCCTCCGATCCTACGACCCAGCTCCCCATAGCAACCTACCCACCACCTTCCGCGCCATTCCAACAATTCATCCAAATCCCCTTAGACCCCCCACTCTAAACAATAGAATTTCTATCCTTAGTAATCTGAGAAAAGCCCCCTTCTCCCTAGAACCCCCTTCCACCCTCGACACACCCCGTCTCAAATGCACCCATATCAACTGCAGATCGGCCTCTAGGCACTCCTCCGCAATCGCTGATCTCATCTTAACACTGGACCTTGACCCAATCATCATGACTGAAACCTGGCTAACTGAATCCTCTACACCTATAATGGACATACTGGTTCCCCCCAACTACCACATCACTAGACTAGACAGGGTTGGTCATAAAGGTAGTGGAATTGCATGTATACACAGGAGTAACCTCTCTGTCCTGAAAGTAACCCCTCCCTCCCTACCCTCCCCAACCTCCTATGAATACATCTGCCTCAATATTATCAGTGGGGGGAAACCGATATGCTCTCTGCACGGCATTTACCACCCACCAGGGGACAACCTTACCTTCTCGCAACAAATCATGGATTTGAGCACAACCAATTCCGGGCCACAACTCACACAAATATACCTTGGTGACTTCAACCTCCACTGGAACGATCATAATGACGCGGTGGTAAATAGTCTTAAAAATGTCCTCGACGCCCTGGACCTCACCCAAATATGCAACAGCCCGACACACGAGAAAGGCTCTATCCTTGACCTTATCATCTCCAAAGAGGACTCTATTCAACTCGAATCTATCCAACCCTGTGACTGGTCAGATCATCATATTGTCACATTCTTCATCAATGAAAAAGTCAATTTTAGCCCGGCTCAATCCTTCAAGCCCAAAGTCTGGAAAAGAGACTTGAAAAAACTCAACTCAAATTCTCTACCCCCTAACAGCTACAACCTTCTACTTCCTCCTACCGGCGCTACGGATGTCCAATCCTTGACGGATCACTATCTCAACGCTATGACCTCTATAGTTAATGAAGCTGCACCCATGCAGCTAAAAAGAGCCTCCACAAAAATGTCCAATCCTTGGTACGACGAGAGTCTCAATGACGATAGACGGGCCATGCGAGTGGCAGAGCGCACCTGGAGATCAGCCCCCTCCGCACTGCATTTAAAAACGCTGAAGAAAAAGAGAAATGCTTACTTCAGGAAAATAAAACGCTCAAAGTCAGACTTCTTCAGCCGTCAGCTCGACCAAGCCAAAAATCGTCCAAGAAAGCTGTTTGAGCTAATCAGAACACAGTCCAAGGAACAACCTCAACCACTCAGCACTTTGGGCGAAGCACCCACGTGTGAAGACTTCGCCTCTTTCTTTACCCAAAAAACCGACAACATAAAGAACGATCTCCTCATTGACGTAAGTCTTTACCCCAAACTCCACTGCACAGCTCCCTCTGAACCAAAAAACAATGCTACATGGTCATCCTTTGTCACCTATTCGGAAGATGAAATTGGTAGACTGCTCAGCACTGTGAAACCAGCCAATCACCTCTCGGACCCCCTTCCTGCCAACGCTGTCAAAGACCTTACCCCGTCGCTCCTCCCACTCTGGACTAAAATCATCAACAGCTCACTTCAACAAGGGACCATCCCCGACTCCCTCAAAGTTGGACAAGTCACACCTCTACTAAAGAAACCTACAGCTGACCCCTCTGATCTAAATAATTACCGCCCGTTACCAATATTCCGACTCTTGCCAAACTGTTGGAAAAATGTGCACAAATACAATTGACTAAACACATCAATCAGTTTGATCTACTCAACCCTCATCAATCAGGCTTCAGAGCAGGCCACAGTACAGCAACTGCTATGACTCACATAATTGACGACGCCCTCCAAATCCTAGATCAAAACGATACCTGCCTCGTCATCCTTCTTGATCTCTCTTCTGCATTCGACACCGTCAAACATGAGAATCTACTCGATCTATTAAACACAAGAATGGGTCTATCTGGAACTGTGCTCAAGTGGTTCACGTCCTTTCTAAACAACAGGTCGCAGAAATTCAAGAGTAACAACTTGATGTCTTCGCCAATACCTGTATCGCTAGGCGTCCCACAAGGATCCTCCCTATCCCCTACCTTGTTTAACCTAGTTATGGAGCCGCTCACCACCTTGCTACAAGCATCCAATGTTCACTTCCACATGTACGCCGATGACACCCAACTTTATCTCAAACTACAATCACCCAAAGACATTATGCTCTTGAATTCAACGATCAGAAGCACCCAATCATGGCTGGCCGCTAATCATCTCAAACTCAATGCCCTTAAAACAGAGTTCCTCCTGATCTCACCTCCCGCGAAAATCACTACCGCCCAAATTTGGCTTAAACACCTAACGGCACTCAATGTTCATCCTACCATCGTGGACTCAGCAAAATCTTTAGGCATAACACTTGACACCAACCTCAACATGCAGGAACACATCAACAAAGCAACTAAGGGTGCGAACTACCAGATCAATACCTTAAGGAAACTCAAACCCTTCCTTCCAGCCAAAGATTTCCATACTGCGGTACAAGCACTAGTCATCCCTCGAATAGACTACGGCAGCATCGCCCTCTGCGGTCTCCCCCTAACTACTACGGCACCCATAAGAGCTTCTCTAAACGCCGCAGCGAGACTCATCACTGGATCAAAAAAACATTCACACATTTCCCCTTATCTGAAATCCCTAAACTGGCTGCCTTTTGAAGCCAGAATACATCTGAAAATCGCCTGCATGACGCACAAGGCTGTCCACCTGAGCTCACCTGGATACCTCGCTCAGAAGCTGACGATTTCTGGAGGCTCCAGAAACACTAGAGGCACAAACAATCTCTTGCTAAAGCCCCAAAGATTTCGCAAGGAAAAAACCTATAAACGCTCCTTCTCAGGAATGGCACCCAGGATCTGGAACTCACTCCCCCCTGAAACCAGGCTCATCCCCTCCACCATACTTTTTAAGAAATCCTCATGGCTAAATACACTTGAATTATTACTGGGTATGATATTTACAGTCGCTGTACCATTCAGTTCTACTGATCTTTTTGTATTTTTTTGTATTATTGACCTTCCTGATTGATTACGCTATTACTTATTTGTACTTGTATCATTATTGATGTATCTGTCTGATCTGACTATGCTGTTGAGTCTGACCATGCTCCCACATGTACCTTCCCCACCCCAATTGTTATGTACTCACATGCTATAACCTTCGTCTGTAAAGCGCTCTGATATCTGCAAAGATCTTGTTCGCGCTATATAAAACTTTCAAAATAAATAAATAAATAATTTGGAGGGGCACTAGTCTGGCCCATATGATGTTTTTGAGTGCTTTCCTTCCTAGTGCTTGGCTGAGGTAGGGCTGTGTTTTGTGCCCTATATATGATGTTGCCAACCCAGGTGGTCCTCTTCCTGTTACAAATTCTGCTAGGTCATTTGTATTTGACGAATAAAAACATTGTTTGTTTATTGCATTTTTGATCGCCAGGTAGTTTGTTGGTGCATCTTTCCAGTTTTCAATTGCCAGCCCCAACGTTTCCACTGCTTTTTCCTTGTAGCTATGCCACGGGTTACCATTTTCTCTGTAAATTGGCTTAAGCATACTTTTTAAAATTCCAGCTGGGGCTGTTAAAACTTGGTAAAAGTATTTAGCATGTGTTCCCAAGCATTCCTTTGGCCAAACTCCAAACGAATTAGACTGTGGCGAGTGTGTTTGGGAAGTTTAAAAATACGTTTGTAGGCCTGGCATTGTACTTTATCCAACGTTGCCTCCATTTTGCCTGGGAATGCCTGTTGTGCATAGCCTGTGGTTGCCCTGATATTGGCTTGTTGTACCTTTCTAATGGGAGCTGACGTTGGGCTCTGCATTAGCTCATTTAATTTGCATGTCGAAAAAATTGTTGCCTGTGCTCTGGCCCTCATTTTGTGCGTATGCAATGTAGCTTTGCCAGTTTCACTTAGCCAGCTCATCTCTGAAACTGTATTTCTCTGAATGTATGTACAGCATAACAAAAACAAGAACTGGCAAAGACACTAGGTCTGGTGTTGGCCATCATGAATCAGAAAAAAAATCATTTTCTAAAAGCAAAAATATTTTTGGGGCGTCAAAAAGCACTCATTGCCAAAGTAGTCCTTGGCACTTACGAGAGCTACTTCGTGAGTGGATGTACTACTTGTAAAGGGCAGAATGTTGAGGTTAGCCAGTGGCTCAAGTAGACTGACCCTTCGGCCCATGCTGTTTACTGAAGTGATAGGGCAAAACGTGAATGACACAATAATACCCCAATGGAGAAAGAGGGCTGTCTACGGGCCCTATAAGTATGTACATCATACCTATAATTTTTGTACATTCAAAGCGTTTTGGCTAACACCAGAACTGAAAATCTGCTTGTGTGTCGAAGAGCTAAATATTGAGATGTCTTTGAAAGGCTGTTTAGTTATCAGATTCCCTCCTCAGATGCCCAGAAGAAAAGGACTTCAAAAGGTGGATTATGTGCTGTTCAGCAAAAAGCCTCTTCTCGGGTAACTTCCTAAATGAGTGAACATTACCCAACATCATTATTTTCTATACCTAACAGTGACATGTAAAGGATGTTGGGACTCAGGCAAGACACGTTTTGGAATTTTGTCTTCGGACCATCTTCGGATTTACTATCTATTTTAAGAACAGCCAAAAGCTGAAGCTGCTGGTGTCCACCCATCAAAATCAACTAAGGAAATCTTAACAATGATTTATAAGGGAATTCAATGTCGAACTATCTGCTCCCATCGCAGGGAAGGCACAGTTAAGGGGGTAATCCAATAACCCAGACTAGAGGATAGCATGTAATAGAATGCAGTCACATATCACTTGCAATCTTAGCTGTAATTGCCAGATCACTGTAATACAAATCCATTCTCCCTTCACAATCGGCATTCTCATTGCATTTTCGAAAAACAAATCACTGCACTAAGGATTTTTGCCATTCCATCTGGAGAAATATATACATTTTTGCCTTAATTCTTGCCCCCTGCTATGTCCCTCCTCTCCTCCTGTTTGCATACTCCCCTCTCGGCGGAGCCACTGTTCTGATGAGTGAGAGCATGAGACAGAAAGACAGAGGGGTAAGGGGAGTGGGATCGTGAGAGATGTGAAGTACGGGAAGAAGGGATCCAGAGGCAGAAATGAGGTATGAAGACAGGGGGGGTCTGTTGAGATGTAAGGCGACACTAGAAAGACAAGAACGCCAGAAAGAAAGATGCGGAGACGTAGAAGAGGCCGAGGGAGAGGTATGTGGAGAAAGAAGGAAAACATTAGGTATGGAGTTAGACAGAGGATAGAGAGCGGGAAAGGGATGAGCTACACTGTGGGTGAGGTAGAGGGAGAGATAAGGTAGAATGAGAGGTGAGTTATAGAGAGGTTGAGGCAGAGAGAAGTGGAGGTGAAGAGGCAGGTAGGCGAGGCAACGAGAAAAGTGTAGGAGGTGCAAGATAACATGGACAAGGTGAGGGTTATATAGAAATAAGACAGAAGAAAAGGTGAGGTGAGGTGAGGCAGACAGTGGGGCGGCAGAACTGACAGAGGTAGAACAAGGTGAGGTATAGAGAAATGGGTGAACAAGACGGAGGAGAGATACAGGGAGGTGATAAGGAAACAGAGCTGCCAAGTGAAGAGAGAGAGGTGTGGTAAAGAGATCTGAGGTGGAGGGAAGGGTTAGTGTGGTAGAGATGCTATGGAAAAGACAGAGAGACGGGATTAATTGTGAGAGAAGTACTGAGGTAGAAAGAGGTGCATTGAAAGAGCGAAGTACACAAAAGTGAGGTAGAGAGGGTAGAAATAGTGCAGTAGAGGAAGAGAGGTAAAGAGATAGGTGAGGGGCAGAAGAGGTGATGTGAAATAAAGAGAAAGGTCTAACACAGAAAGCTGATGTGGCAGAGAAAGAGAAGTTGGGGGTGCAGGAGGTCAAATAGATGCTGTCAGGAGGGGAAGGCAGAAAATAAGTTAGAAAGAACTGCAAATATGTAATAATTGCTGAAGTGGAGAAAGAATAGATACAGTAAGAGAGACTGGTAGAGAGAGAGAGAAAGAGAAATGACAGAGAAAGACAGTGCAGAAAGAGAGTGGAGATTTTAGAGACAAAAAGGGAAGGTAAAAAGGTAACAGTAATCTTAAGGGAGGAAGAGAAGTATCGAGAGGGGCGAGCAAGATCGAAAGAAAGAGACAGACTATAAAGCGAGCAACAGGTACAATAGGAAGAGACAGAACTCGATACAGTAGTGAGGTAGAGAGAGAGAGAGAGAGAGGTAAAGCCAGGAAAGTGGGGGGAGAAGTTGAGATAAAGAAGTAGACACAGGGAAGAGACAATATTTTACTGTTGTTCACTTTATCAGGATATCATGTGGAAGATTTAAGCCGTGGCAAATCGCCCAGTTGTCCACCGCCTTGAAGCTGCCTCTGAATGTAAAACGCCTAGTAAGTGAGATTGAGGCAGCACATCAATACTCTTGTTCCATCATTTCAACATGAATTGGCCGATGGCATTCAGAGTTCATAAGGCTAAACTTTCACCCTGCAGTCATTTAAAACTAGTAGCGTGGCCATCCACAAAATTATGTAAAATAGAATTGAGACTTCATGGCCTCAATGATTAGGACACAATAAACAATTGGAAATAGGGCAGTGAGGCTCTCATGCCTCACTGCTGGCTGCTTTGGATGTTTTTATTTGTATCTATTAATGCAAATGATTTATCAAACATACAGTCATCAAAAACATGCTGAATAATAAAGTAGCAAGTTAAAGGATCAATAATATTCAAAGGTGCTTGTTTCATCTAAAAAAGTTAAGGGTGAAGAAGCTTTAATTATATAAATAAACAAGCATTAACAGAGCCAGTAAGTCTTGACCTTGAAACACCTTGGCTTTGCCAGTACATTTTTTAATCCTGAATAGCTGAAGGAAATATGGGCCCGTCATTTGAGAATTTGAGAATGAGATTGTTAAAATGTTACAAATGCAATCCAAGAAGGCTGCCATTGTATGAGCGTGCATCTTTAGCAGTCATCTTTGAATGTATTTCGTGTTATGTATCAACAAATCATCTTTCAAAGATGGCCACCATGAATGTGGCACATCTGCGAGGGGGGCGTGGTTTGGACGCCGACCGGGATGGCTGTGTGAGCGTGCAGCTCCGCGCCTAGTCCCGATATTAATCCTGAAAACCCTGCCGTTGGTGCTCCCGGAGGTGCGGTTTTACCGCACGAGGTGTTGCAGGAGCAGAGGGGAGAGTCTGGGAGCCAACTGGACCTCGGAGACAGTGCGGGGGTCCGATCCCGGAGTTCGGAGGAGCCGGACCAAGAACAAAGGAAAATGGCGGCACAGGGGAACTGACGGACTGCCCACGGGACGGATCAAACCCGAACTGAGCCGGAGTACCAGCGGCTGCCTCGCAAAGCAAGTGGAGCGGGGGCTCGACGGAGGGAATCTCCGGCGCTGCACTGAAAAAGCGCGAAGACCTCGCCGCCCCAGAGATCGGTGAGTGCAACGCCCATCTTCCCCCGCTCCCCGACATGGTGGCCGAGTGAATAGCGGACTGCTCTCGGGAGGCGACACCTGCAGTCAGCGGCTGCTGGAATCTCCGAGGCACCAGCCGAGATTCTTTGGAGGGGGCCATGTAAGGAGGCAGATTCAGCCGCCTGCACGAGGGACATTACACACCGGCAAAGGGCTCCCATGCAGCTGCAAGAGCGGACCCGGTGCGTGAACGTTTCCGGATCCTGAGCGCTGAGGAGTGCTGCGGATACCGGGGGGGTCTAGGACCGGTCTTGGACGTGCCCTGAAAATCGGCAGGAGCCATAATAGGCGGTGAATCCCACCCAACTGGAAAGCTCACGGCATGGTGGTAGAACTGAATCAGAGCGGGGCTTAGGACCGCGACATAAGCATCACACGGCGCAATACCCATGGGCAGCCGGCGCAGACGTCCGCCTGCTCTTTTGGAATCGCGTTGCTGGTTCACCGTGGCTGGTTTGGACGCTCCCTTGGTCTGAGGTGGAGGTATGGTGGAACTACATAGCAAACGGCCACAGACCATATGAGGAGGCCCATGGGTCGAGTGTGCTCTGAGGGTGCAGGGGAAAGAAGGAGAGGGCATGAACGATCCTTTGGTTGCGGGTACTGAGCCCTTGTACTAACAAAAACTGAGCACTGCGGAGAGGCGTCGGTGGGTGGTGTGCCTGTACCAGGGGACCTAGGAACTGACGTGGCCCTTGGAGGTGGCCCTAGGGCGGCACCTGACGCGATCGAGATGGCCGCTACCGGCGGTGTCTCGAGCGGGCCACAAGATCGTGACGATGCGACCGCCTTGGTCCAAGATGGCGGAACCCATGCCCCACCGGATACATCGACACAGGAACAAAGGCTGAACCTGCGTCTCGACAACATACTAGAGGCGATAACCGCGACGAAGGAATCGCTGCACCAAGACATAGCGCAGGTCGCAACGGGGCTGGGTCTCCTGAAGGCGGACCATGCCAAGCTCTCGGACAAAGTAAAGGAGAATGAACAACTGCTTCTGGAGCTTAAACCAGCGGTGGTGACCGCGGAACACAAACTGACGGATATCCTTGGCCGCCTGGCAACTCTGGAGCGACGGGCAGAAGATGCTGAAAGTCGCAACAGGAGGGATAACGTGAGGGTGGTGGGCCTTCCGGAAAAAATTGAAGGGGGTGACGCTGTGTCCTACATGGAGAACTGGTTTAAAACGGTTGTGGCGCCAGAGGATCTGTCTCCCTTCTTCTCCCTGGAGCGAGCACACAGGGTTCCGGCCCGCCCACCTCTACAGGGCCGACCACCTAGGCCGATGGTGGTAAAACTATTGCACTACAAGGATCGCGATCTGCTGATACAGAGAGCACGTTCTCAGGGCCCCTTCCAAGTGGACAATAACAAAGTTACGGTCTTCCCGGATTACACACAGGAAGTCCAGAAAAACAGAGCGTCCTTCTTATCCGTGAAAAAAGAACTGAGGGAAGAGGGGATTCAATACTCCTTGCTCTTCCTGGCCAAGTTACGGGTGATCCTCGATGAAAAGACCCACTTCTTCCAGACCCCGGATGAGGCATGGTCGTGGCTTGAATTGTACAGTGCTGGAACGGATCGCACAAACAAAAGCGGGAGGGAAAGACAAAAACCAATCCAGATAAGGAAATCGCAGCGCATTCGCAAACGGAATAAACTCAAAAGAGCCATGCAGGAGGTTCAGATGGCGGCAGACAGGAAAGGAGCATTGGCTGCGACGGCGATCATCACGGGGTCGCAGCAAGAGAGGACATCGGGGGGGTCGGACTCGGAGGAGGAGGGGGAGAAATCTGGCGGAGACGAGTCAGAAACAGGGAGCGCGAAGGGACCAGCGGTCACCCCACAGACTTCGGATGGACTATTTAATGAGTGACGTTTCAGAGAACTGAGCAATTCCGATATCCCTATTGGGGCAGACTCTCCAGATATTTGGTGGACTATCAGGTATGGAGCTGTGAATGAGGCATGGGATTGAGGGCGCGGGGTGGGAGCTCTGCCTGCCCTGGATCGGCGCTCAATCACCCTCTTGTGGCCCTTAAGGCCTTCTGTGGTGACGACCACAGATTAGTGTAATGTGTGCTGTGTTGACGGTTTGGAACGGGGCTGAAGCTGGGTTATTAGGTCCTGTCCTGGGGAGAGGGGTTTGGGGAGTTTTGCGGGGTGTTTTGAAGGGGGGGTACAACTGCTGCGATGTGGGGGAACAACTGTTTGTTACTGATACTGTGCAGAGACGACTATTATGGGGACGTTACCTAATTTAAAATGCATTACATGGAATGTCCGTGGACTTCGAACAATGGTGAGACGTCATAAGGTGCATGCCCATTTGGTGAGGCGTGACGTCCAGATAGCAATGTTACAGGAAACTCATTTGACCAAGAAGGAATGCAATGCCCTACAGAGGAGGTGGCGTGGTCAGGTGTTTGGCACCACATGCTCAGCATTTGCCAGAGGGGTGCTAATATGGGTAAGGGCGGGGACACCATTCCAAGTCACGAAACAGCAGGTAGACCCTGAGGGAAGATATGTGGCGGTGGAGGGAAGACTATACGGTAGAGAGGTGGTCCTGTGTAGTGTATATGCCCCCAATGCTGATCAGGCCCGCTTTTTTGATAGTTTAACAAGCTCGCTGGCCTGTTTCCTGGCGGGCCCCGTCATATTAGGGGGTGACTTTAACTCGATCACTGATGTGATACTGGAAAGATCGCATCCACCTTTGGCCGACTCGCCGGTGCGCAGGCTAGCAGCTCACAGGAAGGATTGGCAGGAGAGGTGGGGTCTGATAGATGTATGGAGGAAGCAGCACCCTGAGATTAGGGACTATTCCTACTTTTCAACAATACACGCATTGCATGTTAGGCTAGACTCGGTGCTGTGTAGTGGCCCCTTGGCTTGTGTTAACTCATACGGAATATCTGACCAGGACCATCTCGGATCATAATCCCTTATTGGTGTCAGTGCAGTGGCAGCAGGCGAGGTCGGCGGTTCCAACATGGCGGCTGCGGCCTGATACACTAGAAGAACTGGTGTTTAGTGACAAGGTCCGACAGGGCATTGAACACTATTTTGAGGTGAATGAGGGCTCAGCCACAACGAGATCGGTAGAATGGGATGCGATGAAAGTGGTGGTGAGAGGCGTGTGCTTGGGCAGATTCTCGAATGCAAGGACGGCAGTCTTGAATGATCTAGCGAAAGCGGAAGAGGTATTACGGGGATTGGAACAGCGAAGGCCTGAGCGACCGGACCTACAGGAGCGATTGCTAGAGGCTAAGGAGGTGGTGGCGACCAAAACTGAACGGCTGCGGTGCTATGATTATAAGTTGTACACCATTAAGGTGCACGCGGAACGGGACAAAGTGGGTACACTCCTTGCCAAGCTCGCCGACCCAGAGCCTAGAGGGTGCCCGGTCATGAGTATAAGGACAGAGAAGGGGGATATAGTCTACTCGCAATCAGCAGTTCTGGCGTGCTTTCAATCTTATTACACGGGTTTATATGAATGCCAACTAGAGGCGGAGGTATCTGAGATAGGTGAATACTTGGAATTGGTCCCACTGCCGGTACTGGATGGCGAGGATGCGAAAGACCTAGGAGGACCCATAACAATGGAGGAGATTAGGGTAGCTATTAAACAGATGGCCAGAAATAAAACACCAGGGGTAGATGGATTACCGATTGAATTTTATGCCAAATTTATTGACATCTTAGCACCCAAACTATTGGTGGTGTACTCGGAAGCAGGGCAGTTGGGATGCTTGCCTGAGTCAATGAGGGAGGCGCTAGTGGTACCACTGTTGAAACCAGGCAGAATCATTGGATGTGACGTCTTACCGACCCTTGTCTATGCTGACAGTGGATTATAAGATCTTGAGTCGCATCCTGGCCACCAGATTACTGCCGCACATGACCACACTAGTGCATAGGGACCAAGCGGGATTTATCCCAACTAGGAATACATCAATGAATATACGCCGACTGGTCCGGATTTTAGACAGTGCCAGGGCCTCATCTCATGACCCCGCGGTGTTATCAGTTGATGTCGAAAAAGCTTTCGACAGCCTAGAGTGGGGGTACCTAGATGAGGTGTTGGTGAAATTCGGGATCAGAGAAGGAGGTAGACAAAGGTTCTCTACTCATCGGCGACGGCAAGGGTACGGCTGGGGCCGATTATATCTTCGGCTTACCCTGTATGTAGGGGGACGAGGCAGGGCTGCTCACTGTCCCCCTTGTTGTTCGCATTGGTGATGGAGCAGCTGGCGGCACAGGCAAGGTCAGGTACAGTATACAGAGGGATCGCGCAAGGGGTAGAGTTGCATTATATATCATTATATGCAGATGATCTGCTATTATACCTAGCGGACACCGGACGATCCCTAGAGGGAGCAGTGGATATGCTGGCTAGATTCGGGCAGCTGTCAAGCCTTCAGGTGAATTGGACTAAAACCTGTGTGTTTCCATTGCGGGCGGGCACACCCTGCCCCCCCTTGCGAAGGAGGTGGTGTGGAAGCCCTCCTGCTTCACTTACTTGGGTGTGCGCATCTACCATGAAGCCACGGACCTATTGGAAGGTAACGTAGGACGTTGCGTGCACGCGCTGAAGGGTTGCATGGCTTTTTGGGCCTCCCTCCCTCTGTCGGTGTTAGGACGAGTAGCATTACTGAAGATGGTGGCACTTCCGCGGCTGCTTTACTATTTCCGGACACTGCCTATATGGATCCCACAGCGGGTCTTTAACACCTTGGCTGCTAGGTGTTTTCCCCTGCTGTGCTGCAGGCACCCACTTTCCCATTGTTTCATGACGAGCTCAGCTCGTCATCAGCACAGCTCAACCGTGCATCATGACGAGCTGAGCTCGTCATCAGCATCGAAAGGGTTAAAGAACTGAAGATGTTGGTAAGTGGCTTCCTTTGGGGTCATGGACGGCGTAGGGTGGCATTGGGTACCCTGACTAGGCCCAAGCTCGAAGGGGAGATGGCAGTCCCCGATTTTGAATTATATTACCTGGCGGCACAACTGCAGATATTAACGCAACACATTGCCAGAGTATTCAGGGGTCCTTAACACGAGCGTGGGACTGGTATCCAGAGGCATGTCTTGTCATACATAGTCATGCAACAGAAACTAGATATGAGGGACCTCGCGATGGAGGAAAGAACACTCAAAATATGTTGGCACAGGAGTCTGAAGAGAGCGAAAAGAGCCCCGCCGTATGCACCGGAGATACTGCTGGGGATGCTGACTGCGCTGCCGCATGGGGGCGATTGGTCCCCGTTGTTAGAATGGGAGGAGTTGGCTTGCCGATGGTGGGGGATTTATACATAGATAGGGTATTGGTCCCCTATCAGACTTTGCAGGAGCAATTTGGCCTGCCAGACGGGAATTTTCTACTGCACGCAGCAGTGATTGCAGCGATGCAGAGACACTGGAAGGGAGGGCTGGGCGAGCCGGAAGCGACCATGGCATGCAAATACGTGGTGATGGCTGCGGGCACTGCCAAAGCGGTAACTTGCCTCCACACTAGAATGTTAAATGAGGGACTGGTACCTCTGCTGGCACTGAAGACGCGATAGGAGGATAGTA
This sequence comes from Lissotriton vulgaris, assembly GCF_964263255.1. Lineage (NCBI taxonomy): Eukaryota > Metazoa > Chordata > Amphibia > Caudata > Salamandridae > Lissotriton > Lissotriton vulgaris. The sequence goes on along the minus strand of NC_141698.1, from coordinate 477,496,491 downwards.
TAGGCAAGCCCATACCGGACACAGTCTGGAGCCATGTTATGAGACGGACATGGAAGGGCACAAAGAACGCACGTATCCAGCAGGTACATTTCTTCATCATCCATAGGGCCTACCTGACCCCGGAGAGGATCAAGCGGTACTTTCGGGTGCATGACGCAATGTGCCTGAGATGCTTGGCGCCTGAGGTTGATCTGGATCACCTGTTGTGGGGCTGTCCGAGGCTAGGGACGTACTGGCCTGAAGTGGGGGAACTCCTGAATGTGGTTACGGATAGGGAAGTGGACTTTGACATGGCGGCATGTCTACTGCTTTGGTTCCCTCATACAAAGAGGACGAAAATCACGAGTAAATTTATTGACCTGGGACTCATGTTGGCTCAGAGGGAGATTACTTGGCACTGGAAATCTAAAGAAGGCCCGTCAGTGAGGAGGTGGATGAATGAGCTGTTGAAATGGTCCGGATGTGAAAGTGTTCTCAGATTGCGACAAGCTACTAGGACTGGCAACGAGAAAAGCTTAGAAATGCCGAGAGCATGGGAAATGGTAGTCCAAGCATTGCGTGACTACATGATAGAGGATGTAGATGAGGCGCATTGAATGAACAGGGCTCCATGTAGCTTAAGTGACCGAAAGCAACTCCCGATGAGTGGCGTGCTCCAGTGTTGGTACGGATTACATGCGCCCGCATCAGCAGCAGTTGGGGGGGGTGGAGGGGGGGGATGATTTAAGAGGGGTAGTTAGGCACTGCGACACAGTTTAGGAGGGTACCAGCAGCTGGGACATAGGGCTGGATTATGGTAAGGGGGGCTCCCGAGGACCACAGGCAGCTACCCAGGAAGTGATAATAGTGGGACCCTGGAGGAGGTCTCTAAGAGACATTGGCGGGACTGCATTGGAGCGGGTGTTCACTATTGATGTTGTCCCCGCGGGACATCTGTGTCTGTTTGACGGTGCATGGGGGGTGGGATTTTAGGGGGGTAAAAGCAGATACTGAATGGTGAAGTTGACCAAACGCCCAGGAGTGGTGAACACTGTGGCATCTTCTTGAAAACGAAAGTCTTGGCACGCCGCCCAGCCTCCGGGATGTGGGCTAAATGGCTGTGTACGACTTCCACGTCGTTTATATGTTTTGTGATGCCATAAGTGTACTGGTTGGCCTCTTCTGAGATCTTGTTTCTAATTCTGCAATAAAAAAAAAAAATTTTTTAAATGAATGTGGCACATCTGCGATGGCCATGTTCGAATGGGATTTGTGGGTGCATGTGAAGCATTAATCTTGGAATGGGATTACTTAACATGTAACAAAATACATTCTATGAAGGCCACCGTAGAGGAGCGTGCAATATCAGAAGTCATCTATGAGTGTATTTTGTTAGATTTTAACAACTCCTGTTCAAAGGTAACGTTTGTAGTTGCTTGAGAATTCCTGGTGACCATTTTTAAAGTCCCTTAAAAAATGGCTGCAGTGGATGTGGCACACTCGTATCTCCATCTTTGAATGGGATTTGTGACAATAAAACAAAGTGAAAAATAAAAAAATAAAAGCTTTACAATTTGACTATAGCAAATTCAAGGAGATGATAGATGGAGAGCCGAAACTTTTCAGACACTCACCCCCAGTCACAGATCTGGGTTGAATCCATCATCATTCTTTTGCTCACTACGCCACCTCAGTTCAGACCCAGGTATATGCAAATCTGTCTTGACCCTGTGCCTCATGTGAACAGTCCTGGACTTTTCCCATGAGGTACAGTCTAGACTGATTTGCATACAAAGCAAACATATAGTGTTTGCTTTGTTCGCCCTAAGTTGGCAGGGTATGCCCAGACGTGGGTCCCTTGCTCACTTTGCCACTGGATTCAAGCTAGCCTGGCTGATGAAGCGTGTTACCCAGAAACCGGCCCCAGGATATTTGTTTCTGGTTCAGGAGAGACCTGGCTTGGTTGTTCGGGCTGGACAGTTCTCATGAGCTACATGGTCAAGACTGATTTGCATATAGCTGGGTCTGAACTGAGGTGGCTAAGTTAGCTAAAGAATGACGATGGATTCAACCCAGATCTGTGACTGGGGGTGAGTGTGTGAAAAGTTTTGGCTCTCCCTCCATCATCTCCTTGTGTTTGCTTTACAATGTGACTGGCAGAAAAAAATGAAGGGGATGGGGCAAGAAGATGGTTTGGTGTAAATGTGGTTTTAGGGGATTCAAGTAAGTAAAGGGAGTGAGAAGAAGAGAAACTAGTCTCTCATTCATTACAAAGTAAGATCTGACTTGAGCACTGGAAGGATACATCATCCAGTCAAAATAGTGTGGGACCGAAATACTTGTAGGTGGGGACAGACAAACAAATATGGGGAAAAGCCTCAAATCAGATGTAGGAACTTGAGTTAAACAACAAAACTATCCAATCATGAGCAAGGATCTGTCCCAAAGTTCAATCTATTTATATGTAATGTATTGGAAACAATTGATTGTCAACAGATAGCTAAAGATGTCTGTCGCCAAAACCTAAAAAGGAATGAGTTGTGCTAATGCAGATAATCTTCCAAACTAGCTACGTGAACCATACAACAAAAAATAGAATAGTATTCTTTGACAGGGCTTGACAAAGTTGTTGGATTACTTTGATTATTTTTAATTACATCAGCTTTATTCTTAAAATGTCAATAAGGCCAGTTATTCTGGAAAAGTTGGTTTAATATTTTGTTTAGATTGTAGAAACATTGTTCTTTTTAAGTTGTAAAGGTCTAGTTATGTGGCTGCATTTAAATACACAAAATACATAAGGAATAATGTTTCTACATAAGGAATAAAGGCTCAACAGTCAACACCACCCCGTGGACGGGTAAGAGAAACGCATGCTGTTGAACCAGATAAGACCTTACGTCCCAGATTGCCAAGCTTCCATAACGTGATGGAGCTGCAAGAAGTATGGTCTCAAATCTCTGCTGGGGCTGGCAATTCAAGCATTAACTTCCTTCAAAACCCTACAAAGTGCCCGTTGTTTGTTCTACGGATCTTTTTCAGATTTCATCAATTTCCCCTTGGCCTGATACATACTAAATAGACCTCTGTGGTCTCGGCAACTTTCTTGAATTCCCTTTTGAAATTCCTCTATTTTGTAAAGCTTGTTTAGGTGGACTCTCATGTTCAGTACCGGTCCCATCCCCTGGAACTCTCTGCTGCTAGCTCTAAGATCCATTACTGTCCATTTCTGATTCAGGAAACAGCTAAACATGTTTCTACTTGACAAGGCTTGTGCAGAACCACTTTTCTGCCATCTATTTCTAAACTGTTCTGCTTTAAGCAGGAAGAAAAATGTCTGGGTGCTTGAACGCTCTGTAAATGATCTATAGCATAATTTGGAGTAAGGCTCTATTAGGGTGAGGTATTTCTGGAGCCTAAATGAGCATACTACAGAATAACCAGATCATCTGCACATAACATATAATGTATCTCTGTGTATCCTGTTGATGTATCCTTGGATATGGGAACTTTCCTAATGAGAGGGCTGGCGTTACAACATGCGACTCATATTTATTTCTTGGGGACCTGTTCGTATGTTGTTGATTTTCTTCAAGCAGTTGTTGGACTGCTAGCACTGAAATCCTCCTCCTCCTCCTCAAAATCTGGTCAATGGTTCTTGTTAAGCAGCATGAGAGGTTAGGAACTTAAACAGCTCGTTATACTCCAAGACAAACATTTCTCGATAAACTCAAGTCCTCAACTGGGTTCTCATTAGTCCATTTATTGCAAATTTCGAAACAAATGTAGGTATATCATCAACCTCAGCATAATAGAATAAAAAAAGTACAATGAAAATAGGATGAATCCAAATCTCTTTAACCGATTCGCCTTATACAATAAAGAGAAGACCACTAGTACAGTTATTGCTACATAGATTATCAGAAGACAAAAATGTAAATTCGATTGCACCAGGCTCCTTTAAGAAACCCCTGAATTCCCTAACTATCCCTACACTACTTAAAGGGAAGTGCTAATCTGGCAATGTTCGAAAGGAAAACATAAAAGGTGTCAGCTGTCTGAGTCTTCCTAGGAAGAAACTCCAACCAGAGCCATGTAGGATAAAGCCACAATCACCTCAAGGAGTCCCAACAAAGAGTGTGAACTGTCACTAACTACGTCAAAACATAAGCAGCCATCAAGTACAAGCACATCCTACAAACGTCCGGTAAATTTCTAACAGCCCGATTCATGAAACAAAATTGCGCTCGCAAAGGGCCAGATTCTGAGAATCTGGCCCTTTGCGAGTGCAATTATTGCATTTGGGATTCAACATCCCAAATGCAAAATTCGCTATTTAAGAACTCACAAATTTGCGAGGAATAGCATTTAAGGAATCTCTATTAGAGATTCCTTAAATGCTGTTCTTGAAACATTTAAGAATTGCGAAATCGCAATTTAGAACCGCTATTTACCACGAAGTCAAACCTTGTGGTAAATAGCGAAAACTTAGAAAAATGCATTTTTCTAAGTTGCATGTTACACACACACATGTCCTTTAGACATGTGTGTGTGTAACATCTGTGTGAATTTACATTTCAGGGGTGTTACAGGGTGTCCTTTGGACACCCCTGCACCCTTGAAATCTCAATCTCATTTGCGATTAGCTAATGGCTAATCGCAAATAAGGAATGACTCCCCATTCATTCCTATGGGCCTTTAGGCATAAGGAATGACTCCCTATTCATTCCTATGGGCCGGCCCATAGGAATGAATGGGGAGTTATTCCTTATTTGCGATTAGCAATTAGCTAATCGCAAATAAGGAACCTGTAGGAATCGCAAAAAATATTGCGATTCCTACATGAATCCCGTTTTGCGAGTCTGGAATAGCGATTCCTTATTAATCGCTATTTCAGACTCGCAAAACTTCACAATGATGAATCGGGCTGTATAATCCCAGCGTCCTCCAATGTCTTCTTCTGCGCCTCCTGCTTCACACGGCAAAACATCCCACATGTCCTTGGTGTCATCGCTGTCTCCCATGAGAACTCCTCTCTCCTTATTTATCGCATTCCTTCCCATGCCTTTCTGTCTGCTAAAACAATAGACTCTTTTCTGAACTAATGAAGCTTTGTTCACCTACAGTGGGAACACAAAATACATGCAACATTTCATGGTACAAGCAGAAATGCAAAGTAAACGCTAGTCAGGGAAGTGAATTAGAAATATATTTCAGGCCTATAGTTAGGCTAAATTAGCATTACACAGCCTCCTCGGTAATTCCCAAACCATACATTATGGTATACATCTTATCATTATTGAGCGACAAATTCTATCATATTACTATCACCATTTAAACATTTAATCATTTTTTCAAACATGTAAATGACATTCTGTACTTAGGTGTCAGTGTGAAATTCTAATTTGTCAGTTAATTCTCTAACACACATGGATGATTGGTTTAATTAGGAAATTACTTTGACATCTCGAAACTTTAACCCTTTTTAGTCCTACATTAGTCACATAGAATATATGTAAGTGCGACCACCCATGACTATGATGCAATCCTCTCATTTAAAGGCGGGAGTTAAACCACGCTCCTCCAGACATGCATACATTTTTAATGACAGGGGTTTCCCACTTCTTCCAGTTTGCAAGAGTTAGTATTTCAGGCCAAAATGACAAATAATCAGGACAGGCAAATATTTCCTACCGTTGCTCGTGTTAACGAGTTTTATTGAATAATGCATGTAACTTGAAGATGTGGTCCGTGGTGCGGTGCTTGGGGAGAAACCCAATCTGACATTTGTGCCCACGAGTCTGTTTTCAGAAAGTGCACTGTCATATTACACTGCGGCAAGGGAGCGCGCGCAAGCCGCTGCCGACACGGAACCCATGATCATTTCTGCGAAGAAGCTCGTCTCTTTTCTAGGTCTGGCTAGCGCAAGATTCAGCGTTCCAAGTGTTGGAGGGAAGGATGTAGAGTGTGTTTGGAATGCCAGTGACGGGGAGCGAACACCACTCATGTTCATAGTGACATGAGGCCATTTTTCGTTGCACAGCACTAGCCTTCATTAGAAGTTGAATGCAGTGTGCTTTCCTAAAGACACTTTGTGCATTCCACACTCTGCCAGGGAAGATGAAGAGAAGGGTGGTGACAAATATACAATTGTAATCGGCAGCGAAGGAGTTGCTCAATGACTGCTCTTACCTCTTCAAGATGTTTCACAAGCTGTTCCATAGGAGAAAGGATAACTTAACCTGTGATCTGTTAGAAGTGTGAATATTCAGTTGTATCTGACAGAGCTGACTAATACTCTTCCTTCACACCCATCAGGCAACATGTGGAACCCGACAACAGGCCTAAAGTAAATAGGCGTGAGCTTTAAACTTGCCCCTGGGAACCCTCTGACTGCTATATGCAGTTTAGAATGCTAAATTAGTATAATAAAATGTCCAAACCATCCATATATGGAGGGAGAGAGTGCCCTATCTACAGATGATTGGCCAGGGGTTCTTGTGCCAGCAGTTCTTATAGTCTGACCTATACTTTTTGTTTCCTCTTGCTGACAAGCAGGCATAAATAATGTCACCCTCCTCCAGCTCACCTTATATGTACATTACAGGGTCTGGTTTGGTATGCAGGATCTAAGTTCTCTACACAGATCACAATGGTTGCCTCAGTCAATTCAATTCAATTCAATTCAATAATAACTTTATTCCGTAGTTTAAAAAAAAAACACCATAAAAGTTCACAATAAGCAAGTTACAGAATTTACAAAGATTAAAACCAATATATAAAAATACATTTGTTAGAGAGAACATTTTAAAAAAAAGAACAACGTCTCAGTTTATGTAATTTTTGACCTTGTCATAAGATACAGCTTTCCTATTGTCTGGCGTTCTTTCATTTATGCAGAGGTAATATGTGGCTCAACTCAGAGATTCGTGCGATGACGTATGCAAAATTTGAGAAAGCATACAATCGCTTTAGCATAGTTTTCATTTTCGAGATACTGAAGTGCCAAATATGCAGGGCGGCACTGTCGAAGTCCCCAGATTTTCAGAATAGGCAATATCCAGCGGTTACGGGGTTCAGTAAAAAACGTACAAAATAACATTGTATGTATCGTTGTTTGTGGGGACACTAGGTCACATGGACACATAGAAAATGTGGATGTCCAGACGTCTTGCTTTGGAAATACAACCAGTAAATGGAACAAATCAAATCTAAAACGGGTGAGCAACATTTTTTCATACTGTGTTAGGGTAAAGTTCAAGTAGGGTTCAATGGTAAACACAGTCTGCGCTAATAAAGAGTGTTGAACAGATGGTTTATGAATCTCAGATAGCAATCGTAACTGACGCAGGTGTATAAGACACTCTCTTTTTAGATCCTTTTTTGAGATTTCATTTATCAGTAACGGGTGATCAAAAAACTTCCTGTAACCTAAATCTGTTAATAGCGCTTTAACATATGATAACCATTTAATTTTCTTACAATGATCGAGTGTTAAAATGTCTTGAATAATCGCCCTAGTTAGTTGGCATTGCTCAGTGACCCATATTCGACGCCACAGCATTATTGGTTGCCTCAGTCAAAAGTGGTGACTACTTCTACTGCTACACTACTGTCGTGTGGGGTCATTTAAGCAGAATATGAAAGCAGTTCAAAGCAAACCTGTCAAAAATTATTGTGGGGCTCAGATTAAACAAGGATTTGCTATATCAACAGGTCACGCCTTTGTGACCTATTGGCCTTGCCAATGTTTTTAGCAACACACTGCATAGTATTCACCATGCTGTGCAACATGCTGTGTAGCATGGCTAAAGTGAAAGAAAGCAAGCAAAAGACTGTGATTTGGCCACCAGTTTCATGTTGTAGGCCGAGCACCACACTTGTGCACACCTACAAAATGATGCATGCCTTTTTTTCATTTTAGTTACCCATCTGAGTCGGATTAGTAACTGAAAAGAACATGTGTACACACGTGTTTTTTTAAGCATGCAGAGGTGGGGAGTGGAAGCAACTTCGGGGAGGGAGCAGGTCACATTCCGAAGCAACATGGGGGCGATGGGGGGACCGAAGGAAAATCAAAGAGGACGCAAATGAACAAGTGGAGGCTGGGGGTACAAAAGCAACAGTGGGAGGTCGGTAGCAAAAGAAATCTAGGGGTTTGGGGAAAACATAAGCAATAGAGCGAGTCGGGGGTGTACAATGGGGAGAAGCCCATGGGTGAGCACATGAAGGGGATGGGGAGAAGCAGCCAGACAACAGAGGGCAGCACAGAGTGCCGGTGAACAGAGGTGTAAGAGGAAGAGTGCTAGAAAACACACATACTCTAAGGGAGTGCTTCACACAATAAAACAAAGTACTGCATGAAAAGCAAGCAGTGGAATCAGCAATGCCACCCAATCAAAGAGGCAATGCTCCATGGGAGGGACCAGCACAAGATTAACAACCTGGGACACAAATAAGAAGCAGGCAAATTAATGTGACAAAAAAAGAAACCTATGGTAAACAATTGGTGGGCTCCATGCCCCTCAATGTTCTTGGTAATCCCAAAGTATCCTGCAACAGATAGTTCATGCATTGTCTAGTAGGTTTAGCCTAAAAACACACACATATGGGGCCTCACTTCGTACAACCAGTACAAATGCAGATAGCACTTAACAGTACCATTTTGATGTCAAGTTAATCCAAAATCACGGAGTTCAAAAATAATTCTGCTCAAGTGCCATCCAAGACAGCAGATGTTCACTTTCTTATACCTTTTCACTCTCTAGGACAGAGCCAATTCTATCTGCCTAAAGGAGAATTCCTGGGGCCTGATTACCATAGGGCCACCCTACTTGACTTGTTTTAGTGTGTACCATCATCAGGCGTCCATACTGTAGAAGAGGTCAGGCAGCCTATTTTTAAACAACCCCCACTCCCAGTCTGCATTACAATTACCATTCTCAGTGAGCCAGCACATGCACTGTAGACTGCGCAGCATGAAAGCATGGGGTAAGGCAGCTAGCTGCTCAATTTTCCTGTGCAGACGACTCCGCCGACCCTTGAGGTGAGCTCTGAACAGCAGCGGCCCATCTGTACGGGCAGAAGGGCTACACCCCCACCTTTTTCCAGGCAGGAAGAGTGTCTGGCAGGCTAAACCAAGGTCAGCCTGACGGACATTCTTCATGTTCAGGTCAGGCAGCCAGGAGCTAGACATGTGCTAAATGTGCAGGCTCATGGCTGCCTGGGCTGAACTTTGCCTGGCTGATGATTTCACAGCCCTGTGAGTGCGACCTCCTCAGCCTGGCAAGAGTGTCACAAGGCCTTCTCCCTTGTGGCAAGGGGGAGCATCATCAAATACCTCGGACCTGGGCACTTCAATTTTAAGCCCTGTCGTGCCCAGTCCATGCTGCGCTGGAACTTGCTTTGTCGTTCCCATTGCAGTGTCTCTTTATTAGGCACCACCATGGGAACGCCATAGGATCGTCCACCTGACAACGAGAAAACTCGTAATCTGGCCGGCTGTGTGTCTGGCCCAGTGGGAGCGGGCGTTGGCATGCCACTCACTTCCACACGCCAAACTCAGAATCAGGCCCATGATATTTTGTACTGGAAGGGAGCCCTTCCAGTATAAAACCTATGCCAGACTCATATACACACACCCTTGCACTATGACGCAAAGGTGTGTGCATGGCACTCAGCAGCAAAAGTCTGCGCTAGGGAGAGGGAAGCTGAGTGCTATATCTCTGTAGATACTGTGCTCCCCTGTGCTCTCCTTCTCACGCAGTGCAACATTTTCTACTGCTGCGCTGAGTTGTGTGAGTATTTAGTAAATCTACTCCCAGTGAACGTGCACCGGGAAGAATATGTGTTTCTTTTGAAAACTTTCAAAACATGTTGCATCTCTTATCTCCTAAGTTCTGCATGCCCTCCTCCATCTGATTTCTTTTGATAGCAATTTTATTGGATGCTGCCGATGTTATGAAGAGGATTTAGTGTGATGCATTTCCCATTACTGTCACTCCCCCACCCACACACCCTGTGGCAACTGCTCAAGGGATCTTCACGGAATCAAAGCCCAGAGTTTTTTGTTAGGATTCAAACCTGTCAGCTGAAGTTACTCACAAGCATCTGCAGCAACAGCATTTGCCTGCAGTGATTTATATATGCAGCCTACAGAGAGATCTCAGCAGCAGGAACACTCATGAGCTAAACTATCTCATGAGATTGAATTGCTGACCTTTGGGTTACAGATTGATCACTGTAGGAGCAGGTGATCTATTGGTCCACCATACTGAGATGACAACTTGCCGTATGGAGGTTATACATCAATCTCTCTTCAGTAGACACATTAAACTACCGAGCCATTCTTCATGCACTGGAAGTCAATGCCTTTCAGGTTACACAATGATCTATTTTTAGGTGCGTTAACCAGCGGATCTATCTTACATGGCTGGAACGTGTGACTTGCAGGTTACAAAATTATGCCAAAAGGAGACACAAGGAAGAGAATGAAGGTTGGAGCTGTGAAAAACCATAAAGGGAATCCCAGGTAGAGTCAATTTAAGAAAGCAGCTCAGGGAATATCAGTCATTTGGAGTAGGCTCTCAGAAAGAGCATATGGCCAACCTGGCACCCAGGCTCAATGACTGTTACATAAACACTAAAATTGAAGCTGTACACAACTGACACAACAGGCTGTAATGTCATGTTGAATATTCTTTTATTGAATAAGCAGAAAAAGTGTATATGGATATAATTTGCTTGTGAAGGAGCACTCTTCTTGAATTACCTATTACAGATTACTTTACCTTACACAAATGCATCCTTTTGGTTGGTGTTTTTATGGTTGGTGGTGAACTCTGCTCGGAGACCATCATTCCAGTGAATTTCTTCCAATGTAATTGCGTCCTTCAATTCTTCAATTTGTGGGGACTTAGCATTTTTAGCCCTACCCTCCTTACACGCTCTATTTTCTGCATAGTCCGAGATTGGGCTGGCATGCTGTAAAGGTTTTTGTAATATTGGAACATTTCTATATGTATTGAGTCTTGGCTATTGACTATATAACCCTCTTAATTTTTAGTGCTGTGATAGATTTTTCATTGGCGTGTGGTTTGTTCAGCAATGCTCATAACCTACCTTACGCCCACCTCTTCATGTTTACTAGCCATATATTTTCTTTTAGTTAAAGAGGCCTGAGCTATCTGTTTCTTTTTTTTATTGGCATTTTGAATCAACATAAGAATTATTGGCAAATCGAAGTAACTTTCCACACTGCCAGGCATCCCCCTGCCCCCTCCCCCTCCACCCATCCCAACATTATCCCGATCAGCTGTTTAACATTTTCTGTCTCTGTTCCACCAAGCGGCGGCTCGTCACATGTTCGGGTCTTCCAGGGAGGCCCCACAGGTCTCAGCCTCGTATCCAACCAGCCATGCATAAGGGACCTCATCCCAATCAGCGTGGTTATGAGTATGTCAATCACTTCCCAAGCCCCCATCCAGACTATGGTATTTCCTCCATTTCCCCCATATATTGCGGAACTTCCAAGGACAGCCTGTAGCTTTGTAAGCCACCCTCTCAGCCGCCATGTATAGATCCATTCCCTTCCTCCATTCTCACACCCTAGGGGGTGACGGTGCTCCCCATGCTCGTGCCAAATCTCTCTTCACCACCACTAAGGCCAGCAGGGCAAAAATCAGGTGTGGGCGGCTCAAATCCACCTCAGTTGATATTCCCAGCAGCACAAACTTGGGGTCATGGGTTAGTGTCACCTCCAAAATTTTACTCAGCTCTACCTTGATACACTTCAAGTAAGTGTTAATGGTAGGGCATTCCCATAGAGTGTGGAAGAAGATTCCCTGTGGGCGCACCTCAGACAGCAGGGATCGCTAGCACTGCCTATGTGGTGCATTCTGGCCCTGTCATAATAGACCCTATGCAATATTTTATACTGTATAAGACGTAGTCGGGTTTTGATCGCCACTTCTCTAGGGTGCATCAGTGCTGTGTCCCAGTCTACAGTGTCTAGGTTGCCCACATCCTGCTCCCATACTGCCCTCAGTTTCCCCAGGCCGTCTGGTACATTATTATTCAATGTTTTATATGTCAGGGACACCAATTTATTGGGAACATGGTCCTGTAGCAGGCGACCCTCCAGCGGTGCATATTCCGGCAATGGGGAGGGGGGGCGAGGGTCGTCTCCGCCTTCCAAGCATGTCGTACCTGCACGTATTTAAAGAACTGCGCTGGGGTCAACCCATACTCCGCCCCTAGAGATTTGTATGTCTTAAGCTCTCCTCTCTCCATTATATCCCCCAGCGTAGAGATCCCTATGGCATCCCACCCTCCTAATCCCATGAGTTTGTGCAGCTCTCTCAGCCACATGCATGTCCACAGCGGTGTCTGTTGGGTCAGTTTGTGTGTCCACTCCATCATCTTCGTCGCCCTGTCCCATACTTCTATGGTGATTTGTGTGGCCGGCAATAGCCGTCGCTTCCCAATGCCCCGTATAGATAGTGCATGCTAGTGCGGCGCTCCATAGTGGCCCTTTCTAGTCTATAAGTCGGGTGATCCGCAGGCGCATAGAGCCATTCATTTATTGGCGTAAGATGTTCGGCCCAATAGTAGGCCTCAATATCCGGTAGGGAGATCCCCCCATTATATTGATTCTGCTGGAGCGTAGTAAGGCTATCCTGGGTTGCTTTCCGAGCCACAAAAGGGCCCTGAGCTTTGCGTTTATCGACTGGAATGTCTGCCTAGGCAGGGGGAAATATTCGTTCTTCAGGGCATACAAGAAGTGGGGTAATGTAATAATTTTGAACAAGGGGAAGGGACTTCCACCGGTGGGCGTCCTCCGCAAAGTTCCTAATCACTCTGTGGACATTGTGTTGATATGAGAGTTGTTTGTCGATTGTCAGGTAGATCCCCAGGTACTTAAACCCTGACTGGGTAACCTGTAGGGCCCCCGGCAGAGGAGGCCAGTCTTCCTCTATGGGCGGACAATATAAAATGAATTTATGCCAGTTAATTTTGTAGCCAGAAAGGGAGCCATACCTGTATAGAAGGTCAAACAGCGCCGGTATAGTGGTCGCCGGCTGCCTCACATACAGGAGGATATTGTCTGCATACAGGGAGATCTTCTCCTCCTGTTGGTTAGCCTGAGTGATACGAAAGCCACGCACCTCTTCCGCCTGACGGATTGCACAGGCTACTATTTCGACCGTGAGGGCGAATTACAGCGGGGATAGGGGGCATCCCTGACGGGTCCCCCTCCTGACTGGGAAATCCCCCGAATATACTCCATTTACTCTGACCCGTGCCCTGGGGTCCGTATATAAAAGACTCAACCATCGTCTAAATTTGGGGCCAACCCCGAACTTGATCAGTGTAGCCTACAAGGAGGGCCAGTGGACCGTGTCAAACGCCTTCTCGGCGTCTAGGGAGAGGAACATATGTGGGTCTTCCCTCCATGAGCCAGTTATGGGTACGCCGAAGATTCCCGTTTGGTCTTGATGCTCCAATCCAGAGACCACCTGGCGTAGTCGGAGGGCCAGGAGCTTAGCCTCCACGTTGAGGAGGGATATTGGTCTATAAGACTCGCAGGCTTCAGGTGGTCTGCCTTGTTTATATATTGGGACAATAGTGGCCATCCTGAGGTCCGGCAGGGGGATGCCATCCTGGGTCGCGTCTCTGTAAAGCGCTAGAAGATGAGGTAACAATAGGTCTGCTCCTTTCTTGAAAAATTCCGCGGGGAGCCCGTTCGGGCCTGGAGTCTTCCAAGGTCGGAGCCTAGCCATTCCCTCCCTTAATTCAGTTACCGTTATGTCGGCCTCGAGGGTCTCAGTGTCGTCATCGGTTAAGACTGGGGTGTGAATCTCAGACAAGTAGGCTGCCATCTTTTCCGGGCCCCCCAAATCTCTGGCCGCATAAAAGTCTCGGTATTAAGCTGCAAAAGCCTGGGCAATTTGGGCATCTATCCTCTGCAGCTGTCCTTGGCTATCGGTCTCTCCCTCTACAAATTGAGCATCTCTCTCCCTACGACTCAGCCAGACCATGAGCTTACCAGACTTCTCCCCCACATCATACACCCTATGCAGGGTCGCAAGTGCCTGCGCTTTCGCCTCGTTTGTGGTCAAGTCCCTGTATTGCTTTTGGCAGTCTAGCAGACGTTGACGCACCTGTGGGTCCCTATCTATCAAGTGTTGCCGTTCAAGTTCTAGAATTTTATTTTCCAACATGCATAGTTCCTCTTGTGCTTTCTGATTTTCCCACGATATCCTAGTTTGGGCCCTATCACAAAGCACTGCCTTATAGGCTTCCCAAAAGGTCACTCCTGACTGTACGGAGTCCATATTTTCAGCAAAGTAGACCTTAGTGTCTGCCCGGAGGCCTTGTATTATCTTGGGGTTTTGCAGTTCCCATGGCGTCAGTCTCCAGTTCCCGTCTCGAGGTCGGGGCCTCCCCCCTAGTCGGACCATCAGAGGCGAGTGGTCTGAGATACCCCATGCCAGATATTCGGGTTCGTCATCAGCTCTAAGGGCATGTCGGGGAAGGAAGATATAGTCCAGGTGGGAATGTACTTTGTGTGCCCCTGAGAAAAAAGAATAACTCCTAACGTCCGGGTGAAACCATCTCCATACATCTGTCAATACTAGCGTTTCAATAGTCCTGGCCAGTGGCGTTGTCAGGGGACTGTCAGTTCGTGACCCATATCGGTCCAGGAGGGTGGACATAACAGCATTAAAGTCGCCGGTTATGATGTGTAGCGTACCCGACGTGTCCAGTAATACCTCTACTAACCCAGTCAGTGTTCTAGCCTGTAATTTCAGGGGGGGGCATATACCGAGACCAGAGTGACCTGCTGTCTTCCCCACGTTCCCTTCACCCCCACATAGGTTCCCTGTGGGTCTATCCAGGTCCGTGTCGCCGTAAAGGGTGGGGATTTATTAATTTGGATAGCCACCTCCCTCCACCCAGATGTGTATCCCCCATGTGCCAATACTTTGTAGGCACCTCTCTCTAGAAATCCACAATTTGTGCCCTTAAGATGGGTCTCCTGCAAGCAGACTATGTCCGGGTGCAACCGTTTGAAATGCGCCATCACCAGCCCACGCTTAATCTTGTTCCCCAGACCATTCACGTTCCAGGTGAGGATCTTACAGGGTCCCACCATCCATTCACCCCCACGGGCGTTATGTGTATTTACATTAGGCATGTTATGATAGCAGGCTGGTGTAAGCCATGGTCGGGTCTGACGGCACGTGTACCCAATAGTGCGGAACTGCTTGCCAAATGAACAAAATACAAAATGCATAACAACTTTCCCTCAACCAAAGGACCAGTGTACCCCCCTCCCACGCAACTCCCACCCCACCCTGCCACCCATCGACTCCCCCCCAGTACCATAACGGGGGAGGCGGAGGTCTGTCACCCTCCTGCTCCCAATTTAGTCCACAGGTTCCAACTCCTGCAGGTAACCAAGAATCATCCGGGTCAAGCCCTGGAAGGTTGTGATGTAAGAATTGAACCCCAGAAAGGAAGAATAGAAAGTCAGAAAAAAGAGGGGGATAGGCGAGTACTAGAAGAAAGGTAGGGCAAAGAAACAGAGCCGACAAGAGGGGGTGTCCAGCTTGCATGCACCAGGCAAGCTCAATCACTGGTAGGTCAGCCAGTACGGTCCCAGATTCACGAAGTAGAGTCCAGAGGGTCTCCTTGCGACGTCTCAGTGTTTTGTATACACTCATGTTCCAGTTCGTTGATTTCCACTGCCAGCGGATGCAGGGATTGCATGTCTGTCTTCTCCCCCTCAGAGGATGTGACTTGAGGATCTTCCTCGCCCTTGGAGCGTGGTCTACCCATCAGGCACTGAAAGCGGGATCGCAAAGGTTGGGTTGAGTCCAAGGAGGCGGCACTCCTTCGTCTTCGTCTTGCCAATCCAGCCGCTGGGTATGGGGTTCCGACCAGGGAACGGTCTCCCCGCCCTTGTTTTGAGCTCTGTAACTTTGGTGGCCCTCTAGGACCTCCCGTGGGTTTCTTTACCACAGTTGGTTTTGGGGCTCCAGACATCCGTCGCGTCAGAGTAGGTCGTTCATCCAGCCACTGCCACGCCTCCTCTGGGGTTTGGAAGAAATGGGCTTTGTCCTTATAAATAACTTTGAGTTTGTCTGGGAACAGTAACACATATGGGATTTGGAGGTCTCTCAGTTTGGAATTTATTGTGTCGTAAGAGCGCCTCTGTCTCTGCACTTCCTGGCTGTAGTCTGGAAAAATCATTATGTGAGCATTCTCAAGACGGATTTCCCCCAATTTTCTAGCTTCTCGTAGTATCATGTCCCTGTCTAAAAAATCAAGAAGCGAGCTATGACCGGCCTAGGTCTTGCTCCCGCCAGTGGTTTGGCCAGCAGACCCGATGAGCCCTTTCAATCACAAAACATGTCGAAAATGTGTCCTTAGGGAAGGTGCGTAATAGCCAGGCGTGCAAGAACTCCGCCATATTGGTACCCTCGATTCCTTTTCTAAATCCAACAAAGCAGAGGTTATTGCGTCTTGCCCTGTTTTCCGCGTCGTCCACCTTTCACAGCAGCTGTTTGTGAGAGGATTGGAGCTCCCCCAGACCTTTTTGCACTTCTTGGAGCATATCCTCAGCTTCGCCCAATCTCGTTTTGGATTCCGTCACTATGGCTGACAAGTTTCGGAGATCTTGTCTCAGAAGAGTAAGTTCCGAGCCCAGTGCTCCAATCTTGCTCTCCAGGGCTTCACAAGAGTTCTGTATGGCATTCATTAATAGAGCTGTATCCGAATGGGTAGTTGCAGGGTCCTCGTCCGACAGGGGGGTTTGTCAGTCACCGGGGCCTCCTCAATCCGCTCTCGTGGTTTTGCCCTGCAGCGGCGGCCCAGCCAGCAGGGCCACGATCCCGGCAGCAGCTTCACCGCTCTCCGCCAGTCCAGGCCAGATCTCCGGGGTCAAGCCAGTTCTCAGCCAGCGCTCTCCCTCCCAGTATGTGCCGCAGGGAAGCAGCGGTGCACCGCGGGGAGGTTCACAGCCACTCACCGGTCGCTGTGTCCTCGGCCGTCCCGTCTCACCTCACAGCCTTGCTGCGCCACGAACTTGGGAGATTCGCCAGGATCAACACCTCGGTCTCCTCCGCTGTGGATTACAGGCGAGCCGCCATCCAAACACGCCACTTTCTGTTGTTGAGACGATTATGGACCCCCTGGGCAACAGGTACGTTGTTTTTGGTAACCTAGGGCCACCAGTTTAATCATCGGATCAGTGTAGTTTGCCGGAGCAGTGCATACGCACGTCTTACACAGCCATGTTGCTAGCCACGCCCGAGCTATTTGTTTCTTGTCTCTAGGTCTGTTTCAGTTATCTTAGGTCCCTCTGCAATTCTGTGCTTTCCACCACTTTCATCACCATATCTTTTAAGACTGTTTCCAATTTCAGTCTATTTCTTAATGTAGCCCTGCCATCCTGTGTGCAGATAGACAAGTATTCCTTGCATATGATTCGAACGCATCCCATTTTAGCACTGATCCTTCATTTATTTCAAAGTATTGCATTATAGGTTTTCTTAGTGTGTGTTTATAGACTATACTGTCTAATAATGCAGCCTGTAATCTCCATGATGGCTTCTGTGATCTATAAAGCATTATTATTGATCAAAGTGCAGTCCATCTTTGAGGCCAAAACCACTTTCTTCATTTGTAAAATTAATCCTGCAAAGAATTGCTCCAATGAGCTTTTTAAAAGTTGTTAAATTACTTTCTAACTGCCCTCTCTGCAAATTTCTACCATCTCTCAATTTTTCTGTGGTGAATTGGCCAACTTTTTGTTGAGACAAGATTTTAGACATTTATTTGAAGTTTCATTATTCTAGCATTCAGGAGTTTTTATCCATGAGCTCCTTTCCTCCTCTCTGAAGCACTCACTGGTGCTATCGTTCTTTGCTCCTGTAACTGTACCAGAGTTTAAAGAACTCCTGATGGGCATTAAATCTGTCTTCCTTTTGAATCCTGCCCCCCCCTCAAATCCTACAACTTGCCCCAGATATAGTTGTGTAACATTTGATCCATCTCAGAGTGGGTTCAAGAGTGGCTATAGCACAGAGACCACGTTAGTGAGGTGGTAGACTGTATCAGAAGTCAGGTTGATCAAGGCGGAGCTGCAATTATGGTCATGCTGGACTTGTCTGGGCTCCCATTTGAAATCTATAAAAATCAAACCACGATCATGACAGCCCCTATGCTAGGGATGCTCAATGAGGCGCGAGAGTGCGGGAGATCAAAGAGAGGCCATGATAGTGGTGATTCACAAGACCAGAAAGCCGGCGGACCAATGTGCCTCGTACCGGCCGATTTCTTTTCTAAACGTGGAAGCCAAGGTTCTCCCCAAGGTCCTGGCGGATCGACTGCTATCGGTGGTTACAGATTTGGTCCATGTTGACCAATCCGGAGTTATGCCCCGCAGAAGCACTCGTCATAATCTTAGGCATCTCTATGGGGTTCTCTACATGACTGAAGATGTTGGAGAAACTCAGACGGCATTGAAGGCGCTGGACGCCTTGATGGCCTTCAATAGCATAGAATGGCCATATTTGTTCATGGTACTTCAGAGGTTGGGCTTCAGACCTGATGAAAAGCAGTGAGACTCTCAAGACCATCGATGCCGCTCGGTGCAAACCACCTCTAATTCACCTTAGGATTAGCTATTAAATAACGAGGCAGGCGCTGGACTGGAAGGCGGAGAACAGGTTTATTTCTCCGGAGAACACATCACTTCAGACATCGGGACATCGTCAGGAGGTGCTCTAACTGCATCTCAGTGGTTCGGTCTTTTATACACATTTGCGTCAGTTTATTGCATGGTCAAACATTCTTGGCATCAGTTTATTGCATGGTTAAACATCCTTGGAATCCCCGCCTCAGGCTAGTTCCCACACAAACCCAGCAGCAATCGTCCTCCCAACCAGATCTAACAGATGATTGCTATCTCGCTGCTGGGCATTCCGACAGGATCTAAAAGTACGTGGGATCGGTCAGATCTAAGGGTTCGTGTCTTTGATTAAATCAGGCCCCTTTGTTGGTGAAACAAGTCCTGCCGTGTGTGGGTAATAAACTATGTCCACAGGGGTTGGTTAGTGCCTGGGACCGGATTGAGTGGCCAGGTGCAGGGAAGGAGGTTATCAAAGGGGCTTGCCCGTGCGTGGAGGATGAAAGGACGAGCGGGTTGGGTGCGGGGCATTGTCCTGCTGACAAGGTTTTACAACTCCTGTACATGTGTTCAGGCTTAATCAGAGCGCGGGGGATGATAGCGAGGTTGGGGTGACACACAGGTGACCAGCAGTGTATGAAATGGCCATAATATCTAAGATGATTGCCGCTTATGTGCATGCAGAGGCCCTCGCTAAGCAAGATGACGCTGACAATGTTCATGTTTATCGTTTTTACTTCTACAGTCGCCCCTTTGAACATATCCTAGCCAGCTTGTCAGTTCACTTCAATGTCCATAATGTCCTGTATCTCTCTGTCATACATTACTTTCATTTAATCAAATCGAGTGTCCACAGTCTTAGGGCGCAAAGAGTTCAGACAAAGAGAACACAAGGGCAGCATACAGTGTATTCCCCAAACAGCAGCCACATATTGCACATATTGGAACCAAGAGGATCATCATTATTCTCCAACCCCATTCTTTCAAATGCCCCAAAACCAAGTGTCCAAGTCTCTGTTTCCTGATGGATTTCAGATGCCAGTTTGTGGAAGTGTTCAATTGCCTTGTAAACAGAAGGTGAGTTGTCAGGGACATACGTACAGCAACTGGCTCCGATGATGTGGCATGCTCCTCCACGATCCGCTAGTACCACATCTAGAACAATGCGGTTCTGTAAAGCCACCAGGCGGACCGCCCGAAGCTCAGCTGTGTTGTTGGTGAGGATGCCAGCAGTGACGTTCAAGGCTGTTTCAACTGCTTGAGTTAGGTGCCGGATGGCTCGGCTGTTTGCCATCGGACCCCATAGTGGGATGAGTCCTTTTGCTGCATCGAGGAACTGTGATGCGGTAGAGTCTGCTTATTCAGTGTCTTTGGAGCGCCTTTCTCTTTGGTGGTCTGCAGGTGCTGTGTAGGTTGGAGGCAGAAAAAAGGCAATGTAGCATGTGCCCCCCCCAGCCTTTTGGGAGCCAGGTGTAGGCTTTGGTACAAAGATAAAGTACATGTTGGGTGATGCTACAAATGTGGGGGGGTCGGCAGTGCTCAGAGTCCTCATTATTTGACAAGTGCTGTGACCCACGATCTTAGTCCCGCGGCCTTCGATGCAGACAAGGCCTGAGACGTTCACGACAGATAGGGCCACTGTCAGAGTTGCAGCAGTTCTCTTCTTTAGATAGGAAAAGGTTGGTCTGACTGGGTTGTTAAACACTTGCATTTCAACTCGTTCTTTGGCGGGGATGTTCACTGGGAAAGTTGCATTTGAAGTGAGAGGGCAAAAAGGAGCGGCCGATCTTCCTGTTTCGTTCAGCCAGAACTCATTGTAGAATTGCTTAACTGTCCCATCGGATGTGGCATTGTCTTTGTAGCTCTCTTGCAGGAGCATTAACCAGGGGAGGCAAGATCCATGAACAGAAAAGGGTGAAGGGATGAAAGGAATGGAATGTTCAGTGGCATGAGGTAGCAACCCATAGAACCAACAGTTTGTGGCATTTTCGGCAATATTGTGCTCGTGCAATTACTGTACGAAAGAATTATTCCAGAATTCTTTGCGTCGTTCTCGGAGGCGTGGTGACAGTGATACCAGATAGTGTTCTTTCTTGGTGGTGGGTTGCATGGTGGGTGACATTGTCCTGTAAGCGGGAGCACTCTCTTCAATGATCCAAACTGTGACCATTAGCAAGAGGCAGGTGAGAGATGCTTACACAAGTGCAATTGTCTATGTGCTGTGCAACTTGGCAATTTTGGAGTCTTTGCGGTGGTTCTTCGGTCGTCCGGGTTCTTCCATCACCTTCAAGAGGCTCGACCACTGCAGGACCACATACTTTCGTCTAGCGTTTCTCCTGGTAGCATTTGTAGTGTCAGCTACCGATCTGAGACTTTTTACTCAGTTAGTTGCCGGCTTGTCGGAGCACCCTCCTTTTGTTGATCTCAAGTTGTACCCTTTCTTGGTTGGTACCGTGGGGTCGGGAAACTCTGCCAGTTCAAGTGTCTCTGTCTGTGGGTAGCAACTCAGGGCTGGTCGATCTTTCGTCAGGAGCTCTTCTTGAATGTTTACTTCTTTGTAGGTTGTCAGTGTCGTGACATTTTCCTACAGTGGTGTGCATTAAGTCAGTTTCTTTTTCCTTCCACTCGAAGTGCAGTTTGGGTGGTGATCAAGACTTGCCAGGGGCCCATCCACCTAGGTTCCAGACTCTTTGTCCTCTGAAAATTTCGCGTCAGCGTGAAGTCTCCAGGCTTGATATCATGTCCTGGGCCCCTGGATACGTCTGGTATTGCTTGCTGCACCTGTTGGTGGATAAGTGTTAGTTCGTTCGTCAATTTGTACAAATAGTCGGACATTAGTATGTCCGGGACATCATTAATGGATGTTGGTTTCGGTGCCGCCCAAATGTTTATAGGCCTGCCGAAGACTACTTCGTAAGGGGTCAGTCGGTGTTTGGTTGGGGTGGAGCGCATTGATAGCAATGCCAGTGGGAGGGCGCGGGCCATTTCAACCCAGTTGTGGCGACTATTTTTGCTAGCTTCAGTTTTAGTGTGGAGTTGTGTCTTTCTACCAGGCTCTCTGACTGGGGGTGGAAAACGGTGTGGAACTTTTGCTTTATCCCCAACCCTTTCAGTATATTTTGTATTACTTCTGCTACTTAGTGGGGCCATTGTCGCTCCATAAAATTCTACAAAGGCCATATCGGGGGAAGAACTCCTTCAGTAATACCTTCGCAGTAGCTAAGGCGGGGTTGTCACGGGTGGGGTAGGCCTCCACCCATTTGCTAAAGACGCACA
This sequence comes from Lissotriton vulgaris, assembly GCF_964263255.1. Classification (NCBI taxonomy): domain Eukaryota; kingdom Metazoa; phylum Chordata; class Amphibia; order Caudata; family Salamandridae; genus Lissotriton; species Lissotriton vulgaris. The sequence goes on along the minus strand of NC_141698.1, from coordinate 477,474,539 downwards.
CGATCACTAGAACGTATTTTAGATCATGGCACCTCTCTAGCTGGATGTAATCCATCTGGAGGACTTCGAAGGGGTGATCAGGGACTCCAAACCCTCCCTGTGGTACTACGGTCCCTTTCCCTGGGTTGTGTTGCAGGTATACTATGCATTGCTGTACTAGGCGCTTTGCAGATTCTGTTATCTTGCTGTTATGCCATACTCTGGTGATCAGTTCGGTCATGGGGGCAGATCCTATGTGTGCTGTTAAATGTGCCATGGTCAATATGGGGATCAGATAGGCATTAGGCAGCAGCCATTTGTTTCCGTCTTTTGTCCTCCAGTAGCCTTCCTCGTCTTTTAGTCCCACCCGAGCCCATTCAGTCAGTTCGTCTTGTGTGCCTGTCGTTTGTATGATGTCCCTTACAGTGGTTCTAGCGTCAGTCCATTGTTCAGCTTGTGACCTGGTCACGTACATTCACGTTGTGGTTCTGTCCTTGGCTGTGGCTCGGGCAGTAATGTTGGCTAGTGCATTTCCCTGTCCAATGAGATCTGTCACTTTCTTATGTGCTTGGCATTTAATTACTGCTAGCTCCTTGGGGAGGAGGACTGGTTCTGTCAATGCGCAGACTAGATCTCCATGTAGGATGGCTGTGCCGTGTGAAGTCAGGAACCCTTTTTCTCTCCACAGGAGCCCAAAATGGTGAACCACCCCGAAGGCGTACTGGCTATCGGTGTATATGTTTACTGTCATACCAGCTGCTAAAATACATGCTCGTGTGAGGGCGATGAGCTCTGCTGCTTGGGCGGATCGTTCGGCAATGCGGGCTGTCTCTAGGATGGTTCGGGCTGTGGTGACAGCATATGCGGCTGAGGTGGTGCCATCAGGAAGTTTGATGCACAAGCCGCCTACCCATAGTTCCCCATCTGGTTCTGAAAAGGCAGTGCCTCTGAGATCCACTCTACTCTTTGTTTGTTTTTCAGTGAGGGTCACACAATCGTGCAGTGGAGTCACACCAGGGTCATTTTCGGGTAGGGGTAGCAATGTGGCTGGATTGAGAGTGGTGCATCGCTTCAGAGTGATGTGTGGTGCTAGCAGGGTCAACTCGTATCCTGTCAGTCGTGCGCTAGTTAAGTGTTGGGTTTTGGTCTTGTTCAGTAGTGTGTCAACTGCATGGGGCACTAACACAGTGATTGGATTGGAGAGCACTATGCCTTCGCTCTGGCGTATGGATACTGCTGTAGCTGCCACAGTGCGCAAAAACGCTGGCAACGCTCTAGCTACTGGGTTGAGGGTGGCAGAGAAATATGGACAGGGACGATGTTTGTGACCAATTGATTGTGCTAAGACGGACAATGCACATCCCTCCCTTTCATGTGTGTAGAGGAAGAATGGTTTGGAGTAGTCTGGAGTCCCTAGAGCAGGTGCCGAACAAAGGGCATCTCGTAATTCTTTGAATGTTGACTGGGATTTGGGTGTCCAGGGGAAAGGTGAGGGGATGTTTTTGGCTAGGAGGGAGAGAAGGGGTTTGACAATGAGGCTAAAGTTCGGCAACCACTGTCGGCAGAATGAGGTGAGCCCTATTAAAGAGCAGATTTGCTTCTGATTCTTGGGAACGGGAGTGTCTAGAATTGCCTGGATCCTGTCGGGTGTGAGTTTCCTGCCTTCTTTCGATAAGAGGTGACCTAAATATGTTACCTGTGATCTGCAGAACTGCAATTTCTTGAGACTTTGTAGCCATTTTCTGCAAGGAAGTGTAGGAGTTGGATGGTGGCTGTGATGGCTAGTGGAGTGGTGTCTGCTGCTAGAAGGATATCGTCTACATACTGTATCAACACCACCCTGTCTGGTAACTGTACGGCATCTAACTGTCTTTTGAGCGCCTGGCTATAGATGCTCGGTTTCTCGGTGTACCCCTGGGGTGCTCGGCAAAATCCATATGAGCGGGATCTTAGGGTAAATCCGAAAAGATAGCGACTGTCTTGGTGAATAGGTATTGAGAAGAAGGCATTTTTTAGATCGATAACGGTAAAGGTGGTAGCAGTGGACGGAATTAGGGTCAGGACGGTGGTGATGTCGGACACTACTGGGTACTGTGGTACTATTATTTTGTTTATCTCCCGCAGGTCGATGATAAAGCGGTAGGCTTTTCCATCTCCCTCTCCCTGTCTTGTTATGATCGGTAAAATAGGACTGTTACAAACATTGCTCACTACCTCTTCTACCACCCCTGCCTTTACAAGTGAGTGTATAATTTTGGTCAGTGCTTTCTCACCCTCTGGTGATATCTTGTATTGCGGTACTTTCGGTAAGGTTGCATCTTGTCGTATTGTCACGTGTACTGGGTCAATCATCATTCGTCCTACGTCTGAATCAGCCCTAGCGCACAGATGCGATGGTAAAGTGTTTAGTAGGGATGTATCGATCTCAGAAATGGGATACATGTGTTGGGAAGGATTATCTCTCGGGTGTTGGTGGTTGTCATATAAGATGACCCATACCTCGTCTGGTGAACATCTGATAGTTGCACGAAAATGCTTCAACAGATCGAGACCCATAATGGCGTCTGAGGTGTTGAAGGAGAGAAAGAATGTTGTGTCGATAACGTTGTTTTCAAGTTTGAAAGGGATCGGTCTGGACATAGGGTTGGTGGAGGGCGTACCGTCAAATCCTATTGATGTAAGCCTGACAAGGGTGCTCTTGGAATCAGTCGTTTGGATAGTGCACTACGTGTTGCTCCTGTGTCCACCAAAAATGGCGACTCCGTGCCCAGGACCTTTGCGGTAACGTAAGGGCCTTGCTGATCAACATAGAGCTCGGCTGGATCCCTCCCTTTCCCTTGGCTGTCTTACGCAAAGTCGTACGTGTCGTCGTAATCTGACTGCTGGTACTGATTCTGTCTGGGATGATCCAATGTGTTTGCTCTGCCTGGCCTTTCTTCGTTAGCTTCATTCACGTACCCTCTCCCACGTCCGCTTCCTTTAAGTCCGCTTACTATTTCCCTCGCCTCTCTGCCCCTACCGAATCCTAGCAGAATCGGGCATAGGGATTTCCAGTGTCCGTACTCCTTACAAAATGCGCATTGATCCTGTCCCAAGTCTTGTCATCCTGTATATGGCGTCGACGAATTACTTCTAGGCGGTTGCGCCCTAGGGGTATTCTGTTGGTATGCTCCCTTATATTGCTCTCTTCCTGTATTCACCTCTTGGAGCTGCGCTATCATTACTCTTTCTTTCAAATCTTTCTTCTTCTTTTCTGTAGCCCTATCAATTTCATTTTTCTGGTGTTCATAGTACTGGGCCATCTGGAGGATGGCCGCTGGTTTAGAGGCTGCCCCGCTGCTTTCGCTGGTCTGCAGTTTTTTGCGATACTTCCGATAGCAGTCCCTTAACATAATTCTGGACAAACAAGTGGTGTCCAGTTGCGGTTGACATATCTTGTCCGCTGTAATCAGAGAACACTGTTTCGAATCTGGAGAAATACTTCGAGACATCCTCGTGTGGTTTCTGGCGGCATGCGGTTACAATGGACCAATCAATCGTTTTTACTTTCTGTACTATCTTGTCGGGGAGATCTAATATAGCTTTTACTGGTTTCTGTCCGGGGTTTTGCTGTTTATCTAAAACACCAAGTTGTTCCCAGGTATGGCCGAGCAGCTCTGTGTGGTCTACTTTCCTAATTTGTTTCCACACGTCCGCTGGCAGACATAGCCCAAAGAATAAGTCGATGTCGGCGAGTGTCATGATGGTTGATCCCAGAGCGGTACCAAATTCTGTGTAAAATGCAGTGGGATTCTTACTTAAATCCGGTAAAGATTTACGGAACGTTAGGATGTCTTGTCTGTCCCATGGCTGATATACCCAATTGTAGACCACCCTCCCTTTAGCATCCTGGTGGTTTATGTCATCATTGTTCTCTTGTCCTCTAGGGGGGACCCAATAAGGGGCAGCTTCTTTTATTGGCATCATGGTATCCGGGTTTTCTACAGGGGGCCCTGTCATTGTAGATGTATTATCCTTAACTACCCGTCCTTGTTCTATGAGATGGCGGAATACCTCTAGTGTGTACGAGAAGAGTTCCGCTTCATCACAGTCGTTTTCATCTCCCGTATCTACCTTTCTATAAAGAGCCATTAGTCGTTCGGGCCCTACATCTCTGTACTTTTCCTCGTAAGCAGTGAGTGTGTGATAACAGAGGCGTACAATGAAGTGTCGCTTGTGGTTTTCGACATAGGAGTTGCATATGTCGGTTATATACTCTTCGGTCTCTTTCCTATCTACGAGCGTTGTAACTATTTTATCGATACCTTCTCGTTCGTCTTTACTTAATCGTGGGATCCTCGGCAACCCTTTCTCTTTTGATTCAGCTTCTACTGACGTGCCTTTTGATAAGGGAATTAGGCACAAGAGACTCTGTTGGTGCTGAGGCTATGTGAGTCAAGGCAATTGTGCTGCCTTCAACTATGCTTTGGGATTCCTGACATTGTACTACAGGATGAGTGGGGGAATAAGGAGGTGGCATGTAGATGATCGGAGGGCCTAATAACAAATCATCATCTACTTTCTGTTTAGTTGGTAACTCAGTGTAAACAGTCGAGGGACTTCTAACAGGATATTGACCTGAAATCTTTGACTCTTGTTCTTTTCTATCAGTCTCTCTTTCTTTTATATCTTCTTCTAACTTTTTACAAGCTTGGTGAGCTTCTTTTTGCATCTCATTATCTAGTGTAGCTTTGTTTCTTTTCTTTCGTTGGGTTGCTTCTTTCTGCCACAGACCAAAGCTGTCAAGCATTTCTGGCGTAGTTCTCTTTTCGCAAAGGGCTATTCCTAGCGATTCTATTTTATCGGGGTCGAACGATCCCGTCAGTGGCCACTGATTTTCCTGATCCTTCCTAGTGCGTTTATGCCATAGTTTACTATAAGCTACAGCTGTCAATCCGCATTTTACATACATGTCCTTATTAGCGGTGCCCTCTGGTGGTGCCGGATGACTTACCTCTAATAAACGGTCCGGCCAAAAACAATCATGAGAAGACAGGCATGACGTAACAAAGGCCAATATGAATATATCAAATCAAATTTAGGCAAAAAGCCCGCATTACGTGTCCTTCATTGTTTGCAAAGAAAGAGAGGATTCCTAATCTCTGTTTGTTTGCACACAGGGAATGTCTCAACTAAGGGGAATACTAGTATTTGGTCAAACGCATTCGACAAGTCAATCAATCAATAATAAGTAAGAATTGATTTTTCACGACCTTACCGGGACCGTATGGACAGTTTCTTCATCATCCCCTGTCCTCACACTCCAACAATGCGGCGTTCCTGTAAGGTCCCAGTCAGGACCGTAGGTCACTCGAGAGAGGTCCGTTCGGAACCGGTGAAGTTCAGTTGATCTGCAGCTAGACGAGGGTCTCTTTCAGGCAGGTGCTCTCCAATCGTTTAGATGTTCACTTCGTCGTTAGGACCTCTCTACTGGACCCAGGTGTCGCTGATGGGCCCCGACGTTGGTGCGCGAATTGATGAAAAGCAGCGAGACTCTCAAGACCATCGATGCCGCTCGGTGCAAACCACCTCTAATTCACCTTAGGATTAGCTATTAAATACCGAGGCAGGCGTTGGAAACTGGAAGGCGGAGAACAGGTTTATTACTCTGGACGAGAACACATCACTTCAGACATCTGGACATCGTCAGGAGGTGGTCTAACTGTATCTCCGTGGTTCGGTATTTTATACACATTTGCGTCAGTTTATTGCATGGTCAAACATTCTTTGCATCAGTTTATTGCATGGTCAAACATCCTTGGAATCCCCGCCTCAGGCTAGTTCCCACACAAACTCAGCAGCAATCGTCCCCCCACCCAGATCTAACAGATGATCGCTATCTCGCAGCTGGACATTCTGACAGGATCTAAAAGTACGTGGGATCGGTCAGATTTAAGGGTTTGTGTCTTTGATTAAATCAGGCCCCTTTGTTGGTGAAACAAGTCCTGCCGTGTGTGGGTAATAAACTATGTCCACAGGGGTCAGTTAGTGCCTGGGACCGGATTGAGTGGCCAGGTGCAGGGAAGGAGGTTATCAAAGGGGCTTGCCCGTGCGTGGAGGATGAAAGGACGAGCGGGATGGGTGCGGGAAGTGACTCTGGGGCATTGTCATGCTGACAAGGTTTTACGACCCCAGTACATGTGTTCAGGCTTAGTCAGAGCGCGGGGGGATGATAGCGAGGTTGGGGTGACACACAGGTGACCAGCAGTGTACGAAATGGCCATGATATCTGTTAGACTCGGCGGTCTCTAGTTGGCAGAGGCATACACTTCTGACAAATAGGGACTCACCTCCTCTAGTCAGGGCAAGGGGATCACACACTTAGATAACCCCTGCTCACCCCCTCGGTAGCTTGGCAAAGCAGATAGGCTTATCTCAGAGGCAGTGCGTTAAGCATTTACGACCACGTATACTAATAAAGTGAAGACACTACAAATGGACACGACACAGTAGTATTATAAAAATACGAATGTTTATATAAGGCTTAGCACAAGACCAAATAACGACAAAAATATACCACAATCTTAATAAATACTCTTGGAAGGAAAAGTAATAGTTCAAGCGTAGTTTCTTCTTAGCACAAAGTCTTTAGTAACAAAAGCAACTCTTCTTCTTTAGGTCACAGTTCTTGGCAACAATGTAACCCACACAGGAGTCACACGACGTTGAGGCAAAGTTAATCCAAAGGTTCTGAGTCGACCGCGAGGAGCGCTACGTCGAGCCCGGAGTCACACGGACCCCAAACAACACAGTACCTTAGGAAAATGAAGCACACAGTGATCAGCGGCGTCGAGTAATCCGGCGTCGCGTCTTCGGTGTCGATCAGGCCTTAGTAGTCGTCGATGTCGATGATGGGGTTGCAAGCGTGAGCAGCGCTCACGGCGTCGAGAGGGCTCGAAGTCGATGCGATCAGCAGCGGTGCAGACACGAGGTCACTTGGAGCTGGAGCCGAACTCACTACTCACTGGCGTTGCTGCTGGAGTCGATCGGGCCCGGCGGCCGGCGTCGAGGAAGCGGGACACTGGAGCCGTTACTCACGATGTCGAGTTGGATTTGGCGACGTCCGTCGGCGTCGAGATTGCTGGGTTCTTTCAGAGGTGCTGGACCTTCAGGTTCCAGCAACAAGCACTTTCAGCAAACGTTCCACAATCTTCACTCACGTCCTAGTTCACTGTGTACGCCGTCCCTGCAACCCGGCGGACGCAGGATGCCGCCGGGTTGCAGGGACGGCATACACAGTGAACTAGGACATGTGTGAAGATTGTGGAACGTAGCATGGCTCCACAACCATAACCTGAACTGAGAAAAACTGATATCACAATTGGAAGAATAAATAGTATCCTGCATCAGCATTCATGATTGCTCTCAAGATTGGTTGAACAAACATACATGAATTGCATCCTCAAAACATAAAATCACTTATCGGAATTGAAAGTTTTTTCTACAATTTACAAAGCCTTGAAAAAGCCCATAGGGGGCGAAACGCGCGTCGGCTGTGGACCACTAAGTTTGGAAAAATAAAGACTTGAATCCGGTACAACGTCTGGTGTGATGAAATTGACTTTTTGACCAAGGATATGAATTCCAGATGAAACGCTAAATAAGCTAAGGGATCAAAGAGACTTTCTTGGAGGTGCACAGGTGTGTTTTCTCTTATTGTAAGGACTTCCATTCCAAATGAACTTTGGGAAGGGTGTCGTAGGTTGATGCCCGAGGTGGATGTGCATCCAACGCCAAGTAGCACTCCATGTTGAACAGTGTGGATATTGTACTTTGTCTTTTGACTATTAAAAACTAAGGTTGATGCGCAAATCAAAATAGCAAATCCACCATTTTTTTGTATGCACTTTCAGCAAACGGTGAAGTCCTTTAGCCCTGTGACTTCAACAGGAGGCTGGCACTCTTCCACCCCTTGGAGATTTCCTTAGCAAAGTTCGAGAGTACACACTCAGTTCCTCTCTCCCGGTTCCTTGGCAAAAATAAAGAAGCAACTGCAGGATTCCCCCCAGCAAACAGCACACTGGCAGAAGGGGGAGGCAAGTCCTTGGATCAGCAGGCTTCTTGTCCTTGGTTCAGGGTTCCTTGTCAGAATTGATCTAAAGTCTTGGTTCAGGGGTCCTTCTCTTATACCCCTTTTCGGCTTTGATCCCTTTGTCCATGCAGGGGAACTCCCCCCCATTCTGGGTCTGTGGTGGGTGTAGCCAGGTGGTGACACCTGGCCGATTCACGGTGCCGGGCCGGGTCCTCAGACGCCCAGCAGGAGGTGGAGCCAGTGTTGTTACTGGCAGGAGCAGAGCTATCCGTTGCTCGGCAGGAGGTGGAGCCAACATTGTATCGGGCAGGGCCAGCTATCAAGAGCTACTCTTCCTCTACTCTCAAGGCAAATGCACCACTCACCCCACACTGACTTATTCAGAACTCTGGAGCCACCCAGCTCCTGTCACACACACACCAAACCAGCAGAAGCCAGAAATAGTTAGACAAGAAAATAGTCACTTTCTAAAAGTGCTATTTTCAAACCCAGAGTCCAAAAACCATCCACCCAAACAGATGCATTATCAAACCCTGAGTTCAGGGATACCAAACTCGACATTGCACCATGCTCCCTGAGCCAGCTAGGATCATACCATTAATAATCCCGGCAGCTCATGCTAACTAATGGAGAGCAGGCGACCTTACGATAGTGAAGTACGAAGATGGCGGTAGTTCTCTATTAGGACATGCCGACTTCGTCAGGCTTGTCCTACCTTATACTTTCAATGCACCCTGCCCTCGGGCCTACCATAGAGGTGACTAATATGAAGTTAAGGGAAGGTTTGGAGGACTGGCAAGTAGGCGTACTTGCGCAGCCCGCGTGACAGTACGAGACTGCACGTAGTTCTTGCAATGACAGACCTGTAGACATACTTTTACTAGGCCGCTCGTGTGGGTGGCACAACACGTGCTGCAAGCCCACTAGCGGCATTTGTATTTACAAGCCCCGGCACTCCGCATGCACTAGACTAGGGACTGACAGTAAACCAAATAAGCCAAACATGGAATTCAATCAATACAGTAATTTAACATAGGGAGCACTTGCGCCGCGGCACTGATCAGCAGTGGGACAGCGCCCAGAGCGATATACCAGCAAAAACATCGTAAACATGGGAGGGAGGCAGAAAAAATGGAGGAGAGACTCAAGCCAATGTTGTCAGGTCTAACACGTGTCCCCTCCAGCTGAAATGTGGGGAGAACTACCCTTAACCTAGGGAGTCCTCATCACTAAGGCGGAAAAATCTGGACAGATCATCAGCATTGGCGTGATGTGTACCAGGGCGGTGTTCCACCGTAAAGTCCATCCCCTGTAGGGAAATGGACCACCTCAACAGTTTCGGATTCTCACCCCTCATCTGCATTAACCAATAGGAGGGGCCTGTGGTCTGTCTGAACCCGGAAGTGAGTCCCAAAAAGGTAGGGTCTTAGCTTCTTCAGCGCCCAGACCACAGCAAATGCTTCACGCTCTATCGCACTTCACCTCTGTTCCCTGGGATTTAACCTCCTACTGATGAAGGCTACAGGTAAGTCTCGGCCCTCTTCATTCACCTGAGCTAGAACAGCTCCCACGCCATGCTCTGAAGCGTCCGTCTGGACAACAAATTCTTTAGAAAAGTCGGGTGCCTGGAGTATGGGTGCCGTACACATTGCAGTTTTCAGGGTGTCAAAGGCCGTTTGACAGGCGTCAGTCCAAATCAAATTTCCCGGCTGCTTCCTGGAAGTCAGCGACGTCAAGGGGTGCATAATGTTACCGTAATCCTTGACGAACCTCCTGTAGTTACCCGTGAGTCCTTAAAGGGCTCTCACCTGCGTTTGGGTTTTGGGCGGTGCCCAAGCCAGGATGGTATCGATCTTGGGTTGCAGGGGGGCCACTTTGCCGCTCCCTACTTGGTGCCCCAAGTACACCACGGAACCCTGCCCAATCTGGCACTTACTGGCTTTGATTGTGAGGCCTGCCTTGCGCGGGTCCGACAACACTTCCTGGAGGTGGCGCAAGTGTTCCTCCCAACTGGCGCTGAACACTGCGATGTCGTCCAGTCCAGCTAAGACCTGCTTGACCAACCTCTGGAAGGTGGCAGGGGCATTCTTCATCCCAAAGGGCATCACCCGGAACTGGTAGAGCCCATCTGGTGTGGAGAATGCTGACCTCTCTTTTGCCCCATCAGTTAAGGCGATCTGCCAGTACCAAGACGTTAGATCAAACGTACTAAGGTACCGGGCACCCCCCAACCGATCTATGAGCTCATCAGCTCTGGGGATGGGCTGCGCGTCAGTCTTCGTGACCGAATTGTGTCCTCGGTAATCCACGCAGAACCGGAGTTCGAGTGAAGCACCAGGCGCCGCAGCCTTCGGGACCAAGACCACTGGGCTGGCCCAAGGACTACTAGAGGACTCAACCACCCCTAAGGCAAACATTTTGGAGACCTCCTACTTAATGTAAGCTCTGACCTTGTCAGTCACCCTGTAAGCCTTGTGCTTCACAGGAGGGCTGTCCCCGGTGTCGACGTCATGGACACACCAGTGAGTGACACCAGGAATCAAGGAGAACAGATCAGGGAATTGTCCCAACAGTTGGCGACAATCTTGCTGCTGTTCAAGGGTCAGTGTGTCAGAGAGGACCACACCATCCACTGACCCGTCTTGCTCTTTTGCGTACAGGAGGTCAGGAAGAGGCTCGCTCTCCTCTTCCATTCCGGCATCTGTAGCGAGAAGCATGCCCACTTCGGACCTTTCTAAGTGGGGCTTTAACCGGTTGACATGCAGGACCCTCAAGGGGTTCCTGGGAGATTTCAAGTCCACCATGTAGGTGACATCGCTCTTCTTCTCCACAACCTTAAATGGTCCAGTCCACCTGTCCTTGAGCGCACAAGGTTCCACAGGGGACATGACCCAAACTTCTTGACCAGGCTGAAGTTCGACCTAAGTGGCATTCCGGTCGTACCACCGCTTCATCTCTTCCTGGCTGGCCTCCAGATTTGCCTGAGCAAGATCTCTGAAGCGCCTAGTCTGGTTCCTAAAGGCCAGTATGTAACTGTATACATCCTGGGGAGGTTTCCTGGGAGAATGCTCCCAGCCTTCTTTGACCAGACTCAAAGGTCCTCTTACCGGGTGACCATACAAAAGCTCAAAGGGGCTGAACCCTCTAGACTTCTGCGGCACCTCTCAGTAAGCAAACAGCAGGCATGGCAAGAGGACGTCCCATTTACGCCTCATTGGTTCTTCAAGACCCATGATCATGCCTTTAAGGGTCCGGTTGAATCTCTCAACCAGCCCATTACCTTGGGGTGGTAAGGAGTGGTGAACTTGTAGGTTACCCCACACTCCTTCCACAGAGACTTCATATAATTAGAAATGAAGTTGGTGCCCCGGTCTGACACCACCTCTCTGGGGAACCCCATGCGGGAAGAAGCACCCATCAGCGCCCGTCCCACCACGGGGGCCGTCACTGTTCGGTGAGGGATGGCTTCCGGGTACCGTGTGGCATGGTCCACCAAGACCAGGATGAACCTGTTGCCCAGGGCTGTCTTGGGGTCCAGGGGCCCAACAATGTCAATTCCCACCCGGTCAAAGGGGGTACTGACAACCGGAAAAGGTTGGAGGGGAGCCTTCTGCTTCCTTCCGCTTTTCCCACTTGCCTGACAAGTGTGACAGGTTTTACAATGGATGTCTACATCCCTTCTCATCTTAGGCCAATAAGAATGGGTGACAAGCCTGTCATAGGTCTTGTCCTGCCCCAGATGTCCAGCTAACGGAACATCATGAGCCAAACCCAGTAGGAAGGCTCTGAAGCGCTGGGGTACCACCAGCACACAGGCTGACCCAGGCTCAGCAGCCTTAGGCTCGCTTTACAGGAGGTCGTTCTCCCAGTAGAAAAAATGCAATCCTGACTGATCACCTGCGATGTGGGCTGAGGCCTGCTGCCTCATACCCACAAGAGAAGGGCACACTTTCTGTTCTGCACAAAATTCTTCCCTGGAGGGACCCCCATCCTGCTGCCAATGGGTCAGCTCGGGCAGGTCTCCCAGTTCAGCAACTTGTTCCCCTGTGAGCTCCAGGGCATCCCCCTCAGGGTCTACCTCCTCCTGGACCACGGGAACGGTGGGGGCCGGTTTCCCGCGCCTCCTGCCTCTTCTCTTTCCAGCTGGGTCCTGGGCCATAGTTTCAGGCTCCGGGACCCCATCAACACCCTTTCCTCGCGGTCATCGATCGAGTGGTCGCGCACCCCCACTCTGGCACTCCCAACATTTTCAAATGCGATGCTCGCTCCACCTTAGCCCAAGGGGAGTCTTCCAAATCATTGCCCAGGAGACAATAAACAGGCATGGCGGGCCTCACAGCAACCTGAAGAGTACCTGAAACTCCCCCCCATTCAAAGGAAACTTGAGCTACCTCACACTCTTTCTGGGAGTTGTCGGCAGCTATCACGGGGTAGAATGCGTGGGGAACCACCTGCTCTCTGGACACCAAGTGACACTTGACAGCTGTCACACTCGCTCCGGTGTCTCTGAGAGCCTCCACTCTATGGCCATTAATGGTCACCCACTGCCTATATTTATTAGTGTTACTAGGCAGCGGGGGTGGCGGGACCATTTCCATATCTCCTAGCGAGACCAGGGACATCTCTGCGGGACCCCCCCCACCATGGGCAACCATCTCCCCCCCTCCCAGGGCTACACTCACCAACTGACGGGGGGTGCATGTGGTGGTGCATCCGAGTCCCTCATGGGACACTGGGGGTCGTAAAAACGATTTCCTACCTGCTTACACACATAGCAGGTCATTGGGCCCCTATGAACAGGTTTACCTGTCGGGGCTCCGGGTTTCTTCACAGGGGGAGGCTGGGAACCCTTTCCTTGGTTCCCATGGGGATTACTTTGGGGCCCTTTCTGGGACTCCTTCTGTTTACCCTTGTCCCCCCCACTCTTCTGCTGGGGGCCCTGACCACATTTGGCTGAGTCTCCCACTGGACCCTTGTGGACCCTGGTACTGACCCAGCGGTCCGCCTCCTCAGCAAGTTTTCTAGGATTAGATATCTTGCTATCAATAAGGTGCTGGCGCAGCTCTGGAAAACAGTTATTCGACAAGTGCTCCCAAGCAAACGAATCATAAAGAGCTTCGTAACTTTCCACTTTGCTGCCCTTTACCCAACCATCCATGGCTCTGCAAAAATATGACACATACTCCACCCACGTCGTACCAGGCAACTTCTTACATTCTCTAAAAGCTTGTCTGTACTTTTCTGGGGTTAGGCCATACCTTAACAATAAAACATCTTTCATATGAGCATAAGACATCCTATCCTCAACAGGCATGTCTAACAGGGTATCTCTCCCCTCATTCACAAAGCGACCCCACAACCCCGCTCCCCAATCTTTCTCAGGGACCCGGTGGGCCAACAATGCTAACTCATATGCTTTAAACCATTGACCAATATCTTCGTTCTTATGATAATCTTTGATCACATCTTTAGGAAAATAAAACCTACTTTCTGCAGGCACAGATGGGATGCTGCCACCAGAGGGATTCAATTCTAAGGTTTTAGCTTGGAGCTCTATCTCCCTCAACCTTGTGTCATGCTCCAAAGCTAACTTTTCTCTTTCAAACTCCAACCTTTTGATCTCCATATCAGTTTCTCTCCTACCTCTTGCATTTTCTATCTCCAACTGCCCATTTATCTTAAGTTTGGCCATTTCCATGTTGTATGCACGCTCTTTCGCCCTTTCTTCTCTTTCTTCAGGGGGAAAGACCTTTAGAGGAAACACTGCTACCGGGAGAGGACACATCCCTAATTCACTGGCACCTCCTCTTCACCTTCCACTGTCGGTACCACCACCGGATCAGTGGGATCTCTGGACTCTAACCAGGCCTCCAAAGACTTGAGAACTTCCCCTTTGTTTTTGCAGCCTTTAGTAGGAACTTTCAACAGCTTGCAATAATGATCCAATTGCTTTCTGCTGTAGTCTTTGATCTTATTTCTATCAAATTCCTCCACAACAACAGGGGTAGTGCTGTCGGCATCACTCATGGTCAAAACTGGCAGTGTTCAAAAAATCAAGCTTCAGAAAAGCAGAGAACAAAAATAGAATCCAACCAAAAATAGATTGTGGCAGCGCTATGGTCTGCTTTCACTATGTAGCGTACACCAATCACTGCACATGAGTCGTAAACGCAAAGTTCAAATCCCACCGCTGACCCACCAATGTTAGACTCGGCGGTCTCTAGTTGGTAGAGGCATACACTTCTGACAAATAGGGACTCACCTCCTCTAGTCAGGGCAAGGGGATCACACACTTAGATAACCCCTGCTCACCCCCTCGGTAGCTTGGCAAAGCAGATAGGCTTATCTCAGAGGCAGTGCGTTAAGCATTTACGACCACGTATAGTAATAAAGTGAAGACACTACAAATGGACACGACACAGTTGTATTATAAAAATACGAATGTTTATATAAGGCTTAGCACAAGACCAATTAACGACAAAAATATACCACAATCTTAATAAATACTCTTGGAAGGAAAAGTAATAGTTCAAGCGTAGTTTCTTCTTAGCACAAAGTCTTTAGTAACAAAAGCAACTCTTCTTCTTTAGGTCACAGTTCTTGGCAACAATGTAACCCACACAGGAGTCACACGACGTTGAGGCTAAGTTAATCCAAAGGTTCGGCGTCGACCGCGAGGAGCGCTACGTTGAGCCCGGAGTCACACGGACCCCCAACAACACAGTACCTTAGGAAAATGAAGCACACGGTGATCAGCGGCGTCGAGTAATCCGGCGTCGCGTCTTCGGTGTCGATCAGGCCTTAGTAGTCGTCGATGTCGATGATGGGGTTGCAAGCGTGAGCAGCGCTCACGGCGTCGAGAGGGCTCGAAGTCGATGCGATCAGCAGCGGTGCAGACACGAGGTCACTTGGAGCTGGAGCTAAACTCCCTACTCACTGGCTTAGTTGCTGGCGTCGATCGGGCCCGGCGGCCGGCGTCGAGGAAGCGGGACACTGGAGCCGTTACTCACGATGTCGAGCTGGATTCAACGATGTCTGTCGGCGTCGAGATTGCTGGGTTCTTTCAGAGGTGCTGGACCTTCAGGTTCCAGCAACAAGCACTTTCAGCAAACGGTGAAGTCCTTTAGCCCTGTGACTTCAACAGGAGGCTGGCACTCTTCCAGCCCTTGGAGATTTCCTTAGCAAAGTTCGAGAGTACACACTCAGTTCCTCTCTCCTGGTTCCTTGGCAAAAATAAAGAAGCAACTGCAGGATTCCCCCCAGCAAACAGCACACTGGCAGAAGGGGGAGGCAAGACCTTGGATCAGCAGGCTTCTTGTCCTTGGTTCAGGGTTCCTTGTCAGAATTGATCTATAGTCTTGGTTCAGGGGTCCTTCTCTTATACCCCTTTTCGGCTTTGATCCCTTTGTCCATGCAGGGGAACTCCCCCTCATTCCGGGTCTGTGGTGGGTGTAGCCAGGTGGTGACACCTGGCCGATTCACGGTGCCGGGCCGGGTCCATAGACGCCCGCCCAGCAGGAGGTGGAGCCAGTATTGTTACTGGCAGGAGCAGAGCTATCCGTTGCTCGGCAGGAGGTGGAGCCAACATTGTATCGGGCAGGGCCAGCTATCAAGAGCTACTCTTCCCCTACTCTCAAGGCAAATGCACCACTCACCCCACACTGACTTATTCAGAACTCTGGAGCCACCCAGCTCCTGTCACACACACACCAAACCAGCAGAAACCAGAAATAGTTAGACAAGAAAATAGTCACTTTCTAAAAGTGCTATTTTCAAACCCAAAGTCCAAAAACCATCCACCCAAACGGATGCGTTATCAAACCCCGAGTTCAGGGATACCAAACTCGACATTGCACCATGCTCCCCGAGCCAGCTAGGATCATACCATTAATAATCCCGGCAGCTCATGCTAACTAATGGAGAGCAGGCGACCTTACGATGGTGAAGTACGAAGATGGCGGTAGTTCACTATTAGGACATGCCGACTTCGTCAGGCTTGTCCTACCTTATACTTACAATGCACCCTGCCCTCGGGCCTACCATAGGGGTGACTAATATGAAGTTAAGGGAAGGTTTGGAGGACTGGCAAGTAGGCGTACTTGCGCAGCCCACGTGACAGTACGAGACTGCACGTAGGTCTCGCAATGACAGACCCGTAGACATACGTTTACTAGGCCGCTTGTGTGGGTGGCACAACACGTGCTGCAAGCCCACTAGCGGCATTTGTATTTACAAGCCCCGGCCCTCCGCGTGCACTAGACTAGGGACTGACAGTAAACCAAATAAGCCAAACATGGAATTCAATCAATACAGTAATTTAACATAGGGAGCACAGCGCCCAGAGCAATATACCAGCAAAAACATCGTAAACATGGGAGGCAGACAGAAAAAATGGAGGAGAGACTCAAGCCAATGTTGTCAGGTCCAACAATATCTAAGATAGTTGCCGCTTACACGCACACAGAGGCCCTCGCTAAGCAAGATGGCACCGGCAATTTTCATGTTTATCGTTTTTACTTCTACAGACGATCTTCTGTTGCTGGGTACGGCTCCTGTACGAACGTCCAATGGCTCGAGTGTGTGCCAACGGGGCTGTATCTAGGGCCTTTTCCCTGCAGAGGGGGACACAACAGGGATGTCCCCTCTCCCCTTTGCCCTAGCGCTGGAGCCCCTAGCCCAATGGATCAGAAGGGACCCCTCAATTTGGGGACTGGCGGCGACTGACGAATGGGAAGAGCGTATATCCCTTTACGCCGATGACATCATCCTCTATCTGTCTAGACCATATTACTCAATTGCCCAACTTATTTGAGTTATTTGGCAGGTACTCCGGCTATACCATTAATTGGTCGAAATCTGTGATTTTTTTCTCTGTCGGGCTCTCCCCCTCAGGTCCGGTCCCGGTGTGATTCAAATATCTAGGGGTGTACGATAGGAAGGAGTTTTTTTAGAGAAATCTCGGGCCCCAGCTGGTTTGCCTGAAAGCCGACGTGGCCCACTGGCACACTCTCCCGCTCTCTCTCATGGGTAGGGCGGCCCTGTTCAAGATGCTCACACTGCCGAGACTTCTGTACGTTCTGCAGAAAACTCCATATCCGGTCCCCACCAGCGCATTCAAATGGATCTCAGAGGAGGTGCGGACCTTGTTATGGGCCAGAAGGTCCCCCAGGATAGCGTTACACAAATTACACAGGGGTGTATGCGACGGGGGTAGGCAATCCCAGATGTTAAATTATATTATTGGGCCTCACAATTGCAGGTGGTCAACGATTGGGTGTACACAGACAGGGACGAACCCGCCTATAGGGTGGACAGAATGGTTATGCTAAAGGGCACTTGTGAAACTCTTATTTATGCCTGCAGACCTCAGAGGTCATGGCCTGAGCACACTAAGGTAGTTTTACACTGTTGGCAGGAGGCTAAATCGGCTCCTGGGTTGGGCTGGCAAGTTAACCGGGAGAACTCCACTCTGGGGGGGGGGGGGGGGGGGTGAGCTGTTGAGGGAGGTGACGACTCTAACGGGGTTCAAGGGGTGGCAACAGATTGGCATTGACTCTCTAGGGGATGTCTGGAAGGGGGATGCTCTCCGTACTTTCGAATATCTTCAGGAGTACAGTTTACATCACTCACAGAGATATCAGTACATATGGCTCCAGCATGCATTACGCTCCCATATACAGAGTGGTACATTATTTCCGGATTACTCCCCGATGGAGGATCGATTGTTACTCGACCCCATTGCGGAGAAACCCACATCCACAATTTAATAAATAATATACCTGATCTCTTGGTTAAACTCAGAGCGGCCTGGGCCCGGGACCTTGGGAGCCTAGATGAGGAAGACTGGCAAGACGCACTCCAGGGTCCCAGAGAGATCGCTATCCGCTCTAGGTTTAGGCTCGTTCAGTTTAAAATCCTTCATTTTACCTTCTATCCCCGCACTCACCTCTATGCATGGGGAAGGAGTCAGTCGGCGTCCTGTGTGAGGGGTTGTCAACAAGAGGGCACCTTCTTTCATATCCTATGGGAGTGTCCAGTGATCATCCCATTCTGGACGATGGTTACGAATACCATGTCTAAGGTAGTGGGGCGTCAGTCCCGATGGACCCGAAGTGGCTTCTATTGTTAATTAAAGAGGACACTGATAGGTCAAGATATGTGGAAGTTTGGCTGGCCCTGGCAGCAGGGGTTGCAAAACGGAACATTGCCAAGGGATAGGGGGTGCAGGCGCCACCGCTCTGGGAGGATTGGCAGCGCGACCTGGATTGGTGCCAAAGAGGGGAAGAAAAATGGAAGACAGTATGGGCTAGTCAAATTGCAATGCTGGATGACACTTGTGTTTCCATAATGTGTAATTTCCAGATAACATCAGTATTATCTTCCACTGTGCTATTCAAACATGGTATTGCATTGTATGGTTTTACGAGCACTGTTAATAAAAAAATAGTTTTAAAAATAAATACAAATTTAGGGGTCTTTTTAGACAACTCTCTGACCTTCAAACTACAGGTTAACCGTACCACAAGCGCTTGCTTTTACTTCATCAGATCTCTGAAAAGGTCTTCCCGTTTATGCTGCCAGAGCTCCATAAATTGTTGGCTGTGGCTTCGGTTTACCGTTGCTTGATTTATTGTAAAGCTCTCTAGTTGAATGTCAATAGTTCCTCTCTTAACAAGCTCCAGGTCATTCAAAACATGACGGGGTGGGAATGTGATGGAGCGCAGACACAGAGGACAAAATATCATTATATGCCGACGACATCCTTATATATCCCCCAGAACGTCCATTAACAGTTTGCTTAACGTTATTACTCATTTTGGTAAATGTGCGGGGTACACTATTAAATGGTTCAAATCCATATTGTACGTATTGCACTGTCCCCGCCTCGTCTACCCCGTGGCTACACAATAGAACTGGTGTCTGGAGGCTTTAAATACCTGGGTATTTTCGTCAACCCAGATCCTAAATTGTTTTATGAGATTCATCTGGTGGGCCCCCTTAACCGGCTAAAGGAAGATGTTAAGCTCTGAAGATTGCTGCCCCTATCCCTCCTGGGTAGGGCGGCCCTATTTAAAATGCTATCGCTCCCCAGATTCTTATATGTACTCCAAAACTGCCCATACCCTATAGCTGACAATTATTTCAACACCATAGAAGGAGAGCTCATGGTCTTGTTGTGGGATGGGGGGCACCTCGTATCGCTCTTCAGAGGCTCACAAAGGAGTGGTACGACGGGGGGATTGCTCTTCCAGATCTACGCCTTTACTACTGGGCTTCACAGCTGGTGGCCGTTAATCACTGGATCTATGGATCCCCAATGAACCCAGCCTTCCACCTAGAACACTACCAGACAGGACGAGAGGTTACCTGGGTGCTCTCTACAGCAAGTTTAGAAAAGACCGCTACATAGGGCCTATGGCACAGACCATAGCTATTTGGCACAAGGTAACCAAACGCCTGGGGTGGGCGGACAAATTAACAAAAGCCACGCTGTTGTAGTTGACTCAGCAGTGGGGCTCGCTCTGCTTCCATACAGGATTTGACAAATGGGATACCATTGGCATTACTAGCCTCGGAGATCTGGTCAGCAAAGGGCAACTTCTCACCTTTAAAGAATAACAAAATAAATATGCACTTACACAAGGAGAGGTTTTCCGATACCTACAGATCCAACATGCTCTTCCCACACAAGTTCCAGACCTCTCTTCCTTGCCAGACTCCTCCCCCTAGAGGACCGTTTGCTCACTGAACCACTCATAACAAAAGCCATATTGTGTATCTACCGTAAACTTTGCAATAACCTCCCTGACTCTTTTCAAAAGCTGCGTGATCATTGGCAGGCTGACGTAGCAATATTGGATGACGAAGATTGGCAGACGGCATTAATGTCCCTTCAGGAAATAGGAATAAACCATTGCTTCCGCCTGATACAATTAAAAATACTTCACAGGTCCTATTTCTCCGGAGTGCTCTTGGCAAAAATAGGTAGCCTTGCGGATGCGCTGTACCTTAGAAGCTGCGGCCAGGATGGTACTTTTTACCATGTTCTGTGGGAGTGTCCCAAATACGGCCCCTGTGGGACAGGGCAACCAAAAAAATGACTGACACACTGGATAAACATATTCAACTGTCACCAAAACTGGGAATCCTCAACATATGGGAGGCCACAGACTCAACAGAAATCGAGCAGCAATGGATGGCATTGGGATATTTGCTAGTGAAGCGGGCTGTAGCTATGCAGTGGGGATCCACCATGACCCCGTCAACGATTGGATGGGTTGCAGAGATGGATAGATGCATGATTGCAGAGAAGGAAGTCTATAAACAAAGGAGATGCCCCAAGAAAGGGGACAAAAATTGGGGAGGGTGGAATGCTTTTAGAGGTGAAATATGTACTTCTCCCACTGAAGATATGGCAATGAGGAGACCCGGACCTAATATCCTTTAATCATTAAGATTTACATTGTGCCAAAGCTAATGGACTGTATTGTATGACCCTTAAACTTTATTGTGATACTGTAATGATGACTTTGTGCTTTATCTTAATAAAAATTGTTATAAAAAATAAAAGTCCTAAAGCCTTCAAAGAAAATAAAAACATGACGGGGCATTGTTGGACAGGCCACATGAGAGGCTTGCTCCCTCCCCGCACGACAGGGCCCGAGCCTCGGCTCTCCAGGCGTTACCCACAGAAGCAACCCGCACCCCGTCTCATACGGGACTCCTGCCCCCGGACATCTCTATATCCTTGGGCCGGGCCACTGTCAGCTCCATTGCCCGGCCCGGCCGCCATCTTGGACACTGCACCACGAGGCCGCGTGGCCTCGGATCGACCCTAACCCTGGGCCTGGCCAGGCCCCAACATCCCGGCACCACTATCCACCCAGGAGATGAACGGCCCATTCGGCAGGTCAATGGGAGAAAGAAGTGTCGATGGCTCTCCCCCGCCAGGTGCCGATCTCCCCCCAGCTCCCCCGGGCGCTGGCTCCACCCCCCTGCTGGGTGTCTGGACTCCCTCATCCCGGACCTCCCGACCTCCAAGTGCGAGGGTCCGGACATCAAAGGGCGCCAGACCTATAACTGGGGCAGCTCCAGAGCAGGAAGGCAGTTGTATCCTGGAGTCGAGAGACACCGCGACGAACTCATCCTTGACGGACTACTGGCGCTGCTGTAGCCCTGCCTTGTGAACTATTGTCCTGCCTGCTGGCGCTGCCGCAACCTTCTGAATCCTTCAACCTCGTCGGGACCTGCTGGCACTGCCGCGGACCGTTGTAACCATCATCTTCACCGGGACCTGCTGGCACCGCCGCGGACCGTCGTCACCTTCGATCATCTCGGGACCTGCTGGCTCCGCCGCGGCCCGACCATCTAGAACGCCGAGCTCGAGGATTGTGAGCTATCCATCGTACCATCACCTCTACCAGATTGGTAACAAGACTGTCCGCTACCCTATTCCCATCCAAGAGACTAAACTCGAGGGGACCCCTGAGTCCAGACCTCCTTGTACCATCTACCGTACTTTATGATTGCATATAAAGAACGTTAAACCTTATCTTTGTGTGGTGCGCCTCTGTGGGGGGGAAGTTCCTCGTCTGTACGATCGCTGGAGACGGCTCTCCCCGGAGACCTCTCCCCTTGTCCTCGGCCGACCCTCCCGGTCCGTCTAACATTGGTGGCCAGCGGCGCGATCCGAATCAACGCGTAATCGTACAGAGAGTAGCTCACCCCACGACGAAACCACAATGACAACCAAAGAAAGCGGATCCACCGAGAAATTCCAGATGGAGAAATTGGAAGAATACAGCCATCGGGAGTTGAAACAGTTCTGCATTGAACTAGGCATTGCTACCACCGGTCTGAGTACTAAATACGATTTCAAGCACGCCATTGAGTCGTGGGCAGAAACCGGGGCCGCCAGACCCCCGGACCAAAATGTTGCAGCATCAGAGAGGAACACCACGGCTCCCGAGGAGCGAAGAACGGGTCTCTCGCAGGAAGAGATCCAAGAGAGAGAAAAAAACAGACTACATGAGTTAGAAATGGCCCGGCTCAAAATGGACGGTGAACTCAAATTAGCCGAACAAAAGCTGAACCTAGAACATCTGCGGCTTCGAGAAGAACGGGAAGAAAAACAAAGACAAAGAGAACTCGAAGAAAAGAGACTAGCGTATGAACACGAGCGCAAGCTAGCAGAAATAGACTTACGAAAGCAGAACAAAGAACTGGGGGTGCCCGAGCAACCGCGCACCCCAGGAGCGACAGAAAAGAAAGTACACATCCCCAAGGATGTCGTTCGAGAGTATTTCCGTGATGACGACATACAACAGTGGTTCAAGGCCTACGAGATTGCCATGACCTCCCACCGGATCGATCGAAGTGACTGGGGAGCCGGTCTATGGGGAAGGTTGGTCAATGAGGGCCGCGATGCCCTGTTACAGCTCCCAGACCATCTGATGACCTCCTATGACCACATGAAGGCTGCCCTCCTCACCCGATATGGGCTCACACCCGAAATGTACCGCCAGAGGTTCCGAGACTGCACCCGGATCCCGGGTACAACTTGGGTGGAGTATGTAAACTATTTCAGCCGAGCCTTCGAGGGTTGGATCAAGGGAAGCCATGTAACGACCTACGAGCAACTTTTTAATCTCATGGTGTGGGAGCACCTCTCTAACAACTGCTTCGTCGAGCTCAGGCAGCACCTCCTCGACAGTAAATTGACTCATCCACGGCAGCTCGCCGCCGAAACTGACCGGTGGGAGATCACCCGAGTAGGCCGGCATGGGCCGCACGAACAGAACCGGAACAACCAAGGTCAGCACCGTCCCCGAGGAGGAGGAGGAGGCCAGGGACGAGGGAGAGACACCGCCCCGGCCGCTCCCGCTGCCAGCACCCCGCCCCCGGCCGACCGGGGCAACACCCCGGTGCGCCCGGGGTACAGAGCCAATGTCACGTGTAACCGATGCCAGCGAGTCGGCCACTACGCAAATGACCCGAACTGTCCACAGAACCAGACTCCGAGACCCCGCCAGGTAGCTGCCGCCGCCCTGGGGGGAGAACAAATCTCCGAAGAGCCAGAGGAATGCGAGCAAGAACAACAAGAGTGGGAACCTGCCGCCATGGTTCTAGCGTGCCTAGGGGGAAGAGACATGGTCCCGCGGGCTCCCCTACCCGCCAACACCCGAAAATACAGTCAGTGGGTGAACATTAATGGACGCAGGGCCGAAGCCCTACGTGACACCGGGGCCAGTGTGACAGCCGTCCGCTGTCACCTGGTGACCCCAGAACAGATCCTGCCGAACATTCTCTGCCCTGTATGTTCAGCCGACAACTCGGAGAGTCTATGTCGGATGGCCTGCGTCCCCTTCGAATGGGGAGGAGTCTCCGGCATGTTAAAGGTGACGGTCCGAGATGATGCCCCCGTGGACTGCCTCCTGGGGAATGATCTTGAGAGTTCCCCGTGGGCCGCCGTCGAGAGAAGAGAGCACCTGGGGATGTTGGGCCTACCGGACTGGGCGTGCGTAACCACCCGGTCCATGGCTGCCCGTACCATCCACCGACCCGAAGAACCTGAATGGCCGGCACCTCCTCCCCTGGTCGCTCCAGTAGAAGACACCGACCATGCCGACCCCCCAGAGCAAACACCCGAAGGGCTCGCTCAGCTCCAGGACCTTCCCGTCCTGGCTCAGTGGCGTCAGGAAGGGGGGCCCACCCAGGAACAGTTCCGTCAGGAGCAGAAGACCTGTCCCTCCCTCGAGGGACTCCGCCAGCAAGCCCTCACCCAGAGCGCAGGAGACACCTCCGGAGCCCATTGGATCTATTGGGACAACGACCTGTTGTACAGTGAACAGAGAATCGCGGAGTTAGGGGCCAGTCGAGTGCTAGTGGTGCCCCTCCGCTTTAGAGACTTCTTGCTAAACTTGGCCCACGATGTCCCCCTGGCTGGTCACCTGGGTCAAGACAAAACCTACAGTCGCCTGGTGACCCACTTTTACTGGCCCAAGATGAGAAACGACGTCCTCAACCACTGCCGGTCCTGCCCCACGTGCCAGGCCAGCGGGAAGAGCGGCCGCAAACTTAAAGCACCTCTGCAACCCTTCCCAGTTGTCACCACCCTGTTCGAAAGGGTAGGAATAGACATTGTGGGGCCCCTGGACCCCCGTACAGCACAGGGACATCGGTTCATCCTGGTACTGGTAGACCACGCCACCCGCTACCCCGAGGCTGTTCCCCTGCGAACTGTGACAGCCCCGGTGGTCGGCCGGGCCTTGATGGGGATCTTCTTCCGGGTGGGCTTTCCCCGAGAAGTCGTCAGCGACCGAGGCACAAACTTTATTTCAAAATATATGAAATCCCTCTGGCAACAGTGCGGGGTCACCTATCGATTCACGACCCCCTATCACCCTCAAGGAAACGGACTGGTCGAGCGGTTCAACCGCACGCTCAAAGGGATGATTGGGGGGTTGGAAGAGCCCCTCCGTCGACAGTGGGATGTGCTACTGCCGTGCCTCCTCTTCGCATATCGAGAAGTCCCCCAGAAGTCCCTCGGCTTCAGCCCGTTCGAACTCTTATACGGACACCCTGTGCGAGGGCCGCTCAGCCTAGTCAAAGAAGGTTGGGAGATGCCCCCCCTAAAGACCCCTCCAGATGTCTTCAAGTACCTCCTGACCCTATGCAATCAGACCAGGCGATTCAGAGAAATGGCAAAAGCGAACCTTGAGGCCAGTCAGGAGGACATGAAGAAGTGGTACGATCAAAATGCCTCCTCCATCGAGTTCGAACCTGGCCAACAAGTGTGGGTGATGTCCCCCACCGAACCATGTGCCTTACAGGACAAGTGGACAGGGCCCTTCAAAGTGGTCGAGCGCAAGAGCCCCGTCACCTTTCTCATCGATATGGAATCCTCACGGAACCCCCTCCGGGTCCTCCATGCCAATAGACTCAAACCCCACTTTGTGCGCTCGGAGCTCAGCCTCCTGATGGCTACAGACAGCGGAGCCGAAGAAGACTCCGAGCCCCTCCCTGATCTCCTAGGGGCCCGGGAGAAAGGTGGTTCTGTGGACGGGGTCCGGCTCTCAGAGGCCCTCACCCTGGAACAGCGACAAGGCTGCCGGGACCTCCTGCTGCAGTTTGCAACTCTGTTTTCCCTCACCCCAGGGGTCACCCCCTGGTGCTTGCACGACGTGGACACTGGGGACAGTCCCCCTATCCGACATCGGGCATACCGCGTACCAGATCGGGTACGGGCCTGCATCCAAGAGGAGGTGTCCAAGATGCTCACGCTCGGGGTCATCGAGCCCTCAGACAGCCCCTGGGCCAGCCCAGTGGTACTGGTCCCCAAAGCTGCCGCCCCCGGCACCACTCCCGAGCTCCGATTCTGCGTCGACTACCGGGGCTTGAACGCTGTCACCAGAACCGACGCCCATCCCATCCCCCGAGCGGATGAACTGATCGACCGCATGGGAGCTGCCCGCTACCTCAGCATCTTCGACCTGACAGCGGGCTACTGGCAGATCGGTCTCACACCCCGGGCCCAAGAACGATCCGCCTTTTCCACCCCTGATGGCCACTACCACTTCAAGGTCATGCCATTCGGCATGAAGAATGCCCCAGCTACTTTTCAGCGACTAGTGAACCAGGTCTTGGCGGGACTCGAGGAATTCAGCGCCGCCTACCTGGACGATATCGATGTGTACAGCCGCCACTGGTCCGACCACCTCCACCACCTCCGAGAGGTCCTGCAGGCCCTCCAACGGGCCGGCCTCACGATCAAGGCCAGCAAATGCCAAATTGGTCAGGGGTCCGTGACCTATCTCGGACACCAGGTGGGAAGCGGCCTGGTGGCCCCTCTTCAACTCAAGATCGCTGCCATCCAGTCCTGGCAGCCCCCCATCACACAGACCGAGGTCCGCGCCTTCTTGGGGCTCACAGGCTACTACCGGCGGTTCGTGAGGGACTATGGCAGCATTGTGGGGCCCCTCACGGAACTCACATCCATAAATCCCCCAAAGAAGGTCAACTGGACCCCAGACTGTCAAGCGGCCTTCGAGAAGCTGAAGGCCGCCATGTGCTCTGCCCCTGTGCTCCAGGCCCCCGACTACAGTCGGGAATTCATCGTCCAAACGGATGCCTCCGACCATGGCATTGGGGCAGTCCTCTCCCAGTTGAACCCCGAAGGACTTGACCAACCAGTAGCCTTCATCAGCAGACGTCTCCTGGCCCGAGAACAACGCTGGAGCACCATCGAGAGGGAGGCCTTCGCAGTGGTGTGGGCCCTCAAAAAGCTCCGGCCTTATCTCTTCGGTACCCACTTCCGGGTACAGACAGATCATCGCCCCCTGCAGTGGCTAATGCAGATGCGGGGGGAAAACCCAAAACTATTGCGTTGGTCCATCTCCCTGCAGGGGATGGACTTCACTGTGGAACATCGACCTGGCCAAGACCACGCCAACGCAGATGGCCTGTCCCGCTTTTTCCTCCTCGACGAAGAGAGTCCCCAAGAGGATGGGTGACTCTCCCCGCCTTCAGCTGGGGGGGACGCATGTTGGACAGGCCACATGAGAGGCTTGCTCCCTCCCCGCACGACAGGGCCCGAGCCCCGGCTCTCCAGGCGTTACCCACAGAAGCAACCCGCACCCCGTCTCATACGGGACTCCTGCCCCTGGACATCTCTATATCCTTGGGCCGGGCCACTGTCAGCTCCATTGCCTGGCCCGGCCGCCATCTTGGACACTGCACCACGAGGCCGCGTGGCCTCGGATCGACCCTAACCCTGGGCCTGGCCAGGCCCCAACATCCCGGCACCACTATCCACCCAGGAGATGAACGGCCCACTTGGCAGGTCAATGGGAGAAAGAAGTGTCGATGGCTCTCCCCCGCCAGGTGCCGATCGCCCCCAGCTCCCCCGGGCGCTGGCTCCACCCCCCTGCTGGGTGTCTGGACTCCCTCATCCCGGACCTCCCGACCTCCAAGTGCGAGGGTCCGGACATCAAAGGGCGCCAGACCTATAACTGGGGCAGCTCCAGAGCAGGAAGGCAGTTGTATCCTGGAGTCGAGAGACACCGCGACGAACTCATCCTTGACGGACTACTGGCGCTGCCATAGCCCTGCCTTGCGAACTATTGTCCTGCCTGCTGGCGCTGCCGCAACCTTCTAAATCCTTCAACCTCGTCGGGACCTGCTGGCACTGCCGCGGACCGTTGTAATCATCATCTTCACCGGGACCTGCTGGCACCGCCGCGGACCGTCGTCACCTTCGATCATCTCGGGACCTGCTGGCTCGGCCGTGGCCCGACCATCTAGAACGCCGAGCTCAAGGATTGTGAGCTATCCATCGTACCATCACCTCTACCAGATTGGTAACAAGACTGTCCCGCTACCCCATTCCCATCCAAGAGATTAAACTCGAGGGGACCCCTGAGTCCAGACCTCCTTGTACCATCTACCGTACTTTAAGATTGCATATAAAGAACGTTAAACCTTATCTTTGTGTGGTGCGCCTCTGTGGGGGGGAAGTTCCTCGTCTGTACGATCGCTGGAGACGGCTCTCCCCGGAGACCTCTCCCCTTGTCCTCGGC
Organism: Lissotriton vulgaris; assembly: GCF_964263255.1. Lineage (NCBI taxonomy): Eukaryota > Metazoa > Chordata > Amphibia > Caudata > Salamandridae > Lissotriton > Lissotriton vulgaris. The sequence continues at coordinate 477,446,912 of NC_141698.1, read as the reverse complement.
CGACCCTCCCGGTCCGTCTAACAGGCATCTTATCATAGGCATTCCTAAACATCTTTCAGTGGCCAAGGGTCTTTGGCCTTTTTCTGGCTTCCAGTCAGGAAGTAAGTGATAGTCAAAGTGCCATGCATGGCCTTTTTTGTCCAACACTTCAGTAATATGTGCTTAATAGGCCACTCTGCTCCACCTAGTGAAGAAAGGTGACAGTTCACAAGATTCGCAGAAACAGATGGGGTGTTGGCCCTTTCTCTTATGCTGTGGCCAAACAGTGGAGCACCTTACCTCTGCTTATCACGGGATCCGAAAAGATCTATCTTTATCAAAAACGTGTGAAAACCTGATTTTTTTTATCTTAGCCCGTGGTGCATAGCAGGCTGTTTTATTCACCTTGACACCTTCGGGTATAGTCACACTTTAGAAATCTTCTTTTCCTTTCATTTAATTTCATTTCTGTAGTCCCCATTTTTGATGTATTAGTAACAAACAGTGGCTTGATAACGTTTTAGCTTAATACTCAGTGTGTATCATGTGGTCATTTAGATGAAATGAATGGAGGAATGCACCTAGTCTTATATGGAGTTTGTGCACAGGAAATAGTGAGAGGGTTCCACAGCTTCCAGGTGCATAACCCTCTATTTATCAGTCAACTACCATTGATCTACACATTTTGTAAACAAGTTCACTAGGGACATAGTGCCCGTGTTCCTCAGTGGTAGGAAAGACCTGTCAATGATTACAACCATCACTGTGTTGAAATCCACTCACTTAGAAAGCCGGAATTTGTATTTGCGCTATCAAATTTGGTTGCAGAGAAAAATGGAGAATTACATTTTTAGGTCTCGCCTGTCGATGTGCATGCGCATCGAGCAAGGCGAGAGTATTGGGACTTATCTACTCTTTATCCACACTGCAAGGAATCGTGGCGATTCCTTGCAGTGCCCGTGACTTTTAAGCTCAATGCGCATGCGCATTGAGCTTAAAAGCGCGTGCACATGCCCCAGCCGCCTGCCTTGCCTACTCTCCCGCCCCCTCACCTCTTGATTGCACGGCCGCTAGGCCGTGCCTCCCCTACTCCTCCTCCTACTCTCCTCCCCTCCCGTCTGTTCCCGCACTCCTCCCACACCCCCGCTCCGCCCCCTCACTCTCTCTGCCCGCCCGCTCTCCACTCTATCAGGCAGCCCTGCTGCTTAACACCCTCTCCCCCGCTCCGCCCCCTCCCCGCCTTCTTTACGCTACCGTGGCTACCAATAAACTGAACTTCACTTCCGGTTTTTCAAACACAATGCTGATTAAGGTATGTGTTGTACATAAATTAAGTAGGCAGCATGCTCATTCAGGTTTCATTTTTTTTATCATCCACGGGTGCATTTCACCCGTCCGCCTACTTTAATCTGCAACATGATGGCGAAAAGCTCTAATGTCCTGTTGTCTTTGCCAATGCTTCTTCAGATTGGCAAGCCTTCTCCCCCATGGGTGTGATGTTTTACTCTCATCATCATAGCCCGTCTGCTTTCGAAGGCTGGTGTCCGGTGTCATGACGTCACAGCCGCGCATTCACAGACGCTCTCTCACATTTTCCGCTCTCTAATGACTGCTGTGACGCAGCCCGCCCGGGGGTGGATTCATCTCATTAACATGTTCTGTGTTCGCCATTAAACGCATTCTTCGGACGCGCCTGCAGTCTCCAGGGAAGGCGCATTCTTTCTCCGGTGTCAGAGTCTCGGAGCCGGCCTGGTCCTTTAAACCAGCAGGAGTCCCGTCACCTGGGCCCGCTGTCCAAAGGCGCCATTGAACGATTCATAATCTATTGGTAATTTGGGGCAGGTCGCGGTGTTTTTACCCTCGCTGATGGCCCAACTTGTTTCTTGGCGGGCAGATTTTAAAGATATCCGTTATTAAGAATGGAGTCGGTGCATTTAATGGACGCACGCCTGCTCTGGGGCCTCGGGGCTTATGTATGTCCCAGCTGGGTGTGGCGGCTGCCTTTAGGCAGAACTGCCCTCCCCACATGCCACATATTGTTATATCAAGTTGGGGGAATAATGATAATTACTATATTTGGGGTAAATTGAAGTCACACTGGCGTAATTCGTCTCATTTCTGGAATTTCGCATTATGCTTGTTTCCCGGATATTCGAAATGACGCCACAGCACCATGTCATGTAGTTACGCTACCTTTGAAGAAAAAGTTATAGGGGGCGGGAACCAAGAAAATCACCAGCACACAAGCGGTTGTTGTCTGCGTCAATTGTCTTATTCGCTCTATTTTTGTGTCAAAAATTGATATTGGGGATGCATTTCGCGCTGAAATATAGTACTAAAGGATTTGATCACGTATAATTGCCACAAAAATTCGCGTAATTACGTAAAAGCAAATAACACAAATTTCGCACATTCTTACAATTACTCACGCGTCTAGAGGCAAATCAGTTAATGCGGGTGCTACATAAAAATCTTCAATAGTAAGGTCATACTCCTAAAGGTAGGCAGAATATATCTTGCAAACATTGTCTAGTACAGTGAAACCATCAACCTCCACCCCTCTCTCACCCTCAATTTCACTCACCCTCACTCACCCTCAACCCCTCCCCCACCCTCACTCACCCTCAACCCCTCACCCTCACCCTCAAACCTTCACCCTCATCCCCTCACTCACCCTCACTCTCCCTCACTCAGCCTCAACTACTCCCCCTCACCCTCACTCACCCTCAACCCCTCACCCTAACTCACCCTCAGCACCTCACTCGCCCTCACCCTCACTCACCCTCAACACCTCACCCTCAACCTCAAACCCTTACCCTCACTCACCCTCACTCACCCTCACCCTCACTCACCCTCACTCACCCTCACTCTCACTCACCCTCAACCCCTCACCCTCACTCACCCTCAACCCCTCACCCTCACTCACTCACCCTCACTCACCCTCAACCCCTCACTCACCCTCACTCATCCTCACTCACCCTCAACCCCTCACCCACCCTCAACCCCTCACCCTAACTCACACTCACCCTCACTCACCCTCACCCTCACTCACCCTCACTCTCACTCACCCTCAACCCCTCACTCACCCTCACTCACCCTCACTCACCCTCACTCACCCTCACCCACCCTCTCCCTCACTCACCCTCAACCCCTCACCCTCACACAGTGCAATAGGTCTCGGAGCATTTGAGTTAGAGCTTTTAGAATTGTTTATGGCTTTTTTTATTTGTAATTCTTTAGCATTGGCTACAGGAAACAAAAATGCTAAAGATTTACAAAAAAAACCCATAAACAATTCTAAAAGCACTAACTCTAATGCTGCGAGACCTATTGCATTTCCAATGCTTGTTGGAGTATTGATTGTGTTTGTGGAGGAGAATGCTGATGGTTTCCATCAAGCTGCTCTTCTTCTATCCCATAGTGACCCTGTGGGTCCACTGGGGTTTTATATATCATGAAAAGGACACCAGTTCAAAGCCATATTAGGGCCCACCTGTTGTATGCTGATAATATAGTATGAAATAGCAGTACCTTTCAGCTGTTATTCAATTTAGGGCAACACGTACGAACAGTAGTAATAGCGATTACCAAATAGTAATTTTTTGCGGATTGCTATTTAGTCATCACTATTACTAATGCAGAAAGGTGTTATCTAGCCTCTATTCCCTAAATAGCAATTCATAGTGGGTCGCAAATAGACCTATCTCATGAATATTAATAAGTTAGGTCACAATTTGTGACCCACTAGGATTCACTGCCATCACATTTATTCTTTAAGAGTAACCAGTGGTCCATGCGACCATTGCCTGGTCTTAAATTTGTTTTAAAAAGCATTCTCAAAGGGGTTCTGATTTGCAAATGTGCTACCACCAACGTTGAGGTGGTGGTAAAGTGTGAATGCTTTGAGACTGCATATTGGTCACAAAACATTCATAGATCCCATGCTGACTCGGTATTTGAAAGAGACGCCCTAAACACGCCCCTTCTAAATACTGAATCAGTATGTATTTGAAGTTCCTAATTGTGATTCGGTAACAATGATGCAGAAAAATGACTAGTTTTACATTTCACTTATTTTCTCTGCAGACCTACAGGCAAAGTCTCATAAAAGGGTCTAATTGAAAAGTGGTGCATGCTACTGAAAGAGAAAGAAAATTAGCTGATGAAAATATTTCAAAAGAAAAGAGAAAGCATAAAATGGAGCTAGTGGGCGAAAGATAAGAGAGAAAAATATGATATTAGATAAGGAAAAAATTATGATAGAAACTGGAAAAGAAAAAGGAAAGGGAGGAAGAGTGAAAATAATAAAGCAAGGGTGGAAGAATAAAGGCTGGATAGAAGGATAAAAGAATCAATTTGTTAAGGGGTGGAAGGAAAGGTGAATGAAAGGCTGTAAGAATACATTAATGAAAGTGTGAAAGGAAGGATAGATTAATATGTGTGAACAAACTGGCCAGTGGAGAGATGGAATAAATGGTAGATGGGCAGATGGAGAGAAAGGTGGAAGTGGATGGATGAATAAGTGGACTGATGCATAACAGAATGTGAAAGGATTGTTGGAATAATGAAATGATGGGGTGAATGATCAAAGAATGCATGGATATAGATTCGGAGGATGTACAGGTGAAAAGAACAAACCCAGGAAGTGCCAGGCTTACTTACTTAACTCACTCCATTTCATAAGAGGTTTGCTTTAAAGTGTGTTTTCCTTTTCTGCTATAATTTTAAGTTTTGCCAGTTAGTTTCGGTCCTAATTCCTTTAGACCACTCTTAACTGGGAGGAATGAGTTGTGTTGGCTTTGGACATTTTCTGTAAAGTTTGAGCGTAGTAGTGGATTCATGTTTTCACCTTGCTATGGATCATGCTTTCTTGCCAATTTTAACAGGTGGGCTTCAGCCTGTTAATTCAAGAGACATGCTGTCGTTTGGCGAGGGGAAGCTCTCGGTATGGAAGGGCCTGTCAGTAAACTATGAGCTTTTTCTATCGTGAAGCATATGGACAGCCTTTTTGATGCAACTTGGGTGGTTAACCAATATTCCAGATATAAATCTGTGGTTGGTCCTTATACTAGCTCCAGAAGCTCGGTGATTTGTATATTATTCCTGTATTATTTTACTTCTATATGCTCTGCTGTAGAGAACTCAAATGATCTATAGTGTTTCTTATTATTCTGAAACTCCAGTACTCTCCAATGAAGGGTTGCTAGGGTGGGCTCATTTGTGACTTTATCCTACAACCTAGTCCAATCTGCTCTCAGCAGATCCAGATTTAGGCCCACGGGGTTTATTTTGAGTTTTAAGGCATCCCTTGTGGTATTTATGCTTTCAGTGTTGCAACTGGTTTGCCGATCTACGGTTGCTGGCACTGTCGTTCTATCCATTTTTTACGTCACTTTGGTATGTTGCTTTCCTCTGCTGTTATCTGGCTTAGTTGCTGCTAGCTGTACTATCTTAGGGCTTCCCATGTTGCCTACCCTTTTGTGGAGTGTCTACTTTAAGACTGGTGCTTCGAGTCAGGACCAGGTATATTCCTGGTGCCCTTTTGGTCATTCCTGTGGCCCCTTAGGTCCATACTCTTGTTTAGGTATCATGTTAATATGTTTGCCTGGCACAACAGTGCCACATTGTCTCATTACTATTCACTTACTGCAGGCATTGCAGAGAGCAGTGTCTCCGTGTCCCACGAAGTCCTTTTGGTGCATCTTTTAATATTATATTTTGAGGATTGCTCAGACTTCACAAATTAGACCCATACTTTCTGTTTATCCTTTTCTTTCCAGGTTATAGTTGTCAGCTCTAGGGCCTTAGCCTGTTTGTTGTTTTGTACGCTCTTGTCAGGAGTGTCGCTGACTTACCCAAGGGGCTCTGGCCGGCACTTGAGTGGGTTTCTAGGGGTATAGGGCTTCATCACTCATTCTCTCAATGGATGTGGGTAGGTTGTAAAGGGGTTGAGAAGGGGGTGATTCTCAGATTCCGCCATGGCTTCTGGTAAGCGGCCATCTTACCTCTTCTTCATTGTGCCGCTCACTTTGATTACTGTTCAATCAGGCCACTGTCTCAGTGGCATGTATTCTGACTGTTGATACTCTGTGCTGATTCTGCCATCAAGGCCATCTCTCAGCGCTCCCATTGCCTGCATCTGCAGGGGTGCTGCAGGTCCTTCCTCCTGGTTCTGTGACAGCTTTTCTCCGTTTAATTTCTTTCCACTTCAGATGTCGGCTAGTTGGGTAGGGGAGAGTATGAGAAGGGTGGGATAAGTCCCCTGCCTCTCTTTGCAGCAAATACCTCAAGCCTTTCAAGCCTCCCTCATTGGGGTTGGGCCATATTCTCCATATTCTCCAGGCCTGCACACACTGAATCCCCGGTGGCACTCTCATAGCTTATCTGTGTACTGCTAGTCATCTCTTATGTTATCTTCTGAAAGGGCTGCTCAATTTGTTCTGGAACTTTTCATTAATGCGCAGTCAATTTAGAGACACAACTTCCTGATACATAATAACAAAAGGACAATGTAGGAAGGGTACTTTGATTCATTACAAAGCCAAAAATGACTGAACGTAGACACACCTGGCCCACGAGGGTTTAGAAATACATGGTAAACAGCATAAAGACAAACCTACGAACCCAATACAGACGGTGCAACATGAACAGAACTATTGAGAAGGAGGATACAGATAATCAAGAAGCAAAAGTCTAAATTTCCCTGCATCGAGGATTGGTGAATGAGGAGTATTTTCCCTATCTCTAATCTACCACTAAGGTGACATCCCTACACTCTTGAATAATAATTTCGAATCAGGAGGAAAGGTGTCAGTCGAGAAGTCTACTTAAGAAGTCTCGCCACCACTGAGATGGTTCAGGCAACATCAAGCCAATAAGAGAAAGAGCTTGTACTAATATGCTCACTCTCCAAGAACAAGGCAGATGTGGGCACTATCCCTAATTCCAACAACCAGTTACCCACAGGTAAAATTCCCCTGATGCACCTCTCACACCTACTCCACAATGGGTACAGTCATCAGTGTACTTTTCCACAGTGTTCTCCATGTACATGGTTCTAGTGTGGAACTGACTTTTCCCCTTATCGTCTCCAAGCCATGTAATTGTAACATCTTGTCTCCTTGTTCACCTGCTAAATCAAAGGCCTAAAAGAATGCTTTTCCACCTGTAATACAAAGTTTGAGAAAGAACAGCTTCCACAGTGCACATGAAGTGCAAAACATTAATTCTAATGCAAGAGTTTGTCGGAGGTTTGCATTTCAGGCCTACAGCTTTGGCTAACATAAGAACATACTTAAGCTTTACAAGTTCATAACTATATTGCATTTCAACTAACACATTTACCAAATTACAGAAAGTATTATTATTATTATTATTATTAAACACATGTATTACATGAGTAGTGTCAAAACTTCACAACACAGTTTCTTCATGTTAGCGTTTTCTGCTAGTTACATTTAGTTCCTACGTCAACTCCTCATATTACTTGTCAGTAAACAAAAATATATCACGTAGACACGTTAACACTATTTGCAATTCTAACACATTTGCACAAGCCAGGATTATTTGCGGGCGCCCTCAACACATGATTGTGATGTATCCCTACAAATGAGTAAAATGCAGATATGAAGTTCCACTCTATGGGGCGTGGCTACGGAGCCGAAGGGAATGGCGGCGTGAGCTCGGAGCTCCGCGCCTGATCCCCGCAATTATCCTGTTCTAAAGAGCGATGGCGCCCGCAAGAGCCTCTACAAGCAGACCGGAGACAATAAGAATGAAGCCTGCACCTTCGGACAAGTAGAGGTGCGGAATATCGGCCTGCCAGTGAGGTGCAGGACCATCGCGGGCCGGGATGTGAAGGAGCACAAAATGGCGGATGACTCTGCTGGCGGACACGACCGAGCAGCACAATTGGCGTAGAGAAGCCTCTTACTCGGCTGAATGAATGGGGGACGTGCTCTACCTACAGGGCGGAAAACTTGGTGGCGATGCAGCACACCCTGAGCAGGCTAAATAGACTGCTGAGGTCAGGCTTGGGCCGGGCTGGGACTCCGGCGCCGGGAGGACAGAGAAGGGTACTGCGGGGTGCCGAGGAGTGGAGACGGCGGCAGCCCCTTCCGACCCCTGCCCGGCTGGGGTTTCATTGAAGAGTCGACTCCCCCCCACGCAGCTGAAGGTGGGGTGAGGGACCCCTGAGTGACAGTGGGACTACTGGCTCTCCCAGAGTGAGAAGGAGTGATACGGCAAGCCGATCCCGGCTAGGAGAAATGCCAGGTGGCTTTGTCCGCACGACAGACAGAGCGAGGGAACGCCCCGCTGCAACGGGGCACAGGGCGGTAGGAGAGGAGACCGCTGTCCGCATCAGGGAGGAAGGAGCCCAGTGGGACAAAAGTGAGGCTTCCCCCTACATCACCGCCCCTGGGGGATGTCGAAGGCTCTCCGGCGGCCCAGCGGGCACGGGTGAGTCGTGGCGGAGCGAGCGGGCGGCTGAGTAGACCAACAGCGTGGGCCCTGCACCCGGGCCATAGAAATACAAGCGGAGACAAGATCCCGTTACTCGGAGGCCTCCAAGGCTGACATACAGGACACAGCGGGGGAGGGACCTGAGGCCTTGGATCCCGGCGGCGGCTCGCCACCCCTGGCCTGCGCCTCAGATAGGCGGGAGGTCGCAAGTATCGACGAGCAAGGACGGGGCTGCCTGGAGAGGGGTGGTTCTACTGAGAGAGCAGTGTGGTACCGGAGAAGGGAGTCGGACTGGCCAGACTAAGCTGGGGTCGGTGGCGGTGCGGCCTCTGCCCTGTGGCGCGACCCTGAGGAGGAGCTGGAGTTGGATGAACAGAGGGCCGCCCTGTTGCGGAGACGCCATCGGGGAGCCGGCCTCCTGGCACGACGGACATGAGGCCTGGACCCTGAGGGTCTGTGCTAAATCGGCCGAGCTGGAAGGTTGACCTGTGCTTTGCTGGCAGATGGAACACCGCACCTCTGGGGAGAGTCACATGGAGGGGTGGCCTTGAGAAGGGCACACAGGAGCTAACACTCCAGCGGGCACAGCAACAAAGGGCAGAAGTGGTCGAGATAACCACGGAACTGTCTCTGAGCTAATAAAGGGGGATGACCCCCTCTGATGGCGTACCGGCTGCTGGGGAGGAAAGGAAGAGAGATAGTGTGCTCTGAAACACCCTAGGGCAACCCACGATCACCGGAGCGCATATTGCCATCGCGCCATAGGGAAAACCAAAGGCAAAACCGAGGGGGCTGCGGCCACTGAGTCCGTGGAGGGGGGCACGGCGGACCATCGGACTTACAGCAGCTTCAGGACTGCATCCTTGAGGCTATTGCAGCAACCAGAGATGCCTTGCAACAAGACATTGCGCAGGTGGTGACGGAACTGGGGCTCCTGGGAGCTGACCACGATAAACTCAAGGATAGAGTTAAAGAAACGGAAGAGACTTTGGAGGTTCTAGCCCCGGCCCACAAAACCATGGAAGCGCGGCTTTCGGATGCTTTGGAGAGGATACAAACGCTGGAGAGGAGGGCCGAGGATGCCGAAAATAGAAGTCGACGCAGTAATGTGCGAATAGTGGGTCTGCCGGAAAAAACAGAGGGAGAAGATATGATAGGATATCTGGTTGACTGGCTAAAGACTCAAGTAGCACCGGAAGGCCTGTCACCATTCTTCACCCTGGAACGTGCTCACCGGGTCCTGGTTAGGCCCCCCAAACCAGGCTTGCCTCCGAGGCCTGTAGTGGCCAAACTACTACACTACAAGGACAGGGACCTCTTGCTCCAGCGTGCCCGAGAAGTTGGGCCGTTCCAAGTGGCAAACAGTAAAGTAACCTTATTTCCGGACTACACATTCAAGACGCAGAAGCTGCAAGCCTCCTTTTTATCCATAAAACGGGAACTGCGAAATGAGGGAATTTGATACTCCCTGCTCTTCCCGGCTAAATTGAGAGTTGTACTGGATGACAAGACACACTTCTTCCCTACGTCGGCGGATGCCTGGGACTGGTGGGAGACGTATAAAGCGGGCACGGATGGCGCCAGAGTTCGAGAGGAACGGGAGAGAGCGAAGACACAAACGCGGAAATCTCAAAGACTGGGGTGGCGGCGACAAGGCTCGAAAAAACCTTCGGTGTCTCAGACGGAGGCGGAGAGACAGGCTGCGCTACAGGCGGTCGAAGCGCTGTCCAATGCTGATGCCTCCCCATCGCAGAGGGGTTCACACTCGGAGACCAAAGATACAGGATCAGAGTCGGAGGCATCAGAGACAGGCAGTGCCAAGGGCCCGTCGGTGACTCTACAAACCTCGGGGGAGATCCTGAACATTTGATGTGATGCGGACATTAGAAGGCAACTCCTACAGAGGACAGCAATTGTGAAATGTAAGGTATTGCTATGGAGGGGGCTCAAGCTGGGCGCTCAGACCGCTGCTACTTATTGGGGGCGGGGAGGGCGGTTGTTACCACTTTCGACCTAGCCACAACCCGATTGCCCTTAAGGCGCCCACGGTTACGACCGTGAATTAGTCTGGCAGTTGAGGGGATTGACCTAGTTTGGATGGGAACTGATAGTTTGACATTTGGGCCTATTCTGGGGGGGGGGTGGCAATGGGTATTGTTGGGGTTGATATGGCTTATGAGCAAAGAATAACACAGAACCAGAGGGGACACACTAAGCCAGACGTTTTAAAGGTTTGTTGGGGAGAGTCCACCACTCATGATACTGCAGAACTGAGACAGGAACTGAATCACGAACTATGGGACAATGGCTAATACAAACGAAATGAGATGTATAACCTGGAATGTGCAGGGGCTACACACAATCGCACAGAGACATAAAGTTCACGCCTATCTGGTCCGTCGAGGGGTACACATTGCACTGCTGCAGGAGACTCACATAACTAAGACAGAAGGGATAGCGCTACAAAAGAGATGGCGGGGACAGATATTCAACACCACTTACTCAGCGTTTGCCAGAGGGGCCTTAATATGGATCAGGGCAGGTGTCCCGTTCCAGGCGACCAGGCACATGGTAGACCCTGAGGGACGCTATGTAGCGGTGGAGGGTAGGTTGAAAGGGAGGGATATTACACTGTGTAGCATCTATGCACCAAACACTGACCAGGTGTCCTTTTTCACTAGACTATCGGGGTCACTGGCGCACTTCCTAACAGGCCCGATTCTAATTGGGGGGGACTTCAATTCAGTAGCGAACACAACTCTAGATAGATCCCACCCCCCATTGGCAGATTCTCCCGTACAACGCCTCACGAAAGGTAGACTAGATTGGCAGGAACGTTGGGGCCTGGCGGACGTGTGGCGCATACAACACCCTGCGGAGAGGGATTACTCGTTCTTCTCGAGTCTCCACGACCTACATGTCCGAATTGACGCAATGTTATGCTCCCGGGAGGTCGTGCAGACAGTGATAAGAACCGAGTATCTAACCAGAACTATCTCGGACCACAATCCATTGTTGATTGGAATGGGCTGGGTCTGGGAGGTATCGCGGGTCCCGACCTGGAGACTGCGCCCGAGACATTGGAAGATCCACCTTTCCGAGAGGAACTAGAGGGGGGGATTAGCCGATACTTCGTGGAAAACGAGGGGTCCACAGCATCCAGGGCAATGGAGTGGAACGCTTTTAAGGTGGTGGTTAGGGGCCAGTGCATAGGACAACACGCGGGTGCGAGGAGGGTCCTGATGGAAGATTTACGAAAGGCGGACTCCACACTCAGGGACGCTGAACGGGCTAGGCCGGGGCGCCCCGACTTGCAGGAAGAGGTGACTTCAGCTAAGGAGGCAGTGGCAGTAGAGGTGGAACGCCTTTGTAGCTTCGATCATAGGGCATATATGCTTCGGGCGCATGTTGAGGGGGATAAGGCGGGAGCACTACTTGCATGGCTAGCAAACCCTACCAGGCGTAGCTCTCCGATACTAGCGATCCAAGGGGCGGAGGAACAAATGCACTACTCACAGATGAAGAAACTGGACTGCTTTCAGAGCTATTACACGACCCTATATAGCAGTGCACTGGCGGGGCGGGAGGTTGACATACACGCCTTTCTGGGGGATCTTCAGTTACCACACCTGGAGGAGGAACATGCGACCGCATTGGGAAGGGATATAGAACTAGGCAAGATTCGAGGGGCAATTAAACGAATGGCTCGTAACAAAACACCGGGCCTAGATGGCCTACCCATCGAATTTTATAGTACATATATAGACTTATTGGCGCCTAGACTACAGAGGTGTATAATGAGGCTAAGAAGACCGGACAACTGCCCCAATCCATGCAAGAGGCATTAGTGATCCCACTATTAAAACCAGGAATAGCAGGAGAACACCCGGCCTCTTATAGGCCGCTGTCAATGTTGACCACGGATTACAAAATATTAAGTTCCATACTGGCCAAGAGGCTCCTACAACACATGCCCGACCTGGTCCATGAGGACCAATCGGGATTTATACCTGCTCGGAGCACGACAATAAACATAAGGAGAATTTCACGGTTGGTGGATAGCCCACACATGGAAGCCCAGACACCCCTGGTCTTATCCATAGATATAGAGAAGGCATTTGATAGCCTAGAGTGGATTTATATAGGGCCATGGAGCATTTTGGACTGGGGGAAGGATATATCAAATGGACGCAGGTATTGTATACAGCAGCGGTAGCTAGAGTGAGGATAGGGCCCGTGTCTCACACCAGTATCTGGTGGAACGAGGCACTCGGCAGGGCTGCTCCCTGTCCCCCCTTTTGTTTGCCCTGGCGATCGAGCCCCTTGCAGCTGAAGCCCGCACGGGCAAGCACTTTCAGGGAATAGATAGCAGAAGAGGGCAGCAATTCATCTCCTTATACGCGGATGACCTGCTGTTATTTCTGGAAAACGGGACGGAAGCATTGAAAGGAGCGGAACGCTTACTGGAGCGATTCGGAGAACTTTCAGGACTGAAGGTCAACTGGTTGAAAACTTGTTTGTTCCCCCTGCGGCGGAACACAGCACGGCCTGACCACCGATTGGAGCTTAGATGGAAGCCGGTTTGCTGAATATTTAGGGGTATATATCTACCACAAGGCATCGGACGTACTGGAGGGCAACATAGGCAGATGCATGCGAGCGCTGAAGGGCTGTATGGCCTTTTGGGCCAAGCTGCCACTGACAGTCACGGGACGCATCTCATTATTGAAAATGGTCGCCCTGCCGCGCCTACTCTATTTCTTTCGTACCCTCCCTGTTTGGATTCCGCGATCCCTGTTTTCTCAACTGAAATCCCAGATGACCTCCTTCAGATGGGGGACGGGCAGGCGTAGGATTGCACTGGCGACTCTCACCCGCCCGAAAGATGAGGGCGTTCTAGCGGCACCCGATTTTGAACTCTACTACTTGGCTGCACAACTGCAGATCTTTACGCAGGAGGTAGCGAGAGTATTTTGCGGTCCGGAAGGTGAGAGGGATAGGGGCACCCCACGCCACATTCTAGCTTATATAACTCTACAGCAGAGATTAGCACGAGGAGATCTGACATGCGAAGAATGAACGTTCAAGCTTTGTTGGGATCGCTCTCGGCGTCGGGCGGGAGTACAACACCCATACGCCACGGAGATACCCTTGGGTATGCTAACAGCACTCCCACACGGTGGGGACTGGTCCCAACTGCAGAGCTGGGAAGAAGCAGGAGTACAAGTGGTGGGAGACCTCTACGAGGATGGGGCACTGGTCTGGTACCAGGAATTGCAAGAAAAAGATGAGCTACCGAGGGGGGGCTATCTGTTGCACGCCGCGGTAATTAGGGCCATTCAAGCGCATTGGAAGGAAAGACTTGTAGAGCCAGTGACAACTATGGCCTGCCAATATACCATGATGGCAGCCGGAACCTATAAAGCGGTGACTTGTTTGTACTCGAGAATGCTCCGGGAAAATTTGCCACCGTTGTCGGCGCTGAAGGCCAAGTGGGAAGCGGACCTGGATAGAGAGATCCCGGAAACGGTTTGGGCAGGTTTAGTGAGGCGAGCCAGGAACAGCACGAGGAATGCGCGCTTTCAGCAGATCCATTTTTATGTGCTGCACAGGGCGTATTTTACACCGGGGAAAATTAAGAAATACTTCGGAACGGATAATGCAGTATGCCCGAGATGTGCTCTCGAGGGAGCGGAGCTGGCACACCTGTTATGGTCCTGCCCTGGTCTCCGAGAATACTGGCAGGAGGTGGGCGACACTCTGTCGGAGGTGACGGAGAGAACAATCCAATATGATATAGCAGTTTGTTTATTGCACTGGTTCCCCCACACGCCTAAAAACAAAACAACGAGCAAATTTATTGACATGGGCTTATTGATAGCCAAAAGGGAAATTACAAGAAACTGGAAGGCGAGAGTAGGTCCCACACACAGAATATGGGCCACTGAATTCTTGAAATGGGCCGCTTGTGATAGTACACACAGATATCAGATGGCTCGCCGTAAACCAACTGATAGGGCACTGGACACGGCGGCGGCTTGGGAGACAATGGTCCAAGCCTTGAGAAAAAGTGCGCAACAGGGGGAAGGGGCAGAATTGGAAGACACAGAAGAAGGCCCTAGCACAGGACCGGGGACATCGCAACACTAGGTTACATTGGGAAGGTGACTCCTGATAGCACTCATAGAAAAGGAAGAGCTGAATACTCCTGAGTGGGTGGTGGACACGTGGGGAGGGAGAGGGAGGGAGTTGGGGGTATTTTCAGGGGGTGGGGAGTTTATAGAGTAGAACTTCAGAAAAGCAGACGAGTTCATACTTCAGAGGGAGGGTTACACTGAAGACATAGCACTGGACAATGGGAAGTCTCCTGTTTATCGCCGCCCGACCTCTGGGTTGTGGGCCGAAAGGCTGTGTAAAGATGTGGATGGAAACGGACAGAGGCAAGAAATGAGCGAAGTAACCCAATGTGACAAATATGATACTGTAAATCTGCAATAAAAATTATGTTTAAAAAAAAATGAAGTTCCACTCTATCAGTTCATCCTTCTGATTACGTTGAGTCACTACAATAGCCTTCTAAACAGATGTAGTAGCCAACCTTCTCAGCCTAAAGTCCTCCATTCGCTTCAAATTCCCATGGTAACTGTCTTGCAGTCTTTCCATTCTTCTTTCCCTTTCCCTCAAGGAGTTTTGTAATCGCCTCGCTTTATGCCATTTATATGCCCATATCATTCCAATGAAAACTATGATACAGATCATAATAATCAGTATCGATTTTAGGATGGATCCAAAGATTCCACTTCCCAAATTGGTAAACCACCTTCCAACTGGGCCAAATCCTTTTTTTTATCTTATCCTGAACTCCTTCAGCTGCCAAATCCTCTATTTCATGATATATATCAGTGATATTACTAATATATCCAACAGATATTTACTATTGTAAGGGATATAAGTACTATACTGTTGGACCCTTAGCATCCAACAGACGCCGCCCTCTTTTGCAAGTAGAACATCTACCCATCAATGAGTAGCAAAGACTTAGCTGTGTTAACAGATAGCCTATCCACTATTGTAGTCTTCTAATTTTGATATCATTAAGTACTACTCCCAAACAAGGTATTATTGCTCCAGAAAATGTCTCCCACAATCGCTCCAGCACTCATTCCACATTTTTACCTGCTTCTTGGCATTCCTTCAGGACTCTCCAAATCATCCACACGTATCATACCACTTGCTCGGCAAATGTACATATGCATTCTTCCCACATAAAGAACGTTCTTGGTACCATGCAAACTCACAATTGCAAAAACATCTTCCAAGGGTGCTATTGATAAAAATATTTGATTGCATACACTCTGTCTTACAAATAGGGAATTGTAACTACTCTTAGCTTGTTGTTTGCAAAGCTTTCCTCGCGGTTGGCAATCTAGAGCTATCAGACCAGAACATCCTTTAGCCTTATGAGCCAATTCCTGCTTGGTCCAATCGGAATCCTTATCCTTGTTATCAACGTTGTAAACTAATCCCCAATGTCTAACTTCTAACTGGTCTATACATTTCTTTTCTATAACTGTTAGTGTGCAAGTTAAATTAAATCTATGCGCATAAACAGTGTCTAATATTACAATCAGTGCAAAATAATTTTCCATTCTTTCTCTTCCTTTTGGGCATCATACTTATTCAAATGCTTATATACAGGTGTTCCTGAGAGTAGCACATCATAATTAGAGATGTAGTACTCATAATAAACTTTTCCAAAGAACATACTGAAGAGTAAGCTACCAATAATGCCGTTAGTCAAAGGCAAGTATTGGTAAGTGATTTCCTCTTGTACTGATTTGGGTAATTGCATGCACACATAATAATCACTAACTTCCATAGTGTCTACATATTCGTACAGCAACCTAGTGTAGGCATTCAACAAATAATCCCCATTAGACAGGTCTACATGAAGGAAGCAGGTAATTTGCTCTATTAAGCCTTTCTCCGTTCCTAGCGTCGCTACTTTTGTGACAGCAGGAGTAGGTGTGGATGTCTCAGGTACCCCAACCCCAAGCTCCTCGCTTTGGGGTGAGCCTAATATGTACTCTATATTGACTACAGTAGGGGTCTCCAACCTTTTCTGTATTTAGAACTACTTCTGATCAGTGAAAATCATTGTGCGCTACAGAAGGCTGAGGAACTCGTCTATTGCTGGATAGCCAAATGACCAGCTTTATTGACTTTAAGCCTAATATCAATAAAGCCATATGCTAAGGTTTGAACAAAATACTTTGACTAGGGACACCATGACATGACTGCCATGTGTGTCAGTAAGAGCGTGGTCTTTGGGGATGTATGACCATGTGTGAGTGTGAATGAGATATTTATGTATGGGGGACTGGGAGCCTGTGTCATGTGTACTTGTGGCACATGACATACCTTTCGTCACCGTTGGCACTCTTACATGTATAACATAAACATACAACCATTTTCAAAATGGGAAAAATGTTCAGTAAACGTTTTCATATTATAGAGCATTTTTTCTGCACTTTAAATATCCCCACTTAAAATAATGGCTGTATTTTCCAGTTACAAATATTGCGCCATGTCTACCAGCCACTGGAAGCAAGATGCCTGCTGTGTGTAAAAATGACACTTTGAAATGGGAGAAAATTAAACTGAAGAGTTAACTTTGTTTGTATAGATTCCATAAAATGTATAATTTAATGTTTCTCCCATTTTTAAGTGTCACGTTTACAAACACTAGGCATCTTGCTCCCAGTGGTCTGTATACATGGTGCCATATTTATACCAGAAACAACACAGCCATTTGTTTGCATGGGAGGAATTTGAAGTGAAGATACATGCTTCATTAAACATTAAGGTAGTAGTAATCAACAACAACAGGAGTATAACCCGCAGACCAGGTTGAGAACCGGGTAAGTAAGCAAAAAATAACAAGAATGTCTCAACTAGATTCAATGAGAAAGGCAAGTATTCAGCATGTACAATACATTGCAAAGGAAAGAAGGGGAGACTACTGATAGTTTTTATGAAGGTGCTCATGGCATCATGTATTTTAGAAACCACAGTTTATCCATTACAGTTTCAACAGGGGAGGGTGTGGATGTTTCCTTCACCACTTTACCCACATGCTGCATTCCCACACGCAGTTCCTAGTTGATCCAATTATTGCTGCTTGCCTACACCCTACAGGTAGGCTCTACCACCACCCTACTTACCCATACATCTGTGCCCCACTCCACTGGTACCTCCCCTGATTTTCTTTTCACCTCCTCCCAACACTTCCTTAAATTGGGCAATATGGTCCTGATGATGGTCCTGAAGGAATAGAATCGAAACGCCGTCGACCTCTGCCTCAGCGCAACTCACAGTGTATCCCTTTGCTTTGGTTTTTCCAGAATTAAGACATTTTGTACAGTCATTGTATAACTACCCGTGTTGAACCTTTGATTACTGTGTATAGCTTTTTGCTGCCTTGTCACTTTGCGCCGCCCGCTGTGTTCTACACTAGTCACTTGCACCGTAATTCTTCTTGCCACGAGCACAACATGCATTTTGCCACCTTGATTGCCACTACTATTTATGCTCACAGTGCTGTTAAAACTGTTATAAGTAAACAGAGGTTTCTAAAATACATGATGCCATGAGCAACTTCATACAAACGATCAAGAGTCTCCCCTTCCTCCCTTTGCAATGTCTTGTACATGCTTGAATCCAGTTGAGACATTGTTGTTATTTTTTGTTTTTTTTCATTAAACATTAAGACATAACTGACTTAAGTGAAAGTGGGGAAATACATACCGACTTAATATTTAATAGAAATATTTTTTCACTTTAAAAAAATGACTTTTCTTTTCAGTTATACATACTGCACAATGTCTACTGGCCACTGGAAACAAGAGGCCTGCTGTTTGACACTTTTAAATGGAAGACAATTAAAATGAAGAGTTAACTTAATCATTAAAGTAACTTTTCATTTGGATTTTCTCCCTTTTAAATGCATTCAGAAACATCATTTTGTCCCCAGCTCAAATATTGAGCTGACAAGGACTTTTATTTAAGAGTTAAATACCTTAGTGCTTTCAGTTGTTCACCTCTGTCCAGCTTGGTTATAAATCTGACTGAGCACTGCTCATTATCAGGGCTATATTCAGCCTAATGCTAATAATGTAAAATAAATGCAGCCTTCCCTAGGTTTAGGAGAGAAAATGTTACCCTGTGCTCATTAAACCAAAAAATATGTTCCTGGAAAGTAAGCAGAATCTCAGTCTCTTCAAATGGAGTGTAAGCCGCTGAAACTTCTTCGTATGTGTAGTAATGAAAAGCATTTGTAACAGCATCTGCATCTGCTTCTGGGAATGTAACCCATGAGTAGAATACCTCTGTTTTCAAATCTTCATGTGCCTCTATCACGAATATTTACCACGTTGGGCAAACCATGTTTGACACGTTGTGTGCCATTAGACCATGTTGGATGCCATATAGTGTAGTCCCAAAAAACATATACTGTGGGTCTGGTGGCAGACTGAATCTGTGTACACCCCCACCGCATATATTAGCCTATGGTTCGCATTAGCTAGCTCGCAGTGCCACTAGAATCTCCTGTTATCGGAGAGATTAGTTTGTGCAACTTTAGAACACAATAACCTCAGACTCGTGGAAACAATATATTACTTTTCACCCAGTCAATTGTGCTTGCTTGTTTTTACTCTCAGAGAGATACAGAGAAGAAACCGTTGAACGTGTTTACAATAAGAATTTATTGTACAGTAGTTCTTCTCATGAAGAATAAGTGCGCTTTTACGACTGTAACACAGTAACAGAGATACAGAGCCAGCAGTACAGTGACTAAGAAGGAAAAGTATTGTTCTACCATTTTGCAACGGTCATGAACCTATACATGAATATAGAATGCATTTATAAAATAAAGTGTGTACTCCTAAGATGCCTGACTAGATGTACCTAAGTGTACCTAACATGTGAGTAGGTGCGAAAAAGCTAATGAGCCTAAGAGCCTAAGAGCCTAGAATCCAAGAGCCAAGAATCCCACTAGGATTTAGTCCGACCCCCATACCTGAATAGTGAGAGTGTGGGACTCCGTCCTGGACCTGAGTTGGGCATCCCGCAAGGGATGGTTAGACCACTGTCAGCTAGAGCTATGTCATGCCGGAGCGCAGCGTCTCTGGTCAGTGTGTCGGCTTTGAAGTCTCAGTTCCCTCCTGCTTACTGATAGAAAGAGATGCTGTATTTATACCGTCTATGTACGTGTGCTACCCATTGTTCAGTATGAGGATGACGTGTGGGGATTAAACCTTGTGCGTTGATGGGAGAGGTGAAGTGTACCTCTTGGAGAGTGTACTCATTAAATATTCATATGTGCTAACTATGACATCTTAGCAGTATCGATTAGGCAGAACCCACCCTCGTCATGAACTAGGTGAAAGGTATAGTCCATAAAAGGCTGCAGACGTTATAAGGCGTTATGACCATACAAGGCAATCTTTCCTTATTTGTAGTTATGTCCTTATTAGGCTCGTTCATATGAAATGATGGGAGCTGATGTAGGGTAAGTGTACGATGTTCCCTGGACCTATATTAGGGTACCGATATCAAATATAACAGAACTCTCAGCAATATCTTGACAACCAGCAACGAGATCAGCATTGGCGACTAGATAAGTCCATTCAGGAGAAGAATACCTCCGACAAGGCATTCCACACGTTCTAGACCTCCTTGCAACTTCTGTATCCTATTCAGTCTCACTCAGATTTGACTTTGAAGTCTCACTTATTGGTGCAAGTTCTCTTTCCATGCAAGTCTGAGGTTCTCCCTCCTCTGCCTCACCGGCCAGGTCTCATCTGCAGCATCTTTCTTCCTAGACTGCACAAAACGTCTTGTCACACCAGTCTCTTCCACTGAGTCAGACTCTCTATCACTCACAACTGTACCATCTCCCTCAGAGTCTATGCCAGGTTCTTATGTAGCTTGATTACCATCAAATCAACCTAGTGTGCGACCAGCCTCTTCAGGTAACTCTACAACTTGGCTGCCCCCTCCTGTGACCTTCTGGTGATGGCTGGAAATTTTCCTGGTAGAGGAGCTGTTTCATCAGGGGGACCTAAAACTTGACATGTGTGAGAGGCATGGACCCAATTTGGCACTCTGCCACACTTCACAGCAGTCGTAGTCACCGGTATCACTTGGTATGGGCCACGTCGTGGTAGCTCAAGACAGTTTTTCCTCATGTTTCTTTTGATGAGAACCCAATCCCCTGGGTTCAGGTTGTGACAGAGATACCTTGATGTCTGTGCAGTCTGTGCATCAACCTGATGAGACTCAGAACAAACCAAGTCAGCCAATCCTTTACAGTAGTCAAGGACCAAATAATCTGAAATGTTCAGAAGCATATTAGAATACACGGCAGGCAAACTAATCGCTCTCCCCATGAGTATTTTGTGGGACAACAACCTTGTTCTCCTGTCAGGGATGCTGTGTAGACTCATTAGTACTAGAGGTAGATCATTAGGCCATTTCAAAGATGTCGAAGCACACCCTTTAGCCAACCTCGATTTCAGGATACCATTGATCTACTCCACCATTCCAGATGCCTCTGGCCTGTATCTACAATGTAGTTTCTGATCCACATTCAGAGTTGTACACAGTATCTTAATGACTTCATTATGGAAATGCGTGCCTCTATCCGACTCCATTGTAGTTGGAAACCTGAACCTAGGAATGAGCTCTCTTAGAAATAACTTAGCCTTTTTGAGCCTATCAGGTAAGCCTCTACTCATCGGGAACAGATGCGTACGACTAACCAGAATTTACCTCAAACCATTACACACAAGCATCTCAACAAAATCCATTTGGATCCAATTAAAGGGACCCCCTGACTTGCCACTGTTGTTCAAGGCAACAACAGTTTTTTCCCAGCATTCATTTGTTTGCACGTGGCACACCAATGTCATACAGCTTTAGCAATCACTTTTAACTTCAGATTGAACCAATTCTGCCTGAACAATCTTACCATCGTATCCCTTCATATGTGAGCTGCTCCATAAAATTGCCTCGCCATTGGGTGCAACAAACAATCCGGTAATTCTGCCCTGCCATCAGCTGACACCCAAATGTCATCCTTCCCCTTCTCACAGCCTGCTCTGACCTAAGGCGCTTGTTCTTCCTCTGTGACTTCCATTTACAAATGCCTCACTTCATACCATGTGCCAGCAACTGCTAGCATCATGTTAAATTTGGGTCTTCTCTGCACTCTTCCTAGTGTATTTTCCATGAAAGATACATGCATTAAAGGCACAGTAGCATGCAACTTCATCAGCATACCGATTTCCAGTAGTTACAAAACCATTCCCTTTTCCATGGGCTGCGCAGTTGACAACAGCCACTTCCCTTGACAATTGTAATGCTTCCAACAGGTGTCTCACATACTCCTCATTTCTTAAAGGAGAACCAGATTATGTAAAGAATACTCTCTGTGACCTGAGCTGTCCGAAATCATGAACCACACCGAAACCATATTGACTATCAGTATAGATTATGATTCTGACTTTTTGAGAGACACAACATGTGCGTGTCAAGGCAATGATTTTGGCCACTTGTGTGGAATATACTTCCTGTAACCAAGCAACTTCCACCACTCCATAAATGTTACAGACAGCAAACGCTGCTGTCAGATTTCCTTAATTGTCTCTTAAGCACAAGCCATCAACAAAGCGGACTTGACCAGGATCAGACAATGGCTCATTGACAATGTCAGACCTTGGTTTTCATACACAGTTTAGTGACATCAAGACAGTCATGGTCTTCACATTCGTCCCCATCAGCACTTGGAATGGGTAACAAGGTAGCAGGATTTAACACAGAACATCCCTTTAGGGTTAGAATCTCAGCAGCGAAAAGAACCTGCTCGTACCTTGTCAATCTGTTATTTGTCAAGTTCTGTGTCTTGGTTCTCATTATCAGAAGCTCAACTGAGTGTGGTAAATACACTGTAAGAGGATGAGCAATCACAATGCTCTCACATCGTTCAAGCTGACACCTGTTGCAGAAACAGATTTGAAATATCTGGGCAATATTGAAGCTACATGATCTTGAGTAGCTGAGAAATAGGCCACTGGTCCACGATCACCTCTGTGTGTCTGCGTGAGTACAGATAGAGCACATCCTTCCCTTTCATGACAGAATAGTGAAAACTCTTTGTTGCAATCAGGCATTCCTAAAGCTGGAGTACGACACAGGCCCTCTCTCAATCAATCATAACATTTGTATAGCGTGCTACTCACTCGGAAGGGTCTCAAGGCGCTGGGGGGAGGGGGGGGGATGTCTGCTACTGCTCGAAGAGCCAGGTCTTGAGTTGCTTCCTGAAGGAAAGGTGGTCCTGGGTTAGCCGGAGGTGGATGGGGACGGAGTTCCACGTCTTGGCCGCCAGGTAGGAGAAGGATCTTCCTCCGGTGGTGGCTCTGCGGATGCGTGGAACCGTGGCGAGGGCGAGGCTGGTGGAACGTAGCTGGCGGGTGGGAGCGTAGAAGGTCAGGCGGTTGTTGAGGTACTTGGGTCCCAGGTCGTGGAGGGCCTTGTGTGCGTGGGGGAGGAGTCTGAACGTGATCCTCTTGCTGACGGGGAGCCAGTGCAGGTCTCTCAGGTGTCCGGAGATGTGGCTGTGTTGGGGGATGTCCTGGATGAGTCGTGCGGAGGCGTTCTGGATGCGTTGGAGTCGTTTCTGAAGTTTGACTGTTGTTCCGGCGTAGAGGGTGTTTCCGTAGTCCAGTTGGATGGTGACAAGTGCCTGGGTGACCGTCTTCCTGGTTTCGGTGGGGATCCACAGGAAGATCTTTCGGAGCATACGCAGGGTTTTGAAGCACGATGATGAGACAGCGTTGACTTGTCTTGTCATCGAGAGGGAGGAGTCCAGGATGAAGCCCAGGTTGCGTGTGTGGTCCGTTGGCTTGGGAGCGGTGCCCAGGGTGGGGGGCCTCCAGGAGTCGTCCCAGGCGGAGGGTGATGATCCCAGGATGAGGACTTCCGTCTTGTCTGAGTTCAGTTTCAGGCGGCTGTTCTTCATCCACTCCGCGACGTCTTTCATCCCTTCGTGTAGGTTGGTTCTGGAGGTGGCTAGGTCGTTGGTGAGGGAGAGGGTCAGCTGGGTGTCGTCGGCGTAGGAGATGATGTTGAGGTTGTGTTGGCGTGCGATGGCTGCGAGGGTACTCATGTAGACATTGAAGAGGGTGGGGCTGAGTGATGATCCTTGTGGTACGCCGCAGATGACTTCGGAGGCCCTGGATCTGAACAGGGGGAGGCGGACTCTCTGCATTCTTCCGGAGAGTTACAAGATGATCCATTCCAGTGCCTTCTCTTGGATTCCGATGTTGCTGAGGCGCTGTACTAGGGTGTGGTGGCAGACAGTGTCAAACGCTGCGGAGAGGTCCAGGAGGATGAGGGCCGCCGTTTCCCTGTTGTCGAGCAGGGATCTGATGTCGTCTGTGGCTGCGATGAGGGCGGTCTCAGTGCTGTGGTTGGCTTGGAAGCCGGGCTGCGAGTGGTCGAGGGATCCGTTCATCTCGAGGAAGGCGGCAAGCTATCTGTTGACGGTCGTCTCAATGACCCTGGCAGGAAAAGGGAGGAGCGAGATGGGACGGTAGTTCTTGAGGTTGGTTTCTTCAGGAGGGCGCTGAGTTTGGCGGGCTTCCAGCTCTCTGGGAAAGTGGCGGTGTGAAAGGAGGTCTTGATGATGTCCCGGAGTTGGGGTGCGATGATGGAGTTGGCTTTGTTGAAGACGTGGTGGGGGCAGGAGTCGGTTGGTGATCCGGAGTGGATGGTGTTCATCATGCAGGTGGTGTCTTCGGTGCTGACCGGTGTCCAGGCGGGGAGGGTGGTGGTGGGGAGCGTTGGTACGGCGGTTGGGTGCGTGGTCTGTGCGACTAAGCTGTTGTGCATGTCGGCGATCTTGCTGTGAAAGAACGAGGCGAGTGAGTCGCAGAGGTCTTGCGAGGGGGTGATGTTGTTTCCGGCGCTGGGGTTGGAGACATCTTTGACGATGCTGAAGAGTTCCTTGCTGTTGTGGGCGTTGTTGTCTAGTCATTCCTTGAATGCTGTCTTCTTGGTGGTGCGGATCATCTGGTGGTGTCTGCGGGTGGCGTGCTTGAGGGCAATCATGTTGGTCTGGTTGTTGCTCCAGGCTTTCTTGAGGGTACGGCAGTTCTTGGAGTTCTTGAGTTCGTCGGTGAACCAGGAGGCTTTCTTGCTGTTTTGTCTGCTGGGAGGGGTCTTCAGTGGTGCGAGGTCGTCTGCGCAGTTGGTGATCCACTGTGTGAGGTTGCTGGCTGCTTCATTGGGGTCCGTTGTGCTGTCGGGAGGGTTCTGGCTGAGGGAGGTGGTGAGCTGGTTGGCGGTGATCTTGCTCCAGTTCCTGCAGGGCACCGGGTCGTGGTTCTTCTGAAGCTGAAGTGGACGCAGCTGTGGTCCATCCAATGGAGTCTGGTGGAGTGGCTGAAGGAGATGTGCTTGCTGGAGCTGAAGACAGGGTCCAGCGTGTGGCCGGCGTAGTGGGTTGGGGTGCTCACTAGTTGCTTGAGTCCGAGGTTGGCGAGGTTATCCAGCAGGGTGGTGGTGTTGATATCATTGTTCTCCAGGTGGAAGTTGAAGTCCCCTAGGAGGATGAAGTCAGCGGAGGGGAGGGCGTGCGGGCTGATGAAGTCTGTGATGTCTTCACTGAATCATGTGCGAGGTCCCGGGGGTCTGTAGATGAGGGTGCCTCTGAGGGTCGTCTTGGGGTCGGTGTGTATCTGGAAGTGGAGGTGTTCGGCGGCGGTGAGGGTGTCGTCGGAGTTGGTCGTGATGCGGATGGTGTTCTTGTGTACGATGGCGATGCCTCCTCCGGTCTGGTTGACGCGGGCCCTCCTGGTGATCTTGTACCCGTCCAGGATGGCGATGGCGATGTCGGGGGCCGAGGAGGCGTTCATCCAGGTTTCCGTGAGGAAGGCGACATCTGGTGATGTAGTGTCGAGCAGGTTCGAGAGTTCAACGGCGTGTCTGTGGACGGAGCGGGTGTTGAGCAGGATGCACTTGAGGTGGTTGTTGTTGGTGCTCGGCTTGGCAGGCGCGGTGCAGGTTCGGAGGCAGGTGAACTTGCATGCTTGGCAGGTGAAGGGTCCGTGGGTGCGTTTTGGGGTGGCTCGGTAGCAAGCAGGGTTCCGGCCGGCGTTGAGGGTGGCGGCATCGTAGGTCCGACGGGTGGTCTTGCATCGGCGGGGGCCCGGGGTTCTGGCGCTGGGCGCGGTCCAGGCGCGGACGGGCGTAGACGGGCTTGCCTTTGGAGGGCCTTCGGCGCACAATCGGCGCGCCCGCTGCGCGTGTCCGCTGCGCGTACGTGTGGGCGTCATAAGTAAGGAGCCAGGAGGGAGGAGCAGCTGGATGGCGGGAGCGGGGCGGCGAATGGGCTGGAGGGGGGCGGGGCCGCAGAGAGGCAGCGGCGGGAAAGTTGGCGGCTCAGAGGCGGCTGGGGCATCCGGCGACTGAGGCAGCAAGCGAGGCAGGAGTGGCAGAATCGATGCAGGAAGCAGCGGTATGTGGGGGGCGACCTCGCCTGGTAACAGGCTCAGCGGTTGCTCACCTTCATGATGGCAAGTAGGCAATTGTTACACCAAGGCACTGGATCACACACATCCTTGTGGGTCAGCATCTGCAAAGGTTTTGCTATCAGGGAAAAGTTGAGAATCCACTGTCGACAATAGCCAACCATTTCCAGAATCAATCTGACCTCCTTATGGGTGCTAGGTAGATTCCTTTTCATGATCGCCTCTACTCTTCCCAATGACACCTTCCTCTTGCCCTTTTCAATCCAATGGCCCAAGTACTGTACTTCATTTAAACAGTACTGAGGCTTACCCGGGGACACCTTTATCCCCATTCTCTGTCACGTGGTTCAGTGAGGCAATGGTATCGTCCCTGCAATGATCACATGTCTTGGAGGCAATGAGAAGGTCATCTATTTATTGGACCAGTACTGAGTTTCGGGCCTGAATCAGACTTTCAAAGTTCCTTTTCAAGATCTAGTTGAAGATGGATGGACTTTCAGTATACCCTTGAGGGTTACAACACCAAGTAAAGACACAGCTTTCCAGATGGGATGCAAATAAAAATTGCACCTCCTCGTGCAATGGAGTAGAGAAAAATGCTTGACAGAGTATAATCACCATAAACCAGAGGTCTTCAAACTGTGGGGCGCGCCCCCTGGAGGGGCATGGATGGGTTCCCTGGGGGCGCAAATGCCTCTGGAAACACATGTAAATGAAGATGGCCTGGAAGTTCATTGTGTATTTGCTGCATTTCCAGGCTATCTTCATTTACTCAGTGCCCTTGAAGTCAAAACTGTGATCAGAGTGCCTTGGGGTCAGAGGTCAGTAAGTGTGCTGGCAGGATCAAAGATGTTGCTAAAAACAAAGTCTTACTTTTGTGTATTCACAGTAATTTAAGCACGTTATTGCTATATGTGGGTATTAAACTGGCACTTATGAAAGGAAATATGCCAGGACAGTGTTAGCAATTGTAAAAATAGCAAAATAATTCAGTAAAGCTATTACAAAATGTTCAGCATTATTTAGCACAACTCACCCTTGCTTCCTGCAAAATGTTAACCGTGCTGCATAATTTGGCCTTCTCCTGCCACATAATTCCAGTGGGCCTGGTTACAGTGCTATGAGGTACCAGCCTGTGACAGAAAGCACTGTAAATATGTAAGTCATTATTTTAAAATAGAATTTCACAAAGTCTAAGCTAGGCTGCTGCAAATTGATGCAGTGTTTGAGATAAAACAAGTTTTATACACCATATAGTTTTTAGTAATAAGTATTCAGACTGTATCTAATGTAGACAGTTTTATGTGTCTCTATTATTCCAGAACTCTGCTGATAACACCCCAACATTACACCTCAAACAGAATATATATTGCCACCATGAAGTTTTAAGCAGAGCTACTGGAATTATTCAGCAGGAGAAGACCACATTATGCGTCAGGGTTGAATAAATCATGCAGCAAGAAAAGATAAATTATGCGGCACAATGCAGCTCATTTTGTGGTTGGCATTACTTCCTTATTTTTACATTTTAACTCATGGTTAGGCGCAATATTTCACCTCATTATTTCCAGTTTAACATCGACATACAGCAATAGGCAGCTACAAGATTACCAGTCAATCTTTGCAAAAGGCCTTCCACTGCTCCTGAACACTTTGTCATGTTTTAACCTGTTCGGTGCTGCGGACGGCCTCTGGCCGTCCCACGTGACTGTGGGCATGTGTGGAAGACGGCCGGTGGCCGTCCGAACCCTGCCCACTGATTAAATTGCCCGCACCGCGGCTGTATTCGCTCCGCGGTCAACGGGTTAAGTAACTTTTGTTCCATTTGAGCTGGAATCAATTTCGTCTTGGCTAAATTCTGCAGATTATGCAGCAGATGATAGATTATGTACCAAATGTGGTAAACTCAAAATTATATGGAAAACGTAACTGCTGCAGAAACTCATAATTCTTGTGACCCTGGATTTCAGTGACTATTCAATTTAGGCTAGTTTCTTCTTTACCTTTCTGCACTACCACCACACACTTCACTTTAAGGCAGAGGCACCTCAAAGTCAACATTAAGTGCTCAGGGACAGTTTTTATTGTGATAGCTACGTCAATGAGGAGACAGGTAGATCAGCTGGGTTGCATTAAGATGCAGAGCCTTTATCCTCTCGACCCCTGGGGTCTCAGAGTAATAGTCCAGGAGAAAAAGGAAATGAGCGATATTCATGGATGTTGTCAAATAGATGGCCCAGAATAGAGAGCACTGTATGGGACTAATGTTTTTGTTTACAAATGGCCAGAGACAGCTTCTTAAGAGCAATACCCCAAAGTAGGGGACAATATAACTGGCCTTTTTTTTTTTTTAAAGGGCCATTCATCAGTGCAGCAGGTACTGCTGCCAGGTGTGTAAGTGGCCCCTGTTGGTTATCATTAATGGAGCAGATGCAGCAGGGCTGGAGCCCAGGAATTGAAGGGGCCCATTGCTTCATAATTATGACTATGTACCTTTTAAAAAGGGGATAGGAGATTATTTTCTTTTCAAGCATTACGACCGAGGGCACCCTTCCAGAAAAAAAGGATAGAACATGGGAGCTCTTTTTTTCTAACGGGACAGAGAGCCTGTTTCAAGAGTTGAGTGATGGTCAGGCATGATGGGGCAGAGGTGAAAGATGCAGAGGAGATAGCCTGCTACTCAGGACTGCAGTTATCATTGGTACAGTAGGTGTTGTTGAATTGCGGTCCAAGGCTGTGACGGGCTCACAAACATATCCAATTCTTTGGAGAAGTATTTGCCGGACAATACATGGTTTTGTTTGATGCATTTGCTGTTTTTTAAGTCTCATATTTAGTGTGGTTTATGAACTAAAGAAAAAGTACTCCTGAAATCATCTCATAAGCCTCGCCTCCTGCACGCAGCCATTTCCATCCTACTCTCCCAATCTTTGCCATAAAGGTTTGGAGGGGGGCCCGTTCTCAAAACATTTTGCTTAGGGGGGGTCAGAGCAAAAAAGTTTGAAGAACTCTGCCATAAATCATGCAGGTTCACAGGGAATCTGGAATAGGATCACAGATTTATTTGGTACCACGGACAACATGAAATCACTATGCTGTTAATTTTCCTGATGTCTTCGACAATGCAATATTTCCCTCTAAGTTTCTGTAAATCCTTAATAGGAGAGTTCCACAGACTTCCCATGATCTCTTTTAGGATGCCTTGCACAATCATGGACTCAGTTATAGGTGTAATCCCTCTCACTATTTCTGGGGTCATGTTATACTGAGGTGTTCTCAGAAATTCTGCATTTGGCTTGATCTGAATGAGGTCTGGCTTGACTCCTCGAATCAGTCTAATTTCCTCTCCTGAGTCGTTTCACATCACTGCAGAGACTGTGTCTCTGAGATCTAGTGGCATGTCTTACACAACTCAAATCTCATTTCGAATCAGGAGAAAGGTGTCAGTCGTGGAGTCTTCCTAAGAAGTCTCTCCATCATTGAGACGGAACAAGCAACATAAAACCACTTTCATAAGAGAAAGAGCTAGTTCGAAGATGCTACCACCCTAAAAGCAAGGAAGTTGTGGGCACTGTCCCTAATTCCAACAACCACAGGTAGAATTCCCATGAGGCACCTCTTGCACGTACTCCACAATGGGTACAGTCATGAGCGTACTTTTCCATGTACATCCTTTGCAACGATTCATCCTTGGTTCCTGTGTGGAACCGACTTGTCCCCTTTTCGTCTCCAAGCCATGTAATTGTAACTTCTTCTCTCCTTGCCAACCTGCTAAAAAAGGCATTCATTTGCCTAAAAGAATGCTTCTCCACCTGCAATGAAAAATATGAGAAAGAACAGCTTCCACAGTGCACATGAAATTTACAATATTAATTCTAAAGCGAGAGTTTGTCAGCATTTTGCATTTCAGGCCTACAGCTTTGGCAAACATAAGAACATATCTCTTAAGCATTACAAGTTCATAACTATATTGCATTTCAACTAATACATTTACAAAATTACAGAAAGTGTTAATTTTAAACACATTTAGTACATGAACAGTGTCAAAACGTCACAACGCGGTCTCTTCATGTTACCGTTTTATGCTAATTACATCTATTTCCTATGTTAACTCCTCATACTTCTTGTCAGTAAACAAAAATATGTCACGTAGACACATTAACACTATTCACAATTCTAACACTCAAATTTGCACAAGACAGGATTATATGTGGGTGCGCTCTACACGTGATTATGAGGCACACCTACAAATGAGTAAAATGCAGATAAGAATTTCCACTCCATCACTACCAATGCAATTAGTTATGCAATTCTATTTGCATTTTTCAGTTCAATGTTATGCTTCTTGGCTGTGGAGTACAACAGCTGGGGTTATTCTACTAGTCACTGTGAGTCTTATTGGCCTAGTCTTCAGCAGGATTCCACACCAAAGTGAGCCACCTGGCCCACTTTGCATGACCCCGGCCCGAGACGCTGCGCGCAAGCCTTTGGCTGGCCACAGTAATGGGATATAAATAAACGTGAGTAAGACCACTCAAGCCCTTCCCAGATTTCGCTATGAGTCAGTATATGGTCATTTGCTGTGAATCATTAAGATAGGAATGTGCTGCCCAAAGGCCTGTGGCTCCTTCTGCACTGACGATAAAGGCGGAAACTACTGCTTCCTGGCTCTGCATGCACCATGCCTACTCCTTGCCGCTGCTACAATCCATGGCTAAGTGCCATGCGAAGGACAGAGCAGTGCACAATCATCAAGACTTCACACAGCCTACTCAAAGCATCAGCGTGCATTTTCCCCTCCTGCCTCGGACGCTGACCTGCCCACAGAAGGACCGAAGTCTGCTTCGGGCCCTCATTGCCCATTTAACCCCTCAACAGATGTTGCCGTTTGGCCATGTGGGAGTACATGCAACGTCCTTCTGGAACGTTCGGTGTACATTTTGTTTTCTCGTTGTGACGTTCTCAGCTTTTCCCTGCAAACTGCTACAAAACAATTTTCCTTCCAACGGCTTCTCCTTACCTGTTCAATGGCAGGACCTTTTCATTCATGTGGAAACAAAAATACACATCTGAAGCACAATTTCTTTTCCTTTAGAGACATCTTTTTGTGTACTTCAGCTTTATATTTCTGCTTACTTTTCATGACTGATTTATTCTGGGCACCTCGGCTTCCATGTCAGCAGCTTGTCGATCAGCACGTTCCTCAGCTCTGGCAGCCATGAGAACTCGCTCCAGACTAAGGGGCACATGCATCATTCATACATTTTGCATTTCTTAATTTGCAAAAAATACCGAATCGCAAATTAAGAATTGCAAAATGGTATGCATCATTTTTTTGGCTTTTCATTTGGGATTCGGTAAAAATCGCAATTTTTACTGAATTCCAAATAAGTAGCGAATTCCTAAGTGCATTTTCGCAATTCCCATTGATTCCTATGGGCCAAAAGGCCCATAGGAGTCAATGGGAAGGCATTTCCAAATAAGCAATTTGTTGATGCATTCCAAGGGTGCAGGGGGGTCCAAAGGACGCCCCCCTGCACCCCTGAAATGCATTTGAAAGTGCATGTTTCACACACACATTTCCAAAGGACATGTGTGTCTGTAACATGACAGTGTAAAAAATGAATTTTTTTGCATTTTGAAACATTTTCGCAAATTACCACGAGGGTCAACCTCGTGTTAATTTGCACTTCCAATTTCAGAATTCGCATTTTTTAAAAAATTGATGCATTGCATTTAAGGAATCGAACAAATGCGATTCCTTAAATGCATTCGCATTTTTTAGAAATGCAAAAAAATGCGAATTCTGAAAAATAGTTTGATGCATCCCAAAAACGTATTTAGGAAGTGCAAATGGCCGAATTTACCGATTCGCACCGTTTGCACTTCCTAAATAGGTTGATTCATGTGCCATTAAGGGTTTCTCTCAGCATTCGTCATCTAAATGAATCTGACAGACGTCCTTTGATAACTCAGAGACGTATAGCTGCTTCATCATTGAACTTACAAAGTTGTATCAAGTCTCTCAACAAATTAGTCGATTGTTTCACCAGCTTTCATTCCTGACTGAAAATATATCTTTCCTAATAAACATTAGTCATCCGATTTAACTTGAGATTTAATGCGTCTTTGATTTGACATTGTGTGACTTTGTCAGTTTACAGTAATTTCCTGTTTACCTCTTTTAATCTTTAACTGGCAAGATTTTTTAGATATTTCACAATCTTTTTGTTATCTGTTTCTTCTAGTGCATCAATGAAATCATCAAATGTTTCTATCCAGGCCGTCCATCTGTCACCAATATTCTACTTAATAGCAGTGTCTAATGGAAGTGATGGTTTAACACCTTGGGTGCTAAGGTGTTTTCCCGTCCGGTGCTGCATTCTTGAGATGCCCATTGTTCATGACAAAGCCAGCTCGTCATAAGCACAGCGCAGGTAAAACCCATGACGAGCTGGCTTTGTCATCAGCACTGAAGGGGTTAAGGAAGGCAGTGGCTGTATAAACAGTTGTGAAACTTACTGATGTTGAAAGTCTGTGCCCCCCCTGACTTGCACCATTCATCTGCAAGTCCTTGTGACATGCTGGCTTCCTCCGATTTTGTGCAGTAACAAGGTTCAAACATGCATTGTTTTATGATTTATGATTTTTTATTATCATTCACGTCATATTACATGTTATACTGTTTTCATTATTCTCTTTATATCATAGGTAGTAGCGTTTTCACGCTTGAAGCTAGTGATTATCACTATGAAGTGTTACTTGGCTTCACGATGTTTTCCCTTTTTTAAAATGTCCGTTTCTTTGTTATACATCCTGCACAGTGTTTCACTTTTTTCACCGAGTCCTTTTTTCTTTTCTGACAAGCCTCCACCTCACTGCATTAACGCCAGTCCCACCTTTAGTCACCCGTAACCTAGCAACCACAACCCTTAAACTGCTTCCGGGATTTAGCTAACGTTCTGACCCGGCAGATGACTGCGGTATCTTTGTGAATCCTGTCCGTGCACGCCACGGTAAGCTTTTTATCCACTCCGGCTCATTTACTTTTCTCCACGCAATAGCGGCATGTTGTCCTTTCTGTGTTCCAATTAGTTTAGACCCGATTTTTTCACTCGTATATTTCACCCGCGTTTATATCACCTAACGGCTATCACTTCACAACCGTACTTTTAGATAGTCACGAACCCGTTCACTGATTATTAGGCACCCGCATCTTTAAATTGAACCTTGCACCATCTTTTCACCGATATTTTTTTCACCAGCACTCCCTCATTGATTTTCCATTTCCCTACCACTTCTTTGTAACGCACTAGATACCGACTATCGTTTTCTTACATGCACCCCGTTTTTCTTCTTCATTGACAGATATTTATCCCCTGGAAGAAGGCATTCACGTTATGCCGAAATGCATTGGGATTTCTATGAGTGCATTTTGCAAAAATGAAAGATTCATGTGAATAAAAGATTTTCTTGTGAACACAACAAGATGGAATGATTAATAAAAAGACAAGCATTTTCAAAGCAACAATTCTCATATTGTTTATATTGGTGAAACCTTCATACAAGGACTATTAAGGAGCCCGGGGGACACTTCTCATTACACGAGTAGTGCTACCTTTAGCTTTCATTATTATCAAATGCTTCTCAGTGTCTGTAGTGGCGCTTTGTCTTCACATACGCCAAGCATCGATCTTCCCTTCAACTGAGGCACATGTGACACGCACGAGAAGTAACTGGATCACGCCAAACTCTCTCAGAGAGCACTGACGCTCTTCGGGTTCTGTGTTCCTTATCTCGTTGACAGTTGTAGTATCCTCCCTAATCTGGGTACATGAAAATGCTACACACTGAGCTTAGTATTACACATATTTATTACTCAGCATGTAACTGGGACCTCAGAGTTCTAAACATGAATTATATTCGCTACACATGAACACTTACCTCATAGTTCTACAGAGTCCATCAGGAACCAAAAGGGTCCCTCCATTGCTAACTCACACGACAGCCTGCTGTCATGCCCTGCTGAAGATTTTGGACTTCCATTTTTTAGACTAAGACCCAAAGCAAAACTTATGATGAGTTTGAACCTGTTTACTGTTACAGAAACACAGTACTTTGTCATTGGCCTTAAACTGCACCTGGGTTGCGGTCTACTGTGAAATGTTGACTGACGCTTAACAATTTTTGGTGCCATTTTTATTTAAAACTTTAGCTATTCATATTTCTGGTTCCCCTTATTGGATTTTTTTAAGTTATTAAAATGTATTTAAGTTTTCTAAATTGTCTTTGGATTTTTCCTCTCTTGTGTTTTGACTTTATTACACTTTAGGTACTGCATTAATACTTTGCACATTGCTTCTAAGTTAAGTCTCTCTGCTCTTTTCTATAGTTAACAGGGGATTGAGATGAGGTAAATATAGAGACTTTAGTGGGTCACCCTGGCAAGGGCTGTGTTTTATTACTTAAGGTGGGTGCTCAATCTCACTCTGCTTAACTAATAACCCATTTCTGTATGTATTAGTTTCAATGCGTTTGAACTATCCAAACAAATTTCGACCAGAGTTCTTTGGTTTGTTAAGAATGTTCATTTCAAAGATGGTCTTATGTATGTTCTGACAGGGTGTTAAAAAGGGTCTAGGCAACCGATATTGTTGTCACGAGTAATTTTATCATTCACTCCTTAAACCAGTCAAAGCAATGACTAGAAAAGGAATCAGGTGAAAATGTGGTATGGAACTTCTCTTTTTCGTTCGAGGTTCACTGCTGGATTTCTTGTTTCTTGCATCGTTGGAGAATCTCCTGCTTTTGCCTCAGACAATTGCCGACCAGGGTTGCCAGGAATATTGCCCTGAGAACAATTAAGGGTGTATCAGGGGCTTCATAGACAAGTCCCTTATGATTTCATAAAGAGGAAAGAAGTAATGGATGGTAATTGTGGTTCCCATGAATATAGATCTCAGTACTTTAGTCTTTCTGGAATTTTTCCCTCTGCATTATGAACCTCGGACTGCATTCCGTCCCTTGCACAGCAGCTTTTGGGGATGCAGAGCCTGGGGGGAAGTGTAGTCTCTGGTCATGAACTCTTTCATTTCTTCCTCTCCCCTTTCCAGACTGCCTTGTTCCTACTCTTTAGGTTTCTATCAAGGTATTTGCACGTGGCTCTGTATCCTCTGATTTTTTCCCCTCTTTGGCCATTAATATGGGTTAGCTTATTGGGTTTTTTCGCATGAGGATCCTTGGACACCACATATTTTAGGTACAATTCTTTGGATCTTTTGCATACGTTCGCAGTGCTGGTCTTAACCCCATGGATCAAGTGTCTGACTTATTATACTCACAGACTTACACTCAAGATTTGTTGTTTCCCTGTCTTTCTTGAAAGATTAGAGATAAAGTGTTCTTCAAGCAGGATCTAGTTTGTATCATTGGCTTGCTGGGTAGTGGCATGATAGTCTCTTTACTGGATCCTAACACTAGTCGAGGGTGCCTCTGTAATGCATTTCTGCATGTTTCGGTTTCATTTCCTCACATTTTAAACTGATTAGATCTTTGTTGAGACTTGAGTGACAGTATTTCTTCTGGGTCTATGTTTTATTTCATTCCTGGGTGCTTACTTGTTTCATGTAGCAGAGATATTTTGCATAGGGGGCAAGGATTTAGTCTAGTGAGGAATCTGTCTTTACATGCAAACAAGTTGAATGGAGAGAGAAACTAAAGTCCATTTCACACAGCTTCAAGTGTCTCTTGGGACAGTTGTGGCTGCTACTGGATTGATTCAGACCAGTGGCGGGTTAATTCTTGTAGCAACCTATCCAAGCCAATGTAAGGAAGGGCTTAGACCAGGAGAGGAAGTTAACTTTAGCTAACATCTTGGAAGATTACACTAACATCTTGGGAGATTACAAAGTCCAATGTAAGGCTGCATAGTGACTTCACACCCTGTGGGCTACTTGTTCTTGAGGAGCGGGGTGGCTTGTGTTTTCTTCTTGTTTTCCTTCCTCAAATCAGACATACCCATGACCGTTAATCTGCTAAACGAAAACTGGCATGGGAGCATATCAACTGAAGAACTCATCTAGGACAGATGTGTTGTATCCTGAATGATAGTACATGATATCAAGGGTTGAGAGTCATTTGATGTGAAACAGTACTTGATGTTATTCCTCATGCAGGAATGACCTATGTAGTGACCACTCCACTGTTCATCTTGTCTGTTATGTTGTCTAAAAGAATCACATGTCTCTTAGGGTCTAGTCTATCCAGAATAGTTGTTGAGTGATTGGTGAATCCCCTCATGGGGATGCAGAGGAGGTTGAACTTGAAATCACAATCTTTGATTGGAACATGAATGACTAGGAACCAATTCTGTTCAAAGAGTAGGTTAACTAGATAGAGTCTCAAAGAAGAACTGCGAGGGTCATTTATATTGAGCCTTTTATTGCCAAGATCATGTCGCTTTTTGGGGCTTTGGAGTGAGTGTCCAGGGTGTACTAGGGTGAATTAGCAAAACCAGTTCTCTATCTCCCATCCTCTTGCTTAATCTCTTTAGTGGTGCCTTTCCATGTTACTCACATTTCTAGCTAATATAGTCATACTTCCTTTTCCACTTTCCTCTTCCGCTCCCAACCACATTAAATCTGTCTATTTCACTCTCCTCAAAGGATCTGTTCAAAATTGGACCTGTGGCTCACCATGAGACCTGAAACATATCACTTTCCTCATACAGTGCAGCAGATGTCTCTCTACAATTTACTCAGATAAGTAGCGAAGCAGCTGTAGAATGCCACATAGTGCACCATGGTAAATGGTTCCTTTCAAGCCAAATATTGAGGTCAGGATTCCATATTTAGTAACTACCTGCTGCAATTCACCATCCTGTCTGCAACACCCGCTTGTCGCCATGCCTAGGTGGAAGCTGGGACCATGGCACTGGCAGTGTTGCTAAGATGCTGGCCCTCTTGCAGTAATATCTGCCTACTTGGCCCACTTAGGCCTTTCTTCTACTAAACAGCATATACATACACCTAAGGGACCAGGAAGAAGATCACAGAAGACTGAATCCTCTATTAGTCTGGCCTGGCCACGCCGGTAATAGCAATCTGACAGCCCACTCTAGTTCTTAAGGTCAGGAATACACATTTCACACGAGGTCGTTATTGCTATTACTGTCTGTGTTTGTGTTTGGTCACACAATCATAGATCTTTAATATTAACATTATTTTATATATAATACATATCACAAACAAAATGTCCTCTTGGCGCTGCAGTAATGGATGGTATTGTTACCCATGCTTGGGCTCATGTTGGGCATATATTGATATTGGGCTGCTTGCTCCTTGACATTGCTCTCCTTTCATCTTTTTTTACATTCTTATTTTTGATGAGTGTCTGGCAGCTGTACTATGCTGCCAGGCCTCTCGCTCCTTCATTTTGGTGCTTGTGCACTTTCGTTGTTTGGCCACTTAATTTACCATTTGCAAATGACTGTCAGCCAAGTATGAATGGTAATTTAAATTAAAAAAACGAAAATACCCTTGCTTAATGGAGACTGTTGAATACACTTTTTACTTGACATCATGATGCATGCGTGTGCCATAGCAACCATGGTGGAATGGTGTAAACACATTCTTAAATGCCTGCTCATGCGTTTATATGCATAGTGATGTCCCAATGCAAGCATGCAACACAGCAGCTAACGTGGAATGGTGTCTTCTTTCATAAAACACATCGGTAGATGGCCACCAATACAAAAGTATGTGTTGTGATAAATCGATAGCCATTTTCAGATTTTTCTTTGCGCCAAATCAAACAGGCATTGACAAATATAATGGCTCAATTGCATTTCAAAGGTGATTGGTTTTGGCAATGCTTGTTTTCGTTCTTACTAAGCACTCAATGGAAGTCATGTGTGTCTCTGTTTTCGTAAAATGAAATCCAAATGTTATGGGAGATACCCTTCTTAGGAGAAGGGATGGGTTTGCTACAACAAAACTTCGAATGAGAACTTCTTGACACGTGTCCGGGGGGCGGCCGACACAGCGGTTAGAAGAACGGCAGGCACGAGTGCGGTTTGAAGCCACCAAATCGTGTTTGCAACAGACGGTGACCAATAATGGGAAGATGATGATAGTAATATAAATTTTAAAACAAAGCTTGATTGGAAGTATTCCCAAGCACCTATAATCTCATGGTACTCGCCCCGTGGAGACAAGAAGATATTAAATGTTTTTTTTAAAAAAAAGATGGTTTCTTGTAAAGGGTCCATTTCGATAATTGGATTCCATCGTGAACAGTGCTCTGCTGTTTATTGAAAATTGAGAATCAAGTAGAAAGTACAACCTAGTTCCGTTAGTGCATGAGTCCCCTGGGAAACGAAAGTTTATATCTGACAAGGTCCTGAGGAAGATGGTCATCTCCAACGAAACGCGCGTCGACCTAGTCCGGAATCTCATGTCATCATTGAGATTCAATTTTGGGCAGAGATTTTTTCTTTGTCATACAGAACTCGTCCATGTACAGATATAGAGTGAATGTATTTTGATGAGAGTATGGTTGGATGGTATGATTGTTGAGTGATTGTTTTGTATCCAGGGGTATTTTTTGTAGATTGTTTTTGCTTCCTACTGTGCATTCGATTTAAATTATGCATTTTTGAATGTGGCAAAATGAGAAAAGAAATACCTTTTTGATATAGATAAAGAATGAAATAAATGTCTTTAAAAAAGTTTTTCTACAAAAAAAGAAATAAGTCTTGAGAAAATGAAAAGTATAATGTACTGTTTTTTGATTGTCACAAATGTACTTTAATAACTGACTTTGAAGAATATTTTTTGAAGCACTATGGTCAATGAGGGAAATTCCATATTTCTTTGCTACAACAAAAAACAAGACTCCCCTTTCCTTACTTTATAAGGCAAATTGTAGGAAGACCATGCGCTCAAAGCCTACTCTGTTACCAAACGGTGCAATAAATGTGGGGTAGAGTCAAGACAAGTTAACAAATTTACATGAAGAATTTTTACCACTTTCACATCTAATCTTATACCACCCTCTAATGATAAGATTAGCAAGACAATAATGGCAAAATGCAAAGGAATGAAATATATATGTTTTATTTATCCAACGGTTTTTGTCCTTTCATTATTCATACTTGGTGATAAAAAAACATCATATTTATAAAAAAAAATACATAATAAAACAAATTTATCTTATAAGAAGAAAAATACTTTTTTATTATGATGTATTTTTCCATGTGCCTAGCAGCTGCAAGGTGATACCATTTTTGCACTTTTTGTGTGCCTCTTCTTTACTTTTTTTACATTTTAATTTACTATTGTACCATGGCTGTCTACCAGCTTGAAATGGTAAATTAAAAACTGCTGCCCTCTGTCACAACACATGTGCAAGCATACGTCAGAGCACTAGTGTGCAGAGGTGTCCCTAAATATGCATGTGCATACATTAAAATACATTCATGTGTATGCGTCATAACACAATCATGTGGTCTGTTGGCCGTCTTGGAATGGGTTTACTTAGAAAACCCATTCAAACATTGCCAGATATGTGCGCAAGCGTTTTGATGCATGCATGTATAGGCCAGAGCTACTGGCAAAGGCAGTACCACGGCCTTGGATAGCTGAGATTATTGTCTTTGCTAATACTTGTTTCATATCTGCCTCTTATAGTTGTGAGCAATCCCAAACATTTTTTTTCATGGTTACAAAGGATTCTTTTTACAACGCTTATTTCCATATCTGTTAGTTGGAAGCAAACGGTTGTACGGGCATCTCCTAAGTCTGTTGGGCACATTCTCCTCTGCAGCAGCGATCATGCTTATACATATGTACCGTTATGTCCTACTCCATGTCCGGCGGTCTGGCATTTGTTCTTCGTGTGTCTTGTACGGGCAGTCTAGCACATATGTAAATGTATGTGTCTTGTAAAGCGCACTGCTGCCCTGAGGCGTTGTGGCGCTGTAGACTGCTGGGGAACCCGTCCTGGCTATCCCTGTGAGATGGTCCCTACTGGGTATCTCCAAGGTGAAACCAGGCATCCCCGGCGAATGTGGGGGGCCGTTGTAGAGATGAGGCAAGCTAATTGCCAGAGTTGCCGAGTGTGATCCCTGGTTAGAGTAGGCACCGAGGCGAGAATTATCGAGTCTGCTGACTCTGGTCCACGACCCTGCCACGTCGGGAATTGAACCCTGGGCCCGAGCCGTTCTCTGTTTCCAGGTCTGCCGCCTCTAACCAGTGAGCCACACCACTCCACTCCATATGACATATATCTGTCTGGTTGCGTGTGTGTTTGTAAGTATGTTTGCCTGTGTGTGTCTTAGCACGTGTTTGAGCCTCTGCCTTTCATCTGCTAATCTTGTATGCATTTCTGCTGTGTTTCAGGACACTGATGGGTCCTTACGGCATGGATCGTACCGTCTACTGCATCGAGTTCACTGGCTGCGGCAACGGACTAGGTAAGAACAGTCAGCTCTGTTAATATAGGCTATCCCTAAAACTCGCTGCTTTTGAGCACAGTGTAACAGGATGGATGAACCCATCCCCAAGTGCATGTAGCACAGCAGTTGTATTATTATCTATGTATAATAAGTTTTAGTGTCTGGCTTAACTCTTCATCCTTAGGTTCACCAAAGCCCTGAATGTCTAAAGTGGCTAAGTTGCTGCTGACTCTTAAGCCTGAAAGCTTCAGGTTTTTTTCCTGTAGTTCTATTTAGTGAGAACTTGACCCCAAGGTATCAGGTATCAGAGCGCTTTACACAAGCACCAGTTGCGTTACTCAAGGACGCATTCATTTTAGTTAGGCACAGGGAGATTACGTGATTTGCCCGGAATCAGAGGAGGTTGAGCGTCATTGCGAGACTCGAATCTGGTTCCTTAGATTTGATATCCACCGCCCTAGCCGTTAGGCTGCATCCTCTCCCCAAATTCAAATTCAGACTTCAGGATCCGACTAAAGAAATCATTTTCTTCCCGCCAAATAGCTTATTCTGCTTCAAACTATAAATATATGTAATGCAAATTTGCAAAAGCCCCATGTTCCCATCTTTCCCCATCTAACCTTGGTTTCTGTGATCTAGTCCTAACCTAACCCAGCCATTAAATTGTTCGAGTGCAACTCCTTCTAGAGATGCCCCTGATACAATAAAACCTGTCTCTAAAGCTCTCCATTTAGCCTTAAAGCCAAATCCAGTCTTTGTATCAAATTCATAAAAACATCTATTTGATCACAGTTCTATAGTCAAGTGCAGCATGTCACAATTACACAGGTTAAGTACAACGCCACGCGCCCCTTATCCGCTGTAAACATTATTTGGACACTTAGGATGAAAACAGGAAATGGCGTCTTACTCTCTCGATCTTACGAGGCTATGTCAACCAGAATTATTTAAAATGTACATGTATGGAGCCTCAGCACTACAATAAATACAGAACAATGCATGCAGATGACCATCATTTGTAATGATGGTTATCATTATCATATGGAGTATTATCAGTATCTGTCAGACATTCCAGGTGCTAGTCAAGAATGCTAAAACATTCCTACATATTTTATGATTACCAACATTGTAGCTCACATGAATCAGTTTCTACACAAGAGCTTGGATGTAAACAATTCTATTTAGTTCAGCCAGTAAGAAAGCTTTATTTGGCACAAATTGTCACAAGCGTAAAGGCACAAAATATTACAATAAATTATTACAGTGTTATTAAAAACATAAGTCTCATAAAACCAAAATTCACATGGTACCAAAACAGTTAATCATAACCATAAAACATGAATACAATAGAACTATATTCAGACGTCATGCATAAATACACCAAATCAAATAATAACCAAATGGTTAAAATCGAGTTATACTGACACTGTTTACATTAAACCATGAAGACCTAATGGTATCACCAATAAAACAAAGCAAGGAATAACATTTGAACATGAACTCTTAATAAGTTTGCAGGTTTCTTAAATCTTCTAAAGAAGCTCTAAATAATCTAAGAAAGCTCTAATGCAGATTACTCCGGAAGGAATCAGGGCAACCCTATAGTATACCTTTGCATCCCTTAGTACGTAAAGAGGTTTAAAAGCGCCTGATGATAAATCATTTTCTCTTGTAAAAATAATTGTTTAAGAAGAGATTTCCTGGGGATCAGGTAATATTTACAGGAAAGTGCTATGTGCTGAGTAAACTGTTCTTATCAGTTATCACAGGGCCACTTTCTGGTAATTTTGCTCCAGCTCTAATTTTTTGGGAATGTAGTCAAAG
The DNA here is from genome assembly GCF_964263255.1 of Lissotriton vulgaris. NCBI lineage: Eukaryota > Metazoa > Chordata > Amphibia > Caudata > Salamandridae > Lissotriton > Lissotriton vulgaris. The sequence goes on along the minus strand of NC_141698.1, from coordinate 477,404,597 downwards.
AATGGAAAATGAGAAGGTGAAAGAGAGTTAAAAGATGAATTGTTAACTATCGTAAGGTACAGTTTACATCCAGACTGCTCATTCCATACTCTGAACATCTCACTGTAACTTTAGGAAAGCCTACTTGTTCCCTGTTCCCATGGCAGGCCCCCAGCACATGCTCTCCAAATTCTTTTTTGAATACCTTAACATATCTTCTGGATGAGACCACAAATTCCTCTCCACCTGGTCTAAGCCCAACAGAGCCTATTTTATATTCCGTAACCACAGGATTCTATTCATAAACTGGCACATGCATCAACGTAGGCTTTTGCGATTCCCAAATAGCGATTTTTAAGGAATCGCTATTTAGGAATCGCAAAAGCCTATGCATGTAGGAATCGCTATAAAAATAGCGATTCCTAAACATTCCTTAATTGCGACTCGCTAATTGCTAGTCCCAATTAAGGAATGCTGTCCCATTCATTCCTATGGGCCTACAGGCCCATAGGGATGAAGTGGAGATTGCATGAGCAATTTGCGAGTAGCAGTAGGTTTTCGCAAATTGCTCATGAAATTTCAAGGGTGCAAGGGTGTCAAGATGACACCCGGTTGCACCCCTGAAATTGACCTCTGCACATATGTTGCACACACACATGTCCTAGGGGCATGTGTGTGCGCAACATGAAACTTTGAAAAATGCACAAAAGTGCATTTTTCAAAGTTTTAGCAAATTACCATGAAGTTCAACTTCATGGTAATTTGCTACTCCTATTAGCGAAATCGCAAACTTTTTATCTTTCATGCATTGCATTTAAGGAATCTCATTTTGGGATTCCTTAAATGCAATCGCAGTTTAAGGAATCGCAATTTAGAGATTCCTTAAATTGCGATTTTTGTATTTGGGGTGATGCATCCCAAATGCAAAAATACCGGTGGCAAATGGGCGGATTCTGAGAATCTGCCCGTTTGCGACCGGCATTTGGTTTGATGCATGGGGCCCTATGTGAACAAAGTTTCTTGTTTGGACCAAACTGATCACCACAATAGTAGGGGTTTAGTTTCAAGGCTATCCAAGAGGAAATCAACACCCAACTCACAATGAACAATAGATGCCAGGGTAGAGCGGGTACTGACAGCAGTCTCCTTAAAAAGGTATTTTCTGTAGTATTTAAAACACTCTTCTGTTCTATAGCCCAGATTCTTCACAATACACTGCAGTTGAAATTGTTTTAGTGTTATAAAGGGTGAGCATCTGGCCAATTGGTTTATTGCCTAACTTAGCCCCTTCGCGTCGTGCAAATTCTCCTGCTGTGTGGGAAAATTAATGAGTGGGCGTGTTTCGGACAGCATCCGGCCGTCCTCCGCACATGCCCACTGTGACGTTGGATGGCCGGGGGCTGTCCTGAGCACCAAAGAGGTTAGAGGCAAACCTCATCAGCCCATCATTAATCTTGATCAAGTTGGGAATGCAAATCTCTCTTTGGACCTGCGAGTCCAGTTTAGAAGAAAACTGGATCTCCAGGTAACTAAAAGTGTTGGTGTTTTGTAACTTACTATATTTATTTATGAACCTCTTAACTATGTACAATATGACTGCCAATCTGATTATTATTAAATCACACATTTTACCTTTGTCACTAAATTCCTTTAGAAGATCTTATGAAAAAGTACGAAGACTGTCCAGTGATCCATGTTGTTTTACCAAAATTACACTTTTTCTCCCATCCATCACTTCTGTAATTAACAATTCTTTATCGGCGTACATCAAGCCATACCTTTCAGCATAGAATACTTTGTCCAAGGGGACTTTAGGTTAACATCAAGATTGCTGTGGAACTGCCCTTCACCCTGATCTGCATTTAAATTCTCCCTTTAAATGAATGAAGTGGAATTTGCCAATATCTGCAGACAGTGACAGAATTAGTGTTCCTTTTGAAAGAAATTTCCCTTATGGACTATGCATATTCCATGCTAGCCCTATCCCTGAGGACAATGGGAGACTCTGTTCATAGCATCTTTTTTCCTTGGGCAGGCATTAATGAAACTGAACAAATCTCCGCCCGTGGCTATACTGAGGTACTCAGAAGGGAGCAAACTGTCAACAACATCCTTACTCTCACATAAACTGCTCTACCAATGTTGCTATCTGTAGGGACGTTTGAGGATAAGATCTTTATCAGTTGAAGAATTGTGGCAGAATATTTATGCAGTATACCAGAGGTCCAAACTTCTTTAACCAATAAATTATCTCTAATCCTATATTGACAATGTGAACCATGGCATACGCCACCACAACTGGGACCTCTGGGGCACAGAACTTGAGAAAACCCTAAATAAAGGTGGATATGTCTTTTATTTATTTATTTATATATTCTTATACCACACTACTACCCAAGGGCGTCTAGGCGCTTGTAGAGGTAGCCCACAAAGCAGCTGCATGATGTAAAGAACTAGTGCTTACAAAATTACAGAGTATAAAGCCAGGTCTTCAGTCCTTTCCTAAAGGGCAAGAGATCAGCAGAGTTCTTCAATTGAAAAGGTAGCTTGTTCCACCATCTAGTGGTGATATTGAAAAAGCTTTTTCCACCCCATCTCTGAAGACAGGAGGATGGCACTGCCACTGGAAGCGTTTTACCAGGTAGGTGGGACCTGAGTTCTGTAGGGCCTTAAATACGATACACAATGCCTTAAATCTAATGTGCTTCTCAATAGGCAGCCAATAATTATTATTATTATTAATTAAATTTGTAAGGTGCAACAGCAACCCAAAAAGGGTTTCCCGGCGCTGGCTACACCAAAGAATAGATAGCAGCTCAATGCCAATGCAAGATGTTCAAGGCGTTTGGCTGATGAATATTTGGGCAGACCAAAGAGCAATCTGGTGGTGGAATTCTGTAGTACCTGCAATTTTGCTATTACTGATTTATTCGCTCCAACCAGTAGTCCATTGCATTGTCCGCCTTTCATTCAGAGTAACGTCTGAACTATTAAATATTGTAGTCCAGTTGTTTAACCACTACCCAGCTGGCAAATATGTACCTCATCTATTTATTTTGCTTTGTTTTGGTGCGTCTTGACAAGAGCATCATGGTATATGGGGCTGGTTCAAGTTTCTGAGGCTTGACTGGAGACTCTTTGTACAGTATTCACCCAGTTGGTAAGAAATTGGATCTTCCATAATGGTACTTTTATCTATTTAAAACACATATTTAACTGATAGGATGACATTTAACGTGTAATAGTGTTTGGCATCTCTGCTTCTCAGATTCATTATGGAAACCTGAAAGTTTCAGTACATGCTGAAGTGATGTTTCTCTCTTAGGTTTCCTGTAAATGGCCTCCAACACAGTAACATTTGATCTCCAAAGCATGTGAAACAGCTGTAATACCCTTGCCAATGCTTCTCAATGACAGACTTAAAATCAGCTCTGTTTCCTCAGAGTGTTAATGTGTCTGGGTGGTAATGCCGAGGAGTAATCACTAGTTTTAATAATCAGATGGATTTTATGCTGGAGGTGGGTGGGGATAAAAGAGGATTTGTGGATATTAAACCATTACTCAAATTGCACCAGTGGTGAAGACAGCAGGGCGCTGGCACTTACTGTTTGTTTCCTTTCCCAATGTAATATAGATTATAATTGACTCTTTTTTGGCAGACACCCACGCTTCGTCTCATAGAAGGACTACAAGAAGGTCAGTGCACGAGCTCCTAATCCTGCACGAGCCCAACATCATAATAAATTGAGGGCACTGAGAGTTCTCGTCTATGGAAGGAATATACATCCATTTTAATCAATCAGGAACAGTTTTCCAAGTAGTAACAGTTTTTTTTATCATCACTCAATTTCACCCTGTACTTACTTTACCTTTCCAGACAGTATCTTAGTTTGTTTGCTATTGTTTGCACAAAAAAATGCTATCCATACCATTTCCCTCTCCTCTGACCTCATGTTGAAGCCCAGTTAGTACTTGTGAGATAGCCTTGCTCAGGAAAAGTAATTCTCCAAAGCCCAGCACCATATCACCTATCGTTAAGGCAACCATAATATATAAAGGATTGGATATCAGCTGGTACACAGTGTAAAGAACATATATTGGTATGAATCAACTGCGCCAATAATTCAGATTTTTTTTGGTTTCACCCGCACAGCTCGTGCTGTGCTTGTGAAATCTACTGTATTTGATATATCTTAAAAGGGGCATATATCGCGCCTTAACTTCTTCTTTGTCCGTGGGCTTGTAACTTCAGGTTTCCTCTGTTTCTGTTGGTTGAGCATTGTTTTTCCTTTACCAATGCTTGCTTTTTTGGTGTGCTTCTCTTATTAGCTTCTGGAGGCCTGATCACTCATTTTAATTCGCCTCTCGTTGGCTTTGATGGCTAGAACTACTTTCGCCAATGCATCTGAAGATTTTTTTGTGGCAACATCAGGGCACAAGTCCTAAAAAAAGATGTGGGGGGACACTGACATCACAACAGGAAGTAACGTCACGAAAGGTGGCTTGCACCATCAGACTCATTGCCTCCCCTCGCTCACCCCTTAGATGCGATTGCATCAGAGAAGCCAGCGCGTGAGCAGCGTTCTGAATGAGCTCCGATCTCGCCCCCGAGAGGCCAAAGAATGAACGTGTGGCTCCATTTGCTCCAGTAATCGAGCTCCTAGTAAAATAAGTGGGGGGACGCCGTCCACCCGCGTGGTACCCCGACTCGAGCCCATGGCAACATGTCTGCCCACATTTCTCCTACATTTTAATTTTTGACTTAACTTTCCTTGGTTGCACACTAAACTTTGCCAAGCTTCAACGCCCGGTACTCCATTCTGCTTTTTCTACAATACATTTACCAATTGCTTGGTGAAAATGATTGCATTTAGCAATGCTTGTTTTTTTGTTGTGGGTAGAAAGGACGTGGCCCCTTTCAGGGGCGTAGCTAGAGCTTGTGGCGCCCGGGGCTATCCCTCAGATTGTCGCCCAGGGGGGATGAGGGGCGGTGATGCTGGGGAAAAAGGATGGCGAGCACTTGAAAGAGGTCCGAGAGTCACGCAGTATTGACACTAATAGTTACCTCGATCATGCAGTAACATGCACATACATGACACGGTCCAAGGCTACACAGTTGAATACACCGGTGACTGGCAGTAGAAAAGAGAACACACAGATGCATGTTCTATTTAGGGACTCAGAAAAACTGCATGTTACATCCATCAGAGAGCTGTGTGAACAATTACCTGGTAATCTTTTCACCACAATGCAAACATGCACATACACGACACTGTTCAGGGATCCATCAATCTGACAGAATGTTTAACAGTCAACAGTCATTCAGACAATAACATATGCAGATTTTCGTAGTTGTTTAAAGATTTAATACAGCTGCCATTACACATCACAGATTTTGAATAGTTCACAAATCTTGTTCCCTGTACTTTTTCCATGGTCTATTGGTTAGAGAATAACATTTGACGGTGTTAGTATCTCGAGCAGACAAGGGTTCCACGTTGGATATGCGGAGTAAAGACATCAAATGCAAATATCTCATTGAAGTAGGGCAGAAAATCCAGTCTTGGACTCGAACAATCTGAATACACAATAAATTGGCTTGCCAGCTTCACCAGCTCGGACACCACCTCTTGTGGTATGCGCTCTAGTCTACGTGCGTATACGCGATGACGCGTTACGCCGTAGGCTAGAGCGGCAAGGCGTGCATGCGCACAGTGACTAAAGCGGAAGGCGCGAACAGGAGAAACGGCAGTTGGCGACCGGAGCGCTTTGCATTTAGACGCTCGGCGCCCTTAGCTCCAAATTACTTTGTTGTACAAGAATAAACGAGAGTGCTTAATATACAAGTCTCTGAGTATCCTGTGGGGGGAGAAGAAACAACATTACAGTGGCGACGAGGGTGGGATCTGGACACCACAAGGTGCAGTGTACCGGAAAGAAAATAAGAATAAACCCCCAGCAAGAACACAGATCCTACAAGGAGGAGCAAGGGCGTGGCAGCAGCGCAGCAGCACAGCAAGGAACAGAACCCCAGCCTCTTAAGGCAGGTTAGTGCGACCCAAGACCCCAGGAGCCCCCAGGCAGCAACCTGGCAACCAAGGGAGACACCCCCAAGCTAGAGGAAGGGGGGAAGGCAGCTCAGACAGCACCCACTACGAGGGACAATACCCCAGGTAGCCCCAGGGGCCAAGGTGACACGGCAGAGAACGCAGGAGCGTCCGGTGAGCCTACCCAAAGGGCCCAGGAAGGAGGACCTAGAGGCGAAGCCAGAATGGCGAATCAAGCGTCAGCCCTAATGGCGCCCGTCCCGTTTCTAACCAGACCAGGTGAACCCCAACTAAAATGGGAAGACTGGAAAGAATATTTCCTCAATTACATTGAGGCCCTTGAAGATGAGAGTGAAGGAGAATACAAACCCGAAAGGAAGAAGAGACTGTTGCTCCACAACTTAGGCCCAGAAGGGGTAAGAGTGTTCAAGAACCTGGTGCCCAAAGACAGGGGTGCAGCGGAGACGGATGTCTTTGTGAATGCATTGGACGACCTGGACAGCCATTACTGCCCAGCAGTTTGCGTCTCGATAGACCGCTATAACTTCCAACAGAGAAAACAAGAGGCAGGAGAATCCATCGACGACTATGTGGCAGCTCTTCGCCGGCTTGCAATCACGTGTAGGTATGGGAACCTGCAGGATGAATACATCAAGGACCAAATTGTAATGCACACCACCAGCAGAGCAGTCCAAGACAAGCTATGGGCAATGAATGAGACAACCCTTAAAGAAGTAGTGGCGATGGTCAAGAAGGCGGAAATGTCGAAGAGAGGCGCAGACGCGGCAAAAAGGGAAAGCGGGCCGAGACAAATGATCAACAAGATCGATGAGGCACCACAATCCAGCAAACCCAAAGCCGCTTATGGAGACCCGAGGAAGGACACAAGAGGGTCTGGGAAGCAGATGTCTCGTCCCAACCAGGGGGCGAAATTCGCGTGCTACAGATGTGGCAGTGCGGCACACACGGCCCAGGACAGGCGTTGCCCCGCGTTTCGCGCCAGGTGCTCATTCTGTGGGTTGACCGGTCACTTCGAGAAGGTCTGTCGGAAGAAAGGGTCGAAATCCACGGTCAAGTGCATCGACGCAGCCACGGCCAACGTGAGTGAGGAAGAAGACCCAGAGGAGGATGACCTGGTGCTGTGCATAGAGGATCAAGTCCTGGATGTATCCGGGAAGCGAAGGGATAAGCCCCGCACCGACATGCTCATCGGGGGCGTCAAAGTACATGTAGCCGTGGATTCAGGGTCCCCCTGGACCATCGTGCAAAAGTCGATATGGGAAGAGGACTTTGCGCCAGTCATAGGACCCGACCTGTGGCCGCCGGACATCAGACCCATCTCGTATACCGAGAATTCCATCCCACTGGTGGGATGCAGGGACTTGGAGTTCGAATTCAGAGGACGGGTGGCCACGTGCACCCTGTATGTAGCGGAGAAGGGCCCATCGGTACTCGGATGGAGAGACGCAGGTGATCTCGGCATCATACTCAATCCCGGAGGGAAAGAACAGATCTTGCTAACGGACGAATGGCCCCTCTCGAAGGAGGAAGACTGGAAGGCAGCATACCCCAAGGTTTTCGAGAGCACGGTAGGCAAACTAGACAAGTTCGTGCATAAAATGGTCCTGAAGGAGGGAGCAGTACCAGTAGTGCATAAGGTACGGAACATACCGATATCCACGAGTGAGGCAGTGCGCCAGGAACTACGAAAGTTGGAAGAGCTAAATATCATCGAGCCAGTGGACAGTGCGGAATGGCTATCGCCCTTGGTGGTAGTTAAAAAGCCCAATGGAAAGGTCAGGCTCTGCGTGGACCTGAGGGAGCTCAACAAAAACCTCATCGTGGAAAGGTTCCCGCTCCCCAGGATAGAGGAGATGCTAGCAAGAACTAAAGGCATCAACCATTTTTCTACCATAGACCTCACGTCTGCATACTACCAAATAGAGTTGCACCCGTCGAGCAGGAAGTACACAGCATTCATAACGCCCTTTGGGTGCTTCCAATTCAAGAGAATGCCCTTTGGCCTGGCATCCGCTGCGGCCGTTTTCCAGAAGTTGATGCACAGGTTGTTTAAAGACATATCGGGAGTGCAATATTTCCAAGACGACATCCTAGTGATGGGCTCCGACAAAGGTGAGCACGACAAGAAACTACATCAAGTGCTAGGAATACTGCAAAGCAAAAGAATGACGGCGGAGTGGAGCAAGTGCAGAATTGGGTCTCGCTCAGTGACCTACCTAGGGCACGAGATAGGAACGCATGGCATATCGCCGAAGGAGCAAAACGTGAAGGCGATAAAAGATGCCAAGGCCCCAACAACCAAAGAGGAAGTGCGGTCATTCCTTGGAATGGCCGAGTATTATAGCAAGTTTGTCAGACATTTTGCCACAAGAACGTACAGGATGAGAGAACTAATCAGGCACAATACAAAATTCGAATGGGACAGGGAGGCCCAGTCCGAATTTGAGTCCATTAAAGCCTGTATCAGCCATGCCATCCCATTGCAGGGGTACGTCCCCATGGGCAAGACTATTGTGACAACCGATGCGAGCGACAAGGGCTTGGGGGCTGTATTAGCGCAGGAAAGGGAGGACGGAACCAAAGAAACCATCAGCTTCGCATCCCGGGCGCTGTCCCCGACGGAACAAAGGTACAGTGTAATCGAAAAGGAGATGCTGGCAGTCATGTGGGCGTTGAACAAATTTCGTCAGTTCTTATGGGGCACGAGATTCAGACTCCAAACGGACCACAAGCCACTCATCAAAGTGTTGACGTCATCGGGCCATGACACGGCCACCCCGAGAATAGCGAAAATGACTCTGAAGCTGCTCGATTATACGTACGATGTAGAATATCTACCTGGCACGCAGAACAAGGTAGCTGACTACCTCAGCCGGGCATCAGCCATGGAAGAAGCACCCGGAGAGACCCCGGACACGGAAGAGATGGTCGCCAGTATGGAGGATCACGAAACATCGATCAGTGCGCAGGAATGGCAGGCGGCTTACGAGCTCGATGAGGAGAAGAAGGAAGTAAGGAAACATCTCACGTTGGGGTGGCCGGACAAGAAGAAGCTAACGGAGGGTGTCCGACGTTTTTATGAGATAAGAGAAGAATTGTCCCTAAGTGACTCGGGGATATTCTTGCACAGAGGAGAGAAAGTGGTTCCCCCAGTGACAATGATACCCAGACTGCTGAAGTTGCTTCATGAGGGGCATCTGGGCATAGTAAAAACCAAGGCGTTGGTCAAACAGACGTATTGGTGGCCAGGTATGGATGCCCACATCGAGAGACAAGTGCGGGAGTGCGGACAATGCCAAGGAGCGGACAAGGTGCTCCGCCCACTCCGACCAGCACTGGGGAAGTTCGACACCCCGCAGGGCCCATGGGAGGATGTGGCCATCGACATTCTGGGGCCCGTTCTGGACAGTCGAGGGGTGAATAAGTACATTTGTGTATTAATAGACAAGTATTCCAAGTGGCCAGAAGTGGACATACAAGAGTCAATGGACACGGACACGATTTTGAAGTTCCTAACCTCGGTGTTCCTCAGAGAGGGAATACCCAAAACCATCCTCAGCGATAATGGACCGCAGTTTGTGTCGGACAAGTGGGGGAGATACATGAAGAGAAATGGAATCGTAGGGAAACACACTGCCGTGTATCACCCATCTTGCAACGGCCAGGTCGAAAGGTTCAACAGGGTGCTCATGGGCTCCATCCAGGCAGCCATATCGCAAGGAAAGGACTGGGAGGTGGAAGTAATGAACATGCTATGGGCCTATCGGATAACACCCTCTGTGGTGGGGTATAGTCCGTTCCAAGTGCTGAGAGGACGGCATCCCTTCACTCGGGACAACGTAGCATGGAGGGAGAAGACCATCACCAGCAAGTGGTCCCCAGCGGTGGTGCAGCACAATCTAGAGAAGGCCCAGAAGATCTATGCCGCGCACTATGACAAGCGACGTAGCACGAAAGAAACAGCGCTGGAAGAAGGGGAGTGGGTTAGGATCAAACTCCCCACTCTACAAAAGAAGGGCGAAAGCAAATTCAGCCAGCCGCTACAAGTTAGGGAAGTGCGTGGCAGAGCGGCCCTCCTCAGTGATGGCAAGGTCTGGTCACAAGAGCGCATGGCCAGAGTAAATAAAATACTAGTCTGGCCCAAAGCCGAAGGAGTCGGAAGAGACATGGATCACCCGGAGGTTACACCCCATTCAGATCATGGCATAGACAACCAAGGAGAAGGCGCAGGCGAAGACAATGAAACGATTGTACTGGGAGCCAGGCCGACCGACGGAGGAGGAGTGCAAGCGAATGCAGAGCTGAGAACAGAAGTGAGAGAAGCTGGGGTGTCCCAAGAAGAGACAGAGGCGAGAGAGAACATGCCGGTAAGACACACCCGCAGCGGAAGGGCAGTTGTAGCGCCCTCTCGCTATAATGACTTTGTGATGGATGGACACTAGCTTGGTGCCGTCTCCCCGGTGCCCCACATAGACATTGTTCACGGCTGGAGGACACTTACCTGAGGGGAGAAATGTTATAACTTTGTTTTCGTTAAAGGGGGGAGATATGTGGTATGCGCTCTAGTCTACGGGCGTATACGCGATGACGCGTTACGCCGTAGGCTAGAGCGGCAAGGCGCGCATGCGCACAGTGACTAAAGCGGAAGGCGCGAACAGGAGAAACGGCAGTTGGCGACCGGAGCGCTTTGCATTTAGACGCTCGGCGCCCTTAGCTCCAAATTACTTTGTTGTACAAGAATAAACGAGAGTGCTTAATATACAAGTCTCTGAGTATCCTGTGGGGGGAGAAGAAACAACATTACACCTCTTAGTCTCATCTTTTCAACAAGGCTACTGCCAGCCCAACTCGCTCAACCTGCCAGCAGTTCTGTTTGACTAGTCACTAGCCCAACGCATCAGGCTACTGTCAGCCCGAGTACCTGGTCCTTGCTGTCGCAGCCGGAGTCCTCGACCTCTTTCCCGCGGTTTCAATGGACCACCGCCTCTCATGCAGCCCCAGCAGAACACCTTCGTCTAGAACAGATCACATGGTTCAAATGGGCTTTCATCTACACTACTTGGCTCGCATTTAGCCATTCTTACCGATGTGCTCTCACCGAGCACGCACTACCTTTAAACTAGCATGGTGTATCATACCATGTACCACCTGGGTACTAGCCCTCCCACCTCACATTCCCACTGGAACTCTAAAGCTTCTATAATGCCTCTCCTCAGGTACACATCCCCTTTGGATATGTGTACGTAGGAGTACCGCAATCTTATATTTCTGGACCATCATTTGGCATTTCACGTCTAATACAAAGAGTTCTCTACCACAATGTCTTTAGCACCTGCCGTGGGCCTGCAGGTACCCTCCTATGCCTTCCCTGTGTCAGGATGTTGATTTTGGGCACACTAACACAATTATATTCACTAACATGGACTTAAACAATTACTTACCGGAGATACTGTGCGCACAGCAGGCTCATCCTCCTGTGGGCTACGGACTCTGCTCACGCTCCGCTTGCACTTTTAAACTGGGCCGCGGACGCGGCGCTGGTTGGCCGTTGCGACCGCGGCGGCCTTTCTAATTTATTTGGGGACACTGTGTTCCCAAAAAATTCATAAAGTGGTAAGACGACGTTGCTTGTTTTCCATGCTGCCCATGCCTAGACCCCCCTCAACTAAACCCTCCCGGGTAGAACGGGGCACTGCAGTATGTTTTATGGCCAGTACCAATTGAAACACAGAGGGCCACACCTCACCGTTCCCCTGTTGGTAGTGATAATGGTCACAGAGGGCCACACTACACTTGTGTCAGTAGACAGCATGGTCAGAGCATCACCACTGTCAGTAGGGATCACAGGCAGAGGGCACAGAGTGGTCCATCACTACACCAGTGTTCGTAGCCGTGATGGGCAAAGAGGGGCACACCTCTCAGAAAGCATACAGAGTGAGAAAGCATAAGAGCAAGCTTCTGTATCCCTCACCTACTTAGTCTATTCACAGAGATGTATGCTCTACTAGCAAAGTAAGCCTAGTGGGCATAAAGACCCAGAACACAAGACTACCACAAAACCACAATTGTCACCAGAGTACGACACGCAGCCGCATCAACCTCAAATAACAAAACAGCACACCTCATTATCGTCCCGTACAACAGTGCATACTTTGTAGTAATAATAATAACAACATGCAGGGTTCCCAAAGTTTTTGTTTGGAGCCAGCAAAATTCGAGAATGTGTAGTCTTGATTTCTTCTCATGTCTTTCTTCCATGTCCCCTCACTCCCTGCCTCTTTATCTCGGTCTCGGGTTCTTTGTGATCCCTTTCATTTCTCTTCTGCCTTTCTCTTCCAACCTATTTTCTTTTTTTCTTCCTTTTTGTACGTTGTTCTGGATCAAATCCTAACACTACAAAATAAGCCCCAGTCCCATGAAATGAGCGTTGGTACCCACCATCTGCAACCACAGGCACACATTAAGTACTGCTGAACAGAGCATAGTGCGAAGCTGCACAACACCAACATCACACCAATACCAAAAATTCTCATCGGACAAAGAGCTGCACAGACCCCAGATTAACACACAGTCACCAAAATCGGCACCATTAGCTGTACTGTACAGAGCATGGCACAGAGCTGCCCAGAACATACCACCACCAAAATATGCAGCATTAGCATCCATTTCAGAGCATGGCATAAAGCAGCATATTCCCTAGAACACACAAACACCCCACACAACAAGCAATAACACCATCTCACACAGAGGGGGGCGACCCAAAAGCTCCATTTCAAAACAGGAGAAGTAGCATACTGTAGCATGCATGGCACAGATGTTCACACCCATTAGAATCCTATTCAGGGCACTGCCCAGTGTTGTACCGCACCTAGGTCACACCACTACCAAAACACACATCAGTGGAATCATGTGCGGAGCTAGCATCAAGGTGCACTGACCCTTGTACCTCCCCCACACAAAACATGCAGAAATAGCTTCCTGTACATATTGATTAATTTTTTTAGTTATTTATTCTGAAGTTTTATATAGCGCTGGCCAGACCCGAGGGTATCGGAGCGCTTTGCAACAGTCGTACTGCAAAAGATCATGAAATACATTAATAGTATAGAACATGGACGGAGAGTTTCAGTAGGTTGTGAAACCAAGGGGCATTGAAGACTTGGAATGCCTTCAACAAGTGTCATAGACTTGGGCCGCCCTCCCCTTCCAGGGAGTAATGACATCAGCGCTTCTGCAGCTCGGGTCCCTTCGCTAGGGAATGATCTAAGAAAAGATTTTTGAGCTGTCCTTTGAATATTGCAAAGGAGGGGATAGTTCTGATGTGGGAGGGAATAGAGTTCCATATTTTGAGCGCGTTACCCGCGAAGGACCGGGCCTCGGTCTTTTGTTTGCGTGATTTCAGCGGGATGAGTAGTAGTGTGTTTTAGCTCCTGCGGGTCCTGGTCTGACCGGCTTTTTTTGAGTTTGGAGGCCAGGTATTCAGGTTTGCCTGTGTGAATAGCTGTGTGCGTGAGGCAAGCTGTTTTGAAACTGGCATGCATTTCAACTGGGAGCCATTGTAGTTCTCTGAGTGCGGGTGAGATGCAGTCGAATTTCTTCACTCCTGTGACCATTCTGGCTGCTGCGTTGAGAGTTGTTTTGAAGGGAGCATGGTAAGACTTTGATGTACCTGAGAGGGCTGCGATCCCATAGTCTAATCTAGATAGCACCAATCATGGCACGTGACCACCCCTCAACACAACTTAGACTTCCCCTTAACGCCTCCCTCTCAGTATACCTGTTCAGACTCTCCAAATCTGACAAATGTCGCTTCTGTCTTGGTACCTATCTCTCCTAACATTTCGAATCTTCCAGACTCTCCCAATCTGACAAATATCGCCCCAGTCTTGGTGCCTAGCTCCCCTGACACTTCTATTACAGGTATACATGGGTCCCCTGGAACATGTGTGTTTGGTTTGCTCTCAGCCCCTATCATCAGTGGGACTGACCCCTCCAATAATCACCGCCAACTAGTCCATCTGTCTGAAATCACTCCTGATCCCTTCAGACCAGAAGATTCACACATGGTCCTTGATGTCGATCACTCCACTTCAATATTATCCAGACCACCCTCGGTGGATATCTCAAAATTGGATATCTCCATTATTGTCCCCCTCCCCCCTCCCTCTCACACAGGGGTTAGCCTAGTCCCCACTCACCTATTATCCGCTGCAGCATCTGAAGGAACTCTGACATCTGCTACATTCATTTCGCCTATACAATCACACATAGAGGATGGTCTAGACTCCACTCACCTACTACCTACCACAATATCTGAAGGAACCGACAGTGGCTATACTCATCTCGCCTATACCATCATTGAACTCAATGCCCCTTCCCCAACCTCAAGTGGGGAGCTACTATACCACTCCGGCAATAGACATGCACATTGATACCACGGACATTTCGCCTCCCCAAACAGCGCATACACCAACACCTATTACTTACTCTACCATCTCTGTCCTGGTCGACCAAATTAATGTGTTAGCATCCAGCATATCTCATCTTAAGGATGATATGCTTGAAAGGTAAGCGCTGCGGTTCCTAAGGATAATTTGCATATTTTAAAAAACGCTGCTTAACGCTTGATCTGCGCAACCTGGTCGCGCTTTTATTTTACATTTGACCATTTTAATTTCTCGGCTTTTCAGCCGCTTTAATTCCGCTGCGTCTATGTGGGGGTAAACGGGGCATGTTAGGACATTGCTAGCACAATAATTATTGAATCTCACCGCTGTTACAGCGGCCCTTTAGCTGCTTCTGCTTGTGAGGGGACATCTTGGGTGAGGTAGTGCCGGCTGCGGCAGACATTTTTGTTAGCAGGCTAGCTGCTGCCTGACGCGATAGGCTCACAGGAGGCCATTTAAACCTGCCACATGCAAGCGCCCAGCGTACGCTCGCAGCGGGCGCGCCTTGGGCACGCCGGAGGCTCGCCAGAGGCGAGCCCATCTCTGCCCATCTCTGCCCAACTCTGCCCATCCGTAACCAGACGGGACCTGGGGCCAGGACCCCTGGCTCGCGCATCATCTATGATAGAGGTGAGCTATTGGAAGTTAACCTGAGTAATACATCTCTCGAGGAGCGGAGTGCAGCCCTACTTCGACAGGAAGGGTTGTGGAGGGTTCCGGAGAAAGGGTCTGGATGGCCTCATGCTCATAAAGCCAGGGTCTTGCACTACGGGCTGTTAAACACCCGTTCCCTCCAAAAAAACAATGGAGGGGTGTTTTCATTACTGGAGGACGGGGAGCTCGACGTGTTAGGAGTCACGGAGACGTGGCTGGAGGACTCCTCGCTGCCGGATCTTGTGGCTGCTCTACCGGCAAATTTTTCGGTTCTATATTGTAATAGAGCGGGTGAGAAGAGAGGCGGAGGGGTGGCACTTTTCTTTGCAGATAGTATGCGAGGAGAAACAATCTTGGCAGAAAATTTGGGAGGGACGGAGGTGCTTGGTGTTAAACTGAGGTTGGGGATAGACTGCCTGACAGTCCTGGTGGTGTATCGTCCTTCATGGGCCATGCCGGAGTTTCCAGACCTGTTTTTGAAGCTAGTGCAGGATTTGTGCTCGAGGTATGATAATATGGTTATATTGGGAGACTTTAACTACCACTGGGAAACTACCCCGAAAGAAGGGCAGTCTAGCCAGATTGATGAGGCTCTATCATCACTAGGGCTAGTCCAACAAGTAAAGGGGCCGACACATGTGAAAGGTCACACGCTTGATCTGGTGTGGACGTCACTTCCGGTACAGGGATTGACGATTACGTTGCCTTGTGTCTGGTCGGATCACCATCTGGTGAAGGGAGATCTCCTGATGAACTTACAAAAAATGAAACCAGTAGAACGGTGGTGAGGAAATGGAAAAATATTAATGGAGACAAAATGGTAGCACATCTCCTAGCGAATCCACCCCAGAATTTTCTGGATGAGAATCCGGAGGCTCTTTGCAGTAGGGGGGCCGATTACGTGGCGCCAGCACGAAGGGTCAACTTAGTAAATAGAGGCTCGGGATCCCCTTGGTATAGGGAGAAGAAGAGGGCTTTACGCAAGGCGGAGAGAGCTTGGCGCAGAGCCTATGACACTAATGCGTGAAGTCTCTATATGCTAGAACTAGCGACCTATAAACGGGCAATAACAGCCAGGAAGCTGGTGGACAGTCCTTTGGACACTCTACCCTTGATTGCGAAGGATGGACTGTCATTGCTTATGGGGCGAGTTAAGTCTGGCTCTCAGGCCGATCCTTGCCCTCCTGAAGTATTCAAATTGGCTATGCCAGGAATAGAGGAAGAGGTCTTGGCTCTCCTGAATTCATCCTTAGTATTAGGCAAGGTTCCGTTAGCCTTCAAGGAAGCACGACTGATCCCTTTGCTAAAAAAACCAGGGGCAGACGTGAAATGCCTGAAAAATTTCAGGCCTATCTCCCAGATTCCTTTCCTGGCCAAAGTGCTAGAACAGCATGTTTTGTCTGACCTCTCCGACCATCTGGAAAGAATTGGTTTGTTGGAACCAAATCAATCGGGGTTACGTGCGAATCACAGCATGGAGCTGGTCATGCTGTCTATCTTAGATGAGCTCAGGAATAGGGCAGATAGGAAGATACCTGGTGCCCTGGTGTTGTTAGACCTCTCCGCGGCGTCTGACACCGTGTGTCATAAACAACTTCTGTCGCGGTTGAGGGATTTCGGCATTCAGGGCACAGCTCATGCCTGGTTTGCCTCTTTCCTACAAGGGAGGACGCAAAGAATACAGCTGGGAGAATTGCTCTCCACTGCAACACCACTTTCATGTAGAGTGCCGCAGGGGTCTGCTCTGTCGCCCCTTTTATTTAATATATATCTACAACCGTTGATTTCACTCCTCAATCAAATGGATTGTCTGGTGTATAATTACGCTGACAACACCCAAATCATCATCCAAATGGATGATGCTCCTGGGGCGTTAGCAAGGCTGCAAAATATCCTCAAGCATACAGCCAACTGGATGTCTTTGAACTCCTTAAAAATCAACCCTGACAAGACGGAGGTTTTACCAATCACCATTGCTGGTAACCCATGGCACGACGGGTTTTGGCCAAGAGAACTTGGGCCACCCCCAGAACCTGCAGTGGTGGTAAAAAGCCTAGGCATCCATGTGGATGATAAACTATCCATGCGGAAGCAAGTCACCACGGTGTTAGGAACCTGTGTCGGTCTTCTCCGACAACGTAGGAAAATTGCGCCATTATTGTCCTTCTCCACCTTTAGACGGGCGGTATCCGCAATGATATTATCAAGGTTGGACTATGGCAATTCGCTTTATTTAGGACTGCCCCAAACACTTCTGGACAAACTTCAAGTGGTGATGAATGATGCCGCCAGGCTCATTTTTAAGAAACCAAGGAGCTCGCATGCGTCCCCACTTATGCGCGAGCTACACTGGCTGCCAGTAAGGCAGAGGGTGCTCTTTAAAGGGCTCTGCATCGCACACAAATCGCTCTATGGAAAGGCGCCAAGATATATCAAGACCCGTTTGACTCCATACAAACCGGGTAGGTCGTTAAGATCTGCTGAAGCAACCCTTCTTACCCAACCACGCTTCAGATTGGCCACAGTGGGTGGCCGCGCCATTTCCAATACCCTCCCAGCAGTCTGGAAAAGTCTGTCGGCGGATTTGCGGAAGGAATCCAATTTGATGTCCTTCCGGAAGAAGTTGAAAACTGTTCTTTTTCAGAAGGCCTGGGTTGGGCTATAACTCCTGGTAGGGTTTTTTAGGAATTTCTGCTGTGCGTACCTGACAAAGCGCTTAGACACCCCTGGGTTATAACGCGCTATATAAATCGAATAAAATAAATAAATACTTACTCTTTCAACCATCACAAAAGATCTTCTTACCCTACATAGAGCCACCAATGACACAGTGAATCTGATCAGTCTCCAAACGAGAAACTATTGCCCCACTGATGCTCCCAATGACAATTCTATTCAACACAACCAAAACTATGCCCAACCTAGTATAACTACACCCTACGTCTCCCTCCCGATCAACACCATTCATGATAGCCTATTATTATTATTATTATTATTATGAGTTTTGTATAGCGCCTGGTTACCAAGTAGGCATCCCAGCGCTTACCAGAGCATAACACTACTGAAAGAATGCAGGGATTAAACGGAGAACAAAAAAGTTTTAAAAAGTTTACGGAACCGAAGAAGACTAGCTTCCGAGCGCAGTTGTAGGGGCAATGAGTTCCACAAGGAGGCCACATTTATTGAAAACCTTCTGCCACCGGTTCTTGCCTTTTTCACCCTG
The DNA here is from genome assembly GCF_964263255.1 of Lissotriton vulgaris. Lineage (NCBI taxonomy): Eukaryota > Metazoa > Chordata > Amphibia > Caudata > Salamandridae > Lissotriton > Lissotriton vulgaris. The sequence continues at coordinate 477,386,226 of NC_141698.1, read as the reverse complement.
CCAACCTGAAGGAGATGTTGATGGTCAGAGCGAAGAGAACAAGGGGCCTTGTAAGGCTGGACCATCTCCTCCAGAATAGGTGGACCTACCCCGTGCAGAACTTTGTGGGCGATACAAAGTGACTTGAATTTCACCCTGTCCCTCACAGGGAGCCAGTGCAGTGCCCTCAACGCCGGGCGGGCAAATTGACGCCTGGGGAGACCCGTCAAAAGCCTGGCAGCCGCGTTCTGCACTTGCTGCAGTTTGTTCAGGGTGGATTCGGGTGCGCCCAGGAAAAGCGCATTGCTGAAATCCAGCCGCGAGATGATTATTCCCTGGATGAGAAGCCTTCGAGTGGACACTGGGAGTAGAGGCAGAATCTTCTGGGCTGAACGGAGCAGGCCAAAGCACACGCCAGCAGTCTTTTTGGCATGGGTTTTAAACGATAGATCCTGCTCCAGCCATACCCCCAGGCTCTTGATCTCCTGCTTGGGGGGAGGTACCGGTCCCAGACAGTCTGGCCAGCTGCTGGGGGACAGAGATGGAGAAGAGTTCCCCAGCAGCATCAATTCCGTCTTGGAGCCATTTAACTTTAGGGCTGAGCTGCACATCCACGTGTAGATCTTCTCAAGACACGTGTGCAGCCCGTCGGGATGGTGCGCCGACTGGGAGAGGCCTACCACCAGCTGAGTATCATCAGCATAACTGATGATTTTAATACCCAGCGGCAGTACCACACTCTCCAGGGGGGCCATGTAAACGTTGAATAAGGTAGGGCTCAATGAAGAGCCCTGTGGTACACCACACTGGAGAGGGGTTGAAGATGATTTTTCCTGGCCTTCCCACACCTCAAATGTACGACCTTCAAGGAAGGAAGCGAACCATTTGAGGGCCAGACCCGTGACCCCCACCCCCGACAGCCGTTGGAGAAGCACCTGATGGTCCACGGTGTCAAAAGCAGCGCTGAGGTCCAGGAGGATCACTGCCACTGATCCCCCCCGAATCCAGCATGCTCCTTGCATTCTCCACGACCGCCAGCAGGGCGGTGTCAGTCCCCTGACCGGGGCGAAAACCCGTTTGGGAGTCGCCCAGGAGGGAATTGGCTTCCAAGAAGTCCGAGAGGCGGCTGTTCACCAGCTTCTCGGCCACCTTACTGATACCCGGCAGCAAGGAGATAGGCCGAAAGTTGGCGAGATCGGCGGGATCGAGGTTAGGTTTTTTCAAAAGGGCCTTAACCACCGCCCCTTTCCAACTGGGGGGGACTACCCCATGGGCGAGAGATAGGTTTATCAGGTCCGTCACAGGGCCGCCAATTGTAGATGACACCTGTTTGAGATATTTAATAGGTGCTGGGTCTTTCGGGGAGCCGCTCTTCATAGACCTCAGAACCGCCAAAACTTCCTCCTTAGTGACCGGACCAAGGGAGGCCAGCTCCACCGATTGCAACTTAAGTTGAGAGCTGGAATTATCATCCAAGGAAGAGACCTCGCCTAGCCGAGGAAGGGAAGCCAGTATGATGTCAATTTTGCTTTTGAAAAACGAGGCCAGTTCTGTGCATTTTTTGCGAGGGTCCTCGTGGAAAACCTGAGGTTCGGGGGCATTCAGTAGCTCCTTAATGACCCTGAATGACTCTTTAGAAGAGTTGGCCGCAGAGCCTATGCGCTCTTCAAAGAATCCTGATTTTGCCACCCGAATAGCGGATTAATACCTGCTCCGAGCCGCGCGATATTCTTTACGACTCGCCTCACTCCAGTCTCTCCTCCAGGACCGCTCTAGCCTCTTGCATCCCTTCCTCAGGGTTCTCAATTCCGACGAATACCAAGGTGCAGAGCCCACTCTCTTCCCCCTCGTAAGTTGTTTCTTTTTGGGTAGGAGAGTGTCCAGAGAATCCACAAGCCAGGTATGTAGATTCGCATCAGCAACTATCGGGTTAGCTTCCTGAGGGGGCTGCGTAGCCTCCAGGTGTGCTGCCCAAGTGTCAACTGGGAGCCTCGACCAGGCTCTCTCCAGGGTGTGAACCCTTGGGACCACCGCAGCTGGGCTGTCGAATTGCCATGTCGCGGACACCAAAAAATGGTCTGTCCAAGGCAGGGCAAGAGCCGGAGATGGAATAAGATGGTCCAAGTTAGAGAGTATGGGATCAAGCAGGTGGCCCTTCTCATGGGTCACGCCCGAATTGGCCAAATTGATTCCGAAAGATTTGAGATCATCGAGCAAATCGACTCCCACAGCATTAGTGGGATCCTCAAGATGGATATTAAAATCCCCGAGAACAACAAAGTTGGCAGTTGAAGAGGCAAGAAGTGCAGTCATTTCTAAGAGAGAGTTAGGGAAGCTACCCAAGGGTCCAGGAGGGCGGTAGATCAACAAGCCTACCAAAGACACTGTAGGTGACAACCGAAGGGAGAACTGTAAGCTCTCACAATCAGTCACCCTCCATTCTGAATTTTACAAGCGAGCGTGTCTCTGTAAAGAACAGCAATTCCTCCTCCCCTCCCTTTCGGTCTATCAAGGTGGAGTATGTGAAAGCCTGGGGGGAGTGCCCTGACCATGTCAGGGCCAGAGCTGGGGGAGAGCCAGGTCTCAGTAAGAAACAGCACATCAAGCTCGTGGTCCAGGATAAGTGAGTTAATTTCAATGGCATGGCTCGGCAAGGACCGGCAATTTAGTAAAGCCATAGAAAGAACGGATTTCACAGCCACTGAATTGTGGCCGGAAAAACAGGCTCTACACGGTAAAAATGGAAAGGTTCCCATCTGTGCAAAGCTACAAATAGTAGGGTGGGGCGGACGTAAAGCGATAAGGGCGTCCCTCCCATATCGGAACCTGGAAGTAGAGGACGCCAAAGAGTCGGGCATGGTGGCAGGCCCTGGGCCCGTCTGGGCCCGGACGGGCACAGACGGGCTGAACTCTGGCGTAACTCCGGCGCTAATCCGGCGCGTCCGCAGTACGCTGCCGCTACGAGGAGGAAGGGGAGAGCTTTTTATGGCGCTACTAGAGCGCGAGGGCGGAGAGTCCTACCCCCAAGATGGCGGCCGCAAATAGATCCCAGCCCTCGGCGTCAATACTCAGCCGAGGGTGGTCTACAGTCCCAAGCAAGGGAGAGGGAGCAGGGCGAAGCGCTTACAAGCGCTGGGAAGTCAAAGACAGGCAGCGCTAGGCTAAAGCACGCTTCTAACACAAGCGCGAGCGCAACCTGTACAAACAAAAAAATAAAATTGACCAGCATGAAAGTCAACACACAAGGTTAAAAAATGCCAAAGAATAGTGAAGAGACCTCCCGGCTTCCGCCTCAAGAGGGAAAAGGTAGGTAGCAGTTGGTAATCACTTGCAGAATGTTCAGGTTCCCTTTTATGGCGCTACTAGAGCGCGAGGGCGGAGAATCCTACCCCCAAGATGGCGGCCGCAAATAGATCCCAGCCCTCGGCGTCAATACTCAGCCAAGGGCGGTCTACAGTCCCGTCTCTGGGTCAAAGAGACCAAGCGATCATCTCTCCGACAGCGACATTGATGACCTTCTTATATCCTATGCCCTGGATTCTGACAATAGGAAGTCTCATTGCAGCGCAATTCAATCCATTGTAACCAAGCGCAATTTAATCCATTGTAACCAACCCCCCTCAGAGAACCTCCACTTAACAACAGAGCTGTTAACAGAGATAACCTCACAAAATCAATTTAGGACTGACTGCCTCAATCCCCTCGTTCAACAAGCTGAAGTGTGGGCTTTTAAATTGTAGATCTGCCAGCAAACATGCTACTGATATCTTCAATCTCATTTTAGATGACAACTTAGACATTCTGGTCCTCACAGAAACTTGGCTAAATAGCTCCTCATCTCCCATTCTCGACCTACTGGTTCCTCCCTCCCATGACCTAATTCGACTTGATAGGATTGGGAAAATTGGTGGAGGGGTAGCCTGCATTTATCGTAACTCACTATCAGTCAAACAAGCAGACTCAATTGAACTGTCTTCGTGCGATTATCTTTGCATCATTATCTCAGACTCTAAGTGCATCACTTGTAAGTTTCACATATTTTACCACCCCCCAGGTGATAATTTAACTTGTATTGATGAGATTATGGAGATCATGGCATCCAACTCCAGCTCCCTAGTTCCTCATATTTTCTTAGGTGATTTCAACCTCCATTGGAAAAATGCAAGTGATCATATTGTAGGCTGTTTTAAAGAATTTCTATCAGAGTAGGAATTATCCAAATTCTGTGACAGCCCAACGCATAACAAGGGAGAGACTTTGGATCTCATCATTGCAAAATCTAACATCATCCTAATGGAATCCATCACTCCCTGCGATTGGTCTGATCATTACTGCATCCTCTTCTCCATCAATACAGAAGTTATGCATAAAAGGGGACAACCCTCAAAGTTAAAGCAATGGAAACGGAATCTACAAAATATCAATCCCGTCTCCCTAGTAAACCAGTGCAACCCCGCTCTGACCCTCATGACGGACATAACTGATGTACATGAGCTTACAACCTTCTACAACAACAAGATAGTTGAAACTCTGGACTCAACAGCGCCGCTACAGGAAAAAAAATGTTTCCACTAAGAGGTCCAAGCCTTGGTTCAATGAAGACCTGAACTTGGAGCTTAGACAGCTAAGAGCTGCTGAACGTCTTTGGAAATCGGCTCCTAACACTCTCAACCTGGATCATCTTAGAAAATTAAGGAATTCTTACAATAGGAAGATTCTTAAGGCAAAGGCAGACTTTTTCCGAACTCAGCTGAACCTAGCGAGCAACCGACCAAAAAAACTCTTTGAAATCATCAAGCAACAATCTTGCAATACAACTAACTACAGTGAGTTAAATGACCTGGCCACTCCTACATGTGACGTGCTTGCCAATTTCTTCCATGAAAAGACTAGAACTATTGAGCTAGACATCCAATCAAAGTTGGCCACAGGCCAACCTACGGCACTAGATCCCAAATTGTATGGTTTATCTGAAGACCATTTGAATTATATTAACCCAAGGGAAGTTCCAAAAAACAATGCCTCCTGGCACACCTTCTCGCGATTCTCTCAACAAACTATCTACAACACTCTACAAGCAATCAACCCTTCCGATCATTTCTTGGATCCCTTGCCAACTGCCCTCTTCAAGATTTTAAAAACCTCTATACTACCATTATGGTCTAAAATTGTAAACTCTTCCCTGACTCAAGGTGTCATTCCGGACTGTCTTAAAATAGGACAGGTTACTCCTATACTAAAGAATATTGAGTTACAATGGGGTATACCCTAAGAACTCTCTGACCTGGGTCAGTAAAAGTAGGTACAATAGTAATGGTCAGAGTCTATAGATTCAATAACACAACCAATGTAATATATGCATACAATTACGTAGGAAGCAAAAGATTGCTCAGTCCAAAGTGTGCTTCACTTTTTATTCGTTATTTAAGCACATTATTGCTTAAGTACCCAATTCAAGTCATTGAGTACCCGGATTGTATTGAGTGTCTCTTAATTCAAACATCAAAAATACAGTATTCAATTGCTTCATTGAATCACACAGTTGCCTTGAAGCATAATTCACATTTGCTAATGTGGAATTTATCAGAAGAGAGCAGCACAGTAAATTTCAAATCATCGTATTTCAACGCGCTCAAAGTGATGGAAAAGGGAAAGTTAGATGGGATAGGTGTGATGGGAAAGAAGTGAGGACTAGGTAAAGGTGGTTGTGACTTTAAAACAATCACAGTGCTATAAAATACATCCTTTACAGTCTAAATTAAGATCTGCAGTTCCAATATACTCTTAAGCATAGGGTCCGTTTTGCTCTGTTAATTATTCCTATGCGTAGAGAACATGTAAAGTCTGGTCAGACTTTACATGTTCTCTACGCATAGGAATAATTAACAGAGCAAAACGGACCCTATGCTTAAGAGTATATTGGAACTGCAGATCTTAATTTAGACTGTAAAGGATGTATTTTATAGCACTGTGATTGTTTTAAAGTCACAACCACCTTTACCTAGTCCTCACTTCTTTCCCATCACACCTATCCCATCTAACTTTCCCTTTTCCATCACTTTGAGCGCGTTGAAATACGATGATTTGAAATTTACTGTGCTGCTCTCTTCTGATAAATTCCACATTCGCAAATGTGAATTATGCTTCAAGGCAACTGTGTGATTCAATGAAGCAATTGAATACTGTATTTTTGATGTTTGAATTAAGAGACACTCAATACAATCCGGGTACTCAATGACTTGAATTGGGTACTTAAGCAATAATGTGCTTAAATAACGAATAAAAAGTGAAGCACACTTTGGACTGAGCAATCTTTTGCTTCCTACGTAATTGTATGCATATATTACATTGGTTGTGTTATTGAATCTATAGACTCTGACCATTACTATTGTACCTATACTAAAGAAGGCTGACGCCTCTCCAGCTGATCCTAACAACTACCGTCCTATAACCAATATCCCCACCTTGGCTAAACTATTGGAGAAATGTGTTCAAATTCAATTATGTAATCACATTGAGATCTTCAACCTCTTAGACAGTCACCAATCGGGCTTCCGACGTGGGCACAGCACAGAATCTGTACTCACGCACATTATGGATGATATACTAATCATGCTTGATCTAAATGAATCATGCTTTTGATACTTCACTTAAACCTTCCCTAAGGATATTCCTCTTCAAGAAAAAAAAAACATTTTCTCTCCAACAAATTCCTCTCACTGAGGACTTGACCACGCCCGCTCTCTTTTAGATCTCGCCCCCATCTGCCTGCAGCCTCCTGCCACTCCGTAATTTACCTGAGTCCCGCACTTATGTTACTCTAAGTCCCGCACTTATGTTACACTACACTCCTCACGCAAATCTATGCATAACAACCTTGGGGAAAACTGTGCTCTGACTCTCCCCATCCTTACATCTACCTTCCTCAACTACAGCAGAACTTTTATGTACTCTATCATGTGTATTCTTTTATAACGTATTATCGCTATGTACTTTCACGCACACTTTATATTACTCTGGTCCTGGCTTCCTCTTGCTTACATACCCCACTGTATTTCGTCCACTCCTTTCTTCATGTTAAGACTTATTTTTCTTTGCTCTCTTTCTACCTCAAGTGTCTGCTGTTGTGCTGACTTTGTAAAGTGCTAGTCTCATGATCTTAGGTGCTATGTTGCTATGCTCATTCACTACCTCGGTGAAATACTATGCACCTACTCTCCCTACCATTGCAACTCCCTACTATATCTACCTCAGAAGTTCACATCTTCTAGCACTCTTTCTATCGGATTCTTCTTTTATATAATGTTGATATATATTGTTATTTACGCTTTATGTAACTCTGGCACTTGCTGTACTTTGCTTACATATCCCATTGAATACCGTTTGCCATTTTAACAGTTACTATATATATTTATTTATGCTTGTAGCTCATTTAATTGTTGTTGTGTAAAGCACTTTGATACCTTAGTGCAGTGGTTCCCAAACGTTTTTGACCCGTGGCTCCCTTGACCTAATTGGCAGTTGGCCATGGCTCCCCCACCGGTGGAAGGGTGAGTGGGGATGTAAGCCCGACCTCGGGTGTACTTCCTGTTGCACTCTGACTGCCCCCTCTTTCCATGACTGCCCCTTCTGTGCATGCCTCCTTATATCGTGACCTCCGACTACCCCTCCTGTCCATGCCATCTCCATACGAGCCTTCTGACTCCCCCTTCTATCCATGCCTGCTGCCTTCGTGACCTTAGACTGCCCCTTCCCTCCATGCCTTCTCCCTTCATGCCCTGAGACTGCCCCTTTCCTCCATGCCTTCTCCCTTCATGCCCTGAGACTGCCCCTTTTCTTGCTCCCTTCGTGCCCTGAGACTGCCCCTTTCCTCCATGCTTGCTCCCTTCGTGCCCTGAGACTGCCCCTTCCCTCCATGCCTTCTCCCTTTGATTTTGATTTTGATTAAGGATTTCTAGAGCGCGTAGCTACCCTCGGGCGTCCCAGCGCTAACGTAACAGCTTGACAGTACTCTTGGGGATGGATTATTGGGGGAACAACCAGGTTTTCAGCAGTCTACGGAATGAGAGTAGATTGTTTTCTTTGCGGATGTTGAGGGGGAGGCTGTTCCAGAGCTTGGGAGCGTTATAAGAAAAGCGGCGGCCACCAGTGCGAGCTTTCCTTATTCTGGGGACGCTTGCAAGAAAAAGGGTGTCCGACCTGAACTGTCGGGTTGATTTGTGAGGCTTGTTGAGATGTCTCAGAATTGGTGGACCTTTGCCTTGTAAGATTTTATGGGAGATGCACAAGGCTTTGAAGGAGATGCGTTCTTGGATGGGAAGCCAGTGAAGCGCCTTGAGGGAGGGTTTGGCTGAGCATCTAGATTTCATTCCCGTCAGTAGTCTTGCTGCAGCGTTCTGGGCGTGCTGAAGTTTTTTTATGACAGCTACAGGTGCGCCTAGGTATAGGGCGTTTCCGTAGTCTAATCTTGATATGACGAGGCCCTGAATCAGAATTTTCCTAGACTGGGGGGGATAAGCGGAAGGATCTTACGGGCTGCTCGCATGAGCCCAAAGCAGGTGCCGGCTGTCTTTCTTGCTTGGGCTCTGAAGCTGAGGTCCTGGTCTAGCCAAAAGCTGAGGTCCTGGTCTAGCCAAAAGCCCAGGCTTTTGATTTCTTGTCCCTTCGTGCCCTGAGACTGCCTGAGACTGCCCCTTTCCTCCATGCCTTCTCCCTTCGTGCCCTGAGACTGCCCCTTCCCTCCATGCCTTCTCCCTTTGTTAGAGGCCCGATCTCGGGAGGGGACAGATTTCGCACCTGACCACCCTGTGACCCACCTCTCTTAGGAATACAGCCGAGCACTGGCGGAAGACCCTCAGGTTGAGGATCTCGAATGTAGAATCGTACGCGCTGCGCTAGCACTACTTCAACATTGAAACACCACACTGAAGATTTTAAGAGAACGTATTCTTTATCTCTTCAAATAAAAATGGATCTTTATGATCCGCAGATTCTCAGTACAGGCAAGCCGGGGCTCGAAGAGTCTTGGTCGGGATAGGGTGGCGGGACAGTCTCAAAAGTTCAAGGTATCCGGCGCACAGCTCTCAATCCTCGAGCTGGGGTATACGGAGTGATCTTGGGTCCAGCCGGACCAGAGTAGTCTCTCGAGCCGCAATCAAATCAGCAGGGCTCAAGGTAGCAGGGGAGCCGCGACAGCGTCAGCAGTGTTCTTCTCGGTTGCAAAGGAGCCGCGAACGAATCAGCAGGGCTCAAGAGTCCTTAAGGTAGCGATGGAGCCGCGACAGCGTCAGCAGGGCTCGGTGATCTTCTCGGTTGCCAAGGAGCCGCAAACGAATCAGCAGGGCTCAAGAGTTTCTTCGGATAGTAGTAGAGCCGCGACGAGTCAGCAGGGCTCGGGGTCTCGTTGGTTGCAAAGGGGGAGCCGCGACCAGGTCAGCAGGGCTCTCGTAGTCCAGGATACCACTGCCTGATCGTCCCAGAGTCACCCTTGATATAGGACTCCCTTCTTTTGATGTCCGGAGTCCTCGCAGGCGGAGGTCTTAGCACCTGGGGGCTGGTTGTTGGGGGTTCCGCCTCGGCGGCTCCTTTCATCCTTTCAAGTTGGGTCTGGAGGGATCCCAGACACTCAGCAGGCCTGGAGCCAGCCCTCGGGGAGGCCGGATGGGTGATCAAAACTCATCTCTCGAGGGGAGGTGGAAGGTGTGACCAAGCTACTCCTCCCTCTCTCGCTCACAGGGAGCGCTCTTCCCCCTGGCTGGGGATGGCGCCGTCGGCCGAGGTCGGGCCGGGGCGGCCATTTTAGGTGCAGGGACATGGGCCTCGGCCTCGGATGTCAGGAAAATGGGAGACAAGGACAGGAAGCCCAGGGTCGGGGATGTGTATCATGGCGGGAAGGGTCGGGTGGTTCAGGGTCTTGGGAAGCTGTCTGGTTCAGGGGTGACCACGCCACGAGGCCGGGTCCGACACCCTTCGTGCCCTGAGACTGCCTGAGACTGCCCCTTTCCTCCATGCCTGCTCCCTTCGTGCCCTGAGACTGCCCCTTTCCCCATTGCCTTCTCCCTTCGTGCCCTGAGACTGCCTGAGACTGCCCCTTTCCTCCATGCCTGCTCACTTCATGCCCTGAGACTGCCCCTTCCCTCCATGCCTTCTCCCTTCGTGCCCTGAGACTGCCTGAGACTGCCCCTTTCCTCCATGCCTGCTCCCTTCATGCCCTGAGACTGCCCTTTTCCCCTATGCCCCCATGCCTTCTCCCTTCGTGCCCTGAGAATGCCCATGCCTGCTCCCTTCGTGCCCTGAGACTGCCCCTTTCCTCCATGCCTGCTCCCTTCGTGCCCTTAGACTGCCCCTTTCCTCCATGCCTTCTCCCTTCGTGCCCTGAGACTGCCCCTTTCCTCCATGCCTTCTCCCTTCGTGCCCTGAGACTGCCCCTTCCCTCCATGCCTTCTCCCTTTGTGCTCTGAGACTGCCCCTTTCCTCCATGCCTTCTCCCTTCGTGCCCTGAGACTGCCCCTTTCCTCCATGCCTTCTCCCTTCGTGCCCTCAAACTGCCCCTTCCCTCCATGCCTTTTCCCTTCGTGCCCTGAGACTGCCTGAGACTGCCCCTTTCCTCCATGCCTGCTCCCTTCGTGCCCTGAGACTGCCCCTTTCCTCCATGCCTTCTCCCTTCGTGTCCTGAGACTGCCCCTTTCTTCAATGCCTGCTTCCTTCGTGCCCTGAGATTGCCCCTTTCCCGCATGCCTTCTCCCTTCGTGCCCTGAGACTGCCCCTTCCCTCCATGCCTTATCCCTTCGTGCCCTGAGACTGCCCCTTTCCTCCATGCCTTCTCCCTTCGTGCCCTGAGACTGCCCCTTTCCTCCATGCCTTCTCCCTTCGTGCCCTGAGACTGCCCCTTTCCTCCATGCCTTCTCCCTTCGTGCCCTGAGACTGCCCCTTCCCTCCATGCCTTCTCCCTTTGTGCTCTGAGACTGCCTGAGACTGCCCCTTTCCTCCATGTCTGCTCCCTTTGTGCCCGGAGACAGCACCTTTCCTCCATCCCTGCTCCCTTCCTGCCCTGAGACTGCCCTTTTCCTCCATGCCTGATCCCTTCGTGCTCTGAGACTGCCCCTTTCCTCCATGCCTTCTCCCTTCGTGCCTTGAGACTGCCTGAGACTGCACCTTTCCTCCATGCCTTCTCCCTTCATGCCCTGAAACTGCCCCTTCCCTCCATGCCTTCTCCCTTCGTGCCCTGAGACTGCCCCTTTCCTCCATGCCTTTTCCCTTCATGCCCTGAGACTGTCCCTTCCCTCCATGCCTTCTCCCTTCGTGCCCTGAGACTGCCTGAGACTGCCCCTTTCCTGCTCCGTTCATGCCCTGAGACTGCCCTTTCCTCCATGCCTTCTCCCTTCGTGCCCTGCCCCTTTCCTCCATGCCTGCTCCCATCGTGCCCTGAGACTGCCCCTTTCCTCCATGCCAGCTCCCTTCGTGCCCTGAGACTGCCCCTTTCCTCCATGCCTTCTCCCGTCGTGCCCTGAGACTGCCCCTTTCCTCCATGCCTTCTCCCTTCGTGCCCTGAGACTGCCCCTTTCCTCCATGCCTGCTCCCTTCGTGCCCTGAGACTGCCCCTTTCCTCCATGCCTGCCCCCTTCGTGCCCTGAGACTGCCCCTTTCCTCCCCTGAGACTGCCCCTTTCCTCCATGGCTGCCTCCTTCATGCCCTGAGACTGCCCCTTTCCTCCCCTGAGACTGCCCCTTTCCTCCATGCCTGCTCCCTTCGTGCCCTAAATCTGCCCCTTTCCTACATGCCTTCTCTCTTCGTGCCCTGAGACTGCCCCTTCCCTCCATGCCTTCTCCCTTCGTGCCCTGAGACTGCCCCTTTCCTCCATGTCTGCTCCCTTCATGCCCTGAGACTGCCCCTTGCCTCCATGCCTTCTCCCTTCGTGCCCTGAGATTGCCTGAGACTGCCCCTTTCCTTTATACCTTCTCCCTTCGTGCCCTGAGACTGCCCTTTCCCTCCATTCCTTTTCCCTTCGTGCCCCTAGACTGCCTGAGACTGCCCCTTTCCTCCATGCCTGCTCCCTTCGTGCCCTGAGACTGCCCCTTTCCTCCATGCCTTCTCCCTTCGTGCCCTGAGACTGCCCCTTCCCTCCATTCCTTCTCCCTTCGTGCCCTAAATCTGCCCCTTTCCTACATGCCTTCTCTCTTCATGCCCTGAGACTGCCCCTTCCCTCCATGCCTTCTCCCTTCGTGCCCTGAGACTGCCTGAGACTGCCCCTTTCCTCCATGTCTGCTCCCTTCATGCCCTGAGACTGCCCCTTGCCTCCATGCCTTCTCCCTTCGTGCCCTGAGATTGCCTGAGACTGCCCCTTTCCTTTATACCTTCTCCCTTCGTGCCCTGAGACTGCCCTTTCCCTCCATTCCTTTTCCCTTCGTGCCCCTAGACTGCCTGAGACTGCCCCTTTCCTCCATGCCTGCTCCCTTCGTGCCCTGAGACTGCCCCTTTCCTCCATGCCTTCTCCCTTCGTGCCCCGAGACTGCCCCTTCCCTCCATGCCTTCTCCCTTCGTTCTCTGAGACTGCCCCTTTCCTCCATGTCTTCTCCCTTCATGCCCTGAGACTGCCCCTTCCCTCCATGCCTTCTTCCTTCGTGTCCTGAGACTGCCTGAGACTGCCTCTTCCCTCCATGCCTTCTCCCTTCGTGCCCTGAGACTGCCCCTTCCCTCCATGCCTTTTCCCTTCGTGCCCTAAGACTGCCTGAGACTGCCCCTTTCCTCCATGCCTGCTCCCTTCGTGCCCTGAGACTGCCCCTTTCCTCCATGCCTTCTCCCTTCGTGCCCTGAGACTGCCTGAGACTGCCCCTTTCCTCATGCCTGCTCCCTTTGTGCCCTGAGACTGCCCCTTTCCTCCATGCCTGCTCCCTTCGTGCCCTGAGACTGCCCCTTTCCTCCATGCCTTCTCCCTTAGTGCCCTGAGACTGCCCCTTTCCTCCATGCTTTCTCCCTTCGTGCCCTGAGACTGCCCTTTTCCTCCATGCCTTCTCCCTTTGTGCCCTAAGACTGCCTGAGACTGCCCCTTTCTTCCATGCCTGCTCCCTTCGAGACCTGAGACTGCCCCTTTCCTCCATGCCTTCTCCCTTCGTGCCCTGAGACTGCCCCTTCCCTCCATGCTGTCTCCCTTCGTGCCCTGAGACTGCCCCTTTCCTCCATGTCTGCTCCCTTCGTGCCCTGAGACAGCACCTTTCCTTCATGCCTGCTCCTTTCATGCCCTGAGACTGCCCCTTTCCTCCATGCCTGCTCCCTTCGTGCCCTGAGACTGCCCCTTCCCTCCATGCTGTCTCCCTCGTGCCCTGAGACTGCCCCTTTCCTCCATGTCTGCTCCCTTCGTGCCCTGAGACAGCACCTTTCCTTCATGCCTGCTCCTTTCATGCCCTGAGACTGCCCCTTTCCTCCATGCCTGCTCCCTTCGTGCCCTGAGACTGCCCCTTCCCTCCATGCTGTCTCCCTTCGTGCCCTGAGACTGCCCCTTTCCTCCATGTCTGCTCCCTTCGTGCCCTGAGACAGCACCTTTCCTTCATGCCTGCTCCTTTCATGCCCTGAGACTGCCCCTTTCCTCCATGCCTGCTCCCTTCGTGCCCTGAGACTGCCCCTTCCCTCCATGCTGTCTCCCTTCGTGCCCTGAGACTGCCCCTTTCCTCCATGTCTGCTCCCTTCGTGCCCTGAGACAGCGCCTTTCCTCCATGCCTGCTCCCTTCGTGCCCTGAGACTGCCCCTTTCCTCCATGCCTGCTCCCTTCATGCCCCGAGACTGCCCCTTTCCTTCATATCAGCCCCATTCGTGCCCTGAGACTGCCCCTTTCCTCCATGCCTGCTTCCTTCGTGCCCTAAAACTGCCCCTTTCCTCCATGCCTTCTCCGTTCGTGCCCTGAGACTGCCTGGGACTGCCCCTTTCCTCCATGCCTTCTCCCTTCGTGCCCTGACACTGTCCCTTCCCTCCATGCCTTCTCTCTTCGTGCCCTGAGACTGCCTGAGACTGCCCCTTTCCTCAATGTCTGCTCCCTTCGTGCCCTGAGACTGCCCCTTTCCTCCATGCCTGCTCCCTTCGTGCCCTAAAAATGCCCCTTTCCTCCATGCCTTCTCCGTTCGTGCCCTGAGACTGCCTGGGACTGCCCCTTTCCTCCATGCCTTCTCCCTTCGTGCCCTGACACTGCCCCTTCCCTCCATGCCTTCTCTCTTCGTGCCCTGAGACTGCCTGAGACTGCCCCTTTCCTCAATGTCTGCTCCCTTCGTGCCCTGAGACAGCACCTTTCCTCCATGCCTGCTCCTTTCATGCCCTGAGACTGCCCCATTCCTGCTTGCCTTCTCCCTTCGTTCCCTGAGACTGCCCCTTTCCTCCATGCCTGCTTCCTTCGTGCCCTGAGACTGCCCCTTTCCTCCATGCCTGCTCCCTTCATGCCCTGAGACTGCCCCTTTCCTCCATGCCTGCCCCCTTCGTGCCCTGAGACTGCCCCTTTCCTCCATGCCTGCTCCCTTTGTGCCCTAAAACTGCCCCTTTCCTCCATGCCTTCTCCCTTCGTGCCCTGAGACTGCCTGAGACTGCCCCTTTCCTCCATGCCTTCTCCCTTCGTGCCCTGAGACTGCCCCTTCCCTCCATGCCTTCTCTCTTCGTGCCCTGAGACTGCCTGAGACTGCCCCTTTCCTCCATGTCTGCTCCCTTCATGCCCTGAGACAGCACCTTTCCTCCATGCCTGCTCCTTTCATGCCTTGAGACTGCCCTTTTCCTCCATGCCTGCTCCCTTTGTGCCCTGAAACTGCCCCATTCCTCCTTGCCTTCTCCCTTCGTTACATGAGACTGCCCCTTTCCTCCATGCCTGCCCCCTTCGTGTTCTGAGACTGCCCCTTTCCTCCATGCCTGCTCCCTTCGTGCCCTGAGACTGTCCCTTTCCTCCATGCCTGCTCCCTTCGTGCCCTGAGACTGCCCCTTTCATCCATGCCTTCTCCCTTCGTGCCCTGAGACTGCCCCTTTCCTCCATGCCTTCTCCCTTCGTGCCCTGAGACTGCCCCTTCCCTCCATGCCTTCTACTTTCATGCCCTGAGACTGCCCCTTTCCTCAATGTCTGCTCCCTTTGTGCCCTCTATCCATTATCTCCAAACCTGTTCTCTTTGTGCCCTCAGACTCAGGCGCGCAATACCCACTGAACTCAAAGGGCTTCAGCCCCCCCCCCCCCCCCCCCCCCAAGTCCCCTTCCCCATTTTTGTGTGGCAGCCTGTGGATAAGATCTCCTGGGCACACAAGCAGCCGCACCCGAGCACTTCATAGGTCTTTTAAACACCATGGTCTTTTAAACACCATTTGCATGTTAATGAGGCCTTGCTGTCCTCGCTTAGACTAATGCAATGCCCTCTACCTTGGCATAAGCAAAAAGCTCATCTGGCTCCGGGATTAGGAAAAACCTTCACTGGCTGCCTGTACAGGCCAGGATTAATTTTAAGGTTCTTGTCCTTACCTACCATGCTCTACACGGCCTGGGTGCTGAGGACATCGGGTCTCTTGTGTCCTTCTATACCCCGGGCAGGGCCCTGCGATCGGCCCACAAAAACCTTCTGTCTATCCCCCGAACCATCAAGGCTAGGTGGGGAGGAAGGCCTTTTTCTCCCTTGCCCCTAAACTGTGGAACACGCTTCCAGCTGACCTTAAGGGCCAGCCGTCCCTCGCCCTTTTTCGTAAAGGTCTAAAAACCTGGTTTTTCGCAGAATCCTACCTGTAATCCCCCTCTTTCGGGTGTCACTGGTCACTCAGCTGTTTCCATCAGATGCGCCTTGATGCCTCCGGGTTAAGTCGCGCAATACAAATCCCAAATTCATTCATTCATTCATTCTGTTGTTTCCCCCCTTCCAAGAGCTCCTGCAGCTCCACTCTGCATTTTGCTTACAGATCAGACTACCCTTTCTTTATATTCCTGTTTCCTTAAAGTGGCGGAGTTATAACGATTATGCAGATGTCATTTCTAAATGTCTAGCGCTGCCACTGTAATTTCCCACATCGTGCCGCAGCGCCCCTGGCAACGCATAACGGCGCACCGGGGTGCCGCGGCGCACAGTTTGGGAACCACGGCCTTAGTGTCTAGTTCGTGCTATATAAAACTCACAAATAAATAAATGTTAAGTATCATTCTCACCACCAGCCACAATAATATTGTGACATCTCAGCGTCAACAACTTTACACGTTTTTAGCTGAACACATTGTGCATGATTGCGGCTGTTGTAGTCCTTGTGTCCAGTACTTCTGGCGCACACAAAAGAGCCAGGCTACCCAAACACTTGTAAGACATAGAGCCCAAGGTGAGACTGTGAGTGAGGAAGGACCTGAATAAGGAAGTAACAGTGAAACTGACTGAGTGACCGGTGAGAGCAGTCTAATTCGGTTCCAAACACCTGTCAACATTACATGCTCAGGGAACAGAAAACACCTTGAGGGAGAGTAGGATCTGCTTCCTATGGTCACCCCCACTTTTTGCTGTGATTTTCTGTTTTTTGGACTTTAGTGTGGCCGTGGGCCTGCTAATCAGACCCACAGCCCAGCTGTTCCCTCTCTAAATTGATACCATGTACTTTAGGTACATACCAGATTGGGTATTGGCTCACCCTTGTGAGCCCCTGTATAGTGTACCATAGGTACCCAGGGCATATGTGCATCCAAGGCCTACCAGGGGCTGCAGCATGTATTATGCCACCCCTGGCTGGCCCTTCAAACTGACACCACAGGCTGATCACTCAGCTTGGGTAAGGTGGTGTAATCACCCCTTACTTAGATATAGCATACCTATATCTACCTTCTACATAGACACATATGCACCTATAAGACACTCCTATGGTAGGCCTCGACAATCCTGGGACCAGAGTGCTTGGTTTTATGTGAGAGAGTGCCCTAGCATGGGCTGAGCTCCTCTGCAGCTTTCGGAACCATCTCCTTATAGCTGTTCTATGATATAGCCATACCATATACTCTTAAGTGCATTATAATCCTCGCGGTTAATGCTAACTTTGGTTTGGCTTCATCAAAACATGTCGTTTTAGCTTCCTTTAGACTCTCTGTTCGCCACCTACCTGCACTGCTGCAGAGCGCCTCGGACCCGGCGCTCTGACCCTCCTGGCTGCCCTCTCCTGCACGCGACCAGACCGCCACCGCTGATCGCCCCCTCCTCGCCTGACTCTCGGAGGGGGACGGGCGGCTCCACCATCGTGGGCGGGTCTGGCCTCGGCGCTGCAGCTCTTTGGCTCCTCCACCCCCTGCCACGCCCCCTTGACCCTCCTTCCTCATGTGTCGTCCCTATATAACAGCCCCTGTCTTACGGCGGCGCAGCGGGCGGGCGCAGCGGGCGCGACTAAGGCGCGCCGAAGTTGCGCCTAAGTTAAGCCCGTCTGCGCCCGTCCGCGACGGGCCGGGACCAGGGGCCACATACCCTGCTTCTCACTTGGTTTATACCTCCTCCCAACTCATAGCACTCTCTGCTTTTTCCTTCCCCCTCCCCTTATATCAGCTACAGCAGCTACACTCACTTGGTATTCTTTCGCTCCCTCCTTTGTCTCCCTCGCACCACCTGATGCCGAATTCTCTTAATCCCCCCCCTATTAATTCTTCGTCGGTTTCACGTCCCCCCCCCCTGCTCTCACTGTGGCCTCTGCCTGCTTACTTAACACCCGGTCTGCAGTTAAACATCAGACAGCACTTTTTAATCTCTTGACCACTGATTCCCCTGACTTTTTATTTTTGACCGAAACTTGGTTTTCTGCTGACTCTCTCCCTGATCTTTTAGCCATCCTCCCCGACACCCACTACGCCTTCCGAGCTGATCGCTCGGATGGTAGGGCCGGTGGAGGGGTGGCGATGATCATCAGGTCGGCACTTAAATTTCAACTTCTCCCCCACTCCCCCATACTCAACGTGGACTACCTCGTGGCCCGTTCCCTTAATCTTCCCTCCCCTCTCACTGTTGTCCTTGTCTATCGCCCCCCTCAATCGATGCCCTCTTTTGTAGCCTCCATCCAGGACCTTTTGGCCACCCTGGTGGTTAACAATTCCTCCGTTCTACTTCTTGGAGATTTCAATTTCTGGCCAGGAGATCCCAAGGAAGATCTTGCTTCCAAAGATTTTTCTGCCACTCTTCACTGCTTGAACTTTACACCCTATGTCACAGCGCCTACCCACGCTCAAGGTCATATCCTTGATCAAATCTGGTCTTCCTGCCCCCTCGCCTCACTTCCCTCTATCTCCCCATGTGTTTGGTCGTACCACTATACCATCTCCTTCTCTATTCACTTGGGTGTGGTTGACAAGCCCTCTTTCCCCAAAAACCTTATGGTCCGCAATTGGAATCAGACCGACCTCGACTCTCTCTCACTTTCTCTGGCTTCTTCTGTTCCCGATCTTACCAACCTCCCTCTTGAGTCTCAGGTCAATGCTATCAGTACATGGCTTTCCTCTCCGTGTGATCGAGTGGCCCCGCTAAAAAAGATCAAGGCGGTTCGCCCTTACGATGCGCACAGATGGTTTTCTCCAGAGCTCAAAGCTTTAAAACTCGACCTCAGGCGGTCGGAACGTCTCTGGAGACGGCAATACTCTCCCTCTCTGCGCGCTAAATACAAATCACTCCTCACTAACTACAAAAAAGCTATCCTTGCGGCAAAAACCTCCTATTTCACTGAGAGAGTAGCTCTCTCCGCAAACAAATCTCGTGAAATCTTCTCTCTAGTTCACAATCTTGCTAC
Source organism: Lissotriton vulgaris (assembly GCF_964263255.1). NCBI lineage: Eukaryota > Metazoa > Chordata > Amphibia > Caudata > Salamandridae > Lissotriton > Lissotriton vulgaris. The sequence goes on along the minus strand of NC_141698.1, from coordinate 477,367,509 downwards.
TTCCGATCGCTCTTCTCCTTGTCTGGTCCCTTCTCAGTCCCTCTGCTTGTCACTTAATGACTTTTTTATAGACAAGATTGTGAAGATTAAAGCTAACATTCCGACGGTGCCCCAACCCATTCCCACCTGCCCAGTTACTCCTTCTCCCTCTTCTTTCTTCACTTTTCCCCCCATCTCTCCTGACCAATTTCACAACTACCTGCTCAAGGTTAAATCTGGTTCTCCTATGGACTGCGCACCGGCGCGCATTCTTAAAACTCTTCTCACCAACTGTCCTGCTCCCCCGCTCGCTTTGCTTAATTCTTCTTTGGCCTCCGGTTCCGTTCCTTTATCATTTAAATCCGCCGTTGTCCTCCCCATTCTCAAAAAACCCGGTCTAGATCCTTCCCTCCCTGCTCATTTCCGTCCCATTTCCCTCCTCCCCTACCTAGCTAAGATCCTCGAGACCCATGTCACTTCTTGCCTCTCCTCGTATATCGAGGACAACGGCCTTTTAGCCTCCCATCAAGCAGGCTTTCGCCCAGGCCACTCTACGGAGGCAGTGGTTCTCGCGGTTCTAGATGAACTTAAGGGGAAGGCAGATTCCAACCTCCCCCAAGCCCTGGTCCTTCTTGATTTGTCCGCTGCGTTTGACACGGTTGACCACTCCATTCTTCTCAACCGTGTCAGCGCAGCGGGCATCCGGGGCGCGGCCTTCTCCTGGCTAGCGTCCTTTCTTCAAGATAGGTACCAGGAGGTTCATCTTTCTGGCTTCTCTGCCCCCCCCCGTCCGGTCACCTGTGGTGTTCCCCAGGGCTCCTCTCTTTCCCCTCTTCTCTTTAACCTTTACATCTCTCCCCTTGTCACTTCTCTTCTTGAGCTGGGGGTCTCGGTGTATAACTACGCAGATGACCTCCAGCTCGTCTTTGATCTTTCCTCTTCTGCTGATTCTCTCCCTAAATTCAGTTCCACCTTAATTTTCATTTCCGAGTGGATGAGCGCCAACCATCTTAAGCTCAACCCCGATAAGACGGAACTTGTCCTCACGGGTGGTCCATCTAACCCTTGGTCCCCAGCACACTGGCCCCTTTCTTTTGGTCCCCCTCCCACACCTTCCTCCTCTGTTCGCACTCTTGGCATCAAAGTTAGTTCTGACCTAACAATGCACAGTCAGATTAGCTCTGTTGTGTCGTCCTGCTTCCTGTCCCTCCGCCTCATCCGGAAAATCTCACGTTTTTTCACTACTGATGCACTCAAAACCATAGTCCTGGCCTTAGTCATCTCCCGACTTGACTATGGGAATGGCCTGTACGTGGGCATTCCAGCCTACGAGTCCCGACGTCTACAGGCCATTCAAAATCAAGCTGCTCGTCTCATTCTCTCCCTTCCTAAATCCTCCCATATCACTCCTGTTCTCAAATCTCTGCACTGGCTCCCTATTCGCTTCAGATCTCTCTTTAAGTTAGCCTGCTTTGCCTTTCGAGCTCATTCCCGCTCTGCCCCTATCTACATCTCCTCCCTAATTACATCTCACGCCCCCAGCCGCATCCTTCGCTCTTCCTCTCTCTCTCTCTTGCACATCCCCCGCTTCCGCAAATCCAGAACTGGTGGCACCCGCCTCTCTGTTTTGGCCCCCCAGTTCTGGAACAGCCTCCCACTTCACATTCGTTCCATCCCCATCTACACCCATTTCCGAAAAGCCCTTAAAACCTTTCTTTTCACCCAGGCCTTTCCTTCTTAGGTTCCCCAGATCCCCTCTGTGAGCCCTGACCAGGTCCCCAGCGCCAGGAAGCCGCTTGGCCGCAGTGCGCTTTATTAAATATTTTTTTCATTCATTCATTCATTTCATTCAGTCGTGTAAGGTGTCAAACACTTTGGAATATTACCCCCCTGCCAATTCCGGCGGCGGGGGTAGCATTGCACCCTTCTAGAGGGAAAAGACATGTATGTTACTGCTTTACCCGGTTAAAGTTAAACAGAGCTCCAGCATCACAAAATGGATGCTGCTGCCACAGACGCAAGTCTGGCCTCCTGCTGCTGGAGGAAACTCCGACAGGGGAGGCCTGGACAATAGGTTTCCTGTCCAGGGAGGTGCCAGCACTTTCCCAGACAGGCAGATGTGTATTGGGACAGGGAGGGCTGCATTAGCAGATGCTTTTTGAGACACTGCTTGGAGCTCACAAGATGCTCCATGCATAGCCCGGTTCAAACCAGTTGCCGGGGCACTCCAACCCCAGCTCTGGCACGAAACTGGACAAAGGGAAAGGGGTGTAACCACCCCCTTCTCAGGTCCACCCATCAGAGGGACCTAGGCAGATATTCCAGCCCCTTATCTTAGTATCAGTATAGGAGCTGTGTCCCCAGGACTTCAGATTATCCTGGAAAGAAACTTTGATACTGATCTCTTGGACCTTCGACATTCTATTCTGACTAGAAGACGGAAGACATCTCCCTTGTGGTAAAGGAGTGACCACCCTGTGCAAACAGGCACCACCAGTAACTTGCCGGTCTGCTTTGTCGACGCTCCCGCCAGAACCTAAAGACTCAGCAACACAGGAACTAGACTTTCAGATTTCTCTAACTCCTACCCACATCCACAGCAAAGCTGAGACCCGTGTCGGACACAAGAGACGTGGGACCGGACACCCTGGACATCCTGCATTTTGCTAACAGCTCGACTACCGAGGTACCCTCGCAGTTGTGCATTGGGGTACGAGAAACCCCAGACGCGAGCGCCATTTGCACCAAAGCTCAGCCCTCCACACTCCACGAGTGCCGTGTGGGGCCTGCTCTTGCATTTCAGCTCGATGCGTCTTCCCGGTTCCTTGCATGTTGGCTAGTGAGCCCCCTGAAGACTTTCCTTTTGAACTAAACTGCTTTCCTGGTTGCTCCAGGCTTGCTTCAGCTTCCCTTCAAAGGAGAAGCGCCACAGACCTTGCTGGTCTGCAACAGAGCCAATCTCGACATCCTGCGTGGGTTGCGGTTGCCAATGCTTGTTGGGTCCAATCCAGATACCGACACCGCAGTCAACTAAATCCTTTGTGGGACAGCTCGAATCCAGCGCCTTGTCATCGTCGATGCCTCCTGGACCTCGTGGCTGAAGAGACAATCTCACCTTCTTCACCTTCAAGCACGCAACATCGCCTGGTTCCTTCCTGGTCACTGGCTAGTGACCCAGACTCTGTCCCCTCTGCTTTCAGGTTCTTCACATCGTCGATCCACCCTTGGATCCACCCGGACACTTTTCCTCTGGTCGCCTGCAGCACTTCTTTGCAGATCTCCATAGAAAACGACGACGAAACCTGACATCAAAAGGCACCCGGCTTCCCTGGGTGAGGTAACACGAGTACTCCGGTGCTCCTGTGGGTCTTGACTCCCTAAGTGTCCTAGTCTAAAGGGGTTTTATTGTAGTCCATCCGGAAGTGTCCTAAAACAGTAACTTTGTAACTTCTTTGTTTCCCATTATAAGTCGAAGGTAACTCGCGACTGTGTTTAGACATTGCACACGTCTCCCGTGGGCCTCCTACTTCCTAACCTTTGGTCGTTTAGTGTAGTCCCAGCAATTCTACAGGCCCTAGGCCTGCTATCTAACTCTCACGTGGTTCTTTTACCACTTCTTTAGTATATGGCAGGGATGTGGAATTCCTATAGCCCGACGCCCGAGACATATTGTTTGAGGTCAAGGGCAACAAGTTTTAATGTGCATTTTGTCCTTTGGACAAGAAGGCCCAAGCCCCTGCAGCACAAACACATTGGCTACCAGTTCACAGTACCACATTGTGGCTCAGGGAAGGGCTTTCTCTACAATTAAGGTAAAGTGTGTGTTATATGTAATATGTGTGTTAATGCAGTTCAAACTTGTATATATGGTTCATTAACGCAAAGCCTTTATTATTAGGGTGAGCACTAAAAGTAAATGTTTTAAGCTCAGCCTGAACTACTGACAGTGGTTCCAGTATAAAAGTGTACCCACATTTCCAAAGTTTAATAATATGAGGCTCTGTAAAATGCACCCAGAATGCTCTTTGATTATATGCAAATATTTGCAGAAGCTTGAAATCAAGAGTAATGATTATTTGCTTTCAAAATAAAATGTTCACAAAAAAATGCATGTAAGAAAAGAAAACATTTAGCTAAACTACTGTAAGGTTTTAGGTACTGTATCTTTGCAGCATCACTTAGTAACATGTTGATGTATGTTAGTATTTCCCAAAAATATTCAGAATGGAATATCAGTGTAACCAGTTTAAATAGGAATATGGAAAACAAGAACAAACAAGCATTGGCAAAGCTAGAGGGTCTGAAATTGGTGGTCAGCCTTTTTGGTTTTGTCAAGGCGTGACTTGTTTAGGCATGGTTTTTGTAAAACCTTAACAGTGTGGGAGCTGCTAGGTCCTCACCATTCTAACAAGCATTGGCAAAAGCAAAACAAAAAAATGTTGGTCTCAGCACACGTTGCCACAGCGGTTCTGGGCACTGAACAAAACTACTTTCTGTGCCAATATGCTTCTTCTAAAAGAGCATAATACTGTCACTTACAGGGAGGCCAGCTGATAGACAGACACAGAGAGACAGAATAAAAAACAAAACAAAAGGTCATGGTTAACGCCAGGCCTAATTAGAGGCCCAATTATTAAAGAAAGTCTCAAATGTGCATCCATTGTTTATATCCTTGCATTAAGTGCATATGTACAGTTTCCATGAATTCACAAGAATTTACAGAAATAGGCCAAGAAATAGTACTCCCTGAAAATATTTGTGAACTGCATTTTAGCATGAGCAAATACGCAGGTGTAGATTTGCTTATGTGAAAATCTCAATGTTATCAAGTTCACTTTTCCTCCTACCACTATATCAGAACTCTTATATAATGAGATTGCTGCGTAATTTGTTGCCGCATTACATGGCAAAAAGGGGACAAGTGGATTTTGTTACAGGACAAGTAGATTTATTAAGCAGCCTGCCCCATGGACAAGTAGATATTTAATTAAATTCCACACCCCTGTATGGTCTGTGAGGCCCCTAGGGCATAACTGTATTTGTGCAACTTATCGTATGCTAAGTGAGTAACTTGTGATGTACTTCCACCTCTGACCTCCTAAAGGGTGCAGAGGGGTTGTGTTTAGAATAAATACATATATATTTGATATATACCTTGTGTGGTGTCCTTTCATTTGGTATTCAAGGGATTATAATTGGTAAAACAGCTTGCTTCACATGCTCTCTGAAGTCTTAGCCTAAGACTGCTGGTCCATACTACCACTAGGATAGCTTATCTATAAAGTTGACTTTACAACCACCATCAATAAGGGTCGATTAGACTGGTGCAAGGTTCCCACTAGAATAGTGGACACCATATGCCAGGCTAACTTCTCTACTGAAGTTGATCACAGGGGGTAAGTTTGTTTTTAGTTAAAGAGGAAGGTTTTTAATTGTTTGCGAAAGGTTGGTAGGTTGGAGTTGGACCTTAGATGTAGGGGGAGAGAGTTCCACAGTTTGGATGCATTGTAGGAGAAAGATCGACCTCCTGCTCTGGATCTTCGTATCTGCGGGACAACGGCTAGGAAGGCTTGAGAGGAGCGAAGCTCTTTCTTGGGGTGGTAGGGAGTGACCAGGGAGTGGTTGATGGTTGGGAGTGGTTGATTACAGGGCCGGATTTCCAAAAGGCTTGGTGGGTGATGTACATGGCCTTGAACTTAATTCCTTCCCTGACAGGGAGCCAGTGCAGAGTTTTTAATCCCGGCCCTATCGGGGTTCTGCGGGGGATTCCAAGAAGTGTACGGGCTGCACGGTTTTGGATCCGCTGTAGTTTGTTCAGGCAGTATTAAGGTGCCCCTAAATACAGGGCGTTGCTAAAGTCAATACGGGACTGAATCAGGCCCTGGATAACTACCTGTTTGGCCTCGAAAGGAAGAAGTGGGAGGATTTTTTTCATCATCCTGATGAGACCAAAGCATGTTGCTGATAGTTTGGTGACTTGTGTATTGAATGTTAGGGATTTGTCTAGCCATATTCCAAGACTTTTTATGTTATCTCTGGGTGTAGGGGGGGCACCTAGGCTGGGGGGCCACAATAGCTCTAAGGTGGAGGGGGCAGATGGACCGAGTAGCATGAGCTCGGTTTTATCCCCATTGAGCTTTAAGCATGACTTTGTCATCCAGCTCTTTACCTGCTCCAGACAGGGAATCAAGCTGGTCTGTGCTTGCTGACTGTTCCCACGCAACCACCACAACCATCACAGTCTACATCACCTGATGAAGATACCGCCTTGCTAAAGGGTGATAACTCCCCAACCGTCATTGCTACTCAAGTCAGATTGTATGGTAGATACAGCCTCATGGTCATCATCTGCTAAAGGAACCGCACAAGGTATCATTTAAGGATAGAGCTTCATAAAGCAACCGTACCTACTCCAGGAACGGGATCTTGCACTCAACGACACCCAGACAGGGTGGAATGGTCGCTCTTTACAAGTCAGCATCACTAAGACAACACCCCACCCAGCCATGCTTTTCCTGGAGAGTACGGCACCGCCAAGTCACCCAATGATGGGACGCTGCCTCATAAACAAAAATTTCTGATGAGAATGCTTTTCATCATCAGTCACTTTCAGAGAGGGGATCACTCCACACGACCACATACCTGACCTTTCCAGGGATCAAAAGTCTCCAGTGTCATGCCTCTAGTTTTCATGAGAGGTGACATGCCCTCAATAAATGTGCCGTACCTTGAACGGCCCAAGAATCTCCCACTAGTGCCTCCTCTGTGACGTGAATCTCTTTCACACTTGGAACCAATATGGTCCCACCTAACTTTCAAAATAGAACTGTTAGTGTCCTTCCATTTTTGGTGCTTTGAAGCAGTTTTAAGATTGTTGCTCAAATGGGTGTAATTTTTGATATTTATATGTTTCTGTAATATCTTCATGTTATGTTTATAGTGTTCCCCTTTACCTTGTAACTAGTTGCTCAGCCAGCGTGAGTGTTCTGTGTGGAATGTTGACATGAGTAGAATGCTTCAGTGCCTGGGTGTGTGTGAGACATTTTGGAACAGGGGCTGAGCAGCTAGCAGGCTGCTCCTGGTGGGGCTGCTCTACCTGCTATCCTTGTTACCTTTGATGTAAAGGACTTGAATAAATAAGTTGAAAGACAAAACCTTGCTACGTCTGCTGTGTCACCTCAACGCATGGATTTCGGTTGATCCTGTGGCATATGCTAGAGTCTGCCCGTTTTGTGTTGGCCTAGTTCAGTGGTTCCCAAACTTTTTGGACCCGTGGCTCCCTTGACCTAATTGGCAGATGGCCGTGTCTCCCCACCGATTTTTTTTTTTTTGGTGGGCAGGTTATTGGCCCTTATCTGACTTGCGGCCTAAGCGCCAGGCATGGGTAAATGAAAACGGTAAAAGACGTTTACTTGTCAATAGAGTTATTAGCCATACCTATTGTCAGTTGTTATATTGGCACACAGAACCATCTGGGTAGACTTCTAGACATCGTCCCTTACACTTTCTGTAAGGATACAGCCTCTGCTGAGGGCATTTATCAGGTTGTTATGGACTGAATTTCAAGGAACGTAATTAAACAGACAGCATCCTCATACTGCACAGGACGCGAGGGAGCACAGCTGGTATCAAGAGGCACAAGGTTCAGGATTGAAGAAAAGATGACAAATTTGCTCATTTGAAATTCTAAGACACTGAGACACGAATTTAAAAAGGCTTTGTGCCAGTGATTGTGTGAAGGGACGCTTTACAAATCAGCATATGCGTTTTATTATCCTAGGCAAAATACAATGAAGCATGATAAAAAAGGTAAAATGAATCAAGTGACCTCATCACATTCACCGCAGCAAAGACGCACAGACAAATGACAACACTGAACCAAGAAAGCACACCTGTGTAAAACACACAGAAATACTAACCCCAGGGCAGTGTGCACGATGCCCTTCATCTCTAAATTACATACTTGGGGCCGCATGAGCAAAAAGTATGGATGTTTTTTGTCAAAACGGAGCATGTTATAAATGAACACCAACTGCCCTTTTAACTTACCTTAAGTGGGAAGACTGCAAGCTGCAGAGAATGGCGGGCACAGAAGACGGCACAAGTAACTACCCCTGCAATGGCCAGAGCTGCGTATGGCAATCGTATACCAGTAATGGAGACTACCTCCGATGCCTGTAAAGAGCACGTAAGCATATACGTACGCGCGTATGGCAGAAATGGCAGCAGTGCGTCCTTGGGACAAACCATTTCCCCGGTTTTTGCAGGTGGGATGTGTTCTGGCGGAGGCTGCTTCACTTTTCTCCATTGTGGTCGCGGCGCCCCTGGCTCCTCGTTACGGCGCACCGGGGCGCCGCGGCGCACAGTTTGGGAACCACGGGCCTAGTTAATGGCGATTTTTTTGTGTGTGGCTTTTCAAGCAGTTTAACCGCCGCACATCATTTAAACAAGAATTAGTGATTTGTAAGTTAATAATGAGAACGTGTAAACCGGTGTTACCATCTCTTAAGTGACAATCTATGCCTGGAATGCAAATAAATGTTACTCAATTTGAACTGCAGTGTAGTTCGCCGAGTGCCCGAAGAGATCGTGTTTAGCACTCATTACAGGGCAAAGAACAGTGTGGGCACAGCAATTGATGAGTTAGCTTCTATCACCGAAACCATGCTGCTGAGGAATGCATGAGGTGTGACCGTCTGCAGCCAAAGGGGAGGGGGGAAGAGAGTGAAACCAGAGCAGCCACTACAGGAGTGCACTAACGCCCACCGTGCATCCCTTTCAAGGAGCACAAGAGCCCATGATTTCACATAACTAACTGATCTACATACCAATTCAACCAATATTTTGTGTAGTTTTATATAGCTCGAACATGACCCGAAGGTATTGGAGCGTTCTCCATGAGCAATGGTCATCAAATAAGGTCACTTTCTTTTCTTCTTTTGGGGGTGGGGGTATAGTTGGGGGAGGCACAGTTTTAAGTGATTTGCCCAAAACAGGGGACGCCAAGACTCTAACCTGGTTAGCCAGTTCCAGAGTTGGTGGGGGATGGGAGGATATATTGCTTCATAGTTAAAAATGTTTTTTTGCCAGCTGAAGAAGGGAGCCGCTGACCACGGAGAAAACTTCACCCCAGCGAGCAAGTACTATGTTGTGGGGCGGGATCAGGCACGCTGCTGAGTTGGGGGGGCGGGCAGTTCTGAGTCCGTTGAGCAGGGGGGCAGGGAGGGGGGGAGTTGGGGGTAGGAGGGGGTTTCGGTTTTTAGTTTCTACACAGGGGCAGGATAGCTACAATGGGGCACACGAGTATAGGATGGTATTGTCACAATGCAACACACAGGGGCACTGCACGGACCTCATGGTCGTCCCCAAGCGTAAATTCACAGGACGTACACTCACACAGAATGGGGGAGGACACTAATGTAGGGCAGACGTCCCCGCTACTCCTCATGTCCTGGAACGTAAGGGGCCTGGGCGACAAGATTAAACGAGGGCTGGTCCTGCAGAGTATAAAGAGGCTGCACCCCGCCCTGGTCCTACTACAAGAGACGCACCTCACCGGCACAGCTACGAAGGCCCTAGACAGAAAAGGCTATAGCATGATAGTACACTCTGGATTCACAAAGGGGTCCCGGGGCTCCGGGATATTAATTCATCGCTCATCCAGGTTCATAGTCCAATCAACGGCAGCAGACACACAGGGGTGTTTTGCAGCGATACACGGCCAGTGGGAGGGGAAGCCACTGAATGTGGTCTCGGTCTACGTCCCACCAGCGCTACACAACATAGCTTTTCCGGAACTAGGGAAATTCCTGTTAGATCTTCCTGAAGGAGATCTTATTATGGGGGGGGATTTCAATGCAGTGGCACAAGACTCCCTAGACCGCCACCTGACGCGCATGCGTACACCAGGGCCCTCCAAATTGCATGACTTTATGGAAGCGCAGGGTTTAGTAGATGTGTGGAGGCGGCTACACCCAGATGATAGGCAATATACATACCATTCAACAGTCCATGACAGCCTGTCGCGGATAGACTATTTCCTGACGTTAGGGGGGGGGTCTCCTCACTTTCACTGACTCCCAAATTAGGCCGAGAGGGATCTCTGACCACTCCCCGCTTACACTGACACTGTCCAGTCAGAGAAAATCCCGCAGACGACTTTACCCTATTTACCCGGGTTACCTTAAAGAACCGGGTGTGTCCAGGGCCTTGAAGAAGTGTACACGGTCCTACCTTGCAGAGAACGTGGGGTCGGTGGAGTCGCCTACTGTTCTGTGGGAGGCCTACAAGACAGTCCTCCGCGGGCAGGCAATCTCGGTTATCGCACAGCACAGACGCACACAACGCCAGGAACTTACAGACCTAGAGGTACAACTAGATAAGGCAACACGAGAACACGAGGGGAACCCGACTGGAGACACCCAGCACACACTCCGACTGGCCCAGCAGAGTCACTCCGACTATCTGCGCCGCAGAGTGCGAGACAATATGTCTGCAACGGCGAGCAGGGTGTACGACATAGGCGACAAGGCTGGGAAGCTCCTGGCATGGTTGGAAAGGGCGCGGGGAGGCCAACGGGCGATATTGCAACTGAGGGACTCTCAGGGTGAAGTACATACCTGTCCGGCACAAATAGTGGAACTACTAGCTGACCATTTCCACTCCGTATACTCCCCTGACTATGAGGTCACACGGGAAATGGCAGAGAGCTCCCTTGTGGGAGTGCCGACCCGCACTCTCTCCCCAGACCAACGGGACGAGCTCGACTCCGATCTGACGGAGGAAGAACTACAGGCAGCCATAACAGCAATACACCCCGGGAAAGCACTGGGCCCCAATGGCGTGCCAATAGAATGGTACAAACTCATGTCCGAGACACTGTCCGCACCATTGCTCGATATGTTTCAGGAGTGCCGGGGACGGGGACGATTGCCCCCTGATCAGCGCACGGCCACAATAGTCGCAATACCTAAGCCTGGCAAACCCCCTGAGGAGTGCGAATCCTATCGCCCGATCTCCCTCCTTAACGCCGAGAGTAAAATCCTGGCGAAACTGTTGGCCACCAGGCTACTCCCCCATCTGGCGCACCTTATACACCCGGACCAATCGGGCTTTATGCCACACCGCAGTTTGGCGCTGAACTTGCGACGGCTGCATGGGGTATTAGCCCGAGCCCCGCAGTTGGAGGAAGCGGCAGCGGTACTGTCGCTGGATGCCAAAATGGCATTTGATATGGTGGAGTGGCGCTATCTCTTTGCAGTCCTGGAACACATTGGTATCGGCCCAACGTTCATATCGTGGGTCAGACTGCTATACGCCGAACCCATGGCTAGAGTAACCGCAAACGGACACATATCGAGGGAGTTTCCGTTGGCAAGGGGCACGAGACAGGGGTGCCCACTCTCGCCACTGCTGTTCGCCTTAGTGCTAGAACCCCTGGCCACGATCCTCAGAACCACCCAGCTGCTGAAAGGTATACAATGGGAAGGTGGAGGCGAGGATAGGGTTTCCCTATATGCCGACGACATGCTCGTCTACCTCACGGACCTCACGAACGGTATCCCGGTCTTACTAGCACTATGTGAAAGCCACGGTACGGCCTCGGGCTATAAGCTCAATTGGTCCAAATCCGTGATATATATGATAAAGGGCGACCTTCCAGCACTGCCCGAAGATTGCCAATTACTCGTGGAACGTGTCGCCTTCAAATACCTAGGGATACGGATTACAAGGGAGCACTCGACCTTCCTTGACCTGAATCTTAAGCCCCAGCTGGACAAACTGAAGACTGATGTGCGCCTTTGGAAAAATCTCCCCTTAACACTGCTGGGTAGAGCGGCACTCTTCAAGATGCTGGCGCTCCCTCGCTTCCTTTATGTTCTGGAAAACACGCCGGCAGTGGTTCCCGTGTCGTTCTTCCGCCACGTCTCGGCCCAACTGTCCACTCTTCTGTGGGGTGACAAACCGGCCCGGGTCGCACAGTTGAAACTAACCAGAGACTGGTACAGCGGTGGGATAGCCCTCCCCAACCTTGAACTATATTACTGGGCGGCTCACCTTAAGGTGATTAACCAATGGATCCACGCAGCGCAAGACGACCCAGCGTTCAGGGCGGATAGACACCAACTAGGCCTGTCCACCCTGCTAGCCCCACTCTATAACAAAGGGATGGTGAGGAAGTTAGAGGGGCCTACCAGACACACTGTGGCCTTATGGCACAAAGCTCAGAGACGGCTGGGATGGGAGGGAGTGATCACCGGGCTCACGCCACTATGGGACGCCAAGGCCCTCGGTAACCTGCGCAGCTCAAAGGGGTTCGACCAATGGGACACCATTGGGATCTCCACGGTGGGCGATCTGTGGACTAGGGAGGGTGTGCTCTCCTTCACGGCCCTAAGGGAACAATACCACCTTGCGGAGACCGAAACATACAGGTACATACAAATCAGGCACGCACTCCTGTCGGTGCTAGAAACTGGTGCGACGTTACCGGAGTCGGCTCCGTTAGAGGACCGACTGCTTACGGACTACATGGAGGCCGGGGCTACCTCCCTCACTTATCGGAAACTCATGAATAACCTGCCGGACCCCCTGGGGAAGCTAAAGGAGTACTGGGAGGACGAGATAGGGGACCTAGATGAAGCAGACTGGAACGCAGCCCTGGCCTCGCCCAGGGAGGCGGGTATTTCCACTCGATTCAGATTGATCCAGTTCAAAGTGCTACACAGGGTCTACTACACCCGCACGACACTGTATAAAATACATAGAGCAGAACACCCACACTGCCTGAGAAGCTGCGGGGAGGAGGGTACGCTATACCACACTATATGGACGTGTCCACGTATACAGGATTACTGGCGACGTGTCACGCGCACGATCGGTCAGGCCCTACAGAACCCGTTTGCACCAGACCCCAGGATCTGTCTCCTGAATGTGTGGGGCCCAACAGATCTTTCACTGCATGCGAAGAGGTGGGTGGTCATAGGTGTAATGTTGGCGAAACGTGACATCGCGAAAAACTGGGGGGCACAAGAAACGCCGACACTGGCGCAATGGTGCAGAAATATGGATATGATTATGCTGACCGAGCGGGCAGTATATCAGCAGAGACATAATCCTCGGAAATGGAACGGGATTTGGTCACCTTGGAACAAGTATAGGGGAGACCTCTGTGAGCCCCTGCCCGAGGAAGGGGATGGGGACAGCTCAGAGGATGACGAAGGTCTGGATTGATGGGTGGGAGGGGGAAGTGAAATGTGGAGACAATGAATGCTACAGAACCCTGGACACTTGCCCACAGATGAACATACTGAACTGTGTATCTGAACCGAGACCTGGTAGTTGCATTTGGGCACTCTGATGTTGATATAGACCATTACTAAGAATCGTGGAGTTACCCTGAAAGTAGCAAGTTGAAGTTGGGGGGGTAAAATACTAAAAAAAGAAAAGTTGCTCTAATGATTATGGCAGCTGAATGTTGACGCTGCGCCAAGATCTAATGTACGTTACTGTATAACATGTGACAGCAACAACAAAAATAAAACATTAAAAAAAAAAAAATGTTTTTTTGCAGTTCTATGTAGTGCAAACTTGACCCGAAGGTATTGGAGTGCCTTTACATGAGCACCAGTTACATTACGGGGAGATTAAGTAATTTGCACAGAAACACAGGATGTTGAGCCGTTGCCGAGACTCGAACCCGATTCCTCAGTTTCAAAGTCGGCAGCTCTGGTTATGCCACATCCTTAATTTAAATGTATTTATATTGTGCCTGTACACCACACACCAGTGCTAGACTGGGCCATGTGCAATTAATTAATGGTGAAAATTACCGCGTTTTTTGCACGAGGCATTTGGTTATCACTTTGGGGAATGTCAAAAAGGAGCACATACTCTTGCCGGCTCTGTGGTTGGGTGTGGGGGAGGCGAGGCGCACATGTGTCTCCTGGTGCACCGGGGCGGAGAAGAGCTGCGGCAGAGGGAAGGGGGGAGGCGAGAGCGGGAAGGAGAAGAGCTGCGGAGAGGAGAGCTGCGGGCAGAGGGAAGGGGGAAGGGGGGAGGCGAGAGCGGGACGGAGAAGAGCTGCGGGGAGGAGGGCTGCAGGCAGAGGGAAGGCGAGAGCGGGACGGAGAAGAGCTGCGGGGAGGAGAGCTGCGGGCAGAGGGAAGGGGGAGGCGAGAGCGGGACAGAGAAGAGCTGCGGGGAGGAGAGCTGCGGGCAGAGGGAAGTGGGGAGGCGAGAAGCGGGACGGAGGAGTGCTGCAGGAGAGGGGGGGAGGCGAGGCAAGAGCGGGAATGAGGAGGGCTGCGGGCAGAGGGAAGGGGGGAGGCGAGCGGAACCACAATCTCTGCAGGGCTCGAACAAAAAAGATTACGAAATGCTGCTTACCTGGGCGCAAATCAATCGGCAACAGAAATCGCGCAGCCCATCCGTGCAACAGACACGTTCCAAATGACAAAATCATGGCTTGAAAAAAACAAAAAAAAGCAAACGCCCACCGCCCCGTGATGGTAAAAAGGGGGCGGGGCTAAAAAAGAACACAGAAGCGCCCACGAATCTGCTCCGACAATGATTGGCATTATTCTCTTCCAATAGCTAGCCTCCATTTATGGAGCTAGCCAATGGAAGAGAGAGGGGCTACTGTTAAAACATAATTTCTCGAGCTGCGCGACACTGCGGCGCAGTGTATGCCAGTCGAGACCTAAAAAAACTGTGGCACGAGTCGCGGGAAGGGCTGGGACTCCTACCTGTATTGTTTCTGTCGCACTGAGACTTTCCTCAAGGTCTTCATAGCAAGGTTTTTGTTGCAGTGGCAATCTGGGACTCTGCTGAGGGTGTTTTGCTGCAAGAACGTGCTGAGAGCCATTCGGCACAATGTCAATTGCGAGCCTCCATCTTGTGTTTGGAGGCACCAACGATGCACCGGAACCACGCTGTGTTCTGTGGTTCACTGTTTTTTTTACAGCACAATCTCTGCCAACCACGCTCTGTGTTTGTTGATAAAGTTAATTCAAGATTTCATCTGGAACGGCAACGTCCCTCCGTCCTAATCTGCATCTTAGGTACTTTCTCTGTTTTGCTGTGTGTTAATCCTGAGGAGATGTTCGTATTGAAATCATCACATCTGTGAGGTCTTCTATTTACATGGGGTTTGAGGAGAATATCGTTGACGCAGCTTGTGGCTCTATTCTGGAGGTCAGTCGATCTGGGGCAAAATCTGGTACAGCTTTTAATATTTTGTAGTAAGCTGCACGCTGGCATCAGAGTTCACGTGCTCTGCAGTCTAAACTGGTGCTCTCTGTTGGAGTTTGCATTTTGTTTTCTGGCGTAAGTACTGTGTTTTTGGTGTACTTGTTTGTGCTTGATACTGTCATGGACCAACACCGTATGTATCAGTATCCTCCTGGACAGTGTCTCATTTCCTTCGTTAAGTTTGCACACAACTTTATATTTTGGAAGGTCTTGTTTTTTCTGTGTTTTCTTTGCTCACAGGTTGACATGCTGCTGAAAATAATTCTTACAGGCATTATTAATACTGGTGGGTCAGTTAACTGGGAAGTTGGGCACACTATACTAAATGTTCCTAAGGATGTGCAACTCGGATGAGAGGTCGCTCACCGGCGTGTGCTTTCTGTTTTAAAAAAAATGGTACTATTGTTTTAGGGGTTGGAGTTTGCATTGTCTTAGCGTTTATTTGGTTTCTAGCAAACTGTTTCTTGTTGCCACAGTTTTTGCATATGTATACCTTGGTGGTATGTCGATTTGGTGTGTGTCGCCTGTGCATCTCTTTGTGCTGTTGTGTTTATAGTCACTATGTGCTGTTCTTCTACTGTGTGTGATAGACACATTGTGCTTCATATTTAGTTATTTGGAATGGGTTATAGCCCCATTTCCACGTTGTATGTCACTTTTCCTTTACTTTAGGGGTGATTTCAAGGGGGGGGGTTTAATGGGTGTCAGTCCCATTTACATTCAGCTTTATGAGTTTTAGTCCCATTTTAGCATGCAAGGGTGCGGTCCACCCATAATAATTTGGTGTATGTACATGGGTGCAGTCCACCCATATTTCGGTGAATATACATGGGTGCTGTCCCCCCTTATTTTAGTCTGGTAACATGGGTGCAGTCCACCCAAAGTTTGGAGTATATACATGGGTGTGGTCCACCTATAGCTAGTAAGTACGTACATTGGTGCGGTCCATCCATAGTGTTTGTTATAATTGTATGGTGTACATACATGGGTGCGGTCCACTTGATGGAGCAAGGACTCGTAGAAAAGAGACTTGCTCGGAAGCAATCCTCTCATTTAACTTTTAATATTGTTTTAACCACGCATTGTGTAAATTAACACACACAACATTGAACATAAAAGACAGAGAAGCTTGCCTACGTGTTTTACTAATAAGTAACTCGAGAGAAATTCTAAAATGGCTGCTGACGGGAAATCTTTATTGCGCATGTGTCAACTGTACCTAAGCAGTATGACGAGCTGTCGCTTGGAGGGAATTTCTTGCTCCTGCACAGATGCTATTAAAGTGGCTGCTTGAGAACTCACATGCTTAGCATCTGCTTTGCTGAAAATAACACAAACTATTTTACTAATGCTAATGTGGGAAGAGCATTAATAAATGAATGGGATTAGAGTAGAGATAGGTGGTATACAGTGAAACCATTTTATTTTTAAATTAATATTTGTCTTTCTGACTTTCCCATTTGTATGCATTCGGGCCTCACGTATGAATCCAGAGTCTACAACCCACCTGACCTCCGCACATGCGTGGTGTGATTGAGCCAGAAGAAGTGATGTGACTTTTGAACGCAGTCCAAGGACGCAAAAGATACATACCCTGGGAACCAGCTCCAAAGTCCTCTGAATGAATGGGAGCACATGAAAAATATACTTTTGTGTCTAATAAGATGTGAATACGGGTGGGAATAAAGATTTATGAATAAGAATTAAGGGGTGGGATCTTTGAACAATAGACTGATAGACTTAAGATTAAAAATAAGCATGGTGTGATGATCCTCACCCCTTGCCGGTCCAGTCAGAGTTAGTAATTTTACGATATTAAAACATTAATAGGAGGTACATGAATATTGTAGGGTATAATTGAGGTAGTCTTGGTTAGAGAGGAAGACGTAGATGGCAATTTGCTGAATGCTGCAGAGCTCGGGATGCTGACGGAGTGACGAGAGATGCTGAAGAAGATTCGAATGCAGAACCACTTTATCTTAAATTGATTTACTTAGAAGAAGATTGCGGAAGAATCTTGAATGAGGAAGAGTGTATCAGAGAGGGGTGCTACGCAAGCTTCGGTGGTAGCGAGGTCATCTATCTTGTCCTGATTCCTGTCCTGAAGCCTTTGTTGCCTGATCTTTCCCGGGGGACCTTTTCCAGCTCCTTGGCCAGGGGGTGGTTTTCACACCATCCTAGGTAAATATATATATACATATATATTCTGTATGTGCCTATGTTCTTTTCTCTCTATCCTCTCCTTTCTGAGTATAAGTCATTGCAAGATTTAAAGTATGAGTTTGATGATTGATTAATTCAATCTTCCTTCCTATGAGTGACGGAGACTGTACTGTACTTTGTAAGTGGTTCACATGAAATTGATTAGATAAAGATTTAAAATATTTCCAGAGTTTGTGGTCATTTCATAAATGTAAGAAGATTATTTATGTCATTTCACCATCAACTAGTTCAACTAATGGTTCATTGACCAGAGATGAGAACTTTTTGATCAGTGATTGTTTTGTTGAGAATAAGAGGTGACTAATCTTGAAATTGTAGGAAATCATAAACTGTGGCTCCAGCAGTTATTGCCAGGTTGTGTGAGTGTGTTTAGGGGCCCAAGTGAGTATATGGTATTGGAGTACGTGTTGCTGTTGAGCCGCTGGATCAGTTTTCTGGTAGCAGAGCTATGGTTATTATTGACTAGTTTGGTGCTAAATATTGATTTTGATTATTGATTTATGTTTAACAAAAAGAGTAACTGTGTCTTGTTTTATGTGGTCCAGGGGAAATGAATAGTGGGTGGTGATAGAAGCCATACTGCAGTGAGGTTACTCGTCTGTTAGAATAGCACTGAGAAGCTACGCAGGGCTGGCAGTGTTAAACTAGGGACTATTTTGTATGTAAGTTGAGTTTGAATGATAGCCAAAAGGGTTCGCTGGTGAAACTTTGGTCTTTTATCAACTAGAAAGGGTAACACTGAAGGCTTAACAGGTTCTCTTGGGCTTGAACGGAGGGTAAACAGAAGGTTTTTCTCACAGTGTAGGAGGAGCAATTCTGAGTCTCCAGAATAAGTCGAAATCTATCCTTTGTTTAGTGGAACAGGCAGAGTAGCGAATGTTTTAACGTTGTTACTAATGGAATTTAGTTAAAGGAAGAGTAAAATAAATACGATTTCCTATTACCGTGTAAGGGAGGGTCAGTTGCCGGAGTTGCCCTAACGTCACAGATAGCTGTCCTGGGATAAGTTGAAACAGCAGGCGTGTGACTAACGCGAATTGTAAAGGAGGGGTCAGTAGTAAGGAGCAGAACTGACAACATTGAAAAGGCTGCGCTGGCATTGGTCAGATCACAAGCGTATGCCACAATCTGATTAGATGATTGAGTGAAAGCTGCTTTTAGATTGGTTTGTGAAAATTTGTATGCTTGATTGCCTTTTTGTGCGAGTCGCCCTGACAGAAAAGCTTGAGGATTTGCAGACTATTGTTTCATGTATTGAGTGTCTAGTATGTATGGAAAAAAGAGAACATTTTCATTAATAAAGAAAATTGAGAATTTCTTTAAGAAAGATAAACTTGTATTGACTAGAGAAGAAATTCCTATTCCACCGCCTAAAACGCCTGCTTCATTTATGATGATGGACAGAGGATATCACACATGTTTATGGGTGGAAAATTGGATGGAATACACAAAAGATGATGGTGTTTTAGCTTTTCCTGAGCATGGTACCTTTAATGGAAAAATTTTGCAGAATTTGAGGATGCAGATGAATGATTTAGATCTGAGACCTAGGTTAACGCAGTATGAGGCATTAGAAGAATGGGAGACTGAGTCAAATAAACAAGAGAACAATCAGAGTGGAAGATATATGGGTAATTTTCCTAGGTATTTGCGGGAGACACATGAAGGTCAGATGAAGCAATGGAAAAAAGAAATGGTATCAGAAGGTTTATACCCAGTATTAGTGACTGAGAAGTAGTCAGGGAGTAAGTGTAAAGAAAAATTGAAA
Source organism: Lissotriton vulgaris (assembly GCF_964263255.1). Lineage (NCBI taxonomy): Eukaryota > Metazoa > Chordata > Amphibia > Caudata > Salamandridae > Lissotriton > Lissotriton vulgaris. Next base: position 477,348,287 of record NC_141698.1, on the reverse strand, counting down.
CACATGAACCTGACAGGATAGGGGAATCAGAAGATAAGTTGCTAGAGGACATTTTAACTAAAAAGAAAACCACTGTACCAAGAAGGACCAAATAGAGTTACCCCAAGTACACCTGTATTGGGAACACCCTTGATTCCACAAATTTTACATGACCTAACAGTTAATGGGGTACTCCAAGATAGGGAAAAAGAGGCATTAAATAAAAATAGAGAAGAATAATACAGAAAATACGTCAATTGAATTTGAACCCCCAAGCATTGACAATACCAGAAACTATAGGTCCTGTTGTTCCATTGTGTGGAGACAAAGCAAATTGCCTTAAACCACCAGCTGTAACAGCTCCCTTAAGTAACCCAAGTAAAGAAACTGTGATAATAGATGATCAAGTCAGTGAGTGCAATTCAGAAATTTCATGAATGTATTTACCGATAAGAGACTCAGTAAGTGAAACCCCAAAAAGAGTTACACCCAGTAGTTCAAAAGAAGGAATGTCAGTAGTGTCTTCTCGAACCAGAAGTGCAACAGCAGTAACTCCATTCCATTTCATTTGTAGAACGTACGGCTACCACCAACGGTGGTGTTCCGGCGCTAAGCAGCGGAAAAAAACCCCAGTGGAGAACAGAGAGAGGAAGACGGGCTAAGGCAAATCAAATAGCCAAGTGTTTAATGTCTTCCTAAATGCAGTCTCCGACTCGGCTTCACGAAGATGGTCAGGCATGGAATTCCAGAGGGTAGCAGTTCATACCGTGAAGGCACGCCCACCAATCCTGGTTTTGGAAAAGCAAGGAATCCAAATCAATTCCTGAGAACTGGATCGCAGGGTCCTAGTCTGGCTATACTTCTGGAGTCTCACCTTCAGGTATCCTGGGCCTCTGTCTCTAGAGGCTCTGAAGGCCAAAGACAGAGCCTTAAACTCTCTTCTTTTCCTAACTAGGAGCCAATGTTGGCCAAGCAGATGAGGGGAGATATGGTAATGTGGTGGCACGTTTCTAATAAGCCCAGCACCGGCATTCTGGATGGTTTGCAATTTTCTCATCAGATAGGCTGGACCAAGTCACTCTGTCATGAGGGAGGGAAGGGACAGCGTGGCTGGCACTGGCCGCAATCCGGACGCGGACGGGCACAGATGTGCTTGTCTTTGGTACGCCAGCAGCGAGCCCTATGCGCGCGTCCGCGACGCGGGTGCCATTAAGTAGGCAATGGGAATTAAGTCAAGCGGCAAACTAGACCGCTGACCAAAATGGCGCCCATAAATGTCCTACCCCAGTGGAAACTGCGAATGGCCGCCAAGTGCAAAGCCAGGCGTGGACTTGAGGCACCCCTGCAACACACAGCAATGCCCAAATGAACCACGAGTATCCCAGTAAGGCAGGTAAGTGCAGAAGCACAAAAATCAGCTCAAAATGAAAGTTAAAAAGACAGCTTAAAAAACACAGTATTTAAGAACAACTAAAATACAACTTCAAAAACTGGCAGCATGCATTCTGCAACAGACAGTAGAGGCGTAAATAGGACTAGCGTCTGCCTCTGTATCTTGCAAGGAGCCTCTGAAGATTATGAGAGGGGCACATGGAATGGAAAAACAGAGTACACCCCCTAATATAGTAGATATTTACAAACTGAAAGTAGAGTTTGAAGAGATGATAGCTGGAAATGTGGGACTAGAAAAATTGAATACTTATAATGAGGAAGAGTTGTTGTTCATTTGTAGAAGTATAAAAGAGGAATGCAAGACTATTTCATGAGAAGTTGACAGAACTTGCCTCTGAGATGGAGATTTAGATAGGGAGATCAAAAGTGCTATAGAAACCATATCAAGTGGAATTTACAAAGATTTAGAAAATATGAATATCTGGAAAGAAGTTACAGGTATAGGAGTTGTTGAATATCTTGAAAAAGTGGGGAGACATTGACAGGTGGAGAATGAGGTGGACAAGGAAAAAGGAGGAAGCATAGGCAAAGGAAGCGTCAACTGCATATCTGTTAATAGAGGCAGGAAAGGTAAAAAAATTGTGTCCTATGAGAGAGGTACCTGGTGGTGGATATGTTCATGTTCCATGGAGTCAACAAGATATTTTGTCATTTACAAACGATTTCCCTAAATTGAGAGAGAAACCAGTTGAATGTTACAAACAGGTTGCGAGGTTAGTGAAGGTTTCGAAGGTTTTATTGAAAGACTTGGATGGTCTTTTTGATATAGTGGTACCTGATGATTTATGGACAGAATGTAAGATCACAGTTGATTCGCCAAGTGAAGAGTATCCAAGAGATGAAAAAACAGGAGCACCTTCCGATGATGTGATGAAGAAATATCACCAAGTAATTACTTTCCTAAAAGGGAAAATTGCTCCTAAAGAAACAGATTGGGTAAAAATAAACGGAACTGTAGGAAGATGCAAGGAACCGCTGGAGACAGTTGAGGAGTGACGAGGTTTATTTAGTAGAGGCGTACAGGTTGAGCTCCAGTCAGAGAATGACTCAGTCACATCATCGCATAACAAACCCCCAACCTCCACCATTTCAAAGGATAACATTCTACCATAACACGAGACTGTCACGAGCTGTGACAGACAATCACCACGCTCGTGACAGCTCGTGTACAAAACAGTATCCAACAGGAACCACCCAAGAGTAAAATGAATTTGTCCGTGCATATTATGAACGACTGTTGCAGGTGTTTAAACAGTATAGTGATTTTGAGATCATTGGAGATCAGGATATGAGTCATTTTGTGTATCGGTTTATGTACGGGCTAAAGCCAGAAATTTGTCAGATGATTCAACAGCACATGTTGTGTTGGCAGGGAAAATCCATTGACGACATTCTAAAATATGTGAAATATTGTGGGGATGATATTGAGGCAAGGCATAAAAGTTAAAAGAGAAAATGATGTGGGCACAAGTTAAATTGGCAGAACAACAGGAGATTAAATAAAATAGTCAGGCAGATGGTCAGATAAAAGAACAGAGTCAGAGTGATTATGTGGTGAATGGTGGTAAATGAAGAGGACGAATGAATGGAGAGGATGCAAAAAAGTTGTTTACATGTCATGGGTGCGGAAAGCTTGGACATTGGAAAAACGAGTGTAAGAATATTCAGAATAATAATGGGCTAACCCAACATTTAAATCCACAGAGGCAGAATGAGGTGCTTATGAATCAGCCGCAGAAGGTAGTTATTCAGCAGTGTCAGGTGCCACCTGCCCCTGTGCCAAATTTTGTGAATCAGCCAAAGTAAAGTGCGGAAGCCGGATTTCAAAGAGGAAGTGGTAGGAGAAATTATGTGATTTCACAATACCTTTTACTGAATAATCATGAAAGTGAAGACGAGCAATGACGGTGCCGGAGGAGGGAGGAAGAGGAGTGCGTACTTGGCGCATCCTTGCCGGTAGATCAGTCAGGTCCATTTATTGATGGAATAGGCAATGATATCACTTTTCTGTTGGATACTGGTGCTACCCTTTCTACTGTGAGAACAGCAGACATCCCAAACCTACCCCTCTCAGGAGAAGCAATCCAAGTAGTTAGAGTTTCGAATCAACAGATTAGAACTCCAATTACCGAACCTATGGAGGTGCATATTGGAAATTTTGAACACATGCATAGAAACGTGGTCTGCGATTCTAGTCCAATTAATTTATTGGGAAGAGATTTACTGTGCAAAATGAACTTCACACTTTATTGTACACCGGATGGTGTTGCACTTCAAATCCCTGATGACGATATGGTATACAAGATAGTGTTAGCTAAACAAGGCTCAGAAATAGATGAGATGTATTCTTTGATGACAAAAGATGACCTACCAGAAAAGCTGAAAACAACTGTGAAACCAGAAGAATGGGATTTCACTGGAAAAGAAATAGGGCTAATGCCAAACGTAGACCTAGTGAAAGTGGCAGTGAAAGAAGGTGCAGTTTACCCCAACACCCGACAATAGAAAATGAGTCCAGGAGTGAAAGCAGGAGTGGCTTCTGAAATTGACCATATGATTAAACAGGGCATTTTAAAAGAAATATTGAGTAGTCCTTGTAATTTGCCGATAATAGGACTCAAAAAGCCTAGTGGAATGTATAGGATAGTCCAGGATTTGAGAAAAATATATAAAATTATAGTTCCTTGCTGTCCCGTGGTGCCAAATCAGCAGTGATTCTTAATCAGATCCCTTGGAACGCAGGCTGGTTTACTGTAATTGATTTGTGCGAAGCTTTTCTTCTCAATTCCATTACATCCAGACAGCCAGTATCTTTTTTCGTTTAAATTTGAAGATCGTATCTTGGCATGGAACCGAGTTCCTCAATTGTACACAGAAAGTCCCTCAATTTTTCATTAAATACTGAAAAAGTGTTTAGAGAAGTTCGTTATGCTCAGAGATTCAGTTTTAGTGCAGTATATTGATAACTTACTTGCAGCATCGAAATCCAGAGAAGACTGTTAATGATTCCATTGCATTACTAAATCATTTGGCTGAGGGAGGACAGAAAGTGTCCCCAGAAAAATTACAATTTTGCCGAACAGGAGTCAAATACTTGGGTCACCAGATAGAAAGGGGAGTGAGAATGGTGACCATTGAGAGAGATAAAATAATCAAGCAAATGCAGTTACCACAAAGACTAAGAGAAATCAGAATGTTTCTGGGAGTGGTGGGGTATTGTTGACAATGGATTGTAGATTTTTCAATACTAGCAAAACCATTGATTCACATGACACGGAAAAGAGTGAAGGATCCAATAGTTTGGGATGATGAAAGTGTGGAAGCATTTGTAAAATTGCGAAATTGTCTATGTGAGACCTCTGCATTAGGTGTGCCTGATTATTCGAAATAATTTGCACTGTTCTGTTGTGAAAGAGAAAGTTGCACACTCTCAGTTCTAACCCAAAGACATGGATTAAGCTAACGTCCAGTTGCATATTTTCTGCTACTTTGGATCTTGTGGCTTTCACTATTACCTGGCTGCTTAAAAGTAGTAGCTGCTACCTGTATGAGCCTAGAACAAAGTGAGTCAATTGCGATGGGACATCCAGTGAAAGTTTATGTTCCACATTCAGTCGAAATTCTGTTAACAAGAACTCGAACACAGCATCTTACTCCTAGTCTGATGACTAAGTATGAAAGAATAATTTTGGGAGCAGAAAATGTGACAGTAATCAGGTGGATTATGGTTAAGCCTGCTACTCTATTGCCAGGCTCACATTGTGAGAAAGTGAAAGATGAAGCAGAACATCATTGCTTAGATGTAACTAAAATGTGTACTAAACCCCACCCCGACATTCAGGAAGAGCCTCTGAAAGAGCCAGACCATGAACTGTTAGTTGATGGTTCTTGCTTAAGACTTGAAAGTGGAGGACTAAGTGCAGCTCACACTGTTAGCAAAATATCTGGGATCATTGAAGCATCCTGTTTACAGAGAGTCAAGCCTGCACAAGTAGCTGAATTGATAGCTATAATAAAAGCATGCAAATTGAGAATAATTGGAAATTTACCATATTTACTGATGGTCAATATGGTTACGTGCATGAATTTGGCCAGCTTTGGATGCAGAGGGGATTTCTGACTTCTTCAGAGTCCCCTATTCGAAATGGGAAATTTGTGAAAGAACTGTTGGAAGCAATACAGTTGCCAAAAGAAATAGCAATGGTTAAATGTGCAGCTCACCAGTCAGGAAATGACTATATAGCGGCTGGTAATAGATACTCTAACCAGGTTGCTCAATACTGTACAAGAAATAATATGTCGTTGAACAAGAAAATGGAAACAAGTGGAATCAGCTTCCAACTTATGCTATTCACAGCTTTCAAAACATGGGATGAGGTGAGACAGTTGCAGGATGAGGTAGAAGAGAGTAAAAAAGAAAAATGGATAAAATCAGGGTGTGAAAGAAGGGCAGAAGATGACGTGTGGGTGTACCCTGATGGAAGACCAGTCATTCCAGACTGTTTGCTCTCTCATTTGCAGAAATGTATCATGGAGACACGCATGTAGGCAGGGACTCTATAATCAGACTATTTAGACAATATTGGTATAACTCAAGGTTTAGGGTAGTCGCAGAGAGTCTTTGCCAGAGATGTTTAGTATGCCAACAAATAAACCCAGGTAGGAAGACAGTGGTCAGTTGGGGGTAAATCGGAAAGGCAGAAGGACCATTCATAAGATTGCAGCTTGACTTTATAGAGTTACCACCATGCAGGGGAATGAAGTATTTCCTTGTCATAGTGTGTTTGTTTTCACGATGGGTGAAGGCATACCCCAGTAGGAGAAATTACAGCATAACAGTTGCCAAATTGTTGTTGAGAGAGTTAATTCCTCGTTTTGGTTTTCCAGTAACTTTGGAATCAGATAGAGGACCTCATGTTAATAATTAAGTAATTTGATTAATCTGTGAAGCATTCAAAATTGAACAGAAACTGCACTGTGCATACCGCCCAGAGGCTTCTGGACTGGTAGAGCAATTGAATGGCATAATTAAGTCAAGACTGGCAAAGGTGTGTGCATCCACATCATTAGATTGGCAAGATGCATTGCCCCTTGTATTAATGGGACTCAGAAGTATTCCTGACAGAAATATAGGATTGAGTCCCCACAAAATTCTTATGGGAAGGGCATTGAGACAAGCATTTATACCAGGACATAAATTACTGAATATAACTGATGATCTGGTATTGGAATAGTGCAAAGGATTGGCTGACCTAGTGTATTCTGTCTCTCACCAGGTTGGAGAAGAAGCAGTTGCCAGGCAGCTGGCTCAGGCGCATGATTTGAAACCCGGGGACTGGGTGGTAGTGAAGAAGCACACCAGAAAGTCGTGCCTAACACCCAGGTGGGATGATCCACGGCAAGTCATACTGGTCACTACTACAGCAGTGAAGTGTGCAGGTTTGCCCACTTGGATCCATGCCAGCCACAGGGAAAGGGTTCCAGCCCCTGCTGAAAAGGGACCACAACTGACTAGAACAGTTGCAGCTGCTGAAGGTTATACAGTCAAAAAACCTAGAGGAACAGATTCTGAAGGGACTGACAAAGGACAACCAAGCACAAGTCAGGGGGACTGGATACCAGTGGTCGAGATAGTTATTTAAACAAGAAGTAGAACAAGATTATAAAGACAAGAAACTAGTGAGGATCAGATAGGCAAAGAAGATCACGCTCAGGAGAAAGAGAACAAAGCTACTGGAGACCCAGAGCAGGACCAGACAGGGACAGAAGAACATACTCAGGTAAATAAATCAGTCAAAAATCCTGAGCAGGGACAGACAGGTAAAGAAGAACATGTTCAGGCAGTAGAAGAACCAATTGTAGTAAAACCTGAACAGGATCAGTTAGAAGAAGAAGAACAAGTTCGGGTTGAAAAAGAACAGTCTGAAAGGGTACCCGAACAGGAACAGTTAGAGGAAGAAGAACAAGTTCAGGCAGAAAAAGCCACAATAACAAGACCTGAACAAGGGCAGATAGAGAGCGATACTGAGAAAAGGGAAAAAGAGATTGTGCGAGAATAAAACAGCTCTTGAGAAAGACAAAGAAGGCGAAAGTGCAGTGCAAGTTAAAAGGGTCAGAAAAGGTGATATTTGACCAGTTGGGGTCAAAAGGCTAAAATATCATTGAGAAAAGTAAATGAAAACCCAGAATAAGTGAATGAGGTTATCAGTCAACCTCAGACTAGACAGTCAATTGCCAAAAACATTCGAAGAAGTCCAATACTGAAAGTCTTGAACAATAAGTTCAAGGGTCCGGAATGGACCTATGTGATACTAGAAGAATTTGAGAGTCTAGATTTAAATGACGAGACAAATGAAGAAGTAATCGCAGAACAGATTGTCGCATTTAGTGGTTGTCCCTTAATTAGCGAGAGCAGTCTATCAAGCGCTAGCCCCAGCGTTACTCGGCTAATGTCTTACCTATCTTCTTGGTTTGTGAACTCCAAACTATGTATACAGGTTCATTCGCTCTCTAGCGCCGGTCGTCTCTCACCGCTAACGGTGTACACCAGGAAATGAGTTACCGGTATAGCGTTGCGTCATAGGTCACATGACCATAGGCATAAATGCCCGCAATTGCCGATCTGGGATAGCACCTTACTACACAGGAGGCAGCAGTCTCTCTTCACTGCCTATGGTCATGTGACCTATGACGCGACGCTATACCGGTAACTCATTTCCTGGTGTACACCGCTAGCGGTGAGAGACGACCGGCGCTAGAGAGCGAATGAACCTGTATACATAGTTTGGAGTTCACAAACCAAGAAGATAGGTAAGACATTAGCCGAGTAACGCTGGGGCTAGCGCTTGATAGACTGCTCTCGCTAATTAAGGGACAACCACTAAATGCGACCTATATTTTTTAACCTGCAGTGACTATACTGGCACTAAAGTGAAGTGCTCCCCATCGAGTTGGGAAGAAGTTTTGGGTACTCACGCCCTGAGGGAATTCCTAGCACTACTAGACAGTGCGAATTTACCTTCAATGCGAGTGGGTAAGTCTAAAAGGAGGGGCCTATTCTCAATATGTACTGAACTTATCAGGTTAAACCACCTTTTAACACCACACTATTGCACACAGATTAATTCTGACGACGCCACTAACTTATGGAAAATGGATACAAAAAACCCTGGGTCATTTACTGAGTGAACTCACCACCATTGAGAGTGGGTAAGTGTCAGTTAAATTAAGTGTGTAGAACGGACTGAACTATACCAAAAACACCTTTTAATCTCATACTATTGGTTATAGATTTATTCTCACGGCTCCTACTCTGAGATATGGATACATAGATCACTGGTCGATTATTGAGGACGACCACTTGATTCACCATTAGGGTAAGTCCAACCCTATATTCGAGACTAGAAAAGTATAAACTTCTTATAGACAGGCCCTGACACAATTTATGCTTAAATCCCCAGGTACTTTTATGCGTCAGGTACGAAGGGTGCTCCCTAGTCCTGAAGAAGACCCGCAAGCAGAGACTATCAGTTACCCCAAGGCATTAAGTCGGGTCGAAACGTCGACACCTCCTAAAAACTCCCTGGACCACTTAAAAATCTAGTGTTAGACGTGTTAAAAAATGGTTGAGATTCTGACACACTAGATTCTGAACTTTGGTAGTGGGCAGGCTTATACTATTTGAAAGTATTGAACCAGTATATTCACTTGTATAAATTGTCACCAATTCTTCCTTTTCCTTTCTTTCAATCACATGCGCCACCTTTTCGAGCACTAACTCTATGCACGTCTCTATGAGCACCCTGATATTCGTACCTTAAATAACATTGTAAATATTGTAAAAAACGAGAAAACTGATTTTGAACCTTTGAATCATGAATATATTGTTTCGTATAAATAAAATGTATTATACATATTTTTCTATAAATATGATATAGTTGTTGGGCTTTGTTTTGTATGAATAATTCTGGATTCGATCTGAAGAGCAAAATTCATTTGGGCTCCAAGTTAGGAAATTAAGGATTACTTTTGTGATAATATCACTGAATTAAATCAGGTCAAGGACCATTGTTTTTGTTAACGCATTGTACCCAGGTCCAGGACCGTTTTGGGATACCCCATTTTTGATAACGGATTTCAACATAGCCACCCCTGATGGCTATTATGTGACCCGATTAGATAGATCCTCCGGAAAAAGAGGAGGTGGTCTAGCTATCATACATCGTGCTAACTTAGCTCTAAAAACCGAGCCAATAATTCATGATTCTATGGAAGCCTTAGGTTTCACCTTTACTCTTTCTTCTACTCAAACCTTTAAAGGAACCTTACTTTACCGACCTCCCACTTCACGAACATCTTTTTTGGAAGCTCTTAATCCTCTATTAGAACCAGTAGCCGCCAACACAGAATATACAATACTGGGTGATTTTAACTTTCATCTAGAAAATCATGCTGACAAAGATTCCATTAAGATTATCTCTGATTTTCAGGCTGCGGGTTTAGAACAACGAGTCTCCTCAGCCACTCATCAAGCTGGTCATACCTTCGACGGACTATTCACAAACAACTCACTTATGAATCAACCTACTGTGATTCCACTCATCTGAACTGATCACTCGGCAGTGAAATTTTCTATACTAGTTAGGAAACGCAAAAACTGCGCGCCCTCTTTACGCTCACAGATCAAATGTCGTGACTGGAAAAATATTGACCACCATGTTTTTAATAATACACTCAAAACCACTAAACTCAAAGACTCAAATGACCCAGGTGAAGCATCCAATAACTATGTGCGCTGGTTGAATAATGCACTAGATTATGTGGCACCTGTCAAAAAACTGCAGCCTAACCGTAATAAACCTTCTGCTCCTTGGTTCTCCGAACTACTAAGGCTCGAGAGACAACGATGTCGTAACCTAGAGAGACGTTGGCGTAGGAATTACGACAATAACGATAGAGAAAGATACAAGACAGCCCTGCATAGCTACAAAAAACTAATCATTAAGGAAAAATGTAATTTCTATACCACACAAATAGAATCAGCTCAAAACTTGAGCAAACAGTTATTCCAGGTGGTAAAAAATGTATCTAATCCTACGGTTCCTGACTCCATAGAACCATCTCAAGCCTTCTGCAACGAAATTGCGGAATTTTTTAAAGGAAAGGTCACAGATATTTTTAACAATTTCACTAAAAAAACTTCTGATGCCATAGCTGGCCCAGTTGCTCCCCATATATCCACCAGGCCAACTCTGGAAGCGTTCTCCTCACTCTCTCAGGCGTCCATAGAGGAAATTATGAACACGGTCAAATCAGGATCACCCACGGACCCTTGCCCCCCACGCATCCTTAAACTAGTTTCTGATCAGATAGCCCTGGTGTTTACCCATATCTGCAATACGATGTTCCTGACAGGTGACTACCCTAAAGTCTGGAAGAAAGTCATCGTGAAGCCCCTTCTAAAAAAATCAACACTAAATCCAGCAGAGTTAAAAAGCTATCGACCCATCGCCTCGCTCCCATATCCATCTAAGGTTTTCGAGAAGGCAATTAATCTACAACTATCAAGCTTTATTGACAACAACAACCTACTAGATGACACCCAATTTGGGTTTAGAAAGGGTCACAGCACCGAGACCGCCTTGATAAAAGCAGCCGAAGAAGTTAGAATAATTTTGGACCAAGGCGGTACAGCGATCCTAATACTTTTAGATCTGTCGGCAGCTTTCGACGCGGTCGATTACAACATCTTGATCGACCGTGTCGATGCCATGGGCATCCAAGGCAAAGCTAAGACTCTTCTAGCATCCTTTCTATCAGACAGAGAACAGTCTGTGAAAATGGGGAGCTATTACTCGCCTGATTTCACTTTGCCTTGTGGAGTTCCTCAGGGCTCCTCGCTAAGTCCGACGCTTTTTAACATCTATGTGTCGGACTTGGCGAGGGTGATTAAGTCATTTGGCATTGGAATAACATCATACGCCGATGACACTCAATTAGTCCTGGCTATTCATAAAAACGGAGCCGCAGTGGCCGCTAACTTCCAGGAAGGAATGAGAGCGATCAGCACCTGGATGGACCAGAACTGCTTAAAACTAAACTCCGACAAGACGGAGGTCATGCTATTTGGTGAACTGACCCTGTCTTGGTCACCAGTCTGGTGGCCATCAGAGCTGGGAGATCCGCCCCTACCGGTGTCAAAAGTCAGGAATCTTGGAGTCCTATTCGACAATAGGCTAACCTTTCACAGCCATGCTAACGCAGTGGTTTCAGCGTCCTTTTACACCTTGAGAATGGTAAAGAAACTTCTTCCTTTCCTACCCCCAAACTCAGGTAAAACATTAATGTCCACGCTAGTCCTTTCAAAGGTTGACTATTGTAACGGCCTATTATTGAATGCACAGGAGCAAGTCATGAACAAACTACAGCTAGTGCAAAACGCTGCTGCAAGAATTCTAACCGGTACACCCAAATTTTCACCTATATCTCCCATCATTCGCCAACTTCATTGGCTGCCAATCAGAAGCCGCACAAAGTTCAAGGTCTTGTGCATCATTTACAAAACATTGAACAATACTGGACCGGACTTTTAAAAAAAATCCATTACTGTCTACAAACCCACTAGATCCTTACGCTCTGCGGCATCCCAGCTACTTGACATCCCACGCACTAAGAAAGCAACATGGGGCGATAAACGCTTCATAGTTGCTGCCTCCAAATTGTGGAACAAGCTCCCCCATCATATTAAATTAAGCTCATCCTTACTTATATTTCGGAAACACCTTAAAACGTGGCTCTTCAACCAGTAAGCCTTGTAGGAGCCCTCTGCAATCTTAATGAACTCTAGCGCCGAGACACCGGAAGGTATTTGTGCGCTCTAGAAATTTTATAAATAAATAAATAATAACAGACAAGTAGAATGACACAGACACTAATGAAAAGACAGTTACTTGGAGAAGAGATAGAGTAGAATTAGAAGCAATAGATGAGGTAGATTTAAATCACACAGTAACAGATAATGACACATCTTTAAATGTATTTACAAAAATTATTGTTTCAGTACGTAGACACAATGGAAATTAGTGATTATGTTTGTATGAAACTACCAGAAGGAGTCACATACCATCATGTACCTTTAACGTATGGTATTTCACATAGCATATTGTCAAGTGTATTTATAGAACAGGAAAACTTCAATATTATTAGTCAAATCTAGATGTAGTATTTACAGAAATTCCTATTAGAAAGAATATGATCCAGTGCTCCGTTGTCTAGATGCACAGTTTATGGGTGAATTTTTCTTAACAATGAAGTCATTAGATATAGTGAAGGCGCATAAGAATAACCTTACATGTTCATTACGTGAAGAAGAGAAAGTGTTTTTGAATTTAGTTGAAGAAAGGAGACAGGATTTCCAAAAAAAAAGCTGATGAACAGAAAACCCATGTACCACCGTGGGCTGAGAAAGAAGGAATTTATACAACTTGCAAAGCTCATGCTGCGATGTCCCTAGACTTTGTAAAGACAGGGAAAACCTGCCTCCATAGATTAGAGACAGACTATAACAATGTATTTATTGGTTCCAGTGAATGTGAACATAACTTCCTGATTTTGGGAGATTGGGGACTAAAAGGGGGAACAGATCCAGTATTTCCTGGAGTTTACTATGTGTGCGGGAATAAAGCTTAATATAGGCTGCCTGCACGGTGGTACAGGAGTTGCTACTTTGGAATAGTATTTCCAAAGATTTTTCATGTAAAACAAATCACTGGAAGCAATGTAAACAATAATGAAATAACACAAAGAAAGAGCTAGTTTTTCAGAAATAATAGGTGACGTATTTAGTGCATTGATACCTTCAGAGGGAGTCATTCAAAATTCACATAGAATCTATCAATTGTCAACAGTAGTTGATCGTCTTACAACCGATGCTGATGGAGGTTTCTTGATGATTAATACAGAAATGGTTGCAATTAGGTCTATGGTTTTGCAGAATCGACTTGCACTTGATATATTATTGGCAAAATAAGGAGGAGTCTGTAAATTGTTGAAAGTGCAACATTGTTGCACTTACAAAGATACCCGATAAAAGTAAAGAAATTAGAGGATATATTAGGAATATTACAAAACTTCAAGAAAAATTTAAACCACTGAAGGTTGAAAATGTATGGGAGAGACTAACAAAGAGCATTTCCTCAATAGGGAATTGGTTTGCTAATCTTGTGTAGGTATAATAGGTCAAGTAATCTTACTATTAGTTGGTTTAACAATAAAAGTTCTAACAATAGTAATTTGATGTAAGTGTTGCACAAATAAATGGAGAAGAAGAAGATATGAAATAAATGGAAAAGGAAAGAAAAGAAAATATAAACAAATACAATTAGAGGAAATAAAGGGGAAACTATACGAATGAAAGACTTGAAGAATAAAGATGAGAACAAGAACAAAAAAGGGAAAGAAAGTGAGATATGTTGAAGTTTGGCTTCTGATTGGGATGGAAGATTTTGTGATGGTTCAAAAATGCCATCAGAGAGGGGATTGATGGAGCAAGGACTCGTAGAAAAGAGACTTGCTCGGAAGCAATCCTCTCATTAAACTTTTAATATTGTTTTTTTATCTTTAAATTTTATTAGCCATCAGTATGATACCTTAAACATATATAGCACAGAATAACAACGCACATAGCTAGCTTCAGAACACACCAAAAAAAGGAAAAGAGCACAGAAAGAAAAAAAAATGCATTAACAATATGTTTTTTTAAAAGGTCGAATGATTGCAGACTGTAACATAGAAATACATATCGTGGACAATGAATCTTCTAGTCCCACTGAAAGCTCGACCACACCCTTTTGAATGTTGCCTTTAGGTGTGGACCCCTAGCTTTAACTAAGGCCAATTCCATTTCATAAATCCCGCTCAGTAATACCCCAAATTGAGTAATATTTGGACTCAGCATTTGAATCTATGCCCTGGCAATGCATAAACGAGCACAAACTATAATAATCGAAAGTAGAGATTTCATTAGATTACCCTAATCTGATACTAACTCCAATAACATTTCTTTCTCAGTTAGTTGAATATCATAGCCTGATAGTTTAACCAGCTCGCGGGTTACATCAACCCAAAATGTATTTAGCTTTGGACAAGTAACAAACATCTGACGGGAGATCACGGCAAATTCTTGACACTTCGGGCAGCGTGACTTTACAGAAGCGTGGGTCATGGTCCACTTTGTGATGATCTCTGGGGTATAGTACAACATAAACATATTCCGGTGTTGCTGTAACTTTAAGTTAACTGAGGTAACTGCAGTATTTATCATAGCCAATGATTTGTACAGTTCCTGATTTGTAATATTAATTTTAAAAATCAGACTCAATTTAGCTACAATCTGTATGCCATCACCAATAGCGGCCGCTAAAAATGACTGATAGATTTTTCCTATACAGGCCCGGCCTGAAATCTGAAACATTGCAAATAATACCTCAGTTGAGCTGGGTAGGGCTAATAAGCCCTCTCCATGAGTAAATAATCCCTGACTTGTAAGTACTTGAAGACCGAATTATATGAAACCCCAAATTGTTCTTTCAGTGATGCAAATGATCTAAAACCTTGCTCATCATACAGCTGCCCAAGCTTTGTTATACCACAGCGTTGCCACCCTCTCCCCACAGAGTCGAAAAATATTTCACTCAACCTCGGATTCCCCCAAAGAATTGTATATTCGTGCAATTCAGGCAGTGTATAGGCCTTGCATATGTCTTGCCAAATGCGGGCAATATGTCTGACTACCTTGAATCGAACCCTCTTGTAATAATTAGGGTTGGTCATCTTGTATAGTAAACTCCCCATGTTTGGGCCACAGGCCAGCTGATATGCAAACCAAATCCTACCCGGACCAGGCCCCTAGATTAGGTTCTGGATCTGACTTACAAAAGCAACCCAGAAGTAAGATTTAAAGTCTGGGAGTTTGAAACCACCTTGTTCGTATGTTAACTTAATATACCTTAGAGGTCTCCTTGCCTTCCTATACCCCATATTAAACTGCCTACAGCACTCTCAAGCCGCTTAAAGAAATACAGGGGAACCCTCAATTGAATAGTGCAAAACAGGTACAAGAACTTCAGAAGGATGTTCAGTTTTACTGCATTACACCTCCCAATAATGCTAAGTGGTAACTTATGCCAGCTACGCATATTTGCAACAACCTTTTTGAGCAGTGTCTCATAATTTAGAGCAATGACATCATCAGTGTGACAACTAAGATAGACTTCAAGATATGTAGCGGTTCTGGTAATTCCTAAAGAGAGTGGAGCTGATTCAAGTTGAAAATTTAAAATTGACTGTCCTGTTTAAGTTATAGCCCGAGAAAAAAACGAAGTGCTGAGCTTCTTGAGTTATCACAGCTATAGTTTCCACTGGTCTCATAGTGTGTACAGCTATATCGTCTGCGTACGCAGTTACCTTTAAAACCATACCATTGAGGGACACTGGAATAATAAGAGCATTATGGAGCAAATGCTTAATAAAGGGCTCCATGTAAAGAGCAAATAATAGTGGGGATAGCGGGCATCCCTGCAGCGTACCTCTTTGGATACTAAAGAAGGTAGGAGCAAGACCATTAAGCCTGATAGCAGCAGTTGGTTTATAATATAGTTTCTGTACCGCCAAGATAAACCTCCGAACGAGACCTAGAGATGACATCGTGTACCATGAAGACCCCCATGATACTCGTTCGAAGGCTTCCTCGGTGTCCAACATCAGCATCCCTATCTGCTGGTTCAAGTGGCTGGAGACGTCGAATGCAGCAATAGCTGTGTTTATGTGATCATCTGTGTCTCGACCCGGTACAAAACCATGTTGTTGTTCAGATAATAAAAGATGGATCATAGGAGCTAGACGGGAGGCAAGAATTTTTGAATTTTTTTTAGCGTCCGCATTGATTTTAAGATATTGGACGATATGAGCTCCTCTCCTCTACAGGTTTCCCCTTTTTAGGAAAAACAATAATGTTAGTTATATTCCAAGAAGAGGGTGCATCCCCACCTTGCATTATTTTATTAACCAGATCAAGCAGGACCGGGACCAATATATCCTTAAAAGTTTTATAAAACTCAAGAGGAATAGTATCCTCGCCTACCGCTTTACCTGAAGGTAGTACACTTATTGCTGCGTTTATTTCTATAAGATCAGCATTTTTGTGCAATTGCTCGGATTTAAGTGGATCCAAAACAGGCATTGCGTGCTTTTTTGTATGTAATCCATAGCTATTTGCTGATTAAAGCATGCTGAATCGCTATAAAGCTCAGCATAGAATAACGTAAATTGTTCTATTATATCTTGGGATTTAGTATAAACTAAACCATCTGCTCCTTTAATTTGCTTAATATGTGATTTGGCCCTCTGATCGGCTAACTGATAGGCCAAAACACGTCCAACCCTTTCTCGGTGTTCGTATTTGTCTGGTTTTAAACTTATGCAAGCTGTTAGCTACTCTGTCCCTTAGTCTTCTCCTGAGCTTTGCTCTTAATTCGATAAGCTGATAATAAATCAATGATTCCCCAGTGTCCTTCAAGGCAATAGCTCTAGCATGTAGCTGCTCTAAATCAAAATACTGCCTATGCTCATTTTCTACCAAGCTTGCATTTATCCGATTCTGTTTGATAATATATTGTAATGTTGCCGTTCTCATATATGCCTTCATACAGTCCCAAACTATAGCACAAGATGCAGTATGTTGGTTATTCTCTGTGTATTCCCTAAGCGTTCCTTGCATGAAATTTACATAGTCAGGGTTAATGAGGAGGCGCCTGGAAAACAAAAATTCCTTTGCTGGCTCTTTCCCCCCCAAGCTGAAGCTGAACAGTCAGCATAACAGGCTTATGGTCCAATGTGACTTTCGGGAAAACCTCCATGGAAAAGTTTTTTAACAAAGCTTTATTAGTAAAAATCATATGCTCGATTCGAAAAAAAAGTATAGCCTGGTATTGTAGGAAATAATTTTCTCCAAGCGTCCTCCAATTGATGTATATGAAGTAGATCAAATAGAGCTGCCCTTGTCAGAACCATTCGGACTCGTGCTACAGTATTTGTGGTGTCAATTTTTCTTATCTAAAGTACAATTAAAGGTCCCATAACTATAAGTTTCCCTGCCCATTCCAACAATTCAGAACACAAAAAAGAGATGATCTCCGGGCAGACAATATTAGACCCGTGAACCATACATATCGTAATCTTACGCCCAAAAATCCAAAGTTGGTCAATTGTCTATCTTCCTTTAGAGTCGGCCATAGTATGTAACAGGAAAGGAAGATGGCGGATTGACTCCACTCCAGGAGGAAGCCTACTACTACCCTTTCCTCGGAGCTTGGCTGAGCCGCCGCTATTCCCGTTTGCCGCAGTCACCAATGGTGCCATGAGAAACGATGAGGTTGTAGCACTTGGAGAAATTGACAAAAGCAATCTTTAAAGCAATCTGTTAAACTGGAAAAAAGACAACGCCCGGGGCTGCATTTGGCCGCTGTTGGTGTTCTGGATGTGCCGGATCGTGCAATCAAGCGTAGCGGTGTACGGCGTCCGAGCAACAAAGTGGTTTTCCACTCGACTACTATCGCTGCCGCTACCGCCCCCACAGCCGCAACCGCTGAGTGCTGGTTGTAACCGGTGCAACGGGTGGACGTGAAGCAGCTGTAGGGGAGTATTTACGCGTCTGGGTGCCGACTTGGAGAAGGGAATGGCTCCGCCACGAACCACCCGATGAGGACGAGCGGAGGTCCTGATGGAAGCTGGGGATGCCATGGAAGCTATGGATGCCCCAGATGTACAGGAGGGCGTCAGAGATTACAGTAACTACTTAGCACCACCGGGAGAAGAGTCGGTAAGCAAGACAACACTTGGGGGCACATGTAACTTAGGCAAATTGGGCTCTGGCATTGCAGCTGGCCCCCTGTTGGAGGAGCCAACTTTGAAACTTTTGCGCTCTGGGAGGGCAACTGCGCTTCTCCGATATTGTGGTTCAGAGACTGCCATTCCGGTTCTTCAAATGGCTGAAGTTCTGAATGCTGCTGTACATGAGGGCTGAAGGATTGTGGAAGATCCTGCTATGTCCATAACGCCCACAGTCTCTCTCAATCAAAATCTTGGCAGTAGCACTGCACCCCTAGCAAAAGTCCCAGAATTTATTGCGGCAGAACCTGTTTACGAGAAAGTGCGTGATCCAGCTTCTGCCTTGTTGACACTGTTATGGTTATTATAGGTCAGACTTCAGAGCCCAATGGGTCGACTATAAGGGGCTCTATGGTAAATTTGAAGCAGTTGAATGGCAACTCATTGAGCACTGGCTTCGGCATGGTGGGGGAGAATGGCGAGAATTGCCAGAAAGGCATTTACAAGGAGCTGACCAGTGTTCCAAACGGCAATGGGATCAATAATGCTTTAAAACTGGACAGCCCGAATCCTCAGATCATCCCTTCAATGCTGTTGCACAGGGGCATAATATGTCTAGTTCCAATAGTGAAGTAGGGGTTCCTAACAGTCAAAAAAACAGTACCCCGAGGGGGGGGAGCGCTGCCAAAGGACAAAGTCTCAAAACAGTCCGGGCAGGCAAAGGTGGTAAAGGCCGGGGTGCTGGAGCCAAGACACAGCTGCCAGAGGTGCTGGGACGTCTTAAGGGAACAGCAAGTTCTGCAAAGGCCGGTTCAGGGGTGAGCCCACTGCGGAAATGGGTTTCTTCGAAAGACAAAGTAAAATCCATTATTTCTCGGCTATCTAATCCGGGGAATCCTGGTAATATTCTAACTGTTACAACAGACAATGAACGCCTAGAACCGACAGCAAATATCTCTGATGCTCCTTTAGTTGCTTGGATGTGCGCTGAGGACCTGGATGGACAGGGCAGTTTACAAAACGGGTTTAATGATGGGGGTCAAGGTTCTTTCCAAATGTCAACAGTTACGGAGACAGCACAAGCTACGTAGACCACATCTCCTTTTTTTACTATCTCTCCTTCACTTTCTCCCACCATACCCTCGACAGTATTTCCCTCATCAATGCCTGTAAAAGAAACAGGATGTGCAAGCAACACCAATCTTACCCATCACGCTGCAAGAGATTACAAGGATGAGGAACCCTCACTTTCCAGAATTATGCAGGCGCTCGCCATTCAGAGAGACGAAGCTCAAGACTATTATCAACAGGCCAAAGTTGACAGTATTGAGATCAAGCAAGCTCTGTCAGAAGTGACCGTCAAAGTCTCTCAGCTATCTTCTGAGGTTTCTGATCTTCAATAACGGGTGGCAGCCATAGAGGTTGTCAATACCCATACTGTGAACATGGTAAAATCGCAAGACTCCCAAATGTCTACGATGCATCTAAAGATTGAAGATCTTGAAAACCGGCAGCGGCATCACAACTTGAGGATTTTTGGAATCCCGGAAGGCAGGGAAGGTTCTGACCCATGGGCATTCATCATAAATTTTTTACAGAAAGCTTTCCCCAATCTAGCAGACTGGGATATGGACACAGGTTCAGCTAGCGCATAAATTGCCTTTATTTCTCTCACAAAGTAGCCACGCTAAATGTAATTTTGCAAAGGCCTATACTTGTGTAACTTCCTGCTTCGCCAAGTAATTTACGTTAAGGCGCGCCCATCAGCTCCTGTCAAAGTGGAAACTATGTCTATCTTTGTGCACTCAGACCTGTGCAAATTGACTATGAACAAGCGATGGCAGCTTCGTCAACTTATGGATCCCTTGAAAGCAGCGTGCTCACGGGGTTTCTTACAGGAGCCGGCCCACTTTAAAATTATTAATGATGGTCGTTCACATTTTTTTTCAACGAGCAGGAGGCTAAACAGGCACTCTTTTAGTGGCAGCCTACCGCCAAAGATTGACTTGATGTTTATTGGTGGTAAAAATTATTATGAGATAATTAACAAACAGCTCCAAACTATGTCTGTCTAAGCTTTCTCGCTTTTTGCTTTTCATAGTACTGTTAAGATTTGTAGTTATCTTGGCTTTTTCTTTCTCTCCTTTTTTTTGTCATGCTCATTCTGGGGTGGCGTGGCCGGGATGCGGTGGGCTCACAATAGCTTTTGGGGGTGGGGATAAGGGTGGTGTCTTCTGTATGCTGTCTCTTCAGGACAGCAAGGAAGGGGGCGATTCCTTTTCTTAGACACAGGGTGGGGGGTTGGAAGGGTGAGGGATGAGTGGAAATTGTTGCATGGCAAATCTTGGTCATTTTTCTGGGTCAGTAGGTGGGTGGGTTGCCAGGGAGGGAGGGGGATAAATAGCCAAAGCATAGTAAAAAATGCACAGATAGAGCACAGGAGTAAGGAACCTTTATTTTGGGGGATGGAGACTGGTCTGAACTTACAAATGTTGCACAATGCTGTGTGTTAAATTTATGTGCTGGAATATATCCGGGCTCAATCAGGCCAGTTAAAGACGATTGGTTGCAGAAAAACTTAAGATATTTAAATCTCAAATAGTTGGCCTTGCTGAAACACACGTGGCCTTTATGGACAGAATCCTCTTTGTGTGCACCTCACAATCAGTGTCTATTCAAGGGGTGGCCCTATTGAAGTCTAAACAATGCACAGTAACTTTTAATATTGTATTAGCCACGTCTTATGTAAATTAACACACATGCCATTAAACATAAAAGACAGAGAAGCTTGCCTACGTGTTTTACTAATAAGTAACTCGAGAGAATTTCTAAAATGGCTGCTAACGGGAAATCTTTATTGCGCATGCGTCAACTGTACTTATGCACTATGACGAGCTGTTGCTTGTAGAGAATTTCTTGCACCTTCGCAGATGATATTAAAATGGCTGCTTGAGAACTCGCATGCTTAGCATCTGCTTTGCTGAAACTAACACGAGCTATTTTACTAATGCTAATGTGGGAAGAGCATTAATAAATTAATGGGATTAGAGTAGAGATAGGTGGTATACATTGAAACCATTTTATTTTGAAATTAATATTTGTCTTTCTGATGTTCCTATTAGTATGCATTTGGCCCTCTCGTACGTATCCAGAGTCTATAACCCACCTTTCCTCCGCACATGCGTGTTGTGATTGAGCCAGAATAAGTGATGTGACTTTTGAACACAGTCCAAGGACGCAAAAGATACATACCCTGGGAACCAGCTCCAAAGTCCTCTGAATGAATGGGAACACATGAATATTATACTTTTGTGTCTAATAAGATGTAAATCTGGGTGGGAATAAATATGCACCAGCGTTTTGACACATGACATGACCAGGCAGTGTGCACAGCTGTTCCATGCTCACCCGATTGCTTCATTTGACTTGACAGAGTTTAATTCAAGGCCTTCCAGATATTCATGCAGACCACCCGGGCCTTCTCTTGGATCAGAGGTATTATACCCACCTCCCTTTGCACTTATACTGTCCTTGGTGAGGGGCACTAACCTCACGTCAGCCATATCCTACGTCAGCATGGCTAGGATCATTCCTGAGCGAAAGGACTTTTCAAGTCTTCGACGGAGACGCTATCTCCGCAAGCAAACCACTGGACTGTGGGGTAGCGCATCACTAAGCCCCACACTGTTCAATGTGTACATGAGGCCGCTAGCTGAGATCGTGCGTCCATATGGCAATAAGATCGTTACATATGCCGACGACACTCAGCTGGTGGTCTCTCTTGCACAGAAGAACAGTGAACCGGCGCAGGCCAACCTAACGACCTGTATGGAAGAGATCAGGAGTTGGATGACAGCATCCTCCCTCAAACTCAGAGGTGACAAAACCGAACTCATGCTGCTCGGCCCCCCCAGCTTTGTCCAACATCGACCGACTATGGCCCAGTAGTCTGGGCACACCCCTATCCCAAAAGACAGCATCAAAAGTTTCGGGGTCTGACTGGACAAATCTCTAACCCTCAACACCCAAGCAACAAAAACATCGGCAACCTGTTTCGGGATTATCAGGATGCTGAAGAAAATCCTACCACTCCTCCCCTTTGAAGCCAGACAAATCGTCATACAAGGTCTAATCCAATCCCGATTGGACTTCAACAATGCGCTCTATCTAGGGGCACCAGAATATGTGCTGCAAAAACTCCAACAGACCCAGAATTGCGCTGCACGCCCGCTGCTCCAGATTCCACGCAGAGAATCAGTGGCACCTGGATTGAGGACCCTACACTGGCTCCCTGTCAGGGAGAGAAGAAAATTCAAAGCCATGTGCATATCCCACCAAGCATTCTGGAGAACCGGCCCCAAAATCAACCACTCCCTGCTATGCCCTGGCAAACAACTCCGATCCACTAACACATTCCTATCAGTAACCCCCAGCATCAAGAGGTCAAGAGCAGGAGGAAGGTCCTTCACGCTCAACGCCGCTAGGATGTGGAACTCCCTCCCCCTAAACCTCAGATCGAACCCCAACCTAGCATCCTTTCGCAAGGATCTTAAAACCTTCCATTTCAGCAACTAACCTACCCCAGCTCCCCTCCTCATAGCACTCTCCGTTACAATAGCGCTTGGACGCCCAAGGGCAGCAGTCGCGCTTTACAAAACCCCTTTCATTTCATTTCATCCCACTCCCACCATTGTGTCTGCCACATTCCAATGGCACCTGACAGTTTGCTTGCCTCCAGTATGTTTCGAGCACCAATAAAACTGTCAAGAAAACTCTGGTTACTAATGGATCCGCTCGGGATTGGTCAAGGTTTGTCTAGTGGAAACTTTACACCGAAGGTTAATGTGCCTGCTCTAAAGCACGAGCATCATGCAGCTCACAGAAGTGCATATAATGCAAATAGGTTATTTGGTTACTGCTTTTGTCGGAGAGATCCTTTTAATAGTTGCAATTTACAAATGAAAATCTCCCCCGATCTTTCATTATCCTAATGTTGCAAAACGGGTTCAGTTGGGTAGAAATCAGTTGTTATTAGTATTGACAACCCTAAACTACGGTGGGACATTTTTAATTCTGAGTTTGTGCTTCTTCAGATCAAGCACCCTTAAACTATACCCAGTATGAATGACGTATGACTCCTTTCCTATGCCTCTTTTACAACATTTTATATACACTGCTTTACACATGTATGATTTATTGTCTCCATGTTTGATGTACAGCTTCTGACACCCTAAAATTGTACAAGTAGCTCTAAAAAGCAAACCAAAGCATGTGAGAGAGAGTGGTTATGGAGACTTAACTGTTAAAGGGTGGTGAATCTCAATGGTCATTGCTGGATTTTGCTGGCGAGAGTGTGCCACTCTTAGTTGTTGAACTGTCACTCATAATTACACTGAAATTATGAAAATGTCACCCATAGCAATCTGACTCCTTGGCCGCTATGTGGCAGTGTTTGCTACCTATTGACCCTTAATTCGCCTTTACCAATCTGCGGCCAGATGCCTTTTTCTCAACAATATCGAGGTCGTGTTTCTATCCATCATCTATGATTTTGAAATCTTTAAACATCATGATATAATCCTCTTATGCTGATATATTTCCTAAATATGATTGGCCACTAATAGTCTGGTCACTGGAGCATCCATATAGCGAGGTTAGCTTTGTTTTTTATCAGGTATAAACTTCTTTGAGAGGAAGCCAACAACATGCATTCCAAACCTATAAATCCCACCTTTAATAGCAGTGTATTTTCCTTTCAGCTTGTGCCTAATAAACAAACAATAGATAACTCTGTATTCACTCTGTACCATTACTACTTATTGTGCTATCAAAGGCAAACCCCACCCTCGTAAAAGGTGCAGTGATTATTTAGGACCTATTTCAGGTCACAAAACAACTCCTCCCCTTGTCTGTGGTGCCTCCTTTAGCATATTGTGGGATCTGCTTGGCTTTTCCGTTCATATTTAATTTTCTGAAATCCATTATTTTTTCTAATTTTAGTACAACTTTATTTTTATTTTTTATGTGATTTCAATTTGTTTTTTTAAATTTTTGTTGTATCTACATTTCTTAAATAATTTATGCAATAAATGTATTCAACCTCACTCATTATTGAAAAGTTAAATATTTAAAAAACTATTTTTTATAAATTAAAAGTCAAACTGAAAGTTAACAAGCAAAACTCACTTTTTTAAATAATTAAATAATGTAATACTGATTGTAAGGAAACTGGGCTATTAGTTGTGCAGGGTGTGAGGCCTGCACAAGTACTTCCTCATTGGGAATCAAGCGCTCCATTGTAGCACTTGATCTGCCCCTGGAAGCGATACAAAGCAGTCCGAGGCCTACTCATGAGAGGTGATTTGGGCTTGTAATCACCATTCCAGGTACAAAACAATAACACTCAATAAATGATTGTCCAGTCTGTGTTTCTTTAGAAAAGGAAAAGGACATGTATTACACGCACACTACTCAATACTACACAGTAACTTGCAAATATTTACATAAGGCAGGTGGAAACACCTTGGTGACTCTCTGAAATCGTATTTGACCCATAAAGGGTCAAGACTGCCAAAATTCACAGTACCCCACTACCATATAGCACATTATCATATATGAGGGGGTCACTTTGAATAAGGCTGCCTATTGGCTTTGATCAGGGTTATCACTTTCAAAGACCAGAATCATATGTTAAATAAAACATATGTTCCTCACTCGCATCAATACCCATGTTTAATCTGCAATTATTTTTATTAATAAAGCATTACACATTTATGAAAAATTACTGTCAGCAATATATTTTTTAAATATAACAATATGAAACAACGTTATACATGCCAGTGTCTTCCTTTAACCACTTTAGTCCCGAAACATGCAGCCATTGGACCAGCCACTAGAGGTCCTGCATTCTCAGGCTATAAAACAAAGGTTCCAGCCTTGTGAGTGCTTAAACCTTAGGCTGAAAGTCTAGGGGAGAGGAGGGGAGTTATAATTTTCCTAAACCTGCAGACAAAGGGTCAATTTAGAAATTATTTTAGCGGAGTTGTTGCACTTCCGCAGCCTGCACAACTCCTCTTGATGATGTTGGTGGTGCCTCTGCCATCCTGGGGCCACCAAAAATAAGGAAAAATAGGCAGAATTAGCCTCACAGGGCATTATAGGGTGCTCTCTCGACACAGCGGTGAATAGGTAATGAGTGGCCTTGACAGGGCTATCCTTTGGTGATGCTCAGGGTTTTGCGCCCCACGTCTTCTTTTTATTTTTGGCTTTTTTATTTTAGTGGGGTGCCTGTTCCCAACCAGACACCCTGACTTGCATTTCCTGTGAGGCAACATGGGGAGCCCACCCCAAGCTGCCATCGCCGGCTCCCCGCACAACTGCTCTTCCTTCACTGCTGGAGCAGAAGCCGACAACTAGATTCTCCCTGTCCTTTCCATGTGGACAGTGTGTTTGGATTGCATTGCAGTGGCTGCCCGCTCCCCCCAGACATGGGCACAAGGAGAGGCATGACAGTACTTCCCCTCCGCCTTTGCTTGTTAGAGGCCTGGGTTCCAGGGCACCTTCCTCTAGAGGTAGGTAGGGTGTGACAATGCTGCCCATTCTCTTTCCATTGTAAGGTGCCCTGGGAACGGTTCCCAGTCTTCTCCATATGCAGACCAGTGGGGGGGAGGGTGTCTCGGGACCTACAGAGCTCTGTGGAGTGGGCCCATGCACGCTCCCTCCCTGAGCCATTTAATAAATATTTGGGCTTGCATCTATCCCTGGGCACTGGCTCATCCTGGGGGTATACTAAAGATTTGTAGTGGAGCCCCACATGCTCTGTCGCTAGCTGGGGTGTTCAAAGGTTAAATATTTTCGCCTTCAATATCTCTGGCTCTGTTGGGCCAATTTCCTTGATTTTGGGCTCATTCCAATCCTAGTGGCAAGCTCTAGGCCTTTTCAGCTGGCCTTTCGGCCTCTGAGGTGGCACACCTTGCAGGGAGCTGGACCCACTGGCTCCATGTGCCAGCCTTTCTGCCTATCTTAGTCTCTGGACCTCTTCTTCTCCTGCAGGGGCTCAAAAGTCCGGGGGCACAAACGTCCTGACCTTCCCCCAACTAGCCATAAAGGGTGTAAGGAATCCAGCCTCACTTGTCTGAGAGAGACCTTTTGGTACTGGAGTCAGCTTTGGGCAGAGTTCTTAGTCCATTAGGGTATCATGGGGCATGGCTGCACAGCATGCTGGGATAATTCAAGATGGCGCCGTCAAGTGTCCTCTGTTCACATTTCATCTGGGGACCTTAGCTCTGCCCCTAGCTGATATCACTGCCAGAGACTTTCCCTCCAAAACTTCGAAGGGGTCTTTGCCTTCCTCTGTTGGCTCCAGAGGTCTGGGTTTTCTTTTTTGTTCAGTGGGCCTGGGCTTCCCCAACCCAGCTACAGTGAGACAACTAATCAACAGATTACAATTTTCTTCCCAATCCCTTCCTTCTCAGGAGCTGAGTGAAACACTGTTAGTTACTCCGTTTGTTAGGGGAGGCCTTTGTTCCCTCTGCTTGGCAGCAGAGTAATTAACCTGGCTCAGAAGGGTGATAAAAGGCCTGGAACCTGATCCTGAGCTAAGTTAAAGAAATATGAAATTTCCGTATAACCTTAAGGTGTACATGTAGACTCTTGGGACTTGCATATTCAAATTTGGTGTACATGTTTCACCCCAGTGCAGTGTAATACCTTACTGGACTTTGTAGGCCTGAGGGAAGCACAATGCACTCTAAGGTAGATATGTCTATATAAAACAGTGACACTGCAGATAAACCAGTAAAACCTACTGGCCTTACTTATGAGTGTTCACTAATCTTATAATATAAGTAGAAAAAAGCTCCTTGAGGAATTATTTCAAATGCTTCAAATAATTTCTGTTATGTCTTTTTCAAGTACACCATTTAGGGAAGGAACATAAGAAACGTGGTAACTCAAATCATTTTTATATATTATTTGCTCAATGATTCTTTTGGCATATCACAAAATTAGAAAAGTACATATACTAGGCAACAAAACAACACTACAATACTCAATACATTATATCAGTAGCGTAATATACCGTTGGTACAATATGTATTATACATATATATACATAGAATGCTCCTGTTACAATAGTCAGCTAATCCATTAGTTTTTTATACAAATCCTTTCATTGATGAATGTAAACCAAATGGTATAAGAGCGTCGATGTTTCGGTCTTTAACGTATAGTTTTCACCAAGACCATCCTCAGGACTATGTGTTGCACAAGATATAGAACAAGTCTACCTGTCTCCAAAATTCAATCGACCACCGTTTCACAAGGAAAACCAAAGAATACTCCTCCACAGTAATTTCGAAAGAGTATCTGATATAAAGGGCAGGGCTCCGCTTCAAAATAGATCGCATACAATACAATTAGTATGTTCAGCCATAGACGAGAACGCTCTTCGTCAATCTCAGTTGGCGTTTGTTCCAACGCCAGATACTCTTTCGAAATTACTGTGTATATTACGCTACTGATATAATGTATTGAGTATTGTAGTGTTGTTTTGTTGCCTAGTATATGTACTTTTCTAATTTTGTGATACGCCAAAATAATCATTGAGCAAATAATATATAAAAATGATTTGAGTTACCACGTTTCTTATGTTCCTTCCCTAAATAGTGTACCTGAAAAAGACTTAACAGAAATTATTTGAAGCATTTGAAATAATTCCTCAAGGAGCTTTTTTCTACTTAACTTATGTTACCCAGTTCCTTGGGGATTACTGGGTTGCCCTATTTCTTGTGATTCACTAATCTTATAAGGCCTACCTAGGTCAACATCAAGCCTTGCAGAGTCCACTCTGTGGCAGGCTACCTGTACACAGTTACTGGGCTGTGCATACCAGCAGCCCGCACACACGTTCACATGTGAACAGCCAAGTGCCCCTTCGTTTAGCGGCATTGAAGCAGCCTTATCATAAAATGGAAAACACTGATGGTCAACATGCTAAGTCCATTTATCATGTTATTACCCTGGGTGAGGCACATGTGATCAGACTCTTCAACAGTAAAAGGTCCAAAACTGGGTGATCAGAGTGAAAAATTGGGCTAATTAAATAGATGAATATAGCATGTTATAACACATGCTTTTACTCCGAAGTATGTAACAATGCGGTTGTTACAACGACCGCGTTGTTACAACGCGATGCCATTACTACGCAAGTCCTTACATCAACTTGCAGTAGATGGCGCCGTAACATTAGGAATGTATCATTTACTATTCAAACTCCAGCCTGCACAACAGTAGGGAAGGTGTTGGAATAGTAAATTATCCTATTCCTCCTGTTAGAGCGCCATCTACTGCAAGTCGATGTAATGGCTTGCGTAATAATGGCATTGCGAAGTAACAACGCGCCGTTGTAACAACCTCATTGTAAAGTAATCACGGTCTAATGACTGTGATGTAAAGGTTGTTTCCTGGCTAAAATATATACAATTTTATACACTACCCACCCAATCACTTTCTAAACCTCACTATCACTCTCATGATTTTTAAAAAATGTCAACAAATTCTATTAAATATATTTTGAATTAATATTTACTATACTTAATATTTAATTATACATTCATGAAATTTTATTTAAAATGTATTGAAAATGTTTTATGATATAACATACTACCAACGCTACTCTATCCTTGCAGCACGTAGGGAGATATGTAGACACTGGAAAGACGCTTTACCACCTACTGCGCATGAATGGCGAACATCACTCCTCCAAATTTCTAAACTTGACTTAGCCAGGGTAGGAAACCTGAACACTATAGCATACTGGGCAATGCTTGGTTAGTCGCGACCTTCACCTGGGGTTTTTTTTTTTTCCCCAGGTCCTATGATTAATGTGAGCATTGCCTACCTTGGCTATCAAGACTATTAGTCTAAATTTCAAGGGGGTCTCGATGACTCGGGCTCTATCAACTGAGGTATCATCTTAAGCGAGTCTAAGAGTGGTCGCTGTATTTAGTGCCAAATGGGAACTGGCCGTACCCCTCGATAGATAAATCCCTCACCAGCTATATTGCTGAGTTGGCACAGCACATGACCTTCTGGCTATTCGCTCTGTGGTGGTTTTTTTTTTTTTTTCTCGGTTTTGATAGATTGGAGCTATGCACACAAATGAGGATAAAAAAAGAAAAAAAAAGAAAAAAAAGAAAAAAAAAACATACTACCAACTCATTTCTCTCAAAATTCAAACACTAAAAAAATGGTTAACAATACATGTAATATATAAATATTAATTTAAATTCAGCAAAACAATTCACATAAATTAAAAGAATGAATTCCCCTACAAATTCTACAGTCCAACAAAATATTGACAAGCAATCATATATGTGTATATATAATCGGATCATACTTCTATGTTTAGTATGTTGTTTATTTGCATGCTATTTGTCTAAAAGTTTTCTTTAATCTTTATTTTTATTTGTTGTTTTCTTAACATATTTATTATCCATGCATTGCACATTAAACTTTATTTATTGTTATTTCCAGGGAAGACCCCTAACTAGTGCTTTTATGAAATTCTGAGATTTCAATTAGCTTTTGATATCATTGGACTCGTATTTTGGGGGTAGGATGCCTATCCAAGTTTTTGGGAATTGTGTTCCTTTGATACTTCTAGAGCATTTACGGAGTTAAATAGATTTTTGAAGATTCCAAAATGGAGACCTATCTTGTCTTCCATATTATGAGCAGTGCTTTTAAATACCTCAGCTGCTTGGAAGAGGGGGTGATGGGTGTGGTTATCTATACCAAAGGGCTTCCTTCAGTGACATTTTGAGCCAGCCTTGGGCATCCTGCAGAGGAAACACAGGTCCAACACTTTTTACCCATGTTCTGTTTTTAGTTAAGTTGCTTTGATGGTGATACTGGATGTGCATTTAGGAAGACCAGACGTGTTGCTGGAGCTACACATCGGTTGTCTTCTCTTCATGAACATTGCCATGGAAATCCCAGCAGGCTACAAGATTGTGCGACAGGACCACAATCAAGGCCCAGGTGGGAGACCCACGGTTATCTACAAAGACGCCATCAGCTGCTGAACAATCACAGAGAACCCCACTCCGTTCATGGAACATCTGCACTTCAAGATTCAAATCTCCAAAAATGTCATCCTTAGACCTCGTTTACCGAACCCCGGGACTGCGGGCCACCTTCACCAACCTCATCATGACTTCATCACCCCCTCACCATCGACACCAAAGCCTTCATACTTCTCATAGAACTTAACTTCCAGTTCGAAGACAGAACTGACCTGCAGTTATGTTATATTTTGTTACATTGCTTTGTATAAAGGGTATTCAGGTGCTTGGGCAGGTATGTAGGTGTGTGGTCCCCAAGGTGCTTATACGAAGATCCATGTCTTCAGATTCTTGCGAAACTCAGTAAGTGAGGAGAAGGCTCTGATGTGTTGAGCGAGGTTGTTCCATGTCTTGGGTGCAAGAATGAGCTACCTCTAGTTTGGTTTTGCATATGCCGGAAATATGTGAATTAGTGAAAGTGTATGCAGCTATTCAGGTATTCTGGTTTTGTGTTATGTAGGGCTTTGTATATGTGCATGAGAAGTTTGAATTGGCTGTGCTTGTGAATGGGGAGTCAGTGCAAATTCTTGAGGTGCAGTGTGATGTGGGTGCCGTATGAAAGTCGAGTATGAGCCTTACAGCGGTGTTCTGGTAGACTGGAGCCTTTGTAGGAGTTATTTAAGATTCTGGCGTAGAGAGTGTTGCTATAGTCCAGCGCACTGGTGATGAGTTTTTGTGTGATGGTCGGTCTGATGTTCTAAGGCAACCATTGAAGGTCTTTCGTAGCAGGAGTATGATGTGGAAGCAGGAGGTGAACACTGCATTAACTTCATTCATCATGTTGAACTTGTTGTGTAGTAAGATCCCGAGATTCCTTGCGTTGACTCTGGGTGTAGGTGTTGGTCCTAGCTCTAACAGCCACCAGCTGGTGAAGTTGGTTCTGGTGGTGGTTGTCTTGTCTGTCAGGGAAAGGATGAGTTGTGTATCATCATCGTAGGAGATGGAGGTTATGGCTTGTGATCTCCGCATATCAATTCCTTGGTCTCTGATGTGAAGAGCGGTATCCTGACCCTTTGGGTTCTTCTCATGAGGAAATCACAGATCCATTCAAGAGCAAATCCTTGTATGTCAATCTTGTGGAGTCTTCTGATGAGGGTGTTATGGGAGACAGTGTCAAAGGCCGTGGAGAGATCAAGCAAAATGAGGGCTGCTGTTTCTCATCGGCCCAGGATGATTTGTATATGCTCGGGACCGCAGTGAGTGCTGTTTCAGTGCTGTGGTTCTTTCTGAATCCTGATTGAGCATTGTCTAGAAGATGGTGGCGTTCGAGGAGGGTTGTGAGTTGCTTGTGGATGGCCTACTCATTCACTTTGGCTGGATAGGGGAGCAGGGAGATGGGTTGGAAGTTGCTCGATTGAGGTAAGCTGTAGACTTCTTGAGGAAGGCGTCAAATTTTGCAAGTTTCCATTCATCTGGGAAAGTGGCCGACATGATGGATGTGTTGATGATGTGGGTCAGAGTGGTGTTGATTTGTGATGTTCTGAGGTTGTAGATGTAGTGGGGGCATGGGTCCATTGGGGCCCCTGATTCAATGGTCTGCATTACTGCCTATGTGTCATTTCTAGTCAGGGTTTTCCATTCAGTCAGATGGCCATCTAGGTTGGTGGTGGGTAGCTAAGCAACACGTTGTCTGGGGTTGGGTTGGTGTGTTAAGTTGCTGTAGGTATTTGCGATTTTGCTGTGGAAGAAGATGGATAGGTTGTTGCAGAGTTGTTAGGAGGCAGCAATGTTGTTTACAGTGGCTGAGGGGGAGGTGAAATCCTTAATGATTGAGAAGATCTCTTTGCCGGTGTCGGATCTTTCTTTGATGTGGTCCACTAGTGCTTATTTCTTGGTGTCTCTTATCTGCTCGTGATAGCGGCTGAGTGCAGCCTTGTAGGTAGTTCTGTTGGTGGTGTTGTGGCTGGCTCTCCATTCCCTCTCTAGCTATGTCATTTGGTGTCTTGAATGTCTTCTGTGTACCAGCTGGCCTGCTTTTTCAGGGCAACTCCTCCGCTAAGGAGGAGGAACGTCATCCCACTGCACAGAGGTAAACGAAAAATAAAATGACCTTAGTGCAGATCATTTTATTTTTCACCCTGTGGCTGTCTTGGAGGTGGGGGCGGGGCCGAAGCACTGCAGCAGGGCGAGAAAAAGTGGTGGGCCCTGCTGTCTGTGCACATGACAGCTTGGCTGGCCGTCTCAGGCACTGACATCTCTCCAACCCAGCTGTATTGCTGGGTGGAGAGATCACGGTACAATAGACAAATGGTCACAGTAGCAACAATTTAAACAATACACAAGAAATAACGGCATTCACAACTCCAATTTTGCATGATCTGCAGCGAATGCGGTTTATTTTGAAAGCATGAATCACCTTAGTTAGGCAACGCAGTTGCTCTTGCATCTGGAATCATGAGTATATTTATAACAAGGTGCCATCGGAAGGAAGGCTGGAGGTGTCTTGGATCAAAGTGAGTAAGTGAGGGTAATGGACAAGGGAGAGGTAATGTGACATATATACATCAAATTCCCTAGTGAGACCTTTCCGGACTATCACAGGTCAACAGTTCCACTAGATACACATAGCATAAGGAGACATTGATAATTAATTTCAGTTGTCGGGGCTTGTCTAATAGTAGTAGTAGTCAACGTTTCGACCCCTAAGATGTTCATGGTGATTTGGTCCTTAGAGTTGGGTCTTCAGCAGGACTGTGTAATAGAAGCACCTGAAACCAATAGGATACTCTGTGTTAGGGGAGATTTGTCCTGGCAGGTTGTGAATGCTCATAATGAAGGGTGGTGATTACCTAGTCTGGCCAACAGCACATGGAATCAGGCTGTGCAGTCAGAGTGAGTGGGCTCAACGGAGCTCCTAAATGCAGAGAGGACACAAGATCAGATTGCGAGCTACTCAGACATCCTGGGACATCGAATATCAATAATGGCCCTGGGCCATCACTTACTAATTTACAGGAACTAGTACGGGCAAGAGTGCACACATGACCATCCGTAGTAAAATTGTGGGTCGTAAGATCCCTCTCAGTAATAAGACAAATCTTTCCAGCAAAAGAAAAGACAGTGCTGAGGTGTTGGTGGTAAGGTCAGATGTCTGGTTCTAATATATACCACTAAATGAAAGAGAAGAATTTCTATAATAGGGGAGGGAGTTACAAAGAAAAGCAGGATGGCTATCTACGTATGTATTCTAGCGTTCGTGGGGGGATTCTCCTAAGATTGCCTTCACTGTGGAGGGTGACTATTAGAGAACCTGTACACATTGCGCTTGCATCTTAAATTTTCGCATTATGGACCGTGATAGGGTGCAGCATCATCGTGAAAAGGCACACATTCTGACTGCGTGCACTTCCTCTGTACCTGTTACAACCATCTAGTGGGTGAGTGCCATTGCTGGCCCTAAATGTGCAGGATGGTGACACAATGCTGTAAAGAAAGCACATCGTCCTGTAGGATCGTGTTCGATTTCTAATTATCTAATTCCACCTAGGTTAATTAGGGCTTGTCATCTTTACTATGGCAGGGTACTAGTCCCACAGTAGCGATGTCCCTCCATACACTCCCCTACTCCCAAGCAGAAATAATCAACATGTGATCAAATAGCGGAGGGGGCCGTGAAGGTGGTAATTATGCTGCCACGTTAGTAACAAACTAGGACTACGTAAACACCGACTCTACCAATAGATCGTTGTGCCCACCGTTAAGGATGATGGTTTCATTACACATGCCCTCTTCAAAGTGCACTGACGTGATGGCACATACCTCAATATCCGACCTTCCGTTTGTTGCTGTTGCTGTTGCTTGTGGTGGAGATGGGGTCCAGTGTGTGTCCTGCAGTGATGGTTGGTTCTGGGACAAGCTGGATGAGTCCGATGTTGTTCAAGCTTTCGAGCTGGGGTGGTTTTTGGTTTTGGTTTGTAGGCTCTGGGTTGATGGTTAGTGGAGCGACAAAGTTGATGAGGAGGTTAGTAAAGCTGGCTTGTGGTGCTAGTGGTCATTAGGCAAGGGCTCCATCCATTCAGGGTGAAGTTTTTGGGGATTTGCAGCTAGAAGTGGAGGTATTCCATGGGTTGGCATTTGATAGATTCCTTGTAGATGATAGCCAGTCTGCCTTCTGGCTTGTGAAGGCAGTTCTGTCGAGTAATTTTGTAGTCTGATAGATTGCTGTGGCGATGTCAGGAGCCAATGAGGACCACTGGATTCAAGTTAGCCTGGCTGATGACGGGTGATTAGCCAGAAACCGGTCCCAGGATGCTTGTTTCCGGTCCAGGGCAGACATGGCTTGGCAGTTCGGGCTGGACTGTTCCCATGAGGCAGAGGGTCAGACTGATTTGCATATGGCCATGTATGAACTTGGGTGGTGTGGAGTGCAAAAAAACGATGGATTTAGGCCCAGATGTGTGAGGCACAGCAGCAGTTGCAGGAAAGGCGTCTGGGGTCTAGAGACCTAAGGATTGCTGCGGATTATCACTGAGCTGTGATCGGACCAGAGTTCCTTGCGCTGGGGATTGTCCATGTGCTGATGGGTGCAGAGGGCTTGCCTTTCCTCAGTACTACTAGAAAGCATGAACAACAACAGACTAACCCAACTCATCACAGAACTCAGAAACTTCACCGGCCACACACTGGAACCCATCTTCACTACCACCATCAACTTTGAGTTCAACACCACCTCACCCCTAACATTGACTAACCACACCATCATCCACTTCCAAATCAAGCAGCTATCAACATCTTCCGACCCAGTATAGCTAGAGCAAAATCTTGGAAGCAGACTGGCTCAATGCCCTCCACACATATCCACCCAACCTCACAGACAACATCAGCAGGGACATCAACAACTTTAACATATGGAACTGCACAAATTCCCTTTCACCCATCAAGCTCAACAAAGAGAGAAGATCCAAAAAGCAAGGTAGCTCACAAACACAAGACCTCTGGGATTTTAAAAGGCACTACTAATAACTAAAGAGAAAGTGGGGAGCCAGCCACAATAACCCTGACATAACTGCCTTCATATCTGCACTCCGACTATAACACCATAATTTTAGAGAAACCAAGGAAAGAGCACTAGCTGAACGCATCAAAGGGAGTTCGAAGAGCACCAAAGAAATCATCTTGATCATCAAAAACTTCACCACACCACCAGCCTCCATCAACAGCATCACCCCCTTTCAAGAAATCTGCG
Organism: Lissotriton vulgaris; assembly: GCF_964263255.1. Taxonomy (NCBI): domain Eukaryota; kingdom Metazoa; phylum Chordata; class Amphibia; order Caudata; family Salamandridae; genus Lissotriton; species Lissotriton vulgaris. Next base: position 477,312,662 of record NC_141698.1, on the reverse strand, counting down.
ACAACCTACCCAACTTCTTCCTAAGCAAAATCACGGACATATAAAGCAACTTCACAACCCAACCAGATCCCAGCGAACCCATCACCAACCTGCCCATCACCAATCAGGACAACCACCAGATCAGATGGAAGTCCTTCACCATGAAGAATCAGCTGCAATCATGCAGACTATCCACTCCAGAGCCCCTCTGAGCTGTGCCGCCACCACATCTATAACCTCTGCCATCACCAATCAGCACAGCTCTCACCCACATTATGACCACCTCCAACACCTCCGCCACTTCCCAAAAGTCTAGAAACACACAGCAGTTAAGGCCATCCTCAAATAAACCTTTTTGACTACCCCAGACTCCTGGTTAACTTCCAACCTACCTCCTTGCTTTCCTATTCAGTGATAATAATTGAAAGGGCCATCAACAAACTACCCACAAGCCACCTCAAGCTCCACCTCCTACTGGACAACTCTCAATCAGAATTCAGAAAGAATCATAGCACAGAAACAGCACTCGTCACAGCCGCCATCAGTACCATCCTTCGCGAGTAGGAAACATTCTCTCATCCTGCTCAGCCTCCCTGCAGCTTTTGACACAGTCTCCCACCACACACTCATCAGAAGATTCCGCAATTGCAATATCCAAAAGCAAGCAATCAACTGGATCTTCTACTTACTCACAGGGAGAACCCAAAGGATCAGACTGCCAATCTTTGCATCCGAGGACAAGAAACTTGTATATGGAGTCCCCAGGGTTCATCTCTCAGCCTGACCCAAATCAATTTCTACATGGCACCACTTGCCAACATAATCAGGTCTCAAGGCACCAGCATTGTCTCCTATTCAAATGACACCCAACTCATCATCTCCCCAAAGGACAAGATGCTCACCACCAAAACCCACTGCATGACCTTGGTAGTGGAATGTATGAAAACCAACAGCTTGAAACTGAATTCTGAGTAGACAGAAGTGCTAGTCTTTGGAAACAAGAACTCCCTGTGGGATGCCACCGGGTGGCTGACTGAACTAGAACCCACATCAACACCCACCAACCACACCAGAAATCTGGCTATCATCTTGGAAAACAAGTTGAATATGACAGCACAAGTCAACACAGTGAGCTCCGTGTGCTTCGACATCCTACGAATGTTGCTGCCACAGAACACCTTACAAACTGTTACACAAGCACTCATCACAAGCTCACTAGACTTTGGCAATGCGCAGTACGCCAGAATGTCCAAGCAACTCCTGAACAGACTTCAGAACGCATCCATGAGACTCACACTCAACCTACATCACCACAACACATCTCTCCACACCTCAGGGTGCTACTTTGTCTCCCCATTCGCAAATGCTGCCAATTCGAACTCCTCTTGCACACCTACAAGCCTTACACAACACAGAACCTGCATACCTCAACAGCCACATGCGCTTCCACAATCCAATCAGACATCTAAACTCATCCTCACTCACACACACCCCCACACTCCCCCAATTCATAGATGCACAGGAGGTAGTCGCTTGTTCTGTTATATTGCATCCAAAGCATAGAACAACCTCCTGCAACAAAGCAGAGACTCCTCCTCGCTACTTGAGCTTCACAAAAAGTTGAGGACCTGGGTCTTCGAATAATTCTGAAGGGACTACATGCCTGCACATCTTCTCAAGTGCCTGGATACCCTCGCGGGTGATTAGTGTGCTCTACAAATCGACATCATATAACATAACATAACATATAACATAACAGGGTACGGCAACAGGGCAGCTGGGCGGTTGTGCGGCAGGTGGACCTCACACTGAAGGGCTGGGTGCATGTGAACGGACGAAACTGGACAGCACACAGCGATCTGCTGACATCTGGCCCTAAGCAGCCCAAACTGCATTTCGAGAACAAACGCAGAACACAAGCAAATGAAGCTATGGGGGATCAGCCCGGATCGCCCGGATCGCAAGACACTGCGGGGACAAGCGACGGCACGGGGGATGACACCAGAACCATCCTTTTGGAATTGCGCGCCGGCATGAAGTCAATTGATAGCAAAATTGATGCACTGGCGACTGGACTGGACGTTGTAAAAAAAAAAGTGGATACGCATGAGCACAGGCTTGATGTTTTGGAAAACAGACTGTCCGAGGTGCAGGATTCATGGGCTGAGTCTATAACTCAAATTTTGCAGATGGAGAAGGTACTGGATGTTATACGAGCAAAGAATGAAGATTTGGAGGCGCGCGCTCGGCGCAACAATCTACGCATTATTGGCCTGCCCCAAGACAAGCTTTGTCTCCAAAATGGAGACCTTCATTCACGGGATGCTACAGGACCTGTTTGGTTCGGTATTGTCTACAGTGATGATAGTGGAGAGGGCGCACTGCTCTCTGGGCTCTAGACCTAAGCCGGGTGCGCAGCCTCGCCCGATAATTGCACGTTTTCTGAACTATGCTGACAGGGACGCTATCCTGAGGAAGGCTAGGGCTAGGGCCCCGGTTACTTATAAGGGAGACAGGCTGTCCTTTTTCCCACAATACACCCCAGTGTTGCAGGCAGCTAGGAGGGAGTTTGTATCAGAGAAAAAATGATTACATGCCACCTCAGTCTCCTACGCTATGTTGTACCCGGCCAAACTGAAAATAACGCATGAAGGGCAGGCGCACTTCTTCATTGACCCAAAGTCGGCCCTGAAATTCACAAAACATATCTGTAAGAATGGGACTTGGCAGGGCGGATCAGAGAGCACGGCACTGACATCGGGATTAGAAGAAGCGGATTGAATCTGATTAATCTCTACAGTGCTTGAAAGAAATGACCGAGCTTTTTCTATTTTAGAGCTTATATTAATTGGTGGATTATTCCTGTGCGTTAAGCTTGTGGCGGGTGGGTGTCACCTCCTTGGGCTTGCATTACTCGTTTCATGGGCCTATAATTATATTGCGTTGATCAGAGGATAGGGTCTTGATCACAGTATATATTTGTTCTTGTATCACTGTGCACAGGTGAATCACATTGCCTTACTCTGGTGACCACACCTTGGGGTGAGCAAGCGCTGCCGATCCTCTTCCCCTAGTGGGTATTCCCCAATTGTTGAGTTGTATGGTTAACCGGGGTGATGTGTGGGTGGGGGGCAGGAATCGATCTCAACCTAATTGGGCGGATGAAGTGGGTGGGGGGTAGAGGACAGGTGAAAGGGGGTGTGTATTGTGTTGGTGTATTTTTTGTTTTTTTTCTGCCCATGTTGAATTGAAGTCAGATGCAGTGAGATGTGTGAAATGTGATAGATAACCACTAATATTCCTGTGGTACTCACAATGGGGTTTTTTAATAATGTCCGAAAGGTGTTGTTGCGGCTGGTCTGGGGAGGTAAAAACGCTTGGTTGAAGTGGTCAACTCTCACCAATGGCTATGACAGGGAAGGGTTCGGAGCGCCAGACTTTTACACCTACTATCTGAGTGCGCAGGCACAATACGTATATTATTGTCTGAGACCACATGAATGTATACCGCATGTTGTGGTGGAGGAAGGGGATGCTTCCCCAATTCCGCTGCACAGCATGATTACTCACTAGACGCGCGGCTAACCGAAAATGGAAATAAATGCAGTCGATACAACTATAGTAGCCTGGCAGGCAATAGGGCGTCTGACGCAGAAGCTATTGCTATATGCACCAGCCATGTATATAACACACCACGCCGCAGTGTCGGTGACTAGTGAAGCACCGTCGATGCGTTTACTCCAAGAGGCTGGCTTCCAACAGATGCAGGATATATATTCAGACAGGACATTTGTCACACTGGACACTCTTCTGTATATGAGTAATCAGACACTGCTGTTCAGGTTTGCGATGCACAGGTTGCGCAACGCGGCCAAAGTGCACTATACTACTTACCCGCTGGAGCCTCCTGCTCTGTTATCATTGCAGTTTGACCTCACCACTCCCACTAACAAGAAATTGATTTCCAGATTATATAAGATGATTAAAGATGAATGCATGGCTGAACCGCACAGGAGTTGGGAGAGATGGAATGCCTGTCTACCTAAGCCGATCATGGAGTGGGATTGGAAGCATATCTGCGAGTTGACAGGGACGCTTAGCATGAATGGTAATTTACGCATCATACAGTTTAAATATATACACCATGTATAATACACACCTGCACAGCTACATAGGTTAGGGTTGTGCAAGTCTGATTGCTGTATGCGTTGCGGTCAAGGAGGAGCGGATTTTCTGCACTTAGCTTGGGGCTGTAGAAAGGTGTATGAGTTCTGGGAACTGGTGGTGCGATATTTAACGACTATGGTAGCAGTAGAAATCCGGTGAACACCGCTTGTTTGTTTACTTTGCTGTGTGCCGCACATCAGAGGACTGCCTGGGAAGTTTGTACAACTGTCCTTGTTGATGGCATTGTGAAGAGTGGCAGTTGTATGGGGGGAGGCGTATCTGGAAGCAGAGCATTGGCTAAAAGATTTTGTTTACTGCAAAGAAAATCTGGAAGCTTACGCAGAGGAGATGCCAACAACTTCGAGGCCGAGAGATATTTGGGAGCCGCTGCCTGTATTTCTATTGAATAGAACAGATGCTGTTGAGTAAATGGGCATGCATGTATATGGGATCGAGAGGATAACGCCGAGAGGGCAGGGGGAGGAAGCTGGCCTATTGACGGGGTACTGTCGCATTATTCAACTTTAACTATGTAATGCATGACTTGGATAAATGGGCAGATGTGTTTTGTTTTTCGTATTGTTTGTATTTTCATTTTGGCATCAGTTGGTTTATTGTAGAAGATATGACTATATTGATGTAACTGAGACTTTCCTTTCTTTGTTTGGTATGGGACGAATGTATCTTTTGTTTGAGGGGGATGTATTGTAATGTCATTTGTTTGCTTTGTGGAAAAATATATATATATATATATGCCGATATGAAGGTTGCTCACCTAGAGAGACACACACGAGACCAACAGCGAGAGGTTACCATCCTTTATAATCAGTACAGGCTTGCAAAAGTTCATGGGCAGATTAAAAACAGCTTTCCACATTGCCTGACGCGTTTCAAGTTTCCCCTTTTTCAAAGGCTTGTGGGAAGTTCGTGCTTGGGCGACGCCCAACTCCTGATTACTTGCACATTTTTACGCATTGAATTCTGGGAGTTGCAGTGTCCTTTTGTCCCTACTCAGATTAAGAGTGCACTTGCTGGCTGCTGACGATAAAGCTCCCACTGAGCCCCCACCAACCGCATGCCTTCAATCCACTGCTGTTGCTCCACATACGAGGGCAGTGAATCTTTCCTCATGGCCTCCTGATGATTCTGGAGTGGTGCAATCTCGGCGGAAGAGCCGTCCGCCTGATATTTGCCGATATGAAGGTTGCTCACCTAGAGAGACACACACGAGACCAACAGCGAAAGGTTACCATCCTTTATAATCAGTACAGGCTTGCAAAAGTTCATGGGCAGATTAAAAACAGCTTTCCACATTGCCTGACGCGTTTCAAGTTTCCCCTTTTTCAAAGGCTTGTGGGAAGTTCGTGCTCGGGCGACGCCCAACTCCTGATTACTTGCACATTTTTACGCATTGAATTCTGGGAGTTGCAGTGTCCTTTTGTCCCTACTCAGATTAAGAGTGCACTTGCTGGCTGCTGACGATAAAGCTCCCATTGAGCCCCCACCAACCGCATGCCTTCAATCCACTGCTGTTGCTCCACATACGAGGGCAGTGAATCTTTCCTCATGGCCTCCTGATGATTCTGGAGTGGTGCAATCTCGGCGGAAGAGCCGTCCGCCTGATATTTGCCGATATGAAGGTTGCTCACCTAGAGAGACACACACGAGACCAACAGCGAAAGGTTACCATCCTTTATAATCAGTACAGGCTTGCAAAAGTTCATGGGCAGATTAAAAACAGCTTTCCACATTGCCTGACGCGTTTCAAGTTTCCCCTTTTTCAAAGGCTTGTGGGAAGTTCGTGCTCGGGCGACGCCCAACTCCTGATTACTTGCACATTTTTACGCATTGAATTCTGGGAGTTGCAGTGTCCTTTTGTCCCTACTCAGATTAAGAGTGCACTTGCTGGCTGCTGACGATAAAGCTCCCACTGAGCCCCCACCAACCGCATGCCTTCAATCCACTGCTGTTGCTCCACATACGAGGGCAGTGAATCTTTCCTCATGGCCTCCTGATGATTCTGGAGTGGTGCAATCTCGGCGGAAGAGCCGTCCGCCTGATATTTGCCGATATGAAGGTTGCTCACCTAGAGAGACACACACGAGACCAACAGCGAAAGGTTACCATCCTTTATAATCAGTACAGGCTTGCAAAAGTTCATGGGCAGATTAAAAACAGCTTTCCACATTGCCTGACGCGTTTCAAGTTTCCCCTTTTTCAAAGGCTTGTGGGAAGTTCGTGCTCGGGCGACGCCCAACTCCTGATTACTTGCACATTTTTACGCATTGAATTCTGGGAGTTGCAGTGTCCTTTTGTCCCTACTCAGATTAAGAGTGCACTTGCTGGCTGCTGACGATAAAGCTCCCACTGAGCCCCCACCAACCGCATGCCTTCAATCCACTGCTGTTGCTCCACATACGAGGGCAGTGAATCTTTCCTCATGGCCTCCTGATGATTCTGGAGTGGTGCAATCTCGGCGGAAGAGCCGTCCGCCTGATATTTGCCGATATGAAGGTTGCTCACCTAGAGAGACACACACGAGACCAACAGCGAAAGGTTACCATCCTTTATAATCAGTACAGGCTTGCAAAAGTTCATGGGCAGATTAAAAACAGCTTTCCACATTGCCTGACGTGTTTCAAGTTTCCCCTTTTTCAAAGGCTTGTGGGAAGTTCGTGCTCGGGCGACGCCCAACTCCTGATTACTTGCACATTTTTACGCATTGAATTCTGGGAGTTGCAGTGTCCTTTTGTCCCTACTCAGATTAAGAGTGCACTTGCTGGCTGCTGACGATAAAGCTCCCACTGAGCCCCCACCAACCGCATGCCTTCAATCCACTGCTGTTGCTCCACATACGAGGGCAGTGAATCTTTCCTCATGGCCTCCTGATGATTCTGGAGTGGTGCAATCTCGGCGGAAGAGCCGTCCGCCTGATATTTGCCGATATGAAGGTTGCTCACCTAGAGAGACACACACGAGACCAACAGCGAAAGGTTACCATCCTTTATAGTCAGTACAGGCTTGCAAAAGTTCATGGGCAGATTAAAAACAGCTTTCCACATTGCCTGACGCGTTTCAAGTTTCCCCTTTTTCAAAGGCTTGTGGGAAGTTCGTGCTCGGGCGACGCCCAACTCCTGATTACTTGCACATTTTTACGCATTGAATTCTGGGAGTTGCAGTGTCCTTTTGTCCCTACTCAGATTAAGAGTGCACTTGCTGGCTGCTGACGATAAAGCTCCCACTGAGCCCCCACCAACCGCATGCCTTCAATCCACTGCTGTTGCTCCACATACGAGGGCAGTGAATCTTTCCTCATGGCCTCCTGATGATTCTGGAGTGGTGCAATCTCGGCGGAAGAGCCGTCCGCCTGATATTTGCCGATATGAAGGTTGCTCACCTAGAGAGACACACACGAGACCAACAGCGAAAGGTTACCATCCTTTATAATCAGTACAGGCTTGCAAAAGTTCATGGGCAGATTAAAAACAGCTTTCCACATTGCCTGACGTGTTTCAAGTTTCCCCTTTTTCAAAGGCTTGTGGGAAGTTCGTGCTCGGGCGACGCCCAACTCCTGATTACTTGCACATTTTTACGCATTGAATTCTGGGAGTTGCAGTGTCCTTTTGTCCCTACTCAGATTAAGAGTGCACTTGCTGGCTGCTGACGATAAAGCTCCCACTGAGCCCCCACCAACCGCATGCCTTCAATCCACTGCTGTTGCTCCACATACGAGGGCAGTGAATCTTTCCTCATGGCCTCCTGATGATTCTGGAGTGGTGCAATCTCGGCGGAAGAGCCGTCCGCCTGATATTTGCCGATATGAAGGTTGCTCACCTAGAGAGACACACACGAGACCAACAGCGAAAGGTTACCATCCTTTATAGTCAGTACAGGCTTGCAAAAGTTCATGGGCAGATTAAAAACAGCTTTCCACATTGCCTGACGCGTTTCAAGTTTCCCCTTTTTCAAAGGCTTGTGGGAAGTTCGTGCTCGGGCGACGCCCAACTCCTGATTACTTGCACATTTTTACGCATTGAATTCTGGGAGTTGCAGTGTCCTTTTGTCCCTACTCAGATTAAGAGTGCACTTGCTGGCTGCTGACGATAAAGCTCCCACTGAGCCCCCACCAACCGCATGCCTTCAATCCACTGCTGTTGCTCCACATACGAGGGCAGTGAATCTTTCCTCATGGCCTCCTGATGATTCTGGAGTGGTGCAATCTCGGCGGAAGAGCCGTCCGCCTGATATTTGCCGATATGAAGGTTGCTCACCTAGAGAGACACACACGAGACCAACAGCGAAAGGTTACCATCCTTTATAATCAGTACAGGCTTGCAAAAGTTCATGGGCAGATTAAAAACAGCTTTCCACATTGCCTGACGCGTTTCAAGTTTCCCCTTTTTCAAAGGCTTGTGGGAAGTTCGTGCTCGGGCGACGCCCAACTCCTGATTACTTGCACATTTTTACGCATTGAATTCTGGGAGTTGCAGTGTCCTTTTGTCCCTACTCAGATTAAGAGTGCACTTGCTGGCTGCTGACGATAAAGCTCCCACTGAGCCCCCACCAACATATATATATATAACATATAACATAACAGGGTGCAACCTTAGCAACTAACAATGTTTTCTCCATCGTCAGGGCTAAGGTAACTTCCCTAGTTTAACAACAGAAGAAGAAATAGTGCTCTCTAGTGGACCAAATTAGTGAAGGTTTCCAGATCCTATGGCAGTAGCTTGAAAAGACTTGCTTTCTTTTGCATTGCTTTTCTGAAGTTTTGAATATAAACTTTGCAGATTATTGTGTTCTTGAGTTGGGTATGCCTTGAATGTGATAAGTTTTTCTGGCATATTGGTAGTCCTTTGGTTGCTATGACCTTTTATGTGGTGACCTTGTCTTGAAGACAAATAAGACTGTAGCGTTAGCTGCTGTAAATTCTTTTGGGTGAGATGATATTGTCAAATTTTTATTTACTGAGGGTGGCTGTTCCATTTAGGGCATTGTTAATTGAATGAGTGTTGACCTAGTGATGTTGATGGGATGGGCATTGCCACCATCAAGGTGGCAGAGGGCTTGGGCTGGAAAAGTTGTTATAAAAATAGCTTCTGGTAAGGGATGTTTTGTTTTATATAAAAGTGATAAATGCCATGTTGGCTCCGGGTTTGAAGGGCGAGGTTGATATCTTTGTTAAAGCCCAAGAACTTTATTTAAATTGCAGTTCATACTGCAAAATATTTCTGCCTATAACAACTTCATAATTTCTGGAATTTGGTGTCGTAATAATTTTCTTTTTCTTGTTGCCGTTTATGTTTCTGTGGCAGAATGTACCCACATTTTCCAGTTTTATCATTCATAAAGCAGTCAAAATGTAGGTATTGCTCAAAGCAATATAGTTGACGATTGAGCTGTAAAGTTATTATTAGTAGTAAAGATCAGGCTTATTATGACAATTTACTTAATAAAAATACATATTCTAAAAACAAAATTAAGTGTCACAAGCATCCTAAAATATATATATATATGTAAATAATATATTACATGCAACAAAAACATTATAAAATACACTTGTCATAAAATCTTCATTTAATATAATTCCAGGCAGTGATTGTAACTTGCGGATTGTCACCTGAACCGCACCATGTATGTTGCTCTCTTTCAATAGTCTGCAGAGGTATTTCTTTCATTCATTCAAGCATGTAGGACAAACAAGCAAAACAGTGGTAGCTCATCGGGTGCTCTCTACCTACACTCACAATTTATTAGTGCCTCAAAAGACAGTGAATCTACCTCCAACTTCAAAGGAACACTAACTGCCCCATACACCACAGCATAATTCTTCTGCACATCCTAGGACAGGATCTGAGCAATAACGTTGGAAGTATCCAGTTTACTTTTCATCTTGTAGAGGCATTTCAGATATTTCTTAACTGATTTATAAACTATATCAACTTCAAATTACATCTGAGTTTAGATTTCTTTTGAAGCCCTTTCCCTTAAATGATGGATTTCAACTATACTTTCCTTAATTCCATTGAAAATAACATACTTCTTTTACTTGTTTAACCTATAGCTCAAACACACTTTCATTCTCAACTACTGGGGCTTTTCAGATTTAACTAATTTTCTGAGGCACTGATGAGCTGTAGGTAAAGTTTCTTCATTTAATATTACTATATTACAATTAATACCTTAATTTTCAACAATATTATGAAGAAAACAGAACCGACAAAGGCATAGAAAGTTACTTCTTGATTATTTTCCTTTCAGTTCCTTTAATGGAAACTTTAGATTCTAGGAATAATTTGGGAACTACATATAAAACTATAAACCAATCTTTTGTAAATAAACATTTACTGCAGTCTTTAGAATGAGTTGAAAAGCAAAGGTTACAAGCCTATCAGACAGTGCAGCTGTTTTCTTTGCTAACAACATCTTGGGGACATTCTGAAAGCTTCCCTAGAAATGCATCCAGCCCATTGCTTACCATTGGCTTTATGGCTCGTAGCTAACATTTGCTTGCTTTCTATTTGGTGGCTTTGTTTATTACAGGCTATTCAGCTTGTGTCACCCCCTCTCCGCGGAGCATGGTCTATTTACTGCATTCTTCCACAGGTGCTTGCTTTCTGTAAACAGCCATTTAAAACTTGTTCTGATCTTGTTACATTTGCTGTGCATTCAAAGACAGAGGTCAAATGTCAGGTTATGTTTTCTGAGGGAGCTTGATGTTTACTTATCTTTCTCTGACTTTAAAGTGAGAGAATTTATGTGACAATCTTGCTACGAAAGGAAAGGTTTTTAGTACACACAACAACATTTTAATGTCTGTAAATGAACTGTGCAGATATTTCATAATATATCAGAATTAGGAAACCACAAATGAAGCACATTCTTATTTATAATTCTGTAGTGCGATGGAAACAAATATTTTAATATGATCAAAACAAATCGACACACTAGGTCCTGACATTTCCACTTTTATAATCCACAATATACTTTTATCATTAAAAGTGTCTGTTCCTGCAAATGTAATGGCCATTTCAATAAACAATGTGTTGTCTGTAATAGCAGTGCACTACCACACTATGCATGATCCCACTACGCTACTCCATTCTACACACTTCCATTCTACAACACTCTACTCCACTCAATACCCCTCCACTCTACAGCACTCTACCACACACCACTCCATTGTGCAACACTCCACTCTGTGCCACTCCACTCTATTAATTTATTTGGAGATTTGTAATGCACACAACTACCCGAAGGGGTTTTCCAGTACAGGATAGAAGCAGATAGGGGTGCCCAGGACAAGCATCTAGAAAAGCCAAGTCTTAAAATGTTTGTAAAAGGCAAGTAATGAATTGCAGTTTGTAAGGTCAGCAGGCAGAGAATTTCCCAATTTAGGACCAAGGTAGGCATAAGAGCGGCCCTTCATGCGGGTAAGATGGAACCTTGGAACTGAAAATAACGCATGACTCGAAGATCTGAAGGATCAAAAAGGCAGATAAGGAGTTACCAATTCCTGAATGTAACAGGGAGCTAATCCATGCTTGAACATATAGCACAGGGCCTTAAACTCAATAGGCTTAGAGACCTTGAGACAATGCAGTTCCTGAAACAGATAGGAGACTGCAGCATATTTTTGTAATCAAAAGAGCAGCCGAGCTGCAGCATTTTGGACAATCTGCAAGCAGTGGATCAAAGTCTTATCCGCAGACAGTTTCAATGCATTGCCATAATCAAATATGGATATGAGTAATGCCTGAAGAGCAGTACTCTGAGCCGCTAAGGGAATTGATAAAAAAATCTTTTTCAGCCGTTTGAGGACTGAAAAATAGGTGGCAGTAACCCCAGTCACCTGTGGTTTCAAGGAGAGTTTATCATCGATAATAAAGCCCAGATTTTTAACCTTAGTAGCCAGGGTGGGCAGAGGCCCTAAGGATTCCAGCCAGTGTCTTTGGCCCTAAAGAGTGGTGATGTTACTCAGGACCATGACCTCAGTCTTGTCACCATTAACGCCGAGTGTGTTTTTATTCATCCATAAGGAAATTTCCTCAGGTCCAGCAAAGACGGGTCATGGTTCTGAGCTGATGATATAGAGAAAATAATCAGTGTGTAATCGGCGTATGAAAAAAGGGTAAGCCCACAATTCTCTATTACGTCCACCAAAGGACAGACATAGATGTTAAAAAGCAAGCGGCTCACAATGGAACCCTGTGGAACGCCTGAAGTCCGGGCGAGAGGCTTGGATATCATATTAGCCAAAAAGACATGAAAACTAAAGTCTTTTAGGAAAGAGACAAGCCACCTCAAAGCCAAACTTTTGAGGCCTTAAGCCGCTAGTCTTCCAGCCAGGATAGAATGAGACATTGTGTCAAAAACTGCACTCAAATCAAGTAGAATGAGCGCAGCAATGCCTCCTATATCCAGGTGCTGTCTGAGATATTCTGTTACACCGTGAAGGGCGGGCTCAGTGCAGTACGCAGCCCTGAAGCCAGACTGCGAGGGATGAAGAAAAAGATGGGTCTCAGTGAATGCAGTGAGTGGCATTAACATGCTTTTCCAGGATTTTGGAAATGACTGGTAGGAGGGAGATAGGGTGAAAATGCGACAAGCGAGAGGGATCCAAATGGGCTTTTAAAAAGAGGATGAACCAAGCATGCCTCCACTTCTGATGCACGATCCCATCCCTCAATGATGAATTAAGGAGCTCCAGAATCACAGTTAAGACAGAAGTGTTCAAAAGTGTGAGCTTAACTGGGGAAAGAGGATCGAATGGAGAACCAGACTTTATAGAATGTAAGGCAGTCAGGAAAGATGCAAGATCCGCTGGAGACCATGCACTGATTTCAGTGGCACCCTGAGTCTGTTTGCCAGGTGAGTAGCTTCCATAAGAAACATATGAGAGGTGTCTGTGTTTTTGAGCTGGGATCTGTGTTAACAGATGCTGTATCTAGTTATAAGTGAATCTTGTCCACTTTTTGCATGACAAAACTAGACAACTCATCACAATGGCTTTGTAAAAGAAAGGGCTAAGGCAAGATGTTACTTGCATCTGAAAGTTCTTTCAACACCTTAAAAAGTGTATTCTGGCAGTGTTGGGCATTACCCATTTATTCTGTATACTATGTAGTGTGAGCAGACTTGCAGAGAGCATGATAACAGTTAAATGCCTCCCTGTACTCCGACTCGGCCTCATCATCATACTGCTTCCTCCAGTATCTTTCTAACATTTTACATTGCTTTCTTTCTAGTCTGAGTGTTTCAGTGAACCAGAGACCCTGAGGTTGAGTTCTGCCCATGTATTTAATGGTTGGTGGTGGGATGATGTCAATAGCCTCATTGAGCTAGTGATGTATTGAAGTTTGGTCAAAATCAAGATATGGTAAAAGAATAGGCTTTGTGCTAAGAAGTTACTCATTTAGTGCTCAGATGTTAAGTTTGGACCAGTTCCTTGGCTGTAGATTTCAGGGCAGGCTGCACTATGAGAAAAAGGGAAGAGACCCTAGCCTTAAATGGCACAGCAAAATGGTCACACCAGCAGAGCTGAAGAGGGGGTCTAATATCAGGTCTTTTATATTGGAGTAAATAGGGTCCAAAACATGCCTGCAGCATGAGTAGGTGATGAGTTTAAAAGTGCTAAGTTGAGAATACCCAGATCTTCAATAAGAACTGAAGTCCGGTTGCTATTTTGATCCTCAAGATGGAGATTTGTATCACAAAGCAGAGTGAAATTAGCAGTGTGCAAAATATGGGAGGCCAATACGTCACAGAGGGTAGTGGACCACTTACTGGGATACCCAGGGGGAAGATAGATCAGAGCAGTGACGGCCGACACAGGTAATAGTGGTGAGCAGGGTGGATTGAGGATCGGGGAAGTGACAAATAACTGGATAAGTAATATTAAATTTAAAAAATAGATAAAACCACTTACTTTACGCTCGCTGCATTGCAGAGTCGGCAATCCAGCGAGCGCAAGGTAAAAGATTTTATTAATTTTTGTATTTAATTTTACTTATCCCGTCGTTTGTCGACTTCGCCGACCCCCATCCCGACCAGCCACTCACCGCTTCCCGCTCTTACCTGTGCTGGCCACCACTATATCAGAGCACCTGAAAACGTAAATTTAGCAGTGAAGGAAAGTGTAAATAGCAAAGCTTCACAAACAGGGATCAGATGTTCATTGATTTTCCATTTGCAATCTTTTATTAAAAATAATGGCAATTACCCACCAGTTCTGTGTGGTCTGGCTATCCCAATCAAGGAGAAATTAGCAGGAAGCACTGCAATGTCATGTTGCAGAAAATCTGCATGTAACTAGGTTTCAGTGAAGAATACAGTATCTGGGTTAGAATCACAAAGGAAATTATTAATGTTTAGGAGGTGTGCAATATTTCAGACTAAAACAATGAAAGGACTGAGTAAAATAGTGCCCCAAAGGATGTCCCACACCTGGAAAGTCAGACCGATCTGCTGCCATTACATGCTTCGAAGGTAGGTGATGAACCATATGAGCATTAATGGAAATAATATAGATTGAGTAAGCAAAGTTGCAGAGATTTCACCCCCCGGGCTAATGGCCTGCTTTAGGTATCGGTTGCAAGTAGTTCAAAAACATTGCAGTGCAAGACCTCACCTCTGGGTTAAAAGGACAAAAGTTCCTGGCCCCAGTCGGACACAAGCGGGCGCCGACGAGCTTGCCTTAGGCAAACCTGCTGCACGCGTCCACTATCCGTCTGTTCAGCCATTTGTTTTTTAAGGGAGTTCCCCTCTAGCAACTGGACCGCTTAAAGAGCCGGAAGTGAGGGAAAATTCGAGCTCCTCTTCCCTCCGCACAATCGGCTCAGAAGCTGCAGTGGAACATGGAAGGAGGACAAGAGTGACAGGTAAGTTTTAATGGAAACATGATAATAAAATAGATTTAAAAGGCAGGATAAAACAGAGTAAAGTGCACAATAAGCTTTTAAATGTGGGTGGGCAGGTAACTAGTGGATCAGCGTACCTACTGTCTATCCACTGCATGTCCTCTCAGCCATTTGTTTTAAGGGCCTTCCCTCCGAGCAACTGGAAGGGCTTCAAGAGCCGGAAGTGAGTGGAAATTCACACTCCTCTTCCCTCCACACGATCAGCACAGAAGCTGCGGTGGAACAGGGATGGAGCAATAGAGTGACAGGTAAGTTCAAAGGAAGAGTTATGATAAAATAGATTTGAAAGCTGGATAAAACAGAGAAAAGTGCACAATAAGCTTTAAAACGCAGATTGGCAAATGCCTACTTTCTATCTGCACCTCTCCATGCCAATCCATTCTGCGCCACACCACTCTACACCACTCTATGACATGTCACTCCAGTCTGACATGCCATTCCAATCTGTGCCACTCCACTCTAAACCCCTCCTCTCTAAGGCACACTACAACATTGCATTCTGACACTCCACTCTACGCTACTCCACTCTACTCTATGCCACTCCAGTCTACGCTATTGTATTGTATGGCAAGACACTCTATGACACAACACTCTACAACACAACACTGTACTCCACTCTGTCGCACTCCACTCTATGACACTCCACTGTACGACACACGAGTAGACACCTAAACACCTAGCTTGACCCGTGCCTTTGGCCTCAAGTTCCTGCTTGTTCCAGACTGGTTTAGTGACACTGCAGCTTCCCAGGTTTTCACGCTCACTGTTCTTCCCCTCAACAGAAGCACCACCCACCCCAGTATCTACTTAGGTCAGGCCGCAGCGGGTGCACCGCTGTCACGCCAAAGACTTGCCAATCTGTGCTTGTCCATGCTGAGACCAGGCCCTCCGGCCCCCCGAAAATACACCATCGCTGAACGCAGCACCTTCAACCCTGGACACCGTAACAAATACTGCCACTGACCCGATCCATGCTCCGTTGTAGAACCTTTGACCTCCGCCAATTGCCAGGTCACCTGCCACTGCACACACACCAGCCCACTGACCAGCCTAACCCGAACACAATACAGGCATCACCTGAACAAAACACCAACTTGCATGTGCCCTTCTCAACACACGCTCACTATGTAAGCATTGCTCTGAATTATGAGACCTCATTGCGACACTCATACCTGTCATCATCTTCCTCACTGAAACCTGGCTCAACTCCACATCCACCTAGACTACACTAACAAGCCGGGAGGAGGAACAGCCATCATCCACAAAGAGACCATACAATGTCCCACCACCAACACCACTACCCCCATGGAACATCTCAACTTCCAGCTTCACACGGAGGACAAGACAGCCATCAAAGACACCGTCGCATATCAATCTCCAGGCACGCGCTCCAGCTACTGCAACACCACTGCAGACTTCATTGAACCCCTAGCCTTAAACTCCCAGGACTACATCTTCCTTGGTGACCTACATTTCCACATCTACAACCCCAACAACAAAAACACTGCACACTTCCTTGACAGTATAAGCAGCTTCAGATTGCCCCAGATAGTCCACAACCCTACACACACCGCAGGACAAATGTTGGACCTAATTTCCACCTCCAGCTACTGCTTCAAATACAGCCATGTTACAGAATTCACAACGACCCATTACTCCATAGTCCACTTCAGGTTGTCCAGCCTTCTCACCCCCACCCCCAAGATGACCAACGCCCCGACTGGAGGTGGAACAAATCAGCTGGGTGAAAGCCCTCAATAGCACCCATTCTGCTACCACCACCAACCTTGAACAGGGAGTGAAAAACTTCAACGCCTTCAACCAATTTAGCAGACAGTATCATCCCCACCAGGAGCAACATCCAGAGAAAATCCTCCAAAAAGACCAGCTGGTACACCCAAGAACTCAGAACAGTGAAACAAGACAGCAAACAGTTGGAGAATAAAGAGCGCACCAGCTAGAACACCTCCAACAGGACACTCTTCAAGACCGCCTCAACCTCTACCACCACCGGCAACAAATAGACAGACCTTGCCACACACACTAAAACCAGCACCTACAACACCAAGGAACCTTTCAACATTGTTATGGAGTTCTCTAGCCCAGCTGCCAATGAAAACTTTATCACCCCTTCACAGGATCTGTTCCACAACCTCTCCCACTTCCACGACAAGATGGCAACTATGTACAAAAACTTCAAACCCCAACCCACACCTACGGACTTTCCCGACAGATACGCCACAACTGTAACTGACATGAATCATACACACTGATTACCTGGAACATTCTCTCCACCCAGAACACTACCTCCACCACATCCTCAACCTCAGAAACCAAAGAATCATCCAGGAACTCACCACCCTACTCAACACCTCGATCACATTTCCACTACCCAAGAAAACCTCAGCAAACTCAAAAACTACCGACCAATCTCCCTGCTCCCATTCCCAGAGAAGGTAATGGAAAAGATCATCATCAATGTTCTGCACCTTTTATACTGTTTCTAGAATGTTTTTTATTATCCCCATTCTCAAAAAAGCGGGTTTTAGGAGGGTGAGACCAGCTTTTATCTTTTTACAACTTCTATCTAAGGAAACTGATTTGTACACCCTTAACTTTTTATGGGTCTTTGTCAGACTTAGGGCAAGCTGTAATTACGTTTTTGGAATGTATTTCAATACTTTTATCTTGTGTTCTGTCAATATGGAATGCATTTGAATTGTTATTCTGTAATTGGGAAGCTGTTTTATTGATGTCTGTATGACTTTAATGGTTTTATGTATAAAACCGAATACAATTTATTTGATGATGATCATCATCAACAATCAACTCATGGCACACCTGGAGCAGAACCAGCTACTCAAAGCTTCCCAATCTGGCTTCCCCCCAGCAATCACAGAACCAAAACTAGCCTGGTCACAGCAACCAACCACATCCAAACTCTCCTCAACCCAGGAGAAATAGCAGCTTTGATCCTCCTTGACCTCTCGACACCCTTTGACTGTGTATCTCACCTCACACTGATTGAAAGACTTCACCTCATTGGCATCCAAGGGACGTGCTCAGACAGATCACTTCCTTCCTCACTGGAAGAACCCAGAGAATCCACCTCCCACCTTTTACATCTGAACCCAAGGAGATCACCTGTGGTGTCCCCCAGGGCTCATCCCTCAGCCCCACACTCTTTAGTGCATATAGGACCCCGCTGGCCCATGATCTCAACATAATTTCCTAGCAGATGACACCCAAATCATCCTCTCACTTACCGACGACCCCACCACCAGAACCAACTTCCACAGATGCATGACATATGCCGCGGGCTAGATGAAGAACAACTGCCTGCAGCTGAACACAGAAAAGACGGAATACTGATCTTTGGCAACAGCAGCTACACATGGAACAACTTCTGGTAGCCATCAGACCTAGGACCCATACCTATTCCCTCCACCCACTCCAGAAACATCAGAATCATCATTGACAACAAGCTCACCATGAAATCACAGATCAATGCCATCTCCTCCGCCTGCTTCCTCACTCAGTGCATGCTATGTAAGATCTTCAAGTGGCTACACCTTCACGCGAGACGCACAGTGACACAAGCTATCTTCACCAGCCAACTGGTTTATGGCAACACCCTCTGTAGAAATCGCCACACACCTCTTACAGAGACTTCAGACCATGCATGCGAAGCAAAAATGGAGGATGCTCCTTCTCCCACATTGCAGTACAGTAATTGTACCCTTTCTCAGTTGATCCCTGCTTGGGGATCACGGCAGGAGTGAGATCCCCAAGCAGGGTTCCACCCACTTGACACCGGGGAGGGGGGTGCGGCCCCTTGGGCAAGGGCCTTGGCTCCCCCTATGTAAATTTGGTCAAAATCATTCTTTCTACCTCCCTGGGGCTGTAGCCCCCAATTTGCCCCCGGGGTGGGGAAGAAAGCCCACTAGACACCAGGGATTATTGATTGTGTGAAAATGTAGGGGCTGAGGCTGCTCTAAATGGGCATTATAATGCCCCCACCCCTTCCAAAAATGTGCACAGTCTTTTTACCCCCCCCTCCGAGGGAGCAGATGGGGCATTAACCCCTGATCTGCCCGTCCAGGAGGCCAGAAAGCCTACTAGGCACTAGGGATTATTGTTTTTTTTCTAATAGAGGAGTGGGGCTGCCCTCAATGGGTGCGACAATGCCCCAACCCCAACACAAAAAAGGGTCA
This sequence comes from Lissotriton vulgaris, assembly GCF_964263255.1. Classification (NCBI taxonomy): domain Eukaryota; kingdom Metazoa; phylum Chordata; class Amphibia; order Caudata; family Salamandridae; genus Lissotriton; species Lissotriton vulgaris. The sequence continues at coordinate 477,293,380 of NC_141698.1, read as the reverse complement.
TTCTTTCTGCACCCGGAAGGTAAATGGGGGTTATTACCCCCGAACTGACCACAGGGGGCAGAAAGCCCACTAGACACCAGGGATTATCGTTATGAAAGAAGGATGGGGCTGGCCACAATGGGCAATGCCATGCCCCCCACAATTATCAAAACAAACGTCTTTCTGCCTTCCCTGGGTAGCAGATGAGGGTACAAGCACCCGATCCACTCCTCTGGGAGGTAGAAAGCCCACTAGGCTCCAGGTATTTTTTGTATTGAATCTGTAGGGGTGGGGGCTACCAGAAATAGGCATGCCAATGCCCCCACCTCCCCAATTTAAAAAAACACAGTCTTTTAGCTCACCTTGGGGGGCAGATAAGGGTAATTACCCAGATCTGTCCCCAGGGGGCAGAAAGCCCACTTGACATCAGGGATTTTTTTTTAAATAAAAGAGGCATGTGGGCTTCTCATAATGGGTGATGCCAATGCCCCCCTCACCCAAAAAATAGCCCCAGTCTTTCTGCCCCCCCCCCCGCCCCGGTGGACAGAAAGTCATCTAGGCACCAGAGCTATGTTTATGGGCATGTTAGGGAGTAGCCCCTTAGGCAAGGGTTGCTCCCCTTTTTTTGTGAACACATTTTGGCTGCTTCTGCCCTCCCACAGGGGGCAGATCAGCAATATTTTTAGGCTCCTGGGCCAGAAAACATCTAGACACTAGCTAATTTTTCCGTGTGTGTGAACTGGAGTTTGGCTGATAAAAAAGTGGGCTGCTCCAGAATGATTTGGCGCACAAACACTTTCCTCTTCATCCCCCCCTTATTCAAAAAGAAAACCTCTCAATTCCACTCCTCTGGAAACGAGCAGACTGCCTGGAATGCCCTCCCAAAGGAATTGCGCTGCAACCCCTCCTACAGTGCCTTCAAAAAAGACCTTAAACTGCACCTCCTCGACATACTGAGGTCCTTAATCAGCCCTCTGACCTCCTCTGACCCTATCTTCCTCCACGTCACTCCCTCCCCTTCACCTCTCCCCTCCCCCAGTCTAACTCCCCCACCCTACTCACACTTCTTTTCCTTCCTCCCTCTTAAAACCCCGCCCAGATGACCATCCCCCTCCAACAACCCGTTTTCCCCCGCCTATCCTTTTTAAAAATCTCTATCTCACCCTCAGCTCATCCCTAAATCTTCCTCCGCCCCAGCCCCAGTTAATTTATTTGCTCATGCTATGTCTCTGTTTTTTTAGACAACTATGGAACGTTTATCCTATTGTTTGGTTATGCTGTGTTTTTTTAGCGACTCCTGTAATCTTGTTCTTGTTTTCTTTTTGCACATGTAAAGCGCTCTGATACCCCAGGGTCTAGCCAGCGCTATATAAAACCTTTCAAATAAACAAATAAATAAATAAATTATCTGTATGAACTTGCGCTTAGCTGGCAGTGTGTGTGGACTAGCTCTTGGCTGGCAGTGTGCATCAACTGTTGCTTGGCTAGCAGTGTGCATGGATGGCATTTGGCTGGCGTGCATGGAGGATGCTTGGCTGCCGGTGTAGCTTGTGTGGATCATCCAGCGTTTTATTACCATGAATTACATTTAGCTAAAAAGTCACACTTTCCTCACATATCTGTGTGGAATAGTTGTGGGATCACCACACCAGCACACATTACCCACCTCGCAGTGCTCCTCTTGGTCTCCTGATAAAAATTATACCTCACTTGTGTGGGAGCCCAAAACAGAGAACCTAAAAATCTATACAATAAAAAACTGAGGAGGAACCAAAGTGGGTCCAAAAGGGCAGTTTTTTTATTTTATACGTTTTTAGGTTGACTCTGCTTTGTGCACCCACACAAGTAAGGTATCATTTTTATTGGGAGACTGAGGGAAAAACTTGGTGATGGGAAATTTTTCCGGCACAGTGATCGCACAACCTTGCCACACAGAATTGTGAGGAAAATGCAACTTTTTAGCTAAATGTAATGCTTGCAAGGGAAACTGGATAAGAAAACTTTGGGAGATCCACTCAAGCCACACATCCCTGAACTCCCCCGGGAGTCTAGTCTTCAGAAGTCTCGGGGCTCAGTAGATTTCCCTAGATGGCCCCCGAGCCGGGACCAAAAACCCTGGTACCCCCAATATATCACAAAACAACCTATTTGCAAAGGGGGCACCTGCGTTTTTGGTCCTAACTCTGTGGCTATCTAGGGAAACCTACTAAACTCAGACTTTACTGAGAACTAGACATCCGGAGCAGCCTGGGACGTGTGGCTTCCATGTATCCGCCAATGTTTTTCTACCCATAATTCCACACAAACCCTAATTTTAGCTAAAAAAAGTCATTTTCCTCACATTTCTGTGTGGTAAAGTTATGGGATCACCAGGCCCACACACTTTCCCACCACCCATCATTCCCCCAAGGTCCCCTAATAAAAACCCTACCTTGCTTGTGTGGGTGGGCAAAGTGCCTGCAACCACAATATGGTGAAGGTCTCAAAATTATCGATTACAAAAAGACCTTGTTTAACAAGGGGGTCACCTGCATTTTTGGCCACGGGGGTCGGTGGCCATGTAGGGAAGCCTACCAAACCCAGCTATTTCTTACAACTAGACACCCGGGGGAATTCAGGGAGGTGTGGCTTGCACAGATGCCCAACCCAGAATCCCTTGTAAATTCACACTTTGCTAAAAAAAAAAAAATGTCCTCCCATTTCTGTGTGGATAGGTTGTGGGATCACCGGGCCGACACACATTTCCAAACACCCAGAGTTCCCCCAGGTCTCCCAATAAAAATTGGTACCTCACTTGTGTGTGTGGACTAAGTGCCTGCTGCAGGGAAGGGCCCAAAACGTATTTTGGAGACATCAAAATGATCTATCAAAAAAAACCCTGGTTTTGCAATGGGGGCACCTGCGTTTTCGGTTCCGGGCTCTGTGACAACCTAGGGAAATCTACCAAACCCAGACATTTATGAAAACTACACACCCGGGAGAGTCCAATGATGTGTGGCTTGCATGAATCACCCAACATGTTTTAACCCAGAATCCCCTGCAAACCACAAATTTAGCTAAAAAAATAAATGTTCCTTACATTTCTGTCAGGGATCACTGCGCTGCCACAAATTTCCTACCACCCAGCATTCCCCTTGGTCTCTCGATAAAATCGGTACCCCACTTGTATGGGTATCCTATGCAGAGTCAGCCTTAAAACCAATATAAAAAGAAAATATTGCTTACAATTCGCTGTGCTATTCCCTTTTGTGGAAAAATGTTGTGTCCATGTTGTGCTTTGGCCCATTTCATGTCACGGGTGATAAGCCTAACCACACAATTGAGGTACAATTTTTATCTGGAGACTTAAGGGAATGCTGGGTGGATCGAATTGTGTGGCTCCACATAGATTCCAACGCTGTCCATCACAGAAATGTGAGGAAAACGTGTTTCTTTCTCAAATGTTGACGTTTGCAAAGGATTCTGGGTAACATAACCAGTTGAGAGCCACACAAGTGGCCCTATCTTGGATTCCCTTGGGTGTCTAGCTTTCAAAAATTTACAGGTTTTCTAGGCTTCTCTAGGTGCCAGCTGAACTAGGGCTCAAAATCCACAGCTAGGCACATAGCAAAAAAAGGGGTCAGTTTTCTGTAGAACAATGTCATGGATCCATGTTGCATTTTGGGCCTTTCCTTGTCGCAGGTGCCAGGCCTACCCACACAATTGAGCTACCATTATTATCTGAAGATATAATGCGAGGAAAATGCTTTTTATCTTTTTTTTTTTACAAAGTTTGAGGTGTGCAAGAGATTCTATGAAGGCATTAAGAAATTTCAGCCCTGGGAAAGAATTGTGTAGATTTAGCATCTGACATATATATATTCAATAACGTAAACTGATATAACTTTTTAAAAAACTTTATACTGCAAACTATCGCAGTTAGTCAAACTCAATAAAAACATATTTACCTTAAGATTAAGCTCATATCTTACTCATGAAAATGAGTCCACATTTGAACAGTGCTTATTTGAACGGCTGTTAAAAAGCCCTAAAGATGTTCCTCACCTTTCATGCTGGGAAGCACCTATCATGCCTTGCTGTGGGAACATACTTAACCCCATATTTAAAATGCGAATAAACACAAATATGGTGGATCAAATGACAGGTATGGTGTCGGCCAAAGATCATGGGGTACAATTATGTGGAGGCTTTAGAGGCATGCAAAAGATTGTGTGGAAAGGCCCCTGGGCCCGTCCCTGGTCGTGATGACGCGCGAATAAATGTTTTGATCAAATATGTGGGAGAGCGGTAAGGAGGCTGATGTTAGAGTAAAGGCTGGGGAAGAAGGGGGAAGGGAAGGTTGGAAGACGGAAGTGCAGCAGGCAGGTCCTGTGCAGCAGAATATAACTGTATGCATCCGCCGCTTTATGCCGGCGCTAACTTCACTTGTTTAAAAGAATCTTGAACTGAGTAAATTCCCACTGCAGTCTGGTCGGCATATACCTGCCACTGGCATACTCTTTGTAAATTGTCTATGATAGACTCTGGTAATTTGGAAACGGTCTCCCGGACAGCACCCAGACAGACTCTTGTAATCATGAATCACGTACCTGTAAATAGCTCAATTTTTAGAACTTTGTATTGGTGAAAATGGTACCTTGTTCAGCCCTCTGATATCCTGGGTTCTTGTTTGTGCTTTAGAAACCGCTCTCATTTAGATAAAAAAAACAAGCATTTGCAATGCAATAGGTCTCGCATTTGCGAGAGATTAAGCTATTGGCATTGTGAATGACAATGCCTTTTATTTATATTTTAAAAATAAAAGGCATTGTCATCTACAATGACACTTGCACAAATTCGGGCAAATACGGGACCTATTGCATTGCAAATGCTTGTTTTCATTGCTGGAGATGTCGAAGGATGATGGGGCAGAGGGGGGAAAGAGCTTTTTACTTCAGTTGAGGGAAGCTTTTGCCTGCTCCTTACATAGTGCTGTATGCAGGAGGACGTGCTGGGGCAAGGCATGCCAACTGCATTAGACTCCTGATCTGGTTTATCAGATCTAGACTGGATAGTTCCAGGACCAGAGAAACCTCAAACCTTGTGTGTATTTCTCTCTTGGCAACTCGTTACAAGGGCCAAAGTAAGCTACTGTACACAAGACATCACAGGGAGTGAAACATTCCTAGCACACGACTCAAGGATGGTTAATACACCCGCTGTGCAGAAACTGAAAATCTCCTTCTTAATGCACCCGCTGTGCAGAAACTGAAAATCCCCTTCTTATATAGTACAACTGCTAGCGAGTGGCATTACCATGCTATAGTTCTGTATTGGGTAAAGCTTCCCACCGCTTAGGAGAAAGGTGCTGCAGACGACCAGGAGAGAAGTGTCCGGTTGGATCCAAGGGCGGATCGAGGATGAAGAGTACCTGAAAGCAGAGGGGACAGAGTCTGGGTCACTAGCCAGTGACCAGGAAGGAACCAGGAAGGAACCAAGGCGATGTTGTGAAGCAATCAGGTGATGTTGTGAAGCTTGTCTCTACAGCCACGTGGACCAGGAGGTGTCGATGATGACCAGGAGCTGGGCACGGACTGTCCCACGAAGGATCTCGCTGTCAGCGGTATCGGCTTCCGGATTGGAGTCAACAAGCCTTGGCAAAGGCGACCCACACAGGAATCGAAATGGCTTCTGATGCACACCAGCAAGGTCTGGGGGGCTTCTCCTTTTCAGGGAAGCAAGGGCCAGCCTGGAGCAACCAGGCCAGCGGTGTAGATTAGTAGGTTCGTTGTCACAGAGGCCACTCGCCAGCGGGCAAGTGACCGGACAGACGCGTCGAGCACAAAAACACTAGCAGGCCCCAAGCGGCACTCGTGGTTGTCGGCGGTGTCGGCTTCCGGATTGGAGTCAACAAGCCTTGGCAAAGGCAACCCACGCAGGAATCGAAGATGGCTTCTGATGCTGACCAGCAAGGTCTGGGGGCTTCTCCTTTTCAGGGAAGCAAGGGCCAGCCTGGAGCAACCAGGCCGGCAGTGTAGATTCGTAGGTTCGTCATCACAGAGGCCACTAGCCAGCGGGCAAGTGAACGTACAGACGCGTCGAGCACAAAAACACTAGTAGGCCCCACGCGGCACTCGTGGAGTGTGGAGGGCTGTGTGTCAGTGTAGAAGGTGCTCGGGCTGGGGCTTCTCAATCCCCAATGCACAGCTTTGAGGGTGCCTCGGGAGCTGCACAAGTAGCAAAGTGCAGGTTTTTCAAGATGACCGGTCCCACCTCTCTCGTCACCTCCACGGGTCTCAGCTTTGCTGTGGCTGTGGATCGGGCTCAAGGAAGTCTGGAAGTCTGGTTCTTGTCAGACTCTGTGATCAGCGGGAGCATTGACAAAGCAATCCGCAGAACGCTGGATGGTCCTGTTTGCACAGGGTGGACACTCCTTGACCACATGGGAGATTCTTCAGTCTTCTAGTTGCAATAGAATGTCGAAGGTCCAGAGTTTCTTTTCAAGTTTCAGTTCAGGATAAATCTAAAGTCTCTTGACTCCGCTCCTACCTATGTACCAATATGAGGGGCTGGATTACCTGCTAGGTCCCTCCTATGGGTGGGACCAGGGAAGAGTGTGGTTAAACCCCTTTCTCTTTGTCCAGTTTCGCGCCAGAGCTGGGGCTGGAGTGCCCCAGCAACTGGTTTCAACCGGACTATGCATGGGACACCTTGTGTGCCACAGGCAGTGTCTCATTTTATTCAGCCCTCCCTGCCCCAATACACTATGGCCTGTCTGGGGTGGTGCTAGCACCTCCCAAGACAGGAAACCTATTGTCCAAGCCTCCCTCGCTGAAAGGACTCCCAGCAGCAGGAGGTCAGACTTGTGTCTGTGGCAGCAGCATCCATTTTGTGATGCTGAGGCTCTGGTTAACTTTAACCGGATTTAACAGGAACAACATGTCTTCTCCCTCTAGAAGGGTGGAATGCTACACCCGTCTTCAGAACTGGCGAGAGGGTAGTATTCCAAAGCATATGACACCTTACACAACATGTTTTGATAAAGCCAAACCAAGTTAGCATTCAACCTGAGGATGATAATGCACTTAAGAGTATATGGTATGGCTAAATCATAGAACAGCTATAAGGACATGGTTCCGAAAGCTGCAGACAGGCTCAGCTCATGCTAGAGCCTCATCTCACATAAAACCAAGCACTTTGCCTCCAGGATTGTTAAGGCCTGCCATAGGAGTGACTTATAGGTATATATGTGTCTATATGTAAAGGTAGGTATAGGGATACTACACCTACGCAAGGGGTGATTACACAACCATGCCCCAGCTGAGTGATCAGCCAGTTGTGTCAATGTGAGTGGTCAGCCAGGGTGTCATAATACATGCTGCAGCCCCTGATAGGCCTTGGATGCACTTATGTCCGGGGTACCTATGGTACACTATACAGGGGCTCATAAGGTGACCCAATTCCCAATTGGTAATGTACCTAAAGTACATGGTATGAATTTAGAGAGAGAACAGCTGGGCTGTGGGTCTGATTAGCAGGCCCACAGCCACATTAAGTCGAAAACCAGTAAAGCAAAAAGTAAAAAGTGGGGTGACCATAGGAAAGCAGACCCTACTCTCCTACAGCGCCATGTTTTCATTTATGACTAAAAGAAACACTCGGGACACGGATATCTCATGGATGGGAAATAGGGGCGTGGCTTGGAAGCCGTTCGGACAGGCTGTATGAGCACTGAGCTCCGTGCAAATCCCTGAATTTATCCCGGCAAATATTGATTTCTCGATCCTCCTGCCGGCACCGAGTGTGCTAGGAGCGGCACGGAGCTTGGCTGGTGTGACCCCGAGGCTTTTGTAAGTGCCGATCGGGAGTTTTGGCCGTTTATTTAGACCGAGATGTCTGCAGGCGAGCGAGACAAAATGGTGGCGGCTCTGAATACCAACGCAGAGAAAAGTGGAGATCGGTACTGCTGACTGCGGGGCACAGACTTGGGTGGACTACCGTAGCCTGCGCAGCGGAGTTCTGATCGCGGTCCGGATCGGGACTGCACGAGAGGGGGACTGAGGACTGCGGCGTCCTTCTCAGAGGCAGCCCAGGCTGGAGTTTTCCAGCAGCGGGAGCGGCTCGGAAACTGGAGAAGCATGCCTGGAGGACTTAGCTTCCCTGGAGCAGCGGGGAGAGCTTGGACACAACGAGGCAGTGTGGGACTGCCGACCAAAGAGCGGACAGACGGCGACAACTGCTCAGGCCCGGGTGAGTGGGGAATGGCATGACCTGGAGCCCTGAGACGAGGAGGTGGCAGCGGAGCTCCCTGGAAAGACGTGGCATGCGAACTGGAGCGGGAATGGGGAAGCACACACGCTGCTAGAAGAAAAAGGAGGACACAAAGATTGTTGTGGCTTGGCTGGTGGCCTGTGAGGCGCACAGGCTGTGAGGCGCTGTGGGATCGGACCTGGGGCCCAGGAGATCGTAAACTGTTGAGTGAAGGGGCATGACAGAGCGCAGAAGAGTCCGGTGAAGGAGAGTTCTGCCCTCGAGGCGCAACAACTTGATGTGGCACTGGTGGTTGTTGTGCTCCGAAGGGCCGCAGTGGATAGGAGGCATGGATGTGGTTTAGACCAGGAATAGTTAATGGAGCAACAGGGTCTTGGTACTGTAGCGAGTTCGGAGGGAGAAACGCACCCTGAGTGGAGATAAAGGCGTGGAGGTGGCAAGCCTGGGCCTTCTCGGAGACCCTGACCAGGGGTTGCCTAGGCTGGCTGCAAGCACGACCATAAGTAAGCAGCTTTGGGATTGGTAATACCTAGGCGTGGCTGGGACCTTGCTCCTAATGTACTGGAATTGTAGTTTCTGAATAACAAGGGTGCACCGCGGGCTGGGTCGCACGAACTGCTCAGTAAGGGTATTCCTGGGGAGAGGGGCCACTGGCCTTGCTGTCTCACACTTGGGTCTTCTTTAGGTGATCCAGAAATGGGGGAGCGCCTATAATTACCGGAGCACGGGCTGGAGGACCAGATCATGGTGAAACCAAAGGGGAAGAAAGATGGAGCGCACCAGCTATCAGACACAGAGACTCCCACCCAGAATGAGCAGGGGGCCCTGGAAGTGCCTTAAGACCCTGGGATGCAACAACAGTTCGACCGCATTTTAGCGGCCATTGCGGACTCTCGTACCGCCCTACAACAGGACATTGCACAGGTGGCGACAGGCCTAGGCCTCTTGCGAGTGGATCACTCTAAGCTTGCAGACAGAGTAAAACAAGTGGAGCGCATACTCCAGGATGCAGCACCTGGCCAAACCGCGTTGGAGAGCAAAGTGACAGATGCCTTGGACCGTATCCAGGCGCTGGAGAGGCGAGCTGAGGATGCTGAAAGTAGAAATCGACGTAATAACATCCGCTTAGTGAGCCTGCCTGAAACGAAGAGGGGTCGGATGTGATGCAGTACATAGAGAACTGGCTGAAGACGGTGGTGGGTCCTGAGGGGTTGTCCTCTTTCTACATATTGGAACGAGCGCATAGGGTACCTGCGAGGCCGCCACTCCCGAGTTGTCCAACCCGCCCGGTGGTAGCCTGTCTGCTCCACTATAAAGAATGAGACTTCTTGCTCCAGAAGGCGCGCACCGAAGGTCCATATCAAATCGGAAAAGGCAAGGTAACACTATTCCCGGATTATACTTTGGATATACAGTGCCGCCGCGCGTCCTTTCTGTCGATCAAAAAGGAGCTAAGAATGGAGGGGCTCCAGTACTCCCTATTGGTCCCGCCAAACTGCGAATAATCTTGGATGGCCAGACTCCGTTCCATGACACCCCAGACGAGGCGTGGACATGGCTGGAGTCCTATAGGGCTGGGACGGATCGAGTGGGGCTCCAGGTCTCAGATCCTCCGAGAGACCACCAACTCCATCAATCACAACGGCTACGCCGCAGACGGCAGGGGCTGCGGAAACCACCGATGTCACAGACTGAGGTAGAGCAACGGGGGTGATGGAAGCGATATCGGCTCTATCGGGAGACCAGCTGACTCAATCGCCGGAGGGCACGGACTCGGAAAGGGACAAAGCGCAGTCATTCAACACAGGTAAGGGGAGAGGATCAACCGTATCTACAACTCTACCACCCGAACCCCCTAAGTCACATTCATACACACAAGAAGGGGTAAAGAGACGTGTAACACCACAAAACAGAGAAAATATAACAGTTTTTGAAATACTGCCCTCACTCACACACCAAAGTGTGTGACATGCTTCATCATCAGGTCTGCTTACAATATGCCCAGGTGTAGCCACACTCAGGACGGAGCATAAGGGAGGGGGTAAACATAAAAGACCAAAGGACATAAAACAATGCCAAACAACATATATGAATATATATATATATACACAAAAGAAAGTGATCAGTGAATGTCACCCTGTGACTAGAACTGGTGTGTGACAAGTGCAGTTAATGAGGAAGTGCTTTAAAACTGGTTTGAGGATACCAAACAAACCTTTATTAATAGGTTCCACAACCAGGATTAAAAAGAGAAGAAGGATGGGTAGTGTTTCAAAGAGAAAATTAGAGTTCTCAAAACAACCCTCCTAATACCGCTTGTGTCAACATGTTTCGACCGACTTACTGTGCCTTAAAGGTCACCCCGGTCTTCTTCAGGACGTATGTCGTTACCAGTCCTGAAGTTGGCCTAACCGTAGTTCAGTCAAAGTACCAAATGGCTGATTACACATGATTCCAATTGAATCACCACGTGTGGAGGGGATCCCAAATGCACGGGAAACAAAAACTGAAATAATAAATAATCCTACATGAGTATGTTGTAAATGGGTGCCAAAGAGTTACAAACGTATTCAAGCCACCCCATTGGTTATGAGAACAAGTACCCTTGAATTGGTCCACTATTACAGCCTGTGAGGATAATATATTCATCACCCCTGGCTACGGGTAAAAGAACTATGTACAATGTTACAAACAAACGAGTCTCTACATATCTCTAAGTCCAAAGCGTCTATCCAGCTGTTATATATACAAAAAGTATGTATGTCCCACACACATCATCACTGTGAGACATTTTATTGCTCCCATTCATGTGCTCACAGAGTTTATCCTAGTTGTAAACTCAACATGGAGCCCTGCAGGAAGGTGTCCCAAGAACACAACCTGTATCCCAGGGAACAAGACGAGTGTAAGAGTATCACTAAAATGCTCTTTTTTATCATACATGATCATTAAGTAAGCCCCTGCCACGGGCATCAGCAACAACATGTAAGTGAGCCTTGCATTGCGATGTAAGCCGAAGTAAGCCCGTGCAAGAGAGCCTACATGATTCAATAGCAGAATAAACAGCCCCCCTGTATCCTCCTTACTGTTCCGAGGGAGAAACCTTGCACAACTGCCTGCTTCCGGATCGCCTTGTAGTCAGAAGAGGCTCTGGAAGTTCTTTCAGATATCGTCTGACTCCAATGTTACCATTGGTTCCACGCGCCCCATGTGACAACGCTTCTGACGTAATTACGTCCGTAGTGATGCGCAAAGGAATCATGGGGGATTGAGTCCAGGTCGCGGCTCCGTGTAAATGCCTGACCCGCTGACCAAAACCCTCTGCCAATTTCTTCCCTGCATCCAGATACGGCGTATAGCGCGCCGCATCATAGTATAACAAAGGGCTCGGTCCCAATATACCCAACAATATAGGCACCCGGTGAACATCCCATACTCCTCCATGTAGATGAACAAAAGAGGGATGAACAGCAAACACAAAAGGTTGGATTAACCCACAACACAGATGAACTTACGGGGTCGCATCAGGCCACAAATACAGTGTGTTGCGCGCCGCATTTTGGCATCACAGCGAGCTCAGTACACCCAACGATAGTGGCACACGACAAACATCCTGTGCTCCTCCCTTTCAAATTGATACATATCAGAAGGGTGAACAGCAAACAATAAAGGGCTTGATTAACCCACAGCAAAGAAGAAATTATATAAAATTACGGGTTAGCATCAAGCCACCATAACTCCAAATACAGAGGATGGCACACAATACTATTCCTGAGTACAGGTGCCAGATGTACCACCACATAGCTTAGATTAGATGGCACCCAGCAGCAAGGTACAGGAGAAAGTAGTTTTTAGTTTTTGCAGGTAGCATGATAAAATATGGCATATGTGGCTATCCCAGATCACAATGGTGAAGCAGAAAATAGGAATCAACATCACCAGAGGATGCCCCAGTTATCTCTCCACGAACAGATGCAACACAAGTCTGATTATTGTGATGCCAAAATTGATCAAATGTTGCTATTCAAGCCCACCAATGTCAAATCATCTAATGTCTCCCCAGAGTTTGCCAAGAAATGCCATCGTTGAGACCAGTGATATGACCTCTGAGGCGATAAACCCATTTCTGTACCCTGAGAAGCAAAATACGCTTGCCATCTGCCATATGCCTTCCTAAGTTCAGTTTTTCAATGACAGTCCATCTTAGTTCATCAGCAGAGTGTCTCATTTCTAAAAAATATGCTGTCAGTTTGGTGTACTGCGGTGCTCTGTGATCCTTGTTCGCACCTTCCTACTCGTCATCCCCACGTAAAATGTATTACAAGGACATGTGATAAGGTAGATAACCCCCTGGGAATTGCAGTTAATGTGGGATCTCTGTTTCCAGGGGGTGGGAAGGCCCAAGTCAATGTGTTTGGTGTTAGACCTGAGGGTGCATACGCTACATGTGCCACATTTGGTGTGGCCCATCAGTCTGTGTAGACCCGCCACTGAGATGGTGTCCCTAGTCACATTAGTAACTCTAGGTCTCGTATGGACTAAAAGGTCCTTCAGGTTCTGATTCCGCCTGAACGAGAAAAGTGGCTTCTCCATGTACATACCCCCAGTGTTTAGAATTTTCCAGTTGCGCAAGACCAGACGTCTGATCTTCTGGGATGCAGTATTAAAAGTGGAAACAAAGACAGGTTTATTTGTCTTAGGTCTTTCTGTTATGGAAAGATGAGTCACGATCCGCATTCAATGTCCGTTTCCTAGCTCTCTTGATGGTATTCGGTGGGTACCCCCTGTGCTGTAGTTTCTGTGTTAGGGCGCCAGCCTCGGTGACAAAATCAGCACGGTCCGAACAGTTGCGGCGTATTCCAAAGAATTGGCCCACCGGTAAATTCTCCCGTAGGGACTTGGGATGGAAACTTTTGAATGCCAACAACGCGTTCTTGTCTGTAGGATTATGAAACACCCTTGTTTTCAATATACCCTCACTAGGTTCAAGCAATAGGTCCAAAAGCGCAGTCAGACACTGAGGTATCGGAAACGGACAGTCTACGTGTGCCGAATGTCACCCCGGCGACAGCGGATGGACTGTTAGATGAGTAATGGCTTGTAATTTGGGAGGTTGCTGTTGGAGTTCTGGGAGTCGCTGGTGAGCTTGTGGACACTGTTTTGGCTGCAGGATGTGGGGGTCTGGTTGCCCACGGGGGGCGTTCGGAGATCGCTCTGTGGTGCAGGGCCTGGACAATTATGGGGGCTCCACTGTTTCTGGAAAAGTGGGCGGGAGGGTAGAGGATTCTGTGTTTTAATGGGGGATCTAAGCGGGATGAGTCCTGGAGTTCGTGTGGTCGCCTTTTGGCACTGAGCACCCCCAACTGCCCATAAGGCATGCCCGCAGTGACTACTGGTGGGCTTAGATGTGTGTTGATTGTTGATAAGGTTTGGATGGGAACTGGCAGTTTTGTTCTAGGACCTGTTCTTGTGGGAGTGGGGGAATGGGGCTTTTGGGGTTCTGGTTGGGAAGTAGGGGCCACTGGGGTGTGTGAGCATGTGCAGGGCGAAAGATGGAAATTGTTCAGCTGCAATGGGGACGTTACCTGAATTGCGATGTGTTACTTGGAATGTGAGGGGTCTGCACACTATGACGAGGCGCCATAAAATCCATGCATATTTAGTCAGGAGAGGAGTACATATAGCGCTGTTACAGGAAACCCCTTTACCAAAGCAGAAGGTCAGGCGCTGCAACGCAGGTGGAGAGGCCAGGTTTTTAGCACATCATACTCTGCATTTGCACGGGGGCGTTGGTGTGGGTGAGTGCAGGGGTCCCTTTTCAGGCCACGAAACAGACAATAGATCCGGAGGTTAGATTTGTAGCGGTGTAGGGGCGATTACATGGTAGGGACATAATGTTGTGCAGTATATATGCGCCAAACATAGACCAAGCGCGCTTCTTTGATCGCATATCGGGCACATTAGCACATTATTTGGCAGGCCCAGTGGTGCTCCGGGGGTATTTTAACTCCATAGTAGATATAGCTCTGGACAGATCGCATCCCCCCTTAGCAGACTCCCCCATCCGTAGATTAGCCAAATGCAGATTGGACGGCAAAATAGATGGAACCTGGTAGATATATGGCGCAACCACCACCCGCGAGACTGGGACTACTCCTTCTTTTTAGCGATGCACGAACTCCACGTTAGGTTAGATGCAGTTTTATGCTCCGCATCGATAGTGCCCACCATAGCACGCTCGGAATACCTGACTAGGACACTGTCAGACCACAACTATTATTAATTACCATGCACTGGGCGATTGTGAAATCCGACATTCCCACTTGGAGACTGCGACCTGAGACGTTAGATGATCCGGTTTTCCACAGGGAAATTGGGGAGGGTATAGTGCACTGTTTTACAGAAAATTAAGGAGCGGCTTCTACTAGAGCAGTGGAGTGGGAAGCCTTTAAAGTGGTGATAAGGGGGCTCGGTATTAGCAAACATGTGGGAGTACGAAAGGTGTTGCTACAAGATGTGGACAAGGCGGAACGTAGGTGAGAGCAGCTGAACAGGCTAGACCGGAGCATCCAGAAGTACAAGCTGAAGTGGTAAAGGCGAAGGAAGCAGTTGCAGGGTAAATAGAAAGACTACGAAGCTTTGATTATAAGACTTATGACTCGAAGGCTCATGCTGAAGGGTGGCAAAGCAGGAACATTGTTGGCATGGTTAGCTAATCCTAATTCGAGAGGCTCTCCAAATATGGCGTTGAAGGCGCAGGATGGTTGTGAGATATACACCCAGCGTGAGATTCTGGCGCGGTTCCTGGACTATTATTAGGCATTGTATGAAAGTTCACTAGTGGCGGGAGAGACAGAAATCGAAGCCTACTTGGAGAGCGTGCCACTTCCGCAGATGGAAGAGGAACAAGCTGATTTTTTAGGCTTGGATATTATACTTGAGGAGGTCCGGAGCGCGATTAAGCATAGGGCTCGCAATAAAACTCTGGGTGTAGACGGACTACCCGTAGAATTCTACTCGCGATATGTGAATACACTAGCTCTGCGGTTGTTAGAGGTGTATAAAGAGGCAAGAGAACTGGGTTACCTTCCTATGTCCATGAGGGAGGCGCTCATTATCCCTTTATTAAAACCAGGGCGAGAGGGCACAGACATGACTGCTTACAGGCCGTTATCAATGTTAACTACGGATTATAATATCTTGAGTTGAGTATTGGCGTCCCGTCTCCTGCAGCATATGACTGGTTTAATACATGGAGATCAGGCTGGGTTCATCCCAACTAGGAACACAGCTATAAACGTGCAACGGTTGCTGAGGAATATGGGGGAAGATTGCCAGGGCTCGTCTGTGCCCATGATCCTATCAGTGGACATAGAAAAGGCCTTTGATAGTTTGGAATGGCTATACTTTTACAAAACATTGGGGCGATTTGGATTGGGTGATGCGTTTGTAAGCTGGACTAGGGTGTTATATACTTCTGCAGTGGCTAGAGTGCGAGTGGGGGCGTTGATTCACCCCGAAACGGAGTGGCACGAGGAACGAGACAGGGCTGTTTGCTATCTTCGCTTTTGTTTGCCCTGGCAATAGAGCCTTTGGTGGCTAGAACTAGGTTGGGGCGAGAGTTATGAGGGTTTACGGTTTAGAGGAGATCCGCAGTACATTTCGCTCTATGCGGATGACCTATTGATGTTTTTGGCAGACACGTTAGGAACGCTGAAGGGAGCTGCAGATTTGTTATCAAAGTTTAACGACATTTCAGGGCTGAGGGTGAATTGGAATAAGACGTGCCTGTTCCCGGTGAAGCCTGGCGGATTAACACCTGTGCTCTCTTGGGATGTACGCTGGGAGCCGATATGCTTGATATACTTAGGGGTTCGTATTTACCATCGGGTCGCTGATATGTTGTAGGGGAACATAGGGAGATGCGTGAGAGCTTTGAAGGGCAGCATGGCATTTTGGTCGACGCTTCCATTGTCTGTGATGGGACGGATAGCGTTATTGAAAATGGTGGCTCTGCCTAGGTTGTTGTATTTCTTTAGGGCATTGCCCATTTGGATCCTGGGTTAGGTGTTCAAATTACTGAAATCTATGATAGTGGGGTTCCTCTGGGAATCTGGCAGACGGAGGGTGGCCCAAACAACACTAGTGAGGCCAAAAGCTGAAGGTGGGCTGGCGGTTCCAGATTTCAAGCTTCATTATTTAGCAGCACAACTCCAGGTTTTGACACAGGCAGTTGCAATGGAATTTAGAGGCCCTGAACACTTGAGAGGTACAGGAATCCCAAGACACATACTGTCATTTATCGTCCTGCAGCAAAAGCTTAACCTTAGAGATCTCTCGTTAGAAGAGAAAATGTTGAGATTATGCTGGAACTTGCTTTACTGCAACGTGGGGCAAGATGGCGGTCTGTCCTTAGACCGGGTTAGCAGCACAGTGTGGGAGCTCCGCTTCGCTCCGCATAACTCCGCTTTTGGAGACCGACACACGGAAGGAAACTACCGCTGGTTAATGGATTGTGTTTAACCACGCTCAGCGCTCGGCATACGGAAAAGGAATCTAGACTTTTTGCTACTTTCCTCTACTCATGCTCACCTTTGAAGTATACGGAGATTTCGAGCGGCATATATCTCCTGTTGAGCCGGAAGCTTCACCTGGCTTCCTTGCAGCACCACGATCGCTCCTTCTGGCTCTCCCTCTCACAGCTCTCACAGCTGCCGTCTGCTCCTCGAGCGCGGAGCTGCAGGGCGGGGCTCTCACTCTCGCTCAGGGAGCAAGCTTGTCAACAGCGCGGCAACAAAGTATCAGCCCGGGCTGTGAACTTCAATTAAGCCCCGTAACAAGTTTTACACGCAGTGAAGGTGAAAGTGAAAGTGAGCAAGGAAAACTTGTTGGGCTTTCTCTGGTGCATTGTTTTAAACCACAGACGGCAAAGCAAAAGTATTTACCCTCAGTTAAAACAATGCCAGCTAAAACTTCAGCGTCAGCTGCAGCAACCAGAGCAAGGGTAGCTAAAGCTGCTAGAATTCTGCGCAAAGAAGCTGAACGACAACAACATGAGCAGCATGAACAGCTAGAAGAGCCCGATAGAAGATCACGTTCATTATCTAATGTGGAAAAAACTAAGACTAAGACTAGAAGCCAACAGGCATTATTAGACTCCACAGCAAGACAGGAACTCCATGCTGCCCGCAGGGAATTAAATTCAACAGGGGATACAGTTCTCGACCTATTCCTAAAAAAAGGACTCCTCAGCGGATCCAGCAAACCTGCTCAAAGAATGAGACCCTCCCTCTACCCCCTGCTCTCAATGTAGACGCTGAATCAGGACAACCAACTACGGAGACATGTAATACACCGGAACCGCAGCCCCCTGCTGTAAACTACGAAACTGTAAGTAACATTAACATCAATGAACAGACCCCTGCGCCAAGTGTTTCTGAGGCCCCGGTTGGTACAAATCATGACGCAGCGCCCACACGACAAAGCATGTCTTTTTCTGGAATAGGGGGGAATATTTTAGGGAGTCAGCTAGACTCAACTTCACTGTGTGACACAGCTCAAACTAGCCAAGCGACCCCTAGTGAACCTCTAACAGAGCATTTAAATATAGATATTCCCCCGATACCTCAACCAGTTGTCTCAGGGGGTTTAGAATTGGCAGAGGAAAGTCATGTATTGACCCAAACAATTACTAAAAAGACAGCAGGGAACGATATATCGAAGAGTCAGGCTTCTGAAGAGAAGGAAAAGGAGTCCTGTGAATTTTATTCATTCTCTGATGAAAATGGTCCAAATACATTGGCGGAATGGTCAGACGACACTGACTCTTATGAGGGTCTAGAGGATTCTGAACTTCAGATTAGCTCATATGATGAGAGCTCAGAAGAGCAGGATACTAATGTCAATACGGTTAGAGCCAAATCAAAAACTCTCACCAGAATACAGGGGAAAAACACCAAGGATGTACAAACAGCTCCTGATTTTTCTCAGCAAACAGCTACAGCATCTAATCCCCCAGTAAACCCAGAGATTTCACAGCCAGCTGTAGAGATTATTTTACAAGCCATAGCGGCTCATAGAGAAGAGGCTGCACAAGACAGTAAAAAATCGAGAGCTGCACTTCGGAAAATGCAAGGAGTGGTCCGAAAATTATCTAAATCCTGTAATCTAATAGGTGAAAGAGTTACCGAGATGGAAGCCAGGGTTATGTCTAATGAAAAAGAAACTATGTTGAACGCTGAACGTGTCAAGCTTCAAGATGCTGAATTAGTTGATATAAAATGGAAACTTGAGGAATTCGAAAACCGGCAACGCCGGAATAATCTCCGCATTCTAGGTGTCCCATAGAAACTTGAAGGGGGGGATACTAGAGCATTTGTGGTTAAATTACTAGAAGACTCTATCCCTGCACTGAAAGACTGGAATTTGAATGTAGAGGTTCAACGAGCACATCGGATGCCTTTTAATATTCCGACAAAACCCAGCATATACCCTAGAGCCATATTGGTTTATTTTGGTAACTTCCTAGTGAGACAGATTGTAGCTGAAAAGGCTAGGCCTGATCACAAGGTTCAATATAATGATTTTGCATATTTCACAAGACCGGACTTCTGTCATGTAACGGTGGAAAGACGCTGGCAACTAAGATCTCTGATTAAACCATTTCAGGACAAAGGCGCACAAGCATACCTTAATAATCCTGCAAAGCTAAAAATTGTATATGGTGGTCTTACCAAGTTTTTTGTGTCAGAGATCAAAGCAAAAACGTACTTAGATCAGATGTCATAATCTGTTTATTGGACTGTGAATGAAACGGGAAAAACTCTTTGGTTTAATGAATTACTGCATTAATAGTTTCATGCTCTCATCTACCTTTAAGCGACACGCATTATGTGTATCATTATTAATATGGGAGTATTCTAAGCTATATCTCAACTTCTAGATATTGTATTGTATTGTATTGATATAGACTAAACAGTTTTCTCCTTTCTTTTCCTGACATTTCCCTTTTCAACTTTTTTTTTTTTTTTCTCTTTTAGTTTTTTCTCCTCTTTATCTCTTTTCTATTTTTTCTTTTCCTTCCTATATAAAGTTTGTTTCGAAGCGGTTGCTCATACACGATGCTGCTATCACATCACTCAGACTCTGGTTGAGTCTGGTTGCCCACCAAATTGGGGGGGGGGGGCTTAAGAGGGAGGGGGGGTGGGCGGTTAAGGGTGGGTAAAAGCAAGGGTGGGTCACTTTGGGGGGTGAAAACATATAATAAAAAAAATGAACCAGTTATTTTTGCAGAGGATATTTGTAAAAAGAGTTTAAATAGCATTTTAGTTGAGTTGGAAATTTATTTGCTTGAGGCACTGAGACAATTTTTTTCTCTTAATAATGGGTAAGTTAAAAGTTTAGACTTGGAATGTCGGAGGTTTATTAACTGGAGATAAGTTAAGACGAATTACCGAATTGCTTAAACTGGCTCCAGTAGACATACTTTGTCTGCAAGAAACGCATCTGCCTTGGGATAAAAAATCATGGTTGAATATTAATGGGTATAATTTATTGGCGGTCTCCACACAGACTTCAAATATTAGGGGGGTGGCAATTCTTGGGAAAAAAAATTTGGGGCTAAGTGTACTAAATCTATCAGACCCCCATGGCAGATGGGCTATTGCTAAACTGGCTTGCGGTATAAACATCTGTACAGTTTATGGCTCAAATTTAGATGATCCCACAATTTTTGAAGAACTTGAAATTGAGCTGCCTATGTGGCAGGGCCCATTAATTCTCTGTGGAGATTTTAACATTTCATTAATACCACCACTGTCTAATATCCCCCCCAAAACAAAATACCAAGGACGCAAACCTAAAGTTTATAAAGCTCTCAATAGACTTATCAACAATCTGGGGCTAACAGACTTGTGGATACATAACAACTCAAAAGATCAAGGGTCTACCTATTTCTCTCATCCTCATCAAAAACAGGTCCGTATTGATTATATTTCTGTAACCACTGATCTTATCCCACTATCAATTATAAAAAAAAATGCCAAGAACAATTTCAGATCATAATGCCTTAATCTGTGTAATTACATTTAATCCTCTTACTACTCAATCTAGGTCCTGGTCATTTGACCGGAAGTTATTAACCAACTCTGAATTCATCTTGCATATTAAAAATTGGACCAAGGAATTTTTCAACATTAATCGGTTTGGTACCTCCAGAAATATAGTTTGGGATTCATATAAATCTGCTTTAAGAGGTGAGATCTCTAGCTTCCAACATGCAGCATGCCTTAAAGCTAGACAACTATACGAAACAAAGCTAAATGATTTAACCAAAGCTGAAATAGAACATACGCGCCTAATAGAAGAGAATAAAGAATCTCATAATCAATGGCTCCAGGTGGCGTTCCTGAAAACTGAACTTAACTCTGTATTGAGTCAAAAGGCTGCCCAAACTTACAGAGCTTATAGGAAGAAGGTTTACGAAACAGGTGAAAAAATTGGTAAACAATTGGCCTTGCGCACACGTCAAAAAAAGTGCATAATAATATTACTTCTATTGTAGAAGGTGGACATACTTATGTTCAGTCTACAGATATTATTGCCCAGTTTCAACAGTACTATCAAAAATTATATTCTGAAGAAGGGACTAATTCCGAACAAGATATAGATATGTTTTTGGCGGGCTTCCTTAACAACACGGCAACTACTAACCTACTGGATGATGAGATGAGAGAAATACTTGAAGCTGAGATTACTATTGATGAAGTTAGAGAAGCTTTATTACTTTTATCCTCGGGAAAAGCTGCGGGCCCTGATAAATTGCCAATTGAGATCTATAAGATTCTTAGCCCCCTACTAAGCCCTTTACTACTAGATTTATTTTTGGGTGTACAGTACAATGGCATTCCCCCACCTTCTTGGGATGAGGCTAGTATTATAGTATTTCCCAAGAAGGGAAAATCGCCCGAACAGCTAACATCGTACCGTCCCATTTCATTGATAAATTCGGACTCCAAACTATATGCCAAAGTGATGGCTCTCAGACTCAGCAGGGTCATTGGGCATCTGGTCTCTCCGTGGCAGCATGGTAAGGGGACAACGGATCATATTCGCCGCACCATCGCTCTGTTCGATGCCATGTCGGTCACGGGGGATCAGATGTCTATGATCCTGCTTGACGCTGAGAAAGCCTTCGACCGTGTCTCATGGAATTTTCTGTGGGCTGCCATGACACGTCTTAATTTCGGCCCCAAATCTCTTAAATCTATAAAATCTATGTACCACCAACCCAAAGCAAAAGTCTTAATTTCAGGATTGGAATCAGATTTTATTAATATAACAAGAGGCACAAGGCAAGGATGTCCCTGTTCTCCTTGTCTTTTCGCCCTTTATATTAATCCTCTTATTTTAAAACTATTAGAAAGTAACAAGATTAAGCCAATAGTATATAATCACCATGAGACCAAAGTTTTAGCATATGCTGATGACATCGCGGTACTAACATCCCACCCGATTGAAGCTATACACGAAATTGAATTACTCGCATTACAATACGGTAAATATTCGGGTTATTCTTTGAATAGGGGAAAGACCATTGTGCTGTGCACAGACAATACTATCTGCTCAGATTCGAGAAGAGCAAATAACGCGACATATCTGGGAGTGATATTATCTGCTGACATAAAGATATTAGTCAAAAATAATTTTGATCCATTAATAGAAAAAATTAAGACAGACTTGGATAGGGTAAACGGTTTACATCTTTCCATCATAGGCAGAGTGAACTATTTAAAGATGAATATATTACCGAAATGTTTGTATCTTTTTCGCTCCATTCCTTTATTTATAGATCCTAACATAATTAATTTAATTAATAAGCTTACTTCCAAATTTGTCTGGCAAAATGGGAAGATCAGACGATCTTTACTCTATCTATCCACTCCGCTTAACAGAGGTGGGCTTACTGCTCCAAATTTAATTCTATACTACTGGGCAGCCTTTTTAAAACATCTAAAACCCATGATTCTAGGAACACCCTTAGCCTCTGACACTTCTAACATCAATATACCAACAATCTATGAATTAATGCTAGGGCAAGAAGCGAAAGGCTTGTTATTAAGAAAAACTGAAAAAGCCTATTATAATAGAACTAAGAGTGAAATTATTAAAAGTGCCTGGCTGATCTGGAATAAGATACTTAAACATACACAGATTTTCAAATTCAACCGATATACGCCCATTTTCCATTCTACCATTACATCTGACCTTGACTTTGAACATACAGCTAAGAAATGGTATAGTCTAGGCATAAAAACAATTAACGAAGTGTGGATAAATGGGCCAGAAACTACATTTCATGATGTTAAACTAAGATTTGGTCTCCCAGAAGGTGATTTTCTTAAATTTGCACAATTACAGGCAAAACTAAAAGCTAAAAAAGATGTTATTAATCTTCAGAAGAACGATCTAATAGAAGCAAGTCATCTTGCAAAAACTAAGATTGGAACATTATACAATATTTTATTAACTAATGCCAACGATGATCTCGAGAAAACAGAAACTAAATGGATGGTAAAATTAAATAATCCCGACGTTGATATAGATAAATCATTGGAAATGAGTAGCAAATTATTTATGGCTAGTAATTTAAAGGCACAACTATACAAAACTATTTATGATTTATATTTTACCCCTGCTAAACTTTTTGCATGGGGGAAAGGGGAAAATGATCATTGCCCACGCTGTTCACAAGGCCCAGCGACTTTAATTCACCTCTTCAGTAGCTGCCCCGAGCTACGTATATTAAAAAACATGATTGCTACATTTTGGGAGAAAGTCTTCCATCGCAAACTTCCAGAGTCCGATACCTTATTTGTGTTGGGATATGATAGCTCGCTAAAGCTAAATAAATCTGAACAAAGACTGTTATTTATAGGTACAGCTGTATTGAGACTAATCTTGTCCACGCGCTGGAAGGATACTCTTCCTCCTACCTTTCAAATGTGGCTAGCTCGACTTCTCGCAGTTTATTCTTTCGAATCTGCAATATATGAAACTAGAGGAATTAAAGAAAAAATACGTGGTAAAGAATTGTGGTACCCTATATCACTATGGAAAGAAGAGCTTTGTCCCAGTGGAATTGGTTAATGGAAAGTTTTTCTGGCCTCATATGTTATCTCTGAAATGTGTTGCTTTTTTTTCTTTTCTTCTGAATTTAAATGTAAACAATCAATGTATCACATTAAGTTTGTAATTTGTATTACCCTCTGCTGAATGCTGCTTCAATAAAAATAAAAAAAATAAAAGAGATTATGCTGGAACTGTAGCCAGCCTAGAGCTGGAGTACTACATCCCTATGCTCCAGAAATCCCACTGGGGATGATAACGGCGTTGCCTCATGGTGGACACTGGACACCTCTGATGGAGTGGGAACAGGTAGGGATTAAGGTACTGGGTGACTTATACGGGGCGGGAGAGTTAATGCCATATCAGGTGCTACAGGAGAGATATGATCTATCTGGGGGAGGATTTTTGATACATGCTGCTCTGGTATCAGCAATTCGGAAACATTGGAGAGAGGGATCAGTAGAACCTAAAGCGACGATGGCATGTCAGTATGTAGTGATGGTGGCAGGGACCTTCAAGGCAGTTACATGCCTCTATTCAAGGATGCTAAATGAGGGACTAACACCACTAGATACCTTACGTCAAAAATGGGAGACAGGCATCGGGAAGCCCATACCGGAAACCGCATGGGGACATATCCTTCGCAGGGCCTGTAAAAGTAATAGGATTGCACGGTTCCAACTGGTGCACTTCTTTATACTACACATGGCATATTTAACACCGGGTAAGATCCAAAAATACTTTCAGGCAGAGGACGAAGCACGTCCTAGCTGTGCAAGAGGAGGGGTGGAGCTGGTGCACATGCTGTGGGAGTGTCCAAAGTTAGGAGGTTATTGAGAGGAAGTGGGAGACCAGTTAAATGCAGTCACCGAACGACAATTACATTTTGATATAGCTACATGCATGCTACATTGGTTCCCCCACACGTCCAAAACGAAGGTGACCAGTAAATTTGTAGATATGGGGTTACTACTAGCAAAAAGAGAAATAACGATGCACTGGAAGTCGAAAGATGGACCCAACAGTAAGAGATAGGGGGCGGAGCTAAGTAAATGGGCTAGTAGTGAGAGTGTTACCAGATTCCAAAAGGCGCGACGCTCTAACAATGAGAAAGCATTGGAGTCGGCGACGGCATGGGAAAAGCTGGTGCAATCGCCGACTGATCAGCAAACAGAGGAGGACTAGATAGAGAGCGTTGTTATTGCAGGAGGCCTTGTACACAGTTATCATGGGTACTCTTGAATTGCAATTGGGTCAAGAAAGGTGTTTTGTATGTTGTGCTCCATGTGATACACACCAGTGGTGGGGGGAGGTGGTGGGAATTAGCTGAGGTTAGAAGTAGCTTAGTAAGTAGGTTGAAGTATGTATAGGGAGATAGATTACAATGCCACTATTGAAATTGGAGAACTGATGCAATGAATGATTACTTTTAAAATGCTGTAACGTAAAGTTCTAGAACATGACTCGAAGAATTATGGCGGTGACCTGTACTGTATCTTGTAATTTGTCAACATGCAACCAATAAAATACGTTAAAAAAAAATGTATGGGAAACAAAAAGAACTGGTGTGCAAAATCGTGAGGAGTAAATGGTTTAAAGGAACAATGACTGCTGGAGGTAACTATAGAGTAAGGACTGGGTTACTTTTAAAACGTAAATTGAGAGGGTTGGTTTAAATGAAAAGGGTTGTAGGAATACTCCCATGTAAATTTAAAAACAAATACACACTTTGCATTTTAAATAACAAGTATTTGTAATACAGGGACAACTAAGAAAGGACGTGAGAGCAAACCAAATGAGTAGCCTGATAAGATTTATGGCCCGATGAGGGAGATACTATGGGGCCTGGGGATATTGTGAGGTCCGGCAGAGAGGGTCGCAGAGACTCCAGAGGCAAAGCTCTGCATAATTTAAGTGAATACGCTTGTCCTGTGCTGGCGCAGTGCTCAGGGAAACGGAGATAAACCCGTAGAAACATATTTAATACCTATAGAGAGACGATGTGGCATAACATGGAAAGTTGGGGACTGTGGAATTATGAACGTGGCTCAAGTCTCTGCACACTCTGCCTTCCTAAAAAAAAAACATTTTGTGTATTAATTTTTTTTAAGAACAATAGCGAAACCCTGCTATTTATTAGTGCTGTTGTCTGATTTAAAAGGGGACAGCAAGTGGATGCAATGGTGCGAGAATACTTAATGGCAAATGAAAACAAGTGGTTGTGTTTTCAGGCGATCCTCGTAAGTTGAAGCAATTAACGAGGATCAGCTGAAAACAAACGTGCAAATTAAACACACACACACACACTTTTTACCCCTATCTACAGCCATTATACTGGAATGACTACCTTACCCGAGCCCCAGGGATGTTCAGTGATGGATCCTTCCTTTTTCTCCTCTCCCTTGTCCATGTCCGGCTGCTAGGTGAAAGTGGCGAAGGCAGTCTTGGGAAGCTGCAGGTCTGGGAGAGGCATCGCTGAGGGTGAGGTGAGGGTGCACACTACACACACTGTTTTTATGTCTCACGTGGCATTGCAGCGCAAAGCACTACTCGCCTCGGCGAGATTTATTGTGAATGAGGAGTGTCAGTAGAGGGCTTGAAGCCCCGCCCCTCATTTCCATTGGCTGGCGTTACCATTTATGCTAAACGGTGGCCTGTCATTGGAAATGAAGGTTTTTGGTTGACGCCCTTTCGCCTCCGAGCCGGACTGGGTGGCCTGCTTTGTAATGTAATGTAATGTAAAAGGATATTTATAAAGCGCACGGCTACTCCACAGAGTGTCCCAGCGCTAAGAACCAACAAGACAGAGAAAGAACTGCTAAAAATCCAACCATGTTATGGAGAGCACCATCAGCTGTTATTGCTCAAACAACCAGGTCTTCAACTGTTTCCGAAAAGACAGCACATCCTGGACCTGCCTGAGCGGCAGAGGCAGATAATTCCATAAACGGGCGGCCAATACTTGAAAAGAGCGGCCGCCTAATCGTGAGCGGGAAAACGTAGGAATCGTCATGAGAAGCTGTTGTGAAGATCTGAGGAATCTTTGTGGCACATAATGCTGGATCCTATTTCTGATATAGAGGGCGCCAGTATCATGGAAGACCTTGAAAGCCATAATCAAAGCTTTAAATTGAATCCTTTTACGAATTGGCAACCAGTGCAGAGACTTCAAATGTGTAGGGGGGGGGGGCACTGGGAGTTCAGTGCCCTAAGAACGAATACCCGCTGCAGCTTTCGGCGCAAGACTGGAAATGTTGCAATCGGTGCGAAACAGGTGAGTTCACATAAAGTTGAGGACGTGTTGTATTCATTGTCTTTTTTATATCAGCTCTTTGTGTAGAGCTCCTCTGCCATTTCTGAACTTCACCTGCACTTGTTAGTTCACTAATTCAGCATTCAGCTCACTTAGCCATGATGCGATAGCTTGATTATGAATGCATCACTATTGGCAAATAACGAAATTGAGACAATATGAGAGATGAGCCACTTTGTCCAAGATCAGACAGTTGGTTTCCTCTGGTCCGATATTCTTACATCTGGCAGATCACGTTATGTTATGGCTTTTCTTTAGTGTGTTGTTGTACGCGGCCATTGCCCTCAAAAATGCATATTATTGTTATTTGATAACATTAGCACCCATTTTACAGGGCGGTAGGAAACAATTGTGTGTGTTTTGAAGAACCATAGAATAAACTGGTGTTATTGTTATTATATCCAATGCCTGTTGCCTCTGTAGAGTGTCTCAAAGTGTAAAGTTATCCACTGGATGTGTTCCGCTATTGTCACTGCTCTAGGTGTCCGAGTGACACGGCGGTAAAGTCAGTAAAATGTCCTTACAATTCAGACCCCGCAGAAAGGATCCTGAAAAGCCCGGTTTACCACTTGTTTTAGAACTAGACTGTGTTGTGACTATAGCGCCCCAATTATAACATAGCGCTTGATGACTCAGGCATAGATGCATCAAGCGATATTGCGATCACAATCGCAGCGAAACAGCGATTGCGATTGCGTTTCCCGCTCCCGCAATGCATCAAGTACAAAAGCAGCAAATAGCAAAATCGCAAAACAAAGAATCGCAAAACCATTTGGAAACCCCAATTGCGATTCCTTAACAGCGATTACCCACACATTTAGCGAAAGCAATAGTGAATTCGCAATCAAATTGCGAAATCGCTAATAAATCGCTATTCCCATTCATCATTAATTGCAAATTGCGAAAATACCATAAATCGCTAAATACGAGTCAAAATGTTAGGAGAAGCAAAACCAGGTGGTAACCATGAAGTCCAATTGGTGAAAAAAAAATGGCGAACAAGAAACAGGTGTTGGGTAAATCAAACACACTTAAGGAGACTCAGTAGGAGCACGAGGAAAGTCACAATGCCAGGTCTCTACATCGTGGCAAGGCGGCTGAGGCTCCAGGCTGCAGCCCAGACCGACGCAGGATCCAGGAGGGCATCTTCCGGCTGCAGATTACACTCCAGGGCCAGACTGAAGAGGAGATCTACTCCAAATACAGGCTCAATGGGGCAATGATAAAGAAGCTCATCAGAGACCTTGACCCCCTGATGCAGCACCCAACACGGAGGACCAATGCCGTGCCCACCCATGTTCAGGTCCTGTGCTGCCTGCACCTCCTGGCCTCCGGCAGCTTCCAGGGGATAGTTGCATATGCAGGGGGTATATCACAGAGTACACTGTCATGCTGCCTACAGACTTTCCTGGACACCATGCTGAGCCGGATACACCACTACATCACCTTCGCAACAACCCAACAGGACTAATGCAAACAAAGCTGGACTTCTATCACACCGCCCATTTCCCCCATGTAATTGGCTGCATCGACTGCACCCACATTCACATCTGTCCACCGCAGAGACCGAATACATGTACCAGAACCGCAAGTCATACCACTCCCTCAACATCCAGATGGTCTGCATTGTGAAGACCATCATCACAGACATTGTGGCACAATACCTGGGGAGCACGCATGATTTGTTCATCCTCCGGCACAGCGCCATACACACCCTCTTGGCCAGGGGTGAATTTGGCGAGGGGCATCTCCTAGGTAAGTACACATGTCCACATACAGTATGTTAAGACCATGTTGCTGCGCATAACAGGCACTGACCCTCTGCTCCTCCCTTCAGGTGACAGTGCCTATGGGAATACCTCCTCACCCCATACCTCAACCCTGCAACACCACAGGAACGGCGGTACAATGCTGCGCATATACACACCAGAAATGTGATAGAGCAGACATTTGGCATGTTAAAGAGTAGATTCTGCATCCTCCACAAGACTGGCGGGGCCCTCAAATACTGGCCTGAAGTCTGCTGCCGCATCGTGGCCGTGTGTGCCATACTCCACAATATTGCCACCAAGCGGAGGATACCTGTGGAGGTGTCTGGTAGTGAGTCGGAGGGCGACAACCTGCCAACTGCACATGTGCATCATGCACATGGGGAGAATCCTGCTGAAGGACACAGTCGCCGCACCAACATCACACTGAACTATTTCTAGTATACCCATACCCCTCACACAACACTGCACTCATGCATGTCACATGAATGATTGACCTGAGGAAGATTTGTGTTCAAAATAAATCTTTTGTTTATTTAACAAGCTCTCGATGTGCTTTAAACCTGCAAACATTTGTGCTATTGTATTGAGACATACAGGCTCTTGTATCCTGAGCAGGCGTGCATGGTTACCTCACCATGACACTTGCGGAAATGTACAGTCACTGGCGCCTCCTGCCGGACGCACCCTGTTGCCTCTCACCCTCCACGCTGGGAGTATTCTGCCGTGATGCAGCGTTGGGCCGGGAACTGCGGCGCCTTTCTCTTTGCACCGGCACAGACAGGCTGCTGAGGCTAGATGTCCCCTCACTGGCATCATCCCCCCCTTGCATGGCCATGGCCGGCCGTCTGTTGCTTCTCCACAGCGGTGGTGACCTGCTCCAGGGCCCTTGCAACATCTGCACAGCATTGGACCATCGGTACCTGCATGGCCAGTGACCTGTGCGACAGCTGTGAAGTGGCGTTCCCAATCAGGTGGTTTGGGCGTGTATAGGCTGATAGCCGTGTCAGCAGCTGCCTGTGGCGTCTGCGTGTGATGTCCTACTGCTCCACCATCAGTTGGTTGCTCTCTTTGACGGCTGCGGTCAGCTCCTGCAAACTCTCAGTGAGTTGACTAATGTTTCGTGCAGTTTTGTAGAGCTGCAGCTGCATTGCTGCCATGTGCTGTGCCTGTTTGCGGTGCACAGCAAGCATCCGAGCCTCAATACCAAGGCCTAAGTTATGTGCCTGTTGCTCCATGTCTGCTGTGGTGGCCACAGAGCGCAGCTGCCTCAACCTGCTGCTTGCTTGGGACCGCACAGTTGTTGTGCGTCATGTCTGACTCCTGGGTGGGGGTGGGATCTGCTCCACTGCCATGAGTGCCGACTCGTGAGGTTGTGCTCCACCTATGGCTGCAGGGGTGGCCCTGTGTCTTTGGGAAGGTGCTGGTCCAGGTGTTGGTGCTGGCTGGCTCTCTC
This sequence comes from Lissotriton vulgaris, assembly GCF_964263255.1. NCBI lineage: Eukaryota > Metazoa > Chordata > Amphibia > Caudata > Salamandridae > Lissotriton > Lissotriton vulgaris. The sequence continues at coordinate 477,263,487 of NC_141698.1, read as the reverse complement.
CCTCCATCTCATCAGGAGTCTCCACAATGTGGAGTGTCTTGCTGTTAGACGTCTCAGCATCTACAGCACCTGTGATGTGAATGAGTGCATGATTATTGATATGATTCAGGCACCTGGGATGTAGCAACATGCATGCAGGCTTGCATTCCCTGACTGGCTTTAGGGGTATGTTTCACTTGACTATTCTGACTGTGTGTGGCTATCAGGGCACATTGTCACACTACAGGTCCCACAATGCCTTTGGGCGTTTGAGAGGTGCAGGAACTGGATTACTGGGGTTACAAATATGACTTGCTCTGGGGGCATGGGCATTGTTAGGGGACGGGGTCGCAGTTGCATGGCTCTTACCTTGTGATTGGTGTATGGCGCGGGAGGTGTCCAGTTGAGTGACCCCCAAGAAGGCTGCAGGGTTGATGGCATCCTCCACTAGGTCCTCCATTGGTGTGTTCTCGGGGACTGTGGAGTCTCCTCCTCCCATGGCCAGTCTCACAGCAATGCACTCCTTGGCACGGCCTCTGAGGTCGTACCACCTCTTTTTTAGGTCATCGATGGACTGGTGGGTAACACCCACCGTGCTGACCTTGGCCTAGATGCGCAGCCAGATGCGCCTCTTGGTAGCCTCGGGCACCTTCCGGGACAGCTTCCCAAACAGTTGGTCATGGTCCCTGCTGACTCCCTATATCAAGTACTCCAGTTCTTTTTCAGAGAACTTGATTTTGCGCTTCCTGGCTGTTTCACTTGGTCCTGCAGCTTCCTGGGACATTGTGATATCAATATGTATCCTGTATTGGGACTGCAGGGTGTGTCTCTGGGAGCTCAGCGCTCTGCCTCCTCCTCTATCCAGCTCTGTGATCCAAATGAAGCATGGAGCAGGCTACTTCCTGGTAGTGATGTCATCATTGTGCTCAAAATGCGACTTCACGTTTTTGCGATCTCGCAATCTGCGAGATCGCTATTTGCGATTTCGGTATTTGCGAATTCGCTATTTGGGGTTGGGAAACAGCTGATTCTACGATTTTATAGCGATTTTAGCAAATTTGCATATGGTGATCGCGGCCGGTTGCGATTCGCAGATATTTACCGATTTTGGTGATGCATCCCATTCTGCGAATTCTGAATAGCGATTCGGTGTTTTTCGCTATTTAGGATTTGCAGAGTGGGTGCTTCATGCATCTGGGGCCAGCCTCGTGGGTAGAATCGCAGAATAAATATGGTGGGTAGTTTATCACTGTGCTCGGTGGCTCCCGCCCTCGGACAGACGGAAGGCAGGGTAGCCTGTAGGGTACACACGGCTGTTGCAGCGGCACACATTCCCTGAACCATGTGAGAATCTCTTCTACCGCAGTGAGATGCGATCACATGAGCCAGGGCACGGCAAAGGCACTAGGGGGTTTGCCACAGTGAAAGGATGATTGTGAAAACAAGGCCCTGCTCTCAAAGGTCTTAACGCGAGCGGAGGTAGCCTTTTCAAAATTAAAAAAAATTTATACGAAGAAATAAAAAGATATATTTGGGCAATTGTTTGAAACCTCACTCTATGGGTAGTTAGTTTCTGGAAGAGAGGCTCGGACCTCAGTCCCGATTCTGCTGGTAAATGCACCAGAGTCAGGTAAACAATCACATTCAAATGTAGGGTTGTAGGAGACGCCTACTGGTCGACTCTCATTGAAGTGGCGGTAGGGGGCTTAAAATGTAAAGACCTGTACATGGTGCAAGCGGGGGCCGGTGTAAGGCAGCAGAAACGGGCAACATTTTATTTTGTACTGCATCCCAAACTCAATGTACATCCCAGGGAAGGCAACGCAGTGCACACAGGGCAGGCAGTGCACCACAATAGAACACAATACAATATCATATAAATTACAATGCACGCATACAATCCAGCAAACACACCCCATGCACGAACTACACTCATTATCATTATGGAAAACTCTACTATTATATGCAGTACACATTCCTAACAACAGGACGTGTTACTGTGCTTAGAATACAAGCAGGTGGAGCACACTCAGTGTGTGTACACAGCCAAGCACAGTATAACAGCGTAGAATGCTGCACTAGAGAACACAGCCTGTGTTACACAGTACACACAGCACTGTGAGTTCAAGGCCGGTACCATGGAAGTCGGGCGCTTGTGTTAGTGCTTGGCAGAGGGAGGAGCCTGGGCTGATCGGTGCTTCAGTACCGTCAGTGAAAGGCCGCTAGGCAGTCGCACATCACGGTTCATGCTCGAAAAAGAACATTCCAGGCTCTGTCAGTTTCCAGCGCCTAGAGGAATGTAGCGCCCTCTCTGGCGCTGATTTCATTCGCTTTCTACACATAAATACGGCACCATGTTTTTTTAAGGAAATAGAAGCCTGTCGTACCTTACATTACAAACCTGTTGTGCGTTATATTAACCCCAGTAATTCAGTGTGAAGAGATTTAAGTGCGGCGACAGACGAAGAATTAAAGGAGCAAACCTTTAAATAGACTTGTGAGTATCTTTAAGACACGCAGTCCAGGCCTTCAGACTGGAGGGCTGGACCCAGGCTGGCAGTCCCCGAGAGGGGCCAGTGACCAGAGCCCGTCTGGTCTGGGCATCATTTGTAGGCTGTTTAGAGGTGGTCCCGGTGTACCGTATACAAAGAAAGTAAAATTAGGTACCAGCTGTGGAGTAATATAGGCTCTCGCTGCCCCCGCGAGGGATGGCGTTGGGGGGGACAAGCTTTACACTTTAACACCGGGCAGTTGAATTTAACATGTCTCATTCAATTTGAAACCAGCATCTGCAAAGTAATAGGTCTCACAGAGTTTGATTTTGATAGGTGAGGTGTTAGGGTTGGGGCAGGGTCGGTCACATGTCTCTGAGAAGTGTAGTGGCAAGGGAAAGAGTACATATGTCTTTCCTTCTGAAAGGTAATAGGTCTGGGACGGAGTCAGTCACATGTTATTCTTTGCACCTGAGAGGGGGTAATGCCGGGGCAGAGCTGCCAGGTATCCCAAGTCAGCATGTGACTAGTTGGTCCAGCCCTAATTTTTCTTAGAATTCTGGGACATGTAGTCCTGGTTTTATACAGGGTCAAAAAAAAAACACAAGTCCCACAATTCTAAGAAAAAACCTGGCCTGGACTAAGTAGTCACATATGGACCTGTGAAAATTGGCAGCTATGTGCCAGTCTCTGCTTCTGAGAGGTGAAATGGCTGGGGAAGAGTCGTATCCTTTCCCTTAGAAAGGCCAAAGGTAGAGTCAATCACGTCTGTATTTGTACCCTAGAGATGATAGTGCTGGGGCAGAGTCAATCATGTTAGTCTTTGGACCTTACTGGCGACAGGAGTCAGTCGCATTGTATTGTAATTGCATTTATATAGCGCTTACTACCTCATACAAGGCATCAAAGCACTTTTTCGGCGATTAGAACGCTACACTGGGACCCATAGTTGATTAGTGTTGAATTAGTATAGTGAAACATGAAAGTAATTTTACGTGGTGGATAGGTTAGTCAGTTATCTGGATTCGGAAGGATAGAAGAAGAAACAAGCATTTGCAATGCAATCGGTCTCACAGTTACGCGAGTTTAAGCTATTGGCATTGTAAATAACAATGCCTTTAATTTCGGTTTTTAAAAAGAAAGCAAAAATAAAAGGCATTGTTATATGCAAAGTCAATAGCTCAAACTCAGGTAAATGCGAGACCTATTGCATTGCAAATGCTTGTTTAAATCAGCAACTGAATTATATGTTAATGTATCAGTTAAGCTGGGCAGAGACATGTTATACTTCGGCAAGGAAGGGGTATACCTGTTTCTATTTACAGCGCCTAGAAGCCAAGACAAGACATTAAGCCAATTAAGCCAATTCTTCGTCTGTCGCCGCACTTAATCTCTTCACACTGAATTACTGGGGTTAATATAACGCACAACAGGTTTATAATGTGAGGTACGTCGGGACACTTTGAGTAGCTGTGCGCTTTAGAAATCCCAGTATAACATAACATAACATAACATAACATAACATAACATAACATAACATAACATAACAAGAAGCACAAGTCACTATTATGTCCCCATCTGTATTTGTACACCTTCCCAGAACCTCCATCTCGGTCAGGCAGAGGGAGGGGGCTGGAATGCTGCTGTGGACAGAGGGCTGCTGTTGGGCGGAAGGTGAGGTGGAGTGTGTGGTGTGCAGAAGCACAGAGGACTCTTTATGCCCGCTCAGCCAGGGAGGTTTCCTGCAGCAGGGCCACCACGTCTGCAGGGTTACAGCCTGGGCCGTAAGGGGGGCGATTAAGGCAGGAGCAGCTGAACCCCCCCCCCCCCACTACTCATCTAAAGAAGTGGGCCTGGGAGCTGTTAAAGAGAAAGTGCAAAGGGGGCACTTTTCCAAAAAAAACCATGTATTTCTCTTGTTGACAAACATTGTTTCTTTTATGTAAAAGTGCCCTATTTGCGCTTTCACTTTAATAGCGCCCGTGCCCCTTTTGTTACACAAGCCGCGTCTAAAGAAAGGGGAACAACCGCAATTAACGGTAAAGCGCTGAATGGGGCGCTTGTAGAAAAAAATATAGATCCCTAAACAAAAAGTTAATAACAGCCTCCAACCTCCAGTGTAAGGAGACTGTAGTTGGCCAGTGCTCTTCCCCTACAAACGGAAGTGATGCATCGGGAGCACCAGCCAATAATGAGCCGGGAAACAAGCACCAAATAATTTTTACCTAATGGCAAGCAGCAGCTGTAATCACTCTCAGTAGAGTGATTACAGCAGGCTTGCAGATACCGCATGCGCTGACGCTCGAACTAAAAACAACTAAAAGGGACCAAGAACAGGTCATATTGTACCAGTAGGCACTTTCTTAAACTCTCCTTCCGTATGAGCATCCTCCAAAATAATTTTCCTTCATAAACACCACAGGAAGTTCTGCAAAATCAAGCAATAAATCTGGTGGCAGAGGGCCTGAATTCCAAACATTCTGCCTCAGCTTTTCATGACCCTTCGACCTGTCTTAAACAATCCTGTTCCTATTATTCCTTTCAGTGTCTGTACTGGTTGACTCTATTGTCTCTTGCTGGGGCGTCCATCTTTGAACTTTTTATTGATTCTCTACTGAATCTCCTGGATTTTGCAGTTGATCTTCCAGGTTACATTCCTCAAGTGGTCGTTTTTGCTTGTCTCTTCCTCCAAATGTGTCTAACCCTCTGGAAACCATCATGGCCACTTCTTTGTTAGGCCAGCCTTCTGCAATATAACCAGTTAGTCAGAATCAGTGCCACTTGTAGGTGGCACCCACATACTTGTTGGCTTCAGAAACCTCAAATTGTGAGAATATCCCTCATGGTGCCTTTGTGACTTTGCCAGAAGCGCTCCAGTCTATATCTCATAGATCCTTCACAGATGTAACCTCCATGTTCCAACCAATATCCATCATTTTGTATCCAGAATCCCTCACCAATTTCAAGATAGCTAAGAAATGAGTGCCTTCCTCCTGCTTCGCCGGTTCAGGTTACTCGAGTAGGGTTTCTTCATTGGCGGCTCATTGCCCCTCGCTCTGCCCAATGTCGGGCCAATGTCATTCAAAGCCAACTGTACACCTGCAGGTCCATTCTTGCCTCCTCAGAACAAGCGATGTGCCCGATTTGTGACCCAACCTACAGCTGGTCATCTCTTCATACAGTGAGTTGTTGTGAGGTAATTCACCTCCTCACATTCTTCTGAGGAATCCCTGGCAGTTATCTCAGCTGGAAAAGTGTCTGCTGCTAGATGTGTGTGGAAGTGCATGGGGTTGCCATTTCCCATTTATGGTTTTGTTTGCAAATATGGTGCAAGGTCAATGAGGGAGTTGGCATCTTGATCAAAATTGCATACACTTTCTCTTACGGAAACTCGCTTTCCGAAAAAGTTGGCCACTGTGGACTGTACATCTGCCAGAACGTCCTTAATCAGTAGCTTGCCGAAGACCCCTCTCCTGTGTTTATGACCAGGCCACACCCCCAAACAGCTTTATTTTATATTGCACTTCAACTATTGTGAAAGATATTATGCTTTTCGTAATCAGTTATTAAAAAAGACTGTTATAATGTGAACACTTCTTAATTTGCTCATAAAATTTTTTCTGTTCTGAATATCTCGAAAATCATGGTATCATCTATCAAAGAGCTGAGGGAGGCCCTTACCAAGTTTCTAGCACACTGAACATATGCAACCACTTTGCTGATTATTTTGACACCAAGGTCAGACAAGAACAAAGCAGTTAACACATTGCACTAAAGTTGCTAGAACCTGTAATTGTGAACTTTAAAAAGTATTGATCTAGCACCATTGTATGCACCAACAATTACAAACACAATGATCATTATTAGAAAAAAATGTAAGTTGCACACTGTATTTTATAGTCTGAGCATGGTCATCTGTGCTGTTTCCTGGGTGTGCATGAGACCGGACACAGAAAAGTTGTGTTGGAGGATGGACCATGGCAGAACTGAGAAACTGGGCTTCAGGCGAACACGTAAGCATGGAGCTCTGTTTGATTGAGTGGCATCACAGGAAGTGGCATCACAGTCCATGACCTCAAAGGAAGTGAGGTCAGAACTTAAGACCTCACATATGTTTAGCAGGTCTGTCATGAGTACATTTGAGTGCATTACAATAGTCAACAAATACGATTATTTTATTGGGGTTGTGCCAAAACATTGACGCAACCCCACTGCAAAATCTGGGGCTCAACTTACACATCTACTTTTCTTTTAAAACTCTGCCACAAAGAAATTGGGCAACAACGAGAAACGTTGCTGTGAATCTGCTCTGCTGAATTGGTTGCAAAGTTTGATTTTAAAATATCTTAAGAGGTTAGGGCACCTGCTGCGGAGATCTTTGTGTGCCAGATACATCTCAGGGAATAATAATAATGGTAAGATAACTCTGAGGATAACATATTTGCTGGAGAAATCTGTGTTTTGCTTAGTCCTCATTATAAATCAAAGTAGCATAGAGGGTTGATGTGTCTCCTGCAAAGCACATTATGTAACAGGCAAATGACAGATTTTTATTTTATGTAAATGGGTTTCTGCTTATAAGACAGGGATCCTTTTGTTACTTTCATTTCATAAATGGTCATCCTCCTAATATAGCACAGTGAGGTACGAAGGACATGTGGCTACTACACCTTGCACCCCTCACTGTCTTAGTAACACATCCTTTATATTGATGTGCACACATATAATGTATTGTTAATGTGTAATCTGCATGTGTGATGTAAAACGCTCTGTCACCCTGCATTGAGATGTGTAGTGGCACTAGTAGTATATAAGTTTTTATTGTCTACTGTCGTCCATGGCTCGTGTTGCCCCACCTTTTTGTGAGTAATAAAGTTAGTGCAGCAAATCTTCTTGTACTTGTTGAAATGCCATTCAGCAGCCCATTAAACATACTCTAGGCTTAGCATCCATGGGGAATTCCATCATAGTTGTTAGTGTCTCAATGGTCTTGCATCAATAAGCATGAATGCGACGGTTGGTCCATGCGAGATGTAGGTTTTGATATTAGTATGTAGTAGTCAATAGTATGTAGTAGTCAATGCGGTTGAGCTATGGCCCCCAACGTGCATTGATTGTGGGGTCAAATGGCCTTAGTTCAACTGGCAAATCTGTCTGTATTTGCTAGAAACTCTTAGGAATTTGTGTCCCATCAAAAGGTATCGTGTTCCAAGGCCATTTTCTCAAAGCCAGCTACATTGCTTGAAATGGCATGTGATTGTTACTATATATGAAATTAAAATCTTATTTACAGTTGTGTAAACGATTTAGAAAGAGTTTCCCAATAAACAGCTGCATTACGTGATCAAAGAGTATTAGAAAAAAGGTAAATTTTTTGTGATATGGAAAGGAAATACCTTATCCCTGCAATAATAGTAATATAATAGTAATAGTGTTATTTATATAGCGCAAACAGCTACCTCAAACAGAGGTGTCCCGGCACTAAGCGGTAATCAAGTAAGGAACTGAAACCTAAGAGCTAATCTTGTCTAAAGAGCAAGGTCTTCAAGATCTTTCTGAACTCGAGTTCTGTTTCCACCATGCGCATATACGATGGTAAGGAATTCTATAGTATGGAGGTCCTTACTGTGAAAGACCTTCCTCCCATTGGGGTTGTAGACAAATGAGGTACAGAAATTAGATGCTGGGCATTTGATCTGAACGTTCGTTTAGGTTGGAAAAGGCAAAGCCTCTGTCTGAGGTATCTCCGACCTTTGCTGCCCATGGCACTAAAAGCTAAGGTCAAGGACTTGAACTCTATTTGTTTTATTACCGGTAGCCAATTGAGGCGCCTAATATGTGGGGAGATGTGATAGTGGAATGACACCCGTCGGATGAGTCTCGCTGCCATATTTTGAACCATCTGAAGTCTATGTATTAGATACAATGGTAGCCCCAAGTGCAGCTGGGAGGTCACAGTAGCATCAACTACAACCCTGCGGCTCTCCTCTGGCAGGAGGTGAATTAATTTATTTAAGCTTTTCAGTTTCCTGAAACAGGACGAAGAAACGTGATGGATTTGAGCGTCAAAGGATAGGTCATAGTCCCTTCTGATGGCCAAATTCCTTGCCGTCTTTGCTGGAATTGGAGGTGATCCTTGCTCCAATGGTAATCATAGTCCAGTGGGCAGGGGATAGACCTAGCCAAAGAATAGGATCTCCGTCTTATCCGCATTCAGCTTGTTACTGTCCAGTAAGTAACCCTGGGCGTAGTACATGTAGTCGCGCTACGCGAAGCTACGCGAAGACGTTCTCGCTCTAGGCGAGCTTCGCGAGCGTGTGTAGTAGCTTGCTGGACCCGTTCGCGAGCGGTTTTTCTTGCTCGGGAGCGCGTAGTGCGTGTTCGGGGCGCTGTCTGCGTGTTCGGGGGATTGTAGCGTGCGACCTTACCCATGTGGTGGGCTATGGGCGCGGCCATCTTGTTTTTTTAATTGTCCCCCCGCTCACGTCCCCAATTTCCTCTTCCGGGTCGCGTATGACATGTTCGCGTGGTTCACGACTTGTTCGGGAACACAACTACTTGTTCACGCTGACAAAGTGCGTGTTCGCGTGGGCGCGGCCATCTTGTTTTTCACACTCTATGCTATGGTTCTGGCCTAGTTTTCTATCCACCTTTTATCTTTGCAATCTTTACCTATTTTCACAGTTTTCTTACTTTTTTTACTTATCATCTATCTCTCTCTGTCCCTAAGTTTACATTTTGCATTTTATTTCTACTTTTCCACCTTTTTTTAACTTTTCTACTGTTTTATTTTACTTCTTTATTTAAGCTCATACTAATTCCCTCTAACTTTTCTTTTCCACCTCCACCTCCACCCCAGAACCATGGCAAAGGGGAGCCGCAGAACCGTCTCGAAGGGCAAGGCGCCTGCTCCCAAGAGCCGGCTGCCTTACGGCAGAATGCGACCTTCAGGGGTGAAGGCCCGAAATCTTTTCGGGGAGGCGGAGGTGGCCGCCCTTGTTTTTTTTATCCAGCGCCACCTCCCCTTCACCATGGCAGCAGGCGGCAGGCCAGGCTCTGATTACCTCCCAGAGGAGCGTCACCGCCGGTGGGCAAAGGTGCGCCGGGCAGTCTACCGTCGCTCGGATATCCGGCGCACCCAACAGCAGCTGGCCCACCGGTGGACAGACATTCTGAACAGGGACCAGGACCTGTTGGAGCTGCTAGGTGTCAAGGTCGTAGGGCTTGGTGAGTAGCTAGTAATATTAATAATTTAATATATAATCTGGTAGTATAAGTATTGTGTATAATTCTTGGACGAATAAGTAACACGATTACTGGTGCTCTTAGTTTCATTGCAGATCAATTCAGTCTCAAAATCTTCTGTTATTGTATGGCACAGGTGCTGCTCGCCACTTCTCCTACTGGTTTGTAACTTTGAGCTAGCTTGGGCTGGTGATTATTGATGTTAGAGTTTTTAGAGAACTGAAGTTGGTTAATGCTATTGCTAGAGTCTAGTCCTTACATTGCCCTTTAGTGAAATAGTGGTGGATGGATAGTATTAGTTCATATTTTTTTAACGGTCTGCATGACGCCTCCTCTGTCACTGAATACTTAGTTAGTTCTTATTCATCCCACCCCTCCATAGAACCGGTTTGAAGTTTGTTTACTGAGTGGTAGGCTTAGCAGCAACAGCATGGTCACGTCAGTCAATAGCAGTTCATATGATGCAAGCAACCAACAATTCCGTGTATGCACAAATTTATGCATGTGTCCTCCATCTCATCTATGCATGTTTGCAGGCAAAAATAAAATGGAAATGCCGACTTACTGAACAATTGGCCCGTCTGGATTTTGGAATAGGTGGTGTAGGTCAGGTGGTACGGGCTTCGTTAGTATATTCTGCAATCAGAATGTTTATGGAACATTTGATTAGTGTTCTATAAGTAGACGGTCTGTGAATCCTGCATGCCGGTAGTCATTTATACTTCAAAGTCAATTTTATTGGAATTGTTGTTTCCTAAAATGTTTGAGAGGATTTTTTCAATGATGTCCTTGTTTCACAAAAGGGGGGTGGTGATAGACAGAGCATCTGAATCAAACACTCACACCCAGTCAAAAGATATGGGCTTAATCCATCACCGTTCTTTAGCCAACTCTGCCACCCCAGTTCAGACATGGCTATATGCAAATCAGTCTGACCCTGTGCCTCACACTTATGGTGGCCAAGAGCGGTACAAAAGGGGGGACATGTCTTGGCAGTTCAGGCTGGACTGTTCCCATGAGGCACAGTTCAGACTGATTTGCATACAGCCATGTCTGAACTGGGGTGGCAGAGTGGGCTAAAGAACGGTGATTGATTAAACCCAGATCTTTTGACTGGGTGTGAGTGTTTGATTGATTCAGATGCTCCGTCCATCACCACCCCCTTTTGTACCGCTTTTGGCCGCCATAAGTGTTGCTCAGACGTGAGTCCCTTACTCACTTTGCCACTGGATTCAAGCAAGCCGGGCTGAAGATGGCTGGAATGCCAGAAACCGGTCCTTGGAAGCTTGTTTCCGATCCAGGGAAGACATGGCTTGGCAGTTTGGGCTGGACTGTTCCCATGAGGCACAGGGTCAGACTGATTTGCATATAGCCATGTCTGAACTGGGGTGGCAGAGTGGGCTAAAGAACGGTGATTGATTAAACCCAGATCTTTTGACTGGGTGTGAGTGTTTGATTGATTCAGATGCTCCGTCCATCACCACCCCCTTTTGTATCGCTTTTGGCCGCCATAAGTGTGGCAGGGTATGCTCAGACGTGAGTCCCTTGCTCACTTTGCCACTGGATTCAAGCAAGCCGGGCTGAAGACGGCTGGAATGCCAGAAGCCGGTCCTCGGAAGCTTGTTTCCGGTCCAGGGAAGACATGGCTTGGCAGTTCGGGCTGGACTGTTCCCATGAGGCACAGGGTCAGACTGATTTGCATATAGCCATGTCTGAACTGGGGTGGCAGAGTGGGCTAAAGAACGGTGATGGATTAAACCCAGATCTTTTGACTGGGTGTGAGTGTTTGATTGATTCAGATGCTCCGTCCATCACCACCACCCCATTTTGTACCGTCCTTGTTTCACAGCACTCAATGTTTCTCTTTCTTTATTATTTCTTACATGATCAGCACCACCCAGGGGCAATAAGCCGGGGTCGGAGTCGGCGAGACAACCACAAGAGGAGCGCTCCTCTACCGAGGATCCTGCTGCTGGCCCCAGTAAGTCCTACCGTGCTTATATTATTAACAATTATATTTCCCTAACTTTTTAACACACCTTATTTGTTCCAACCTTTTAAGCCTCCTTCCTAATTCAATGTTAGCAAAACCTTTTTTGGTGTTCAATTGGTTTTCCAAATTGTGGGTATCCAATGCCATCCCTGATTTTCAGTTCCTTAAAACTGCCTCTGCCCTATGACTCTCTGTGCTACTACTATTAGACTGTGTGTAGCTAAGCTTGCCCTGTTGGCCACTCTTTAGTTAAGGTATTCTTTTGAATAAAGCTGTGATAGAATAGCTGTAGCCACTGGGTCCACTTTTGCGTTGTCCTCTGTAATCTCTAGTCTATGTCAATTCCCACCATCAAAATGCGCAACCAGATGTTTGCCTACTAATTTTTGTTTGGTTAGTATACTGCTACTACTGTTGTGGTTATTATTCTCTGCAGATACATAATTATGCACAAGAAAATAGGATGTTGGTGATAGGGAGGTTGGACCTTACTTCTTACACCTAACACCCTAGTCACAGAACTCAGTCAGAAGAACCCACAATCCAATGACCGTCTACCTACCTAAGTGTCTCAGTCATAGTCATTTGTCCCACTCCCGACCCCCATTTGAAGATAGTTAGATATATATACCCAGTGATTTTATCACACAACCCAGAACAGAGTTAAAGAACACCCTTTCGCTCACTCACTCGTTTCAGTCCACAACACCCCAGACACTAAAAAAATAACCACAGAGTATGCGCAAGTTCAAAAACGTAATTTTTTTAATAACAAGCTTTGTATTAGTGACTTGTAACTTGTAAGTATTTCCATGAAAACCATCCAGCTCCACCATGCAAAATGAAGATTAAGTACTATACATTTTGTACATCTAGTGCACGATAGAGAAATGTGTGAATTGTGTGAGACCCCTCACCGTTGAACGTATACTGGTTACACATGCATCTTTCGAAAGCTCTGCAAATCTCTGGTTCGTCGAAGGCAATCTTCTCATCTGCCTGTGAGAAAAATGTTGCACGTTAGACAGTGAATACAACTATGCCAGTTTTTAGCAGTCATGGCAAAAAGTGCAACATGGATAAGCAAAAGGGACTAACAATACTGGTTTGTCAACCTCTTTAGTTGTATGCAACACTCATGTGGCCTCATAGGTGTCTTTCTTACTGTGCAACAAGCTGCGAGGTAACATGGGCAAAGCAGAAGACCCGGATCTAAAATGGTTATATGGCTCAGGTTAACTTTCCAAAGACGAGATTAGGAGTAGAGATTAGATGACCCTAGGGACCATCTAATAAATTAAAACTAAACTCAGTCTAATGTGACTGCTGTACAGTAGGACGCAATTTGGACTAGTTACAACGATTTATGTTGTATGTAACTGTTTTTTCAATCTGCCTTCCTTGTGAAAAAAGTACAACTAGTAAAATAGGGGGAGGTGTGCAGGCATCTAAAACGGTGTACTTGCTTTTATAGGAGCACAATCACTACCAACCACCAGTGCTGACGGGGCCAGCGGCAATGCGATTGCCATCCAGGAGGGGACAGTGGCTGTGGCACCTGCAGGAGCATCAGTGGGGGAAGAAAGTTCAGCGGTGGGCGGTGGTAAGTTATATTCATTACTTTTTTGCATTACTAGGTGGAAGGGGAACATTTCCCTCACTGTGCTATGAGACTTAAGAAAGTATGAATTTGAAGTTGTACTCGACAATATACAATGGTTGAAGAAGACACCCTTTGCAGCATTACCAGTGTGAGTTGAGTAAACAAGGCCTCTTCTAGCAGACTCCAACTCAGCTGTGAAAGTTATGGAGAAGACTAAAAGTCAGATCAGATGACCTTGAGGGATGTGTTGAACAAAAAGGGAAAGAAGTGAACTAGGGTGGAAGGACTAAAGAGATGCAATAATATTAATAAGACTACCATAGAAGGATACTTTGGAAGGTTCATGCATGTGGCTGATATGAATCCGATGCATGGGTTGTTGAAGGATGGATAGAACTGGAAGGTGAAAGAAAATGCAGGCCTCGTTGGGCAAAACAACAATATGGGTGCATGGATATAGTGGATAGCAAGAATCATGAGCGGAGTTTGTGTCAATGAAACCCAAGCCAAGGAAGGAGTGGATGCATGGGTGGTTGCTGGTGAAAGTGAAACCAGCTAATGTGATAATAAAGAATGATAGACATTTACTTTTAATGGGTGGATGCCCCCTAAATGTATTGTATTCATCATAGGTGGAGACTGTCACTGGAAGCAGAGTCTTACTTTGAAAATATAAAAGGAGATACAAAAAAAGACTGGTGTTCTTCTGTAGTACTAAGGCAAGTATAATGCCGGAAAAAACTTCAACTAATGCTACAGGCAAGGGAAACAGGAGGATAGATTAGATAGGTACTAAAAGTTGACACCAATTGTATGTACTGCGCTTGGTAGTGCTACTATGCCACAATGTACTGTTGAATTAATTTTGAAGAGTTTCACTTACAATTCTGTTTCTTTTTTTATAGATACTCATACTCCTTCCCAAAAACCATCAAGGAAGGAGTTGGCAGCCAGGGCCCGGCAACGGAAACTGCAGGACATTGTGGAAGAGTACCGCCGGCTGGTGGCCGAGGAGGAGGAGGAGGAAGAGGCGGCGGCAGCAGCTGCTGCCTCTTTCACTGCGTCTGGCACCAGCAAGGCCCCACCTGCAGGAGTACGGCGCCGCGGCCAGGCAGCCGCTCACCGCCGGCATTTAACATCTGCCACCCCCTCACAGCATGGATGCAAATGTAGGTGCCGTGCATTTCGGCAACAACTTCTCCTCCGGGTGGCCAAGCTGGAGGACCAATTAGAGGAGCGCGTAAAGATCATTGTGGACGAACACCTCAAAGCCCGCCACTTGTAATGGACCCTGTTGATTTGCCCCTTTTTAAATAATTTTGTTGGTGGGTGGGATTTGGGTGTTGGGGTTATTTTTGTGGGACATTCTTTGGACTTGGACATTGGTTGGGGTTAGGGTGGGGATAGGGGTGGGATAGGAGGACTAGGATATTTTTTTACATGAATAAATGTTATTTATTTTTAACTTACACATATGATGTTGTTTTGTGATGGGGTTACTGTTGTACGTCACAAGGTTTACTCTAGATGCAGGGCATTGGCCAGTGTTTGATTGAAATACTTTATTAATTGACCACATATGTAACATGCAAACAGATAGATGCGGTAACCCTCACTCAGTTATAATTGTCCTATTAGTACTACTAACAGCCTGTCCTCCATTATACCTCCCAGCAAACTTCTCTTCTTCCCTGTGATTGATGATGATTAAGTTTGGCACCGCAAGGGCTGCATGGTTTCCCAAAACAACGGATAATAGGCCGTGGTTGTGTGATGGTAGTAGTAGACTAGACACTGGCACTAGCATTGGCAAACAAAAACAAAGACAGTCATTTGCCTGAGAGAGAATGTGGGAGAAGTAGAAAAATACAGTACATAAGACTGACAAAAAAATACAAACAATATTGCAACTGCTAAACGAACTCAAAGAAATCAATGGTGTCGGGGACTGCCAAGTACAAGAAGATAACTTTAGTTGTGTTGGAGTCAATAAAACACAATCCAATTCGTAAACTTAAATGCTCTAAAATTAAATTCAAACAATGACAGCAATTATTTAGATTTATTCATTGGGTCACTTTGGGAAATTAATTGCCTTGTACACTAGTACATAAAGTGAGCTTGGGTGGGCAAGCAGAAGATCCTCGCCCTGCCTCATTGACATTTGATTTAATTGGTGTTGCTTTCACCACATCTGCCCCAGCAAGCGCGTGATCAATTGTTGGTGTAGATTTAATGTAGTTACATCACACCTCAATATAAAACCACACAGCCCGGGGGAAGAGGGTTAGGGTTTGATGAATGGTTGGGAACGGGGGTTTGGGGAAAGGTTTGACAAAGAAAAACAGTACGCATGGACAACAAAAGCCAAACAATGAAGACGATGATTGATGATCCACTACTACCCAATAAATCTAAAGTTCAGAAAAACGAAATGCATGCATGATGAAGATAAGTTATAACTTGATGGTTACTAAAAAGTGATACTTGACTACTACTACACAATTCAAAGGAAGTATTTCTTATATATGATATGAATATGACTTTTGCCTAGGCTGTATGCCCTCTGAGAAACCGTAATACCTGCTGTAGCGGGCTGAAAGGTAGCAAAGAAAAGTAAGCAATAGTTTAAGTAAACAATCAATTAACAAACAAGTGTAAAATAAATGAAGAGGAAAAAGGAATCCAAAAAAATTACGAAAATGATACTAAAGTTAATGTATGGCATCATTCATTTCGTATACCTGTCTTTCTCTTCCTTGTGACTGTCAGATCACAGATGCAGCAGAGCCTTCTGAAAGTGATGACGAGTTTACTTTAATTTTGGAGCCCTGCTCAAGTTCTGACATTGAAGAGTTGTGTATGCCAGTGCAGACAGAGGTGGTAGCCTTAAGACAGTGATGCGTTTCAGATTGGAAACAAAACAGAAGATGGCTATAGTCAGTACGTTTCACTTGTAATGGAGGGACTGTTAGTGAGGTTCCGTAAATTCTGAACCCGTTTTATAAATATCATGGTTTTGTTACGAATTTGATAGTAGCGAACCGTAACTAGTGAGTGCGGCAAGTACGAGTGATTTCGTCATGTTAGACTGATGGATTCACTATATATTTGGGGATTTCGCTCCGAATCGTGGTTTCCATTTTGTGCATGGCAGCCATTTTGTGGTTGCCCTCACATAGGCCGATGACTGCGGCCGAACGAGTCTTTAGTACACGTAAGCTTGAGTTTGTGCTGACTTCTGGATGACCTGAGTGAACTGACCTCGTTGCCTGAAGCTGACCTTGTTAAGCCAGTTCCTTGCCCGGTAGCTGATCAAGATTGAGGATCAGAGCACAGGACATTGTGAAGTTTGGTATGCACACACACCCCTTATCCTGCTCCTTATCTGTTTCTGTTTCTTCCTTTATGGCCTCTTTATGATATGGGTTGTGGTCCTTTTATTATGGGTTTGTCCGACTTGTGCAAGAAGGAATGTTGGGCTTGTCTGTATAATTAATGGTGGGCCGGACAACTGAAAAGTGGGTTTGTCGTCATGCGATACCTTTTGTAATGATACCTATGATTGGACAAATTGGAAATAGTGGGTGTTTGTCCACAATGTGATTTTTGGCATAAAAGTGGATGACTTGCCTTACGAATTTGAGCAGTCTCCTACGAATATACCTGTGTTGTACTTCGTGGACTTCTGTTTCTGGCTGCAGCCAATAAAATCGATCTTTGACGCCACCAAGAAGTATCACGTGTCTCTGTATTCTAAGACAGGTGAACCCGAAGACTTTGGACGTGCCCCTGGCGCCGCTGGGTTCTAAAACCCGGTTCATCAGTTGGCGCCCAACGTTGGGCGACTTCAGCGGTACCGGTCCAAGCCTGAAGATCGCGAGGAGCTTCGTGAGGAAATTCTGGAAGAGGGCCCCCACTTCATCGACCCCGGCATGTCGAATGTGGACTGAAGGTTTTTGCTGCGAGGCTTCCCGCTTTCCGACGGCTACGAAGGACTGCTGCCCTGACTGTCGCCCTGTCTTGGACCCTTTGTAATGATTTGTATGGCGAGACGATAGACGGGTCTTCTGGTGACGTGACTGATACCTTAGTTAAGTATAAGTGGGTCGCTCCCAGTCCTTTGTTTTGGGTTTCTTTGGGTCTTTGATTTGGTACTTTCAATTACCAAAGCCGAGGGACTCGTATATTTACGAGAATATCGTTGTTTGATAATCCCTTGAAGTTTGAAGCTAGATTAGTGAGCGAAGATGCCTGGTCTTAGCAAAATTAGGAATTTGTTTTGTTGTAGTTGTAACAGGGATTCCCGATTGGAGGATTCGTGTCCGATACCACCGGTTGGAACTCCGACTTATGAGCTCTATTCTAAACATGGAGTGGGTCCCATTATGTATAATGAAGTATGGGTCTGCTATACAAGGAAAGATGGTGTCTTAAAATGGCCACATCATGGTAGTTTCGAATCAGATATCTTAGATAATTTGGAAGTTAAGCTATTTAGGAAGAAAGCCCGGCCGGCGATGTTTGACTCTTTCCGCCTCTGGCGTAAGGAAGCCAAACAGAGAGAATTTAAGCAAGCTAAAAGAGATAGGAAAGATAGGAATATGTTGATAATGCAAGCTGCTAGGCAGTTTAAAGAAGATGAAGAAGACCGTGAGATTGAGGTGTCAAATAGACAGCGTTGCATGGCTACTGATAAGTGTTATCCGGCTTTGCCACCTCCTGTCTCGAATGTGCCAAAGGATTCTGAAAAGGATCCTTTGATGTCACATTTGTTGAGTTCACCACCCCCTTATATGCAGAGTGCTATGGCACCTCCGCAACCCCCAGTTGTGCAACCTCCAGTTGTTGTGCCTCCTGCTGTTGTTCAGCCACCGGTTCTTCCACAGTTGGTTCTCCCACCTCCGGCGCAGCCTTCTCTAGGGCCGCCGGCTTTTCCTTTCACTTCTTTGCCTCCGACTCCTTTGCCTTCTACTCCTTTGCCTTTAACTTCTTTTCCTACTGACCCTATGTCTTCATTTTCTCAGAATACTTTGTCTCCTGTTCCCGTGTCGACTTCTCCTTCTACCGGACAAGGAATAGTTGAAGCTGTCACTAGCCTTTTGTCTCCTCTTTTTGGGTCACTTAATATGACCCCAGTTTTGGGGAGGACACAAACGCCTAGTCAGCTCCCGAGTTTCGAGGAGCGAGTAGTGTTAGATCTCCTTGCTCGTAGATGTGTTTTGAATGCTTCCAGGTATGATCTGCAAGCGGTTATGGATGTTTTTCTACAGTGGGAACCGCCGAAGCAAAGGTATGTTTTTGATGTTTTGTGTACTTTTCTTCGTGAAGAATGGGACGCTACTGAAATGGGTCCTATTCCGTCGAAGTTATTGAATGTAAGTCCGATTTTGCTAAAGGACGATAGTGGGTTCTGATGTTGAAGTAGCAGTAGAGACGCTTCTTGCGTTCAGGTGTAGACTTCCTTCTCAGCTGTTGTTTGAACCTGATTCTTCTGTCAGGAGAAAAGTGAAGCAGTACCCCATGAGAGAAGTTCCTCCGGTATTGAAAGAGGAAGTTGTGGCTAATCTTAATCAGGGTATTCAGGGTGTACCGGCTCATTTTCAGCGTGTCTAGGTGCATGTTCCTTGGAAGAGAGCTGAAGTTTTGGCTCTTAAGCAGACTCTACCTGACCGCCCGTAGGAATCCTGCAGGGTATTATAAGGAGTTGTCCCAGACAGTTGATGCGTGTGTGATGAATTTAGCTGACATAGATATGTTGTTGGGGAATGTAGTCCCTCAATCTTTGTGGGCGAAGATTCGTCATGAGAATCATGCGCAGGAGTTAGGTGATACATGGGCGAATATTGTTGCCGCAGATGGTCGTCAAGGTGGAGGGGCTAAACCTGACCATTTAGTTGCGGAACTTCCTGGTAGGATTATTACTTTTATGAAGACTTTGATGCCTGCTATGCGAGTGAATTCGGATAAGTTAGCAGCATGCAAGCAGAAGAAAGATGAAAGTGTGTCTGATTTCTTCACTAGGTTTGAAGAGACGTTTATCGATCACAGTGGTCAAGATATGAGTACGGAAGGTGGCCAAAGGTTGTTTGTGGATAAGTTTGTTCATAATTTGCTTCCCGAGTTGTGAAATAGGTTGAAGGATTCTGAGAGCTCATGGGCTGTTTCTTCTTCGGCCCAGATATTGGCTACTGCACAGTATTACGAGAATAGAGATAAAGATGAGAAGGATAAAGCAGAGAAAAAGACTAAGGAATTAAAGACGAAGGTTCTTTTGCAACAGGCGTATCCGCCTCGCTTTAATCAGCGCGAGTTTCAGCAACCTCAGCAGTTTCAGAGAATATCACAGAAGCCCGAGTCTTTTCAGCAGCGTGTTCCAGTAGGCCCTAATCAGTGTGCGTATTGTAAGGAAGAAGGCCACTTCAAGAATAGTTGTCCGATTTTGCTACAGCGTGTGAATGGTGTGTCTAGTGTGCGAGGTCGAGGTGTTCAGCAAGTACCTAGAGGTAGAGGACGTGGTATGTTCCCCCAGAATGAACGTTCCTTTCCTCCACAGAGTTCTATGAATTGTTTTGATCAGCAGAATGTTTCGACTTGCAGATCTACTCAATACTATGCTCATGATTATTATGTTGAGAGTGAGAATGCTGACTGTAATGATTGCTAGGACAGCCATGGACAAAGAGAGGGAGTAGTGTCAGTTCCAGTAGACCAGAGTGGTCCTTATGTTGCGGTAGTTACATCGGGTGTGGTAGAGCCTTTTCTTTTGGATACTGGTGCAGCGAAGAGTTCTATTATGCACTCTAAACTCCCAGGCGCACCTTTGTCTGGCTTAACGTATGTTTCGGTAGGATTCTCTGGCGCCCCAGTTCGTAATCCAGTTTCTAGTCCTTTGTCTCTTTCTATCGGGCCTTGTGAATTGGAAGCACCCCTCATTTTAACGACAGGCTGTGGTGAGAATTTGTTGGGTCTGGATTTGTTGAAGAGATTACATGCGACATTGCATTGTTCTCCTTCGGGAGTTCATCTTACATTGGGTAAGAGAGTGATCTCTCCGATGTATTTGTCTAAAGATCGGCTTCCACTGGAATTGCGTTCTCTCCCTGATACTCTTTGGGCTACTGGTCCTAATGATGTGGGTCTTTTGGAGATTCCACCTTATGTTGTGACGCTTAAAGCAAATGCTAGATTGCCACGTATTCCTCAGTATAGGATCTCTAGTGATGATGAAAGAGCGCTTTTAGCGATCATCTATGATCTTATTGAGAAAGGTGTGAATGAAGAAACGAGAGGTAATGTGTGTAACAGTCCTGTTTTGCCTGTCTTGAAGCGTACTGACTCTTCTCAGCCGCCTGTGTATAGGTTTGTGATAGACCTTTGAGAGGTTAATAAGATTGCTGTGCCACAGTTTCCAGTTGTTCCAGACATTACTGCTTTGCTGACTATGATCCCTGCATCAGCTGCCTGGTTTTCGGTTATAGATCTGAAGAATGCTTTCTTCAGTATCCCAATTGCCGAGGAGAGTAGAGATATTTTTGGCTTCTCTTTAGGAGGCCGAAGCTTCCGGTTTAAACGCGCTCCTCAAGGTTATTGTGAAAGTCCATTCATCTATAGTCAGGCTTTGAAAACACAGCTTGATACGATTTTCTTGCCTGCTGGTGCTGCTCTTATTCAGTATGTGGATGATTTGTTAGTTGCTGCTGATGATGAGAAAACTTTTAAAGAAGCTACTCTTTCTTTGTTGCGACATTTGTCTGACCTTCATCATAAAGTGTTACCTTCGAAGTTGCAGTATTGTCAACAAGAAGTGACCTACTTAGGTCATCTCTTATCGAAGGAGGGAAGAAGGTTGACCCCAGAACAAATTCAAGCGATTGCGCAGATGACTGTGCCAACCACACAGAGAGAAGTTTGTGCTTTCTTGGGTATCACCTCGTACTGTAGACAATGGATTCCGAACTTTTCGTTACTTGCGAAACCTCTGTTGGCACTTACTCTTGAGGATACTCCGAATCCTCTTCCTTGGTCTGATGAATGTCAGAAGAGTTTCTCTGAATTACGTGATGCATTGTGTTCTGCTCCGGTGTTGGGTACTCCCGACTACAGTAAGCCTTTTACACTTTATGTTCACGAGAGAGAGGGTTGTGCATTGTCAGTTTTGACGCAACATTTTGGTGACAAGCAGCGTCCATGTGCGTATTTCTCGTCGACTTTGGATCCGGTAGCCAGAGCGTTGCCGAGTTGTTTGAGAGCTACAGCGGCAGCGGCTGTTTCTATTCGACAGTCTGCCGGTTTGGTGATGGATAATACGTTGATTGTGATGGTTCCACATGCAGTGGATACTTTATTGAATAGAACAAAGACTCAGCATTTGACTAGTGCACGGTTGTCAGGTTATGAGTTGACGCTTTTGGCGAGTCATGTGCACATAAAGCGATGCAACACGTTGAATCCAGCTACGTTGTTGCAGATTTCTGTAGAGACAGATGTTCAGGAACAGCATGATTGCTTTCTCAGGACAGAGGAAGAAACGAAGGGTAGGATTGATCTGAAAGATACTCCTCTTTCGAATTTTGATGGTACTTTATAGGTGGATGGTTCATGCTTTAAGCTTCCGAATGGCAATACGACTGCAGTATATGCGGTTACAACTTTGCATACAATTGTTGAAGCTTTACGTATTCCGCAGAATTCAGCTCAAGCAGCAGAGTTGATTGCACTAACGAGAGCGTGTGTGTTGTCGAAAGGAAAGAGAGTGACTGTGTATACTGATAGTCAATATGCGTTTGGTGTTGCCCATAGCTTTGGTTGTTTGTGGAAGGAACGTGGATTCCTTACTTCCCATGGTAGGAAGATTCAGCATGGACAGTTGGTGAATTAACTTCATGAGTCACTTACGTTGCCGATGCAAGTTGCGATCGTGAAATGCAGTGCACATAAGAAGGTTACGGATGACGTTGGTCGTGGTAATGCGTTTGCGGATGAAGTAGCAAAAGAAACGACGAAAGATGTGACGAGTCGAATGTATGTTGCAGATCCAGCAAGATGGGTTCTGGATAGAGGAATGTGTGAAGATACTGTTGTGTGTTTATCTAGGTTCCTGATCGATACTGTGACCTTATGCCCCTATTCGGCTATAAATCCATTTATTCCCTATATTGGCATAACCGTTCAAGTGCGATTTTCAGAAAGTCATCTCTGGCCTCACACGAACAGAGCCACATTCCAGCATAGCTCTCTGCCACTTCCTTTGCGACCAATTAGTGAAATGACAGAGCAGGAGTCACTATCTGAGATTCCTAGATTAACACTCCGAGTTCTTCAACAAGATAAAAACTCAGCAAACCTGGAAATCCCCGCTTGCTGTGTTTTGATTAGTAATGGAACTCTAATGAGCAACTGATAGCTATCACTTCCTAGTGACATCTTTAATTGACGTCTTATGTCCAGCAAACTTGCGTCAAACCCGGCACCTGTCAGGTATAAATATTACCAACGTTGCCTTAAGCAATAGCTCGTTGCCTGTTGTTAGCTGTCTGCAAGACCCCGTGTTGGTGAAGCTAGCACCCTGTCGCTGCAGCCTGCTGTCCCTTGGTGGTGAAGCTACTGATACCATTATCGCTGCCAAAGCACGAACGATGGTGCAGTACGCTTAGGAGCTGAACAGCCGTCCCTCTGCGAAGACATCCAGCAGATTCCAGCTGCCCGTGGACGCTGTCCCCCCTCCTTCCTCGACGCGCTGAAGAGAGCCGCTGCCTTTCTCCTGCAGAGAAATCCAGCTCCAGCGTTTCCGGTCTGCCCTCGCGGATGACTGGGATATCGAGTGCCCCCTGAAGGAAATACCAGACTTCCATCATTCTATTCAGAGGTATGGTGTTGACTAAACCCTTAGACGAGAATTCTTGAAGCAAACCTTGGCAAAACCAACTTAACTTAAAGCTACTTACTTACTCCCCTCCCACGTGTTAGGCTTAGGTCAGGCACACTGGGGTAGGCTTAGTTAGAAGCACCAGTTGAGTATTTTAGCCTAATGTATATATGAATGTATATATGTTTTATTACTTTTAAACCATTGTATGGCTAAGAAACCATATCAATGCTTTTACAGTATTATTTCGCAATCCTTATCTTACTGTACGTACTTTTTATCATAACAAGTCTTGCAATTGTGGCAATACATTTCTCTTGTATGAGAAGAAAGACTGTTCAATAAATGTTAACCCTTTATTGACAAACGCCTGTCTCTCTATTCTCTACATCTCGTGAAAGTAAACTGCACTAACTTGACTGAGTGAAATACATGTCTATTGTTTCACACGACCCTAGAGATTGACTCTTAATCTGAGGAGCAAAAGTTGTCATGTTGCACGGTTGTTGGAAAGCTGAATCCCTTCTTGTCTGTGCCAAGGAAGCTGATCACTTCCTATGCAGAGAAGAAAGTTTCCAGTGACCTCTGAGCTAGTTGTTAACACACCCAATTAAGTTTAGCATAGTCAGTGGAGGCCTGGAATATCCGCAGTTCCACGTCGATACTACTGTTTATGTTATTCCAATGCGCAGGGCCTAGGGGGAAACTAGGAACTACACTACATGGCGCCCAAACGTTTGGTAAGGCGATAAACTAACGCAAGACGTTAGAGTAACTCAGTTGTGCATATTTCACACCCCTTTCTCCCGTAAATACTCCAATAGACGTCTGGAGTGGGTGAAAGGTTAAAATCCGCCCGACCTTAGTAGGAAGAGATTCCTATGTAAAGCTCTGGTTTATTCAACGTTGAAGGATACAGTGTTCCAAAATATTGTGCACCTAATCTTTGTCTCCTTGGAGACCTACTCTGCAAACCTCGCATTTTAACAATGCCAGGAGAAAATAACGGAACCACTGGGGCCGCAGTAAATGCGACTCCGCAGGATTCCGACGATATGGTACCGGGTGCAGTAATCATCCCGGCACATTTAAGAAAATCTATAACTTTAAAACTTATAGAAAACGGACTGACACCACAAGGTGGTACAGTAATTTTCGTGATAGAGGCTCACGAATATCGGCAGACAGAGGTATTCTATTCATGGATAAACTTTCCAGCGGTAAACGCTATAACAAAAGAGTTTCACTATTACAAAATAGAGAAACCTCCGGAAGAGTACGCTCCTTTCGAGGAGATTGAAATTCCACTTAAATTTCAAGAGCACCTGCTCTGGTTTAATGGCGCCCTAAAACATACTGATCACATTACCAGGCTCGGTCCACTAGGTAGACCAGGAGCAACGTGGCCGGTTCTAGCCAGCTACACACCACATCCTGACATTGTAAAAATGTCTAGAGAAGAGCTGTTAGTACAGCTAAACACATTAATAAAAATACATAGGCAATTAGTCCAATATGTAATGCGGACTGCAACAGTCCAACCAGCTGTAAATACACCACAGCTGACCCCTCATCAGGGGAACACTAATAAAATCACACCACAGAACATACAGTCATGTCTTGGTAAAACACCAGTAAAACGGCAACAAATTCCTTTCTGGTTAGCACAGAAAATCACTCAAATAGAGGCAGTATTTCCTGATACTACCCCTATAGAGAAACACAGAATCTTGACCATCTGCCTTCCAATGGGAATCGCACCACACGTGGAGGACTGCGACACTTGGGGTACAGTCTTTGCTTCCATTTACACAAAAACACACAGTGTTCCGTCTATGGCGGTAATACCAGAAGTGCTAAAACAGATTCAAAACGAATACGGTCCAGAGCCCGCTTCAAATCTAGGTATGAAATTACTGAAAGACTTCAAGCAGGTCTCGGCTATATTATTAGCCAACATAAAAGGAGAAGCAGCATCTGTGGCGATCCGGCAGAAGTTGAAGGAAACAGATATAAAAGATCCTGTTGAGCTTGCCAAAATCATAGAAAAATGCTATGAAGAATTAGGTAGAGACAGCTTGGGTGGGAAACCGGTAAAGCCCCAACTGCTCGAAAATCCTGAAAAATTATTTATTAAAAATAATTCAAACACTCCTAAAAAGAACGGGGATGGAAATAAAC
The DNA here is from genome assembly GCF_964263255.1 of Lissotriton vulgaris. Lineage (NCBI taxonomy): Eukaryota > Metazoa > Chordata > Amphibia > Caudata > Salamandridae > Lissotriton > Lissotriton vulgaris. The sequence continues at coordinate 477,238,126 of NC_141698.1, read as the reverse complement.
AATCCACTCCCAAGGAAAAAGTTTTCCAGTCCAGAGGAAGGTCTCCTCGACGGAGGGAAAGAACTCCGACTCAAGAACACCAGTCTCCCCAGAGGGAGCCCTCTGAGAAAAGATATAACCTTAGAAATAGGTATAATCTGAAAAAACCTGATAGATATCAAAGTATTGATACACGTCCCTCTCGATCTTTTCCACAGAATTCGGAAAGAAGAGGACGGTCAGACCCAGGAGAGCACACCAAGTCCAAAGACAAGGAACCTGCTCAGAGTAAAAAATCTCAATTTCAGAAAAAGAAGGTAGCCAGTATTAGAGTAATCAACCATGCCAGAATACTGAGGACACAGTTGAAAAACGGGGAGTGGGCATTGACAATGTTGGACAGTGCAGCAGAAATCAGTATAGCGCGCAAGATGAGTCATCTGGAGACAGTGGACACAAATTAATACATTCAGGTTGAAACTGCCGACACCAGACTTAGCGAGCCCCATAAAATATACGAAATAACATTGCGTATAGAGGGTGATGAGACTAGGAAAATTAGGGGTCTATTTTGGGATAAGCTCTCAAAAGGCTATGATATTCTGTTAGCTGAAAAAGATTGGCCCCCAGAGTTTGTCAGGGAGTGCCCTCGTGGCGAAGAAGTGATTATGCCTGCCTTCTCGAATCACATTCCGATTCATAAAAAATATACATATGCAAGGAAATGGGCAGTAGCCCAGGCACCTGCGTTATATAAAAATCATGTAGGATGGGATGAGGATTCACCTCCTCACAAAATCCAATTGAAAAGTGAACCAACTGCCCAATGGCAGTATCCCATAAAGCAAGAAGCTAAAAAACAGGTCAGGGAGATCTTAGATCAACTTGAATACCAGGGGGTGATTGAAACATGCACCTCTCAAATGAACAATCCTTTGTTTCCTGTCTCCAAGCCAGACAATTCATATTGTCTAGTTTTGGACTACAGACACCTTAATACATGTTGCAAAACTTTTGCAGTACAAAACTCGCATAGTGCAGCTCTAATGAATAACATAGTTAGGAAAAAATACAAAACGACATTAGACATATCTAATGGTTTCCTTTGTCAAAACATTGCACCAGAAAGCAGATATTTGACCGCTTTCTCTGCATTTGGGTCGCAGAAAAAATTCTGTCGACTCCCACAGGGGTTCAAGAACAGCCCAGGACTATTCTCAGCTAGGGTAACAGAGTTACTACAAATATATGATGATGAGGCATTATCTTACGTAGATGATATCTATCTCACAGACGACAACTTGGATACTCACTTGAAAAGAGTGAACACCATTATACTTGGGTTCGCAGCAGAGGGTTACAAATTCAACTTTAAAAAGTCTCGAATTGCCCATCTGACAGTACTATTTTTAGGGTACGAATTATCAAGTGAAGGAAAAAGCCTAGCGGACAACTTCTTAGAGAAGTGCGCTGTACTCCAAGCTCCAAAAACGCTGAGGAATTTACAATCCATTCTAGGTTTTCTGAATTTCGGAAGAACTTACATTCTAAATTACGCAGAGAGGGTTAAACCTCTCTACGAACTAATTAAACCTGATTTTAAACAAATCAATTGGACTCAAAAACACACAGAAATTTTGAGATCACTGCAAACAGACATGTTAGCAAAAATAAAGTTAGATACACGTGACAACACGATCGATCTTGTAATCCGAGTCATCCCAGGAAGATGCGGATTCACATACCTAACCTCTAATGAGGGAGAAAAGGTACCAATTTCAATTAAATCTCACTTGTACACACAAGCAGAAAAAGCATTCAGTCACACAGAAAGAACTGTGAAAGCAGTACAAATCGCATTAGCAAATGAACGAGAACTAGCACACGGCAAACGGATTAATATCCTTACAGCGGAATCCGCCTTCGAAGCGCTATTCAGCCCAGTAAACCTGCCTACAGTGTCACTGGATCCGAAATGGATACAGTGCATAGATTCTCTAGGAGCGGAAGACGTGAAATACTATTTTGCCCCGCAATTTGAAGAACTGAATGATTTAGAATATGAAGAAGAATATCCTCTGCCAATCGAAATTCTGCCTCTCCCACAATACGCCTTGATAATCTATACAGATAGCTTTGTACAGCATTTCAACGTAGAGAGAAAATCCTACGATGCAGCATGTGCGATCATTAAAGGTCGTTGGCTGTGCGGTAAATTCAGACCGAAAGTAACAAAAACTGAATCTGTAAGAAACTGTTCGGTTCAGAGAACTGAAATCAGATCTTTAAAGATGGCGCTCGAAAATGCAGAACGTGAATTCCTGACACTTATAGTGTGCGATTCTCATTTTTGCGTCAACTCTTACAACAATAAGCTGCAGAGTTGGATCGAAAACGACTACAAAGATGACACAGGTGCCACAATAAAGCATAAATTGCTCTGGAAACAGGTAGCTCTTTTACACAAAGAACTACAAAAGACTCACGTGATTCACGCACAGAGTCTTCAACGTGATGGCGTTCACGTTGCAGGGAATTCATTGGCTAATACAGCCACAGCGGAAGCAACTAAACCGGCTTCCGTAGCCACAAAAAAGCGTACAGATAAATACATAGAAGGGGAAACCATGCTGGCAGTAAAAACGACCGTAAAAGGCAACTGTGCAGCACTACCCGTAAACTATCCACTCAATTATGCATACATAATCGATGCAAACTCCGTTCCTTTTGCTCGAATCCCTGGAGTGGGGGACAGAGTAATTCCAAACATGAACAGGAGAATATTTTTAATAGCAGACGCACACATGGGATTGGGTCTGAGACACCAAACAATCAGGGACTCTCTGACTGAATTACAATCAGTATACTGGTGTCCGGGAATGAGTGTAGAACATCAAATATATGCAAACAACTGTGAAAACTGCAATAGGGATCGCAGTAGTGAACCATGCTACCGGCTACCGATCAGAAACAGCGTAACGCTGCCTGCACCCCAACCTGCGTCCTATTAATCAGTTAAGACTAAACACACTTAAAAAATGAGGCTTCCAGCGCTCGGCTGACGCTAGAACTGTTATAAAAGATTTGCGAGTCTTTATCGGCACATACGCAATTACCACGTTCCATTCTGACCAGGGTCCTGCTTTTAGCTCTCGAGCTTATAAGGAGGCCATGGCCAGCATGGGAATTGGGTTGCGGTATTTCTGTCCGTCGCACCCCGAAGGGAATAGTGTGGTAGAAAGAAAAAAACGTGACATAAAGCAATCTATAACAGCGAAGGTATTAGGTTCAGGCGCTGGGTGTGTCAAACATTTAATAAGTGTCCAGACTAGTCTTAATAACATGCCAAGAAATTCTCTAAAAGGTTTCAGCCCATACGAACTATTGTTCGGAATTAGAATGCGTATTCAGGACCTCGATAGTCAGATGTCAGTGGCACAAGAAAAAACAACAAACTTTGATATCAAAGATCGTTTGGCTGTTTTACAGGAACTGAATGAAACAAGAAAATCCTTAAGCAACATAAAGTTAAAGCAACAGCCAAGTACCACTGACGAGGCACCACCAGCAACAGCCCCAGCAAGGCCTGTCTGGATTCCAAAGATTGGGGATCTAGTCAGAGAAAAGATCGCGGTTAAGAAGGAATTTGGGCCTTCTTACAGAAAAGCAGTACCTGTCTTGGCAGTCACCGGAACAAGATCAGCTTTGCTACCGCCCCTTGCTGGTAAAAAGGAGAACAGAGTCGTGTCCATCGACCTGGTAAAACCACAAGCATGTGGCCTATAATCAACAGTAGGCCCAGTGGACTCCCAAGAAACAACAGAATACCCAAACTTGCAACAATCCAAGAGGTTCAAACTGAAAGACTAATCACATTCGATCAGCCTGCAGTGCACAATGAAGGACTATGCAATAATGCCATGGAACTCGTGCCTCTTGAGACACAGATTGAAACAGTTCGTCAAGAAACAGCACCAGTCTACAATAATGTGGCATCAGAAAATGCTACCGAAAGACAGATTGAAAGAACAATCCCATCAATTGACAGAACTGCCTCTGGTTATTTCATCAACTTCGACAACTTCTCTGAAGATCAAAACGACCCGAAGTGATGCCAGAAACAAAAATGTATTCTAAAGAAAATACAACAGGACTCTTTCAACAAATCAAAGAACTATATCTGGATTCACCGTTGATTGAGCATTGGATTATTTCAGGGGTATTCATACTCCTACTATGCCTAATTTTAGTTTTAATTTTAGGAAAGTTTATTACAATTGAATGGACACAGCAAGTCAGAACATCAACCTAGTCCTGAAACCACACAGATCATCCCACGTGAAGAAGAGAGAACTGTCAACAGTAAATGTCACAGCAATTCCAATACCTGGTGGGGTAGTATGGGAGAAAACAGACTATGAGATATATGGTCCGGTCGAAATCCTGAAGTATCCTCATCAACTAAAGGTTTCCTTAAGTGACTTTGTAAAACCAAGTACATTCTCTGATGATTGGGACTTTAACAGTATTAATGACATGATGTCTGATTTAGTAATGTCAGCTAGATTCACAGATCATGATTATTTACAAGGTTCATCTAGTTATGAGCAGTTATTCTGTTACACACACTATGGTGATCATTACTTGCATAAATCTGCACAGCCTAGAAATGTTTTTATGTATAATCAATGGGAACATTGTGCTACACCACCTAAAAGCAGTTCTAAAGCATTCTTTGAGAAATTCAAATACTTCTCAGGGTTTATCACCAGTAATGCAGAAACGTTTTATTACAAACTGTTAGATAAAACAGGAATGAAAACAATGGTGACAAATTCTAAGTTGATATATTCAGAAGCATTTTATGACAAAATGATGACATTTGGTTTTGATTATTGGAAAAATAATATTGAAACGAAAACAATTTGGGGTACAAAAGATTGGCAGGTGCAAGGCATTGAAGTACTATTTAGAACCTGCATGATACCAGAACAAATGTTGTTTTTAAATGACACAATACACCAAACATCCTGTCTTGGCCTAGCTAAGATCAAAGACCTTAAAACACCGTCTATACCAAAGCCAATACCAGAAAATATAACTGCAGATATTGAGTTAGACGTAACACAAATTTTACATTTCAACAGAACACATCCTGATTGGAAAAAGTGGTTAATCTGGCCTACTGACACAAACAGCTGTCAAGATAGATTCCTGAATAAAACACAGGGGTTAAAAATGACCAGATTAGACTCGAGATATTCCCAGAGACAACATCCAGGGATAATAACAACATAAAGTGTAGGGAAGCTCTGCCTTGAATGGCTAACATCATCCACACTGGCTGAAATGAAGCAACACTTGTCTTTACTAAAAGATGGTGCTGATTTGCGCGATTTCATTCTTGGACCACGCAAACAGCGTCAAAAGCGTTTCATAGGCGACCCGTATCTATGCTGCGTACAACGAGGCTTGGAAAGTCAAACAAATTGAAACTGCTGAAAAAATACGAGAAATTGATCGTATTAATTTGGAGAAATCACTTTCTGTAGTAGACAATGGGTTAATGACTCTGTCTTCCAGAATATATTCGTTGGACAATATTGTATCATCTGCTTTTGATGTGATAGACAGAGACTTGCTAATGTTACAACATGGCCAATCTCAATTACGCTCTATTATAGAATTAGGCTGGACGCTGCAAAATCTACGTTCAGGCTATGTGCCTTGGCGTTTAATCAACACAACGTCATTATTTTCCATTTTTAACCTTACTGATAAACAGATCAGTTTGGCACAGAAAGGAGCAGACTATACAATCCTGAGCATCGAAAAACTTGAGAGATTACCATTGACAATGTCAGAGAGTCCTGTCATTGAATGGATAATACACGGAATTATCACTATTCCGATAACAACTTTCCAATTTAAAAAGTGCCTTGAGTACATGCCTGCTGGCCAGTATGAACAATTGGGTAAAGGATATGTAAAATCTGAATGGAAATTACCATACACTCATTCTTGCTATAGTGACAGCGACAAAATGTATTTCTTAGTGTTGAGAACTGTAAACATTCACTAAGCGGTATACTTTTGTGTCAGGGTATTAATTTACACGGAGCATGTGATGGAAATTCTAACAACCTTTCATGCCACCAGCTAGTCACACCTGCAACTCAGATAGAGCCCTTCTTTATGCAACTTGCAAACGGGAGTTACATTCTTAGAACGGATCACAGATGTTGTGGCCTTGTGCCAGGGAAAAGTTATCTAGTAGGAGTAACATCCATGGTCAAATGCTGTATGCAAGCATTGTTCCCGAGTGGGCCTGCAGACACAGTGACTCCCATCTGGCCTCGTCTGAATCTCTATTCTATACGAATTGATACATTAGGCAAAATGAAATCTGTACTTTTACAGACAACAGTGCCTATAACGTCATCAAAAGAGACGTATGATCTTCTAGTTGCAAGGACAGCTACTGAAGTTCATGACCTTTTATCAACAAATTGCCCCGTGCATTTCGTAGAAATGTTGAGCCAACTCCTTAACATGTCTAGTGCCACAAGCATCCCAGGCATATTTAAGACAGTCTTTACGGGACTTCTAACACCCTTCCAGGCAATTTTGGGAATCGTTCCTAATTTTGTACACTATGTTTTTGGCGGCATACCATTATTTTTGGGACTTGTAGCAGGGATTTTATTTTTGACCCTCCTGCTTCGTTATGGCAAGCCGAAACTCAGACATAGCTCCCATGGGAATGGAAGAGACAATCCTAGCAATGCGCTACCGGGACAGGATAACTAACGTCCTTGGATTGGCCAGGCTGAGAGATCTAAACATGACCTGGTTCCTTTCATTCAGACCTATATGGCAGAACTGTATCTTACCGGTACTAAGATGTATGCTATGCGGAGATGAATGCGTGTTGGACATCTGTCTTTCACTTCCATCAGCAGTACCAACGGACGTCGATGCTTTGCTCAGTCCGATAACGGCTCACGCATTGTGTTGTCCCCAGCGGCTACCAATCCTGATGACAGCATTCATTGAGACTCCTGTACTACGACTAGGTGGTAACAGTGGAGCGAGTGACAAAAGCAACATCACCCAGGTACGGCCTTCTGTGAGCATTGCTGCTCCTGACTACGATGACAGCAATCATTCTCACACCTGCCAAGTTACAGCACTATCAAATTTGGTTGAACTGTCACCTGATTTTGTAGACCAATTCTTTGAGAGCCTGTCTGATACGATGTTCTCACCCGTACAGAAACAATAACTTTGGAGAAGCTTTCCGACTCACAGCGTTCCCATGAACTCTGAATTCGGCCTTCAGTTTTGATCAACAAAAACTGCAGAAAGTGTTGGAACTCTATTTCCCCGTTCAAGCATTAATTCTTTTGAATTGGATATTTTTAATATTGACCTTTTTTTGGCACGAACAGTTCTTTGCTTAAGGTAAAAACTATTCTTAGAGAACAGAAGCTTCAAACTTCTATTTCTAAACACATCTAGAGACATAACAACATTACATCAGCCTCTAGCACATGTTATTGCAATGCATTTATATGTGATGATTTATCTCGCCCTTCTTCTGTCAGAGATACTTCATGTGTAATTCTTTTTGCATAATCGTTCATTGATTTCATATGCAATAATTTTTGAATGATTTCTATGCTTCAAAAAACGTACAGTACCTAAATTTTCACGTATGACAAATACGCCTATTTCGAATGCATTTATGTATTTTGGGGTGGGCAATGTTACACATGCATCCTATTGCTCTAGTTTTAGTAATTTGATGGACATGAAAACGTGGAGTGGGTGTTGCGTGTTTATCTAGGTTCCTGATCGATACTGTGACCTTATGCCCCTATTCGGCTATAAATCTATTTATTCCCTATATTGGCATAACCGTTCAAGTGCGATTTTCAGAAAGTCATCTCTGGCCTCACACGAACAGAGCCACATTCCAGCATAGCTCTCTGCCACTTCCTTTGCGACCAATTAGTGCAATGACAGAGCAGGAGTCACTATCTGAGATTCCTAGATTAACACTCCGAGTTCTTCAACAAGATAAAAACTCAGCAAACCTGGAAATCCCCGCTTGCTGTGTTTTGATTAGTAATGGAACTCTAATGAGCAACTGATAGCTATCACTTCCTAGTGACATCTTTAATTGACGTCCTATGTCCAGCAAACTTGCGTCAAACCCGGCACCTGTCAGGTATAAATATTACCAACGTTGCCTTAAGCAATAGCTCGTTGCCTGTTGTTAGCTGTCTGCAAGACCCCGTGTTGGTGAAGCTAGCCCCCTGTCACTGCAGTCTGCTGTCCCTTGGTGGTGAAGCTACTGATACCATTATCGCTGCCAAAGCGCGAACGATGGTGCAGTACGCTTAGGAGCTGAACAGCCGTCCCTCTGCGAAGACATCCAGCAGATTCCAGCTGCCCGCGGACGCTGTCCCCCCTCCTTCCTCGACACGCTGAAGAGAGCCGCTGCCTTTCTCCTGCAGAGAAATCCAGCTCCAGCGTTTCCGGTCTGCCCTCGCGGGTGACTGGGATATCGAGTGCCCCCTGAAGGAAATACCAGACTTCCATCATTCTATTCAGAGGTATGGTGTTGACTAAACCCTTAGACGAGAATTCTTGAAGCAAACCTTGGCAAAACCAACTTAACTTAAAGCTACTTACTTACTCCCCTTCCACGTGTTAGGCTTAGGTCAGGCACACTGGGGTAGGCTTAGTTAGAAGCACCAGTTGAGTATTTTAGCCTAATGTATATATGAATGTATATATGCTTTATTACTTTTAAACCATTGTATGGCTAAGAAACCATATCAATGCTTTTACAGTATTATTTCGCAATCCTTATCATACTGTACGTACTTTTTATCATAACAAGTCTTGCAATTGTGGCAATACATTTCTCTTGTACGAGAAGAAAGACTGTTCAATAAATGTTAACCCTTTAGTGACAAACGCCTGTCTCTCTATTCTCTACATCTCGTGAAAGTAAACTGCACTAACCTGACTGAGTGAAATACATGTCTATTGTTTCACACAACCCTAGAGATTGACTCTTAATCTGAGGAGCAAAAGTTGTCATGCTGCACGGTTGTTGGAAAGCTGAATCCCTTCTTGTCTGTGCCAAGGAAGCTGATCACTTCCTATGCAGAGAAGAAAGTTTCCAGTGACCTTTGAGCTAGTTGGTAACACACCCAATTAAGTTTAGCATAGTCAGTGGAGGCCTGGAATATCCGCAGTTCCACGTCGATACTACTGTTTATGTTATTCCAATGCGCAGGGCCTAGTGGGAAACTAGGAACTACACTACAATACAATAGAGAGTGTGAAATCGATTCAGCTACTGAGAAAGAGTTGAGTGTGTGGAGAGAGAGTACGGGAATGTTGGATTCGACTGGTTGTTGGATTGAGTTGTCAGAACACCAGCGATAGTTGTTGCCTGACGCGTATGTGCTTCCAGTGGTTACAATGGCACATGGAATGGCTCACATCAGTGCGAAAGGGATTTGTAAGTTGTTGGCTCCAATATGGGAGAATGGTGGAATTCCTAAGTGTGCGGATAATCTGGTCAAGAATTGTATGGTTTGTCTGATGTATAATCCTGGCAAGGGAACCCCAACTCCAGCTGGTCACTTTGCGCCTCCGACGTATCCATTCGAGGGGCTGCAATTGGATTTTATCCACATGGAGAGATGTAACAATCTAAAATACGTCCTTGTGGTTGTCTGTGCCTTTTCAAGATGGGTAGAGGCTTACCCCCTAAAAGATAATACTGCCTTGTCCACAGCTAAAGTCTTGCTCAAGGAATTTTTCCCTAGGTTCGGTTTGCCAAGGATGGTGTGGAGTGATAACGGAAGTGAATTTGTGGGCCTAGTCATGAAGAGAGTGTGTGAGGGTTTGGGCATAAAGCAGAAATTCCATGCTGCGAATTACACCCAATCAGCTGGTTTAGTCGAATGCTATAAGGGCACCCTGAAGCTTAAGTTAGCCAAGATTCAGGCGAGTTCTGGTCTCCAATGGCCCGATGCGTTGCCGTTGGCACTTTTGTCAACTAGAACTACAGTACATTTTCGAATAGGACTTAGTCCGTATAAGATAGTGTTCGGTCGTCCGTCAAATGTGTGGGGAGTGCCAAGGCCAACAAAGTTTAGTGACATTGAATATCCTGTGTTGATTGACTATTTGTATGACCTGACGGCTAAATTGCGTGTCTTACATCAACAGGTTCATGATAACCTTCCACAAGCATCTGAAGATTCAGGACATACTATCAATCCTGGAAGCTGGGTTCTAGTTCGTAACTTTCAGTGGACCAAGACCGATCAACCCCGTTGGACAGGACCATACCAAGTACTTTTGTCAACGCGAACATCAGTGAGAGTTCACGGCAAGAAGAATTGGATCCACGGTGTACATTGTAAGAGGGTTCCTTTACCTCGGCCGTACGACCAGTGGATCCGTGAAGGTGTTGTTGATTCAGAGACAGAAAGAGTGCCAAAATTCGTGCCATTTAGTGACGCACATTTGGTGTGGACAAGGTCTGAGTGAGAGGACGATGATATTTTGCAAGGAGCTGTGCCTCCGTCTTCGAGATTGGACACCACTGAGCCTGAATTGTTGTTCCGAGATCAGACGGTGCCTGGTAAAGGCCGCTATAATTTGCGACCAAGAAACAATGGACCAATAAAGAAATAATTCCTTTTTGTTTTTGAAAACTGCACTCTCTCATCCAAAAAGCTGTTTTGTTCTATTTTTCTTTTTCGAACCGCCATCCAAGTTCAGCTGCAGGGTCGCAGTATCAAGACTTAGAGTGGCAAACCGTGTAGACGCAAGGTCTGCGGTTCTGGTTTGTTCTAGGTCGTTCCCTGGACTGACAGAAGCACACCTGAGCGAAGAAAACCAACTGCCGCGAACAGCACTGTTAGAGGATGTAAATTGATACTTGTATAGCGCACTACCTACCCGCAAGCGTCTCAAGGCGCTTGTAGGAATACCGCTGTGGAACCCATCCTGGCTTTCCCTGTGAGGCGTCCACTCCTGGGCACCCCCAAGGTGGAGGCCAGGCATCCTTAGCGTTGTGGGGGCCGTTGTGGAGATTAAGCAAGCTATTGCCCAGAGTTGCAGAGTGGGACTCCATGATTGGAGTAAGCACTGAGGCGAGAATTATCAGGTCCGTGGAATTTTTTAGCCCAAGACCCGCCGAGGCGGGGAATTGAACCCTGGTCCCGGTCTAGACCTCTGCATCAGGGTCTGCCGCTCTAATCATTAAGCCACACTTCTCCACAATGATGGAGTTTTTTTGAGATCGAGAGAGTTGTTGCAGAAATGAACTTTAAGATGAAAATGTGTAAATTAATTCGTACCAAATGTTTCTTAATAACGTGTCTTTTAGTGTTTCTAAGCATGACGTTGTCTTTGGTGGGCTGGATTGTTTTTGCTACCCAATTGAGTCTGCACCCACCTCCCAACCTATGTCTTTTCCTACTACTACTACTTCTTTGCATTCTTTTCATACTTTACCTGAACATGAACTGATTAGGAGGTCAGAGTTTATTAATACCTCCTTTGTACAGCTTTTGCATCAACATCAGTTGGTAGTGAACACCACTAATTGTTGGGTGTGTGGTCTTATGCCGCATACTACGGATAGAGGTATTCCTTATTTGGTTCTGCCATTCAGTTATAATGGGTCTGTATGGGCATATCAGACAATGTTTATTTATGCCCACGAAGTCTATCCCCTGCGTTCCATGGAAGATAACTCGAGTAATAGTGCCTTAGTGAAGGGAATAAAGGGTATGATCAGAGATATCGATACATATGAGACTATTCCTAAGGATGAGGCACTAGCTTATATCGGATGGAACGTGACTGGATATAGTGTTAGTCTGAGTGAAAAGCAGCGACGGAAAAAGTCACCTCTGATTTGGATCGTACCCCATCGTGGTCATCTTTGTCTGCAAGGTAATGGCAAGAATCCGAGAGCTCAGTTAGGAAAGAGTGTCTGTACTAGGACGTATGTTTTTGCGTCCCAGACTTCCCCACCGTTTTTCGCAGCTAAGGGCACGTATTTTGTTTGCTATGACAGAGCATATACATGGTTGCCCCCTGATTTTTCGGGAACTTGTTATGTTGCATTTTTGCTACCCCCTACGTATACTGCTGCTGCAGATTACCACAGAACGAGAGTTCTTAGAGGTGTCTTCAATCAGGAAGATACTGCGGGACAAGAATTGGGAGACTTTCTCAATGGTTTCCTGCCGTTTTGGGGACCTATGGCTAATAGTAGACACATACGCTAAATAACGAGAGTGGTTGATTCCACCATAAATGAAACTGCTGGTGCCCTTAATAATTTGATTGCAGAGCTTCAAGCGGATCGCCTTATGACATTACAGAATCGTATGATTTTAGATATCATACTTGCAGATCGAGGTGGAGTATGTAAATTGATCCAATCGAGCTGCTGCGTTTTCATACCAGACAATGCTCCTACAGAATACCAGGCCATTTCCAAGCTACATAAGATCTCAGAGTCTATACATGTGGACGAAGGAGATTGGTCGTTGACTGGATGGTTTTGGGGATTGTTATCCACTTGGGGATGGAAGATTTTGATGATCATTGGGATGGCTTTAATGATCCTTTTCTCGTGTTGTCTCTGTTTACAGTGTGGCCCTGCCATATGTGGCCTTTGTGCTACTACGTGTGTAAGGAGACCTGTCTCGAGAGAAGTACTGAGTAATAGGATGATGCTCCAGCAACACCTTGATGGTCTGATGAAGATTGATATAGACCTAGATTCAGATTGACGTGAGTTTAGGTTGTTGCCTATGTAAGGGCAAAAGGAGGGTCTGAGGTTCCGTGAATTCTGAACCCGTTTTATAAATGTCATGGTTTTGTTACGAATTTGATAGTAGCGAACCGTAACTAGTGAGTGCGGCAAGTACAAGTGATTTCGTCATGTTAGACCGATGGATTCACTATCTATTTGGGGATTTTGTTCCGAACCGTGGGTTCCATTTTGTGCATGGCAGCCATTTTGTGGTTGCCCTCACATAGGACGATGACTGCGGCCGAACGAGTCTTTAGTACACGTACACGTTAGCTTGAGTTTGTGCTGACTTCTGGATGACCTGAATGAACTGACCTCGTTGCCTGAAGCTGACCTTGTTAAGCCAGTTCCTTGCCCGGTAGCTGATCAAGATTGAGGATCAGAGCACAGGACATTGTAAAGTTTGGTATGCACACACACCCCTTATCCTGCTCCTTATCTGTTTCTGTTTCTTCCTTTATGGCCTCTTTATGATATGGGTTGTGGTCCTTTTATTATGGGTTTGTCCAGGCTTGTGCAAGAAGGAATGTTGGGCTTGTCTGTATAATTAATGGTGGGCCGGACAACTGAAAAGTGGGTTTGTCGTCATGCGATACCTTTTGTAATGATACCTATGATTGGACAAATTGTAAATAGTGGGTGTTTGTCCAGAATGTGATTTTTGGCATAAAAGTGGATGACTTGCCTTACGAATTTGAGCAGTCTCCTACGAATATACCTGTGTTGTACTTCGTGGACTTCTGTTTCTGGCTGCAGCCAATAAAATCGATCTTTGACGCCACCAAGAAGTATCCTGTGTCTCTGTATTCTAAGACAGGTGAACCCGAAGACTTTGGGCGTGCCCCTGGCGCCGCTGGGTTCTAAAACCTGGTTCTTCATTAGGCGCTACATTATTTTACTATTCTCCATCTCCATCCAATGTATGGCAAGATGGAAATGTATTTAGGGTGAGTCAGGAAGATGGAGCAGGACTGTGAGGAGTGAAGTACACAGTTAAATGCACAGATGTGCAACTCTAATAGGTAATTAAAAAAGTAAAAGGAAGGATGCTGTTGGTTTTGAAGTTTGAACAAGAAACTCAGATACACACAAATAAAGGAAGGGAGAATGTAACAATTTAACAGTCTAGTTGTCAGGGAAGAGGAGCTCGTCCTCAAACCCTGGTGGTTCTTCTGACAGAAGTAGGTCATGTAACCCAGTAGTTATGTCTTCCGACTCGCTCTCCTCTTCCAGGTGTGATTCACGTATTTTGAAGTCTGGTGGTATGAAGTGCTGATTCATTTTGATCATGGTTAACCTCTCCACGCTTTTGGGCGAGAGACTGGTCCTTTTCACAGTTACAATGGCACCAGCAGCACTGAAAACACGCTCTGAAGAGACACTTGCAACAGGGCAAGCCAGATACTTTATCGCCAGCCTGCTGAGCACTGACCAGTCGTTTCTTTTCCTATACCAATACACCAATGGGCTTTGCTCCATGAACACCTCTGTTGTGTCATCCAGATAGGCCTGGACCATCCGCTCAATGTTCAGTGGTGCTCCAGTTTGCTTGTCCTCTTTTTGCTTTGTGACAGCAATGGACTTACCCATCCCTTTCTGTAGAAACCAAGCAGCTATTTTTTTGGTTGTGTCTGATGAATCAGATCCTGTTGGTGCTGTTGTTATTGGTAGTGTTGGTGACTGCTGGGAAGCAAACGCACTGCTCTCATGCTGTGAAGAGGAACTTGACTCTGTAGGATGCTCAGTAGTACTTGCACTGTCCTGGGCTGGCACTGGCAGGCCTCTAATTGAGAGCCGTTCGTTTTCTAAATCACTGGCTTCCTCAGCTATTACAGTTTTGTACTTGGCAACATCCCCTTCTGAAAAAGGAATTACTGCATTACTGTTCACAAATAATTTGTACAGTGGATCCAAAATTGTGGCAGTAATGTAATGTAATCTTATTTTGAATCCTTGTATTCTCAGATAAGCGGCCGGCTAAGACCTTCGCCAAACAACATGCATCAACTTTTCCTTCAACACATTCGTATGTTTCAGACACCTCCTTCAGCTCTTGCTCTAGCATGTACAACAATGGGATAGCTTGGCCCATAGTACAGTCCTCCCTGCTGACTGCACGTGGGAAGACCTCAAAAGGAAGTAGCATCTCTGTCAGGCATTTAATGAGGTCCCATTGCCACATCTCAATGGTCATGGCTTTAACAGTAGGATCCCCTGATCTTCTTGTCATGACATAAGCATTAAGTGGTATGTACTGCTCAAACAGCCGATCAAGCATGTAATAAGTAGAGTTCCAACGTGTTGGGACCTCCTGGATGAGTGCTTTCACTGGCATTTTATGGTCATGTTGAATGACCCGTAGCTGCTTCCGGGCTTTAAAAGAATGGTTGAAATGCGTGCAGATTCTTCTGCAAATGGTCAGTAAGTTGCTAACTTTGCATTCATTTTTCAGAAAGTCCTGCACAACAATGTTAATGCAGTGTGACAAACACGGGACCCTGAAATAGTGACCATCTTGCATGGCCTTAACTACATTACTACCATTGTCGGTGGCAACAAAACCAATGTTAAGGCCTCTTGGTCGCAGCCATTCAAAGACCTTGGTGTGAAACTCAGCCAAAATGTTTGCAGCAGTATGCGATTTCTCCATAGCAAACATGGCCACAGTTGCATGTCTGCGAGTAGCTTTAAAAATCTCAGCAGTGTCAATGCCTGCAGATACCTTGTCTCTAACACCTGAAAAAGAGATCCAGTGTGCAGTGATGCACATGTAATCAGTGGCTTGGCAACTGGTCCACATGTCTGTTGTCAGGTGAATACTATGAACAGCACTCTGCTGCAAGGCTTTTCCAAGCAATTCTAGCACGTCGTGGTATAGTGCTGTAACAGCAACTCTGGCAAAATAGTAGCGGCTGGGAACATTCCATTTTGGGCAGAGGGTTGTCACAAATTCCAGGAAACCCACCCCTTCAGCAAAAGAAAAAGGGAGAAGGTCCAGTGCTAACATTTTAGCAAGCTTAGCATTGTACAAACGTGCTATTGAGTGGGTGCACTCGTACTTTCCCTCCTGCCTAAACATGCTAAGAATGGTACACTGCTTGGTATTTCCTTCAGTTATGCTCAATGCAGTACTTCGCGTCGCAGACTTCGCACCCGAACTCCTTGGTGTCTCCGGTTTACTCTTACTTTGGTGCCACAGAGATGTTGCTGATGCGGAGGATGTGAGCTCTACCACTGCAGTGCTGGGGACAGGGGTACTTTGTGTACCACTATCAGATAGAATGTCTCCCTCTTCTTCCTGTTCGACCGTGAGTGGACCTTTTACTACTTCCCCACTAACATTAATGGTTCCTGCTTTCATGCTACGTAGGTGGTCCTCCCACTGGATTGGGTGGTGTTTTTTCAAATGGGTCATTTGGCCTCCGGTACCATAATTTGTACCAAGCTTACCACGACTAACAGAGGAAGGACAAATGGAGCATATAGCAATGTTCTCCTCATTTGCGCTAACTGTAAAGAAGTCCCACACTGGGGAGCTTAACTTTTGTCTCCTGCTAGAGGTGCCACTTCCAATGCCGAATGAACTGGAGGTTGTGTGTTGAAATTCACTATGTGGCTGTGCAGTAGTACCACGACCTACTTCTGCTGAGGTGGAACTTGTGCTGGATGTAGGACGCTGCCGGCCCTGTGCAAATGTAAAAATGGAAGCTGGAGGTAGTGTTGCTTTTGGTGTGGCCTGTGTTGGAGGTATGCGTGCTACATCCCAACTAGTCGCAGCCATTCTCGCTAGAGTTAAAATGTTGGTCTCCATGTTCTCAGGCCCAGGAGTAATGCTTGTGATGACTGGGTCTGACTCGTCATCACCAACATTATCCGGCTGTTCAACATCGCACTCCATAAGTGTAAGGCTTCCTGGAACCTTCCTTTCCCTAGCCTGGTCTTCTTGGGATGTCTCTCCCTCTCATGCTCAGATTGTTGTGGCTCCCAATTGAGATCAAGATCATCAGAAGGGATGCTTGGCGAAGAACTCGATGGACTAACCCTCCTTTTCCTTGGTGGGGATTTGGAAAACAATAGATGTCCTGCATCAGGTGCTTCCTCTTCTTCTTGCTCTGCATCAGGCTCAATTTCCTGAACTGCCCCGACTTCGGGAGGAACAACAACTACTATTGCAGGCGGTGGTTGTGGTTGTTCTTTTCGTTGAGCATCTACTATTGCGGCCGGTGGTTGTTGAACAACTACTATTGCGGGCAGTGGCTCAGGGTGAACATCTACTATTCCGGGCAGTGGATGTGGATGCTGTTTTGGAACATCTACTATTGCGGGCGGTGGTTGTTGTTCACCACTTTTCTGCTGTGTTCCCTCTTGCATGGATTGTGCACTACTTTGAAATAGCGCTAAGTTTAGGTCAGGCTCAGTATCACTGCTTTCCACCAGTAGGTTGGCTACCTCTTCCCCACTCATCTGCTTGGGCCTGGGTTGGTGGCTTGGGCCCACTGATGCGGAGGTGCTGGCCCCAGCAAGGACCCCGGTCACCGCTGCTGCAGGCGTACTTTTTTTCCCAAAAAAGGTTTTCGGGTCAACACCAGACTTAAGTGTCACTTCCTTCTTCTGTTCTTCCTTCTTCTCAGCAGCTTTCTTGGTCTTGGAGGACCTGGTACCTGCTTTCTTTGGGCCCATCTTCAGATGTCAGCAGCAGCACTCAGTTGCACAAGTTGCTGAGAATGATGTCTGGTCAGGTGAGTCACACCACACGTGACGTAGTACAGAAGGACGTCCGTCTGGCAGTAGAACTGGCGATGAATGATGACGGACACCTCCTCTCAGTCTTCAGTCTTTTGTGCACCTACAAGCAAAGAAGTCAGAATAACATCAGTCGAATGTGGAATTTTTTTAGCTTTAATTTTAATTACTACTATAAGTACTAGCAGACTCAGTAAAAGTAAGAATAGAAAAAAGCAAATGTCGTGGAAGTGGAACTTGTTTATCTTCAATTTGTGCATCATTTAGGATGGATGCAGCATCAGTGACCTGCAGCTGATAGCAATGGGGATGTGAATAGTAGTAAGCCAACAGGAACAATGGCAAGACACAGGCCAATTTGTCAAAAACAAAACAGCACACTACCACCACAGCTCCCAGCCACATGGGCACATATCACATTCACAGGTACATGGGTAAAGGCCAGAAAACAATAAACTCAAGCAGGCCTATATGTATACCTATATGGCCAGAAAAAGGAGGATGCCTGTTACACATCACAGCTTAATGCACAAAAAAGAAAATCCTCATGGCTAAAAGGTTTGAAAGTTACACAACAACACAAACAACAAAGGCATTTACAGTTTTTTTACACATACCCAAACAGTTAACTACACCCCGAACACCACATTTGGGAATTCAATGTATTGCCATCCACGCCCTAAATGATGTTAAATTCAACAGACAAAATGGAAACTGCTACATCAAGCACCCCCGCTGCGCTTACTACCTCTGGGACTCTAGGCATACTGGCAGAAGAAATCACAAGTCTGCGACAAAACTGAAGCATGATGGAAGGTCACACAAAATGGCCGCCCCCACATGGCCTGGCCATCCCCAACAACATGAAAAGAAAGAGAAGACAGACAATACATGCCTACGGCAAAAGGACAATGCTTGGCTTCACAAAATGGCTGCCCCGCCACCCACATGGTCAGGCCACCCTCAAACAACAAAGTACATAGAGGACAGAAACAGTAAGTGGTCCATGCTCAAAAAACTACTACCAAATGACAACCTGAGGAGTTTCTTTAGCAAAATGAACGGCATCAACATTTTCGAGAAGGTTTTATGCAACTCGAGACATATTGCTCGCGAGATTGCAAAATCGGCGTGTTCGGCAGCGCGAATTGTACAAAACGTCGTTATCACATGCCCGAGCACGCACATTGAGCGGGCGAACAAGACAAAAACTGTAAGGTCGCGTTGGCACACTGTGCAAAGTTACCAAAACCATGCGACCTGAATTCTAGGGTTACCTAGTGCGCAGAAAAAGCCATAATATCAACACACACCCAAAACATGCAATTCAACACCAAACATACATTTTGCTAATCAACCCAAAGCCATCCATGACCTACATGATGTTACACTTACAACTTAAACACCACAATAACAGTTGAACAACTTTCATGCACCCATGATGATGACTCTAGTGGTACCCTTGGGCCTACTGGCAGAGTAGGCCACAAGCTTGGAGGTCTATGGCAAAAACACAGTGGCTACTAGCACCAGAAAATGGCCTCCACTACATGGGAGGTCACACAAAATGGCCGCCCCCACATGGCCTGGCCATCCCCAACAAAATGAAAAGAAAGAGAAGACAGACAATACATGCCTACGGCAAAAGGACAATGCTTGGCTTCACAAAATGGCCGCCATCCACATGGCCTGGCCATCCCCAACAAAATGAAAAGAAAGAGAAGACAGACAATACATGCCTACGGCAAAAGGACAATGCTTGGCTTCACAAAATGGCCGCCCCCACATGGCCTGGCCCTCCCCAACAACATGAAAATAAAGAGAAGACAGACAATACATGCCTACAGCAAAAGGACAATGCTTGGCTTCACAAAATGGCCGCCCGCCATCCACATGGTCAGGCCACCCTCAAACAACAAAGTACATAGAGGACAGAAACAGTAAGTGGTCCATGCTCCAAAAACTACAACCAAATGACAACCTGGGGAGTTTCTTTAGCAAAATGAACAGCATCAACATTTTTGAGAAGGTTTTATGCAACTCGAGACATATTGCTCGCGGGATTTCAAAATAGGCCTGTTTGGCAGCGCGAATTGTACGAAACGTCGTTATCGCGTGCCCGAGCACGCACATTGAGCGCACGAACAAAACAAAAACTGTAAGGTCGCGTTGTCACACTGTGCAAAGTTACCAAAACTATGCGAGCTGAATTCTAGGGTTACCTAGTGCACAGAAAAAGGCATATTATTCAACATACACCCAAAACCTGCAATTCAACACCAAACACACATTTTGCTAATCAATCCAAAGCCATCCATGACCTACATGATGTTACACTTACAACTTAAACACCACAATAACAGTTGAACAACTTTCATGCACCCAAGATGATGACTCTAGTAGTACCCTTGGGCATACTGGCAGAGTAGGCCACAAGCTTGGAGGCCTATGGCAAAAACACAGTGGCTTAACACAAAATGGCCACCACCACCTGGCCAAGCCACCCACAGAAAGTAAATGAACTCAAGCAGGCCTATACTAACTACATGAACTACTAGGGTTACCTAATTTTACTAAAAAAAAATTAAATTCCACTAAAACAGAGTTTGCAATTGAATCCAATGCCATCCATAATGTTTTACAGACACCACAGAAACATGGTTGGACCCGTGGGTACCTCTAGGCCTACTGGATGAAATTTCAAAGACATACAACTTGGCCCCTCATGAAAGTACAGGCCTCCCTCAATAATAATTTTTAAGAAAGATTGAGAAGCACAGAAAACTGTAGTTAAAAAAAACATTTACAGTACACCAATTCTCAAACTTACTTGTAAAAGAAAAGTTCAAATCCAAAAGTCCTCAATAAATCCAATCAAATGCTATGATGCAGCAGACATACACAAAGAGGGATCCTTCCAGCTCCAAATCCAAATGAAAGTGAACAGCACGGGGGGAGGAGCCTAGCCTGCAGCCGAGATGGCCGCCTAGTCTCTCGGCTCCGCCGACCCTTGTGCCCTTCTTCATTATCCTGCCGCACATCCTGTACCTCCATACGCCACGCTCACTCGAGAGGTGCTCCTGATCACGTAGATGTGACTCTCGGTGCAATCTGAGCGATACCGGCGGTGAGGAGTCCCTGTGTACTTCCCGGCCCTTCGAGGAATCGCAGCCGGGCCATTGCCTGTGGGGGACAGCCGGAAACGACCACAACAACAGCGGCCGCCGTGGTGGAGGAGGAGCCGGTCGGCTGGACCTGCAGTGTGGCGCTGGGCTTCTCGCCGCAGCGCTTCCCTCCGCTCGGCAACACTACGCGCCTGGAAACATTGTACCGGCGCTTACACATTGTATCCCTGCCCGGCTGGGAGGTGGTCTGGACTGCTTCTTTGTTGCTTCTCCTCCGTAGCGGACGCCATTTTCTGCATTGGGAACCCCGCGCCTGCCAGCGGAGTCCCCTGCTCATCTCGGGGGCTAATTGCTTGCCGGCATTCTCGCAGTTGGAGCCTCCTCACGATCAGCTGTCTTCATGTTTCTGCCCCAGCGGAGCCTCGCAGATCCTCTGCAGAATCGTCATGTGTTGACGCATGACAATGGCGACTTGCTTTCTGAAGTGCTCTGCTGCCGCTCGCCCTGGGCGGGGGTCAATGCTGCATCTTCCATTCTGGATACACCGCTGGGGCTCCGTGATACCCTGGATGCTTTGGAAGATCTACGGTTGGCCTTTCGTGACACTGCCAAGGGTCTGGGGGCCCGGCTTGATGAGATTTCTCCGGCCGGCTATGATGGTTCTTCAGCGCTGCACACTACGCCACATCCTCAATCTGTGTACGGTGACTTGTCTGCCCTGAATAATGTGGAGGCGACGGATGGGCGAGCCTCAGTTTCCGCTGCAGCACTCTCCGGATTTGCTTTGAAGGAGTTTGGCGATATTGATCCTTCGCGATGGCTGGTGCTTATGCTTCGGACGCCATGTTTTTCATCTCCTTTGTCCTCTGATGGCAAGCCTCTTTGCGTCTTTCTGGACTCGCTGTTCGCGCATCGGCCTGCTGCTACGCTGGAACTCTTGCCTCGTCTTACTCCCTACTGTACTCTTCTCGGACAGGCTGTGGTGGCTTCTTTTGACTTTTGTGGCCGATCTCCCAGCCAGGTTGATTCATCCCAAGCGCCTCGACTTCTGCAATGGATTCCACGGTTGCCTTCTCCGTCCATGTTGGCTGTTTTAGAACTGGGCTCCGTCGTCATGCCGGTTCGAAGGGGACAGCGCTGAGGATGTTTCTCCTTTTTGTTGCAACCTGCTGCGTGCATTGCTGGGGCTGTAAATGACAATTGTTGGAGGTACATGATGATTGGGTACTAGGTCGGGGTCCGGGGTCGGGTGGCCGCGGGCAAAAGTATTGATTGCTTTGGTTATTTCTCTGGCCCTCCTCCGGTCTTCTGTGATTCTCTTTTTCCTTCTTTTTCCTTTCTTCTGAATTTCGGGTTCTCTTTTGGGGCTACAGACACATTGCTAGGGGGGGGTAGGCCGTAGCCTCTGCATGCGTGTAGGGTGGGGGGGTATTTTCCTTGTTCGTTTCAGTTCCTATGGGCCTCTCTTTTTTTTTTTTTTTTTTCCTTTTTCTTCTTTCTGCTCTTCATCTTCTATTCTTTTCTTCTCTTATTTCCTTGGGTCAGGGGGTGGATTGGGAATTCGTGGGTAGCGGCTGGGGATTATTATGTTGTGTGTTCGTCCTCTATCCTGGCCTATTCGCTTCCAGCCGTTTGTTTTGTGATAATGCTTGGTGATTTCTCTGATGGCCGTTGCCCACTTCTGTCCTGATCGTATTGTTTGGACTCGGATCCTTCTTGACCTTTGTTGCTATGGACTCATTTAAAAACTTTAAAATTAAACCTTCATTATCCTACCTCTCGGCGGCGCAATTACGTACAGTGTAACTCGGATTAATAGTGCCTGCTCTGATATGCTGCTGAGTCGCCTAACTGCTTGCTGATGTGCCTTTTTATTGTCGAGGCCGGCCTGTGGGTTGTAGGCCCGTATCTGTTTGCACATATTGTCTAATAAAGGTTTTCCAAAAAAAAAAAAAAAAGAAAGTGAACAGCACATGGACATAGCACTGGGAGGAGCCTGGTGGACAGGAAGAGGAAGTTGGAGACTCAGGGGCACTTCCTTTCTCTTGAAAAAAAAGTAGAAACAAAAAGAGGACTCCTTGCCCAAAGAAATACAGCCAAATCACAATCTGAGGGTTTTTCCTGAGCAAAATGATCATTTTTGAAGGTTTTAACATGCTCGAGAGATATTCTGTGCCAGATTGCAGTTTCTGCGTGTTCGGAAACGCGATCTTACCTACATAGGGCTGTAAGGAAGATCGTGTGTCCTAATGATGTGTTCGCGCGTCCGAATTACGTTATCGCGTTCTCACAGTCGGGTTGGATTGTGCGGCCGGATTCCAAACATCGTAGCGAACGCAAACGGGAGAGAAAAGCGAGAAAGCAAACGCAGAACCACGGTAAGCCATTACTGCGCACGCGAGAATGCTATTGAGCGCGCGAGGAAGAAAAACTACTACGCTACGCTGTAGATTGTGAAGTAGTCGACAGCTTCGCTCTCGCAGCGAAGTGCGAAGTTGCCGAAAATTCGCAAACTCCGCGAACGGAGCGTAGTTCTCCGCCCAGGGTTACCAGTAAGCGATGCCCTTTAGACACCCCGTTAATCTAGCAAGTGAGTCCTTAGATTGGTCTTTGAATAAGAACACCATCTGGGTGTCATCTGCATAAGAAACTGCCTTCACTCTCCTGGTGGCAATGAGAGTGAAAAGTGGCACCAGGTAGGAGTTGAAGAGTAAGGGGCTTGGGGCCGAGCCTTGTGGAACACCACACTGCAGAGGCTTTGGGGCGGATTGATGCAATTGAAGAAAAACTTGTTGAGAGCGAACTGTGAGGGTGAACTACATTCTCTGTGGTAATCCTTATGATTGATCTTCTATAAATCAGTCAGTGTTTTGCACACCTACTGCTTTGGAATCCCACCTTGATTTTGCAGTGTGACTGATGTACTAATCAGTCGCAGTTCTCAATGCCAATTTACAGAGGAATGCAGAACCTACTGCCTCATTAATTTTAATGACACAGAGGGCCCAATGTTCAGCCGTCTTTAGTGGTCACAAATGTAAAATCGGGCCATTTGCAACCACTAAAAAGGGTTGTAGTAGGTACAAACCCTATTTTGTGAGTCGGTAATCTATTTCCAACTTCCAAAATAGGGTTTGCGAATCACGCTTATGAAGGAGCAAGTTAATGGCGTCCCTTCCTAATAGTAAGTTACACTGGTGTGTAAGATTGTTACAAATACGGTTGCAAAACAATCACAGTTGGTAAGCCAGTCGCAAACTTAAAGGGTCCCCAGGGGACCTTATCCTCTCTGTGAATGTATGCAAAAATATTTTTAAGAGCAGCCAGTGGTCCCACGAACCACTGCCTGCTCTTAAAAAAAAATGTTTTTCTTTTTTTTCTTTAAAACTCATCCTGTTTTCCTTTAAGGAAAACAGGCTGCATTTGGGAAAAAAGGTGATTTATTTAAAAAGCAAGCACAGACAAGCTGGTCTTTTATCCCAAGCAAGCCGCCATAGCTGTGTTCTTGCCCATTCCCATAGGGTTGAAATTTGCGACCTGCCTCATGAATATTTATGAGGCAGCTAATTTACAACCCCATTGGGAATAGCTAAATGTGCCTAAGACACATTAGTACATTCTGTTTTGCAAGTTGCAAATTGCGATTCTCCAAAAATCGCAATTTGCGGCTCGCAAAATGGAATGCTCGTATAGCTTACCCAGAATTCCTTTGGGGCTAGATATACAAACATAATAATAATAATAATAATGATACCGCCATTTATAGAGCGCAAAACAGCTACCTCCCAAAGAAGGTGTCCTGGCGCTACAAAGATCAGAATAGTGATGTCCCAATTGTGATTTTTTTCAAATCGCAATTAGGAAATCGCTATTTCGAATGTATGAAACTCTTTTGAGTCTCATTAGCAATTCATGGTGTGTTGCAAATAGACATACCTTGTGAATATTAATGATGAAGGTCGCAATTTGAGACACACTATGATCCACTACTATCACAGGGATGGTGCCCTACTGGTTCAGCAGACCACCATGTCTATGATTGCTTTTAAATAAAGATATCTTTTATTTTTTTTAAAGCAACTTGTTTTTCATTAAAGAAAAATGGGATGTGTTTAAAAAGAAAAAAATGAAACTTTGAAGTTTCATTTTTTAGGAGTAGGTAGTGGTCCGTGGGATCACTGCCTGCTCCTAAAAATACATTGCCAGTCATTCTCAAAGGGGGAGGGGTCCCTTAGGGACCCCTTCCCATTTGCAAATGAATTACCACCATTTTTCAAATGGCTGTAAATTATGAATGTTTTGTGACTGCACTTTGATTGGAAAGCATTGATACATACGGTATTAAGAAGGGACGCCCTGAACACGTCCCTTCCAAATACCAAATTGTAAAACCCAAATTCTGTTTCGGTAACAAGATACCGAATCACCATTTCGGCTTTGCATATCCCCAAAAGCATGTTTGGGGTCTCAAACAGCACGATTCTGTGTATCAGGCTGTTTGCCACAGCAAAAATGCTTCATACAGCTACCACTTAGTGACGCTCTGCAAATGTCTGCAAATGCCAGAATGAAGCCTGTGAGGGACTGAAGATCTCCTTTAATGCATTTGATCTTACTGCATGCTAAAGGTGTGTTTATTTAAAAGCAGCCTCTGTCTTTTAAAGGGACCAGGGATACTTTAGCAAATTTAAATTCAATGAGTTTCATACTGTTATGAAACTCATTGGTTCTCCTTTTCACCAGCCTCAGAATGAAGAAAGACTGAAAGATCCTATAAGAACACTTGGGGCCACATGAATCAATATTGGAAACAGCGATTACCTAATTGTGATTCTCTGCGAATCGCAATTAGGTACTTGCTATTCCTAATGTGTGAAACTCCATGAGTTTCATTTTACGATTCCTAGTGGGTCGCAATTCGACCTACCTTAAGACTATTATTGAAGTAGGTCACAATTTGTGACTCATTGGGAATCGCGAAAATCACGGGTATAGTGACCTGCTGGGGGTCTGCAGACTACTAGGTCTGTAATGGCTTTTAAATAAAGCAATCATTAGTTTTTTTAATGCAGCGTGTTTTCCTTAAAGAAAAACGTGTTGCATTTAAATAAGGAAAAATTTCAAGTTTTCTTTTTCATTTTTAAGAGCAGGCAGAAGTCTGTGGGACAACTACCTGCTCTGAAAAAATGTTTGTACTATCATTCACAAAGGGGAAGGGGTTCCTTGGGGAACCCCTTCTTACTGGCCTCCCCAAATCCCACTTGTCCCCCCTTAAATCTGTTCTCCATTCAGCAGCTCGTTTCATTTATGGGGCCAAAAGAAGCGACCACATCACACCGATGTTATCCACCCTCCGCTGGCTTCCCATCGAGGCAAGAGCTATCTACAAGACTGCCTGTATCACCCACAAAGCCTTGCACGCCTCTCCTCGCTACCTGGCGAATACATTGAAACTCTCTGGAGGCTCTAGACCATCACGTAATGCGGAAAATCTACTGCTTGAACCTCCCACTTTCAAGAAGGAAAGATCGATGGCCCAATCCTTTTTAGGCAACGCGGTGAGAATCTGGAACTCCCTTCCACCTCAGCTCCGGACCACCACCTCCTCCCAGGCCTTCAAAACGGACCTCGAAGTTCTCCTCCTCCAAAGACACCTCCAAAAGTAATTCACGTCCTCTCTATTATCTGAAGGAAGACCTTCCATTACTGAAAATTCTATTCTCCATGACTATGGAGGTGCCTTCCCAGTGTGTTCTTGTGGTTGGAGTGTTTGCCATTTATTGCAGTATTATCCTTGTACCTGTGTTTGGTACTCTTTTGTAACATGCACACACCACTTTTCTCTTGTAACACACTGTTTGCTACCTCTCACATTTTGTTTGACTTTGATACTTGCACAAGTGCCACCATTGCCTATGTAACGTTTGTTCATGTGCCTGAGTGTCTAGCATATATTGCAGTATTATACCTCTAATTGTACTTTGTTTGCTCTTGTAACCTGCACACTTGTCACTTTTTCCTCCTGTGCACTGTTTGCTACCTCATTTATTTTGTTTGCTCACAATTGTCACTTTTACCTCATGTAACTTAACGTCTGCTTTTGTAATCTGTTCACGTGTAATGTTGTCTTCATGAATCTGTTCTGTTCCTACTGTGAAGTGCTCTGACGCCTTCGGGTAAAGTCTGCGCTATATAAAAACGCATAAATAAACTAAAATAATAAATTGTGCAGGGTCACTACCAAGTTGCAGTTGGTGGTAAAATGCGAATATTTTGCAATTGCATTTTGGTCGTAAAACATTCTTTCATACGGCTGGGATTTGGAATTAGAAAGGGACACCCTAAATACAACCCTATTTGTGATTCGGTAATGGGTTACGGAATCGTATAAAGGGTATGGTACATCAGAGCAGAAATAAAGCTTCTTACATCTGGCCCTTGACGAGATAAATGCATTTTGACTGCCATCTGCAATGACCTGCTGGTTGTGAGTTCCATTATTTGCCTATCATTCTTCCCAGGGCAGCACATTGAGCACAGTAGCATGTAATGATAGTAACTGTTTACAGAGCTTAGAGAAAAGCTGCAATTGGGAGTGCAAAGCAATCCATCTGTGCGGAACTAAATATGATGCTAAGTGGGGGTTGGGCAGTTCAGAGTTGTGCGTAAGGCCTTTACGTAGGTGAGGTCCTGAAGCCAACGTCCGCTGCTCACGCCCAATATGTGGGTCATGGAGGAGGTAGGTCCAGGCGCTGGCTGCCAACCCTTGTTTTACACTATTAAAGACCATGCAGAATATGAATGGTTGTATTGGCAATAGATGCAGCATATCAATATAAGAACCCCAAACATTGCAAAACAAAATGTTAAGGATCAGTTAAAGTTTATTCTGCTGTCCTCACATTAGCATGTGTTTAAAAAAACTCAGTCATTCGCTCAATAAAGTAATTTTTATGAAAACTGTCGCGCCTGCATTCTGTGGTCGGAACTACATCCCCAAGCATGCTTAGGAGAGCCTGTGGTCTGGAGGAGGGGACTTTGCTAAATGCGCTCAAAAGCCCTCTGAGTGTCCCGCTCCATGGGAGTTGTTTCGCCTGCATTCTTTGGCCTCAACAGTCACCTCTGGGGTGGGACTACATGCCCCAGCAGGCTTTGGAGAGCCTGTGGCCTGGAAGAGGGGATTTGACTAAACATGCTCAAACGATCGCTTAGTGTTCCAACGTAGGATGCTCCCTGGCGAAGACCGCCTCCCAAAAGAGGCCGAAAGACCCTTCTTGATCCTGCTGCAAAATCGTCAGCGCCCAGCATTTGCTCTTAAGGTCGGCCTCAGTTTCTTTTTGCCATCCATTTTGACCTATGCTGCACCCCTAAAGTAGAGGAAATGCACTCCTTCCGCCTCTCAGTCCTCCATTGTAAACTACCTGGACAGTGTAATGGGTGTAATAACATCAGAAATGGAGAACGTAGGGGAAAGAATTGACGTGCAGCTGCAAGTCCAGAAGGCCCCTCTAGAGCCGGAGGTTATTATAGTAGATAAAAGGGAGTCTAAAACCAAGAACTCCTTGCGTCTAAAAGGTGGGGGTCTGCAGGGCGCCGGCGTGGGGTCAAAGCCAATGAGAGAGGTGAGGTCTGCCTCTTCAAATAGATCAGGCACTGTCTAAAGGAAGGTCAATGGCATCGATAATAGCAAGCTCCCCACCACCAGAAAAGATAAGGGGATGCTAAGGCCAGACATTTGAGGAAATCAATGGGGTTGATATGCCAAAGGGGGCCAAACTGTGGAATGGTCAGGATGGGATAATAAAAGACACCCACCATTCTGTCTTGGATATTTTAAACCAGTTTCAAACCAAAATTGAACCATTAATGAATGGCTTTTGCACCATGTTAGAATTCAAGATTAAGGTCCCTGTGAAACATTAGTTGGAGCAAGCACTCATGCACATCATTTCTTTAGAAAATCAAAGAGTCCATACCATTGCCAGACCTGAAGACGTGATTAACCTATTAACAACAGCACAAATGTCAACTAATGAGGGGTGAGTCCCCCATAAAGCAGATGAGAAAATCACCAAGGGTCTTACTGATCATGCAAGTCTTGCCGCAAATGACTGCCCACCAGGTGGTGTGGAGATCCAAAGGAGACCGGGGGGGATCGCAAAATTTGCTATGTATAAGAGACATTTATCATCAAAATCCAAACCCTAATCAAAATCACAACAACTGTATGCATATAGACACCTTGCAGCTCCTGCCTGACTTTACCCTTACATGATTGTGTTAATTTGTTTTATAGGCTGATATATTAAGAGATGGGAAGCGAACGGCGAGACGCACAATGCTTCTCTGGCCATCATTTTCAGGGACTTTTCAGTACCTGTGCCTTTTGTGGGTGGGCTTCGGGAGGGAGGGGGGGAGGGGGGCACCAGAGGGAGGGTGGGGTGGTATGCTGGTGGGGCAAGCAAGGGCAGATCTCTCAGTTGTAAGAGAGACAGTAACTCTAATGTTTTTTTCGATTCTCTTATCTGACTGAAATCCCATACCCGAAATTAGATAAAACTTCAGTTTTGTGTTATTGTCCATGCACTACTTAACATATTATAGGTAAATTCAGGGTTTGTTCCTGGAATGTTTGCGGACTTAATAATAGGAAGAAAAGAGGGATTTGCGCACAAATAATTCAGAGTATGAGGATAGACCTACTATGTCTACAGGAAACCAACCTGACATGGAATGACAGAGGCTGGCTTAATGATCTAGGTATGCAAGTACTGGGATGTACCTGTCAAAGTACTACTACAAATGTATGAAATCAGATCAGTATGGTCGGTGGGTAATAACCGAAATCTCTGTAGACGGTAATTCTCGGACCGTCTGTTCGATCTATGGTCCAAATTCAGACGACCCAGATGTTTTAAACCTGCTCAGCATAGAATTAGCTGGTTGGCCGGCTCCTCAAACACTCTGTGGAGATTTAAATATCCATCTGGAAGGAAACTTTGATATCCGGTCTGACTCGCGCTATATTGGATTAAAAAAAGACCTATAAAGCACTTCGAGGTTTAGTAACTGAATTTGGGTTATCTGATGCTGGTTTTCTTAAAAAAAACGACTCCTTTGGGTTATACTTTTTTCTCCGCGCCCCACCCAAAATGTGTCCGGCTGGACTACTTCTTTGTTCCCTCCTATCTTTTTACTAACATCAATCATTAGATTTTTCCTAGAATAATCTCCGACCATAACCCCATTGTGATAGAGATTAAAAAAGACTCTGGGTCTTTATTTAACGTATCTGCTTGGTCGTTTGAACGTAAACCTTTAGTAGATCCACTCTACATTGAGTATATGGGGAAATGGATCAAGGAATTTTTTTAGATTAATTGTGGTTCTGCTTCTACTCAAATTGTTTGGGACGCTTTTAAAGCAGGGGTATGTGGGGAGACTTTCTTTTTCAATTAACAAGCAAAGAAAGTATTGGGATAAGCTAGCTACTTATTATAAGGAAGTGCAGGAGTGGGAAAACTAGCCATAGCCATTACTACCTCACAGGACACCGAAAACATTAAAGTCGGCCTGTCCGTACATAAATCTAGGCTATATGAGATCTTTGCTTCTAAGCTTGCAGAGCAGGTGGCAGCTTTTAGATCACAACTTTATGAGGTTGGGGAAAATTCAGGGCGTCTTCTGGCTAAAAAAATCTGACAAAAAGAAGCAGTTAATTCTATAAATAAAATACAGGATGAGATGGGACAAATTCATGATCAACCTGATGAAATCGTGGAGGTTTTCCGATTCTACAGTAAATTATATACTGAGGAGGGCATATCTTATTCATCCGATTCCATCTTAAATTTTTGTGGTGATGATACTATCCTTAAGCTAACTCCTATACAGGCGGCTGTATAATATGAAGAAGTTACATGGGAAGAAATAGACCTGGCTATTCTTTCTCTAGCTGTCGGCTAGGCTATGGGACCGGATGGTATCCCTCTTGAGTTCTATAGAACATTCCGCCAGGTGCTAAAACAAGATTTACTTCTTACTTGTTTGGAAGCACAGAAAGGGTCAGCACCATCTTCCTGGCGACAATCGACCATTATGGCTTTCCTCAAAAAAGAGAAACCTCCTCTTCACCCAGCCTCGTATAGACCTATTTCGTTAATCAACGCTGACAGCAAGATTTTCTCAAAAATTTTAGCCTCTCGACTTTCAGGTACAATTTCTTCAATCATATCGCATTGGCAGCATGGCTTTATCCCCAATCGGGATACGGGCGATCATGTTAGACGGGTGATCGCGTTAATGGACTGGGCTCAAGGGTCCAATCACCCTGTTGGATGCCGAAAAGTCTCTGGGATCTGCTTCTGTTAAAGTTGCTTCGGTCCTAAGATGATAGTTGCTTTAAGAGCACTCTATGAGTCCCCATCCTCCTGTATTAAAATGGGACCAAAAAAATCTCTTCCTTTCAGTATTTACTGAGGCACCCGATAGGGATGCCGGTCCTCTCCACTTCGGTTTGCTCTATATATCGATATTTTTTTAAACAAACTGAATCCGGCAGAGGATATAGCACCAGTACAAGTTGCCGGTACCAGTTATAGAGCCCTCGCGTACGCGGACAACATAGTAGTCATGACAACAGATATCTAAGGGGCAATCCCAATAATAGAAGATCTAGCGGCTCAGTTTGGTGCCTTTTCCAGCTACAAATTAAATATACAGAAAACCCAAATTTTGTATGTAGGCCAGAATCCTCCACCACAATTAAATACAGTCTCAGTAGCGACCTATTTGGGTATCAAAATTACGGTCCCAGTCTCGGCTATCCCAGAACTCAATCTGAACCCAGCCCTGAAAAAAGCGAATTCCTCGTTAGAACGTATCGATCACTTTCATCTATCCTTTTTTGGTCGCGGTAACGTTTTAAAAATGATGATCCTGCCAAAGTTCCTATATATGTTTAGGACAATTCCACTAGAATTCCCTCTCACCTCTAGAAAGGATGGGAGCTAGATTCTTGTGGGGCTACAGACGTCAGCGCAGATCTTATAAGAAAATGATGCTCCCAAAGACCAGGGGCGGCTGGGGTATCCCGCACTTTCTGTATTATTATCTTGCGTCGTTACAGTTCATTACCCCGCTCATAATTGGCGTAAAGGCGCGAATTCCATTGAGTCATTCACCTTCAGTTTATGAATTTGCAATGGGGGTGGAGTGTTGAGGCGGCCGTTTAAAAATTATAGAGCCTAGCTATTTAAAAAAAAACAAAGTTTAAGATTCGAAAAGCTGCGCATGGGGTTTGGAGGATAATTAAGCGCCAAATGGGGATTGAGAAGATCTTGCTGTATACTCCTTTGTCTTCCTCTAGCATTTTTCCCTCAGTTTTTCAGGATCATGCTATGACCAGGTGGCATAATTGTGGAATTGTTTGTGTAGGTGACCTATGGCAGAATGATCAGTTAATCCCCTTTTTGGAGTTATCGAATAAGTATAATTTAACCGGCAATGATTTCTTCAAGTATATCCAGATACATCGCTTTTTTAATACCATACGCGCGCAGGATTGTTCTGGGCTCCGGAGGATTCCGCTTATCGACAGCATGTTTAGTAAAAAAAAGATAGGATATTAGTATAATTTATTCATATCTTCACTTCCAGACGATATTGAGAATCACCAAGGGAGGTGGAACGAAAAGTTGGGTAGTGATGACATTCAGTTACAGGAGTCTATTGTATTGGCCAACACTATATTAATTTACTGGTAGAGCCCGCACGCAGCACTACATGGCCTTGTTTGACTTATATTATACTCCTTCAAAAATCTGTAAATGGGGGACCACTGTGGGGACATCTTGCAGTAGATGTGGTCTGTTTGCAGGCGACGCACTACATATGTTCTTTTCCTGTTCCTGACTGTCTTCATTTTTATCTGCAATTCAGACCTTTCTTATATTACTGCGTGGCCCCACAATTGTTTTGACAGGGGAATTAGTGCATATTCACTTCCATGGCAAATTTGCGGGCATGTATCACCCGAAAATGGATCAATCCAGATCCCCTTCCTTTCTTACCTGGAGAGCCCGTCTCTTAGCCCCTTACAACATAGAAATGGCTATCTATAGGACTAAGGGCCAGAAAAAAAGAGTTTTGGGTGCAAAGATCTGGGCGCCTTTAGGGCAATGGATTCAGGGGACACTAATCTGATCCTGCGTAGGTTCCAGGGTAACTCTAATATTTCCTGCATGTAATGTCTTTGATCTCTGTCCTATGTTATTTTTACAGATGTAACCATGTAATGTCTGTTCTTTTTTTTATTGGACAATGACCTTTCTGTTCTTATTGGGTTCTGGATTTGTCTCTCCTTTATTTATTGATTTCATGGACTTTGTGTTATTTATGAGGTCTGCCCTGCTTGCATTAAATGTAAAAAAATTCAATAAAGAAATAAAAATAAAAAAATAAAATGTTCCCCCAGTTACCTGTGGGACAGGGTAGGAAAGCGCAGCTCTAAAACACAAGACTACTCACTGGTTACATTTTAAATGTAACCACTATGAGGACTTGCACAAAAAAAAATCATCAGCAGAAAAGGGTGGATTGACCGATTTAACAAAAAAATTAATTGGTGAATGCATTGTCATAAATTTCAGAGATTTAAAGCTTGTAAATTATCTTCTACATCATTTAAATCACCTGACTAATAATCAAGAGGGCATACAGTTTCACCCCTTATTTTCTTTATAGGCCTACTTTCCCGTTACCAAATAATAGTGAGCATAGGAATAGGAGCATGATTGTGTGTCATACTAGGCAGGGTTCTTATAATGTTTCAGTGACCAACCAATATGAAATCATGGAAGGGATGGAATTGATTGATTGACTCTCTTTGCAGGATAAGTCGACCTTGTTGGTGTGTCAAACTGTAGGGGATGTTGATTTAAAATCTTTGACACAAGGAATTTCCCAATCACTGGGTGAAGGAAAACTGTCTTCAGCACAAGATTTTGAATCTGAACCTCCACTACATGGAACTTACCAATTACAGGATGAAGCAGAGTTGCCCATAGTTCAAGACTCTTGTCCAGCACAAAATAATCTCCGTCTTATTTTTTGGAACATTGTGGGACCTCGCCCAAAAATTGCGAATCCTCATTGGGTTAAGCTTGGAAACGGCTCTTAACTTATTTGCTATCAAGAAATATGGATGACAGAAAGGTTTTTGATTGATGGGTATCACTTTTTTGTCCAGGCAGCCCTGCCTTCAAAGGAGGGAAGAGTAGAGGTAGCATTGCTACTTTCTCCTCAGTTCAAATTTCTGCATTTCAGGTTTGGAACTTTGGTCTTCTCCTCATTTTTTGATAACTCTTTTATCTTTCCCTGCTGACCTCGATATAATGTTAATTAATTTCTATGTTAATATCTTCAACCAGAACTTGAGTAATGCAATAGACAATTTAGAAGGGTTATAAGAAGACCTTTACTGGAAAAACAAATCGCATTGTTCACATAATATGGGTTGGGGATTTTAATACTACTTTTTCAACATGCTAGCAATCATCAGTGTGGTTTTATGAACCCACAGAATTACAATGTTACTCATATTAAGCATACAGTTTGTGGCAAGGCACTAAATGCCCTTATTTTGAAGCACAATTCCATTTTTTCCATCAACCTTTTTTGTGGGAATAATGCCTGTTTCCCCAACCTTGGGACACTATTCAGGGAGCAATACTATTATTTCTATTGTGGTATTGGCTGAGCTTTCTCTCCTACCTCTAGGTTTTAAAGTGGTCGGTAAATGTGCAAGCGACCATAATCCCCTTATTATCGCACTGAATTCCTACATTGACCCCAAAGACCTAAAAAATAAGTACAGCATATCTTATTCCAAAAATAAAGAATTAAGGATAAAATGGGAGAAGGTTGATCCCATCGTATTTAACCAAGACATCATGTTTGAGACCATTGACTCTATTTTAACTTGTCTATCTGAGAAGATAGGACCTAATATCATACATGTTGAGGTTAATAACATTTGTAGGTCTATATCGGATAATTTACTATCCACTAGGTCCCTCAGAGAGTACTCTCCCACTGATGGCTTACCACCGCCTGTTTGGCTGCCCATAAACAGTTGATGTTGGCCCTTAAATTTCACCCTCGCTCAATATAAGAGGCCAAGGATGCAGGAAGGTCTTATAAAACCACCTTGGAGTAGAGGAAAAGTGAAATTAGGAATAAAGCATGGGAAGACCTTGTAATGGCAGGGAGGGGTAGAGATAACACAAAGTTCTGAGAACTAGCAAATAGACTCTTCTTTTCAGAGCCAGATGCTCCAAAAGTTGATTCTCTAATGACAGATGATTCTTGGGCGTCCCACTTTTCAAAAATTGTTCAATCTGAAAATAAGACCATTAATACAGGAATGGGCCATTGTTTGATTCCCCAAAACCCACAAAGCCTCCCGATTGCAATCCATGAAGTGACTCTTGCCATTTGGAAATGGGTTCCCAGGCCCTGACGTTTTCCCAGCGGATATTTTTAAATCTAATACTAATATGTGGGCTACCTTGCTTACAAATGTTTCTGATGTGTCAGGCCCTATTCCAGACTCCTGGAGGACAGCTACTGTTGTCCCTATTTCTAAAAAGGGAGATTGATCCCTGCCGTCCTGTTACAGGCCAATTTTACTATTGGATTCTAGTGTTAAGATTCTGGGTCATGTACTTTTGTTCCGTCTGGAGAGGTGTTGAAAACAATATCCTAACGGCTTTTGGTTAGTTTGTTTATTGTAAAATTTGAAACAGATTCAAAAATATCACTCTTAGCATGATGGTATAAAATACAAAGAGAATAGGATGAAGCCAAATCTCCGGAACTGATTCACCCTATGCAACAAAAAGAAAACTACTAATTTGGTTATAGCCACATAGGTTATTAAAAGACAAAATGTAAGTTATTTAACTCTTTAAAAGGAAAAAATCCCAAAGTTCCCTAACTATCCCTACACTGTGTAAATAGGAAATCTAGAATAAGCGAGGTTCAAATGGAAAACATAAAAGGTGTCAACTGGCAGAGTCCTCCTAAGAGGAAGCTCTAACTATGGTCATGTAGACTAATGCTGCAATCACTGAGAGAGTTTTGTACCTCATAGTGTCTGCCAGAGAAGTGTCAGCTGTCTCCAACTTCATTAGTGCAAAAGCAACCATTCAATACAAGCGCCTCCTACAAACTTTGGGTAACCTTCCTTTATCCCAGCGGCCTTCATTGGCTCCTTTCTCCACCTCCTGCTTGACACGGTAATCTTCCCACACGTCCTTGCTGCCATCTCTGTTTTCAACAAGAATTCATCTCTTCTTTGTTATTGCATTCCTTCCCAGGCCTAGCTATCGACTAAACAATGGACTCCTCTAAACTAACGATCTGTTGTCCACCTGCAATGGGAAAACAAATACATGCAACATTTCACAGTACAAGCAAAGAGCAAAGCTAAACTCTAGTCAGGAATCAAATTAAACACAACCTCAGACCTACCATTAGTCTAACTTAACATCACATGAGTTTCAATACAGCTTCTCTTTGTCTCATAAAACACATTCTCTCAAAACTCTCAACATCATGAATAAGCAATTCTACTAAGTTATTATTACAAAGGTAATGTTAGATCAGTTCACAAACATGTTTCAAGGGACACTTTACAGTTTAGGTGTCAGTGTGAGATTCGAAATTGTCAGTTACATATATAATACACATGAAAAATACTGTAGAACAGAGAAATACTTTTACATCTTGAACATGAACTCTTTTAGTCCTAAATTAGTCACACAGAATGCACGTGAGTGCATACTACTCAGGATTATAATGTACTCCTATGGCACCTTTAAAAGAAAGTCTGAAGCAAAACATTACGCGTAAAATTACACTTCTCCACAGTAAAGTGTCTACAGCACCCTAAAAACTCTTTTGGGGAGGATGGTGTTTGCCTTCTGGTGCATGTCGTTGTCAGGAATCTAACAAAGCATAGCCAGGCTCACCAGGTATGGTAAGAGATTGATTGATGATATATTATTATTTATATGCAAGCCTTTTCTTAACAACCTCTTGTGAATTGCCATCCGTCCCATTTCTTGTCATATGAGGTTTCTTGATGATTTCCTTGTAATTCTGCAGCGATTCAAAAAATTCTGAAAATAGTGCCCCTGTTAGTTGTTGTTTTGACGCATATGTACACCCAAGGTGTTTCTAGTTGGCTCAGTGTCTGGAAGCCTTCATAGCACTGGAAAAGAAAAATACATTCAGGCTTCACCTCCTTGTTACTGAGAGAAGGTGGGCAGAAACCTGGTTTGATTTCCAAAGCTATGGGCATCTTGTACCACCCAGTAAACGCCCAGGGCCTGATTCACAAAGGGCTTCCGTGTTCGTGGTGGAGGCCATGCAGTCGTTGGGGAGACGTCACTCTCGGGGTAGAATCTTCACAATGAGATCATTGCTGAAATTCCATCCTGAGTGCGGAGACTCCCCGACGACTACAGGGCCTCCGTCGCGATTTGCAGGGGCCGTA
This sequence comes from Lissotriton vulgaris, assembly GCF_964263255.1. NCBI lineage: Eukaryota > Metazoa > Chordata > Amphibia > Caudata > Salamandridae > Lissotriton > Lissotriton vulgaris. Next base: position 477,200,850 of record NC_141698.1, on the reverse strand, counting down.
TGTGAATCAGACCCTCTGTCTGAACACCCAGTCCCTCTGGGTCTAAAAGTGCAAGACAACACAGTGCTGATTTATAAGGGTTTTGGATCAACTAGTGATATATTAAAATAGAAGATGTGAGTCACAAGAAGGAGATATAACATAAAGTCATACGGAATATTGAAATTAGCAGAAGTTGGGCCACTCTAAGGAGCAAGCCTTAAATCCAATGAGTGAGGTTTGCTGTGCCAGGCATCTACGAGTTAGTGTGGTTGGTATGACCCCTTATTGATCCTTGTATGCGGAATGAGGAGCATGTTACCATATTGTTTATGGATGCAAAGGTAGTGGTACATACCACATATTCATTGTAGATCATTGTGTTTTACAAACTGTGCAGTTCTCTATTGTGCACTTTAGGTAGAACATCCGACCTGTACTTGTGTGGGACGACACTGGCCACACCACCTTTGTTATACCTCCTCCTAGCATTGCTACCCTTTCTTCCCCTTGCTACTTCTTTCTTATAATTCCATATCCCTGACAGTTTTATTACCTCCTTTTCACAGGTATTAAAGTCATTGGCGGTATAAGGGAGTTCTGCGGAGAGGAGTATGGAGTGTATGTGAAGAGGATCATTCCGGGCGGGGTAGCGTACTCTGACGGTGAGTCTAGCACACAGACATAACTGTAAGAATGCTGGGCAGAAGGGGATGATTATAATGTCAGGATTCCTCAAGCACTGTTTGACTTGAGAATTTGAAATTTCTCCAGATGTACTCAGTCAAAGGCTATAGGGCACGGCCAGTTTGGGATTCCTACAGCATTGCTATGGCAATGTGACAGATGCATGAGCTTCCATCACAAGTTTCCTGCCATTGATATAGAACTCCAGAAATGCAAGCTTCCTTCAGCAATACTGAATCAGCGCTGTTCGACCTGAGGAGTATGGGTTTACTTCCAGGAGTGACCTCCCAGTTTTATCAGTCCTGAGTAGTGGAAGCTTCCTTCACCGCCACCCTCTTAGTGCAGTTATGTTGTATGTTTTTCTTCAATAGAGCTGCCCCACTAGTGCTAAGAGTGCTCCTTTACATCTATAGATTTGTTTTTGGTTCCTTTTGCTCACCACCCCCCTAGTGCTCACACTTTATGTGGGTTTTGTCAACCTGTAAAGAAAGTCTATGTACTAAAAAGGAAAGTAAAGTGCAGTTCAACCATTTCTAGGCACTAGTTTACTTGCTAACCGAGATGAAGAGAAATTCACTATGCATTGTAAAATTCATGCTTTTTCCTAATGGTAATATGAAATAGAATTTTGCAAGGTCTGCCCAGAAGCCAATTCCAGGTGGTCAGGGCTTTGACTGAGAAAACATCTTTGACTCTGAGTCATCTTCTTAATTTGTGACTTTTTAAACATTCATTTTTGCTTAATGTCATCTGTTGTCTGGGGTGAACCACTAACATTTTTGGTTAAGTCTGCTGGTGTTAAAAACTATTCCGCATATGCAGGTTTGGAGTCATGCAATGGACTGGTCAAAACATTTTAGGCATACAGGAGAGTAAATTACCTAATTCTAGGATTTGGTGGGTGGCAGAGTTGATGGGGGAGGATACACTTAGGTTGAAAATGATCTCATAAAATATTGCAGGTTTAAGGCAGAAGCTGGAAAATCCAGATTGGATAAGTCTAGTGGTGAACCATAATATCTTATGTTTTCATGAAACATGGAAAGCAGGTCCTATTTTCTTAGATGGCTACTGATTCTTCCAAACCCCAGCGATTCCCTATAAGGCGAGGCGAGCGAGAGGTGATATTTTAAACCTGATGGCCAATACACTTAGAATAAAGGTTTTAAAGTTTCAGAATGAATCCCCCTACTATCATATCTCAATGATTGGGACTGGATTTGAATTAACTTCTATAATAATAACTGTGAAGGTAATATGGCACTGATGGTCGGCTCATTGGTGATTGAGTCTATTTGTGCAGTTCATCCTAATTGATTTAATACACTAGTGGTAGGTGATTTCAATGCTCACTGTTGTGATAAGTTGTCCAGAACTGTATGCAGTTTATTTGACAGGGAGGGAAATGCCACTCCCCACTTTACCCACAGCAAATACGGAAATGTGCCTAATAAATTGACATTAATATTAGCTCATAAGCAGACAGACATACTGACCTGTTCAGATCCCAATCCCTACTCAGTACAGTTGATGAGAGCTTTTGATGAGATTCTGGGTTACACCAACAGTAACCTGGTGCGGGCTTGTTCCTCCAACCAGACACCAATTTTGCAATGGTTGATGCTGCTTATCCGCAGTCCTTAAAAAATCTACATGCAGCTCTCAGGATGAGCCCAAGAAATAAGAGTGTGGAGATGTCTTTTCTTACACATTTCACATTCCAGAACTGCCCCTCTGGAATGTGGAATGTGTGTGGGGTTTGGAGTTCTGGTGATGTTCTTCTTGTGTCAGTTGCTGCTGGACTGCGGACGTAGTGGCCAGTAAACTCAAGACTTAAGCATGGCACGTCTCCTGTCTCTTCATTGTGACTGTGTCAGTCACCACAAATTGGCGACAAATTGGCCACAGTGAGGAACCCACGCACTTCAGAGGCAGCCCAGGCCGTATTCTAGGCGGAATACAATCCAGTTGGAAACGTCGGGGAGGAAGAAAACGAAACGTGCAGGCCAGTGTTTGTCTGTGTGACTTTTCGTGCCCCCTCCTTTTTCCTGACTTTGGGTGAAACTTCCCAGAGATTTTCAAACTGAGGGTTTAGGGCTGTGTACTTGACGGCAAGTGGAATACATTCAAACAGAAATTGGGAGGTGTGACATTGCGTTCATCAGTGTCACGCGCCATACACTATGATGATCTGCGTGTGTTATTAGCCCTCCCCCACCGTTTCAGCAAGCTCGTGTTACCTTGTCCACGTGCCTCTCTCTTGGTGGAACACTCACCCTCTCAGTCAAAACGCTGGCCTCTCATACAGCATTCCAGCGTGTATTCCCCACCCTTTTCCTTTGTTGGTTGTCGTCACAAAGAAGGAAGAGTGCAGGCACACAGAGAACTCCAGCGTCAGAGTAGGAAAGTGTCACCACGCTCACCCTCTACCAACGTCAGTGGCCATATTGAATCGGGTTTGACACCAGTAAACTCAGGCACTATCACATTCTTCTTCTTCCAAGGTCAGCGGCCATTTTGGATTGAGGTCTACAGCATCTTCAAGTTTTCCACATCAGTAACCATACTGCTTTGGTTTTGAGCACAGTTTTTCGTTTTGTTTCTCTGGCTTGCCAGTTGGTTAAGCTTCTTTGGTATGCACACACTGTGGTGCGTAACAATGTGAGTGTTGTCGACATACGTCAACAGGACAAGCAGTGTCTGTGGTGCACACACGTTTGCTGCATTACACTTGGGGCACGCTGGGCATCTGTGATATGCGCACATTTCCAGTCAATGTTGGGAGCTTAGAATTGCACATCCGTGACACGCATATGCAGTCCAGTCTTTTCTTTATGGTATCTATGAATTTACGCATCATCTGTGGTTCACACACAAACTGTGTATGAATTGTGCTGACTAGTTTCCTGTATTTCTTTTATTGTTTTTTATGTAACTCAGCTCAAGTTCAAACTCATTATCCCCTTTTGTGTCAATTCTATCTCTCAAGGCCACTTTGCAGAATATCAATTCCCCTTTCTGCAATCACCTAGTGACCCACCCGTCCCTTGGTGGAATTGGTACAGAGCTTTCACCAGGGGCGTAGCTAGAGTTTGTGGCGCCCGGTTCTATCCCTCAGATTGCCGCCCCTTGGGGGGGGGGGGGAAGAGGACGTTGAGCACACTGGATACCACGCCCTCCTAGCTGTCCTGCCTGCAGATGCCTAGGACTCAACAAGCAATGGGGGACAAAGATTGGCCTGTCTTGTGAATTTTAAAATGATGTGTACTCCTATTCTCATCACATGCAAGTGAAAGGCCCTTTTTAGTATTTCGGGATATTTGGTCACACGGTGTTAAATGTTCCTGTAGTACTAAAGCAGCAACTTTTTAATGTAACTTATACCCTGACTTAAAGAAACCTTATAAGTTTAAAGTAAACATATCTAAAATGTCAGTAATAGTGTTTTAAACTTCATTCACACAACCCACTCTCCTGCAGTACGTCGTCTATCCCCTATCCCTGCCCGTAATTCGGTTATCCCTGCCCGTAATTCGGTTATCCCTGCCCGTAATTCGGTCAGAGCATATCGGGATGAGCTACACTGGCTTCCCATAGCCCGGCGTATTGATTTTAAAATCCTGATTCTTGCATTCCGGGCAATTCATGGAACTGGCCCGACCTATCTGAGCAAACGACTCAAGATATCATCTTCTGTAAGACACCTGAGATCTAACAGCCTTCGTCTACTGAACGTCACAAGATTCAGGCTCACCCAAAGTGGCGGCAGAACTTTCACCATCACAGCTGCCAAGCTCTGGAATAGCCTACCTCTTGACCTTAGGTTCATCGAATCTGAGCCAGTCTTTCGACGCAAACTAAAAACCTGGTTGTTTACTAAACGCTAATAAAATACTTCTGCGTCCCTTGATTTTCCTCTCAAATGGACTTGAACTAGGCAACCCTCTCTGGTGATATTCATGTAATCTTAGCGCCGGGACACCCCCGCCGGAGGTAGCCGCGCGCTCTACAAGCTTCTAAAATAAATAAATAAATAAATTTCCTTTACATGTTTTGCAGCCTATATAATAGATAACAGCCATCGGGGCACCACCACATTCACATAGCTGCCAAGGTTTCTGATTGCTATGTGTGACATTTTCATAGTTTCAATGCAATTATGAGTGACATTTCAAGAACTACGAGTGACACTTTCTCGCAAGTAAAATCAAGCAATGAAGATGAAGGAAACATACAAATATTAGCAATTACTTCCCACTGAGCAACGAAAAACTCTAAGAATATCTTAAAACTGCTGCAAAACACCAGAAATGGAAGGACACTAATGGAGACAGAATGCGTGACTGCAGTCCTCGGTAAAGGAGGGCAGTCAGTAGTTGTTTTAGTTAGGGGGTAGGTGCTCTGCTTTGTGGCTGGCATGGGCATAGCTGCCAGGTTTTCGGTTTGCTCCTGTGTGAGATTTATAGGCTTTCAGGGTATTTATGAGTAATGTTTCGCTGCCTCATATGTAATCCATCAAACGAATTAAAGACAGCTCTTTTATATCTTTTTTCATGCAAGTTTAATTTTTTCATAGCTTATTCAGCCTTTCTCATAAGCCATAGACTGCAATGCAAAGTGAGATCGCTTTTGACAATAGCTTTCACATATATTCCTTTTCGTTTACAGACCCAAAATGTGTAAACATTCTTAATGGCTGCAGAAGCAGTCACAAATTTATATCAGTGCGGCTCATTAAGACTATGAATATAACTTCATTCGGATAATAATATAATTAGAGGGAAATATTTGGTCAAAGGGCAAAAACTATACCTCAAAACAAATGCACAGTGCTACTGTTAATGGGACATGATTATTTTTTTACGCACATTTTCATTATTGCGGTGTCAGGATGGCAGATGCTCCCAGCTGCAGCAGGGCTCTCTTTTGCTGCTGGCAATGTAGTACAGAGGGCGGGCAAAGTTGAACAATTTAACCACATTTTTAACCATAAATGAAATCTGTAAGCAGTAAGTAGGTGTCGTGTCTGGCATATCTACTATGCTTGTCTAGTTATCCTGTGGAATGTTATCTTTCATGTGATGTCATGGAATGCTCCTGATTCCTACACCAACACTACAGTAGGATCCTTGAACAATAAGAAGAGCATCACAGACAGACAGTCATTATGTTGTCTGGGGGGCTGGGGAGGCCAGGAGCATGCAGCCATGTTAAAGAAATGCTCTCGCCTGACTTCCCCGTGTCCACAGCAAAAACAAAATCATCTAGATACTTCACCATTTTGCTACACAGGCCCGTCTGCGAGGCCTACAGCTCCAACTTATATGAGAGGACACGAGTTGCCCAGTTGCTGGCAGGCTGGGAAACCAGCTACGGCCAGGCGCCCTTGCACGTGACCCCATAAAAAACAAGATGCCAGCTCAGACTGCCTGATAGTTCCGAATGACGGCCGCGCTTTGTGAAGACACTGACTTGATACACGTTGTTGGGGGGCTGATCGGGAGGGTGGGGGGGACTGATCTCAAGAATTATGTTTTCCTCCCCACGTGTGGCTGGCAACGCTAAATATAACGAACTTGAACACATTAATAAAAAAAAGTGAAGGTGTGGGAGCGTGTATAATCTGCTTGCCTTTGTGTCACCAGGGCTACCCTGGGCTGGACACTGATTCATCCCACCTAGAGGCCCAAGTTAAACTGTAAGGTGCGCCATAATACGCAGGCAGTGTTGAATCCATCTGAAGTTTGTTTAATGAAATAACACAGATGCACGCAATAAAACAGATGCAAGACATTGCATGTGATTGCTGTATTTCTCCTACCTTCATCTGGTCGTCAGGCCCCACTTCAAAGATTGGCCTTTTCCCTGACCTTGCTGGATTTTGCGTAGTGGCGTCTAATCCCATGTCACAGAGGGTGGTTGGGTTTAATCCCATTTAGAGGAACCGCCCCTGCCGAGAGGAACAAACGCAGGATTTTGTTAAATCGCGCTGCAGCCTGCACTCCTTTTGACCTGCGTTGGTAACTGCTGCAGAGTGCACACAAACGCAGGACTTTGTTTTTGGCAAAATAATTGAAAACTAAATCCCGCGTTTGTGTGCACTCTGCAGCAGTTACCAACGCAGGTCAAAAGGAGTGCAGGCTGCAGCGCTGGTGGCTTTGCACTTAATTTTAAACTGGCCGCGGCACTGGAGGCTCGTTGCGGCCGTGGCCGCCTTTATAATTTATTTGGGGCCAAATAAATGATAAAGGCGGCCACGGCCACATCGAGCCACGCGGCCGCGGCCGCCTCAAAAATTGTGCCGCCTGGGGAGGACCGCCCCCCTCGCCCCCCCTAGCTACGCGGCTGGCTTTCACCAAGTATCTGGGAGCCATTGGGGGCAATAGGTATGGTTCAGAATGTAAAAAATACTTATTGGAACATAATCTGGGGTTTGAGTGTCAGTCTATTAATGAGCATTTGCCACCTTTCCAATTACAACAATATAGTGATGAGTTGGATGAGTATGAGTTGGCAGTGAAAAAACTAGAAAAAACATTCGATGTTCAACCTAGTTGGATTGTTAACAGACACAAATTCTTCACTAGGGAGCAGTTGCAGGATGACACATATGTAGCAGTTTTACGTATGTTAGCAGCAGAATGTGAATTCGAGAACTTTACATCTCAACTCTTCCGCAACCAGATAGTGGTAAGTTTCTGGGATAAAAAGTTCACAAGAAACTACTCACTATGAGAAATCCCATTTTGACAGAAACCATTGACGTGGTGAAAAGTATTGAAGTTTCATGCAAGGTTTGCAAGGAACTAACACAGATGTAGACTAGTAGTGTGTCAGTTGTAAACGATAATAGCACTACTGAGAAAAATAAGAAGACCACTAAGAGGAAATAATCCAAAGGGAGGTTCTTCAGCCAGAAAAACATTTGTTTCAGGTGTGGATATTCTAATCACAGTCCGAATGGTCGACCATGTCCAGCTAAGAATGTTAAAAGCAAGATCTGTGGCAAAATGATAAGGTCAACACTATACTTAACCCCTTCGACACTGATGACGAGCTCAGCTCGTCATGAAGTACACCTCTCATACGCTCATGACGAGCTGAGCTCGTCATGAACCGCGGGATTTTTAAAACTTCAGCGCACCGCGGGAAAATGCGCCGCACCGATAGTGTTAATGGTGAACTATGTAAGAGCTCTGAGGAAGAACAGACCATTGAGAGAGATTTTGTGATAGTGGTTCAGGGTGGCGAATTAAATTGCGTTGATCCTTACGAAGACATCATGGTTGATGGCAAGGTGTTGAGACTGCTCATTGACTCTGGTGCAAGGATGACAATGGCGAGTTGTTCCAGGAGGTTTGGGGTAACTGGGAATTACTCACTCCGGACAGGAATCCTGTCCGGAGGTTGGCAGGAAGATTGAACCGTCTAGGTATTTTGTGCCACTTGAGGTTTAAAACCCGCAAAATGTTTGGCAAAGTTTATGTTGCCAAGAAATGCTTGAACATTCTTGGTTGGTACCATCAGGGTCTATTCGGGATGACACTTAGGCCGGGTAGAAAGGTTCCGGTTTCTGTGGTCATACAGCCGGACACACCCTGGACGGGGTCTTTACCAATGACCCTAGGGTGCAGATTCCCCTCCCGCTCTCTTGGTCAGATCATATGACCATTCCCTTTGATTTTACGTATTCAAATTCCATCTTATCCCCGGCAGACTCCAGCAAGTGGGAACTCAAAAGAAATTTTAAAGGGATAAACTGTGACACACTAGCTCCCCCACTGTCCAACCACTGCCTGTCACCTGTAAGGAACACTCATAGTGCTGCGCTTGATTTGCACAACTCTATCTTGAAGGCAGTAGATATACTGGCCATAGTCAAGCCGCACTATTCTGCCAGAAAACGCCCCTCGGCGCCCTGGTTTTCTAACACCCTCAGGTCCCTTAGGCAGGGATGCAGAAGACAGGAGAGAGCCTGGAGGCTATATCTAGATCCAGAAGAAAAGCAAAAACATAAGATCTTACTTAAAGAATACAAATCTGCAGTGCTTGCGGAAAAGAAACAACACTTCTCTAAGAAGACTATTTCCCTTAGGTTCACCAGGGAGTTGTTTAAAATCGTTGACTTCCTATCAGCCCTGCAATCTCCAGACCCCACTGTGGCATCTCAGGAGCTTTGCGACCAGATATCCACTTTCTTCCATGTAAAGATAACCGATATCTATTCCAGTCTAGAAGCTTTCAATCAGGAACTAGAACCCCCGGCCACTCCTGTCCCTCCCTCCGTGGAAGAAGTTCCCGCTGAATTATCTTATGGCATTCTCAACAACTTCCCTCAGCTTACGCTAGAACAACTCAATCTGCACCTAGACAAGCTGAATTCAGGCTCTCCCCTCGACCCTTGCCCCTCAAGATTTTTAAGGAATGCAGAAATGTTCTTCTTCCTGCCTTCCTTGAAGTAATTAATCTTTCAATCCTGGAAGGGGCCTTTCCCACGCCCTGGAAAATGGCCATAGTTAAACCTCTTCTTAAAAAAGCCACATTGGACCCCGGTATCTTAAACAATTTTCGGCCTATTTCTTTGATTCCTGCCCCTGCAAAAATGTTAGAGGCCCATCTTAACATTCATCTTAGTGCCTTTTTGGAGAACGCTAGCCTTCTTGACCCCTCTCAACACGGTTTCCGCAGGGCTCATAGCACCGAGTCCGCTCTCACAGTTGTCACTAATAACATCCTTGCTAAGGTCGACAGTGGCCAGACCACTCTTCTGGTCCTGCTCGACCTTACAGCCGCATTTGACACCCTATCTCCCTCCATCTTAGTCAAACGACTCAAGGAGATAGGAGTGAACGGGCCGGCGCACAGCCTATTGAAATCTTTTTTGGATGACCGTGTACAAAGGGTCAAGTTGGGCGACTTTCTCTCACCAGCAAAACCGGTGCAGTGTGGGGTCCCTCAGGGGACATCCCTGAGCCCCACACTTTTTAACATTTATGTAACACCGCTCGCCAGACTTGTAAGATCTTTTGGGCTGGAAGTTTTATCCTATGCCGATGATACCCAGATCATGGTCTCCCTCTCACACTCCGCCGACATCACAGCCCGGAATTTCAGAAACTGCATGGAAGCAGTTGCTGGCTGGATGGTGAGGAATTTCCTCAAATTAAATGGGGAAAAAACAGAGGTGTTGATCTTCGGAGACAAGGAAGAGATATGGTCAATTGATTGGTGGCCTCCCGCTCCGGGGGTTTGTCCTAAGCCCTCCCAGTCTGCTCGAAATCTGGGTGTCATTTTTGACAATAAACTCTCTTTCGACAAACAGGTCAGCAAGACGATCTCCACCTGTTGTGGAGCCCTTAGAACCCTGAGGAAGTTGGTGTGCTATCTTTCACCTGAGGCCCGGAAAACTGTTAGAGTAGCACTAATCTCCTCTAGGTTAGATTATTGTAATGCACTGTACTTGGGTATCAATAAACAGCAGGTACAACGCCTGCAATTGGTACAAAATGCAGCTGCTCGGTTCGTCACTGATGCCCCCAGACTTTCATCAGCAACCTCCATTAGGAGGGACCTTCATTGGCTCCCTATGCAGGCCAGCATAGAGTTCAAGGCTCTTTGTCTTACCCACCGTGCCTTGTATGCCGGTGGTTTGGAAGATCTCAAATCCTTGCTAATACCCTATACCACTGGTAGGGCACTTCGATCTGCCAACAACATTTTTTTGGTGATCCCCTGAACCTATAAAGCCAGATGGGGGGAGGTCTTTCCACTCCCTTGTCCCCAAGATCTGGAATACCCTTCCGGCAGATATTAAAGGTTAGTCGGCTTACTCTCTCTTTCGAAAGGCCCTGAAGACTTCGTTCTTCAGGGAGACTTATCTGTAAATTCCTTCCCTCTACTGCACAGCCTATACCATCGTTAGCGCCTTGACGCCTATGGGCAAAGTCGCGCTGGACAAATTCCTTTTCAATTCAATTCAATTCAATTCAGCGATGGAATACCCACTGATTTTGTTCTTGATGCAACTGATCCCAGCACCAAGTGGACTGGTTTGTTTGGATTTTGCGTGAAAAGTTAGGCAAAATCGAAGGAGTCAAGAACAGGATAAAGGTCCAAAGTGATGTCACCCTAGTCACATGCTAAGAAATTTACCATTTGGTGTTCATGTGGAGTTAGCTGAAATACCTAAAAAAATGTGTGCGGATGGTGTGATTGAACCGATTGAGTTATCTTCGTGGTTATCCCCCTTGGTCATTGCAAGGCAAAAGAATGGCCAATTGAGGGTCTGCATAGACCTTAGGAAGCCTCGACAAAGTCATTTGGGTAGATTCACATCCCCTACCCCGCATTGATGACATCATCAGCACTTTTGCCGGGGCAAATTTTTTTTCAAAGATTGATCTGGCTTCCGCCTACCATTAGGTTGAGCATGATGAATCTTAACTTCACCTCAAAGCTTTTGTGTCGCCAGTCGGCATATTTTAATTCAGGAAGAACCTTTTGGTTTGGCGTCAGCAGCGTCTGTCCTCAATGTGTGTGCTTGAGAATGTTTTAACCCCTTCGATGCGGCCGCGATTTCTCCCGTGTGCGGCCGCCGGCCGAACACGGGCGGGCCATGACGAACCCCAGCCGTCATCAGCACACGAGCACTGTAGTGCATGACGGCTGGGGTTCGTCATCAGCATGGAAGGGGTTAAAAGGGATTGATGGGGTTATAACATTCCAGGATGATATACTTGTCGCTGGTGAACATATTACCAGTCACGATAGACGAATGCATGCTGTGTTGGAGAGTCTGCAAAAGTTCGGGGTTGTTGGTAACCTTAAAAAATGAGTATTTGCCAAGAAAAACATTGAGTATTTGGGACACATAATGTCTTAGAAGGGCGTTTAGCAAAGGCCTGGGTTAGTCAAAGCAATCACTAAGGCACCTACTCCCAAAAGTAAAAACATATGGCGTCGTTCCTAGGAATTCTACTTGAAGTTCATTAAAAATTTTCAGCAAAAGTTATCCATTTAAGAGAACTCTTAAAAAAAAACACATTTGAGTGTGGGGATTCGTGCTGGGACGAGTTTCAGGCATTGAAGAACAACATTGTCTCAGCATGTGTCCTAGCACCTTTTGACCCTTCCAAGAATGTATTATCACAGTAGATGCCAGCAATGACGGCTTAGGTGCCACCATTGCTCAGCAGAAGGGTTCATCCGAATTGACTGTTGGTTTTTCATCCAGATATTTGAGCGTAAACAAGAACGTTTATTTTCTGTCATTGAAAAAGAGCTTTTGTATTGTTGTTGGGCAGTAGAATGCTTCAAATGTTTCATTTGGGGGTGAAAGTTCACTTTCAGGACTGACCACAACCCTTTCGTCAGCATTCTTGGGGGTACTGTCATTAAAGATCATACATGAAAAATGTCAATGTGCAGTTCCTAATTGTGAAGGAGTGTTCAGGTCTGTTATAGGGTGCCCTCACACACCATGGAGGACATCATGCTTCATCATTGGGCCGGCTCCTCTTGGGGCCGGCGCCAGACTCTTACACTACCGCAATGCTGGTTCTGGATGTCACAATGTAACCAGTGTTGCTGTTTTTTACCAGGTTGATTGGCCTGGAGTCTGAGACCCTTGTACTCTGACATTGGAGATGACTGGGGTGTGTCAGCAGAGCACTTTGTTGCTCGTACCATAGGGTAGGGTGGCAACTACCTTTTGTCCTACCCTTGCTTCAGTCCCTCGACATCTCTGGTAGTGTAAGAGTAGAGATCACCTTCTCCTTTTTACCAAGGTCCTGATGAATTGCCACCAGACCAGCTGGGGGCTTTTTTAGGCAAGGATCATGTCGACCATTTGCACCAGATAGACACTGCAGGATCATTGTTTCCAGGCAGGGCTCACAGTTTTTTGCTAGGTTAGTGCACAAACAGAATAAAGTTAATGACAAGGGCAGTACTAGACCTATTTTAAACAACACTGCACACTCACCACACTACCTTGCCCACATACCCTCACACTTCATAAAAATAAAATCTCCGCTAAAGAGCCCCTTTGCGGGTGTCCGTCGGGCATTGCAGTGCTGGCCCGACGAGGAGCGGGCCCAGTTATGAAGCATGACATCCTCCAGGGTGTGTGATGGCAGTCTATAACAGACTTGAACACTCCTTCAGAATTAGGAAATGCATATTGACATTTTTCATATCTTATCTAGGAGTATATGTGCAGGACCTGGTTAAAAAAGCTCCTGGTTTCTTCTATTTAAGAAAATTAAAGATCATACACTAAGGTAGGCCAGATTAAGTAAAAAACTTTTGCAGTATAACTTCAGTGTAGAATACATCCCAGGTGAGAAGAACACAAGGGCGGACTATCTACCTCGCTGTCCTCTTAGCATCTCTGTTTATCCCGGGAATGTTAAGGAAGATGATGAAAAGTGTTTAATTGCTAGTATTGATCTTTGTCATGATACCTCTTTCACAGATTAGGTGTGGGTTGATGAATCCGTGAAAGATGAGGAACTCGAATGTGTCAGGAAGTTTGTTATTGGGGGTTGGCCCAAGAAGAAAGCTTTGCCCTATGGTTTGTGGGCTTACTTCAAGGTTGCTGATGAACTTTCCAACGAGAAAATAGGGATTCTGGAACAGGGTGACAAGCCTGTGTCCCCAGTTGGTCTGAGAGATCGTATCATTCTGTGTGGTCACAAAGGCCATTTAGGTCAGACCATCAGCAAGAGGAAGATTAGAGACAGTTATTGGTGGCCTGCCCTGGATGCTGCTATCATAGCCAGCATTCGTTGCATTCTTCATGTGTGCCACCAGCGATAAAAGGTCTAAAAACTGAAGCCGTCCCTCCCCGACCTGTTAGTCTGCCTGGGTGTGTGTGGTCAAAACTAGCTATTGACTTAATCGGCCGTTTGAGTGATTGCCACACAAATTCAAATTCGCCATTGTGGTTTTAGGCTACTGTAGCAAATGGTGTGAGGTTACGTTTGTCGAGGAACCCAACACTTCCGCTGTTGTCAAATGTCTCAAGAATCTGTTTTTTATTAGAATGGTGTCTGAAACAAATTGTCTCCGATAATGAAGTCCAGTTTGTATCGAGGGAAATGAAGGATTTTCTGGTCAGCAATGCCATAAGACACAAACACATTGCTCTGCATGACCCGAGGCCAACGGGCTCATAGAAGAAATTAACCTTGCCCTGGTGGAATGCATATAGTGGGTTCGGCAGAACAATGAGGATTTGTGCCAAGCTGTGGAGAACATGTTGTGGTTGCACAGGTCTTGTCCCAACACTGTTTCTGGTCTGTCTCCTTTTAAAATCATGCAGGGGTGTGTGCCTGCCTTTAGGTCATGTCCTGCATCTATGAGGGAGTGTCAAATCAAAAGTGATAAAGTGATCAGATACTTTGTGTAGATAAAATCGTAAGACTCAGATTTTATAAGTTTCAACCCAAAATGAAAAATTAGTTTGATGCAGTGCACAGGGTCAAACCCACTCGGTCAGACTTACTTGTAGGCAATTGGGTATGCGTGAAAGATCCTTCTCATGTTGTGAAAAGGAGATCAAAGTTCAAAGCACCTGCGAGAGTGGACGTTGTCACCAGGAATGCTGTCTGTATGGAGTGGGATGAATGGTGATGTCTTTTCTTACATATTCCAGAACTGCACTTGAATGTGTTGTGGGGTTTGAAGTTCTGGTGATGTTCTTCTTGTGTCAGTTGCTGCCGGACGGCGGACACTGTGGCCAATAAACTCAAGACTTAAGCACCGCACGTCTCCTGTCTCTTCATTGTGACCATGGCACCATAAAGGGTCTAGTGAAGAGTATGTGGATACAATATAAAGAAGCATGGAGTGCTAGTATAAGGTGTCTGCAGGAGAAGGCATGGGAGAGTTTGCAATAAGCAGCAGTTGAGAGAAATAGTTAGAATTTGGAGAAAGTGATAAATGCCCCCTTCCTCAAAAATGAAAGTGATCTGACCTTAGACCGACAGGTTGAAGAGGAAGCTTGGGTGGCTCACTTTATGAAAACATTTGGAGTATCTGGTGAGGGCGCTGTCCCCCAAGCAGTTTACAGCAGGTTGAATTAAGGGGCAGCTTAGCTTTTGAACTTGCAGAGGTGAGGCGTGGGATGACTCTGTGTAGCTCTGCAAAGGCCCCAGGCCCAGATGGGGCTCCCATAGAAATCTTTTTAGAGCACCAAGATCTGTGGGCGCCATTATTGATCGATATATTTAATGTTATAGGGAAGATGGGACCCCCAGAATTTAGGAAAAAAACAATAATAATCCCTGTACATAAAAAAGGAGATAAGGCTTTACCTCTCAATTTAGACCCATCTCATTGATAAACCGTACAGCAAAATTAACGGGCGTCTATTATTAAATAGGCTAGAGGAATGGGCCAGGCAATAGAATGTTTTGATAACAACACAGTATAGCTTTAAAAAAGGGGAAGGGACCATAGTCCAATGTCTTAATTTGAGTCTGATAATCACTAAATACACTGCCGTCAAGAATGGCCAAATATATATGGGCCTTTATGGATCTTTCAGCTGTGTCACACACTCTAAGCTATGGTCTGGTATGGAAGCCTTGGGCATTAACGAGACTATAATAACCTTTATATATCAGGTATATTCACAGGCGTCTGCCTGTGTTTGGTACAGAAGGGATGCGGAATGTACAAGGCCCTTCAAGATTCAGAGGGGCACCAGACAGAGATGCATACTTGCCCCGTTTTAGTTCTCACTTTATACTAATGAGGTGGAGGCCGGACTAATTGGATCTACTTCTAATGTCCCTTATATTAATTCCATTCCCCTGCCAATACTTTTATATGTAGACGATGCTGTGCTAATCCGCAGAACTGGGAAGGCACCGCAGACACTTATTGAGGCATAGACGGGTTTTATGAAAAACGTGGATCTTCGAGTTATTGAAGCAAAACCTTTGTACTTATGGCAGAGGGTCAACCAAAGAAACTGCCAGTATTCCACATAAAAACAAAACAGGAGGTAACCCTTAAACCCAGTCGAGACCCGGTGGATATATGTAACAATGCAACAATGTCTCAACTGGTAATCATTTAGTAGACAAATACATAAAGAAAACAAGTAAATTGTAGCGCAAAGGAGAGAAAGGGAGACCACAATAATTAAGAAGAAACAATTAAATTGGTCTGTATTTAAACAGTGTTGGTACATCAGCCCTAAATTACATTGTATGCAAGTGTAACCCAAACATTGGTGTACACAAACATGCTTGTGTAGAGGGTGACAAATAAAATAAAGTGAAGTAACAGCGAAAAACGGTGCAAAAGAAATTAATTTGAGGAATGGTTACAAAACAGTAAATAGATCATTCCTAAAAAGTTTAACTGTTTTTAAGAAACCAAAAGTATGCCCAAGGATGCGTTGAATGGTCGATGGTGTTTCAACCTGTAAGAAAGTCAGGTCATCATCAGGAACGGGTACAGAGAATCGGTCAGTGCTGTAAAGAAGAATAAAAGGGGAAAAGGGGAAAGAATAAGAATGGGGAAAACACGTGAATGGGAAGATGAAGATGGAGTTAAACTACTGCTTCTACCTGTAGTGGTGGTAGTGGGTAAAGCTTGTAGACAGGATAAAACAGTCAAGGATTGTGGTTGTTGGTATATGGTCAGATACACGGGGGAATGAAAGTAATTGCCACGCTGTACAGTGAGGCTGATGGATGGAGCCCAGAGAGGGTCGTTAGGTTCCATCAGCAAGTTTAAAAATGAAAATAAGGAGATGAAGGATCTAGCAATTAGAGCTTACCATGTCCAAACCAGGGCATGTGCATAAACGGAGGCACATGCGGATGCTGGTAGGCGCCTACGAAGGTTCTGGGGAGGAACCCTGGGGTAGGCGCTGTAAATACCAGAGCAAGGAAGCTGAGCGAAGCAGGACCACAGCTTGGAAGGAAAGGTAGGGGAAAGGGTGGTTAGGTGAGACCACCCGGGATGGGAAATGAGAGCTCGGGAATGAAGTGACAGATTCAGATCTTGTTTCGGAAGGTCCAACAATTATATTAAAGCTCTGAGAGAGGATCCGACTCGCCTCAGGAGTGAAGCTTGCGTGGGATGAACTGAGGAGAGTGAAGGGGCAGGAGAAAGGTAGAGAAAGGCGAGGGTTAAAAAAAAGAAAAGAAAATCTTTTGATTCATATGGACAATTGAAGTGTTTTACAAAAACATACTGACTTCATCCACACTAATATATGCATGCTGACCGAAGAAATTCCAAACCTTTTCCATAACAAAAAAGAACTAGATATACAATATTATATACAATGAAAATAATAAGTTTCAATAATGATATACATTTTGTGACAATTAAGGAAAAAAATACAGCTAATGGTCTATTATCTCTAGTCATATATATCGTATCGTCATCATTGTGTAGAGGCAAGGAGGGACCGAGTTGGTTCCTGATATGGTCGACGCTGGACAAGATTATGTCCTCCCTCCTCCAGCTCAAAGAAGACATTCACACCATCAAAGAAGATATTCACACCATCAAAGAACTACTCATCATACCCCCCAGACACAACTCACTCAACACCACCACCCCTCTCAACTTGCCCTACACCCGGCCTGATGACGCTTACAAGCTACACCCATCACACAGGACCACGATCCACCACCACAATCACAACAACCGCACCCGTCGCCCACACTGGACAGTGATCCCTGCCCACAATCGCAACAACCGCCCCCGTCGCACATGCGACCCTCTGTCGGATCTTGATACTCTCACCCTCCTCCGCTCCTACGACCCAGCTGCCCTAAACGACCCAACCACCTCGCACCTCCACATCCCCACGATTCACTCAAATCCCTGTAGACCCTCCACACTAAACAACAGAATCTCCGTCTCGAATAACCTTAGAAAAGTCCCCCTCTCTCTAGTACCCTCTACCTCCCCTGACACACCCCGTCTTAAATGCACTCTCCTAAACTGCAAATCGGCCTCTAGACACTCCTCCTCCATCGCCGACCTAATCCTAACATTGGACCTTGACCTAATCATCTTGATTGAAACCTGGCTAACCGAATCTTCTACACCCATAATGGACATTCTGGTTCCTCCCAACTACCACATCATTAGGCTTGACAGGTCCGGCAAGTTAGGTGGTGGAATCGCATGCATATACAGGAACAAGCTTTCTGTTCTGAAAGTCTCTGCATCGTCCCTACCCTCCCCAACTTCCTACGAATACATCTGCCTCAAGATTATCAGTGAGGGTAAACCGATATGCTCACTTCACGGCATTTACCACCCACCCAGAGACAACCTCTCCTTCGTCCAACAAATCATGGACATGATTTCAATCAACGCTGGACGACAGCTCACCCAAATATACCTTGGTGACTTCAACCTCCACTGGAACGATCTCAATGATGCGGTGGTAAATAGTCTTAAACTTCCTCGATGCCCTGAGCCTCACCCAAATATGCAACAGCCCGACCCACGAGAAAGGCTCTATCCTTGACCTTATCATTGCCAAAGAGGAAGCTATCCAACTTGAGTCTATCCAACCCTGCGACTGGTCAGATCATCATATTGTCACATTCTTCATCAATGAAACAGTCAAACTCAGCACGGGTCAATCCTCCAGACCTAAAGTCTGGAAAAGAGATCTGAAAAAACTCAACCCATACTCCCTACCCCCGAACAGCCGCGACCTCCTGCTCCCTCCTGCGGGCGCTACAGATGTCCAATCCTTGACTGACCACTATCTCAATGCCATGACCTCAATAATTAATGAGGTTGCTCCCTTACAGCTAAAAAGAGTCTCAGCTAAAATTTCCAATCCATGGTACGACGGGAGTCTCAATGAAGATAGACGAGCCATGCGAATGGCAGAGCGCACCTGGAGAGCAGCTCCCTCTGCACTGCACCTGAAAATCCTGAAGAAAAAGAGAAACGCCTACTTCAGGAAAATAAAGCGCGCAAAAGCAAACTTCTTCAGCCTCCAGCTCGACCAAGCAAAAAACCGCCCAAGAAAACTGTTTGAGCTAATCAGAACACAAGCCAAGGAACAACCCCAACCTCTAAGTACTTCATGCGAAGCTCCCTCCTGTGAAGACTTCGCAGCTTTCTTCACCCAAAAAACTGACATTATAAAGACTGCTCTCCGCACTGACGCAAGCCTCTTCGCCACACCCAATTGCATAACACCCTCCGAACCAAAAAACAATGCCACATGGTCTTCCTTCGACACCTACTCCGAAGAAGAAATAGGCAAACTGCTCAGCACCTTGAAACCTTCCAATCACCTCACGGATCCCCTCCCTGCTAATGCTGTCAAAGATTTCACCCCATTGCTCCTCCCACTCTGGACTAAAATTATCAACAGCTCCCTCCAACAAGGAATCATCCCAGACTCCCTCAAAGTTGCACAAGTCACTCCTTTACTAAAGAAAGCTACAGCCGACCCATCCGACCTGAACAACTACTGTCCCATTACCAATATTCCCACTCTCGCCAAACTATTGGAAAAATGCGCACAACTACAACTGACTAAACACATTGATCAGTTTGATCTCCTCAATCCGCATCAATCAGGCTTCCGAGCAGGACACAGTACGGCAACTGCTATGACCCACATAATTGACGACGCCCTTCAAATCCTAGATCAAAACGATACCTGCCTCCTCATCCTTCTTGATCTCTCTTCAGCATTCGACACTGTTAAACATAAAAATTTACTCGATCTTTTGAACACAAGAATGGGTATTTCTGGAACTGTTCTCAAGTGGTTCACCTCCTTTCTACACAACAGGTCACAGAAATTCAAGAGTAACAACCTGATGTCCTCACCAATACCTGTTTCGTTAGGCGTCCCCCAAGGATCCTCCCTATCACCAACCTTGTTCAACCTTGTTATGGAACCTCTCACCACCTTGCTACAAGCATCCAATGTACTTTTTCACATGTACGCAGATGACACCCAACTATATCTCAAATTACAATCCCCCAATGACTTTATACTCCTGAACTCAACGATCAGGAACATCCAATTCTGGCTGGCCAATAATCATCTCAAACTCAATGCTCTGAAAACAGAGTTTCTCCTGATCTCACCTCCTGCGAAGATCTCTACCACTCAAACCTGGCTTAAACAGCTAACTGCACTCAATGTCCAACCCACCATAGTGGACTCAGCAAAATCACTAGGCATAACTCTCGACTCCAATCTCAACATGCAGCATCATATCAGCAAGGCTACTAAGGGAGCGAACTTCCAAATCAACACCTTGAGGAATCTTAAACCCTTCCTGCCAGACAAAGACTTCCAAACTGCAGTACAAGCACTAGTAATCCCGCGAATTGAATATGGCAGCATCGCCCTGTGCGGTCTCCCGCTAACGACTACTGCACCCTTAAGAGCTTCTCTAAACGCTGCAGCGAGACTCATCACGGGATCAAAAAAACACTTGCATATCTCCCCTGACCTGAAATCCTTGAACTGGCTGCCGTTTGAAGCCAGAATACATCTGAAAATAGCCTGCATGACACACAAGGCTGTACACCTGAGCTCCCCCGGATACCTCACTCATGCTGACAATCTCTGGGGGCTCTAGAAACACTAGAGGCACAAACAATCTTCTGCTAAAACCTCGAAGATTCCGGAAGGAAAAAACTTATAAACACTCTTTCTCAGGAATGGCACCCAGGATCTGGAACTCACTCCCTCCTGAAACTAGACTCATCTGCTCCTTCACACTTTTTAAGAAAGAAGTAAAAGCTATTTTCATGGCCAAATACACTTGACCTATTAATGTTGATTTGTAAAGATTCTGACCGATCTGTATTATTCTGCTCTATCCCTATGACTATGTGTTTTACCTGTATTATTTTCTTATCTGATTATCCTTGCACACACTTATCTGTAATATTTGCTTTATTGCTGTACCTGTGTTACTTTACTCCCTAATGACCTGCTCTCATTCTCTTGTTGGTATCCCCTGCATTGTAAAGCGCTCTGATATCTGCAAAGATCTTGTTCGCGCTGTATAAAACTTTCAAAATAAAAATAAAAATAAATGATAGAGAAATCTTAGGTGGGTGGAATGTTGCACCAGAACAAGGGTCCCGTTTTTATCACTGAGGCAAATGATGTAGTGAAATGTACATTGGCTCTGGACTTATGTGTCATAGTATTTTTGAACCATGGAAAGCTGAGACAGATAAAGAGGGGAAGTGACTCAGTGGATGTCGATGGTGGTATTTCATTCCTCCAGTGTGTTCAATCCATGAATAACTGAGTCGCAATGTGCAATCCACCTACATTCACATTTATTCAAAAGCAGTTGTAGGTTGCCACCATGCAAAGGCAAAGTGGGTTGATCAATGACCTGCGAAAATAAGTCAGTTTCCAAGTGCCTCTTTTCCATGTAATGTGAGACTAAGGAGGCAGTGTTGACTTTACATCTGTTGCAACTCTTGTGTTGTATAATCTGTGCTT
This sequence comes from Lissotriton vulgaris, assembly GCF_964263255.1. Lineage (NCBI taxonomy): Eukaryota > Metazoa > Chordata > Amphibia > Caudata > Salamandridae > Lissotriton > Lissotriton vulgaris. The sequence goes on along the minus strand of NC_141698.1, from coordinate 477,179,693 downwards.
GATCATTTGGGTAGTTTGGCCAATCTTTATTAAGCTGCATGGGCAACGGATGGCATAAATTACATTAGTAGCGCAGCAGTTAGAAAATTGCTTTAGTTGATAAGTACGGTCCTTGAAGTTGAATTATTTTGTAGTGATAGTAAGGGGGCAGACCATTCAATTTGGGCACCTATAGTGTCCAACTATAGGGGGTAGACCCCATTGCCAAGGTAATGGATGTGGTGTTTTTGGTTTCCACAGGCCATGTCATGGCTTGTACCAGTTAGTCAGATAGGTTGTTCCCCCTCTTGTAGGGGAAAAGTGGGGTTGTTGAAAGATGGTATTTGTACAAAGGATACCCCAGTTCCTTTTTATGATTTAGTTGACTTTATTACTTATGGGGCTGTAGGTAAAGACAAACGGGATGCATGTACTCACCCCTTTTTCTCTTGGTGATAAAAGAATTTCTCTGTGGCAATACCATGCACGTTTACAGGCACCACGGGTAGCCACAATTTGTAAGTTTCTCAAATATCATTGCCGCCTCACGAAAATAATCCTTTTTCAATTTGCAGTTTCTTCTGATGCGAAGAAACTGACCTTATGGGAGACCATCGCGGAAGCCGCATGGATGGTAGCTTGTATAAAGTAAAAGTGTGTTGCGTTCCGTGGACTTATGGAATAATGAGGTGCCAAAAACACCTTTCTCAGCGTGAAGGGTGAGGTCCAAGAAAGGAAGATCATTTGTCCTAGAATCGGACGTAAATTTAAGCTGGGGCTGGCAGTTGTTGAGGCAATTGATAAAGAAAGGCAGATTATCGGCTGTGTCCTGCCAAATCAAGAGGATGTTGTCGATATATCTCCTGCAAAACACGAAGTGTCAGAGGGTCTGGGATAACAAGAACAAGAACGCCAGATGAGCGACTACAAAGGAGTCCAATACCATGTCGTGTATAAATTATTAAGACAAAGGTCACCCTTACATTGAAACCAACAAGTGATCATATAAGGATGCCCATCAGTCACCACACGGAACCGCCCTTCATCATTTGGGTTCCTTTTCTAAGACCACTGATGGTGTTATCTATTGGTTTTCTCATGAGGGGGCTATGATTGTAAAAACCATCCCATGATCAGATAGATTAACATGGTCTTGTTCATCAACTGGGACGATGTTACAAAGGGGGGACTGATGTCGTAGTGCGAAAATAGTGAAAAAACAGGAAAAAAGTGTGTGAGATAAAATTGGATGAGAGGGTGCTGAAAGTAGCTTTATTATGTTGCAACCCACTTTACCAATATTAAAAAGTAGACTAGGACAACCAAATTATTCTTGGGTCATCTGAATGTGTTTTAAGGGTCAACATGTTTCAGCAATAGTAGACACAAATTGTCATTGCTTTCGTCAGGACCACAATAATCTGTTTGCTACTACGAAATAGTGTTTGAAAAAAGACAAACGTGCTCAAAATAATAAATAAATATGAGAACCGATACTCAGATCACCTGTATCCACTAGATGTCTGTATCGGTGACTTCACCTTTCCAAGTAGGAGATTGCTGGAAATAGTGAAAACATGGAGATATTAGACTGAAGTCTTGGTAGAGAACATCGCATCCTTGTAAATGTATGAAAGTACTAGGTTGCAGCTATTCAATCCTAGTGCAAAATAACATGTATTTAGGCACACCCATAGACACATCTTATGTAGTGCAGGAATCTCAAACATTGGATGGAATTGTCACAGTAACCAAAGGAGATTAACATCTTACCCCACTTGGAGGATGTATGGACCTCACCCCACCTGGCCACGGCTCAGGGTAAAGGGGAAGCACCGCTCTAAAAGGGGCAAAAAACAGAAAAACTGAAAGTGCCACTTGTAACTCGTGTGTTCAAACAATCAGAACTAAGCGCCTGAAAGCGCCAAATATTGTTCCACTCAGACTGTGTAGCTACATTGATTTAATTAAATAAACGACCCACTGTTCTACTAGAGTGAGAGGACACAAATAGAGAATGTTCCACTAGGCGCTGCAAATTTGTAAAATGCGCCGCATATACATGCTTGTCCTCAGTGCTGTTAAGTATCAGGTGCCACACTCGCGGTATAAGTTGTAGCGCTGGGACTTGGTTTAGCAAGCATTCAAGGCATATATTCCTGCCCATCTGTCTATCAGCTAAAGATCATGTGTGTGACCTCCACCAGCTAGTTGGTTTAAGCGAGGCACCCTACCTGTCCGTCGATACTTCGTCTCGGCATCCGAGCCGATCGGGGAGGTGAGGGAGCCCGCCTACACCTCTGTATATGACGCTAAGCGTCATTTGTTGGGCGTCCGTCACGTGGGGTGAGTGCGCCGCATGCTATTGGTTGGATGTAAGGCCAATAGGGACAAAGGACTGATATTATCCAAAAAGTGTAAACAAACCGTACTGTCGTCGATCGGTGTCTAAACCCACTCTAAATGCGCACATGAGTTATTTCATATGGAATTAGAAACACTAGATGTAAAATGTTAAATCTACGGCCACACATCAATTACATAGAAACAGAGCAAAACCTTGTTGTAGAAGCTACGTGTCATTAGTTGGACAACAATCACATTGGGTAAATGCGCAAAGCGCTATTGGTTAGATGTAGGACCAATGTGAATAAAGGGCTGGAGTTGTCCAAACAGTATAAACAAACCGGGATGTTGTTATAGATCGGTATCTAAACACAATCTTAACCCCTTGTATGCTGGTGACGAACCCCAGCCGTCACGCTCCGCGGTGCTCGTGTGCTAATGACGGCTGGGGTTCGTCACGGCCCCGCCCTGTTCGTTTGTTTACCGCACAGCGGCGGAAACGGGCCAGCAGCGAAGGGGTTAATGCGCACATGAGTTATTTAATATGGACTAAGGAGCGCAACATTAAATGTAAAGTGTTGAGTCTAAAGCCATACACTAAATAAACAAGGGCAAAGCAAATCCTTATTATAGACACAGAAAAATATTTTTGTTATAGACACAGAAAAATATATCTCTCTGATAGGCAACAACAGCACAATTAAATCTATTAAATCAATGCCCCGTGTGGTGTTCTGGAGACAATGGCGTGCTGTACATTAAAAAATCCGAGAAATGTCTCAAGATGAAGATGTCAAAGAACGAGGATGGCATCAGTGAGGATGATATATATCCAGTGTACAGTATTTATACAGAATCAAAATCCTGATCCGTCTCAGCCAAAGTATTGTGAAATGCGCATATTTACTAGCTGGCATGAGACCCATGTTCGTGGAGATCATAAACTGCCCCATGGTATGTCATCATTGAGCCCGCCCCGATTCGTGCCCATTTTGAACACCCACTTTTGTTCTTTCAATAGGAGGAATCTACCTATATCAGTGATATGTGCCGGGATGTTTGGTTGTTCGATGACTGTCCACTGGAAGGCCGTAGATGGATGCCGTGCCTCCAGAAAATGATTTGTTAATTTGGTGGCTTGTCTCTTACACCTAATGGTGCTCTTGTGTTCAGATATTCTGACACGGATCTTGCGAGTGGTCATGCCCACGTATTTGAGACCACAGGGACATGTAATCAGATGTATTAGATTATCACTATTACAGTTCGTGAATTTGTTCTGGATCCATGGTCGCGTTGTGCCTATGTCTATTTCTGTGGATCTCTTTGTTTGTGGGCAAGAATGACATGACCCGCATGGATGGTGACCTGTTACTGGGGGAGATCCCATAACGTGCCCAGAGCCCTGGGTTCTTTCATGCGTGGTCTGGTATGCACCAGACGATCTCTGAGATTGGGACCTCTTTTAAAAGAGAAAAGAGGCACCTGTATGGTGGACTGGTCAGAATTTAGAATGGACCAATTACGTTTCACTAATTTCTGTATTCTGTTGGATAGCGTCCCAAAGGTGGTGACAAACGTTAACCTTTCCAGAGGGGGCTTTTGAATAGCTGGTTCTAATAGTGCCAACCGGTTATTGTTCTTCGCCCTTTTTAACGATCGTTGTACTAATCTCCTTGGGTATTTTCTGGAAATAAGTTGTTCTTTGAGAGCCATTGAATGGTTTTGAAAGGCCTCAACACTGGAGCAGTTTCTGTGAACCCTGAGAAACTGGCCATATGGCAAGTTCTCCCGAAGAGATTTGGGGTGATGACTATCTAAACATAATAGGGAATTTTTTGCTAGTGCTTTCCTATAGAGTTCTGAATGTAGGCCCTCTGGAGTGGATGTGATGAGTAAATCCAAGAAAGCCAATCTGTCTTTTCCTATTTCGATGGTGAAACGGAGGAATTCATTCCTACTGTTGAGCCATCCCAAAAACTTGAGACAGCTGTCGCTAGTGCTCCGCCACACCACAAGGACATCATCGATGTACCTTCTCCAGGTTCTGATGCATCGAAGAAACGGGTTGGTGTTGGCCAGTACATGTTGCTGTTCAAACCAATGAACGTAAAGATTTGCCAGGCTGGGAGCGTAAACGCTCCCCATGCTGGTGCCCGATACTTGAAGGTATGTCGTATCTTCAAATTTGAAAAAATTGCGTTTAAGAGCCAGAGTAGCACAAGCAATAATGAAGCTGACAGGAGTTATACTTTCAAGTGGCCTAGATTGTAAAAGATGCTCGATAACTTCCAGAGTTTCATCCTGGGGTATTGATGTATAGAGGGCCTCTACGTCAAATGAGACCAGGAGATCCTTCGTGAGGTCAAACTCTATTTCAGGTAGAAGACGTAGTACATCACCAGTGTCCTTCAAATACGTTGGCATTTCCTGTACCATTGGATGTAGAAAGAAATCAATGAATGTTGATAATGGTTCGAGGATAGAGCCGATGCCCGATATTATCGGGCGGCCAGGGGGCGGCCTCTGTTCCTTATGTACCTTTGGTAAGGCATAAAAGTAAGGAGTCACAGGGTGCGGAGTGCACAGGAAGACAGCCTCTTGGGATGTAATCCATCCTTCAGAAAGAGCTTCCTCTGTCATAGTGGATATGATAGTTCTTAGTTCCTCCGTCGGGTCAACATCAAGAGGACAATATGATTTCCTGTCACTCAATTGGCGGAGGCATTCAGCGCGGTAAGTGCTACTGTCCAAAAGGACAATAGCACCCCCTTTATCCGCTGGCTTTATTGTTAAGTCATTGCGTGCAGATAGTGCTCTTAACGCCTGTTCTTCTTCTCTGGGAAAGTTGTGGAAAACCTGTTCCTCTTGAGCAAACAGGTCCTCTATATTCTTCTCAAGAGCCTGCTCAAAAGCCAATACCTTAGGAGGCATGGCATGTGAGGGGGGAGTAAAAGTTGATTTTCTTTTTAATCCCGTGTTGGTAACACGTGCCTCCTCCACATCAGATCCTTGTTTGTTGGCAAAGAAAAAATGTAATCTCACTTTTCTCAGAAATTTGGTAAGTTCAAGACGTGTTTCGAAGTGATCATTAATATGTGTTGGAACAAAGCCCAGTCCTCTATTAAGGGCTTTCTCTTCCGCTGGTGTCAACACATGTTGGCTAAGATTGATCACGAGCCCGGTTCCAAATTGGTTGTTGTTGGGTCCTTGCTCTTCGTTGTTGTACTCCTCAAGAGCCTGGTCGAAGTTGTTGGAGGGCTGTAATGGACCTGTGGTTGCTGCTGTCCTCTCTTTCTGCCTCGCGACCGTCCTCGGCCTACGCCTAAAAAAGGCTGCCCTGAAAAATTATTCGGGAATTGAGGTGGAAAGGGTCCCATATGTGATTGGAATGGACCCATTTGTTGTGGTCCCATTTGAGGAGGGAAAGAAGGTCCACCATACTGCCATGCATTAGGGGGCCACCACATAGGTGTCTGATTGTGCTGATTACCCCTCCAGTTGTTGCGGTAGTTTCTCCTACCTCTACCTCTTGGTTTCTGACCTTGATTGGTAGACCCAGTGTCACTTCCTGAGCTGATCTCTTCAGAACTTGAAGTGCCATAATTGGACTTGGTTCTGCGTCCATTGGCTGTGAAGTCAGGAGGGACATATGTGTCACTTGTATATGGGTATACCTTATCAAACTTGAATTTGTCCAAATCCTTTCGAAATTTCTCAATTTTGACCGGCAGAGTGAATTCTTTAAACTCTCTGTTACTTTTGTTGGTCTCATCTTGATTTTTCTGAAAGGCTTTAGTGGAAAGAGTAGTTTTAATATGAGATTCTAATAGTTGAATCTCAACTAGTATCGTGTCCGCAATCCTTTTTGATGTCTGAATGATAAGTATCAGCCAGTCCCTCATGCATCGCCAAGCGATGAGGGACCAGCTCTTGAGGAACTCTTTATCCTTCAGGAATAATCTAGGACTGTTGGTAACAATGAGTCCAGTGGGAGCACAGGTGTTGCGCAAATATTGTGCCATCACTGTTCCATGTAGTGTGGTGCGTGTGTGAGATTTCTTGAGAGTAAGAATTTTGCCCCATTCGTCTTCGTTGTTAGTTATAGCTACAGGTGGTGTTTCTAATAGGTCAGGATGACTTGCCAGAGCAAGTTGCAAGTCATCCTCGTCAAAGGAAAGACCTTGATTTTCGGCCATATTAGAGGGAACAAATAAAAGCGCGAACGCACTCACTAGTGACGTCCAAACAACAGAGAGAGCTTAACGCATCAACAATTACGTTGAGCGTGACAGACCATGTATTGGTCCGTAATTTAGAAAGACCCGCAGCCCAGCGACTGCTCAAAGAGCAACAACAATAAACATGTAAGGAGGGTCAAAGGGGATTTAAAGACCACACTCTGATACGGCCCCAAACGTACTGCAAAACACGAAGTGTCAGAGGGTCTGGGATAACAAGGACAAGAACGCCATCTAACCAATAGCGCTTTGCGCATTTACCCAACGTGATTGATGTCCAACTAATGACACGTAGCTTTTACAACAAGATTTTGCTCTGTTTCTATTTAATTGGTGTGTGGCTGTAGATTTAACATTTTACATCTAGTGTTTCTAATTCCATATTAAATAACACATGTGCGCATTTAGAGTGTGTTTAGACACCGATCGACGACAGTACGGTTTGTTTACACTTTTTGGACAATATCAGTCCTTTGTCCCTATTGGCCTTACATCCAACCAATAGCATGTGGCGCACTCACCCCACGTGACGGACGCCCAACGAATGACGCTTAGCGTCATATACAGAGGCGTAGGCGGGCTCCCTCACCTCCCCAATCGGCTCGGATGCCGAGACGAAGTATCGACGGACAGGTAGGGAGCCTCGCTTAAACCAACTAGCTGGTGGAGGTCACGCACATGATCTTTAGCTGATAGACGGATGGGCAGGAATATATGCCTTGAATGCTTGCTAAACCAAGTCCCAGCGCTGCAACTTATACCGCGAGTGTGGCACCTGATACTTAACAGCACTGAGGACAAGCATGTATATGCGGCGCATTTTACAAATTTGCAGCGCCTAGTCGAACATTCTCTATTTGTGTCCTCTCACTCTAGTAGAACAGTGGGTCGTTTATTTAATTAAATCAATGTAGCTACACAGTCTGAGTGGAACAATATTTGGCGCTTTCAGGCGCTTAGTTATGATTGTTTGAACACACGAGCTACAAGTGGCACTTTCAGCTTTGCTGTTTTTTGCCCCTTTTAGAGCGGTGCTTCCCCTTTACCCTGAGCCGTGGCCAGGTGGGGTGAGGTCCATACATCCTCCAAGTGGGGTAAGATGTTAATCTCCTTTGGTTACTGTGACAATTCCATCCAATGTTTAAGATTCCTGCACTACATAAGATGTGTCTATGGGTGTGCCTAAATACATGTTATTTTGCACTAGGATTGAATAGCTGCAACCTAGTACTTTCATACATTTACAAGGATGCGATGTTCTCTACCAAGACTTCAGTCTAATATCTCCATGTTTTCACTATTTCCAGCAATCTCCTACTTGGAAAGGTGAAGTCAACGATATAGAGATCTAGTGGATACAGGTGATCTGAGTATCGGTTCTCATATTTATTTATTATTTTGAGCACGTTTGTCTTTTTTCAAACACTATTTCGTAGTAGCAAACAGATTATTGTGGTCCTGACGAAAGCAATGACAATTTGTGTCTACTATTGCTGAAACATGTTGACCCTTAAAACACATTCAGATGACCCAAGAATAATTTGGTTGTCCTAGTCTACTTTTTAATATTGGTAAAGTGGGTTGCAACAGAATAAAGTTACTTTCAGCACCCTCTCATCCAATTTTATCTCACACACTTTTTTCCTGTTTTTTCACTATTTTCGCACTACGACATCAATCCCCCCTTTGTAACATCGTCCCAGTTGATGAACAAGACCACGTTAATCTATCTGATCATGGGATGGTTTTTACAATCATAGCCCCCCATGAGAAAGACAATAGATAACACCATCAGTGGTCTTAGAAAAGGAACCCAAATGATGAAGGGCGGTTCCGTGTGGTGACTGATGGGCATCCTTATATGATCACTTGTTGGTTTCAATGTAAGGGTGACCTTTGTTTTTATAATTTATACACGACATGGTATTGGACTCCTTTGTAGTCGCTCATCTGGCGTTCTTGTTCTTGTTATCCCAGACCCTCTGACACTTCGTGTTTTACAGTACGTTTGGGGCCGTTTCAGAGTGTGGTCTTTAAATCCCCTTTGACTCTCCTTACATGTTTATTGTTGTTGTTGATATATCTCCACCAGAAGCCAACTTGATTGAAGAAAAGGTTTGTATGGGTAAGGATATGTGTAGTTTCCAAATTATGTACGTAGAGAGCTGTAAAATTCAGAGCGAAATAAGCACCCATGGAAAGTGAAGATGCGAATGGGTTTAGGACGATTATCGAGTAGATTCTGGATGATTTGTAAGCACTCATCATGTGGGATGTTCAAATAGAGCGACTCGATTTCTAAGGCAACCATCAGATCAGTCGCAGCATTAAAAAATGTCTATCTTCAATCAAGTTGATAAGGTCGGTACTGCCTCATATGAAAGTATCGGTAAGGGGTACAATTTCCTTTAAGATGACATCTATGTATTTACCTAGGAGTTCCAGAATAGATCCACACCCTGATACGATCGGGAGACCAGGGGGATCTGTAGCATTTTTGTCAGTTTTCAGGAAGAACATAAATGAGGTTTGGGTGATTGAGATAGATATATTGTCTAAAAGTAAGGCCTGGTTAGTAACGTCTTGTATTTGATTACTGATGTTTTGCAGTAGATCAGAGGAGAGGGCACGATAGTTGGCCTCATTGGAAAGTTGTTTCACAATTTCTGCGTCATACTTATCGATATCCATGATTACGATACCTCCACTTTTGCTGGTCGGTTTTATAATGATGTGGGGGTTGTCTCGAAGGCTATTCAGAGCAAGTCTTTGACCCAGGGGAAGATTGTAAGGGACAAGCTCAGATTGGTGTTGTATTTCCATTTTTTTTGTGAAGTACAAGCCGTTCAGGTAAGTATTTCAGGGGACATTGAGGCAGTTGGGGGTAGAAAGGTGGAAGGAAAGGGGAAGGGAGATTGGATAAAATTATCCCTTGAAGGTGTATCAGAAAATAATTGTTTTAATCTAGTGCATCTGAAGAAAAGTAGTAAGTCTTCCTGAAGATTGAAGAAGCTACTGCTGTCAAAGGTACAAAGGAGAGACCCTTATTGAGGAGAGAGATTTCCTCAGATGATAGGGTATGTTTGGAAAGGTTAAAAACAGGAATGGTGTGAGGTTTAGCCTGATGGGACGTATTGGGTGTAATGGTGGGAGAAGAAATCATGGCTGCGTCATGTATCGTTACTGCGGGGGTCCCCATTGGTAAAATTTACAGCAGGTCTGACGTTTGCCCGCATATTGGTACTGATAATCCAGTCTGGTTCTCCTTCTGCCGCATCTGCTGCTCCCTCCTCCTAAAAAAGCAGTAGGTAGGAGTGGAGGTGGTGGAGGTCTATTTTGATTCTTATCTTGGCTGGTGCCCTCCCCAGGGTTTGAGTGTTCGATGGAGGAATCTGAAAAGGTCGATTGTTCCTATATCTAGCCCAGTTCCTAGTTCTGGGTGGCTGGTAGGGAGTGTTGTAGAATTGATCAGGTAAGTAAGGGGAAGTTTTCTCTTTGTTTAAGCTCTTGATGTCTTTTTGTATTTTGTTTATTTTCTTATTTTGTTTGATAGTGTTAAAAGTGGCAGTGGTACTGTTGATTTTGTCAAGAAGGTTCTTGGCATCTGTGATAGTGGAATCTTCTAGAATGAGTTTCTCTAATTCAGCAATTTCTTCAAGCTCATTTTGGCTGTGCTGGATGGCAGTATCAATACCTAGGACCATCCAGTCTCTGGAACAGGTTGTCGCCAGGTGACTAAAGCCTGTCTGAAATGTAGGATCTTGTGTAAATATAGCTGCTGTGTTACGGATTTGGAACCCAAGGGGAATCACATCTGATTTTAATTATTCAGTTAGCATGTGTGCATGGAGATTAGTACGAATCTGTTTTTTCTTGAGGTTTTCAAGTTTGTCTATTAGAACCCGTGAGGTATTGGGTGCTGTAGGGAGGGTAGTGGAGGAATGGGAGAGAAGAGAGGAGTCACTCAACATTTGGTTGATGTTGTCATCTGAATAATTAGAGGTTTCCCTGGAGGACATAATGTGCAGTTTAGTTGCATTTAACATGTCAAATAAATTACTTGAGTCTGGAGCAAACTCTTGCAACCCAGCGGTTTCTCAATGTAACATGAAAACAAAACAGGAGGTAACCCTTAAACCCAGTTGAGACCTGGGTGGATATATTTAACAATACAACAATGTCTCAACTGTTAATCCTTTTGTACACAAATACATAAAGAAAACAAGTCAATTGTAGCGCAATCGAGAGAAAGGGGACCTCAGTAATTAAGAAGAAACAAGTGAATTGTTCTGTGTTTAGGCAGTTGTAGGTGTATCACCACTAAAATATATTGTATGCAAGTGTGTTAAGAACTCAGGACCAAACCCATCCTGGAAATAGAAAAAAGTATGTCAGACTAAAGCTATCTCCATTGCCATCTGTGGGGCAGGAGTTTGGGGAATGGCGGAAATAGGCTCATTGCAGGACATAGAGGATGGTATTTATAAAAGATTGTTAGCTCTCCCTCGTAGTTCCCCTAATTTTAATTGCCACTCTGAACTTGTCGCCCCATTTCTTTTTGATATCGTTCCTTTAGCACCCATCTTACCGAGGAGTCAATTTAGAGAAGGGAGAAGGTCAACCTGAACCACAGCATTTTGAGGTTTTGCTTAGACCTGGACTTTGCAAATAAAATCAGGTGGTTGCAATATGTAAAATGTTCATTGAGGTCTTTTGGGCTTACTGGAAATTTACGAGAAACCACACCGCTGTACATTAATTTCCAAGCTCTAGAAGTAAGGACATTTTCTTATTCAATGCTGCGAGAGAGAGAGAAGGGAGGCCAATTGTATGACATCTTCTGTGAAGCAATATCAAATGTCCCACTCCTTCAGACAGGATATGCGCTGATACCTAGCTACAGTGCCGAACTTCCAGCATCGGTTCATTTTAGTGAGGTTTCGCCTAAACTATTTACTGCTGATTTTGGGCTATCTCAGTAATGTTTATTCTGTAGGAGATTTGTCTTCATGCTGCTGTGATGGGACATCACCTCAAAGAGACTTACATATTTTATTTTTCGGTAGATTGTATAATGTGCAAAGAAAAATATTTCTTTTGCCACACTTGCTCACATATAATTTTAGGCAATGCCGGGTAGCGTTATTTTTTATTCAAAGGCTTGTTGATCCCTTTGTATGCCACTCTCTGGTGTCATTTCTATGGTCCTCCTGGAAGAGCAGGAGATCTAAAACTGACAGTAATTTTACATAATATAGCCATGTTCAATGTACTATTTTTATTATCAATTTTATAGAAATGGATTGATGTTTTTTAACATGTCTTTTTTATGCTGGATGGTTTTTAATGTAATAATTTATCATATTGTATTTTGTAACAAATCTTTTAGCCTTGCTTTACTGTTTTATTATATAATGTTTAATGTTGCATATATTCTATGTGCTTTATATGCTATACAAATATAGCGAAACAAAGAACTTTGACTGGCTGACTGACTGATTGCCTTTACTGCTCTGTTATCAGTAGCGTGCTTGTGTGTATAGTTTTTTCCTTTGTCATTAGTTCAGTGGTTCTGTGCTTAAGAGCATTCCCACAGCTATGAGATGAATGTCAATGTACTTCTTTTTTCACCCAAAAGAGAACGCCCTTTAGCACTTTTCTTTATCATGCAAAGTGTGCTGGAATTGCTCATGAGATTTGCATTTTTTTTTCAGGGCGTCTACAACCAGGAGACCAGATCCTCGAAGTAAATGGAGATAGCCTGCTGGGAGCAACCAATGAGCAGTAGGTCACAAGGAGGCAATGCGTTGGATTTCGTTTTAGCAATGATTGTTAGCAAATAACCAGTTAACAGAGAATTGTGTCTAGAAAGAGACTGCTGGGCTATAGCAATGTACAATGCAGGAAGAGAGTCGCCAGAAAATTAAAATACCCCACATTTTCAGTCACATCGCTAATGGCACCAGCACAAAGCGAGTGAACTAAGTGAGCTCAACCCTCCTTAAATGGTTCCCTTCATCCTTTGAACCTTTTGTCTATTCATCCATCTTTTCTCTCAGCCTCCTGTCTATCCATCTATCATTTCTCTCTTTCATGTATTCCTCACCCATCTGTATTTCTGTTCACCTTTCCATCCATCATCTATTCTAACCTATCTAGACATCATCCATCCACCCAATCCAGCCACATATCGATATATTCATCTTTCAGACAGGCATCCCGAAGGAGTATCTCTGCGCCCTACAGAACACCACAAGCACAATCAGGGGGTACACTTACAAAGAGTTAGTTTTGAAACAAGAAGGTTTTAAGCTGTTTCCTGAACAACAGATGCTCCGAGCATTGCCTGAGAGCTAAGGGGAGTTTATTCCATAATGTGGGCCCGGCCACCGACAGAGCTTTGCTACCGTGTCCGGCCTTCTTTGCACGGGGCACACACAATAGAAGCTGATTACTGGACCTGAGGGAGCGAGCAGGAGTATAAGGTACAAATCTGTCTATCAAATAAGAAGGACCTAGTCCATTTAGACTTTTGTGAATTAGACAACACGTCTTAAACTTAATCCTTTGGCAAACCGATAGCCAATGTAGCTTGTCCAAAAGAGGTTTGGACGTGGATCTAGGGGCAGCGTTCAAAACCAACCGGGCAGCAGTATTCTGCACCACTTGGAGTTTAGCTAATACACCCTCATTCGCCGATAACAGTAGCCCATTGCAGTAGTCAATGCAGCTAAGGACTAGAGCCTGTTCCAATGTTTTCCTGGTGGAATCAGGAAGCAGGGGAAACACTTTACGTAAGAGGCCTATCACGTGGAAGTATAAACCCACAGTGCGGTTGCCATGCTGCTTCAGCGAGAGCTCCTGATCCAGATGTACTCCCAGGTTCTTCACGACCCTGTTTAGGGTCGAGGACTGGCCCAAGATCTTGTGGCCACCAGTCCGGGATCCATAGGATTTTGACCTCCCCAAAGAGCATGACTTCGGTCTTCCCTACATTACACTGTAGGCAATTTGATGACATCCACTGGGCCACAGCCTTCATGCCTTCATGCCTTGTGCGAAGGCGGTTTTAACCTCAGTGGTTAGAGACTTAAAGGGGAAAAGGAGCTGGGTGTCATCCGCGTATGACATTGGGATGAAACTGAAAGCTCTCATGATTCTTGCTAGGGGGGCCACATAGATGTTAAAAAGAGTTGGGCTCAAACAAGAGCCCTGTAGCACCCCCTTAGTGATCTCTACCTCCACCGAGCGGAACGCACCCATGGTGACACATTGGGTGTGGTTGGCTAAAAAGCTCCTTAACCAGGCCTTTGCCTTTTTCTCAAGAACGATGTTTGCGAGTCGTCCAATCAAGATGTTATGGGACACAGTATCGAACGCTGCCGATAGGTCTAACAGTATCAGGATAACGGAATAACCCTTGTCCTGATACATATGCAGATCGTCCGTGACTGACAGTAGTGCTGATTCTGTACTGTGCTTCAGCCTAAAGCCGGATTGGGAAAAATCCAGACCATCTACTTGGTCGATAAAATTTGATAGATGTTGGTTCACATGTTTTTCTGTGAGTTTACCCAGAAAAGGAAGCAGAGATATCGGTCTAAGATTGGACAGGGCCGTCCATGGGATTGTAGAGTTTTTCCGAATAGGTCTTACCAGAGCCTTTTTCCACCCCCTAGGGACCTCGCCTTCAGCCAATGAAAGATTCACAAGTCGCTGGATCCCAGGACCCAACGCACTGCCAACCACAGGCATTATTCTGGCTGGGATGGTGTCCGATGGACAGCCGCTCTTGATCTGATTTATAAAAGATTCTACCTCTTCTAGAGAAATAGAGGGAAATGCAGCAAGGGTATGAGTAGCAGAGCAGAATTCTTCCACGACTTGTGGTCGAGTTGCATCTCTACTAAAAGACAAATCAGAGCTGATGATTTTTTCATATATCCTATCTACTTTAGTAGTAAAGAACTGAGAGATTTCATCACACAATTGCTGTGATGCTAGCTCAGAGCTCTCGCAAGACCCTTGGAGCATTACCAGCAGCTGCGAGTTGAGACGCAATGTAATTCTTGCGCGTCGCTCGAATTGCTTTATGATATATAGTGAGGGCCTTCCAATACCGGTTCTTGTCATCATCCAAATGGGAAGATCTCCATGTCTTTTCAAATTTTCTGGTGACTTGTTTCAAGGACCTTAAGTGTTCCGAGAACCATACTTCCTGCTTGTGTGCCGGACGTGGTTTGAACACTTTTAAGGGGGCAATAATATCTACTACAGTAGTGATTGCTCCTTCAAATTTAGTCAGAGCCACCTCAATGCCCTCCATAGGAGTAATGGTGGGTTCAACAAACCTCTCATTGAAATATTCACAAGTCATTTTATGCCATTGTCTCCTTTTAATAGGCAGAGCCACTGGACATGAGGGTGATATGCAAATATTAGGGATATAGAATTCCACAATAAAATGATCAGTCCAGTTAACCTGAGTCGGAGGTAGGCAGGTAATCATGGGGGAGTTGGACAAAATTAGGTCCAAGGTATGTCCTGCCTGATGCGTTGGACCACTATTCGCCTCTCTTAGGCCCAGTAAAGACAGACCGGTCAATAAAGACTGCACCTCTTTACACTTCTTTAGTTCACTGTGAACATTGAAATCCCCAAGAAGCTGGAAGTCACTGTCTGCATTGACATACGGGGCCAGCGCCTCCACTAGCGAGATGGAAAAATTGGCACATGGCCCCGGAGGGCGATATACCAATGCCCCTTTCCGGCTGACCTTGGATGAGATGTCAATTTTAAAGATCAGTAGTTCCATTTCTGGGGTACAATATTCGTCTAAAACAGAAATGTCTATTTCCTGTTTATGAACAATAGCTATCCCTCCCCCTATCTTGATGGGGCGATCTAGTCTAACTATTTTATAGCCATTCGGGATGCCCAAGGTGATGACAGGGACCGAGTGGGGTTTCATCCATGTTTCTGTTAGAAAACATAGGTCCGGTTCTACAGATAATATTAGTTCCCATACCTCAGTAAAGTGCTTTGGCAACGATCGAATATTGCAAAGCAAATTCTTACAACCCAGTAGCATATTAACTTTAATTCAAAAGGTGCTTTATTCGAGTATTACTCATAAAAGCAAGACAAACAAACATATAATTAAAAAACCAATTAAATTTACATACTCAATCAAACAAGCACATGCACATTTTAACAATTTAAAAACAATGCACATTTTAAAAAAAATTAAAAACAATGACACGTCATATGTACTGGTGCAAAAATCATTACCGTCGGAAAAAAGAGACCAGAGGGGTGATATTCATAATAACAATGTAAATATCCCCAGAAAATCATTACATTAAAAGAGAATTCATTACATTAAAAATCAACGTTCAAACCAATGACACATTGTATAAACAGAGAATAGACAAAAGTCTAGCAGTCTCCGGTCAACTAAAAAATTTACAGAGAATAAACATTAGTTTAGCAGTCTCTGGCTATTTACTAAGCAGTTACGGAGAATAGACAAATGTCTAGCAGTCTCTGATCGACTTGATGGCAGTATTTAACTTACCAACAGTCTCTGCCTTAAAACCCACGCCCATCCCAGGTACTTTGCAATTGCAATATTGATCCATTCTTCAGTAGTAGATTTTACTATGCGCAGTGCCACCATACTACTTTTTGTACCTAAATTCCTACACATAGGAGCCAACCAGGCTTGCCTTGGGGCAGAATATACTGGGCAACAAAACAGGAAATGACCTAGGGTTTCTTTTCCTACCCCACAGGCTGGACATAGTACTACCCCCCCTGATTTCCATTTAGCTGTTAAGTTACGGAGGGGGAGCGAACCTACCCTCATTTGAAATAACAATTTCCTGTCCAGGGGGTTCATTATGTAGTCCCAATACTTTTCATAAATGGGGAACATTTTAGCTTCTAGGTAGCCAGTGGTCATGGTCCCGCTGTTGGTATTAAGCAAGCTCCTATTAGCAACGTGTTCCCAGAATATGTCTTTTAAAACAGTCTTAGAGGGAAATAGAGCCCCAGCAGGATCTGTCCATAAGGCATGTAGTCCTAAATTAAATAGTGCAATCTTTAGTGTTTTAAACCATCTGATTTTATTGTAATGGTCAGCTTTGATGACATCAGAGAACCCTTCCGCGTAATGAGAGAGCTCTGGTGTTGTCCAAAGTCTACGCCAGAATAATATCGGGCGCAGTTTGGCCTTTTCCGTAAGTTCTCTTCTACCTAACTCGTAACGCAGGGGCAATAATGGGCTACTCTGTGGGGTACCCGTCAACGACCTCAGAAATTTATTTTCAGATAGTTGGAGTTCGTGGAGGTTTTCGTACCCCCATAACTCCGCACCATACAAAGCAGACCCAATTGCTTTTGCCTCATATATTATCAGGGGCGGTTTAATAGGTTTTGTCATTGACTTTCTATGCTCCTTAATTATAGTGCCAGATAGCTGCTTGTGCCTTAATGTAGCAATATTAAGGTGTTGCTGCCACTTATTGTCATTGGAGATCAGGATCCCCAAATAGGTGAAGGATTTTACAACTTCAAGAATGCGGCCACTCATGGTAATATTTGATTTAAAATTTCTATGTGGGTTAAATGCCATGAGTTTTGTCTTGGACGCATTCACCTCAAGACCGTGGTCGATACAGAACTCATCAAATATTGCCAATGCTTTTTGTAAACCACTGGGGGTTTTTGATAAAATTAAAGTGTCATCGGCGAACATTAAAATGGGGACTTTCTCCCCAGCGAGAGAAGGGGCATCCACGGCCCGAGATTGCATGCGGGAAACGACCCCATTAATAAAAACGGTAAACAAGGTGGGGGCCATTGAACATCCTTGCCGAACCCCGCGCTCAACAGGAAATTCGGCAGTGTCGTTCCCATATCCTCCCCATCGTATTTTGGCATAGTTGCCCTCATGCAGTCGCATAATTAAAATCAACAGATCCCCAGGGACCCCTAGTGTCTCAAGCACTTCCCACAGTTTCGCCCTCGGTACCAGGTCGAAGGCAGCCCGCAGATCAACAAATGCTGCATACAGGCTGCCTCCGCCTAGCACCACGGTCTTCCACTGTATCAGTTGGAAACGGAAGACTTGATCCACAGTGCTGGTTGCCCTGCGAAATCCGGCCTGAAAGGGGGATAAAATGTTGTGTTCATCAACCCAATCGAGCAACCTATTAACAATTACTCGTCCCACTATTTTCTGGATGGTGTCTATTAAACTAATGGGGCGATAGTTACCGGGCTGTGCCCGATCTCCTTTCTTGTATATAGGGATGATTACAGCACCCCTCCAGGTCACTGGAATATCAGCCCCCCTGGTAATCAAATTTATCAACAGATAGATATATTTGCACCATCTATCAGTGTCATTCAGGAAAACGTCTGCCGGCACCCCGTCAATACCAGGAGCCCGCCCACTTCGAACAGTTTTTAAGGCAGTGACTATTTCATTCTTAGTGAAGAGGTCATCCTCAGTTGGTAAACAGTGCATGCACCTTCTATCCACTGCCTGATCTCTAGAAGCATACTGTTCGCTAAAAAACTTAACCCAAGCATCCTGGGGGACATTATTAGTGCTTGCTTCTTCTATCCTGCAGTGTCCCCATTTGACTATATGCCAAAATAACCTGGAGTCCTTACGATCACTTGCATTTTTTAGATTGTTCCAGTGTGCCTCATCCCAATCTTTTTTCGCTGTTGCTATACACTGTTTGTAATGCTTCCTGGCAGATCTAATTGCCTCAAAATTCTTGTTTTTAATAGCATCACCCAAGGAGGTTCTTGCCATCCTACATTCATGATTGTACCATCGTGCTGGTCTGTGGGCATGGATCTTTTTATTTGCCGGTTTCAGAAAATGGCCTTTGATTTCATTAAAGAGAACTTCATGGACCTTGGTGACAGTATTTTTACTAGGAAGAAGCCCAGTTTCACCCTCAAGGGCCCTGATAGCCTTATCCGTTGCCATGCTTATTTTTTCCAGAACCAGCTGATCTGTTTTAACACTAGTCCACCTCAGCCTGCGTAAATCATTTGTAGGTACAATCAGCGGGGGTAAGGGGTCAATAGAAGTACTAGGGGCAATTACATCAGACAGCCACCATTTATGGAGAACGCAAAGAGGATTGTGGTCACTCTCAAGCCTTTCCTTAACCTCCATATCAATAATGGATGACCATAGGGTCATACTGTCAGAAGGTACCTGAAGATTCCGGCTCCGCTGGAGTATCAGACCCAAGGTGATGCTAACTCCCAATTCCCCTTCACCACTGTGCCGGATTTCTCTTGCTACAGTGATAACAGGGAAAGGGGAAGTGGATAACAAACAGAGAGACTGCTTACACAAATATCTTCTCCCGCTCAAGGAATGGTGTAGGTTATTCTGCAAAACATAAGGACAACATTACTAAGTTCTGACTTCTCTATACTCTAGTTCCCTAATACTCTCTCCTAGGAACCTAACCTCAATTACCTGTGTGTGTGTAAGCTTTAGCTGCTCTCTATAGGTCTTTATTTTCTCAGCTGTGTTGATGATGGTAGAAGCACTGACCAAATTGCACAGGAGAAGTTGAAGGTAGTAGAACTGACCAGTTGCACAGGAGAAGTTGATGGTACACAAGAATATATATATATATATATTTTTATTTACATGAAGATACAGTCTTTGAGTAATGAAGTTCCTGATTATCGCCAAACGCTCAAATGGGTTAGTTCCAAAGAGGTCAATGATAGTCTATAGCAGTCAGCTATTGTGCTAGTCTTCAAATAAGGCTCAATGAACTCTGTGAATCAGCCACAGTGAATACAGTTCAGGAATTAAATATATTGGTTCGAGCTCACCGACTTGAAGCTGCTTGCCGTTTCAGAAAGCTCTCCGAGAAACGGGTCACTGGAGTTCACTCAGCGCTCGAGGAACAGCTGTCAGGAAGATGAATGAGCCGCTCCAGCCGACCCGGTATGTGGAAACGAAGATCTTGGAATGGAGGAGAAGGGGCGGAGGGCTAGAAGCTAGGCAGAGGGAAAAGGAGAAGCCTTGATAATGTCCGAGAGGCTTGAGAGTAATAAATGGGAATTAACTGGTGCAGCTGGAAAAAAGCCGCCGGGCTCTATGAAATTCCTCAGGAAGGTGAAAGGACAATTGGAAAAACCAAACCTGACAGAAACTAACTCACTATGGCTAATAATACTAACTATGAGAGAGCGCGAAAGAAATACGTTCGCCTCTCGGGAAAATACCGTTGAAGTGCGCCGTTTATCGAACGCTCGCGCTCCAAGTCAAAGAGACCGCGTTCAAAGAAAAACACTAGAACGCTAACTGGCCCCACGACACTGGCAACACGGAAGTGACTGCTCCAAGGCAAAACGATAATTCGCCACTAGCAGTGTCCAGTTGAGGGAAGGGGGTGAGTACTTAATGATGGAGGAAACCTGCGAAGAACTGCCTACCATGGGTCCAATCCTGACAGTACCCCCCACCAAAACCCCCTTCCTAGGCTTGTGTGGATAAGTCTTGTGGAACTCCCTAACTAATCTGGTGGCGTGAACATTAGAGCTGGGTTCCCAAGATTGTTCTTCAGGACCAAAACCTTTCCAATCCACTAAATAGAAAAGTTGTCCCTTCCTGATCTTAGAGTCTAGTATTCTCTTTACTTCATATTCCTCCACTGAATCTATCTGTACTGGAGCGGGTGGAAGAACCTTACGAAGATTTGGTGGATTTTTTCGAATCAAAGATACATGGAATGTTGGATGAATTTTCAATGTTTTTGGCAAATGGAGTCTCACACTAACAGGATTTATCATTCTGTCCACCGAATAGGGTCCCACAAACCTAGGTTGAAACTTCCGATTTCCCCGCAAGCGCATATGGCGCGTGGAAACCCAAACCTGCTCCCCAGGCAGATAAACTGGATTAGCCTTGCGACCCTTATCTGCTTGCTGCTTAAAAGCTGCCTTAGCCTTGACCAAGTTTGCAGTTGCTGACTGCAGGGCAATCTGTAACTTATGGATAACTTCTTCAGCAGCTGGAACATCCCCTACAACTCTGCCCACCAACATATTGGGATGTCTACCTGAATTCAAGAAGAAAGGAGAAAACCCAGTGGCGGTATGCACCGAGTTATTATAGGCAAATTCTGCTGGAGCTAGTAAAGATGGCCAATCTCCTTCCTGATACAGCAGATACAGACGCAAGTACTGTTCTAAATCTTGATTTACTCTCTCAGTCTGTCCATCGATCTCGGGATGATAACCAGTGGATAAACGAGAATCCACCCCCAGACCTCTTAGGAAGGATCTCCAAAATCGGGACACAAACTGGGACCCCCTATCTGAAATCACTACTTTCGGAATTCCATGCAATTTGACTATGTGTTGAACAAACAGGATGGCCAAATCAGTGGCATTAGGAAGACCCTTGAGAGGAATGAAATGACTCATTTTAGAAAATTGGTCTACCACCACCCAAATGACTGACATCCCTTGGCTAGATGGTAACTCAACAATAAAGTCCATGGAGACTGTGTGCCAAGGATAAGGTGGTACTGGTAAAGGCATTAAAAGACCTTGTGGGGATTGCCTGAGACTTTTCCCTTTCAAACAAAGTTCACAAGTGGCAACATACTGTCGAACCTGAGCTTCCATACCTGGCCAAAGAAAATTTCGCTTTATCAGCTCCAACGTCTTCAAAACTCCCTTGTGGCCCGCCAAAGGCTGATCATGGAACCTTCGAATGGTCTCCTCTTGTAGTTTCTCTCCGGGGACAAACATTTTCCCTTGAAAATAAGGTTTCCCATCTTCCACTAGCCGATCTGGACCCTTATTCTCCCAATTCGAGTAATCATCTTTTTTGAATTCCAAGACGATCTTCTCTTCCAACTCGTCCTCTACAGTGACTGCCACGATCTTTTCAGCGGGGATGAGGAATTTCTCCATTTTTTCCTCTGAATTCTCTCCCACATTTAGTCGAGAGAGGGCATCAGCCTTTCCATTGGTTATACCTGGCTTGTACGTGAGAACAAAATCATAATCAGCAAAGAATAAAGACCATCGAAGCTGCCTCGGGGTCAAGGTTCGCGCGGATTTAAGGAACTGCAAATTCCTATGGTCTGTAAACACAGTTACCACATGCCTGGCTCCCAACAAATAATGTCGCCACTCAAGAAACGCCACCTTTACTGCCAGCAACTCCTTGTCGGCTATAGCATAGTTTATTTCAGCTGCAGTAAGTTTTCGAGAGTAAAAGGCGACCGGATGAAGTTGCCCCGTCTTCTTATGGCGTTGAGACAAAACTCCCCCAATGGCCAGATTGGAGGCGTCTGCCTCTACAAAAAATGGTTCCAACGGATCCGGGTGTTGCAAGATGGGTGCCGAGACAAAGGATTCTTTGAGGAATTGAAAAGCGCCTTCCGCCTCGGTTCCCCATAAAAACTTTTTGTTCTTCCGCAATAAACGAGTAATGGGGCTCACTTTTTATGAAAAATTCTGGATGAATCGCCGATAAAAATTGGCGAACCCTAAAAAACTCTGGATTTCTTTCACAGAACTTGGAGCTGGCCAATCTCGAATCGCCTTGAGTTTGGATTCATCCATGGAAACTCCCTCTGGGGAGAGTATGTACCCCAAAAACTCCACCTTGGTTGCATGAAACACACATTTCTCCAATTTCACAAAGAGTTGATTCTCCAACAGACACTCCAAAATGGTACGAACATGCTGGATATGTTCCTCAGTGTTCTTGGAAAAAATAAGAATATCGTCAATATAAACCACTGCGAAGCGATCCAGAAATTCACGAAGTATGTCGTTCACAAAATGTTGAAATGCCGCTGGCGCATTGCACAACCCAAAGGGCATGACCTGGTATTCGAAAAGCCCATAACGAGTTCTGAAAGCCGTTTTCCACTCGTCTCCTTCTGCCATCCGGACCAAATGGTAAGCCCCCCTCAAATCCAATTTAGTGTAGATCTGGGCCTCCTTCACCTGATCCAAAAGTTCTGAGATAAGCGGCAACGGGTATCGATTCTTCCGGGTCACCAAATTCAAGGCCCGATAGTCTATACAAGTGCTCAGGCTTTTGTCTTTCTTCGGAATAAAGAAAAGAGGAGAGGAAACTGGGGATTGAGAGGGCCTAATGAATCCGTTAGCCAAATTTTCGTCAAGGTATTCTTTCAAATGCAGATTTTCAGATTCCGAAAGAGCATATATGCGACTACAGGGGAGCGAGGCTCCTGGTTCCAACTCAATTTTGCTGTCATATTCCCGATGGGGAGGAAGTCTCTGCGCCCCTCGCTCATCAAAAACGGATTTTAAATCTTGATACTGTGCAGGAATTTCGGGGAGTTCCACCAAGCAGATTACTTGTGGTTGATTTGCCAAACAGTAAGTTTCACTCGACTCCGTCTTCACTGTATGGGAATGGAAACAGTGTTCCAGACAGAAATCGGAGGTCAAATCTACAGTTCTCCTTGTCCAGTCAATCTTCGGATTATGCTCTGTTAACCAAGGCAGACCCAAAATCAGTTGGAACTGAGGAGCATCAATTAAACTGAATCGAAGATAACTCTTATGTTCTCCAGGTCCAATCACTGAGATGGTTTCTGTATCAAAGGCTATCGGACCGGAAGATAAAGGGGTTCCATCCACAGCACGCACTGGCTCCGGCTTGTCCTTCCTAACAAAGTTAATGCCCAACCTTTTTGCAAACAGAATATCGCAAAAGTTTCCGGTAGCTCCAGAATCAATCATGATTGCTACATTTGCACTTTGTTCTTTTCCAAAAATTATTTGACAAGATAGGATGAGATGAGGTGCCGAAAACTGCATGGTGTTTGACAATGACTGAATTAAAGGAGTTGTCTTAGATTCGGCTTCCACCAGGGCAACCCCGTCTACTGGTGAAGCTTGTCTTTTACCCATGTCGATGTCTTAGGTCTGCGTGGACACTCCTTGACGAAATGCCCAGAACCTCCACAGTACATACATAACTTGCCTTGTCTTCTCTTTTCCCGTTCCTCAGTACTAAGCGGACCCCGGACTGTTCCAATTTGCATTGGTTCCTCTACCGTGACTCCCTCCTTGGGCTTAACACTCTCAGGTCGCATGCGATCAAATCTTGGAGGAAAGGTTCGAGTTTCCTTTCGCCGCTCCTGACGCCTCTCAGATTGCCTCTGGTCAATTTGGAGTACTAAGTCTATTAGTTCAGAGACGTCGGTGGGTCTCTTGGGAATCTGGGAGAGTCCATCCTTAAGTTCGTCACGTAGACCTCTGTAGAAAATTGCTGCTCTTTTTTCTGTAGGCCAGTTAGTCTCCACAATAAGCTTGTTGTACTGCGCTAAATATGCCACCAACTCACGATTTCCTTGCTTTAAATCCAGTAGCTCATTGTCTGTGGTTTGAGAGATTGCCCTTCGATCAAATATTCGTAAGAATTCTGTCTTGAATGCCTGAAAATTGTACAACACTGGATCATTAGTAGACACCAAAGGCAATGACCAAGAAGCGGCATCTCCACTCAGGTACGACAGCATGAACGCCACTTTGGATTGATCTTCTTTGAAAATTATTGGTTTACAGAGATAGTGCAAAGAACACTGAGTGACAAAAACCTGTGCCTTATTTGGGTCACCCAGAAATCTTTCGGGAGGGGCTAGTGGACTAGTGGGAGACATGGCATGCACTACCTGTGTGGAAAACTCACTAGTGGCTGACGAAGGGTTAAAGGTTTGTGACTTCGGACCCCCAAAATCAGGACTTGGACTAGTAGTGAGTTCATTTATCTTTTGACGAAGAAAACTAGTCTCCTGATTAGATTTCCTAACCTCCTCTCTAGTTTCTATCAACTGCTTTTGTAAATCTTCTAAAATGGATCCCAAGGCTTTGAGGTCAAGTCCTTCGGCCATGACACCCAAGCGGAAAATTCATCTGGCACTTCAATCTGTCAGAAGGTACCTGAAGATTCCGGCTCCGCTGGAGTATCAGACCCAAGGTGATGCTAACTCCCAATTCCCCTTCACCACTGTGCCGGATTTCTCTTGCTACAGTGATAACAGGGAAAGGGGAAGTGGATAACAAACAGAGAGACTGCTTACACAAATATCTTCTCCCGCTCAAGGAATGCTGTAGGTTATTCTGCAAAACATAAGGACAACATTACTAAGTTCTGACTTCTCTATACTCTAGTTCCCTAATACTCTCTCCTAGGAACCTAACCTCAATTACCTGTGTGTGTGTAAGCTTTAGCTGCTCTCTATAGGTCTTTATTTTCTCAGCTGTGTAGATGATGGTAGAAGAACTGACCAAATTGCACAGGAGAAGTTGAAGGTAGTAGAACTGACCAGTTGCACAGGAGAAGTTGATGGTACACAAGAATATATATATATATATATATTTTTATTTACATGAAGATACAGTCTTTGAGTAATGAAGTTCCTGATTATCGCCAAACGCTCAAATGGGTTAGTTCCAAAGAGGTCAATGATAGTCTATAGCAGTCAGCTATTGTGCTAGTCTTCAAATAAGGCTCAATGAACTCTGTGAATCAGCCACAGTGAATACAGTTCAGGAATTAAATATATTGGTTCGAGCTCACCGACTTGAAGCTGCTTGCCGTTTCAGAAAGCTCTCCGAGAAACGGGTCACTGGAGTTCACTCAGCGCTCGAGGAACAGCTGTCAGGAAGATGAATGAGCCGCTCCAGCCGACCCGGTATGTGGAAACGAAGATCTTGGAATGGAGGAGAAGGGGCGGAGGGCTGGAAGCTAGGCAGAGGGAAAAGGAGAAGCCTTGATAATGTCCGAGAGGCTTGAGAGTAATAAATGGGAATTAACTGGTGCAGCCGGAAAAAAGCCGCCGGGTTCTATGAAATTCCTCAGGAAGGTGAAAGGACAATTGGAAAAACCAAACCTGACAGAAACTAACTCACTATGGCTAATAATACTAACTATGAGAGAGCGCGAAAGAAATACGTTCGCCTCTCGGGAAAATACCGTTGAAGTGCGCCGTTTATCGAACGCTCGCGCTCCAAGTCAAAGAGACCGCGTTCAAAGAAAAACACTAGAACGCTAACTGGCCCCACGACACTGGCAACAGGGAAGTGACTGCTCCAAGGCGAAACAATAATTCGCCACTAGCAGTGTCCAGTTGAGGGAAGGGGGTGAGTACTTAATGATGGAGGAAACCTGCGAAGAACTGCCTACCATGGGTCCAATCCTGACACATACTGCATATAACATAGTCGATACGACTCTTAGATCTTCCATTATCAAAAGTCATGGCTGATACTCTGTCTGACTTAGTACGACCATTCAGGGCCCTTAACCCGTATTCAAGGCACATAGCATTCAGGCTTAGGATATCCTCGGTCCAGCGAGTTATTGGGGTTAAGTTAAGTGCAGGGATTTCCCAAATCTTGTCTTCCTCCGCACCTAAAAAAGCCTCACCGGTATCAAGAGGTTCAAAAGTACGGTTTAGGTCTCCTGCCAATATGATGTTATTCCCAGAAGAGTGAATATCTAGGTAACTGTACAGAGACGATAAAACCGCTGATTTACCAGCATTTCCCCCTCTAGCATATAAATTATAGATGTCAATGGAGGTGGAAGAGTCCCTCTCGAGTCTAATGAGCTGGATATCTTTGTGATTTAGCTCTAGATTTTTTACTAAGATCTTCAGGGACTGACGGACCCATATAGTGAGACCTCCCATTGGTCTCCCTTTGGGACCTTTGATAGCCGGTACATAATAATTCAAATACCCCAAAGCAAAAACAGGATCACAGGCCCATGTTTCTTGAAAAATGCAGACGTCATACTTGCTAACGAATTCAAACCATTCTCCACAGTCCATCTTGGAACATAGCCCTGCTACATTCCAAGATAGAAGGTTCCCAAAGGCATGCTCCACACATATTTCAGAACTGTGATCAGGCCCATTCAAATTTACATCCACATTAACATTGTCTTCTACTATTGTATATGTTAATCCTACTGAAACATCTGGATTACATAACTCGTTTAGTGAGCCCATAACTCGATTGTGCCCCCCTGTTGCACACATGGCTGGGGGTATTTGCAGCTGAGGCATACAATTAGTTATTTGTCAATCGCAAGCATCTAGATTGGAAAGAGCAGAAAATCTGTTTTCCAAACCTAGACTCAACTCAACGGAACCAAAATTCTTACTACCCCTTTTGGTTACAACGTTCCATTTTGTTCTTAAGGTACTTGGATTGGGGCCTCTGCCTTTCCGAGGGTAAAAGAAGTCAAGAGTCAATGGTACAATAGAAGTAGATCGTCTCTGTGGTGGAAAAATGTTAGGCAGTATGTTTGGTAATACATCAGGGTCAGAGAGATTAAGCACAACGCAATCACCCTTGAACTTTTTTTCCCTGTTCCCAATCCACTCCACTCTTCTTGCATTTACCAGTTCCTCGGCCAGTTGCTGTTTCCCCCATGGAGATATGGCCATGTTGTTGGTTAACCAAGATAGAGATTTGTTTAGAAGCGATGTTGTTGTTTCAACTTCACCGGAAGCCAGAGGGGGCACGTTTGCTAGTACAAGAACTAATGGCGAGGCTTCCACCACCAGCTCAAATGACCCTTTCGAGGTATTAGGTTCACCAATAAAATGGGCGGAGGGTGCAACACCAGAGCTATTTTCCGGTAGGTTTATCAGAGGAGCCACTGGGGGGTTTGGGGCAACAGTGGGTGGCAATTTAATTGCTAGAATGTCATTAACCAAAGGTTGTACATTGGACGTGATGACTTCAGGGAGTTTCCCCACTTCACCCAGAGTTTTACCAAGGAGACCTTCCAATTTAGTCACCTCAGCGGATAACTTATCAATTTTGCTTATCAAAGGTTTAACTATCCCTTTGATTTTTATGTCCATCAGAGTGCAAAATTTCTGAAATTGAATATTAGAGAAGGTCACATATGTTTCCCCCAAAGAATCATCCTCCTCCTCATCAGAGATTTTCCTTGGTGGTGTTGCAGTTTTATTTTTAGCTGACCTTAACCCCGGCCGTTTTTGTATAGCTTTTCTTTTAGCCCCTGTAACCCTCGGTGCTGGAATTGGAACAGTGGAATGGGTAATGGGCTCACAGATCATAGGGCTCAAAGTCACTACATCATTATCGCTATTGTCTTCAGTGCTGGCCACTGTGCCACTGGGTTGAATGATAACAGTGTCCTGTGCGGAAGCATGTGCTGCTCCAGAGAGGCTGGTGTTTATCAGGTCAAAAGAGTCCTCTGTCTCTTTGTCTACTAATGGGGATTGTGTAGATGAGTCCAAACCCAATGAGGACCTTCTATCGCTATTGATTTTCGCCACTACCTGGACTAAGTAGTTCTCCATGGTATTGGTTGCAGGTGTTAACTTTTTACCAGGCATACCAGGCATGTGTGCAGATGGCTTTGATTCAATAACAAGACGTAAAGCTTGAATGATTAAATAACGTTTTACCTGGCAGTCGATGGATTAGCAGGTCAATGATCGTCTGTTGGCCTGTAGGTGTTTGGGCAGAGTTCCTGGCCCAACCCAACCTTGTCCGACCTCGGACGGCCTCAGACGGCCCGCCCTTTGCCCGGGCTTCGCCCGGGCGTCCCGCTCGCGTCCCTCGTAGCTGGCCCTTCGGCGCTATTGTGCGCCTCCCCTGGCGCCCTCGCGGTGTCACTACGCGCGCCGCCGCGTAGGCTGCCGGGAATCGTAGTCCCGGAGCGGCGGCGCGACCAGACTGCAGAGAAAGTGACTCTCGGCGGTGGCGGCGTGGGCTGAGTGTCCTGGCGAGCTGCGGCGTGATGCAGGTAAGGTTTTCGGTTTCCCAAGGCTCCGCCGGCCCTTCGGCGCTTTTGTGCGCCTCCCCTGGCGCCCTCGCGGTGTCACTACGCGCGCCGCCGCGTAGGCTGCCGGGAATCGTATTCCCGGAGCGGCGGCGCGACCAGACTGCAGAGAAAGTGACTCTCGGCGGTGGCGGTGGCGGCGTGGGCTGAGTGTCCTGGCGAGCTGCGGCGTGATGCAGGTAAGGTTTTCGGTTTCCCAAGGCTCCGCCGGCCCTTCGGCGCTTTTGTGCGCCTCCCCTGGCGCCCTCGCGGTGTCACTACGCGTGCCGCCGCGTAGGCTGCCGGGAATCGTAGTCCCGGAGCGGCGGCGCGACCAGACTGCAGAGAAAGTGACTCTCGGCGGTGGCGGCGTGGGCTGAGTGTCCTGGCGAGCTGCGGCGTGATGCAGGTAAGGTTTTCGGTTTCCCCACCCCTCTTGTTGATACCTGATGAAAATCAGCAATATCATCAGATTGGGCCAGGAACTGAGTCTGACAATGGCGGCAGGAGAAAGGGACCTCCGGATAAGAGCCCGCCACCCTTGTGCAGCCCAACTGGAGAGGAGTTCGCACGCCTAAGAGTACTTGTGGGGAGTAACTCACCCGTATAATGCAATTACAACCTTGGTCAGCAGATGTAAGTGCCATGGGCCCTGGTCCCATCCAGTCGCGGACGGGCGCAGACGGGCTTGTCTTTGGCTTGTCTTAGGCACGTCCTTAGGCGCTCCCCTGCGCACGACTGCTGCTCCCACAGAGTGACGAGGGGGCTAAATAACCCTTCCTGTTGGAGAGCTAAAGCGCTAACCGCTCGTGTCAGCGGAATTGTCTGGCTCTTCCTGTCCCGCCCTCCGCTCAACGGTACTAGCTACCGAGTCGGACCGGGGCGGGCAGGCTGGAAGATCGAGTGCAGACTTCCCAGAGTTCGAATATGACCCAGATGCCCCTAGTAGCCCCGGGAATGAGCGTGAATAAACAATGAAGTAAGTGACTTTAAAATTAGCAATCAATTTTAAAATTCAGCAGGTATTAAAATTTCAGGTTACAACAACCAAAACACTTCAGTGCAAAGTCTTGCGCTCTAAATGTGCTTATTGGTGCCAAGCGGGTCGGGGGACACTCTGCCACCCTCCTCCCTTACCGCGATCAGCCGGCAGCTCCTCGTTGCCTAAATAGCCCTTCCTGTTGGAGAGCTAGAGGGCTAACTGCTCGTGTCAGCGGAAGTGTCCGGCTCTTCCTGTCCCGCCCTCCTCTCAACGGTACTAGCTACCGAGTTGGATCGGTGCGGGCACCTATGTGTCCACCTATCACTCCACTCCTTCATGAACCATCCTTTTACCAATCCATATTTTCATCCTTATGCCCTTTCTATCATCCATTCTTTCACCCTTGCATCCACCTTTCATTTGTTCTTCCATTCACCCTTCCTTCCTTTCAGTCTTCCTTCCCTTGACACTTCCTTCTGCTCACCATTTGTTTCATGCACCCTTCCTTACTCTTTCATTCTTTCTTTCTCCATTTTTCTCTCATAGATTACATTCTTACCATTACTTTCTTAACTTTCTGTCTCATATGGTTCTTTCTTCTCTCCCACCATTGCTTTTTCTTTGAACTCTGTCTCTCTCTGTCTTTTTCACCATTTTCATAATTTCTTCTTCTCTGTAATATAGTGAACAGTAGACCAAGTGTCAGAAAGGAATAAAAACACAGGATGGCCTTGTTTTTCTTACTTTCCGTGCCATAGTATTCCCTTAAGTGCCCTTTATGAGCCTTTTGTCTACAGACCTGCAGATAGAAGAGGCCCATAAACGGTAACCAGTTTTTTAGTGAGACCCAGTGTAAGTGACTCATTAATGTGTGTCAGTGTCCAGGTGTCAGCCACTCTGCGGCATGGCCCTGAAGACCGTAACTTCCCCCTAGTGCTCAGTGCCAGTAACATTCCACTCATAGATGCAGCCTCAGTGACTTCACTTCTTTGACTCAGTCAGTGACTTCATCTTTAGTGCACCACATTTGATGACTTCTAGCCAGTGCCCCGGTAACAGTGAGTGCAGGCAGTACCCTAGCTTCAGTGACTCCACCCAATGCCTCAGTGACTGTGACTTCATATCAGTGTCATACTGTCAGGGACTCAACAACAGTGTACCTGTGTCAAAACCTCAAAGTTGACGCCCCACTTTCAATAACTAAACCTCAGCAATGGCAGAGTTAGTGACTCAGAAGTGATTGCCCAGTAACAGTTACATACCTGCTTGTTTTCTCCATCTCCACAGGGCTGTGGATATCCTGCGAGCTGCCTCTGCCACCAGTCACATGCGCCTTCTCATTGCTCGGGACGATGATGCCAGGTGAGAGCGCTTACGCCTTTAATGGGTTGGGCACTGGTGGGTGAGCATCTGTAAAGGGCTGGTGTTGTATCCCTTTAACTAACGGTCGGAATTGGAATGCCTAGCGATGTTATGTTCTGTCTCCATGGTGCAGCTGTTGTCCCATCGCGAATCCTGCTTGATGACTCGACCGCACTACGGCTTCACCGGAGTGCTTCTAACTTCTTGGGTTTACCCTTGTACTTCGAATTTCAATAAACTTCTCTTCAACCAACTCCACGCTTCATACTAATGTTGTTAGAAATACAACTTTATTTTGGTGACGAGGATGGCTAAAAAAGGTGCAACATTGTAGGATAGGGTAACCTAGATAAAATGGACATCATGCTCAGACCAAGAAGTGATACTCCCATAATTTTAGGAGATATGCCCTTTTCTTCAGTTGATGTTTGTACAAATAGTAATTCACATGAATTGGATGCACTTCTTAATAGGTACAAAGAAGTTTTTGCTGACCTGTTAAGCATAAAGTTAGGATTTAACGACTTAGTGTTAGGAAGGATTTAAAAGATCTTTTGGATTGTTTATGCAAGGACAACATTATCAAACCTACTGATTCTTCGGATTGGTTTTTGGCTGTTGTTTTAGCACAAAAAAATAGTAGAAATTTGTGTCTGTGTGCAGACTTACGCTGATTGAACAGAAATATCTTTGTGGACTGTCATCCTTTGCCACTTATTCAAGAAATGTTAAAGGCAATCGGAAGGGTTACTCATTGTTTGCTTATTGACCTTAAGTCAGCGTATCACCAGGTTGCTCTGTCAGAAAGGTCACAAGATTTAACAACATTGATCACTCCCTTTGGCGCTTTCAAGTACATGAGGCTGCCTTTTGGATTAGCTTCCACAGCTAGCGTATTTCAGTAACTGATGGATTTATTATTTGGAAGCTTCAAAGGGGTGCAAGCCTTTGAAGATGACATCTTGATTTTCGGAAATGGTATTGATGAAGATATCACTACTTTGGAACAGGTTTAAAAATTTTACATGATAAAAGTATGACAGTATCTAAAGAAAAATTTTGTTTTCTTGTGAAAGAATTAGAGTGTTTGGGTAATTCCATTACCTGTGAAGGTATCAAACCAAAGAAAAACTTAATTGATGCTATTGTCAATGCTCCAGCACCAGTGGAAAAGGATTCTCTGAGGTCTTTTTTAGGACTCAGTGAAAATTATGCACGTTTTGTGCATGGTGATGCTCTATGTGTTGAGCCCCTGAGATGTTTAATCTGTAAAAGTGAAACATTTATTTGGAAGCAATGTCATGAAGATGCTTTTATTAATGTTAAGGACAGGATCAAAAATGCGCCCGCTTTGCAACCATTTTCAGGTGGTTTAAAATGTACTGTCACTGTGGATGCAAGTTCTGTTGAGGTAGAAGCTGTTCTTACTCAGTCACAGAAAGGGAAAGAATGTACCATTGCTTTTATTTCACAAACTTTGAGTAAAGCTAAATCTAATTACAGCATGATTGAAAGGGAAGCCCTTGATTCTACAAGGGCGGTCAAGAAATTCAAGATTTATCTGTAGGGTAATTCTTTTGATTTGTTGACGGATCACACGCCTTTAGTTTTCTTAATAAGGGGAAATGGTACAGCTTTGGCTTCTTCTAGAATAGACACGCTCATCTAAAAAAATGCAGGAATACAATTTCGAGATTAAAAACATATATTTGGTGGAGCAAATTTTAGAGCAGATTGTTCTTCTCGCTTACCTCTAAAAGAGAGCACAGATGATACTGAGTATTCTGATGATGAATGTGTTGTTTCACCAATTGATGCATCAGAGTGCACTGTTGGGGTAATTTCTGAGAAATATTGGGTTCAACATTATGATACGGATGAAGATCTCAACAAGGTCATAAGATACATTACCAATGGTTGGCCACCAGTTAGAAACTTAGAAAAGTGTTTGGTACCTTGTCAGCAGGTTTCTTCTGAATTAAGTGTTGAGAATAATGTAATCACTAGACATGGTTTGTTTGTTCCACCATTTAAATCAATTGAACCTTTGATCAAAGCTGCTCATGTTGGTCATCCAGGTATGTCTGGCACTGAGAAATTGCTACGTAAGTTTTTTTATTGGCCTGGTATTGACGCTTGTGTTGAGCAATATATGAATAGATGCCCTGAGTTCTTATTATCTGATAAGCATTGGAAAACTAGCAAAGTTCCAACCTGTGTTAATAATTTGCCTAATGAACCTTGGGAAAAATTAGCAATAGATTTTTTAGGACCTTATAATGTTCTTTGCTTTTTTTAAATTTTTTTATTTTATTGAGACCAGACATTAAACAACACAAATTCCTACAGCAGAATATTTATAATGTTCTTTGCAATGAAATTAAATATCTTATTGTTCTCACTGACTACCACTCTAAATGGGTTACGTATGATTTTGTTTCTTTTCCTACTACTGATTCTGTTATTGAATTCTTGGGAGAAAAGAAATTGCACTAAAGGTTTTCCAAGGAAATTAGTGTCCGATAATGGTACACACTTCACCTCAAAGAAAATGGTAGATTTCTTGAACAAATATTGTATTAAACATGAGAAAACACCTCTGTATTTTCCTGCAGCTAATGGTTTAGTTGAGAGGTCTAATACGTTTTTAAAGAGGGCATTCAAACAGCATTGGCATCGGGATTAGATGTGCATAAGTATTTAAAAGAGAAAGCTTGGAGTTATCTTAATACTGACTGTCCCATTGAATTTCGAAATAACGGATTTCCTGAACGGTGGCTTTCTGTAGTGGGATCTGGGAATGTATTACTCACAAAAGGTATTGGTAAGGTATTAACTTTTGGTTAAAAGGTGTACAGGTAAATATATATTTTCATGGTAGTTTAAGACCCGATCGGCAGCAAAGGATTGCCAGCTTATTGTATGAATGTTTTATGGGCCCAGGTGAGTATGGTGCTTTAGAAATAACCCAAGCTGGTAATCTCGCACCATCATTGGCGCTGAATAGCAGATGTTTGTTATTGAATATTGATGAACGAGTAACTTTTAAACACAATCAGTGTCAGATAGTTTCCAAACTAGTGCAAGACCACCCGAGTGGAAGATAAATGATAATTATGCTTTAAAGGACAGTAATGACCTGGAGACGGCGAGAAAATGACCGCAGCGCAAGGGTTATGATCACCAGAAGATTTTCTATAGTATCCCAAGAAACCAAATAATTCCAATGTCCATGAGAAAGGAACAAATAGTCGATCACTGAGTAGCACCCACAAGCCAAATATGATGAGCTTAGGTACCTGCTTCTCCATTCATGCACCAATGCAAGTAGAACTTCCTGACCTCTTGAATCACAGGGAACCAAAGGCAACCTATCAATATTTTGAGGGTCAGACTGAGTGAAAATTGTAATCCCATTCTGCAATTTAGCATTAAAATCTCTGCAAATAACCAAATGTGACTTGCATGCATGAGTACTATTTGTATTATACAATTCATCAACAAATTGAAATAGGGATTTGAAATTACCAATGTTTGATTGAGTAAAATCATTATTGTAAAAAGTTAAACCCAAAACCCCTAAATGTGCTGGGTATACTTATTTAAGACTTTATCCATAACATTCATCGAAAGCTTATTGTAAGATCGCTCATTAAAAGATTGCAGGAGGCAGTTGATAAGTTGAAGTATTCTTTAATAGGTTCCAGATAACAAAGACCCCATCCAACTCTCAGGACAGGCAGCTGGCAACTGACCAGATCCACAGATGAGCTTAGCAACATGAAGGTTCTACATTCCATCCATATTAAAAATACAACATCAGCTATGAATATCTTTACATTAAGACATTACATTATCTTCCCCCTAATAGACAACTTAATAGATAACACTTTAACAACTGATAATGAACAAAAGAAAAGCATGGTGCAGAAAAAGGTTCAACAAAACATTTTGCGAATACAAAAAAAACATAAGACTCTAGAATCAAATAAAATCTTGTAAACTAGAAGGGCGTCTGATTGCTCTACGAGGTCTTCCTCCTATCTCCACTGAAGGATTTGACGAGATTGAAGTGGAGGGACAAAATGAAGATGACACTTCCAAGGGAAGACACTTAGATACTCTATTGAGATTCCATACTCTGTGATCATTGGTCTTGACAGCATTCTTAAAGACTTTAATCACTTTAAATGGTTTGCTAAACTTGGAACATCCAGAAACCAGACAGGGAGATTTGATTTTTATCCAATCGCCCACAGAGACAATTGTTTCTTTTTTGGCATTACGGCCATCAAACCACACCTTTCACTTTTCTACTACTTTTCTCTCATTTTCTTTCCACCCTTCAATGCACCCAACATTCTCATCAATCAAGGTTCTTTTTGCTAAAACCCAAGAAGGGTAAACCTCAACATTTGGCACTCCTCCCTTGAAAAGTCTAAAGGGAGAAACCCCGTTGAAGAATGTGGTGTAAACCTATATTCCCTTACTTTCTTTTTCATTGCCTGTTCCCAGTTATTCCCTGACACAACAGCTTGCTGCAAACATTCTTTCAAGACCTTTACAAATCTCTCAACCAAACCATTGCATTCGGGATGATAGAGAGCAGCCCTTTTATGTTAAATACCTCTTTCAGAAAGAAAATCTTCAAAACTCTTTGAAGTAAACTGAAGTCCATTATCTGACAACAACGAAGAAGGAAACCCTTCCCTTTCAAACAATTCATCAAGGAATTCTATCACTAATTTAGATTCAACTGAGTTTATTATTTTAATCTCCGGCCACTGTACCAAAACATAGCGATCACTGGAATTCCTTCTCATAGGGCCCAAAATATCAATAGAGATATCACACCATGGCCCTTCAGACTGCTCCCTTTTTATCATAGGCTGAGTCCTGCATTTCAAGATCTTATCACTTCTAGCACAATCAGTGCAATTTCTGACAACTTTTTCAACATGTGCATCAACGCCAGGCCACCAATTGGCTTTTCTTATTCTCGCTTTCATCTTTACTATCCCCATATGACTGGAATGAGCACGCTCCAGCAAACCTTTCCAAAGTGCCTGTGGAGGAACCAACTTGCTACCGCTCAAGAGAATGCCATCTACCACTGCTAACTCTTCCTTAACCTGCCAGAACCCTTTAGTTTCATCACTGCAGTCTTTTTTATCGCACCAGTGACTCAAGACCATGGAAATGATTTTCTACAACACTTCATCTTTGCTTACAGACTCTTTCCAGTCTTTATCTGAAACTATCCCCTCACTAACTAGACAAACATCAACTTCTTCGTCAAGTTCTTCACCATCAAACCAATCACCTTCCCTCTGAACATTGGTATTAGTTACCTTATCACCCACATTTCCTTATCTAGATAGACTATCCGCTAACGTGTTGCTTGCTCCAGGGAGGTAATCAACAGAAAAATTAAACTCCTGTAAAGCCAATATCCATTTTCTAATCCGATGAGATACCAAGTCAATACCTTTCTTAGAAAAAACTTCCTTCAACGGTTTGTGATCTGTTAAAACAAAAAACTGGCAACCCCACAGAAACTTTCGTAACTTACGTATGGCCCAAAATATCGCCAGTGCTTCTCTCTCAATGACAGAATAATTGAACTCTGCATCTCTCAAAGGTCTTGACAAAAACAAAATAGTCTTGTCACTGTCCTTTCCTCCACTTTTCTGTAAAAGTACTGCACCAAGACCCTTTGAGCTAGCGTCAGTCATCAAGTAGGATGTCTTCTTAGGCTCAAAGCTGCTTAAATCAGGGGCTTTATTCAAAAGACCTTTAAGACCCCAAAATTCTTCATCACACTCTTTGCTCCAGACAAACTCACACCCCTTTTTTAACAGGTTTCTCAAATTCTCCGTGATGCTTGCAAAATTAGGAATAAACTTATGATAAAACTCTGTAATTCCAAGAAACTTGACCAATTCGTCTTTATCTTGGGGCGTTCTTAGATTGGAAATTGTGTCAACTAGATACGGTTTGGGCTTAATTCCATTGGGTGACAACAGATGCCCAAGGTACTCGATTTCCGCTACATCGAAACAACGTTTATCTGCTCTTAGTGTAAGACCTGCATCACGCAATTTTCTCAAAACAGCTCTCAACCTATTGTCATGCTCACTAATGTCCATTCCATACACCAGTACGTCGTCCTGGTAAATCCTGACACCCTCTACCCCTTTTAAAATGCACTCCATAACCCTCTAAAAGATAGAGGCAGCAGAAATAAGGTCAAACGGCATTCTCAAAAATTTAAATGTCCCAAAAGGTGTTACAAAAGCCGTGAGATCTTGGGAAAGAGGGTGTAATTTTACCTGGTGGTAGGCGGAGGTCAAATCAAGTGAGGAGAAGTGTTAGGCACCATTTAACGAGCAAAACATTTAGCTGATATTGGGCAGGGGATAATGATCCACAATCACAGCCTTATTTAACTCTTTCAAGCCCACACAAAGCCTGTCCTCTCCATTGGCCTTGCGGGCCATAACAATGGGAGAAAGCTATTCAGTGGCTTCAACTTCTTGTATAATGTCATTGGATACGAGCTTGTCCAGTTCCACTTTCATACTTTCCTTGGCCAGAAGGGGTACATTTCTAACTTTAGCTACTTTAAGTTGTGCATCGTGCTTAACTTTGATGTGATGGTAGTAGTTTTTGAGACATCCCAATTTTGCTTCAAAAACTTCAGGAAATTCTTTGACCCATGACATGCTTTCACCATCAACTTGGCTTACCGAAGGTAACTCCTTCAAGCATACTGAGGGATTTTTATTGGGATCTAAAATTACATGTAAGTCACGTTGGTGGAACTAGCTGATAAGGAAATCTCCCTTCATGGATACATATCTTTCCAGGCACAATTCTCCCCTTTAGATCGATGGTACCCCAAAAACAACCCAACAATCCAATGATTTCCCCACGGTATCCTCTCGGTCTGATGTCAGGTTTTGAAAGTTGACTTTTTTCGCTAGGTGATGTTCAAAAAATGACCTTGGGATTAAAGTCACCTTAGCTCAAATAACATTTTTACCGGGGCATCATTAATTAGAACAACCTCCATCGGGCCATCACCACGAGAAGTTTTGATTTGACGAATGGTTGTTATCTCAGAATCAGAATCTTTATCATAGAGATCTACTTCTCTTACTTTTTTTTAGATCTTTCCCCGATCTGCAGTACTTAATGAAGTTACCTTTTTGCCCACACAAACTACATGAGGCCTTTAATCCAGGGCACCCTTTGAAGTTTGCCATGTGACCTGGATTGCCACATCTAAAGCACTTGCCAGAGAAAGATTTCAATGCTGCTGGTTTGATCTCACTTATGGCATTAACCTTGGGTTTTACAGACTTATTTTTTTCAACAACTAGAACAGTATCACCATTGATCTTTTTGGAAGCATCATTTTTACGTATAGTGTCAACACATGCTTTGGAATGTTCATGAGTCTTGGCAATAGTTATAACCTCATGAAGAGACGGATTGTCTTTCTGCCACAAATTATCACAAGCTTTGTCATTAGTACAACCTAGCATAAATTGGTCTCGGAGACGTTCATCTAAGGATGAAGCAAAGTTACAAGTGGAAGCAAGTTTAGGTAGCTCGGTGATATATTGTTCCACTGATTCATCTTGCTTTTGCATCCTTTTCGGCAATGATACCTCTCAAGGACTGTACTGGTTTTTGGAAGATAGTGTAAATCCAATTTTTTAACGGAAATTTCAAATTCATTTAAATTTGCAGCTTCACTATCTGAGAGATCGGGGAGATGCTCAAAAACCTCCTGACCCTCAGAGCCTAAACAGTGCATTAAAAGGGAAGTTTTTCTTTCAGCACTGAGGGACGTGCCACAGACCCTCGCATAATGTGTAAAGACCTATGTCCATTTAAGCCATGGAAGAGCAGGATCCCCAGGAGACGATAAGAAAAATGGAGGTCCTGGCACATTTTGCATGTTTAAAATAACACAGTAAAGTTAAGGTTTCAATTAAAAGCAAAAAATGTTAGAACATGTGCAATGACTAACAATTCAAATAAAAGAAAACAAATGCAACCATTTAGTGTATGAGTTTAAGACCAATACTTACATTTCACTTCAAAATCAACATATATATTATTCTAATCAAAAGTGAGAATGAATCAGGCAAGAATTGAAAATTAAAACAATATGGATATCATGAGAAAACCACAGACCTGAAGGGACTATAAGCTGCGTGTTTCAGCGTTAAAACAATCAGAAACACATGAACCAACAGGAAAGCTGTGTGTATCAGTGCATTTAATCACAAATAATGCAGTGTGGATCAGCGCAGATGACACACATCAATGAAAGCTGTGTGTGTCAGCATTGATGCGACATGACACACGTAATACAAATGAAAGTTTTGCGTGTCAGCGTTGATGCGATGTGACACGCGTAATACCAATGAAAGTTGTGCGTGTCAACGAGTTTACTATTAAATAATACTGAGAATTTCAGCGTTGGCACACAAACACGTAACAAGAATAAAACTAAGCTGTGTGTGTCAACAAGTCCATTTGTATTAAAAGCACGCTTCGTAGGTAAAAATAGTTGCTTGACTCGCTCTGGAAGCAAGCGTGAATGTTGTATGAATCTCTAAGACTGATGAGTATTTTATCTAGAAAGTAACCCGTTTCAAGATGGCGGGGAGTAACTTAGGCTATGTAGCAAGAACAAAAATAACAGTTGATGGACAGAATGCAGAACAATGTCATACATTCACCCCAGTACAGAGATCTGGGCCTAAATCCATTGTTTTTTCGCACTCCACACCACCCCAGTTCAGACATGGCCATATGCAAATCAGCCTTGACCCTGTGCCTCATGGGAACAGTCCAGCCCGAACTGCCAAGCCATGTCTTTCCTGGACCGGAATCAAGAATCCTAGGACCGGTTTCTGGCTATCAGCCGTCTTCAGCCAGGATAGCTTGACTCCAGTGGTGTGGAGAGCATGGGACTCACGTCTGAGCATACCCATCCCACTCGGGGTGACAAATGCAAAAATAACAGTTGATGGACAGAATGCAGAACAATGTCATACATTCACCCCAGTACAGAGATCTGGGCTTGAATCCATTGTTTTTTTGTAACAAGACAGGCAGTTCTGCGACGTCACCAGTGTCCATTAACTCAAGGGAACTTCTCGTGGCAGAACAGAAGAGTGTTTAAAGCCAAACAGCACATCATCCACAGCAACTGGAAACTGAACAACGGTAGGATGTTGTTTACATTCAAGTACCGTCACGGACTGCAACTCTTTAAAAAGTATGATCACAAAAAGAAGTGGTGATTTATAAAAAAAATTCAGGCCTTTATCCACTGACATATGCGTATTCCAAATAATGCCGCAATCGTTACCATAGAACAGTTTGCTAAATAGCACAACCAGTATACCGCATATACAGTCTAGAACAGAAATAGGTTTTAGAGGAGAACGAAAGTCAAACAGTTTAAAATCATACAAGGGCAATAGGTGCGGACACTGTAGCTTAGGTTAGAGACCATGCAGACATAAAGAAATGGTCTAATACGCCTCACTTTGGTCCAGATGTAGGTAATTTGTATTTACCGATTCTTAAATACAGACTCATACCGAATCGGTAATTCAGAATTGGAAAATGGCATGTAGGTAAAAAATCGGTAAAAGTTACCGATTCGGAATTACTCGGTATCTGAATTCGGTATTTTCCAAATCTGTAAATTCCGAATCGGTAAAATCCGAATCGATAAAACCCATTCATACCTATGGGCCAGGAGGCCCATAGGAATGAATGGGTTTTACCGAATCGGATTTTACCGATTCTAAATTTACCGAATCGGAAAATACCGATTCGGTAAATACCGAAACGGCAGTTTGAAATTCAACATGTGAGCCTGCTAACCAATCAGGAACACCCTACACACCCCACAACCAAGGTCCAAAGAATCCAACCAATCAGAATGAAGCACCCCTTCCCAGTACCTGGGAGTGGCCACACCCATGCAGGTGCACAGCAACTGAACAAACAATTGAGCTGAGGTGAGAGGAGCTGAGCATCCAGAGCCAAGCAGTGCTACAGAATGGAGTCCCAGGAAGGGCAAAAGGATGGTGGGGAGCGCAAAAGAAAGATAAAGTTCAGCCCAGCAGAACTGCAGGTGGCTGTAGAAGAAATAGTAAGTCACTACAACCAAATATTTGGAAGACAGTCTCTGCATGTTGCAGAGTCTGTGAAGAGGAACATATGGTTTGCATACAGGGCAAAGTCAATGCCATTGGTGTGACGCACAGGGAGATCGAGGACATTAAAAAGCGATGGTATGACCTGCGCATCATAACCAAAAAGAAGATTGCTGCCCAAAAAAAAGGATGCTGGTGTGACAGGAGGTGGTAGGAGCAAGGCACCAAAACTTTCTGAGATGGAGGAGCTTGTTGAAACAACCCTGGAGCCAGAATGCATCCATGGGATTGGAGACCTGGACAGTACAGCCAGAGCATCAAAGAAACAAGGCAAGATGCATGTACCCTAATCCACAACCACTACCCTGAACCCGTACCCCACTGTGTAGAGTCATGACACTGCAGAACAGCTCCTACTTGGGGCCAGCAATGCATCATGGGAGACGTAGTCATGAGTACAAACATGCAATGCATACACCACGAGACTCAGCAAGGCATGCCACACACATCTCCATACACACAATGTACACTGGGCAAAGGTGTGTAAAGTATTTCTTTAAGAAGTACCCACAGGTGAACAACAACATTGATCCTATGTCAATTTCATTCCACAGGAGAGTCCTCACGCAGTTCAGCACCACCAAGGGAGGAGAGGGCACCAGCAACTAAGAGAAGTGAGAAGGAGAAACAAAGCACAGGTCATAGCGCTGTAGAAGGAGGCAACAACACAACCCAGGTAGCCTCAACACCAGAGAGAGCCTCAACACCTGTCCCGCTATCACCTCTATTGTTTGGCTCTCCTGAGGTGGAAAGCACACCACTTACACCCAAACCAACTTCCAGGTCGACCATGCAGGGAAGCATAAGTAGGGCAGATGTGCCCCCTCAGAGGATCCTGCTAACCTCTGATGAGGAGGATGATGATGTTGCAGATCAGACATTTGCACCTGTGGCTGACAAGGCCAGATCACAGATCACTGCTGGCACCGCGCGCACCAGTGTCCTTGGCAGGAGGGCACATGAGGCTGGCGATGGGCAGGAAGGTGGGAGCGTATTCTGTGGCCTGGAGGAAACAATGGTCAAAGTACAGTGAGTGCAGGCCAAGGCACTGATGCCTGTGCATAGGAAGGTGTGCAGCATGAACAACAAAATGACAAATATTGACAAGGGAATAGGCCACATTGCCTGTAGTTTGGAGGCAATTTCCAAAGGGATGTCGGACATCTCTACCTACATGGGTGTACTGTCAGATAAGTTGGACAGGGATCAACTAGAGCGTCGCAGGGAGCGGCAGTATATGCGGCAGCAGTCCAAAGCACTAAACAGATTTGCAACATCCACATCCCTACTGTGCCACCGCTCAATTTCCATGCAGGATGCAATTGTGCACTGCT
Organism: Lissotriton vulgaris; assembly: GCF_964263255.1. NCBI lineage: Eukaryota > Metazoa > Chordata > Amphibia > Caudata > Salamandridae > Lissotriton > Lissotriton vulgaris. The sequence continues at coordinate 477,137,337 of NC_141698.1, read as the reverse complement.
GCACAGACTTGACAAGGGGCATGGGAAGAGTGACCTCTGCGATGGAGCAGATGCTCATAACACAAACAGCCAATGCTGGTGACACGGGTGTGGAGGAGACAGAGGGGTCCACCAGCAGGAGTGGCTCCAGCACACCTGTACCAGAGGTGCGTAGGAGCGGCAGGCGCAGCAATGCTGAGTCAGGCCCCAGCCGAGATTTGGAATCCCTGTCACGTCAATCCCGGAATGTAGTGCATGGGCATAAGCATTGAACATTGCCAGGAATGCACAGGACTGCTCACAGTCACGGCAACTGAGCACACGCAGTCGTGCAGATGGACATTTAAGGACAATGGCTTTCCTATTATGACTCAGTTGTAGTGAATATTAAACTACAATTGTCAAACACTATTCCTGTCTGTGTGTCATACATTACCTAGAAATATCTACGTGTAATCTCTGTCCGTATCAATCTTCCATCTGTCGCTGCTGCTCCTGCTGCTTGGGGGTCTACATGTTCTTGGTCATCATCAATGTCCTCGTGATGTGTCACCTCCACCTCTGTGCCTTCTTTGGTAGCAAGATTGTGCAACATGGCACAGGTCACTATAATCTTGCAACACATGATGGGGGTGTACTGTCGTGCTCCTCCACTCTTGTGGAGGCAGCGGCACCTGCTCTTGAGGAGTCCAAATGCGCGCTCCACTACGTTGCGAGTTGCCCTGTGTGCCACATTGTAACGCCTTTCGGCTCTGTTAGTTGGATTGAGGTATGGTGTGAGCACAAAGGAACGCAGGGCATATGCACTATCTCCTAGGAGAGAATGAGAGGTCCATGAGTTGCATACACATGACACATACATCTGCCATTCATATCAGGGTGTGTTACACTTATTTACCTAGCAGATATCCATCACCAAAATCTCCAGCAACAAGACGTGTGTATATTCCGCTGTTCTGGAATATGTAGGAGTCGTGCGTGCTCCCTGGATATTTGGCCACTATGTCAGTGATGATGTTGGCAGCATTGCATATCACCTGCACATTGATGGAGTGTGTCGACTTACGATTTCTGTAGATGTGTTCAGTGGCTGCAGGTGGGCATAGTGGAATGTGGGTGGCATCTATGCAGCCCATCACATGTGGGAAGAGTGCAGGTCCATAGAAGTCAGTTTTAGTTTTTGCAAGTTCCGCAGGTGTGTCAGGGAACCGGATGTAATGTTCCATTTTCTGCGTCATGGCATCCAGGAACTTCCTGAAGAAACGGGACAGGCAGCTCTGGGATACACCACCAACTGCAGTAATCACACTCTGGTAGCTCCCAGAGGCAAGCAGGTGTAGGCTACACAGCACCTGCACATGGGGTGGGATGGCGTGGGCCCTGGGTGTTGGGTGATCCAGGTTTGGGTGGAGGTCCCTAATTAAGTCCAGGATGGTTCTGGGGTGTAGCCTGTACCTCTGCAGTATCTCAGGCTCAGTCAGTTGGAATATGGTGATCCTCTGTCTGTAGACCTGATCCTCCCTTTGCCAGACCCTCTCTCCTGCTGCCTGTAGCCTTTGTCGCCTCGCAATCACATAGAATGCTGCCATTCTTGCAACACTGTTGCATTTTGGGCCCTTTTTTATAGTCTGCACCTGGTTACTACCTGCTTTCAGTCCATGGTAAATACCGACTCTAAAGTACCGAATTTCATGAAATTCGGTATTTTTGGGCTTTCCTACATCTCGATGGTCCTTTTTTACAGTTTCATAATTACCGATTTGGTAAATAAGGACTCGGTAAATACGGAATAGGTAAATACTGATTCGGTAAATATGGAATCGGTAAATACAGAATCGGATTTTTACCGATTCACATTTTACGATTCGGTACATTTTTGACACCTACATCTCATTTTCCAGATACCGGTCGGTAACGGCCGAAATTACCGATTTTCTGCCGTTACCGACCGGTATTGGGCGACCTACATCGGGCCCCAGATCTTTTGCTTGAAAAGAGATGTGTAGAGCCTTTAAACGAAGCTTGAAAATCCAGTCTTGGTTTATCCTTCTTTGTTGGTATTTAAAACAGACAGAAAGTTAAGGCTTTAGTAAAATTCTATTAGAAATGTGTTGAGGTCTCTTTGTAAAGGTTCTTCAATTCTTCAATTCTCCATAGTCGCCAAATGTAAGATAAGCCTAGCAACATGAAGGTTCTACATTCCACCCAGATGTAAAGTACAACATCAGCTATGAATAGCTTTACATTAAGACATTACACTTATACCAATCTGGCAAACCCATTTTAGCTGTCTGCAACATGAGGGTATAGCTAGAATAAAAAGACAATCAAAACCATTAAACAGTAGGTTCTAAACAGCCCATCTTTCTTGGAATAATACAATGTCATAACTGTCAATAAAGGCAACCCACTCTTTAGATTTCATTTTGGGTCCCATCCCTGCAGTGTTTCAGCACATACAGCTCATAGTAAGGATTGGCGTGTTTAATTTGTTAGCATGCATTTCGGTTGAGGAAGAGATGTGAGTTGAAGAAATAACAACATCCACTGACAATACAGCTGGTCAATCTAGGTTATTAAAGCCATGCAAGGGAGAGAATCTATTGTGTGCCTCCATGACAGACTCAATAGAAACCAACAAACTCCCTAGTGGTGCGACCTTCACTCTCTTGGGAGAAGTGCAAGGAGGCTTATGAAAATAGCCAAGGGGAAGGGTTCCAATGCATGAATTGTTCTTCTAAGACATTCTAGAATTGGCTAGAGCTGGAACATTTGCCAAGATAAGCACGTAGCTGGAGACTTCAGGGGAAATGCTTAACACCGGCAACCTACTGGAGCTTGAGCTAGAACCTGGTGGACTTGAGGAGAAAAACATCTGCTGTGACATAGAAGTAATACTGCCTGAATGCGCAGGAAGACCAGTATTAGGATTTATGGGAACTGGAACATTTATGGCATTTAAAGCATTCACATAGTTTACAACAAGTGTAATCAACACTGACTATAACTTGGGAGGAAGTAGTTCAATCCCTGGCATGCTATAGCGGAAACTCCTGAACCAGGTAAACATTCACCCGGGAGGGGTACCACCCCTTTGCTAATTGTGACTCAATCTTAGCCACCCTTGATGTTAAGGGAAACAAAAGCTCTTTAAGCAGGGAACTGAGCCTAGAACAAAGCTTGTTAATCAAAGATGTTTTTGATGAAATGGGGCTGGCTGAATCCAGACAAGCATTAACTCCTTTGTCCTGGAATCTGGGCTGGGAAGTTGCATTTTTTCTGCATTTGACTGTAGGATCAATCGTAGGAGACTCAGAGGTAATGGTTCATCCTCGCAATAGAATGAATGAATAATTTATTGTATGGTTACTCAAAACCATTACATTAAAACCAAAGTACAAAGCCTCCACGCAATAGACTTTTCTGCGCAACAACATAGGTATGGTTGATCATCTCTAGAGACATCGGGGGTGGCAGGGAAGGTTTCTCACCATCAAAGGAGAATCTTCTTTCAGCTGACTCCATCTCCTTTGATACCACCCGACTGCATGCCCAAGAAAATGATTCATAGTTTATCCCTTGGATGGTGCGTGTGTCGTACCTGATATCTTGTGCTGCTTACCCATGTCCAAAGCTGAAGGCAGTTGGAAGGTGGAGGTGAAAGGCGGTGGTCCCCGCCCAGCCTTCTCCAGTTGCGTCCTGCACCGTAGTCTTCTCCAGCTGCTTAAGAGTGTGCAAATAGTGCCTTTCAGGCAGGCCTTGAATTCAGTACACAGAGTTATGGGTGTTGGGGTCCTCGCCAACTGGACCCAAGACTCAGTGCGTAAATAGGTCAAATCTCACTAGACTCAAGAAAACCAGGATAACCCTCTCAGATCAGTAAAAACCTGTAGCGGTTTGGCTTCACAGCTATAATTTTTTTAGGACCTGGAAAATGGACAACCTACCAAAGAAAAAAAAAACGGGAAGTGTGGAAAAGCAATGAAGAAACTGTATGCAACACTGCAACAGCAGGAACCTTACAACTGAGGCTTTGCATGGGCATACTTTTAATACATTTTATACATCACTTTAAATAAGTTGTAATACATAATGATATTTTTGTTTACTTTAGTTGGGAATTGTTTTTATTTAAACTTCAAAAATTATTTCATTTTAAATTAAAATAAAAAGAATAGTGCTGTATAATGTATTTTAATTTTGTCTAAATTCAGACTAAATATACAAATGTATACATCACTTTCAATATTTTTTAATACATATTAACATTTTTTTTTACTTTAGGTGGGAATTGTTTTTATTTAAGCTTAAAAAATTATTTCATTTTAAATTAAAATAAAATGAACAGTGCAGTATCATTTATTTTAATTTGGTCTAAATTCAAACTAAATATACAAATTTTATTCATGTTAATATTTTAACACAAAATATATTTGCAGTTTTTGCACGTTTAATAAACATTTTTACTTTTCCATATACTGTTCCATTGGGAGATCAACATCACCATGATGGTGTCGAAATATATGAATTTAATTCAACATTATTTCGTATGTGGTTCTATTTTACGTCCCTGCCTCCATTATTTTCTATGGAAGGGTGTTGCGTTATCAGTGGTTGGCCATGTACGGCGCTGGACTTACTACTTCTCATTTTTGGCAGTAGTAACTTACACTTTTTAATTTGGCTCCTGTTTCACGGGGTGGAAAAATTTCAGTTCACTGTTTTGAGTACCTTGAGTAATAAGGTTACTCAAACGTATAAGAGTAAACATGCATGTTTAGCTTACTCCAAAGTGTAATTTATCATTGTAAATTGCCCCAAAAGTGTTTCAGAATCATTTGTTTTAATAATGATACCATGAAAATGCTTTGTCACAAGATGAAACCCCCTAGAATATAGTGCCAAGACAAACATACTTTATCAGAATGTACATGCCCCTTTGACTACTGTACCAGAGAATAATGCAAGTTTCGTCTCCAGTAGAAAAGCAGGATACTATGTGAGTAGTTGGCCTGGTATAGGATGTCCACTATTCTAGTGGACACCTTGCACCAGTCCAAACAACCCTTTTTGATGGTAGGTTGTAAAGTCAACCTTATAGAAAGCTATCCTAGTGGTAGCTGTGGAGAGCAGCCTTCAGGCTAAGCCTTAGAGGCGAGTTAAGCAAGTTGAAGTTGTTTCACCAATTATAATCTCTTGAATGATCAAATGAAAGCACACCACACAAGGTATGTATCAAATATATATGTATTTATTCTAAACACAACACCTCTGGACTCTTTATGAGGTCAGAGGTAAAAGTACAATACAAGGGACTTAATTAGCATACGATAAGTTGCACAGTATACGTTATGCCCAAGGTGCCTCACAAACCATATACTAAAATAGTGGTATAAGAACCACGTCTGGAATAGAAAGCAGGCCTAGGGCCTGTGGAATTGCTGGGGCTGCCTAGAACCACCAAAGGTTAGGATGTAGGAGGCCCACGGGAGACACATGCAGTGTTTAAACACAGCCGCGGGTTATCATTGACTTTCTATGGAGAACGAACAAGTTACAATTTTAAAGATAAAGGTCACAAGGAGGTGAACTACGCTGGAACCCTTTTAGACTACGACACTTGGAGAGTCAATACCCACGGGAGCCCCGGAGCACTCGTGTTACCTCACCCAGGGAAGCCGGGTGCTTAGGTGTCTTTTCGTGACGGGTTTCGTCGTCGATTCCAATGGAGAACTGCGAAGAAATGCTGCAGGCGACCAGAGGAAAAGTGTCCGGGTGGTTCCAAAGGTTGATCGGAGATGTGAAGAACCTGAAAGCCGAAGGGACAGAGTCTGGGTCACTGGCCAGTGACCAGGATGGTGGAAAGAAGATGCCAGCCGATGTTGGGTGATTTCAGGTGCAAGAGGTGAAGTTTGTCTCTTCAGCCACGAGGTCCAGGAGGTGTCGACAATGACCAGGAGCTGGATTCGAGCTGTCCCACAAAGGATCTAGTTGACTGCGGTGTCGATATCCGGAATGGACTCAACAAACCTTGGCAAACGTAATCCATGCAGAATGTCGAGATTGGCTTCGGTGCAGACCAGCAGGGTCTGAGGAACTCCTCCTTTGGAGAGGATTAGGAGCAAGCCTGGAGCAACCAGGAAAGCAAAGTAAATCAAAGATTGGCCATGGAGGGGGCTCACTAGCCAACGGACTAGGAACCTCAAAGGCACGTCAAGCTGCAATGCGCAAAGCAGGCCCACAGGACACTTGTGGAGTGTGGGCCTTCAGTGCAAAAGGTGGTGCTCGCGGCAAGGGCTTCAAATACCCCAATGCACAACTTCGGGATACCTCGGGAAGTAGGTGCAGGTTGCAAAATGCAGGGTGTCCAGGAGTTCCGGTCCCACGTCTCTCGTGTCCACTACAGGTCTCAGCTTTGTTGGGAGCGCAGGTCTGCATCAGAGATGTCTGGCAGTCCATGACCTGTGTCGCAGAGCCTCGGGATCCAGCTGGAGCCTCGACAACGCAGATCGGCAAAGATGCCGTTGGTGCCTGTTTGAACAGGGTGGTCACTCCTTGACCACAAGGGATATTTCATCCGTCTTCCTGTCGATATGGAATGTCGAAGGTCAAAGATATATGTTGCAGAGTTTCGTCCAGGGTAATCTAAAGTCCTAGGGAATGGGATACTATTCTAATAGCAAGATTAGGGGTTGGGCTAACTCTAATGTCCCTCCTACGGGTGGACCGGGGGAGGGGGTGGTTACACCCCTTCCCCTGTGTCCAGTTTTGCGCCAGAACTGGGGCTGAGTGCCCCCGCAACCGGTTTGAACTGGGAAATGCATGGAGCACCTTGTGTGCCCCAGGCTGTGTCTGAAAAGCATTCACTGAATGCAACCCACCCTGCCCGAATACACTAAAGCCTGTCTGGGGAGGTGCTGGCACCTCCCTGGACAGGAAACCTATTATCCAGGCCTCCCCTGCTGGAGTTTTGTCCAGCAGCAGGAGGGCAGACTTGTGTCTGTGGCAGCGGCATCCATTTTGTGATGCTGGGGCTCTGTTTAACTTTAACCGGGTTTACCAGTAACTACATGTCTTCTCCCTCTAGAAGGGTGGAATGATACCCCCACCGCCAGACCTGGAGCGGGGGTAGTATTCTAAAGTGTTTGACACCTTACATGACATGTTTTGATAAAGCCAAACCAAAGTTAGCATTAACTGCGAGGATTATAATGCACTTAAGAGTATATGGTATGGCTATATCATAGAACAGCTATAAGGAGATGGTTCTGAAAGCTGTAGAGGGGCTCATGCTAAGGCACCATCTCACACAAAACCAAGCACTCTGCCTCCAAGATTGTCAAGGCCTGCCATAGAAGTGACTTATAGGTTAATATGTGTCTATATATATATATATTTATATAGATATAGGTATACTATATCTAAGTAAAGGGTGATTACACCACCTTACCCAGGCTGCAAGTGCATACCTGTGGTGTCAGTTTGGAAGGCTAACCAGGGGTGGCACAATAAATACTGCAGCCCCCGGTAGCCCTAGGGTGCACCTATGTCCTGGGTACCTAGTGTGCCATATACAGGGGGTCACAAGGGTGACCCAGTAACCAATCTGGTATATACCTGAATTACATGGTATCACTTTAGAGAGAGAACAGCTCTGATGTGGGCCTGATTAGCAGGGCCACAGCCATACTAAAGTCATAAAACCACTGAAAAAGTGGGGGTAACCATAGTAAGCAGACCCTACTCTCCTACAACTATAAAATGGAAATAATTTCTTACACATGACTGTGCAATGAGAGTAGCATGCTGTTCAGAAGATTAATGTCCCATGGAAATATTTCCTATAAATGAAGGCTACTTGTCATGATGTGCCAGTCCTAAGCAGGAACCCCACTTTACCAATTGTCAGTCTATAGCCTTCAGTATCTACAATAGCTGGAATTCATGTACTAAGACACCTATACATGTCTCTTGGTCTCCAATCCATCGTTTCACGGATGCCAACAGATGGGACTCACCTAGAGTCTTGCTGCGTGCAAATAAGGGCCAGACTTGCTTCTGAGCAATTGAAACATTAACACACACAAATGAACTTGATAATGCGGCTCTCACATTGCCACAATCAATGTCAATCAAAACAGGCCAGAAAATAGCCACTTGAGTGTTCACAGATATCCAGAACAGACCTCTTTCCTTAACCTGCTCTAAAAAATCCAGGAGTCTCTGAGGATATTCAGTGGAGCCCCTGTCTCCTACTTAACCCACTCAAGGTCCTGGTCATACTTTAGAATCTCAATAGGAGGCAGCCCTTCCTTCTCCGACTCCTTGAGTCTTCGGATCACAGGGATAACAGGGGTAGTTAGAAATCCCTTTTATCAGCGTCTCACAGTGCACAAAGAGTCTTCATGATATCTTGGTCACTGTGACGTATCTGGAAAGTAATTTTCTCCCAGAACCTCTTCACACTCAGAGGCTTACAACATTTTCTAAGACTCAGGTCTTCAATTATTCAATGGAACTTTGGCATGCTTTCCAAGAGGATCCACAACTACTCTAGGCTGTTTTGGACAGCCATATGCCCAGTTCAGTACACAAAGGCTCACCTCTCAAAAGACTTTGCTGGTCAGACTCAGACAGAGTATAGAAACGGAATCTCTCTTACTGACCTATGCATTCCTAGGCGAGCCCATGGGAAATTCTTCTTGGACCTTATTGCGAGTGTGTAAGTGTAGGAGCTGTTCATTCTGAACCCCAAGAGCTAAATATACAGAAGCACCATTAAATCTGGGGGTGCAAAATTAACAGGGTTTTGGGTTGAACCCTGGGAATCCCCCGTAGATCTGAGGAATTACTAAGGGAAATCTGTGTCCAATACCCCATTTCAGTTGCTTTAATCAGCTTTAATTTCCGGGGGAAGGATGAGTGGTTTCTAGTAACACCTTGGTCCTTATAATTCCAATACAAATTGCAGGCCACCCATCTTGAGGGGGATAGTGCCTTTATTCTTGACAATTCACTTGTTTGGTTTATCATTTAGAGTAGTCGACTTCCTCTACACAGATGTAAATGTCCAACATTTGATGATTGCATTGATGAAAATGGAGTGTTCAGCCATTAGTGAAGGCTACAGCTTTAATTAGTAGGGACTTTCCCTACCTACCTCCTGAACCTTTGCTCCCTCTGTTCCCATGTGTACCCATGTGTATGAACATGGTTTGCTCCTTCCCTTGCATCAGAAAGCAGAACCTGTAAGAAGTGCACAAGAGATTGGGGTAAAACTATTCGCCGGGGCATAAGGCTACTTATAAAGTGGCCTGAGGAAACATCATGCTGCCATTAAAGTAGTGCAGACAACTTATTCTCAATTTTAAATCTGGCCTGCTACTAATGGGTTTGAAGAGATCTTTGAAATCATCAAAAACGTTTGGCATACAAGGACTGTAGGAGCGAGAACAGAGCTGGTGAGGTGAACGCCATCGGGCAGTGCCGTGAGGGAAACGGCATTGTGCTTTGCTGAGGAGGAGCGCCGGGAGACTCACTCCTGTAGAAAACCACATTTCCCAGCAGCCTTAGGGGCGCCCGTGACGCAAGGCCAGCGCACAGAGGCGCTTGAAAAGGCGACGCCCCCAGGAGCCCCTGGGGAGCGAGAACAGGGCTGGTGAGGTGAATGCCACCGGGCGGTGCCCTGAGGGAAACGGCGTTGTGCTTTGCTGAGGAGGAGCGCCGGGAGACTCACTCCTGTAGAAAACCACATTTCCCAGCAGCCTTAGGGGTGCCCGTGATGCGAGGCCAGCGCACGGAGGCGCTTGAAAAGCTGACGCGCCCAGGAGCCCCTGGTGAGCGAGAACAGAGCTGGTGAGGTGAACGCCATCGGGCGGTGCCGTGAGGGAAACGGCTTTGTGCTTTGCTGAGGAGGAGCGCTGGGTGACTCACTCCCGTAGAAAACCACATTTGCCAGCAGCCTTAGGGGCGCCCGTGACGCGAGGCCAGCGCACGGAGGTGCTTGAAAAGCCGACGCGCCCCGGAGCCCCTGGGGAGCGAGAACAGAGCTGGTGAGGTGAACGCCATCGGGCGGTGCCGTGAGGGAAACGGCATTGTGCTTTGCTGAGGAGGAGCACCGGGAGACTCACTCCCGTAGAAAACCACATGTCCCAGCAGCCTTAGGGGCGCCTGTGAAGCGAGGCCAGCGCACGGAGGCGCTTGAAAAGCCGATGCGCCCAGGAGCCCCTGGGGAGCGAGAACAGAGCTGGTGAGGTGAACGCCATCGGGCGGTGCCGTGAGGAAAACGGCGTTGTGCTTTGCTGAGGAGGAGCGCCAGGAGACTCACTCCCGTAGAAAACCACATTTCCCAGCAGCCTTAGGGGCACCCGTGACGCGAGGCCAGCGCACGGAGGCGCTTGAAAAGCCGACGCGCCCTCTCACCCCGCGAGTCGCGCACGGGAGGCTCCAGGGAGAAGCCCGGGACAAGGGCGGGGCCGTCTGTGGCCGTCTGTGGCCGTCAGTGGACATCAGCGGCCGGGCGGGCCATCCCTCTAACATTTCTACTGTGGTGAGTTAAAAACTTGTTTTAATGGAGTCAATGGATAAGATAGCTGCCCAGGATGACTTCCCATTTCCCCCTCCCACATTTGAGACATTACTTGAAAATGCTCTTAACTTGGTTACTAATGAAATCGCTGATACGGAAAGGAGAATGTCTTTGAGCTGTTCCAACACTTCTATACGGCCAACATCCTCGCAAATAAGCCCCAGAATTCCCTTATCCCCCACAGTTGTAATTTCCAAACCCGTCTCAGCACCAATACCTCCTGAGACTCTGTTGGTGGAGGCCGCTTCCGCAATAACAATTAATTCCCAGGCGGAGGTTATCGCTATCGGGACTTTGGAAGCCAATAATAAGCTGGGAGGGGAAAAGCGCAAAAGAGGTGCAGCCAAGCCCAGTGCAAACAAAAGAAAACAACCGTTAATCCACAAAAGTCAACCCACGCCACAGAGTCTGTGGAATAAACAAAAATCAACAGGGACATATATTATCTGCATTGATGATAAGGACTCAGCGGATACGGATGACATCTCTACTGCTATCACCAGCAATCCCACCGGAAATCAAAATACGATATGGACACAGACTGTCCCAGAGGGAGAAAATAATACCATATCGAAACAGAATGGGAATCTCATAGAGACTATAGTTGACACTATTTTTAATTGTTTAGAGAAGCAAATGATAAAACAGTTTAATAATGTTTTTAAAAGACTGGACAGACTAGAAAACCTGGTAAAAAATGAAGAGGTAAAAAGAAAGGGGACCGCCACCCTAGACCAAATCAGGGGTGACCGTCTATTGAAAGAGCTTGAGTCAGTTAGTAACACCTTATCTTGTGGGAAGCCTGATGTCTCACGTCATAGTCTTAAATCGGCCGGGGGTCCCAGTACCTCTGGACCTCAAGTGCCCATTGCACTACCCACCACCCAACCCATACGCAACAATGCCGGCAATAATAAGGCAGCAACTAATTTACCATCTAAACCCCCGCCCACACCCATAAATTCACTATTACCAGCTACTGTGAATCCTAGTACTGACAACCAGAACAGTGGTTCCACCCAGCCAACTACGGTGGTGGGGCCTACCCCTGCTGAAAACAGGGGTGCGGGGCGGTCTGGGCATAGCAGGCCATTTAAACACCAGGGGCCTGCTCTGCATTTACCCCCTAATGCCTGCCCATTTGTTCTGGTCTTAGCAGGTATACCACCATTGAGGGAGGGACAGGGGGAATCATGGGTTCAACTGCACAATAAATGCATTGATTGGCTAACCGAGCACAAAGGTGTTGGGTATGACATCTCTAGAGAAATCTTATCAGCCCGTAGGGTGTCATGGGTGGGGCCGTTATTTAAAGACATTGAAGGTGACTGTATAGTCCTTAACTTTAAAAAATCCAGGCACTTTAAGATTCTTGCTTAACAAAAATAACAACCGCTCTGGCATTTCCAATGTTGCAACCCTACTACCTCTAAGTTATTTCTATAGACCACCATTAAGGCAATTCCATCCAGCCCCCTTTCCCCTTAAAATGCAGAATAGGTTTGCACCCCTATCTGAATTGGATATGTTAGACTGACCACCAGCTATCAATTTGGCTATTATGAATGTGGATCATCCATCCCAGGTACCCAATCCTGATTTATTACCGGACATCTTACAGCCTCTTCCACTCACTGTAGCCAGTCAGCAATCTGCTAACCAAAGAACCATCACACAGGGCTCTGAACTATCTCTCGTGAGCTGGAATATAGCGGGTCTTAGATCGAAATTAAAAATTAAAGAGTGGTCAGATTGGGTTTACGCAAAGTGTGATATACTGATGCTACAGGAGACCTGGTGCACAGCCATGCCCATATTAGAGGGCTTCAGTTGCCATAACTTAATGGCATCTGCTTCATCTATGGGTCCTCCCAGTGGGGGCCTTTCTATTTGGGCTAAAATAAAAACCGGGGTACAAACTAAACTGATCCAGACACATGGAAAATGTTTTATGGCCATAAAATACACTAACAGGTTGAAATTATGTTTAATCAATTTTTATAATAATGATTTTGTGACCCACCCTAATAATAATTTCTTAATTTTATTTAACTTTATTGATGAAATCTTAGTGGGGCAGAAACATGGAACTTTTGACGGAATTTGCATTGGGGGAGACTTCAATGCCCATATGTACCGTAACAATCCCCCCTGTAGAAACGGTGAGGAACTGAGGGATTACCTAGCATCCCGCGACTTAGTGAATGCTATGGAAACCGCCGGTACAGGAGGGAATAACATGTTAACCCCCACCTACATTGGCCAGGGATGCGCTTCTACAATAGATTACATGTTTATTTCCCCCTCACTGAGCGATATTATTCTAAAGGCAGAGGTCACTTGCTCCACCCATAACGATCACTACCCAATTAGAGTATATTTAAATAATCCAGGGAATATAAAGGATGTAATGAGAGTAGAAATAGCGGCGCAAAACTTGGAAGCATCTACTCACAGACTAAGAGTGGTATGGAAAGGGGTCGACAACAAAGATATTTTAGCTAGAGTCATTAACAAACATCCAATATTAATTGAGAACTGCCTGTCCCTTGATAGATCAGGCCGAGACGTGGTTAGTTCCTTCAGTAATCTCTGTTCGGCTATTAAAAGAGAATCTTCGAAACCAGTTCGGGCTAATAAAGACCGTGGCCCCCGCTGGTTTGACTCTTCTTGCTCTAGGGACAACAGAGAACTGAGGGAGGCCCTAAAAACTAAACCAACGAATCTGTCACTTGTAAGAGACCTGAGAGCTAGGTATAAAACCATGCTACGCACTCGATCTGAGGCCCTAGTGATAGACCATTGGGAATCTCTTACCCGCACTGCGACACTGAAAGATACCACTGGATTTTGGAGAGAGGTCAACTCTTTAAGATCCTTTGGTTCTAATATCAAAGTTATTAATTGTAATATAACAGGAGATGTGTGGGTTGAGCATTTTTCTAAAATCTATGCTGTACCAGGGCCCCTCACAGATATTGTTCTCTCTGTTATGACTACTAGTCCCTTCTATATTACATTATCTGAGGTTGAGGATGCTATAGTTGAAAGTGCAAGCAATAAAGCACCCGGCCTAGACGGTCTCTCAATAGATCAAATTAAATCTGAAATTAACTTTTGGGCCCCTTTACTCTGCAATCTGTTTAACAACTTATCCGACAGCTCAATCCCAGAATCATGGTCAAATAGTGTTATTGTACCAATATTCAAAAAGGGTGACAGACTGGACCCCGCCTGTTACCGTCCGATATCACTAATTGACAACACACTGAAGGTTCTTGGGAGGGTAATTTTTAACAGGATTAGGAGCTTGGCAGAGGACAATAATGTCTTACATCACTGCCAGCTCGGTTTTAGAAGTCATGTGGGCACTGTTGAACAATGTTTGAATTTGAATCTGATAATGGCAAAGTAAACTATTGTAAAAAAAATCCCCTTTGCACCTTGGTTTTATGGATTTAAGTTCAGCCTTCGATTTCGTTAATCGCTCTAGTTTGTGGTCACTTTTGCTTAGTTATGGTTTGGATGATTCTTTGGTGTATTTTCTTTCTTATTTGCATAGGGACTTAAAGGCCAGAGTGCGCATTAATGCTGAGGGAGAAGTCTCGAATTATATTTTAATTGGCAGGGGTGTCAGACAAGGCTGCGTACTCGCCCCACTGCTTTTTATCTTATATATTAATGGGTTGCGCAGCAATTTGTGTACGATAACTAAGGACGTCCCAATTATAAACGGTAATCCAATCCCTGCTTTGTTGTACGCGGATGACGCAGTGCTAATGGGTCGTACAGCCAACGCCCTGCGAATTTTAATTTCTGGTTTTGTTGCTTTCCTGTTAGATTTGGGCCTTAATACCAATTTAAAAAAATCTTTTATCATGAATTGTGGGCCCAAAAAGTATAACATAACCTCAATTAAATCAGGTGAAAACATCCTAAAATGCACAAGCACTTTCCCTTATTTAGGACTATTATTTTCCAACACGGGTTCCTGCCAGCCACATGTCGCTTATGGGAGAAACAAAATTGGTAAATCCATCAACTCAATTCTCTCCCTACGGCAACCCAAACAAGCTGACGTTATCACTTCTTTGCTAAACATTTACCGTACTCAATGCCAACCTACGGGAACTTATGGAGCAGAAGTGTGGGGATATTCTAACTGTGTGCCCATTCAGACAGAGGAAAACAGATTTTGCAGAAAGGTCTTGGGGGGAGTTTTCTGCGCTCCAACATTCATCTGTCACAATGAGCTAAAGTTATTGTATATTGAGGACTTTATCCGATCAAGGCCCGCTCTCTTCTGGCTAAAAATCTGGCTAAACCCAGCGGCCCATTTAACTCGCAGCATAATATCTGACTGCCTACAAAGCGAAAGGTCTAACCTTGTACCATGGCTGAAAGCTGTCGAGAAAAGCCTGTCCAGTGTGGGCCAGGGCCTTTTGTTTAGCTCCCCAAATACTATTGCTCACGTACACAAGAACATAGTCAAACGGGCACTGTATGATTAATATGGGGAGGAACGGATAAGATCAGAATACCCCAAACACTCAGTTACTAAATATATTTCTTATGCTGAGCCCGATAATGGCATTTTAGCTACACCACAGAGGTATTTGTTAATCACATTAGGAAGATGGAACAGGAGCCTTCTGTTCCGATTACGGGATGGAAGCACTGTAAATCTATTAAGCTTTCCCCTTGGCTACAATAAGCATTTGGAGCAGCTGGATTGCCCTTGTTCCAAGGATGGTAAACAAAGTCTGATACATTATTTTTTCTTCTGTGGTTTTTATAAATTGTATACTTCTCAATATCTAATGCCATATTGTTGTAAATATGATTTAAGGGACTTTATTCAGGCAATGAGAATCTTTCAAATGATGCTCTCAGATGAGGTGATATTTACTGTGAGTTGCTTCCTTAAAGCTAGTGTGCGGTCACGGGCAACCATGGAACATGACTAATGAACATTTGAACATTTGTACTTTGCCTTTTTGCACATTTGCTTTTTGCACGTCTGATTATTGTGTACTAGTACATAGATATTCAGACGCTTGGGTTTAATGGAAACGATTTCTGTGGAAACTAATAAGTGAAATATCCACACACTGTGAATTCTTGTAACATTGCCATTTGCACAATTGATGTTCTGATATATAGCTGCTCTCTTATATTTGGAAAAGGTAATTTTTATGTAACAGTATAATCAATCTGTTTTTTATCAACATTTTTTATGTATTTTAACCTGTGTGTACTTTTATGGATGTATTAATTCCGAATAAAGATCATTTGACTTGACTGTAGGAGTCGCACCACACCCATTCAAAAACAGCCCTAAGAAGTCTAATTTGCTCGAGCTCCCAGTCTGCCTTGCCTCACACCTGAGTGCTGGTGCTTCCACTCACAAACAGGTGACTCTCTCTCACTTCAGCCTTATAACCTTGGAGGAGTTGCAGAAGGCCCTACTTGAGTGCAAGTCAGGCTCCCTAGTCGACCCATAGCCACCTTCTAATTGAAAGGAATTGAATTGAAATTGAAAGGAGATTTATAATGCGCAAGACAATAACCCGCAGGTATCAAGGCGCCTAGCAAAAAAGATCAGAGAATGATCAGGAAAAAGACATGAAACCCTACACATATGCTTGCTGAAAGAGAAGGGTTTTTAAGGCAGTGCGGAAGTTCTGTAAGGACGGGAGAGATCTCAGATCCAGAGGAAGTTCATTCTACCACTTAGGAGCAAGAGTGGAGAAGGCTCTGCCACCCCATTTGGCTCTTCGTACACGGGGGCTGCCAGAAGCAGTTTCCCCGAGGAACGCAAGTTCCTTCGGGGGACATAATGGGAGATGATGGATCCTATTCCGGTGTCGCTCTTTTTGGCGATGGCTCTGTAGGTCATACATAGGACCTTAAACCGGATTCGGTATTCTACCGGCAGCCAGTGCAGCGTTTTCCTGGCTGCAGTGGCCGAGGAGCGTCTGGGAATATCCAGGACAAATCTGGCTATGGCGTTTTGGACTACCTGTAAGCGCTGCAGCTGTCCTTTGTTAAGTCCAGCATACAGCGCATTACAGTAGTCCAGACGCGAGCCGATGAGAGCAACAGCTATTTGTTTTCTTGCCTGGAGGGAGAGGTATTTCCTGATCCTTCGTAGGGTGTGAATCAGGCCCCAACAGGTGGAAACGGTTCTGCTCACCTGGCTACCTAAGTCAAGGGCAGGGTCTATTAGCACCCCGAGATTTTTAGCAGAAGATGTGGGGGAAGGGCATGTTCCAAGTGAGTCGGGCCACCAATTGCCTGACCAGATGTTTTCTTTCCCCCCAAACACCATCACCTCCGTCTTCTCCCCATTCAGTTTCAGAGAGTTCTGGATCATCCATTGACCAACCGCCTCCATACAAGATCTAAACTTGGAGGCGATTAGTTCATCTGAATGGGGAAGAGAGACGAGGATTTGAGTGTCGTCTGCGTACGAGATTACCTCCATCCCGAACGATCTTATTAATTTGGCTAGTGGGGTAACATAGATATTAAAAAGGGTCGGGCTGAGTGCTGACCCTTGAGGAACCCCACATAGCACAGGTCGGGATGGAGATAGGAACTCCCCAAGCTTGACTCTTTGTTCCCTCCCCGTGAGGAAGGAGGTCAAAAGATCTAGAGCTGCGTTCTTCACCCCCACCTCCCTCAGCCGCGATGTAAGTACTGAGGGGGAGAGGGTATCAAAAGCCGCAGTTAGATCTAGCAGGACCAGGAGAGAGGTCTGGCCCTCATCTACTGTCGTGCGGATCTTGTCGAGCACGATGGTGAGGGCTGACTCGGTGCTGAATTCTCTCCTGAATCCATGCTGGGAGGAGTCTAAGCATCCTGAACTTTCTACAAAGATGGCGAGATGCTTGTTAAGATGTGTCTCAAGCATCTTCGCAGGAGCAGGGAGCAGGGAAATAGGCCGGAAGTTTTTTAGGACCCCCGGATCCAAAGAGGCCTTTTTCAACAGGGGTTTTACTACCGCCTTCTTCCACTCTACAGGGAAAATGCCATCTTTGATGGCTAGATTCATTACCTCTAGCAGCGGTGGTAAGAGGGTCTCCCTGCACTGCTTAATGACTTTCAGTGGGCAGGTATCCAGAGGGGAACCAGACTTAGTCTTGGCTAGCAGTAGCTCACGGTCTTGCAAGGCCAGCGGGGGAAAAGCGTCCAGAGTGCATGGTGGGGAGATTTCTGTGGTGATCGGGCTCATCTCTACCCTGGGTGTAGATGCACTGAGGACAGCTCTTTGTTCCTCGAGGGCCAGGTGGATATCCTGAATTTTAGAATGGAAGAAGGAGGCAATCTTATCACAAAGATCCTGCTTGTTTGTTGTTCTTGCAGCAGAGGTGGTCGACCTGGTCTAAGCAAAGCAGGCTAAGGTTGCCCTTTGATTTAAAAAAACAAACCTTCTGGGGGACCCTTCCAACTTTAGACCCATCTCTCTATTGCCTGCAGCCGCCTTGATGCTCGATAAACTTCTCAACACTCGGCCCACGAGTACCTGGAGCAACACAGGCTATTGTACACCAGCCTCTGGCTTTCGTCCCTGTCAGTCCGGCTTTCGTCGCTAACATAGCAGGGAGACAGCCCTGTTCGAAGTGGCAGATTACATGAAGTTGGCACACAACCATGGTAAGAATGCCACCTTGATTATATCCAACCTGTCTGCAACATTCCACAACAAATCCTACTCTATTCTATGCATTGCTTAGCTGATTTCAGGACCGTGAGCCTCTTCTGAATAGCTGGCACAATCCTTGTGGCTAGCCCCTTACTTATCAGATTTAACATCTTTTAACCATGGGGTGCCGCAGGGCTCTTCCTTGAGTCCCCCTCTTTATAATGTGTACATGGCTCCTCCTGCTCCCTCAGCTGAGTCAACATCATTTCACATGCAGATGATACTCAGCTGCTTCTCTCGGTGGAGCCTTGGAGCATTCTTTCAAAGCCTGCCTATATGCGGTCTTCTGCTGGGTGCAAAGGAGCCAGCTGAAGTGCAATCCAGAAGAGGTCGACATTCTGCTGTTTGGCTCATTCAGCTCCATGTGGTGGAAGTAAAGCTGATCAGAAACGCTACCATCTCCTCCTCCCTCTGCCGAAGAATCTAGGCTTTGAGGTCAAAAACAAGCCTTTTCAACCCCAGGTGTCTGCAATGGTTGGTTCTTGCTTCGGATTTCCCCGTTTCAATATGTTTTACCTCTACATTCTTGGAAGAGGCGGTAGAAAGATGCATTGATGACATCGCGTTGGAGCATGCTAATGCTTTCTCCCTCTCTTGCTCTGTCAGAGGGTCTAACCAGGAGACTGCGAAGGGTTCTGCATGCATGATTCTTGGATCACTTGGCGTGGGTCTATATCCTCTCAGCTGAGATCTCTTCACTAGCCCCAGTGAAGAAGAGGATTCGATGTAAGTGTTTGCTTCTGGTCCATCAGGCCCTCTGTATCTCACTGACAGATGTCATTCAGGTCTACTGTCGGAGTGGAGCTTAGGTCAGCATCCGCAGCCCTGGCACCGGTGCCTAGGCTCTGACGCATGAGAAAGGGGGCTGCTCCTTATCTAGCTGCAAAGGATTGCAACCAACTCCCTTTGGCTCTCTGTACTATTGGTTCTGAACCTTTGTTTAAAAAAAAATCTCAACCCATAGTTGTTTGCCTTGCCCTAATTGCCTGGGTCTCCATTTTGTTTCTTGACCTGTCAACCCACTCCAAGGAGTAGCCAATCGCTTTACAAAACCCTTAAACATGTTCACTAATGGAAGGGGCTAAACAAGGTGCCTTCGCTGGAGCTAGGTCATGGTTAACACATCTGGCAGCTGAGCCAACCAGATGTGGAAACTGCCCACCCGGTGTCACCCGAACTTTGTGAACTCCTGTGTGCACAGAGTCAATATTTGAGAAAGGCAACTTCTGCTACTGACTCAAGGGATCAGGGGTGAAGTGGGGTGTGTTGGCTACACTTGGGGAGTCTTGAACAATCTATAGTTTTTATCAATGTAAACACTGACATCCTGTGCTATGAGCTCTTTGGGAATGTGCATTGCACTGCCGTTCCTGCATAATGTCGCACTGGGTAACGCACAGTGTGCACAAAACAGACAAGTGAATTGTTCTCTGTTTCATTATGTATCACACCATATGCAATGCTATGTTATACTGTCAATAATCCGAGTGCTCCGAAGCCTAGTCCCTGACTGGTTCTGAAGATACTTACATGTTAATCTTGTTTGATTTGGCTGTAGGAGGGAATTCAGAGAGCTGCTGAAAAAGTTTGGCTGCCACAGTGACAGCGGGTCTTCACGGAGCTCCCCAACCATGTACAGCGGAGGTGAGATTTACTTCACTCTGGCACGATCAGATTTGACTTGTGTGTCACGTGACTAAATATGGAATAAAATATATAGTAAGAGTTTAGGAGATTGGTATATAAAATGTCCATGTGATTAATTGAGGGAGAGAGGTTTGCAGGTGTCATGGCTCAGAAATGCAGTTTTCATTTCAGGTGAAGTGACAGCAAGGCCCAGGATTCTGAGGGGCCCAGAGCACCCCACTTTGATCTGTCAGAAGAGAAATGGGCACAGTATTCCCTTTGCTTGTGGTACTTGCTATGCCATTGGTTCATGCAGATGGACCAAAGTGGCCTACTTGTAAATGCCATGGTGGAAATAAAGAAATGAAAACATTGGCTGTCAATGCTTTATATGTATGCTTATAGAAAAGAGACAACCATGGAATAGACATGCAGGCAGAATTGGATTAGTACCAGCAGCTAATCATCCATATAGGAATGTAATTAAATGGATGTGACGACTTGGGTATTCAATACACGAGTAGAAAGGGGTTGTCTAGGCAAAGGGCAAGGTTTGATGTGGCATTTACACCAATATTTCATTTACCTCGAGGCTAAGGATTACGCAGCTATGGAATTTGTATTGTTATATCTATCCATTCTCTTTCTGCGTGTTCGTCCTCTGCACTTCTCTGTATGTATGATTGTATGCTGTCTGTTTAGATTTGTGATGTGTTGGACTGTTTCTGCATCTGTTTGTTTGTTGCATGTTTGTCAGCTGATATGAGTTGGTTTGGCATGGTACTTAAGTCTCTCCAGCATTTCTTCTACAGTCTGCCATTCCAATCTCCATGTGAGCCTTTCTTACTCAGGGGCGGCTCTTCCATGAGAGCAGAGGAGCGTCACCCACCACTTTTTCACAGTGCAAGAAGCAGAAACACAAAATGGTATTTTAAATACCTTTTTATGTTTCTGCTCCTCGCGCTGAGAGAAAGCAGAACGGTATGCCTGGTGGGGGGCCGGCAGGTGGGCGGGTCGGTAGGAGTGGCTTGCCCAATGCTGTGGGTCCTGACTGTTTGGTCGGCCCTCTGGGGCAAACCAAACCAGTCATGCGCACTCTCCATTTTCTATCTGTAGGTTGCATGCAGCCTACATAGAGAAAATGGTCACCCTACAGGCGCCTGGCTGGGCACCGTCCTCACCAATCACATTGTTGCCATTGCAGCGTTGTGATTGGTTTAGGAGAGGGGAGGGAAGATGCCTGCTTCCTGATGTGGCACCCCGCCAGGAGCGGAGGCAGCGTGTGACCTTTTTACATTTATTTTTAAATCTTAAATCCCCCCCACCCACGAGTCTTGCGAGCTGCGACTGTTCTTACTTACACTTTGCCAACTAGACACCTAACGTTGACTACAAACTACAGCTCCATTTTGGGGATGATTTCATTCACAAGATTCCAGCTTGTTCCCTTTCTCTCATTCCCTCCCGTTCTTTTGTTCTGCTACATCTATCCCTTTGAGGTGGTGTTAGATATAAGATAAAGTACCTCATATTGTACATATAAAAAATAATATAGGTAACTCAGGGCACAGTCCTGAAAAAAGAATTGGGGGGACGCTGACGTCATGACAGGAAGTGACGTCACGAAAGGTGGCTTGCACCATCAGACTCATTGCCCCCCCTCGCTCACCCCTTAGATGTGTTTGCATCAGAGAAGCCAGCACAAGAGCAGCGTTCTGAATGGGCTCCGATCTCGCCCCAGAGAGGCCAAAGAGTGAACGTGTGGCTCCATTTGCTCCAGTTATCGAGCTCCCGGTAAAATAAGTGGGGGACGCCATCCACCCGCGTGGTACCCCGACTCGAGCCCTGAAGTAACTTGAGATCCTGCTTAAGGTCTTCGAACACCAAGGTGACCTAAAATATCCTTTGTAACAGGGGGCAAGGTTGAGGGGGTGTGGCCAACCGCCTAAGATGGCGGACACATAAGAGCAGAGCATCCGGGTCAAGCCATTTCATCCTGATTTATCCTCAAGTAGTGGCTTCATTCTGCCACTACACAAAGATGCCAGACCTATTTCCTGTCTCCGGGAGTGTCGAGCCTGGTTTGTAGGACGGACCTGTGGCTGCGTGTCCTGGCTTTGGAGGTATGTGGCGTCAAGCAATTCTGCTCATGCTGCTGCAGTGGTAACCCTGCTCCTACACTGACCGCTCCTACCGGAGGTGCTCTGTGGAAACACCGGCCGGAGGAGACAGTAGAGGAGGGGCTGGCCTGCGACTGAGCCTGCACTTAGGGCTGCGCTGGAAGGGTTGTTGCTGGAGGCAACTGCTTACCCTGAGGCGGCTGAGGCGGCTGCGGCGGCCTGCAGCAGAAGGATCGCTTTGGGAATCGTGGGTGTCATTGTGCCCAGGATTTAGTCGACTGCCTGGGACGACAAGAGACCTCCAGTCTGGTATGAGGCGGCGGCACCCATGAGGGCCTCTGGATCCTGTGCCGCCCCTGCCTTCTCCTGCGGGCTGTTGGGCCTAGACCAGGTGCAAATTGGGACGTCTATGGCCCTCCTAGAAGGGGGGGGGGGGTACCACTTAGCTGAAGGATGTTGCATCAACTGTATTACTTGATTACTACTAGCGGGTGAAGCTGCATGGTTCGGGAACCCCAGAACTAGGCCCCTGCCACTGAACAATATGAACAATATATCCCCCCCCAACTCTTTGAGCATACACTGACTCCCGCTGCCCCGGTACGACTGAAAGACAGTGGCGTAGGGGGCTCAGTGTGGTGGGTCCACTCCTTCTGACCGCACTGGCTCAGCAGAGAACTGCTGCAGGCAACCTGGACCATAAAGTAAAAAAAAATGACTCCAGTGGAGACCTGAGGTAATGTCACATTCCGCCACGGAGCTGTCTCACAGGCTTGTGGCAAGTGCAACTGGCACTGCACTGGCTAATAGTTCTGTGCATTTAACCGACGCGCCCCCACTGTTGACTGCCAGTCTGCAGGCCGTGGAATTTGTGTCCAGTCCCAGAACAACATTTCCCCTTTTAGAACTGTACCATTTCAGGTGCAAATAGAGCTGCAACACCACGGGCGAAGGCTGTGGCACCGTGATCACCTGTTGTTCCTTTTCCTTGTGGCCTGCTGTGGGACGCTCGAGGAGACTGCCTATCCCAGAACACCTATGAGTGTGCAAGTCCTAGTGAGTGGTGGCGATTCCAACCCCTTGGGGATGTAGTGAGACACCATGGGCCACATGAGGGGAAAGGTAATGGACCCTACGGAACACGGCCGCCAGCAGATAAGGGAAGCTGAGGGTTCCTCCACCGAACACACGGAGGAGTGCATGTCCCACGGTGATAAATTCACCAGCTGACGATCCCCGGGGCCACAACACACCCCATAGTGACCCTTATCCTCAGTTACAAAGACCAAGACGCTGTCCCCAGATGTGCACGAGAGAAAGCACCCCTACGCTATGATAATACACACATTTCTTTGTTCCCAGACTATACATTGTTGGTTCATCGTCAAAGGGCCTCTTACCAAGAGGTGAAAAAGCACCTTAGATCTCTAAAACTCAAGTACGCTATGCTCTACCCAGCCTGGCTAAAGATCCTTTATGATCAACAGTCTTTTCTTTGAAACGCAGAGTTCCGCCTGGGCATGGCTCGAGGATACATTCCCGGAGAGACCCTGTCCCAGGAGCAGGTGCAGGAGGGAAGACGGATAGCGATACAGTAGCCACAGCACTCCGGGACGCTGGGCTGCAGTCTGCTGAGGAGTCATCGGAAGACACCACGGTGCATTTGAACTTAGAGAACAGTCTAACCCTTTTTACTATTGTAGCTCCACAGATGTCACATAAGCTATTGGGATGCTGACTTATTTACCAGTTTTTATGTGGTGCATGATGGACGGTAAGGTCCATTTGATTGCATGACCTGTACTTTCATCAATTGCACACATGTAACGTAAGTAAACTAATGCATGTAAATGAACAGGTGTTGCCCCAATCACTAACACTTCCTTCTTTCATCACGACACTGTTTCTGAATTCTGATCACCAAAACTACTTCTTCAACTATTGCTAATCACTAGGTTGCAGGAGCGGCTCCATACCAATAAGAGACGGCGTACACACAATGGTTGCGCTGGAGGTCTCAATGCTTAATACTACTGGGAAGCATATATGTCCCAAAGATGGAGCAGGATAAGTTCCATGCACAACTTACCAAAGCACTCGCAGACTGGACTATGTACCCCTGAATAGTCGGTGTGCTGGATATATACTTGGACCGTCACACCCTTCTTTTTCCGGGGCACAGCTGCCATTCGACAGGCCAAGGTGCTTCACACATGGGTCTAAGGGTGGACTATTGCACATGCCTGGTGTAGTAAAAATGCTGGCATGCATGAATACTCCTTCCACTCCCCACCACACGGACTACATACACAACTAGACCATATCTTCTGTACCACCACCCCTTTATCCCAAATAAGGCACACCTCATATCTTGGGTAAACGATATTAGAACACAATCCCCTAGAACTTACTTATCCTGGGATCGGATTCCTACACCGGTCCCCATTTGGAGGCTTACCCTCTACTTGTTGGAGGATGGGGTGTTTCTTGACAGCTTATCCAGCACTATCAACAATTATTTTAGTGAAAACACCAACACAACCTCTTCTTGAATAACTGAGTGGTAAGCATTTAAGGTTGTCATCAGGGGCACTTCAATATGTGCCGTGGTGGGGGTACGTCAAACAGTCCATAACAAACTGAAGTCAGTAGAAGCGACACTGGGCAAACTGGAATGGGCAGCAGTGCTAGATGCACAAAATGCTGGAAGGCTCTAGGCTGCTCGCATCAATTATGCAGAGCTCCAAGCGGACGTAAACAAAATACACATGGAGGCTAATAGATCAGGCATACTACTTGCCCAGATGCTGAAACCCATCCCCCCATCGACCTCCTACTAGAAATAAATACTCCAGCACAGACCGAAGTTACTATGCAGTTAGAGATCAAAACTGCATTTTGTGACTATTGTGAGTCACTATATGGGTCTCCTCCCATTATAATGTCACATAAAATGGATGACTTCCTAGACAGTTTAACGCTCCCACGGGTCACTGCTGCAGACAGGAAGGCTTCGGCCGTGCCAATCACCTCTACAGAGATAAAGGAAGCCATGAGGGAACTAGCCCGAAATAAAACCCCAGTTCTGGATGGCTTACCTGTACAGTTTTATGCTACATTCACTACCCAGTTAGTCCCTCACTTAGAAGGGCTATATCAGGCAGCGCTGCAAAAAGGTGCCTTGCCCACCACTACAGGACAAGCCCTGGTGACCTCACTACGGAAACCCGGCAGAGACTCCGCAGATATTACAGCTTATCGGCCCTTATCGCTTATAAACACGGAATTTAAGATACAGAGCGAGGTGCTGGCCTGCGACTTCTTCCATTTTTCCAATACTTATACATACGGACCAGTGCGGATTTATACCAGGCCGGAGCATCTTCTTGAATATATACGGATTTGGTGCCACCCTCCTATGTGGCAGGATGTATTTCACTCGATCTATGTAAGGCGTTTGACTCCCTAAGCTGGGAATATATGTTGGCTGCCTTGAGTAACTATGACACCCCTCTGCTGGATTAAATTGATATATGCATCTCCATATAGCTAATGCATATTCAATACACAGGGACATGAGGCAGCGTTTACCAATAGCCCTAACATTGTTTGTCTTGGCGTTAGAGCCTCTTCTGAAGCATCTACTCCGGGGGACTCCTGGTTGGGGTATCCCATTAGACCCTACTAGACACACAGTGTCTGCATATGCTGACAATATAATATTGTATGACATTACCCTCACTGTTATCCTCCATGCAGTCGCTGATACCTTTTTATTATTTGAATGTATCACTGGTTTGGCAGTAAATGCAAACAAATTGCACGCCTTCTACTTTACAAGCGACCCTCAGCCCCAAACCGCTGAATTTGGAGACCAAATACTTACCATTGCGTCTAACACTTTCAAATATTTATGTACACAAATATACTGGACGGCCCATGACCTATTGGAGGGGAACCTTCTGAAAGTGATCGCCTCAGTGCCCTCACAGGTGTCCTTCTGGACAACCCTCTCACTCTCAATTGCTGCGCCCCTAGCGATCTCAAATATGGTGATGCTTCCGGGTGTGTTGTACTACTTTACCAACCTACCTACGGTGGTCCCGACACATTTCTTCACAGTGTTAAACACATTACTGATAGAGCTGGTCTGGGGAGCTGGCAGGCAGTGGGTGGGACTATCTAAACGCAGCTACTGTCTGGGGAGTGCCAGATTTGAAATCATATTGCGTGGCCGCCCAGTTGCAGCAGCTTCCGTATTGGTTAGCAGGCCAAAACCTGCATGACATTCTTTCACGCCCCAAATGGTCTCCCAAGGTGCCCTACACAATTCTCATTGAGGGAACCTCTATCTTTGGATATACCAAAGAGGGCCAGTTCAGCTGAGGGTGTTAGTGTTTTCCCTATTGCCTCCTCGATGTCTATGAGTATGGCCTTCCAGAAAGATTTCAATTGAGGACAAGAAAAAAAGGTATGGAACCAACCCCCCTGGCCGGCGGTTAGGCATCTAAAGCATTTATTCTCAACCTCTGGGAACCTTTTCTCGAGTGCTTACGGAGTCCAATTCGCTAGCCAACGGGACAAGAATGCCATCCTTTTAAAGTTAGCGGCACGTAGCGATTTATAGCCTAACAAACTTATAGTTTCCCATTCCTTGTGTGTTAAATTGCATTGGGTTTGGCTAAGTATTTTCTCAAGATGGCTATCCACCGTGTCTAAATGACCACCATAATGGAGCCTTTTGTACCAATTTCCTATGCCGGTAATTTTGGCCTCATAAAGGAATGTAACCGGCTCATCCATTGTGGGGAGATATCCACCAATAGTTTTTCTCAAAAAGTGAACGATTTGTAGATATTCAAAGAAAGTTGGTTGCATGGGAGTGGTTATTCTAGCCTGTACTTCTTGCCATAAAATAATTCTATTCTGGACAAAGAAGTGTCCTAACTCCCGAAATCCCAAATTCTCCCAATTTAGTATTCGGCTACTATTAATTTGGAGGCCCAAACAGAAACACTCACGTAAGCTTAAAAACTGAGAAGCTGAGGAGCTCAGATTTTTCTTGAAAAAGGACTGTAATCTTGATAGATGTTCTTTTATGGTCTTATATCTCGTCCTTTTGGGGAGTTTTGCGGTCTTTAAAAATACCTGGGTTTGAGAATCGGACTCTTGTAGCATTTTTACTAAGAAGAAGCTATCTCGTTTGTTTTTTAGACCTATCAGACCTGCCACCAAGTCCATAAAGGCTGCCTCATAATATGTTTTTATGTGTGGAAGAGCAAGTCCCCCCACGTCAACTGGGAGTTGAATCACGGATGGCTTTACTCTAGGAATTTCCCCCCCCCAAACAAAACTTCTGATCATAGATTTGATATCTTTAAAAAAAAAATAGAATTCAACTTAATAGGGATATTGCTAAACAAAAATATTAATAAGGGTAGAATCGACATCTTGATCAGAGATATCCTACCAATCAAGGAGAGAGGAATTAAAAGCCATTGGGAGAGAAGATTCTTAATTTTATTCTTCATTCTCACATAGTTAAGGAGATAAAGCTGATGGTGATCACAGGTCACATATATGCCTAAATATCTAGTAGGGTCTCGACTTACAGCCTGGACATGCAAGCAAGATGGAAGATGGCTAAGACTGGTGTTTAAGGCGAGGACCTCTGTTTTTTGTATTGATTTTGTAACCTCCTATTTGTTCATATGCTTTAAATTATTTTAATATGCTTTCAATATTCTCCTTGTTTGTCTTTGCGTAATGGATAATATCATCCGCGAATAGCTTAAGCTTCGCCATCTCGGTGTTAGGGGGAGGATGTCAGGATTGTTTCTAATTTTAATAACCAAGGGTTCAATAAAAAAAAGTAAAAAAGAAGGGGGATAAAGGGCAGCCCTGCCTGGTCCCACGGTTGACTTGGATTGAGCCAGCTTTTTCTGAGTTTATTATAATCTGAGCAGAGGCGCCTTGATAGACGTTCTGGAGCATCTTAATCACTAGTTCTGGGAACCCGAATTTGGTAAGAGAATGGAACAGGGTTGCCCAGTTAACTAGGTTGAACGCTTTTTCCGCGTCGACCATGAGGATACAGGCGGGGGTTGAATTAACATTAACATAGTCTAATGCCTGAATTAAGAATTCAGTGTTAGAAGCCATAACACGACCTGCTATGAATCCTGATTGATCGTTATCTATGACTCCTTGTGCCGCATACATAAAACGATGGGCCCAGATTTTCATAAAGATTTTATAGTCAGAATTCAGAAGGCTTATTGGCCTATAAGAATTGATATCTTCTGGACTTTTGTTTTTTTTTACAAAAGATATTATTATTGCTTCTTTAAAGGACGCGGGTACCATTCCTCCTAGTTTGATGTAATTAAATAGATTCATGAGGGGAGTAACTAGTTCTTTTATGAAGATTTTATAGAATTCAATTGGAACCCGTCTTGCCCGCAGGCTTTTGCCCTTGGTGTTGCCTTTATAGCATCAAGTATTTCCCCTGTATTAATTTCTAACCCTAGTTGTAAAGCCCGATTGGGCTTGATCTTTGGGATATCTAGGTTCATAAAGTAATCCTGAATCTGACCCTCCTCTACTTGATATTCAGTGGAGTAAATGCGATTAAAATGCTCCAGAAAAGCCCTTTGAATCGAACTATTGTCTACTATCTCTTGGTTATTTAATGGATTTCTGAGTTTAACTATCGCAGCAGATTCTTGTTTTTTCCTCACTGAGTTCGCCTAGAGCTTTCCTGCCAATTGGCTATCCTCACATATCCTTTGTTGGAAGGTTCTAGAACTATAAACTCTTCTAAAACAAAGAAATCCCTTAATTCTGCCTTTGCTTGCTCCAAGTGATTCGGGCAAAGGTGGAGCTGTAAAGCATATTCTTTATCTATGGCCTTTTGGAGCGTAGATATCTTTTGTCTCCTCTTTTTGACCTGGGCGGAAGTAAAAGATAATATCTGTCAACGTGCTGCCGCCTTGAATCCCTCCCAGACCGAGAATGGTTCTGCTGAATTATTGTTAATAGTAAAGTATTCTGAGATCCATTCTCCGAAACCAGCCACCCAGTCAGGGTTCTGGAGCAGGGTCCGATCCAACTGCCACCTGGACTGGTCCCTGCCCCAACCACCTAAATTAACTTCCAGCTCTATTTTCCCATGGTCGGAAAAGGGATTACAACCAATAGATGTAGTTAAAATCTGAATCGATCTTGATATCAAAAAGTAATCGATTCTTGACGCCGTCTGGAAGCGGTGTGAATAGCAAGTGAAGGATGCCCCTTCTGGGTTTATTGTATGCCATGGATCTATAAGCTGATATTCTAAGATAAGGGCGTCCACAACTTTTTTCGTTTTAGGCTTTAGTTGTTTCTTATTTTTATTAGAGGTGTCTTTTTTTAAATCTTGTATGTAATTGAAATCTCCTCCCATGATGATCTGTCCAGGGACTCCCCTAAGAAGGTCGTTGATTTCTAAAATACTAGACACCTCATCGGATATTTGCCCATAATGGTTTATGAAATTCATTACTTTCCCTTGGATTTTGGTTGCTACCCATAAACATCTCCCTTTGGAATCCCTTCTTATTTTTAAAATTTCTCCGGATAGTTTCCTTGAAAAATAAATTGCAACGCCCCTCTGTGCCACCCCAGCTGAAGCGAAAAACACATGGGAAAAATATTTCGGGATAAATAAATTGGGGGTGTTGGTTTTTAAATGGGTTTCTTGGAGAAATATCACATGGGGACTTAGAGAGACTGCCCATTTTATGAGAGCACCGTATTTTTATTTATTTAAAACACTATTGGCATTAACTGATAGGATATTACATTTGTTCATTTCCATAAAAGAGTTTTCGCTTCATAAAATCCTTCATTCAACTTTTGGTACACACCCTGCCTACAATTTCTGCGCTTTTTTACTGCTTTCAACCCACCCTCCCTCTCTCTCTCCCTCCCCAAGTGGACCCCCTCCCTCCCCTGGGAAGTGGCCCCTTCCATACCCCCCACGCTGACCACATTCCCCCCCATTCGGATGGACAGGGTGTCTTCTTGTTACACCCTTAGTGACCCTTTAAACCCGGTGCCCCCCTCGACAGCCAAAAAGTTTTATCCTATTCTATTTTGTTACTGAGAAAAACAAGTTTTTTTTGGGACAAATAGAAATTTTTCCTTTAAGTTCTACCATTATTGCTCAGTGGGCTGGTTTTAATTACTCAAACATTTGTTTCTGGAGTTATCTCTTTTAGTAGAGATTGAGCTTCTTCAAGATTGGAAAACATATAAAACTTTCCTTTTACGAGAACTTTTAACTTTGACTGCTGAGTGATTGAGGCTTGGGCGCTGTTCATTTTGAACAAATGGAGGATTTTAACAAATTCTTTCCTACGGCGTGCAGCTGCAGCAGTCATGTCTGAAAACATTCTACATTTAATTGTCTCAGTAACGGAAAATTGTCTTTGTTGAAATGCTTTTGATAAAATCTCTTCCTTTATCCTAAAAACAGCGAAGTTCATAAGGATAGTTCTAGGAAACGTTGAATTGGTGAACCTCTGGGGCGGGACCTGATGTGCTCTCATGATGGACAGATCACCTTCAAACTCTAGCAGTACTTTTTGAAGGATTAAAGAGTTGACCCACTGGAGCATATTTGAACCTTCCAGTCCTTCAGGAACCCCCACTATCCTGAGATTGGATCTTCGGGAATAGTTCTCAAGCTCCTCAAGCTTGTTTTCAAGTTTGCTTTCCATGAGTTTTTAGTTGCAGTCTTTTCGGCATCTATTCTTGCTTGATTGATGTGGTCCTCAAGAGCCGAGATTCTTTCCTCCGCCTCGTTCAATCTTGTGGGGATTCCTTGCATTGATTTATCACATTTTTCAAATCTGGAATGTAGAGCAGCTATCTCCATTTGCTGATTTGACTTTATCTCCTGGATTTCATCCAGAATTAGGTTTAACATCTCACGGATGTCCATTTGATAACTCACTTCCTTCTCGGGGCTGCCACTTTCCCCCTTTTGAAATAACTGGGACGCCGTGGTTGAGATTGCAGATGTTAAACCTTTTGGGTTCCCTACTTGATGCACTCCGACATATGAGCAAAAGGGAGATTGAAGAGCTGCAGCAGATGGTGAATTCTGCTCAGAAAGAGTGTCTAGATTAGGATCTTCACTAATCAGGATCGGACTTGCTCTTGTTTCATTTGCTATACTGCTTGATTGATGCTTTTCTGCCATCACAGGGCCGCTTGAGCTTGGCGGTGAGAGAGCTACACATGTCATTAGTGGGACAATCTCGGGCAGTTGTGTAAGAGAGTCATTCCCTACCACTGTTGCTGAAGATGAGGCTAAAATTCTAGTTCCCGTTTCTGGATTTTTTTCAAGCGGGACAGCTGAAGTTTGGGGAGTGCGCCCGTTTTTTTTTCAAATAAGGGAAAGTCTCTTTTCTTCTTCACTATGTTCATAATTTTCTCGCCAGGGGAAGACTCGACCCCGCTCCATTTTTAATTGATGCTCCATTTTTATTTGATACTGGAATATTTTCCGCCACATTCTCCATGAGGCTTTCTACCTCATCTTTTTCTCCTACTTCTCCTAATTCTCCTACCCTTCCATTAGGAGGAGAAGTTAGAGTAATATGAAGTTCATCTTCAGAGCTGTCAACCGCAGAATCCTTCCCCAAAATGGGCGAGGCTGAGCTTCCCTCTCCTTTCTTAGCCTTCTCCCTTTCTTTAGCAGCTAACTGTGCTGCTTTTCTAGCAAGGGCTAAGCGTGTTTTACTTTTGAGACGGGCAGTTAGCTCTATTTTCGCGTTTTTACTTGCTTCCTCACTGTCTTCGTTGTCTTTAGTTGCCTCCCCATGCCAGCCTGCGAGGTTCAAAATTATAATTTTTTTTTATATCAAGGCAGATACTGTGAATAGCGATGGTAAACAGCAAACAGCGAACAGCCACCAGTTTTTAGTTCAGTCTTAATGTACAGCCCTGATGTCTCCTTTTTTTTTAAGCTACCCCTCGCCTCACCTTTAACTTACAGAAGGTGTGGAGAACGTGATGCAGGTCGCGATGAACGGAGATGAAGAACAGCTGCCTCGCTGCTTTTCCCTCCAGTGGGAGAAAGCCTTCCTTCCTTCCTTTAAGCGGCTGTGTAGGAGTAACTCTTTTATCCTGCGCGGATGCAATCACAAATCTGACAATGGAGAACCGCAGCCTTAAGGCCCGGCGGCGCAGGGAACGCCTAAATCCCCGGGGTTCACCTGCCTTATCAAATACAGAGACACAGACTCTTCGTCTGGCGTAGAAGATGGTATTTATTAGCTGCAGCTAGTACAGTGGTCTTAGAAGTCGTCAGTGCAACGAGGTTCAAAAGAGACTGCCACTTAACTCCGTGGCGCACAGGGTTATATACGATACAATACAATGCAAAAAGGCAATCACACAAGAGCATGAGCTATAGACAAACGTTATAGAGAATGTTTTAAGACTGAGGCAACTCAAATTCCCTGTTCCGTTTGTCACTCGACCCCTTAAGTAATTTACAAAATGAATCCACATGACAGTCGTGAAACAAGAGAATGCATGAGACATGTAGCGAAGGACAGCTGATAAGATAACTTAAAGGAAACAATGGTGTGAACTAACATGTAGTCCGAACGGGGATTAATCAGCTCAGACAGGAATTAGTGTACTCGGCCAGACCCTGACACTCGTTAGTAAACATAAGCTGAGAAGCCACCTGACACGCAAAGGCAGAAACGACAAAAACATTGCGTTCGCCGAGCTGCCTGAGTGAGGGCAACATAAAATGGCGGCGATCACAAAATGGAGGCTGAGTACGAACAAATTCGTAATTTTTAGAACCTCAGACCCTCCTTTTGCCATTACTCAGGCAAAAACAAACCAACTCATGCTAATCTGAGTCGGAATCAACACTGATGTTCATAAAATATTCAAGCTGTTGCTGAACCATCATTCTAATATTCTCTGTCTTCTGAGTGGCGGATTGTGGAACACATAAAGTAGCCACCAGGCCACAAACTGCAGGACCACATTGCACACATACCCAACAAGAGAATATGATGGCCAAGATTGCTCCTAGAAATGTTAAGATCTTCCATCCCCAAGCTGACATTATTCCCCAAAACCATCCCATGAAAGACCAATGTAAATGTAAATGTACAGGAATTTATATAGCGCAAATCACCAACCGGTTTCTAAGCGCTTGCTTAGGGAACCCGTCCTGGTATTCCCCTGTGAGATAACCCCGGCAGGGTATCCGCAAAGTGAAAGCCAGGCATCCCGCCGCGAGGGGCCGTTGTGGAGATTTAGCAAGCTATTGCCCAGAGTCGGAGAGTGTGAACCCGTGAATCGAGTAGGCACCGGAGCGAGAATTGTCGAGTCCATGGACATTTTTGGACTCAAGACCCCGCCGAGCCGGGAATTGAACCCTGGTCCCGGGCTGACCTCTGCTTCCAGGTCTGCCTCCTCTAACCAGTGAGCCACACTTCTACACACCTCCTCGGTCTGCTAAGATCACATCTAACGTAATTCGATTCTGCAAAGTCATGAGACGGTCAGCCTGAAGTTCTGCGGTAATGTTACCTATCGCACCTGCAGTAACATTAATAGTGGTCTCAACCACTCGAACCAGTTGCCTGATTTGTCTGCTGTTAATCATCGGGCCCCAAAAGGGTGGAATCCTTTTACGGAAATCTCCTCCCTCTTGTTCTGCCGTGTCTTTGGCATCAATCACACCTGTGCTATGTCTAATTCTGTGATGGTCTGATGGCGCCGTATATGTAGAGGGAAGGAGGAAAGCTATATGACAAGTTCCAGAAAAGTTGGAAGGGAGCCAAGTATGAGCTCGGTCATTGCAGACGAAATATGTTCCTTGTGACGGAACCAACGGAGGAAAATCAAGAGACGAAAAGATGTATGTGTATGAACATTTCTGCTGCATGTCAGATTTCTTGCTATTCACTTGGAGACAAAAATTACCTTGATGGGGCACAGTCCATACTGGGGAAGACTCACCCTTCTTAGTTTTGTCATCAAGAATAGAGACATAGTGGGTAACATTCCATCAGTCGTAAGCTCTCTTCTGATCTAATGGAATCTTGTTCTTCTCTACGATCTTAGCCATTACTACTATACCTTCAATCAGAGAGCTATAACTGAAATCTAGTCCATTCCCAGAAGTTCTTACAGGGCTACTAAGTCTGTTGTGGTATGCACCTGAAAACATCGTCAGATAAGCCCAAGCTGAACCTTCGTATGAGAAGGGAAGAACCAGATATGGCATTCCCTTTTGCGCATTATGTGGCACAAGTTCGCACACCCAACAGTCAGTCATGTTAATAGCCAACTGATGTTGGTGCAACAATTGAATGAACGTATTATTCATATACTCGCCTTATCTGCTCATGAGGGGGTAGAGTATGCATTTTATGTGAAAAGACAGAAAGACGAGAAGGCAAAGAAGCTGTAGAATTAGCAACAGTTCTTGACCACAACTTACCAAAACTATGTGCAACGCCAAAGGCGTACTGACTATCCGTGTACAATTCACTCTCTTTCCCTTTGACAACACACATGCTCTAGTCAAGGCTATTAATTCAGCTGCTTGGGCTGAATTATATCCAATACGTGCCGTCTCAACAATTGTACATAAGGTGGTGACAGCATAGGCAGAAGTAGTTTCTCCATTTGGAAGCTTAAAAAAAGAACCGTCCACCCAAATGATCCCATCCGGGTCCTTGAGCGGAGTGTCCTTTAGATCAATCCTATCCTTCGTTTCTTCTTCTATTCGGAGAAAACAATCATGCTTTTCCTGATCATCTTTCTCATCTGGGAGTGGCAACAGTGTGTCAGCTCGTAACCAAACAAACGAACACTCGTAAGATGCTGCGTCTTAGTTCTGTTAAGCAAGGTATCCACTGCATGTGGAACCATAACAAGGAGTGTGTTATCCAATACTAATCCAGAAGACTGTCTAATAGAGATTGCGGCAGCTGCTGTAGCTCTGAGACAACTAGGCAAAGCTTTAGCTACTGAGTCTAATGTAGCGGAGAAATAGGCACATGGCCTTTGCTTATCCCTGAATTGCTGTGTCAGAACTGACAATGCGCAACCGTCTCTCTCGTGAACGTACAGTGTAAAGGACTTGCTATAATCTAGGGTACCCAAAACCGGAGCAGAACACAGGGCAGTACGTAAATCAACAAAACTTTTCTGACATTCATCCGTCCAAGGGAGCGGATGGGGCGTGTCTTTCAATGTTAGTGCCACCAATGGTTTCGCCAAAAGTGAAAAATTGGGAATCCATTGTCTACAGTAGGAAGTGATACCCAAAAAGGCACGCACTTCTCTCTGTGTAGTAGGTACAGACATCTGTGAAATAGCATGAATGCGTTCTGGGGTCAATCGCCTTCCCTCCTTCGACAAGAGATCAATCAATCAATCAGTGACACTTATAAAGCGCGCTACATACCCGTAGGGTCTCAAGGCGCTGGGGGGGGGGGGGGGTGCCGCTACTGCTCGAACAGCCAGGTCTTCAGCTTCTTCCTGAAGGAGAGGTGGTCTTGGGTCAGGCGCAGGTCGGTCGGGAGGGAGTTCCAGGTCTTGGCGGCCAGGTAGGAGAAGGACCTTCCTTCTGTAGTCGCTCTTCGGATGCGGGGGGCGGCGGCGAGGGCGTGGTTGGCTGATCGGAGGTGGCGTTTGGGAGCGTAGAAGTTGACTCGGCTGTTGAGGTAGCTCGGGCCTTGGTCGTGTAGGGCTTTGTGTGCATGGGTGAGGAGGCGGAAGGTGATTCTTTTGTTGACGGGGAGCCAGTGAAGGTCTCTCAGATGTCCGGAGATGTGGCTGGTTCGTGGGATGTCGAGGATGAGTCTGGCTGAGGCGTTCTGGATCCGCTGGAGTCTCTTCTGGAGCTTGGCGGTGGTACCGGCGTAGAGGGCGTTGCCGTAGTCCAGTCGGCTGGTGACGAGGGCCTGGGTGACGGTCTTCCTGGTCTCGGTGGGGATCCACCAGAAGATCTTCCGTAGCATGCGTAGGATGTTGAAGCACGCCGAGGAGACGTTGTTGACTTGCCTGGTCATGGAGAGGGAGGGGTCCAGGATGAAGCCCAGGTTGCGTGCATGGTCTGTCGGTTTGGGTGCGGTGCCCAGGGCGGGAGGCCACCAGGAGTCGTCCCAGGCGGAGGGTGAGGAGCCCAGGATGAGGACCTCCGTCTTGTCCGAGTTCAGTTTCAGGCGGCTGGTCGTCATCCACTCGGCTACCTCTTTCATCCCTTCGTGCAGGTTGGCTCTGGCGGCGGCGGGGTCGTTGGTCAGGGAGAGGATCAGCTGGGTGTCGTCGGCGTAGGAGATTATGCTGAGGTTGTGTTTGCGTACGATGGCCGCGAGGGGGCTCATGTAGACGTTGAAGAGGGTGGGGCTCAGAGATGATCCTTGGGGGACGCCGCAGATGACTTCGGAGGCCTCTGACTTGTACGGTGGTAGGCGGACTCTCTGTGTTCTTCCGTCGAGGAAGGAGATGATCCATTCCAGCGCCTTGTCCTGGATTCCGATGTTGCTGAGGCGCCGTACTAGGGTGCGGTGGCAGACCGTGTCGAATGCCGCGGAGAGGTCTAGGAGGATGAGGGCCGCTGTTTCTCCATTGTCCATCAGGGCTCGGATGTCATCGGTGGCGGCGATGAGGGCGGTCTCGGTGCTGTGGTTGGCTCGGAAGCCGGACTGTGAGGGGTCGAGGGATCCGTTCGTCTCGAGGAAGGCGGCCATCTGCTTGTTGACGGTCTTCTCGATGACTTTGGCTGGAAACGGGAGGAGCGAGATGGGGCGGTAATTCTTGAGGTCGGTGGGGTCCGCTGTTGGTTTCTTGAGTAGAGCGCTGAGTTCGGCGTGTTTCCAGCTCTCAGGGAAGATGGTGGTGTCGAAGGATGTGTTGATGATGTCTCGCAGGTGGGGTGCGATGACAGCGTCGGCCTTGTTGAAGACGTGGTGAGGGCAGGGGTCGGTCGGTGATCCGGAGTGGATGGAGTTCATCGTGCGGATGGTGTCTTCGGTGCTGATCGGGGTCCAGGCGTGGAGGGTGGTGGTGGGGGGTGGTTGCTCGGTCATGGTGTGCGTTGGTTGGTTGTTGAAGCTGTTGTGTATGTCCGCGATCTTGTTGTGGAAGTATGAAGCGAGGGAGTTGCAGAGGTCTTGCGATGGGGTGATGTCGTTGTTTCCTGCGCTGGGGTTGGAAAGCTCTTTCACGATGTTGAAGAGTTCCTTGCAGTTGTGTGCGTTGTTGTCCAACTGGTCCTTGAATGCTGTTTTCTTGGCGGCGCGGATCAGCTGGTGATGTTTCCGGGTGGCAAGTTTGAAGGAGGTCCTGTTGTCCGGTGTCGGTTCCCTTCTCCAGACTTTCTCGAGGGCTCGGCAGTTCTTCTTGGAGCTCTTGAGTTCGTCGGTGAACCATGGGGCCTTCTTGCTGCCGGGTCTGCTAGGCGGGGTCCTTAGTGGGGCGAGTTCGTCCGCGCAGTTGCTGATCCACTTCGTGAGGTTGTCGGCGGCCTGGCTGGGGTTCGCTGAGCTGGCAGGAGGGTGCTGGCTCAGGGAGGTGGCGAGCTGGTCTGCTGTGATCTTGTTCCAGCTTCTGCGGGCGGCCTGTTGCTGGTGTTGGTGGGTCGTCGTTCTCTTGAAGGTGAAGTGGACGCAGCTGTGGTCCGTCCATTGAAGCTCTGTGGCGTGGCTGAAGTCGATGTCTGTGCTGGAAGAGAAGACTGCGTCGAGTGTGTGTCCGGCGAG
The DNA here is from genome assembly GCF_964263255.1 of Lissotriton vulgaris. NCBI lineage: Eukaryota > Metazoa > Chordata > Amphibia > Caudata > Salamandridae > Lissotriton > Lissotriton vulgaris. Next base: position 477,099,519 of record NC_141698.1, on the reverse strand, counting down.
GTGGGTGGGGGTGGACACCAGTTGCTTGAGTCCCAGGTTGGCGAGGTTGTCGAGCAGGGTGCTGGTGTTGCGGTCGTTGTTGTTCTCCAGATGGAAGTTGAGGTCTCCCAGGAGGATGTAGTCAGCGGAGGGGAGGGCATGCGGGCTGACGAAGTCGGCGATGTCCTCGCTGAATTGCGTGCGTGGTCCAGGGGGTCGGTAGATCAGGGTGCCTCTGAGGGTGGTGTTCGGGTTGGTGTGGATCTGGAAATGCAGGTGTTCGGCGCTGGTCAGGGTGTTGTCGGTGCTGGTCGTGAGACGGATGGTGCTCCTGTGGATGATGGCGATGCCTCCTCCCATCTGGTTGGCGTTTCGGTCCCTCCGGACGATCTTGTAGCCCTCTGGGATGGCGATGGCGATGTCGGGAGCTGAAGAGGCGTTCATCCAGGTCTCCGTGAGGAAGGCAACGTCAGGGGCTGTGGTGTCTAGGAGGTTCCAGAGTTCGATGGCGTGTCTGTGGACGGAGCGGGTGTTGAGCAGGATGCACTTGAGGTGGGTGCTGCTGGTGTTCGACTTGGCGGGTGCTGGTGCGAGGCTGGTCCGGATGCAGGTGAACTTGCAGGCGTGGCAGCTGAAAGGTCCGTGGGTACGTCGTGGAGTGGCTTGATGGCATTCTGGGAGTCGGCCGGTGTTGAGAGCGGTGAGGGTGGCGGCGGAGTACGTCAGGCGGGTCGGTCGGGGTCCTCGTGGGCCAGGGGTCCTGGCGCTGGGCGCGGTCCGGTCGCGGACGGGCGCAGACGGGCTTACCTTTGGCGCGCCTTCGGCGCACAATCGGCGCGCCCGCTGCGCGTTCGCACGGTCGCCATTTAAGGCGAAGTGCGCGGGTGGGCGGAGCAGCTGGGAGGCGGGAGCGGGGAGGGTACAGAATAGAAAAAGGGGCGGGGAAAAGCGGCGGTGGCGGCAAGGGAGGGCGGAGGGCGGCGAGGTAGGCGGACAACAAGGAAGGAAAACCAAAACACGGGGAAAATGAAATAAAACAAAACAGGCACAAATTATCGACAAAACAAGGGCAAAATGAAAATAAAACAAAACAGGCACAAATTATCGACAAAACAAGGGCAAAAACAACCGCAGCGGAGGCAGCCGGCAACCGGCAAACGAGGCAGCAGCGAGGCAGAGGGCAGGCAAGGGGCACACGCAGCAGCTGGTGGCCGTGCGGCGCGGGGGTGTCCCACAAGTGGGTCACACTCACCTGCGTCGTACGGTCGCCATTTAAGGCCAAGTGCGCGGGTGGGCGGAGCAGCTGGGAGGCGGGAGCGGGGAGGGTACAGAATAGAAAAAGGGGCGGGGAAAAGCGGCGGTGGCGGGAAGGGAGGGCGGAGGGCGGCGAGGCGGCGAGATGACCTAAAGAGGCCACTTCTTGGCGGGCATATTGCAGCTTAGAGGGTGAAACCTTATGATTTAAAGCAGACAAATGACGCAACAATGCAATAGTCACACTCTTACACACATCTGCCGTATAGGCTGCCACCAGTAAATCATCCGCATACTGAATAAGCGTAGCACCCGGAGGCAAAGAAAAAGCATCAAGCTGGGACTTAAGAGCTTTACTGTAAATAGAAGGACTTTCACAATAGCCTTGAGGAGCTCTCTTAAAGCGGAAACTTCGCCACCTAAAGAGAAACCAAAGATGTCCCTACTTTCTTCAGCAATAGGAATGCTAAAGAAAGCATTTTTTAGATCAATCACAGAAAACCAAACTGCAGAAGCAGGGATCATTGTTAACAAAGCTGTAATGTCCGGAACAACAGGGAACTGTGGCACCACTATTTTATTGACCTCCCTAAGGTCGATAACAAATCGAATAACAGGAGGCTGTGAAGGATCCGTTCTCTTAAGGATCGGAAGAACAGGGCTGTTACAAACATTTCCTCTCGTTTCTTCGACCACACCTTTCCGAATAAAATCATCAAGAATAGTCAATAATGCTCTTTCTCCATCACTAGAAATACGATATTGGGGAATACGTGGCATCCTAACATTATCTTTAATTGTGACAACGTATGGCGGGATAGCAAGGCGACCCACGTCATTTGGGCCCGTGGCCCAAAGGCTTTCCGGAAGAGAGAGCAACTCAAGTGGAAACTGATCTCGGGACAAGCACATAGAAGACATCAATTTCTTTCCCAATGTAAGATGCACACCAGAAGGAGAACAATACAATGTTGCATGCAGTCTTTTTAACAAATCAAGACCCAGCAAATTCTCACCACAACCAATTGTCAGGATAAGGGAAGGTTCCAAATCATAAGGACCAATCGAGACAGGCAAGGGGTAAGAAACCGAATTACGGACTGGGGCGCCAGAAAATCCCACAGAGGTATTCATTAAGCCAGACAAAGGTGCCCTAGGTAGTTTAGAATGCATGATAGAACTTCTCATCGCACCAGTATCCAAAAGAAACGGTTCTAAAACGCCCATAGTATTGACAGTGACATATGGCCCATTTTGATCTACTGGAATCAACACAGCTCCCTTACTTTGTCCATGGCTGTCCTATTCAATCTGAAAATCGTCGACCCTATTCTCAACGTGATAATCATCATTGTAATATTGTGTGGACGGAACTGCCTGTTGGTCAAAGTAATTCGAAGTAGATGAATAAAAAGAACGTTGCTCCTGGGAGGACGCACCCCGTCCTCTACCTCTAGATCCTGTCTGAATATTACCATGACCTCGGGGAGCAGATATCCCATTATTACGCTGTAATAGGAACGGGCAACTATTCTTGAAATGCCCTTCTTCCCTACAATATGCACATTGATTAGGACCCAACAAAGGTCCCGGCGTGTAATACTCGGGCTTCTGCAACAATCTCTGAAACTGTGGGGGCTGCTGAAACTTGGAAGGTTGCTGATGCTGATTCGAACGAGGCGGACACGCCTGTTGTTAAAGAACCTTTGTTTTCAAATCTCTGTTTTTCTTCTCTTGCTTCTCCTTTTCCTCCTTATCTCTGTTGTCATAATACTGTGCAGTAGCCAATATTTTAGCAGGAGAAGAGACAGCCCATGCACTTTCAGAACTCTTTAATTCATTCGATAACTCGGGAAGCAAATTGTATACAAACTTGTCCACAAATAACCGTTGACCACCCTCTACACTCAAATCCTGACCACTGTGGTCAATAAACGTCTCTTCAAAACGAGTGAAGAAATCCGAGACACTTTCATCTTTCTTTTGCTTGCACGCAGCCAGCTTATCCAAATTTACTCGCACCGCAGGCATCATTGTCTTCATCAGTTCAATTATTCTACCTGCTAGAGCCGTAATCAAATCCTCAGGTTTCGCACCGGCCACCTGATTCGCATCCGCGGCTCTAATAGCAGCCCAATCACCACCTAATTCAGCTAAGTGATTTTCCTTACGAATCCGCGCCCATATACCTTGCGGAACCACATTTCCAAATAACATATCAATGTCAGCCAAATTCATAATACAAGCATCGACTGTTTGGGACAATTCTTTGTGATATCCAGCAGGATTTTTACGGGGGTCCGGAAGAGTGTTCTTAAGCGCCAACACTTCAGACCTCTTCCAGGGTTCATGGACCCATATGCTCTGGAAATGAGCAGGGACTTGAGGTGAACCAAGCACCTCTTCTCTCCATACAGGAGGAACTTCACGCATCGGATAATTCTTACTACCTTGTTTATTGCTGGTATTAGTCTCGGAAACAGACAAGGACAAAAACATTGTGCAAAACGCAATGAGTCTATTCACTGCCTCTTCAACCCTGTGTCCTAAAATAATGCCTTTATTGAAGTCAGCCTGTAACTTCAGCAATTCCAAGGGAACTGTATCTGACTCCATATCTTCCCAACCTCTAATAAGGGTTTGACACATAACGTTGAAAACATATCTCTGCGTGGGCTCTGGCCATTGATAAAGGTTACTCATAATATCTTCAGCACTATATTCTAATCCATGCTCAATCCATTTACGAGCAAGAGAACCCCAAACTACTTTCTCGTCTGTAAGAGGAAGTTGACAACAAGATTGTCGTCTAGAGAAAGCTGGAGACAGATTAAAAGACCCAAGAAGAGGAGAAAAAAAAACTCGAAACAGCATCCGCTATCCTCCTCTGAGAAGTAGGAGAATCCCTTAAGAGAATAGGAGGTATTACAGATGTAGAAGGCAGCAGAGACTGAAACATAGCAGGCTGAAGAGTAGGAGCAGGAGAAGGCGGAGGCTGAATTACAGACTGTGAGGATGGAGCAGAAGCAGGCAAAGAAATATTAATAGACTGAGCCTGTTGCTGAACAATCGGCAACTGAGCAACCATTTGCTGAGCAACAAGAGGGGGTAACGGAGGTGCGGTAGCATTTTGGACATAGGGCGGAGGGGAATTCAATAAACAAGACATTAGGGCATCTTCTTCTAATTCCTTATTTTTGTCTGAAGAGGAAGTAGGCAGCATCGGATAGCAACTATCTCTCGCCATACGATGTTGTCTCTCTAATACCTCCTTTGCACCATCTACTTCATTATCTTTAAACTGTTGGGCAGCCTGAAAAATCAATATTGTCTTGTGCTTTCTTATCCTTTTTCGCTTGTTTAATTTTGTTCTGTTTGGCTTCTTTACGCCAAAGGCGAAAGGAGTCAAACGTAACCGGCCGGGCTTTTCTTTTAAACAAAATCGTTTCTAAATTGTCTAATATAGTGGGATCATAACTACCATTCTGGGGCCATCTTAAAACTCCACTATTTTTCGTATATCGGACCCATGTCTCGTTAAAGGTAATGGGACTAATACCGTGTTTCGAATAGAGCTCAAAAGTGGGAGTTCCAACTAGTGGGATCGGACACGATTCCTCTAACTGGGAATCCCTCGTACAACCTAAACAACAAAATCTCTTAAACTTACTCAGCCCAGGCATCGTCACTTCTCTAGACTGCTCACAAACAACAAGGGGTAAAGATCAGTGAAACAGTACAATCGTACTCACCCCTTGGCTTCAGCTATTGCAATACCTGAATGTACCAAAAACAAAACAAAACAAAACAAAGATCTGTGGCAACGACCCACCAAATACTTAACTAAGGATCGTTCTACACCAGCGACGGTCCGTCTATCGTCTCGCTTTACCAAACGTCATCAGAAGGGTCCAAGGCAGGGCGACAGTCAGGGCAGAAGTCGTCGGCAGCCGTCGGAGAGGAGTAGCCGCGCTGTCAAAGACCTTTGGTCCACTTCCGACATACAGGGGTCGATCAGGTGGTGCGCTTCCTCCGGAGTTTTCTTGCGGGGCTCCTCACAACCCTCGGGCTCAACCGCTACCGCGGAAGTCGCCCCACGTTGGGCGCCAGTTGGAGAACCGCAGCCTTAAGGCCCGGCGGCGCAGGGTACGCCTAAATCCCCGGGGTTCACCTGCCTTATCAAAGTCAGAGACACGGACTCTTCGTCTGGCGTAGAAGATGGTATTTATTAGCTGCAGCTAGTACAGTGGTCTTAGAAGTCGTCAGTGCAACGAGGTTCCGCACAGGTTTATATACAATACAATACAATGCAAAAAGGCAATCACACAAGAGCATGAGCTATAGACAAACGTTATAGACAATGTTTTAGGACTAAGGCAACTCAAATTCCCTGTTCCGTTTGTCACTTGACCCCTTAAGTAAATTACAAAATGAATCCACATTATTCGATTTACAAGCAGAGAAAACACAGCTGTGTGTCGTAGAAGGACAGTCGTGAAACAAGAGAATGCATGAGACATGTAGTGAAGGACAGCAGATAAGATAACTTAAAGGAAACAATGGTGTGAACTAACATGTAGTCCGAACGGGGATTAATCAGCTCAGACAGGAATTAGTGTACTCGGCCAGACCCTGACACTCGTTAGTAAACATAAGCAGAGAAGCCACCTGACACGCAAAGGCAGAAACAACAAAAACATTGTGTTCGCCGAGCTGCCTGAGTGAGAGCAACATAAAATGGCGGCGATCACAAAATGGAGGCTGAGTACGAACGAAATCATAATTTTCAGAACCTCAACAAGTCTCCTCGCAGTCTCCACATGGAGCAACCAGGGGCGGTGGGTGGGTGAAGTGAGGGGGGCGCTTCTCCTTGCCAATAATTCCTTACAGACTCCAGGAAGCTCCAGCTCAAAAGGATAATGAGCTGCGGTTTTCTCGCTGCTCCGCACTTTCAGAAACGCCCAAAACGCAAAAACGCCATTACCTGCAGAGGTGGGCGGGGCCAAGGGTCGTGACGGCTATCCGGAGGCGTGGAACTCCGGAGACATCCTCGTTCTCGAACTCCCTCGTTCTCGATTTTTGTTTATTTCTTGTACAGTTGCTCGTTCCCTAATACTCCAAAATTGGAAATCTAAGGAACCTCCATCCCATCTAAAATGGTTTAACAAAATGAGGAGGTCCCGGAATTTCGAAAAAGCATATGCCTGTAGAGTGGGAGCAGTCAGAAGTTTTGAAAGGAAATGGAAGTATTTCGAGAATCTGGAGGCAATAAAAGGGGGGTTAAGTTAAAAATTAGATTGAATACTAAAACTAAATCAAAATGATTTTAAAAGCAGTCATGAAATGTTGCTAGACTAAATTAAATAAGCAAACTTCCTTGCTCAAGTACTTTATTCCAGGTTGGATTGCACTATTTTGCACTTGCACTTTACACTCAAGTTTGCGGATGTTGCACATTGACTGTATTAGGTTGGATTGTACAGTACTGCACTTGCACTTTATGATCAAAGTTTGCAGTCGTTGCACATTGTTTGTTCTTGAAAATTAATTAATATGTTGTGAAATAAGGAGTACAACAATGCCTGCTTTCGAGTTTTATGTATTTTAAATTTCTCCCCTTTTTTTAACCTGCTCCTTAATCATGTTTTACTCTTGAGTGACTCTATTTGAAGAAGAAGCGTTTTTCTAATCTTGTTTCCATTTCCATTGCTCAAATTCTTTATTCATGAATTGTATTTTAACCTCTTTCTGCTCAATGAAAAATTTGAAGAAAAAAAAGGTGCCCTACACAAGCTGCTATGCCCCAAGGCTTGGGCTCCCGCTACGGTACACGTACTATTTAAAATCGCCCCTGAATACTGGTAACAGGCTCTGAGATATGAAGACCAGACTGTTCCTTATGCTCCTAACATACCCCCGCTGGGACTCCCTTCTCCAACAGGCACGTTGACACAGACTATGTTCTTGGGAACACACGTGTGTAACAATGATACAGGAGCTGTTTTGGGATGGTATGCTGTTGAATCATGCTGACTTTATACGGGGACTGCCGGATTCACTGTTTCTTACCTATGCAAAAATTATACAGTACATAAAGTCACACTGGGCCCCGGACGGAGCAGAAACCACAACTGCGGGAGAGGTGGTATCGAGATCTGGGGAAGTGCCTACAGGACACGGAATGGACGGCCAAACTTGAATTCCCAAAGAAAGTATCGCATTACTCAGGGTTCAAATTCATACAATTTAGGAAACTGCTCAGGGCCTAACTCACACTGCACCGATTGCATGCCATGTTCCCGACGGTGCTTGAAACATGTCCAAAATGCCCGGAGCAAGACGTGGACCTCATCCACATGCAATGAGCATTTCCTTTGCTCACTTTTTACTGGTCACAAGTAGGCTCAGCACTGCAAGGAACGTTTGGGAGGAACAACTGGAGACTAGCTGAGGGGGTGTCTGTTAGGTCTGTACCCCGACAAAAAAGGAGGACATTGGGCAGACACAATTTGCTTATTTAGCACTTCTTTTAGTGAAGCCCTTATGATGAGAAATGATGAAAATCTGCTGCCCCTCCAAATATAACATCATGGAGGGAGGACGTAGTGCAGTGGGGCTGGGCAGAGGGAGGATCACTTTGCAGAGAAGAGTATTGGGGCTTAAGGAAAGTACCAATTGCAATAGTGTGGGACACCCCCCTAGAGACCTTTAAAACTCTTGGTACCCCAGATACAGCTACACCAATTGCATAAATCCTAGCTTGAGTAAGTCTCATGGGCTTTTTGGAACGATTGCTGTAAACATTCTTCTGCCTGCATATGGCCGGCCTAACACTGAGCACACATTCTTACATGTTCCATTGCACCCTGGACATTTCATCATAAAATAATATACTTTACTTAATTGCATGAAGGCACTTGTAACTTTTGAGTTACCAATGGTCCTTAAGATGTCAGCATTGTATATTTCTACCTGCCAGGAAGTGGGAAAGGGGGCAGGGAGAGGAGAACATTTTGTAATATTAGTCCTTAGTGTCACATGACATGATCCACTTGGCCATGTATATGTATTTGTTTCACAATTAACTTATCGATATTATTCGCTTATATATGTATCATAATTGTGAGCCTTGTATACACCATCTAAAAACCTAATTAAGTTTGTGCAAAGAAAAACAGGGGGCATGGTTGAATGACGATTGAGCAGGATGTTTCTACTTGATCTCCTTGCTAGGCCTTGGTGCCCATTTAAAAATCCTTAGTCGTCCGCATCGGCAGGCAGCCCTAAATTAACACAATGGAGGTACAGCTACAGTGAAGCAGTTATATGTAGGGGTGGGCGGCCAGCTACGCTCCGTGCACGGAGTGTGCGTAGTGCCGCCTACTCCGCATTTTGCGGAGCTGGCGGAGCCAGGCGGCACTACGCACGCTCCGCAGACGGAGCGTAGCTGGCCACCACCCGCCTCCCTCCCGCCTCCCTAAATACTTTAAAATAAAGAAATGCAATAATTTTAAGAGCACTTACCTTGCCGCCGCTGGCCGCCGCGTTCCCCGGGGCTCGTTATCTTCCGTCTTCCGTCTTTTTCAGTAATGCGCATGCGCGGGCGGCCGCGCATGAGCATTTTCACGAGAAAATGCGCATGCGCGGCCGCCTGCGCATTACTGAAGAAGACGGAAGATAGCGAGCCCTGGGGACGCGGCGGGCAGCGGCGGCAAGGTAAGTGCTTTTTAAATTATTGCATTCCTTTATTTTAAAGTATTTAGGGAGGGCGGGAGGGAGGCGGGTGGCGGGGCTGGCGGCCAGTGGTTTTGCGGAGTGGGGCTACGCGGAGTGCGGAGGTGGGCGTAGTTTCTCGCCCACTTCGCGTAGCTCCGCGAAGCCCCACTCCGCCAACTCCGCCCAGGGCTAGTTATATGCATGTAGCACTTGATGTTAGGAACGGATGCAGTATAAATCACCAAACAGCATTTTAAAAAACATTATTTAGTCCTCATATAACATCAATAATCGTATTTTGACTTGGTTAGGCAGTTTAAGCAGGCAATTCAGAGGACTTTATCAGTACGTTCGATTCCTCCACTGATCGTTCTCTGACGTAGTTTTTTCCACGCAATCCTTACCCCTTTATCTGCCCAAATAAAACGGCACAACATCCCTTGTAGTTTTTAACAATGTCCATGTTGAACTCCAAAGTGATTGTATCGAAAATAAATGTAAACTTAGGTACAATGGACATTTTCTATCAACTTGATCTACCTAGAAAGGATAAAGGGAGACTTGTCCAAGTTCTCAGTAGCTTTATAGTTTCTATTTTTGCCTTTAAGAGATTTATCTGAGCCAGGTCACTAAGATTCTGTATCACCTGAGTACCAAAGTATCTAATCTCTTGTTTCACCAAGGGGCTATGGCCCACATGCATCAAAGTCCGATTTAGCGATTCCTAATTTGCGATTTTTACCGAATCGCAAATAAGGAATCGCAAAACGGGATGCATGAATGAAAGTGCATAATATTTGCGATTCCGAATTGCAAATATTATGCGAATTCCAATTTGCGATTTCGAAATTCCCATTGATTCTTATGGGCCAAAAGGCCCATAGGAATCAATGAGAATTGCGAATTCGCAAATTGGAATTCGCAAAATGTTAATGCATTCCATGGGTGCAGGGGGGGGGGTCCAAAGGACCCCCCCTGCACCCCTGAAATGTATTTTTAAATGGATGTTTCACACACACATGTCCTAAGGACATGTGTGTCTGTAACATGACAGTGTTTAAAATGCTAATTTGAGCATTTTAAACCTTTTTCGCAAATTACCACGAGGATCACCCTCGTGGTAATTTGCCCCCCCCTAAATGCGAATTCGCAATTTTTAAATTAATCATGCATTGCTTTTAAGGAATCGCAAATTTGCGATTCCTTAAGAGCAATCGCATTTTTGGAATTCGCGAAAAATGGCGATTTTTCCAAAAATGCTTGATGCATACTAAAAAGGTATTTAGGAATCGCAAACGGCCAATTTTAGCGAATCACACCGTTTGAGATTCCTAAACAGCTTGATGCATGTGGCCCTAAGACCTTTATTGTTCAACTCCATTATTTCAGTTTTTTGCTGATACTTTACCAAATTCCTGTAACGCTTTAACAATCTCTAAGCAGGATGTTTCCATCTCACTGGTATAAATCATCTGCATAAAGACCCACCTTCTTTTCCCAGCTTCTATATTTAAAAGGTCAAATATTTAAATTTGCTCTTATTTTTGTTGCCAAGGTGACAAAGGTTATCCCTGACGTGTCCCATGTTTGATTTTTATCTGATTCGTGAGATTTCCATTTACCAGAACTCTGGCAGTGGATTATAATATATCGCTGGCACTGCCCTTGAAAATGTCTCCCCTAAATCATGTTGCCCAATTAACCAATGTAGAAAGGGTCAACTGACCCTATCAAATTCTTTGGCAGCGTCGAAAGTAAGGATTGTCAGAGGGGTTTTACTTGTTATGGCTAGGTCTATTGTTCCAATCAATTCCTGGGTCAAATCATGCAGATATCTCCCCTTTATAAAACCCTTTTGGTCAGGATATATTAGTTGGCCAATAACACTCTCTAGTTGTTTTGCCAAGATTTGTGTATATATTTAATAATCTGAGTTTAAAAGAGAAATTGGCCTGTATGATTCGCATAGTTTGGGATTTTTATTTGGTTTTAGTATAATGCTAATTGTTGCTTCTTCCCAGGTGTGTGATAATTCTTTTCCTTCGAAAAATGCACTGTTTATCAATTTCTTAAACCATTCGGGCCAGTTCCTCTTCAATAACTTTATATAGCTCATTGGGGAGACTGTCTGGGTCTGCTGCTTTCCCTTTTCCCATTCTTCCCATTCCTAGTATGACTTCTTCTAAACTTATCTCTGCACTTAGGAGTTCTGTTGAGGCGGGAGTCAACCGTGGGATATCTGTCCTCTCAAAATGGCTCTGTAATTGATCTTTAGATACAACTAAGTCTTCGTTGTACAAGTAAAGAACCATGCAAAGGCCTCTACCAATCTTTGTCTTCCTTAAACAATTTTGCTTTTACGATTTAGGATCTTAACTTTCAGCAATATTATTCTTACTCACTTCCAATTTAGTTTTCCACGCCAGAAACTTCCTACAGCCCTCTCCGTATTTGTAGTGGGAAATCTTACTAGCCTCCCATTTCTTTTTTATTTCTTCTACAAAAAAATTGGATAATCTGAGTTTCTCTTCCTGTAGATTACCCCGTATTAGAGTCTGGGCTTGTAGTGGGAAATCTTACTAGCCTCCCATTTCTTTTTAATTTCTTCTACTAGAAAATTGTATAATCTAAGTTACGATTCCTGTATATTACCCTGTATTAGGGTCTGGGCTTGTGTGTTCAAGGGGTTCTCTAACTCCTTAGACCACCTAGGGCCAGATGTAGGTAAATGCATGTCTCCGATTCCTTAATAGCGAATTTTAGGGAATCGCTATTAAGGAATCGCAAAATGCCATGTAAGTAGGAATCGCAATATTGCGATTCGCAATTAAGGAATATCTTCCCATTCATGCCTATGGGCCAAGAGGCCCATAGGAATGAATAGGAATTGCTCCCGCAATTTGTGAGTCACCAAGAGGCACTCGCAAATTGCGAGAGCAATTTCAAGGGTGCCAGGGTTCCAAACGGACACCCTGTTGCACCCCTGAAATGTGCATGTGTGCACATGTGACACACATACATGTCCTAAGGGCATGAATGTGCACCACATGGCACTTAAAAAAAAGCAAAACAGTGTATTTTTTAATGGAAACCGCTAATTACCACCAACTTGAAGTTGGTGGTAATTAGTGATTCCTTAAGACTAAAGTGCACTTTCTTATGTGCTGCTTACATTGCATTTAAGGAATCGCAATTTGCGATTCCTTAAATGCAAGAGCAAAATAAGGAATCGCAATTTTGCGATTCCTTATTTTGCTAGTAGGTTTCAACCTACCTACATTGCTCGCTGTCAAATAGCGATTGCAAACTCTGAAATTCCACGAATTGTAGCGTTAGCGCTCGTTAATTGGCCATCTACATCTGGCCCCTAGCGCTCGTTAATTGGCGATCTACATATGGCCCCTAGTTATATTATATTCTAATTTCTTGATTTTGACTTTCCTCTCCCTAATGTAATTTATTTAGAGACTGATTAAACATCCCCTTATAAAAGCTTTATATGTGTCCCAAACTATGTGCATCAGAGCTGAGAGTCTGTTAAACTGAAAAAATTCCTTTGTGTCTTTCTTTGAAATTTGGACTACGTTGGTATTCATTAATAGTACATGATTAACGTCCATCTCTTTTGGTTCAGGGGTTGATTGAGTATAAGTGCCAAACTGACCGCTGAATGAACTGATAAATGCTCTACTATATGTTTTATGTTGGAAACTTTATTGCCAATTCTGCTAGCAACTAAAAAAATAGATTCTTCAAAAGTGCCCATATTTTTTGTTATTAAACGTCTATCTCTTATCCTTGCTTCCCTTTTCCCTCCAAATATCTATTAAACCCAGGTTTTCCATCATGAATTTTGAAGTGTTAACTGTATTCCTGGGGGACGATTTATCAAGGATTGCGGTCAATCAGAACATTAACGTCCCCCCAATATAATTGGGACATTTACATCTAGGATGGAGTCATATAGGTCCTAAAGTGGTGATGGGTCTTCGGTATTGGGGTCATAGTATCCTACAACTACAATCCAGTTTTATTTGTTTGTATTTTTTTATTTTGATTTTTCCCAAAACAAGCCCCCGAAGAGGGGTGATACATTACATGAATATCAATTTTCACACATTTGGGGGGTGCAGAGCAATTAAAGGAGTTACAAAACAGTTTTCTTCTGTTACAGTCATTCCGGACCTCAGCTAGTTGTCCGATATCCGGGGGCCCATGGACTTATAAAATGGGGAGTGGGGTGCACGATTGCAAAGTGTTTGGTATCCTGGTCATGGGAGTGCGTGGAGGTGCAGGTGACTGTATATATTGTCCCCGTGTGTGTTATTGCAGATGTGCGACCTTGTGATGGCTACCAACTAGGGAATGTGCGCCGGTTTTGGAACTTCCGGCTAGTAACTAAAACCTTGGAACCGTAAGGGAAATTTTTCCTGGTGTGGCGAGATATTCTAATTGTGTATGGCGCGAGCACGGAGCTCTGTTTGTGGATGGTGTCGTGGCCGGTGGGCTTAAGATCGGAGCCAAACGGGGGGGGGGGGGAGGCCTCCTGGGCGGAGGAGGGAAGCGGGGGGGGCGCAACCCGTCAAGGGTGGCGGGCATTAGATTCCAGAGGGGCTAATGGTCAAACTGGTTCGCCTAGCGCTTGGGGGGCTTATGTGTCAGGGGGTTGAGTGGGGTGTCGCGGAACTAGAATCCAGTTATCATACAATTTAACTTTAGCTATGGCCCATCTCCCCCTTTTATCTACCATAGATTCCACCAGGTGTGCCTTAATAGGTTTTTTAAATAGAATCACCACCCCTTTTGTGCAGCACTCCTGATCTGTGCACACATAGTGTTCAATCCATTTTTGTTTTTTTGTAATTTTACTCCATTCTCCTTTCAACAGATCTGTCTCTTGTATTATTAGTATCTCGCTATTGGACAGCTTCCTGTATTACAGACTGTTTTTCCGCCTTCTAGCAACCCTTAGACCGTTAACATTTCAAGTTAAAATGTTCACCGCCTTGTCTTTAAATACCCCTATCATTTCCTGTCTTAGTGTATACAACTAAGAGGTATAGAGTCCCTGTCTCAGAGGAATCTGACGCTTTTGCGTCAATGAGGACCTTCTTTATTATTTTTTCCCCCCATTCTCCACCACCCTATGCTAAACATAACAAAAAGACTTTCTACGTGCCCTTCCCCCTATCCCTCCCTGGGGAACCCTCCCTTTTATCTTAAAGTGTCCATTTTAGGGATACTTTTTTCTGGAGTCCTTTCAACATTCCGGGATTAATTAAACAAAGTTGTTATTTATTTTTTGGTGTGCTTTGATCTGATCAATCAACATTTCGGCTTTGGCTCTTTGATATTATGCACCTTATTACTCCACATTACCTTTATGTGGCTGGAAAACACATTTGAACAGTGGCACCCAAAAATCGAAGTTCTGGCATAGATTTGCCCAACTCCCATTGGCTATCCTGGATTGTCCTAGAAATATCTGATCTAGTTCTAAAAGTCCATTCTCCCCTGGTATATGAACCTGCTTTGATGGCTTCTAGTAAGATTGTCTCCTTGAGCGTGTATGTTTTAAAGTTTACTAAAATCTTCCTTGGTGTCTTCCTGGCTGCAGATTTACAGAAAGGATCTCAGTGAATGAGCTGTATATCTTCTTCTAGTGTGTCAATATTGAGATGTGGGATAAAATCCTTTAGTAAACCTATCACATCGTTTTATGTCGTCCCTTCAAAGCCTTCTGGTACATTTAAGATCCTTTTGTTCTTTCTCCTCGTGTTTTTCTCCAGGATCTCAATCTTGTCTCTTAGATCCTTTTCACTAACCCTGAGAGAAGAAATGTCTTTTTGGTTTATTCCAACCTCCTTATTTATGTTTTCCAGTCTCTCCACTAAAGAGTTCACCTTACATTCCAAACTTTCACAAACCTCATGTATCCATTCTGATTCTTTTCTGATATAGCAAACCGTTCTTTTATTTCACTGAAGAGAGATGCTATCATTTATTCCACCTCTGCATGTGCCCCCATTTCTATTTGCATGTGCTGTTCTAAGTATACAGGATTCTCAACAGGTGGAGTTGGGCTGTTTTCCTGCGGCATTTCCTCTATGCCCTTATCCGCCAATACTTGATATCTATTTGTTATCTGTAATCTCATGGAGTTTCCATAACATTATCATTACTGGTAGGTTTGTTCCTCGTTGCCTCTGCCTTATCTGCCATACATGCTTGATGTTGATTTTTACTGAGTGTGTCTAATGTTGGAGTCTGAATTGGTGACCCCTTTCCTTGAGTTTGAACTTTAAAGTAAGACTGCAAGGAAGGGGTTATTTTAACAGGTGCAAGGGATTTTGGTCCCTTTCTCCCTCCTTATTTTCCTGTTCTATGCCCCTCCAACCATTTGTCAAGCTCATTTAAGTCTGGATGAAGGTTGTAGCATCCAGTGGAGCCTGTGTATTTAAAGGTAGTTCTGATGTAACATGATTTGCTAAAATGTGCTTATTTCTCAGGGCTTATCTGTTGACCTGCCCCTCTGGACCCCCCGCCAGTCTCAGTGTTAATATTTATACTTGAGCTATCCACCTTCTTCCCTGGTACTGGAGGGGTGCTGAAAACTCCTGCTGGTCTCCTACCGCTTTTTTTGTTGTTGTCATAAATATGGACTCATTACTTTGCATAGGGAACTGGCTCCTTTGCCGTACTTCCTCCCTTGTTTCTCTCGGTTTATATACCTTCTGTGCTACACCTGCTGGGACTCCTCAATAGCAGATTCTACTTGAGGCTAGCCGGTCCCAGGAAAGCCCTGCGGCAGCATTCACCCACACTCCTACACCACACTGGGGGGGAAGTGCCCGCAGCTGTCCCGGCTATCCCAGCTGGTTCTCGTCTCAGCATCCTTAACCGCCGCATGCATGCTATGCGGAAGCTAAATGAAGCCAAATTAACGTTCTCTGGTTACTCTGCGCCCTCAGACACACTCTGCGCCGACCAGCTTCCCACAATGCGCTGCACACTGCTGTACGCTGCTGCAATCTTCCTGGAAGGTGAGAGAGCTGGCGACCTGCCGACCTGCCTAACCGCCGGCCGCCATAACCCCCACCACCAAGCGGCTTTTGACGTGAAGAGCCCGAGACAGGAAAAGATAGCAGCTGGCTCTGAAGATTGATAGAGCCAGGGAGAACACCGAGGAGAATGCCTCTGGTGGAGCAGGGGTTTGAGAAAAAAAACCTATTCGAATTAATACACCCATAACATGTACTAGCAGTAAGTAGTAAATAAAAAAGAACGTGCACCTTACACAAAAATGAGGGAAATAGCTTTGCTCATAAATGCACTAACGTGTAATATTATGTGTAAGAACTAAAAAACGTATCTTCAGTATGCTATGAAGAAAACGAAAAATAATGCATGACTAGGCCGCATGTGCATTTCGTAGTTGCATGTTGCATCCTGCATTCAAACAATAAGTAATGCTGCTTTCCGCATTAAGCTATGCTAGGAAACCCCCTAACAGGGAATAGTGCAAGGGAGGGGGGTACACAGTGAAAACTACATTGTCATATAATTAATAAAATGTTCATTTTACATTTTTTCGATGAAAACGCCATTTTTCTTAAATTGTCCGAAGAGGGAGGGGTGAACTAAAGAGTGAATCTGATCTGTCAGAGGGAAGACAGATGCGCTGTGCACAGCAGGAGAGACATACAGGTTGAAGGCCAATGTGGCGAATGTCTGCCGAGTGATGGAATCAACCATGGGACCAGAGTTTTATTCTGCGGACGTTGTCAAAATTATGAATTAAGTTGTTTAAATGTATCATGTGTAGAAAACGTAAGAACAAGCCGAGAACCAAACTGTGAGAAAGGATGGCGAACAATAAAGTCACTAAGTTGTACGTGAAGTCACCATGGTGTGACAGAGCCACCCACTAGACCCTCCAATTATCAGTTTAGTTTCAAGAATTGTTTCAAATAATGTGGGACGAACGTGTAGGTTTTAGGGTATAATTGGGGTGACTTTAGGGGTGTGGTTTAGATTTGCTGGGAGGAAGAGAAATCAGAGGAATGTGTCGTTGATCGTTGGTTTGCAGAGAGGCCTAGCTGTATTCCATCCTTGTCCTGCTCCTGAGTTCTGAAATCTTTGTTCCCTGATCCTATTTCAGGGACACCCACCATCACCTAGGCGGAGGGGGTGGTTTTCCCACAGACCATTAGGTTTGTATGTTTATGATTCATACATGCAAATTACTTGCAAATGTAGTTTGTCTCCAAAACTTATGTCTCTTTTCACCTATCCACTCAGTCATAGACACATTAAACGTATTATTTAGATCAAACTTTTGTCTCCTCATCTATCCTCTCTGTTAGGTTTATTTTGTTTCACAATGGATTATGCTGAAAATGTTGTCTCTTAATCTATCCACTCCTCTTTTCATAATGTCTTTGCTTATATGATGAGTTTGAATTCATTTTAAAGTTGCTGATGTTTTTCTCTCCCCTCTGAATTACATTATTTGCATTTTTGTGACCGTATGCAGTGAGCATTCACCACGTTATTTTATGGGATAAAGTTTTATTAACTTTACAGAGAGTCTGTGATTATTTAACTGACTGAAAGTTAGTTAGACAGTAATATCATTATCATCAACTATTCAACTAATTGGTCCATCGACCAAGTAGAAGGAAAGTTGATACATAAAATAGATAGGTATATTGAAAATTCACACATAGATTTTAGAAGGCAAAATATTGATTGTATGTAAATTGACACCAGCACATCAGGGATTTGGGTGAATGTGTATGGGCCATTGTTCTGTGATATTATTGAGTATTGATTCCTGATCAGGTATTGGCCTCTCGCTCAATCACCTCAGATCACAAACCAGTGAAGATTGTACAGATGCATAGCCAAGGGTTGATACAGAGATGGCGGGGTCTAACACTGTGTCAGCAGAAGGAACCGACAGTGGAACTGAGTAGTACGTCGTTACGGGACTTGATTTTGCTGCAGCACTTTGGAAGTGCCAATATGAAAAACTCAAATGTTGCCTTGAACAGCAAAGCAGTGACATGGGGACTTGTGTCATAGTCACATCCAGAGCTGATGAGAGGAATACACCTGGATGGGCTTTGCAGATGGCCTTATGCGGGAGGCAAAGGGTGAGACAAAGGAGAATGTCTCTGGCCCTTTAGCGGACTTTGTTACTTGAATCCCCATACTTGGATTTGGATCTTAAATGAGGATATGCACCCACTGCTCTCAGCATAAAAGGTAATGAAAAACTGAATAATTATGGAAAAGCCTATAAAGAGCGCTTGAATAGCCAAATAAGGGACTGACCAGTTGCTTTGATTGAAGCATGCCTCTCCAGAAAAATGTGACAGTGTATCCTGAATCAGAGTTGGAACAGGGCGGGACATCAGCAAACAGCCTGTCAAAGGTGAAGCTGACATTGTAAAAACAGGACATGACAAACATTCATGAGGAACGGGTGTAAGTCAAAGGAGATCACCATCTGATCGGTAGTTAAGTTACTCCAAGAACTGCAATTGAACTCTGGTGCGTAATGGATTAACGTAAAGGCTGAAATATGAAATGATGACGTGTGACGAAAAAATCGGATGATTACCTATCAAGTAAAACTGATATGTTAACCTCAGACATAAAAGAAAACATCCTGAATAGTAATGTGTTGAAATGGCTCTTCCGAACTCACCAGCTTTGAAGTAATGGTAATAATATCATATGATGGATCAATTCAGATATGAACAGGCTTCACAAAAACAATGACAATACAATTCTATATAAGAAAGGAAAATTAGATGTGTTCTGAATAACTGAGAGCAACTTTTGGAATGACAAGACCAGAAGCATTATGCCATGATGGCTTATGCTTTCCGGTTATTGTGAATGCGGGATGATAGCAGACATCTTGCACGCAGCAGGTCGCCAGCTGTCACAAAAGAGGAAGCCATGCTGAAGCTCATATAAGAAAGGTGACAGGAACGCCGCAATAACGTAAAGAGCAGAGCACGACAGAACTAATGGCTACGGTGGTGTCCATGATGGATGTAATGTGTATGAGGATAGACAAAAATGTAAGAAACCGGACGAGGGGTCCCATGTGCATGAAAGTGGAAGCCAGATGACATTACCCAAAATCCTTATAGGGACGCTCAACAGCAAACATATGGCTCATTTGGTAAAATACAGTAATGTGGCGAGGGTCGGGAGCAGAACAGCTCAGCTGCAGAAGGAACATAGAGAATTGCCTAGCAGAAATGAATCAGTATAAAAATATTGAACAAGGGCAGTAATCCGCAGGGGTTGTGAAAACAGGTAACTATACCTACACAATAAAGTAAGAAATGAGAGACCTACTGGTTAGGTTAAAGACACAATGTTGGCCCCCGGTGGAAGCAGGGTCTCAAACCAGTCTTCCCCCGGGGATCTTTGTGCTGCCACAGAAGGACAAGGTGAGGGGAGGTCAAGGGGGTGGGGTGTGGGGTGGGCCGTTGGTGTCTCTAAAGGTGCTAGGGTTGGTGGTTCCAGCCTCTTTCCTAGCACTTCGCACCACCAGGTTAGGGAGGGGTTTAGCAGGTTTAGTTTGATTAGCTTAGGCAGGGTAGGCTTAGGCCGGTTGGTGATAGTGGCATTTCCTGGGGGTTAGGCTAGCGTGTTCTGTAGTTCAGCCCATGGGTCACAGCGGTACCTGGGCAGGACTGTGTCCATGGCAGGCCCTGATCATTAAGTGGTGCGGGAAGCACTGTGTATCCTTGGGCACAAGGGCCTGGTGGACAGCCTCCGTCCCGGCGTGCTGGAGGAAACGTGGGGCGGCATGGAGCAGCCACGCATATGGCTTCAGCGGCGTGTGTCGAGGAGGCGCTGACCGCCAAACAACCCTCTGGGGCCAGGGGGCAGGGCCCGGAAAAGCCAAAGCACGGTAGCAGGAGGCAGAGCCTGCCCGCGCGTCTGCCAGAAGTTGAGATGAAAGATGAGAGGGAAGGGAGGGGGAGGGCAGAGCGAGCATGCACTGATCCGGCACCGCTGAGCTCGGGTGCTGGAATGGCGACAGAGGGGAGGGAGGACCAGTCTGAAGAGAGCATGCCGTTGGACCTTTCAGTCAGGTCTGCAACGGCCCAGGTGGGAAGGGAGGAAACTAGCACGCTGGGCCCTGCAGTAAAGAAGGCCAAATAGGCAGGGCATCAGAGTATGGGCTCTATGGTGGCCACGTGCTCCAGGGACCTGGGAAATGAGGACAATAGTGCAAATTGAGACAGGGTTGTGAATGCAAACCCCCCACTATTGCCACGCTGGGCACGGTAATCCTTGGAAGAAAAGATTAAAGAACAGAGGCGCTTGATCAAAGAAACAGAGGACAGGAGGCCTAGAAACTCGCACGTAACCCCACTGCTTCAGAAGCTGCACTGGCTCCCAGTGAAATTCCGAGTGCAGTTCAAATGTCTCTGTGTGGCCCATAAGGCACTCTTTGGGAAAGCCCCAGAGTACATTAAGCAACGTCTAAAGAGGTACATTCCCGGGAGGCCATTGCGCTCAGGAACAACCTCCAACCTGTTTCAACCTAGGTTCAAATTAAAGACCAAAGGAGGCAGGGCCTTGTCTGTATTCCTTCCACAACTGTGGAACGAGCTCCCACCTACCTTGAAAGAGGAATCGCAGCTTCTACCTTTCAGAAAGAAACTAAAAATGTATCTGTTCGGAAAGGCCTTTATGACATCATAGGAGGTGAAACAACTGAGGTTCTAGGGTCATTAGTGTGTTATGTTCTTTCTGGTAAGCGCTTAGAGACCGGCGGTGATAGGCGCTATACAAGTAATCCCTAACATAACATAACATAATAATGTACGAAGCCAGGGAGAGGGTGGGCCTGGGAGATCCCAAGTGGGAGTATGAGGGTGAAGGGGAGCTGGGGGAGGGAGCCCCAAAACAGGCCCAGGATCAGGGAACATCGGGGGTCAGTGGGTGTGGGTCCCTGCTGAGCGGCAGTCAGGTGAGGGGACTGGGACAGCCTGCACAGGGGTGAGGCCCAGTGGTGCTGGGGACCCTCCAGGTTGGAGCAGCCTGGGGGGGTCACACCTGGCGACTAAAGCCAGGAAAGGGAGGATAATGCCGGTGGGGTGCAACACGGCTCAGGTACGCCGGTTGGGAGTAGCAGGGGGGTCCACAGCGGCCAGCCTGCCACAGAGGGAGTGAGCAAAACAGGCAGTGGGGGGGAAGTGTGCCAAGAAGAATGATGGTGTGGTGCATGAGCAAAAGCGAAGGTCACAGGAGAGAGTAAACGAGCAATTGGTGAATGAAGCAGAGTTAGTTTTGGACTATCAGGAGGAGAGTGATAAGTGGGAGGAGGGGGATCTGCGTGATTAAGAGGAGGGAGTTAAAGACCTCCCCGGGGGGGGGGGCAAACAAGAAAATTGAAGTTTTGCAGGAGAAGACTACGAGCAAGGGGAAGGTGGTGCACCAGAAAAAGACCAGCTGCCGGGTCAGCGACAAGGAGACACTGGGAGAACCCTCAGGTACGGGGGAGTGGTGGTCCACCTGGGGGGATGGTACTATCCTACCGGTTGGTAGGTGTGGGAGAAAGAAAGGTACAGGATACAGAAGGAGCACGAAGCAAATGGGGGACAATCACGCTTGGTGGGGGCTGGTGTCCAGACGGACAAAATGGAGGGTGCGGACGACAAAGAGGACAAGAATGGGGACAAACATCAGAAAAAAATGCCATATATGGTGTTAGCGTTGCCCTAAGACCCGTGCCAGGATATGGAAGCACGAATATGTCTTCAAATTGTTACACCGGGAGATAAAGAGGGTTCAAAAGAGGAGGAATGGGAATTGACAAGACGGCCAAGGGGGCCAATCACTATGGAAAACTGGACCTCAGCGTTTCTGATTTTTGCCAGTATATGCTGCAAAAAATACCTGGACAGAGCAATTGCTCTGCTGAAATACATGAACATAATCAGAAAATCTCTGATGCATTTCGGGGGCCCTGCATGGCCTAGCTATGACAAGAGGTTTCGGGCATGAGTTAGCCTCAATCCTGATAAGCCCTGGGGGGAGGTGGATCAAGAATTGTGGATGCAGTGGATGTCATCCACTCAATCAACAACATCTACCCATACGTGAGCGATCAGCCAGTGACCTATCTGTCTTTTCAACTGTGTCCCACCCAACACAGGGTGGGTGGGAGTAACGTGGAAGCAGGGAGTACCAGTGGGCCGTCCTAACCACCAGGGGCAACAACAGGTGCCTCTTGGAATTTTAACAAAGGGTTCTTGTAAATTTAAGTGCGAATGCTCCAAGTATGGGGGCAGATACCCACTTGTTCAATGTTTCACCTTGGTCACACCAAGAGAGCAGTGGCGGGCAATAAAAGGAAGGGGGCAAGCTGGAATAAAAGGTCCCTACTCCAACTAAGCTGGACGCCATGTGCCTATGACTCTCGGTCTATCCCGACAGGGAGGCGACTCTGCGCTTACAATGGGGTTTCCAGGAAGGTTTTCGAGTGGGGTATCAAGGTCCTAGAGTTAGGCGAATGGCATATAATTTGAAATCAGCCAAAGAACTACCCAAAGTAATAGCAGCAAAATTGGGAAAGGAAGTGTAGGAAGGGAGGTTGGCGGGTCCCTTTACGGACTGGCCATGTGAGGACTTGATCGTGTCACCGTTGGGGGTGGTGCTCAAAAAAGACCCGGGGGAGTTTCAAATGATTCATCACCTCTCATGGCCAGAGGGGGAATAAGTCAATGATTTCATCGTGGAGGATGACTCTAGGGTGCTGTATGCATCAGTGGATGACACAATCTGTCTTGTGAGAGTTTGTGGGGAGTGAGCAGAAATGGCCATGTGTGATGTCAAGTCTGCTTTCTGCCTGTTGCCAATTCATCCGATGGATTTCCCACTGCTGGGGATGCAGTTTGACGGGGCCATTTATGTGGACAAGGTCTTGCCCATGGGGCGTGCCATATCCTGTGCGCTGCTTGAGATGTTCAGTACATTTCTACAATAGGTGTTCATCAAGAAGAGCGGTCACAGGGAGGTGTCACACTACCTGGACGATTTCTTGTTTGTGGGCAAAGGGGGTTTGGGAGACTGTGAAAGAGCTCTACAGCAGCTTGAGGATTTGACAAAGACTTTCAGAGTGCCACTAGCACCTGAAAAGACAGCTGGGCCCAGCTGTAAGCTGACATTCCTTTGCATTGAGCTGGACTCGGTGCAATGGTTGGCACGTTTGCCCCAAGACAAAGTAGCTGACATGCTGGTTTTCCTGGCAGGCAAAAGAAGATCGAATTGAGGGCAGTGCAGAAGTTGCTGGGCTTCCTGAATTTTTCATGCAGGGTGGTGAGAGCTTGGCTGTGTCGGGTGCGGTGTTGCCACATCGCAAGGTCCAGATCTCAATGGGGGTCAAGGCTGATCTGGGAGTGTGGCAAATGTTCTTGAAGGATTTCAATGGTGTTTTGTTGGATTTTGTGGAAGAAAGCAGTCAGGCAAGTGCAGATATTTTCTGATGCCACTGGTGCTTCGGGTTTCGGCCTATTTTGGGATGGGCGTTGGTGTGCTGAGAAGTGGCTGGCTCATTGGTTAACCCAAGGTCGGAGCTCTGCCTTTCTGGAGTTCTTTCCATTGTTGGTGGCGTTGGTGGTGTGTGGTGCAGGGAGCTGCAAAACCAGACTGTACTTTTCCACATGGATAACCCCAGGGTGGTGGACATGGTAAACGGACAGGAAGCGAGGGATTTTGAGAGTTTTGAGACTGTTACGTAGGTTCATGTTGAATTGTTTACGCTTGAATTTTGTTTTTTGTGCCAAGCACGTGCCTAGGGCAAGCAATGATGTGGCGGATGCTTTGTCTCGTTTCCAGTGGCAGTGGTTTTGGACTTGGCAACGGGAGCAGAGCAGTGCAAGACGCAGTTGCTGGACAACATCTGGGCCTGGGGGGAATAAGGCTAATAGGTCTGGTTGAGAAATTGTCGGCAGTCTCAACGCGGTGGAGTTACAGGCTGGCCTGGTCTGAGTTTGGAGAATCTTTGGGTCCAGGAATGGCGTCCTGGAAGATCCCTCATCAAGAGGCGGAGCAGGGAGTCCTGAATTTTGTGTTGAGTTGTATTGATAGGGGGCGTTTGCAGATAACCATAGCTGGGAAGTTAGCAGGGATATCCTACTACAGTAAATTCTATCTGGGTTTTGATCCTGCAAAAGAAGAACTGCTGAGCAGGGCATTGAAGGTTTGGGGGAGGGAGCAAGGGACGAGGGGCTGTGAGGGGAGCCATTACTTATGAATTGTTGAGGGAATTGTTGGGGGTTTTACTGGTTTACTGTTACATGAAGTTGAGGTGCATTTATTTAGGCTGTGCATGATCTGGATGTTTTTTGGAGCCTTCCGAATATCTGAACTGTTGGCTTTCCCAAGGCGGACTGGTTTGTTACATGGGGAGGTGAACTTGGCTCACAGGAATCTGGGAATCTGGCTGAGGCAATCAAAAACGGATCAGGCGGGGAGGGGTAGATGGGTATGGTTGAAAGAAAGTGGAGCCAGTGACGTGTACCCGGGGCCTGAATGGCAGGGTTACGAATCAAAGGGTCAGCAGGATGGTGCGGAAATATTTTGCCATGCCTCTGGGGAGAGAGTCACGTCTTTTCAGTTGTTGGCGGTATTGCGCAGGACATTCCAGAGGGTGGAGAGGGAGCCGGCTGACTATTGGAGGCATTCCTTCAGAATAGACGCAGCTACCTCGGCGGCGCAACTAGGGTGGTCATGGGGTCAGATTCGCTGGATTGGACGTTGGCGCTCACGCTGTTGTGAGAGATATGTGAGAAAGTAAAGGGAGGGAGTGAGGGTATATACCACGGAGGGAGGAAAAGAGGTTTTCTGATGCAGGGCTTGTTTTCCAGGAGTTGGTTCAGATTTTTTTATGTCGTAGGATGTGTGAGAGGACCGGGGACGAAGACGGTCACCTGGATCGTGGGACACTCGTTTGTTCACTGGGCAGCCAAGTATTTGGACCAGCAGCTGTACGGACGAAATTTGGGCCTGAGAAGCCGTCATCATTAAGTTAGCTGGTGGGGTAAAGTGGGAATGCAGCGGGGTGCGCAGCTGCCTTGGCTAACTAAGATGGTTACTCAGAGGGGCTGCCCAGACATGCTAGTTATTCACCTGGGAAATAACAAATTGGTGCGGATGTCAGGCCTGGCATTGCTGCAGGACATGCAAAGGGACTTGGAGGTTTTGCAGGAAAACCTGTCAGGAACATGGCTGGAAGAGCTGGTCCTATTCAGGGATGATGGGGTGCACCTTTCGAGAATGGGTAATGCATATTATATGATGGAGGTTTAGGATACAATCAGCAAGCTTTGGAATGAGACCATCTGGTGTCGCAGGAACGAGTGAGTTTCAAAAGGTGCACAAGAAGAAAATTGTAGTAGGGTTGTAATCAATGTATTGTGATTTTTGGACTGGTTTTTAATTGTCATTTTGGATGTTTATTTGTGAATTGTAGTAAATGTCACTGTTTCACTTCTATTCACTTAATCACGTGTAAGCCAATTGTATGTTTTTGTTGATTTTTGTTTAGGACAACCCCTTAAGTATATGTACATCAGTGTCGTTTATATAACTAATGATTTATAAAATAATGAATATACAGGATTGAATCCAAAAATGGTGTGTTCGCTTAGTTTTTAATTGGATATTTGTAATTCCAAAATAACACTGCACATATCATCTGTCTTAAGGACAAACAAAGCAATTGTTTTTCTCCCCAACAGAACCATTGTTCTATATATATACTTAGAACCCATGTTCTGAGGGTCACAGGGCCACCCCATTATTACTAATGATTCTTTTCGTTGTCATGTTCAAAAAGTGCCTGTTTGCACAGATAATCTGGCGAATCTGATCATTGAGAGTAGAGTGTCTTGTGACACAAATTAATTTAGGTCTGTACTGCACTGTTACTTATGCAAGAGATAGTCTCTATCATAGAAACTGGCGATATATAAGCTTCATGGACTAATCTTCTTGGCTATCCTCGCACAATGAATTTAGTTTTCATCTCAATGGCTCAAAGATCAAGGTCTGCTAAGATTGTGCACTTCCGTTGCAAACAGAGGTAGGTTTGAGGAAGGGGGCCGAGCCATAGTGAATTGAAGAGGGAAGCTCGAATTTCCCTTACTGCTGGGGATGGGATGAGAACCACAAGCATCACCCAACATTATTGAGACCCTTATTAGAAATTCAGGTATTGCCCCATTAAAGTATTACCAATGTTCTTGCCCTCCAATTGAAAGTCCCTTTAAAGTGGCAGCCATTTCTGCCTCCTTAGAAGTGAATGTATTGTATGTTTTACAAACAACCTAGGGTGCTTCAATGTTTGGGGAGGGGCATGCTTATCTTGGTTCACTGCTGTGCCTCACTAGTATGGAGAAAGTCCAAACAGTGTAAGTGTTCCCATACAGCTTACATTTTCTTTACAAAATATTAATTGTTAATTAGTAGGAATGATTAGTCAACAACTCTATTTCAATTTCACCAATAACATGCTTGATTTTCAAACTGATTAAGGCTAAAAGTGGAACACTTTCCCGTTATACACTGGTCCTAACACAAAACAATTCCCTAGCTCCGACATCCCGGACAATGCACTTACCAATGCTTGGTTTCGTGTTACCGGTAGAAAGGATGTGGTCCTTTTTTATTGCTATTTCTTCGCCTTTCAACTCAATCTATGCCTGCCTCTAGGGTTGTGTGAGAGGCTGGCTCAGTATATGATGTACACTTATCTAAGTGGGCACCTTGCACTAATCCAGACAACCCTTATGGTGATTTTAGTGGTCTTAGACAATCTTAGAAAGCTCTCTAAGTGGTGGCTGTGGAGAGCAGCCTTCAGGCTTAGTCCAGAAGGAGTGCAAAGAAGCTTGTTTTACCAGGACATAATCTTATAGATCTAGATTAAGTGAAAAAGAACCACACAGTGTATTTATAAAAATATGTATGTATTATTCGACACTCACTAACACATACATATATCTCCTAACTGGATATATACACAATGCACACAATACTATGCAATAGAAAGAAGTAAGTAGCACAGAATACAGTGGTCCCCAGGGGGAGACCAAACCATACACTAAAATAGTGGTATGCAAACCACGACTCGAGTCAAGACAATGCTTAGAGGACGAACAAGTGTCAGGGACCCAAGGAACCACCCAAGGTGAGTATCTAGGAGCCCTGTGTGCTGGGTAGGAACACAACTGCGGTGTCCGTACAACTCAATGTGTAAGTGGCGTTTGCAATTTCAAAGAGAGAGGACCCTTCCCAGTGGACACTGAAGAAACCCAGTGGAAGACAAGAGGTTGGAGAGCCACCCACCTTTGGATACCTTAGGAACCAGGATACCTGCACCAAGGGAAGCTGGGAATAGGTGTGAAGTGGCGTCGGAAACTACTGTCAAATCCAATGGAGGACTTCAGAAAGATGCTGCTGCTGGAGAAGGTGAAAATGTCCTGTGGAACCCAAAGGTGGATTAAAAATGGGAAGAACCTGCAAGCTGAGGTGACAGAGTCTATGTCACTCAGGAGTGACCAGGAGGCACGGAAGAAAAATGCCCACCGATGTCGGGTGTTGCAGGAGAGCTGACGGGGACTTTGGAGCCACAGCTGTGTGGACCAGGCAACGCTGTGGAAACTGCAACAAATGTAGAAGTTGAAGAAGGTGTAATGTTGGGACCATCAAGGTCCAGGAGACTCACCACCGGCAGAGGAATCAGGCCAAGTAGGCCACGAGAAATGAGGGGAGCCCAAAGAATCCAAATGTGACCCTCAACAGGACCCACAGTCGCAAGAGGACCTTGAGCAGCTTACCAAAGAAGCCGGTCCACTGTGCAAGCAATGTGGTGTGATTGATGATTTTAGTCACTGGAGATGCTTGAGGTTGGGGCTACCTTGAGCCCGAAGATCATGATGGAAGGAAGCCAACAAGCCTTTGCAACAGCAAGTAAACGCGGTGTACCGGGGTTCTGTTCCTGCTGCTCCGACAAGGGATACTGGCCTCGAACTTGGTGAGAGGACAGGGCAGGCCTCGAGGGATGTGGCTAACCACAACTTGTGTTGCTGAGCCTTTCGGAGTCCATGGGAGCCCAGGATCAGCAGACCGGTCAGCTTAGTTGTGGTGCCTGCAGATGCAGGGTAGTGACTCCTTAACTTCAAGGGAGAATCCTTTGGGTGTCTTGGATGATGCAGAGACAGAATATCGAGTAAAAGAGATTGAGATGTGCAAATATTGAATCATTAATATCATGGTTCAGAAATATCGACAGCAAGAATATCGTGGTCAAGAATATCGACTTAAGGTAAGTAATATCGAATTTAAAAATATCGAAGTGTTTAATATCGTTTGCAAATATATAGTTGTTAAAAATATTTTTTTATTAATGTTATGTATTTTAATAGGTTGTACATGTTTGTGATGTATTTTGTTTGTATAAGAATTATTTGTATTTTTAATATATGTTTAACATTTTTAGTCGTTATAAACAAAACACATCTTTGAAATTTGCATTTTTAGTTCTGGAGCGAGTTGTGGGTTTATTGGGGAATATTGTGGGAAGTAATTTAATTATATTAAATGTATTGATTATTTTTTTATTCATTAATATTTGTTTTATTGAGATGTTATAGTGTAAAATTTGTAAAATAATTTCTTATTAATTCATTAATTATTGGTTGTTAATCAGATTCAATGAATTAATCGGTAATTAATTATGGTAATTGTGTAATTAACTTTAGGTGTGTGTTGTGGTGTTTACAGGTGTAGAGGGTTGGAAGTAATTTATTTTTAAATGTATGAATTAATAGTTGGTTGTTAATTAATTTTAATTAATTGGTAATTAATTATGGTAATTGTGTAATTAATTTCAGGTGTGTTGTGGTGTTTATAGGTGTAAAGGGTGGGAGGTAAGTTATTTGTAATTGATGAATTAATAATTGGATATGAATTAATTTTAATTAATTAATTGGTAATCAATTATGGTAATTGTGTAGTTAATTTTAGGTGTGTAGCGTGGAGTTTATAGGAGTAAAGGGCGGGAAGTCATTTGTATTTAATTAATATATAGTTGTTAAGTATTGTTAATAATTTATATTTATTTTGGGTATTGTAATTGTTTTGTGTTTTTACTTTTAAAGGGGTAAAGGGTGAGTTTTAGATACATTTCAATTACTTTATAATTAGTTGTTACTAGTAATCGTTTTTAATTTAAAAGTATGCTTAATTGTGTTTTATTATTTAATAGTTTAATATAGGTGTGAGGATATTATAGTGTTTAAGTGTGTGTAGTCAATTAATGATTATTATATTTTCTTTAATTAATTAGATATGTTTAATTGATTATTAATTATGTTAATTATGGAAGAAAGTTTACATTTATGTACTAATTATTTTTTGTTTGTAAATATTTTCTAGTTTAAAAGAATTCTTTTTTTAATGAATTTATTTATTTGATTTGATATATTATTTGTAGGTTTTTTGTTCTATGTAATTAATATTATAATATATTTTCTTTTTTATATATTTAATGTATTTGATTTTCCCTTTTTAAATATTGTTTATTTATTTGTATCATTTTTTATTTTAATATTTTTTTTTCTAACTGTTTGAATGTGAATAGTAATTTTTTTGTTTCCGCTATCCAGCACTATCCCTACTGTTGCACTCACTGGAGTTGGAATAGTAATTTTTTCCTATCCGCTATCTAACACTTTCCCTACTGTTGCACTCAGTAGAGTTGGAATAGTAATTTTTACCCCTCTACTATCCAACACTTTCTCTACTGTTGCACTCAGTGGAGTGGGAATAGTATGTTTTACCCCTCGGCTATCCAACACTTTCCCTACTGTTGCACTTAAGGCAAGTCAAAAATACTTTATTCGGCTAATGAAAGCCATCAAAGCACACCAACACCTTGGGTGCTAAGGCTTTTTTCCCCTCCTGCGCTGAAAGTTCAGAATACTATAGGTTCATGACAAGGTAATCTCGTCATAAGCACAGCGCAGGTAACACCCATGACGAGCTGACCTTGTCATGAGCATCGAAGAGGTTAAAACATTTGAACACCTTTCAAAGGACAAACGATACATTAAAAAAGAGAGTGTAATATACATGTCCGTTAGAAGTGTCCTCATCATACACATATTACATATACAATAATTAATCACCTTGGTCCAATTAAAAAAGAACACATTATATAATAACATCCAAATATCAATACATTTAAATACTTTCAGCAAATAAAATACTATAGTAAAAGATGCTTGACAAATATCCCCATGATAAAGTAAAAGAGGTGCTTAAGAAATATTTAATATTATAGACAGATTTGAGATGGTTATTTTGCAGCTACTCCAGGGACATCTTCTTCCTGAATCTCATTGCTCCTAGCAGAAAGCTTGCTACCCCAAAGCACATTACAGAAGAAGGGTAGCATTTGTGAAAATAACATAGCAGGCCTTACTTGAACAAAGTTTTCCTCTCTCAGTAGCAGTATTATAAATTTCTTGCGAAGGGGGTATAAAATTCACAAAAAAAAGTTAAAATGCAAAGTGTCCTGTTCCGAAAAATTGTCACAGGAGCAATGTTCTATAGTACCTGGCTGTGAGAAACCTTTTAGAAAGGCTAAGAACCTGGGTACCTGGTTCAGCTGGAATCTAGTTAAAACAAAACAATGTTGTTGTATGTTTGTTACTAGTGACAGACAGGGCTGTAGATTTGGGGCTAATTCTAGGCCCTCCCTGGTCACCTGCCACCTGCCTAAAAACTTTATTTTAATATCCTTGATCGCTGCCTGTCCTAACGATCTTGGTTTACTATACATATCTGGGCAACCCAGCAATGTCAATTGCCCCCTGATATATTTTAACCATGGAATTTGTAGAGCCCCGTCAAGGGCAATACAATAAATGATGACCATCTGATTCAAGGTGGGAGTAATACTTGACCAGATCCTCATCCAACACATCAGTCGTGCAGCAGCAATATAGTCCGAGATGTAACCCAGGCCAAGTTCCTCATGTAAAATAAAGGCAAGGTACTAGAGAGGAGAGCTAGGAGGCCCCACATGAATTTAGTCTAGACCCCCTGAATATCCCTCACATCCTTATAACCCCATACATCGCACCCATATGTCGCCATAGGGATACATTTCTCTTTCTCTTCCAGGGGATCCTCATCAATAGTCATAAGCATTAGAATATTCCCGCCCATGTGCGGGACCCCGGAAACACTATATTATATGTGCCCCACATGTATATACACATATATATATATATAAATAATATATATATAAAAAACAAGCAATAGCAGCCAAATCACATTAGAGCTGAAATATGCTGTGCAGAATTTCCACCATACATGAATAATAAGCATTAGAAACATGAGAAACAACACCAAAGATTGTTTAGAAATTGTTTTAATGCTCAGAAAGCAGTAGAAATTCTCATAACTCACTGGAAGCATAGGAAGCTCCCAGGCTGCATTGCAAACACACAGTCTAAGAAGACTGAAAAGCTAACCTGTAGCTGAATAGCAAAAAACTGACACTGTGCCTTTAAGGCACTCATGACCCCCTGTATCCCATCATGCCCGAGGGGTGGCAGTTAGGTCAGTTGTTCTTTCCGGCTCCTTCAGTGAAGGACCCTGGTTACACAGCTCCACTATTTTTCTGGTTTTTGACAGAAAAATTGCTTCTTTCTGACAACTTTTGCGCTTACTTCGACGTTTTACATCTAGTCGAGTAAGATACTGCTTGTTTTCAGCAGTTTGGTGAGCTTTTTCCTCTGAAAATGCCTTCACTCTTTGATAAATGCCCTTCTTGTGGCAACAAGAAGGCCAAATCAGACAGCCACGACGTCTGTATCCTTTGCCTGCCTGAAGATCATGATCCAGGCACCTGTCCTCATTGTGAGAACCTGTCAGGAAGGACTCTCAAGGACAGGGAGAGAATTCGAATTTATGGCCTGGCTCACAGAGCTTCGAGAGGGAGATCTCCTGTGAAGAAGGGCTCCAAGAAGACTCATGCCTCTTCAAAAAAGAAGTCTTCACACCCTTCAACTTCAGCGTCGAGCTCAGCGCTGAGAAAAGATCCACAGGTGGAGTTTTCCTCTTCGAAACTACCGTCGACGGCGGGCTCGCCGTCGAGAAGAAGACCAGGTACATCGACGACGTCGAAAGCACCAGCTCCGTCGTCAAAATCCCCTCCGCCGTCGTCAACCGGGGGGCGATCGGCGTCGAGGAAAACTACTCCGCCGCCGTCAACCGGGCGACGGTCGGCGTCGAGATCCATTACCCCTCCGCCGTCGTCAACCAGGCGGCGACCGGCGTCGAGGGAGGTCACTTCGCCGTCGTCAACCAGGCGACGACCGGCGCCGAGAAGTGTGACCCCTCCGCCGTCGTCCAAGAAGCGGCGATCGGCGTCGAGGACCAAGACCCCAAGGCCGTCGACAGTGGCTCGTCGATCGGCGTCGAGGACGCAGTCTCCGTCAGTGCAGCATCAGCACTCGGCGTCGAGGGTGCCCAATACCCCTCCGCCGTCGTCGCACAGGCATTCGACGTCGAGGCAGCGATCTCCGTCGACGGCCGGCCATCTCCGTTCGACGTCGAGGCAGAAAGCTCCGTCGACGACAGGACGAGGTCGCTCGCCGTCGAGAGAAAAGCTTCCGTCGGCGACAGGACATCGTCGGTCGACGTCGAGGCAGAGGTCTCCGTCGACGGCCGGACACCGCCGTTCGACGTCGAAGCAGAGGATTCCGTCGACGGCTATTCATCGCCGCTCGACGTCGAGAGACTACAGAACCTCTCATGGACATTCGAGGTCGAGATTGTTTGATCCTCCGACTCCTCGAAGGCGTTCGACTGCGCGAAAGGAACGCTCGACGTCGAGACACTCGGATACGATCATGGTGACAGAATCTGCTTCTCACCATTCATCTTATCGGTCCTCTGGCTCCTCTACTGAGCATTCACGGTCCAGAAGCCCTATACACAGAACTCCGGAGCGTCGTCCAGATCCCTCGGCGGGGCGCATCAGGCTGTCACCTAGATGGTACAGATCCTTGGACCATTGGCGAGACGATGGGCCTACCAAGCGTATGCAGGAGTATGCCAGCCCAGACCACAGGTCTCCTCTCCAAGACCTGGTGGAGGAGATGGACAAGCGTAGCCCTCCCAGGCGCACATCCCCTGTGACGCTACCCTCCAAGGTGCCACGAAGATCCCGTTCTCCTACAAGGGAACCTAGACTGGAAGGTCGGAGAAGGTCTCGATCTCCTGCAAGGGAACCTAGACTAGAAGGTCGGAAAAGGTCTCGATCTACTCGGGGCAGATCTCCCATGCGATCGCCAGCCAGATCCCCCAGGGCATCCCGATCTCCTAGGAGGGAACATCGGACAAGAGATCGGGTCAGATCTCACTCCCCTAGACGTGAGGAGTGTTCAAGCAGGTTGCGGGAGCGAAGACTTAGTACTCACCATAGACATAGACGTACTCCGTCTACTTCCTCAACTTCTTCTACCAGATCGTCCAAGAGGGACTACTCCCCGACTTTGACGGACAGTCCTACGTCCAGGACCTCCCCAGTGGATGATATTGGCACATATCTGGATGTTCTACAGAGAGGTGCGCTTAAACTGAACATCGAAATGTCTGTCCCTCAAGTAACGACGACAGTCATTTTTGAAACCTTACACAAGAAGGCCATCTCCAGACCTCTGCTGCCTTTGGTTCCGGGGATTATGGACCCTGTCAAGGAGGTTTTCCTAACCCCAGCAGTACTCAGAGCAGTCCCGGCACACATTCAGAAGAAGTACAAACCGGCGCCTTCTGACCCGGTGTTTGTGAAATCTGACCCTCCAGCAAACTCTGTCATCGTGGCAGCGGCGAGGAAGACACATGCGGTTGCTGGTTCATCTTCAGTCCCGCCAGATAAGGACAGCAAAACCCAAGACTCCTGGGGTCGGAAGGTTTGCAACTCTGCTGCTTCCACTCTTAAGGTTGCCAGTGCAGCTGCGCTCCTGGGTCGGTATGACAGAGCCTTATGAGACTCGATGGAAAGATTCAAAGCCAAGCTACTGAAAGAGGACCAGCAAGACTTTGAAGAAACTGTTACGGAGGGGTGTCTGGTGGCAAACCAGATGATAAGCACGGCCGCGGATGGGGTGGTGCTTTCGGCTCATTCCTATTCCCATGGAGTTTGAGCCAGAAGATCGGCCTGGTTGCGCCTTACAGGTCTGAAACCGGATGCTCAGCATCGGATTCTAAATCTTCCCTTTTCGGGTTCCGCTCTCTTCGGTGAACATGCGGACGAAGAGATGACCCGAATGAAGACTGAGCTGGACACGGTGAAGGCTGTGGGCTTGGAGAAGAAAAAGGAATTCAAGCGCCGCTTCAAGCCCAACAGGGGGAGAGGGGCTCAACAGAGGGTTCAAACCCCTCAGTGGTCCCAAAACAAAACTCAAGGGAAACCCCAGTATCGTGGCAAGCCCAGCAGGGGAAGGGGAGGTCACCAACAGTCCTCCAACGCCACAAGAGGAGGAAAGGCCTGAACAGTGGCTTCCTCTGACGCCGTTGCCTACTCCAGTGGGAGGAAGTGCTTCACAACACCTGGCAGAGTGGGTCAGCATCACAAGAGATCAGTTGGTGCTGAATATGCTGCGCAATGGATACAGGATACGTTTCCGTGCTCTTCCAAAGAGCGTCCCTCCGAAGAGCTCTTGCCCTCACCAACTAAGCTTGTTCCGACGAGAGGTAAAAATCCTGCTGCAAAAAAGAGCTATAGAGGAAGTTCCTCTCGCTCTAAGAGGAACAGGAGTTTACTCCAGATATTTCCTTGTCCCCAAGAAAGATCAGGAGGACAAGTTCAGACCCATACTCGACCTACGACTGCTAAACAAGGTTATCGTCAAGGAAAAGTTCCGCATGTTGGCTCTTCACCAAATATGTCCTCATCTACAAGCCGGAGATTGGATGTGTTCGGTGGATCTACAAGATGCGTACTTTCACATCCCAATTGCGCAGCAACATCGCAAGTACCTAAGGTTTGTTGTGGGAAACAAACACTACCAGTACAAGGTGTTACCCTTCGGTCTCAAGTCCGCACCACGAGTCTTCACCAAATGCATGGCAGTGGTGGCGGCTTTTCTTCACAAGAAGGGTCTCTTCATTTACCCATATCTGGACGACTG
The DNA here is from genome assembly GCF_964263255.1 of Lissotriton vulgaris. Lineage (NCBI taxonomy): Eukaryota > Metazoa > Chordata > Amphibia > Caudata > Salamandridae > Lissotriton > Lissotriton vulgaris. Next base: position 477,064,318 of record NC_141698.1, on the reverse strand, counting down.
GCTCCTAAAGGGTCCATCTCCGGTACGGGTAACGCAAGATCTGCATCTGTGCCTGCACCAGCTTCACAGGCTCGGCCTCCATGTGAACCTGGAGAAGTCAGTCCAGCGGCCTACGCAATCCATCCACTACCTAGGCTCCGTTCTGGACACAAGCGTGGGAAAAGCGTTTCCTTCGGAGGAGAGACTTTCTTCCATGAACCAGAAATGTGGGATTCTGCTAGAGTCTCGGCCTCCAACAGCACGACAAGTAGCGTCTCTACTGGGTTCCATGGCGTCCTGCATCTTTCTCATCCCAAACGCCAGGCTGAGAATGCGTCATCTGCAACAGGCTCTGGAGGATCAGTGGGACCAGGCAACTGGACGTTGGGAGGACCAAATCCATCTCTCCCAGGCGACAAAAGAGTCCGTCAGATGGTGGACTCGGAGACACAATGTGATGGTGGGAGTGCCGTTTCACCAGCCCATTCTGTCCCAATCTATAGTGACAGATGCCTCCCTGCAAGGCTGGGGAGCACACATGGGTCCGCTTCAGATTCAAGGCCAGTGGTCTGCGCAGGAGCAGACATACCACATCAACATGCTGGAACTCAGGGCGGTATTCCTGGCTCTCAAAGCTTTCCTGCCAGCGATCACATCCATTCAGTTCTGGTTCAGACGGACAATACGACAACCATGTTCTATCTGAACAAGCAAGGAGGCACAAAATCTCGCCCACTGTCTCGAGAGGCTCAGGCAATATGGCATTGGCTTCTCGCTCGAGATCTCACAGTAGTGGCGGTGCATCTTCCGGGTGAGTTGAACGTCAAAGCAGACGCACTCAGCAGGCACTTCGAAGATCAGCCAGACTGGGTGCTAAGCGACGAAGTAGTAAAAGAGCTTTTTCGTTGCTGGGGACGTCCATCCATAGACTTGTTTGCAGACGACGAAAACACCAAGTGCCACGCCTTCGCTTCCAGGTTCCACAGACCAGGGACGCAGTGGAACGCTCTTCTGTTGGATTGGGCAGGGAGGTTCGCATACGCGTTTCCTCCCCTGGCTCTGATTCCGAGAGTGGTTTCCAAGCTCCTCAGGACGAACATGGAAATGATCCTGATTGCTCCAGACTGGCCTCGGCAGTGGTGGTATCCGGACCTTCTACATCTGTCTGTGTGTCCACACAAACGACTCCCTTGCAGACCGGACCTGTTGAGCAAAATGAACGGGAGGATAATGCATCCCAACCTCCCATCATTGAACCTAACAGCATGGCTCCTGAGGTCCTGCAATACGGACATTTGAACCTGCCTCCAGAATGCATGAACATTTTAAAGGAGGCTAAGAGACCGTCCACGAGAGCATCCTACGCCTTCAAGTGGAAAAGGTTTTACTTGTGGTGTAGGGATCATCATTTGGATCCGATTAAGGGGCAGGAGGACGTCATCTTACATATACCTCCTTTCCCTCGCAACAGCTGGTTTAAAGTATGCTTCCATTAGAGTGCATTTGTCAGCTATTGTGGCTTACAGCAAGTCACCTGACCAGGTGTCTTTCTTTCAGGTTCCAGTGGTCAAGGATTTCCTCCAGGGATTGAAGAAAGTGTATCCCCCTGTGCGAAATCCTTCTCCTCCGTGGGAGTTAAACCTAGTTCTATCAAGGTTAATGTCTCCACCTTTCGAGCCCATCCACAAGGCTTCCTTACAACATCTCTCTTGGAAGGCAGCTTTTTTGGTGGCAATTACCTCTGCGCGCAGAGTCAGTGAGATACAAGCGCTCTGTGCAAAGGAACCTTATACTGTATTCCACCATAACAGAGTAGTCCTCAGGGCTCACCCATCCTTCTTGCCTAAGGTCATCTCTGATTTTCATATAAATCAGTCTATTTCCCTCCCTTCCTTTTTTCCAAATCCTGCGACCCCGGCCGAGCGGTCACTTCACTCCTTAGATCTTAAAAGAGTGCTTAAGTTTTATTTGGAAAAGACTAAAGGGATTAGGAAAATGGACCAACTGTTTGTGAACTATGGTGCAATGAGAACTTGCTTTCCAGCAGCAAAGAGGTCCATTTCCAGGTGGATTGTCTCTTGCATTAAGTTGGCCTATCAACTAGCAGGAAAACCTTTGTTGATGTCTCCGAAAGCGCATTCCACTAGAGGGAAGGCGGCTACAGTGGCTTTCTTGCATGACGTTCCCATGTCGGAAATATGCAAGGCTGCAACCTGGAAATCAGTGCATAGCTTTACGAGGCATTACTGCCTCGAATCTGATTCCAGGACCGATGCTCAAGTGGGACAAGCCTCCTTGAGGAATCTGTTTGGGTAGTCTGTTTGTCTACTCAGGCTTATTGATGAGATTTCTGACTTATCTTTCCTTTGCCCGCAGGGATGAGGAGAGGCTCGCTATTCTATTCTAATGCTTATGACTATTGATGAGGATCCCCTGGAAGAGAAGGATTAGTTACTTACCTGTAATCCTAGTTCTCTTCCAGGGGTATCCTCATCAAAGTCATAAGTAACCCTCCCGCCTCCCCGGGCAAAGGATACTCTTTAATAAGGAGATATTCTTAACCTATTTGTTATTGGGTTTGTTTTTCAGTCTCCGAAAAGAACAACTGACCTAACTGCCACCCCTCGGGCATGATGGGATACAGGGGGTCATGAGTGCCTTAAAGGCACAGTGTCAGTTTTTTGCTATTCAGCTACAGGTTAGCTTTTCAGTCTTCTTAGACTGTGTGTTTGCAATGCAGCCTGGGAGCTTCCTATGCTTCCAGTGAGTTATGAGAATTTCTACTGCTTTCTGAGCATTAAAACAATTTCTAAACAATCTTTGGTGTTGTTTCTCATGTTTCTAATGCTTATTATTCATGTATGGTGGAAATTCTGCACAGCATATTTCAGCTCTAATGTGATTTGGCTGCTATTGCTTGTTTTTTATATATATATTATTTATTTATATGTGTATATATATATATATATGTGGGGCACATATAATATAGTGTTTCCGGGGTCCCGCACATGGGCGGGAATATTCTAATGCTTATGACTTTGATGAGGATACCCCTGGAAGAGAACTAGGATTACAGGTAAGTAACTAATCCTTATAAACTTCAGTATGGCAGCTATTGGTTTCAACCCCAATCTTTGGCAAAATCCCATACAGCCCCAACTGTTCTAGCCAAGTGTTCTTTTCTAATTGCCTTTGTGCAGCCCAGGTCCCTTTATCATCAAATAACACTCCCTGATATGTTAAAGTGGGCACTTTCGCCAATTTCATCCCCTTGCAGAAAAACGTTGTCCTAGCTACCTTCTTGCTGCCCATTGTCATAGTATGTGACTTGTAAAATTGGTAGCTAGATTTAATGAGTCCATAAAATCAATAAAAACATTTAAAAGATTTTGGAGACCTATGGCAGTCCTAGCAAACAAGACAGCATCATCTGCGTACAGTAATGCTGGCACCAATTTGGATCCAGCTCTTGGGATATCTTGAGTACTGCCTATAAGCTGCTCTCCCAGTTTATTTATGTAGAGTGTAAACAGTAGGGGTACCATAATGCACCCTTGTTATACCCCTAGTTTCACCTCCTAGGGGTCCATTAAGCTACCGTCATTCTTGAATCTTACTGCTGCCATTGTATTATTGTGGGCATAGTGTAAAACGAATACCAGACTCGGTTCCATGCCCAAATTCCCCAGTCTCCACCACAGTTTTAAATGATTTACTCGATCATAAGCTGAAGTTAGATCCATAAATCCCATGTGCAGTATGACCCTCTGTGCTATGGTATACTTCCTGATCACCAGGCTTACATTTCTACATTGATTTAGTGTGCCTCTCCCATGCCTGACCCCATACTACAAGTCGCTAATGACATTAAAATGTTCTAACCATGATGAAAGCCGCGTCAGGGTGAACTTACCCTTAATTTTGACAGCAGAGTCAAAAAGTGACATAGGTCTGTAACAGGCAGGATCATCCCTAGCACCCTTTTTAAACATTGGGATGATAATGGCCTTTGCCCATGATGGGGGAAAATCCCAAGTAGTAGCAGCATTAAAACCTTCTCCAGTATTACAGCCCATACCAAGGGATCTGCCTTATACAGATCAGCAGCTACCCCATCAGGGCCAGATGCCTTTCCCCCTGCCCGAACCTCAGCAGCATTAAAATGAAGTGATTCTAGAGGCAGGATAGGCTCCAGCTGTGGCTCCAACTTCTCCAACTCACTGTCACTATACATTCCCCCACTCACCGGAGTGGGAATGCAAATTTTTACCCCTCCACTATCCAACATTTTCTCTACTGTTGCACTCTTTGGAGTGGGAATAGTCATTTTTGCCCCACTCCTATCCAACACTTTCCCTACTGTTGCACTCACTGGAGTGGGAATAGTAATGTTTACCCCTCCGCTATCCAGTACTTTCCTACTGTTGCACTCACTGGAGTGGGAATAGTAATATTTACCCCTCCGCTATCTAAAACTTATCCTACTGTTGCACTCACTGGAGCGTGCATAGTAATTTTTTCCCCTACACTATCCAACAATTTCCCTACCGTTGCACTCAGTGGAGTGGGAATAGTTATTTTTTACCCGTTTGCTATCCAACACTTTTCCTACTGTTGTACTGATTGTATTGTGAAATTTAAGTTTGAATAGTTTATTAATAGTTTAATGTTTTAATTTATTAGAGATTTTTTTAAATCATTAACATTTATTATTTTGTATCTTAGTTTAAACCTTTAAGATAAATTAAAAATAATAGTTTATTAATTGTTTTAAAGTAAATATATGTATACATAATTATGTTTGTGTCTTTATATTTTTATTAAATGTATTTGTTATATTTCATTAAAATGTATTTTACATTTATTTTATTTTGTTAAAATTATATATATTATTAAATATGTTATATATATTGTTTTATGTTATATTGATATAAAGTCGATATTTTATACATCTATATTTTTCACGTCGATATTTTTTAGTCAATATTTTTGTACTTACCTGTTTAAGTATAGGAGTCGATTTTTTTTTGTTTATATTTTTTACATCGATGTAGTGCCAGTGAACCGTCTTAGATGCCCACAGGCCTCCTGTATGGAGCACAGGCATGGACATTGCAGCAGACAAGCAGTGCGAAGAGATCAGGAGCAGCAGGAGTTTCCCAGGTTGCAGCCTTGATGCCCAGAGTGAAATCCAGCAAAGTCCAGAGTGTCCAGCCAGTCGAAGTTAAAGTGGTGTCTGAATTGAATTGTGTCCATAACGAATCTAGAGACCCACCATCAGGTAAGCCCTTAAGTACCCCAAGGAAAGGGTTGGGATGATTTGTGGTTCCCTCCCAGGGGAGCGGTTGGACAGTGGGAAGGATACTCCCTTGTCCTTTGTCCAGTTTCGGGCCAGAGCGGGAGCTATGCAAGGAGGGCACTAAATGTGCCCCTCATGAAGACTGAGTGGCACTGGCAAGCGCTCCAACCCTGCCCTCATACATTAAACCCTGTCTGGGAGGTGGTCACACCTCCCTGTGACAGGATACTTATTGTTCTGCTTTCCCCTGCTTGAACTTGGCTCAGCAGTAGGAGGGCACGATCATGTCTCTAGTTGGCAGCAGCCATTTTGTTCTGTCTGTGTCTAGAAAACTGCTACCGGGAGCACGGAGGACCTAACAGAGGGCCTTTACAGTGTTTGGAATCATACCTCCTACACCGCTTATGGTGTGGGAGGTATGATTCCAACATGTTTGACACCAAACATGACAAGGTTCGTTAGAGCCAGTTTCTTGATGGTCATCGGGTAATGCTGCGGTGCCCCTCTATATGTTATATGGTGTCTCACTTACAACCCGGGAGAATGGACTCCGAAGGCTGTAGGGTAGTCCTGCCCATGAAGGGGCACCCTCACACTTAGAACCAAGCACCCTGCCTTCATGATTGTAAAGGCTTACATTACGGGTGACCTATAGGTTTTAAGTGCAGTGACGTTAGATATAGGGAAATCTATATCTTTCATAAGTGGTGCTAGCACTAGCTTACATATTAGGTTGGCTTCACCCGGCCAGGTACGCATTGGGCAGTGCACACACCCTCTGTGGCATACATTTCAACCCAGACCAGTTCCTACTGATGCTGTATAGCCTTGACGGAGAGGTAAAAATGTTATTTCACTCACTTAAATTAGGGCAGGGGGGGTGCTTCTCACCAGCAGTGGTAGGTCTTTCTAGATCAGATTCTCAATCTATTCAAGGAAAGGCTGGGGCCGGGCTGCGCCCGCGGGGCCAGGCCACAGAGCACACACGCCAGGCCCAGTGCATACAGGCCGGTCTCTGAGTCTGACAGACACTGCGTGAGCATGACTAGTATTACTCCATTCCGTCGGTCCATCCAGAGAGTGAGACTCCGTTCTGGAGTCTCAAAGCGGGAGCTCAGAGGAAATAACAGGACAGGACTGTGTGGTGGCAGTAATCAATTCACCAAGGCACCAGAGCAGCCGACACACACCGTCTGTCCCCCGCGCGCCAAGAGAGAGGATGATGCCAGTCACCGTCACTAGCTGCTACAGAAAAAGCACCCCTCGGGGACTGGCCAAAATTGATGCCTAGGACCATCATTGGTAGCTCTTTCCTGCGCTAAAAGATTGACGGCCCTGGGGATCCACAGTATCGCTGGCCTGTTCCACACACCACTATGCTAGGGTGCCTTGCGCACTGGGCAGCATGTACAAGCAGGTGCTCTTGAACTGACATACATACATAGGCGGCCGCCTAGTCTTGCGGAATGGTAGAAAGTAACGGCCCTCCTGGGTAGGTGGAATTGGTTCCCTGTTATAATCTTTTTATACATCGTCTGGGTCGTGAGTATGGGTACAGTCTCTATCATTTTGGTGACTGTGCCCCCCCCCCCCCCGATGTAACTGCCTATGTCATGCATGAGCTTGTGAGCTTTATCACTCGCCTAATTGTTACAATCAGCCAATAAGTTCTCCTTTTTACACTGCCAACCCAATGAATTTCACACCTCTTGTTCCACCTTATTTTTGACGCTCTTCTATAGAACACATATCTGATGCTGCCCCTTCTAGTCCGCTGCCTGGGACTGTAGACAAGTAAACAGCAATGGTGGAATGCAGCGGGCTCGGTGCCTGCTGAGTCCTAACTGTAGTCCAAGGATGATGTGCTTGGCTGTAGGACTGACTGCTGCTAAATGATGCTTCCATCAAAAGCTACAAATTAGATCCTGTCTTATAGAAAGACCTACCACACCTGGGGTGCACCCCGAAGTCGAGAGCAAGGGCACCCTTTTTTCAGAGCTCGGAAAGGGAGCGATCAAACTGGAGCTCCGTTGGTTGACAGCGTGTGTGTGTTTGATGTTTGATTTGGGTGGTTAGAGATTTTGTTCATGTTTAGTCTTGGAGAAAGGGGGAGGCGGCTTTTAGTTAAGCCATGGTCACCAGAACCCATGCATTTTAGGTGTTGAGGTGTCCTTTCAACATTAATAATATAAGCAAACCATGTGTTGCAGGGAACATTTTTTCTTATAGCAGAAGCTACCCAAGCTTCAGGTTTTGTACATAGAACAGCCTGGTGTATGCTGCCTGATTGAGAGCAAATCACAAATACAGGATGTGGTGGGCGTGGTGGGGTCATTGCTGGCACACATTGCGGTGTCATTCTTTTGAGGCACTGTGAGGTAAACTTGCCAGAATTGCTTGCATTTATTTTGTTAAACGATTACCTAGCCACAGTTTATTTGGGGATACCTTAGGTATCTGAAGAGAGCATATCTCTGAACCCCAACCCATGCTGCCCTGTTTGACACTTTGAATTTGTCAGCCATGTTTTATTTGCTTTTTGTTCGACTGTACAAAGACAGCTGGCAGTAAACTGCCCTCTTTAAATGTAAATATCCATTTTCTGAAGAGGAATTTGAGACTGTGGTGATTTTAATTGCTCTTGATTTGGGAAGATCAGGAACATCACTTGCCCAAGATCACACAGTTTGGTCAAGTGGAGATTGCGGAATTTGACTACTTATCACCTCCTTTCTCAGTCAAAATATATTCAGATTCCACACCTTTCACCTGCTGCTTTTGTGAGGCATGGTTACCCAGACACACAGCTTAAAATCGCCTGAACCCAAGATGCCCCTAGTCTTGGCTGGGGCAGCTGTCCCATGTGAGCGGCCCTGCATTCATTCACAGCGTGACCAACGGCAATTTTTGCATGCAGTAAGTGGCGCTGACACCCCTCATCACCAGACCTCTTTGAACATAAGAAACGGGGGCAGGGAATTGTCATATGGGGTCGGTACTTGTGTGGCGAGGGCCTGGCTTCAGTTCATCTCGAGGGCATTGTTGTTTTTAAAGCCACACGGAGACGGAGGAGAGCTGACATTTGAGGATTCTTAAAGTTTAATGCAACGTTGACAGGGCTGACAGCCCTGCTCTGCCCTGGGTTGGAGCAGACTTGTGTACAGACAGACACTAACACCAGTTATTTGTGGTGTTTAGAAATCATGCTGGTGGCACTAAGTGCTTGTTCTAGCAAACTTTGACCAAACTGCATGTTTGGCACATTTTTTGAAGAATTATTTTTAAGCACTTTTGTTCCGATAATTCTTAAATTAGAATCAAAACTGCCTGGGCAAGGGTGCCTCAAAACATGGAAGCTACCAGGCGCCAAGATTGGGTAACTTTACACCCCAGCAGAACTAAACAAATGGCTATGTCCTTCAGCGCACACGCCCGTGCACATAATGATGCATACGGACCCATAAAGGGGTCAGCCAAGACTGGCTAATGGCAAAAACATGGCAGAATGCCTGCCTACATTTCTCCCCGTTAACAACAACACTCAAATACACGTATGACAAGGAACAGCGCGGGGGTAATCGGCGCTGTAAGGAAACAAATATTTTTCACAGAAGCTAATTGAATGGCAACTTGTATATATTAACTGCATGATAGATTGCCTTATGCTTCCTTTGAGCTGCTTCAAAGCGCTAGTGCGCCAGCCACTTAATCTCCCTGTGCCCCCACCTGATAATTGCTATTCCCTGTATTGTATAATTCAAAATCAGGACAACCGGTTTTAAGCCCGGCTTCACCATTTTCACATACTGCTCCCTGGTCCAATCTTTATATTTCACAACTTCTCACCAAATGTAATCTTTAAAACATATATATATATATATATATATGAGGAACTATATGTGCACTTATGATTGGTAAATTGATATATGAGAAAATTAATTCATACCTGTATTGGTAGGAGGTTGTTAGATATAAAGGGTTATGAAATCATTCCCAATTTTATCATGGTTAAAACAAACTTAAGATCCATAAAAAATTGCACCTGGTATTTAATATTTAATATTTGAAGTGGTAATGAGTCCCTAAAAAGGAGGACAGAGATAAGAATAACGAATTGATACCATCTAGTTAGGCCCACTAGAGGGCTCGATCCGAATCTAAAAACTTTATTTAATTTCAATTAACACCTTGGCTGGTAGAGGTTTTTCCCCGCGGCGCTGCATTCTCTGATTTCCGATTGTTCATGACGAGCTCAGCTCGTCATGAGCACACGACCAGTGTACTGCATGACGAGCTGAGCTCGTCATGAGCTGCGAAGGGGTTAAATTAAAATAAAATTAAATCCAATTAAAAGAAATTCCATCACGAACAACGTGTGGGTGACAAATGAGATAGTGGAATATCTGTCCTCTTCTCTGATAGGGTACAAATAAACAGAGCGCACTGCTTTTCTGCCAATTGCGGCAAAATAATGAAAAATACCCAAAAAGATCTTTAAATGTGTACTCATCTACCACACCAATCTTAATGGGCCGAGTGACATGAATAAGTATTAAAACCTTTGTAGAATTGGAAGTAATATCCTGAAATATATGTAAATACCACAACTCCCAATATAAATAGGCACTTAAAATATAAAGAATTACTACATCTCCCATAATACATCAGGTATGGAGTTTTGCTTGGTCAGTAATCACATGATGTGGGAAACTGTTTTTATTGTCTAAAATTGTTTGCAACCATGTAACCGTGATCAAGCTATCTAGCATAGCGAAACGCGTCGGTTGTCTCTAGATACCTTATGAATTAAAAAACTGAATAATTGGGAACTTGACAATTTGTGAGTGCGTTTCACTTTATCTTGAATTTAACATGAATTCTTACACCTCGAGTAAGAGAAGACGCCGAGCCCCAATTTCTTTGGTGAAGCAGTTTTATTCTATATATATATATATTTAGGCAAAGCCTAATACATTTGCCAGTGCTTGTTTTTTATCTCAAGCTCCTCCATTGCTCTTGTGCCCCTCACTGCTGCCCTTATCATTCTTGCTTCTCTCTGCAGTATTAACTTGCTGAACACTGACAACAAAGAGAAGTGCTGGAATGCCAATACTGACATGATGAACAAGCAACTGCCTGCGATCGGAGACAGGGAAGGGGGCATATATTTTAGCCCCAAGCTTTTCTGCATAAATATAGCCTTGTCACTTTGGCTAATATATTGATTTTTGATGCCTCGATCAGTTTTATCTCCATGTCAGAGTACCATGCTTTCCTGTGTGGGACGCACAAGTAATAATCGGGTTGGAGCAAGGCCCTGCAGTCAAAACTAGTGCCAAGGTGCCTACTGGCTATTCAGACTTGAATGTCTCAAGTCTCCCCAACATTGAGTGATAATAAGACCAAGCTTTTATAGGTAGGTTAATACCAAGAAAGATGGGACGGGGATCTCTCGCCAATTGAACTTGGTCAAGCAATCTCTCCTAAACTAAATGTGACTTCCCTGGGGGTTTCCTTGAATTTTCAATTATCAATGCATTTCCAGATAAATACACTTACTCCCTAATCTTTTTTTACCAATTAAAGACTTTGGAAAAAGCTTTTGGTTTCCTTCCAAAATAATCTGCATACCTCATGTATTCATTCAAAAATTGATTGTTGTGATCTTTTGTATACAGGGTTCCCAGATTTGACTCTCAAACAATTGCAACAGGTTCAAAACTATGCAGTAAGAATTATTTTGGGGCTCAGGAAAAGAGCATCTATCTGAGTAGCATGTACGGCCCTACATTGGATACCAAATAAACATCAAATTGAATTTAATACTTTATGCCTTATTCATGTTTTTTTATGATCTGGAATTGTTCCATAGCCACTTGATTTTCACGTTAAAGATCTCAATTAAAACTTCAACCCAAAAAGACTCTTAACATTCGTCATCCAAAGGTTTTATAAATCTAGGATCGGAGGCGTGCCTGATATGTTTTCACAGGAACACAGGATTTATCAGGATATGGCTTTACACATGCTCAGCTTGAAGTACCAACATTTGGGCTTCTGTGAGTCCAATACAAATCTTCTAATAATATCAAATTATGCAGTGTTACTCTATTTCTTTGTTCTCTTAAGTGAGGCATATCGAATAGATGCTCAAGAATCACAGATGCCTAAAATGGGTTTTGGCCTCATTATCTCGAAATAACCAATTAAAGATTTTGGAAAAAGCTTTCGTTTCCTTACAAAATAATTTGCATAAACGGGTCATAACCTCATGTATTTATTCAAAAATTGATTGTTGTGATCTTTTGTATACAGGGTTCCCAGATTTGACTCTTAAACAATTGCAACAGGTTCAAAACTATGCAGTAAGAGTTATTTTGGGGCTCAGAAAAAGGACATCTATCTAAGTAGCATGTACGACCCTACATTGGATACCAATTAAACATCAAATTGAATTTAATACATTATGCCTTATTCATGGTTTTTTATGATCTGGAATTGTTCCCATAGCCACTTGATTTTCACGTTAACGATCTCAATTAAAACTTCAACCCAAAAACACTCTCAACATTCGTCATCCAAAGGTTTTATAAATCTAGGATCGGAGGCGTGCCTGATATGTTTTCACAGGAACACGTGATTTATCAGGGTATGGCTTTACACATTCTCAGTGTGAAGTACCCACATTTGGGCTTCTGTGAGTCCAGTACAAATCTTATGATAATATCAAATTATGCATTGTTACTCTATTTCTTTGTTCTCTTAAGTGAGGCATATCGAATAGATGCTCAAGAATCACAGACGCCTAAAATGGGTTTTGGCCTCATTACTTCGAAATAACTCCCAAGCATAAATCTCCTTTTATGCGTGTTTGCTTGCACATCAATGCATGAGTATGTGTGTGTGTGTGTACGTGTGCGTGTGTATAGTTATATTGTTATAGTTAGCTTCTGAGTACTTTGAGAGAATCTGATTTTCCCTGTCGATCTCTCCTTTAGGTAGATACCTGGAAAGCACCTCTTCCGAGTCGTCTTCTCGTTCTCAGAGCCCTCAACTCTTGAGCCCAGCCAGCTCCTTTGGCCCATTCCCAGGCAGTTCTGGATTTTCTCCGCAATCCAGCTGCACAAAGTAAGTAACATTCAGAGACATGGGAGATTGAGTCTCAGAATCCATGTTGCCTAGGATTGCAACTGTGACTACTAAATTGTTTAGCCTTCTTCGCCTCTTGTCCCTTTGTCAAATAATGCTCCTGTTTATTATTGTCCATCTTCTTTCTACAAGTGTACCTTATAAGTTAATTGTCTGCCATTAGCAGCATTTTTATTCTTTGTTTACTTCTAGTTGCTGTCACCATATTTCACTGTTAATGCTCATTACCTCATACAGGGACACGTCTTTTGATCCAATACATTATATATTGGCTGCTGTTTCTGCATTTATATAATGGTCGATCGCAACATCCTACCAGATTTTATTCCTATAAACATTTTGTGACTGTTTTTCATAAAGTTATATTTTGGAGACCTGCAGAGAGCATTGTTTTATCTAATATTAATACCTATTTTGTCCCATGTCATATTTTTTCCATTCCAAAGAATATTCATTCATATTTAGTAAAATATATATATCAAAGTCGGCGCTGTGTCTCTAAATAGTCAGTGTGGAAAGAGCCTACTATGCAATTTAATGAGGGAATGATATGTCTGAGTGTGTAGACATGAGGAACTCCTTACTGACAGCTCAAGGAATTAATGGGGTATGTTGAAAAAATCAATAAGGTTGAGATGGGTAACTGTTTTTTGTAAGTCTGCCCCTAACACAGAATAGTTTGTTGACAATGTCAGGTGTAGATGTGGTTGTAATCTTATGGTCACCCTACACCACTGTCATGATTAATTTGATAGAGCAGGACCAGTTATGTTAAATATGACAAAACTGGGGAGGAAGCATTTGAAAGCTGAATATTCCAATTGATGTTGGAGGAAAAATCATTTGAGGAAGGTTGCATGATGTCTAGCAATGTACTCCACCCTGCGGAAATATAGTCCTATCCATATTGTCACTACTCTAATTCAAGTTATTTGGAGGGTCAATGTATAGAATGGGGAGTGTCTGAGTCTTCATAAGACCCTTTGATTTTTCATAACTCTTAGTCCAAATTCAAATAATAATTAAAATAATTTGAAGGTTAAACCTTATTGGTTTAATTTAACATTAAAATTGTTACAGAGACAACTAGTACTTAGTTAGTAAATTATGAATTAGCTTAATCAAATTAGTCATAGTCATCATCTGTGAAAGGGCTAGCACAACACCAGTCTTTAAAGTAAGTCAATAACAAGAACCAGGTTTAAGCAAAATAAACAGACTGACATAGTGAAAAGTCTAAGTATAAAATGAATTAACAGACTAGTGCAGAGTCTGCTCAATTTAGAAGCCCAAGTAAGTCCAAGTATAAATCAACAGACACACTGACATAGAGCCAGCATTCAAAGCCAGTGCAAACATGTCTGGCGCATCTCCCAAAAACGTGATCTTTCATAGGGTTTTAGATAGAAAAGCCACACAAATTTAAATACTTCTAATGGTCAGACAGGGTGGTCTAGCAGTCTATCGTGCCATTAGTCAATATCCATTCTAGTACATGGGAACACCTACTTGACTGCATATTATTGAATGGGGTACACATAGAAAATAAAGGCAATATCATCATCTTTATATAATACACAAATATAATAGACAGTTTAGTTAATGAATGGTCCACAAAAAAAGTATTGAGAAAGAGTCCTGAATCCTACATAGACAAGAACATTCTGAGCATGGCTTCATCATGAAGAAAGAACATTAATACAATTGTGCTAGGTTGTACCAGGCAAAAAGTGTAGCAATTGGCAGCTATGGCAGTGAGCTATGGGGATATACAGCAGTGAAGGGCATCCAGGTGGCAGAGAATAATATTTTTAAACAATTATTGGGAGTACCATAGGGAACCTCAAATGTATTCGTTCATGAAGAAACTGGACTCCCATTCATCAGCGACACGTTAGCTATCCACCCTCTGCTTTTTTGGTTAAAATGCTGGTTAAATAAAGATCTTACCCTAAATCACCAGCTACTTAATGAGGCCCTGACTCTGGATAACATGCTTAAAATTCCCTGGCTACAATATTTGAAATCCTGTTTTAACGACCTTGGACGACTGGATCTCTTTTTAAACCCTGAAACGATTACCATTGAGGATGTGGTCTATGTTAATAAAACCTTTTCCCTATGGCAAAAATTTAACAGAGAAGGTGCAGAACTGGTTAAACCTAGTGTTCGTAACTTCATGTTACTTAAAACCGCCCCCTCGCTGGAACCTTATCTAACATGGCCTATTTCATCTCATGAGCGGTTTCTGTTAACCAGATTCAGGTTTAACCTTTATCACCTTCTACTTGCTGTCCCAAAGGGAAGTCATAAAGAGCAGGTCTTGCCGCCCTGTGGCTGCGATGTTTCATCTCCACAGGACCTAATGCACTTTATGTTCTTTTGCCATTATTATGATGTTCCCTGTAGACTCTTTTTAAAACCTGTTTTAAAAAAAATTAATTTCACCCAGGTTCGTCCGGCTCTTTGCTTCCTGCAAATGTTGAGCCCAGAAAGCACTTTATTTGTGGTTTGTTTTTTTAAAAAATACATTGAGACTGAGAAAAAGCCTCCCAAGCTAATGGAACCTTGTACCGTAGTCATGGTATCAACTACATTTTAGACTTATGTTTGCACTTCTGGGATGCAAGATTTTTAACTTGTTTTGTATTAATATACAAAGGAACTGTTTTATTACTTGCACAAGTTTAACATACATATTTTTAATCATATAATTGTCCTTTTTATTGTTGAAATATCACTTTTATGGTTTGCTATTTGTAAAACCGAATAAAGTATTTTGACTATGACTATGAATGCAATTATATCATGCACATCACACAGCCCCATTAATGAAACTTCCATTTTGCAAATTGTGTGAAGTTGAAAAGCGCACAGAACATATGCACTTGTAAAAAACTTGTTCACATCAAGTAAACTGCACAATTATTTCCCCAAACATGAAAAGATGTCAATGCAGGACTACTTTGGCCTAGTCAAGCTCACTTAAGCACATTAAAATTAGGCATTCTTTTTCTAATTCATAAAAATACTTCTACAACAGGAATGAGTTAGATTACTGTTACCCACGCACAATACACCCCAACTATCATCTACTGTGAATGTTCTAATAAGACTTTGTCAGTTTAATTCGTACCAGCAGAAAGCCCAGGGTTGTGATTCACAAAAGCCTTGACAAGTATGTGTAGTACTACTCCTCTGGTACTCCTACTCCTGTAGTATTTATTAAGCATGGGCGAATTTTGCAAATTCGCAATCCGTGAATTTGCGGATTTGCGAATTTGCAAAATTCGCGAATTCACGCAAATTTGCAGATTTTTTTATTTTTGCGTGTTCGCAAGGTGCTTTACGTGTTCACGGGTGTTCGTGAGGCGCTTTGCGTTTTTGCAGGTTTTTTTTTTGCTTGGTTAATCACTGCCACCCTCTCGTTTTTTATGCCCATCTGCCCTCTGTACCACTCGTTTCTGTGCCCTTCTGCCCTCTGCCCCACTTATTTTTTGTCCCCTTCTGCCCTCTGTCCCACTTTTGTGCCCTTCTGCCCTCAGCCCCACTTAGAATGGCGCCGGCAAGCTGCCAGCGCCATTCTAAAATAGCTAGAAATAGCTTCAACAGGAAGCACTAATAGATAAAGTAAAGCAGGTGCTCCAGTTGAAGGTCAAATTAAGTTACACAATCATTAATCACCCCAAGTTTGGGGTGATTAATGATTGTGTAACTGAATTTGAGTAGCACCTGCTTTACTTTATCTATTAGAGCTTCCTGTTGAAGCTGACTTTTGTAACTATTTTAGAATGGCTCTGGCAGCTTGCCGGCGCCATTCTAAAAGAGTTACAAAAGTCAGCTTGAACTTTTGACCCAATCCGTTCCGCTTGCGGATTTTGCGGGAAATTCGCGAATCTCGCGGATTGCGAATTAACCGAAAATCCGCAAAATCCGCGAGCGGAACGGATTTTCCGCCCATGCTTAGTATTTATTACTTCACATACTCACAAAAACAGTTCTCAAAGGTATTGATGTAGATCTACACACTAGCTGGCCCAGTATTCTAAGTGTGTACTTCTGCACTGGGAGTGTTTACAACTGTGTATATATAGTTCAAGATTTTAGATGTAACCTTGGGGAAAAGAAATCAAAGGAAAAAATAGACATATGACTTTAGACCATGCAGACACCTATACCAATTTTTTTTTAAAATGTTTCAAAAAGTAGTAAAACATAAAATAAAGAAATGTAATATAAAAATGGTCATGTGAATTTAGATTTTCAGACACTAAAACAAATCACATTACAAAAATGTAGAATAACAGATGCACACACTTAAAAAAATTGCAAACAGGTAACGTATTAATCAATGTTTTATAACAAATGACTCATCTGACATCTAACCATACTCTATACACACCCGAAGACACATCATAACTTATTGCATATCTGAAAACACATAAATGCACAGACACACACAACAATACAACTATACCTGATGGTTGGCTCCACAACATCTCGTAGCCCAGGCTTTAGGATTTTTGCACCCCCAGCTGTGATGTTTGTTAAGGGGTGTATTATTTTCCTCAAATGATACCTGTTCCCTGTTATTTTAATTTACAGTCCTACAAAACATGGGTGGAGATCTCCGTCTACAGCATTTAGAACTACATTTGACCGATTTGTGCCAAAAATATTCACCTAAATGTACTTATAGACATTTTACAGTTGTTTTTTGAGTTGCACGTAGCCCCCACCTCCTCATATACCGGCCTGGGGACAGCTACACCTACTACTAGGAGTACATCTCAGCATTAATTCCGTTTATGAAATATTTATACACAGGTGAAGGAGTAAAAGTAGGTGTAAATCTCAAACTTTGTGAATCGAGCCCCAGAGCTTTCAGAGAACCATCTTTTCTTATTACACATTTTGCTCAATGAAATGAGTCATGCACACAGCTTAAAAAACATTTAAAATCATTATGAAGAGACTGGGTCTCCCATTGAAAAAGTCAAATGGTATGTAAATTGCCCTTATTTAGAGGTATTACTGAACGCAAGCCCCTAAAGACAAAGGGGGGAGTCGAGAGACTAGTCAGTTTTGCTGAATGAATCATTTTAGATTCACAGTCTATTATAATTTTCCCACCTAGAGGTTGGTCGGAAATGTGTATCTATCAATATCAATATTTGTTTATTCAATTATTAATTAATAATCCTAAAAGTATAAACAAAAAGTTTTAAACAATATCATTTTCATCCTAAAAACATCCATATTACAAATTCAAAAAATTAAATAGAGGTGCAAAAGATTACATCTGGCATTTTCATTAAAACCAGAATGTACAAGAAGCAGCATACTTTGGCTTTGGGGGAAAAAGCAATTAGGCATGTATAGCAGCATTCATTTTTAAGGCACACTTTATGAAAGACACTGCAGCTATAAAACTGTTGAATCTGATAGTAATTGTAAGTACAAAAAAGCTGGTCTATATAGGTAAAAGCCTCTAGATTTTAAAATAGGAAAGATATATTTTTCGCTGGAAGTAATATGTCGGACAAAAATCAACTAAGTGGACCAAGGTTTGTTGCAAGGTTCCGTCACAAGGACACTTTAAAATGGAATTGCTATCATATTGACCAGGAGGGAGCAGGGACTGCACCGTATTGAGCCCAATCGAAACCTTGTGAGAAGGGATCTCTCCAATGGATTGTTAACCAAAGTAAGCTAGGGCTCTGAGCCTGGAGTGGTTTGTATTATCTAACAGGCTCTTGCTATCGTTCTATCCATGGTCCTAGATTCCCTTATTTCCATAGTTTGTCTCATATATATCTCCTTTATCCTCTCCTCATCCGCTTTAACAATAGATTGAAGAGCGTTATACAGGTCAGTATGACCGATTTCAGCAGACAGTTTTTTTTATATATGCCAGCCATCGTATCTTATCCCCCAGATCACAGAGAAGACAGTCATTCATTACTCCTCTCTTAAAAGCAGTGTGATCCCCACTCCAGACAGAGACCCAGAGGAGTAAAGAGCTATTTTTACAGGATCTTCCACAAATCCCAATCCCAACTCATCATGCATGAAGGTACTAGGACTTAGGGGACCAGCTCCAAGTAGTTTTCAACAAAATCTATTCCCCTCTCACTGTAATTTTAAACCATTATGATAGCCCCAGATGGCTACCCCATACTTAAGGACTGTCAGGCATTTAATCCTGTAAAAGGGGAACTATAGGTTTGTTTCCTATTGAGGAGGCAAAAAACTTAAAAACAGCACAACAACCTTTATTAAAATGTTGGCTTCTGTCAGCCATACATAGGCTCCAGTTTCTTTGTTGGTCAAAAAGGGACACCCAGGTATGGAGAAGAACTTATTGGCGATATTATTTTACCCTTAATACATATGGGCCAAACTTTTGAGGTGATTTTCCCGCAAATCATAATATGGGTCTTGGGAATATTGGTATCTAGATCAAGATCATCCATAACATTTACAAACGTACCTACCAAATCCCTTAGACCATTAGATGTGCAGGATAATAAAACTGCATCATCTGCATACCCCAGAGATGGGACAAAAGCAAATTGTATCCTGGGCATATCCTTGCCGTTTTCTATTGAAAATATATTCAAGCCTTTAATGTATAATAGGAACAGGAGGGGGGCATTACACAACCTTACCTAACACCTCTAGGTATGTTAAAGGAATCCTTGCACTCCCCCTTATGGCCAAATCTAACAGTTGCTGTTATCTCTGAGAGCATAGCTGGCTGAAAACCCAGCCGAGTTTGTGACAATCCCATGTCAAATAAAAATGGACTATAGCTTTGATCTGTTAACTCAGTCGAAAGCGCTGCTTAGTTCCATGAACGCTAAATGGATGGTACTTTTCTTTGCCACCACATATTTACCTATCATTATCTCTGGATTTATGCATTGCTCCTTAGTTCCCTTACCCTGCCTGAAGCCATACTGTACTAGACTCAGGATATTACTACTATGAGCCCTTTCCTCCAACCTCCCCAAAAAAACTTGTCCGGTCACCTTTAAAATCGAAATTAGGAAAAGAAATTGGTCGGTAGTAACAAGGGTTCTGGCGGTCCAGTTTTTTAAAAGAATGGTGTCAATAGTGGCACACTTCCTTTAGTATTCCTCTAGCTGCAGTTCCAGTAAGGATATTTGTTGTCAGAGGGGCCCAAAATGTAATATTTTGTTTATATAAATCCATTGGGATTCCTTCCAGGCCCGGAGCCTTATTGGTTGGGTTAGTCCTAATTGCCTCTCTTAATCCCTCTAAGTTGAATGTTAGAGGTATGGGAAGCTCATGTATATCTCCAGCACCTTCATTGGGTCTACTTATGACCTCCGAATAAATACTTAGTGTTGTGGGCATTGTCCTGCAGAGATATTATTACTTATATCATTGTCAGCATGTGAGGGCAAATCTTTACCCCTAATTATGTGCCAGAATCCCCTAGAATCTCTCTTGACGCAGGCTGTCATTAATCTGTCCCATGATTCCTCCCTTAGTGTTTCTTCCAATGTTGTAAAGCCTCCTTGTCTCTTGATCGTGCCAGTATAACTTCTGATTTGTGTATTGGCCTGGTGTTCACTCTCGATCAAACCACTCAGATCTGATTAGCCTCACTGGGGCGGAGAGGCTTTTCATGATCTCCTTAATAGATTTAGTGAGGGTTCCAAAAGTTTCCAAGACCTTCTCAGGAGGAGGATCAATCCCAAGCTGTGGGTTCATAAGTAGGTCTATATTAGCCACAACAAGGGACTTAAGTAACTTGGGGGTCTGAGTAGTATGCCACCTAACTCTATGCCCCTTATCTACAGTTTCCATCCCAGTTAAACCAGGGTTAGTGATACTTGCTTCACTTATCGGTATTGGAAGTCCGAACACTATAGTGTTGTGATCACTATAACTGGTGGATATGATATTGCTTGATCTAACCCATTCTGCCATTGGCCTTGAAAAAAAGTATAGTCAATGGTTGTTCTCTTACCCCACCCTATAAAGGTTGGTTTGCCACTAAAATTCTGTCCTACAAGCGAACCTAAGTCCATGGTGTCAGTGCGACCTAAGGCTCTTATCATCCGCTGGCCTCTATCATCTGCACCAGCTATAAAGCTATGCTGCACTTTCTTTGTAAAAGGATTGTCATCTAAGTTAAGTTGGCCTATCTTAGCGTTATAACCCCCCTTAATACAAGATTAAAACACTGTAGCCTTTGAAGGGCTCTAGTTTTAAGAGTATTCAATACCTTGAATAGGTTGGAGGTTTGGCAGCCCAAGGTTATCACTTCATTGTAGAAATTAACCAAGAAAAAATTCAAATTCCGACTTGCCACTCCCCATATAACCTGAAACCCAGTGTGCTTGACGGGGATAACTATAATTTTGAATAATTTAGATATATGGATCAGGATAGATAGGCCAACTTGTGCTCTACAACCTTCCCCCCTATTGCAGGGATGTGGAAGGATTCATATCCATCCACAAAAAAGGGTTTGCATGCCCAGGTTTCTTGGAGTGAATCACGTCATATTAGTTAACCAGGCATAGCCATTTCGGTCCATCACTTTAGTAGTTGCACCTGCGACATTCCAACAAAGAAAGCTACGAATTTGGGAACTATTTTCAAGTGATTTCAGGATACTGTTCTTATTTTCTTGGGCAAATGTTGGTAGCATATTCCCCTTATTACATTCAGGTCAAAGTACAGGATTTCCACATAGTCAATCGTTACTATTCAGACCTGTCAGTGGAAGGTATCGATTGGTAGTAGTCAATGTTTCTCTGATTGGTCTGGATGTGCTCATTTGGTGTCCTCAGGTGGGTCTGGGTATAATTGTTTGTTGGCCTCAAATGGCCATAAAAAAGCATAGGCATTTGAGGGTGATTCCCTCATTTGTCAACTGTTGGGAGCTTTAGCTAAAAAATGTACCTCCTTGTCAATGATGGGTCTCTGCAATTGACCACAATGCAGTCCCCTCTACATTGTTTTCTTCCCGGTACCACCTACTTTACCCTTCTAACAAAAAAAATAACATGTACCCTCTTTTTTTCTTTTATAAAGTTTTGTATAGGGCAAACGTGACCCTTACAGGTATCAGAGCGCTTCACAATTTTGTGTAAGAGGGATACAATATTGGGAGGAAAAATAAGCTTTACATAATTATGCAAGACGCTTGAAGGACTCCTGTAGGTATCGGAACTCATTACTAAAAACAGGCATTTAACAGAGCCAATGACAGACCTTGTTTGGTAACTGCATATTAGATTTACTAGAGGATGAAGATATCTCAGGGACCCCTGTCATTGCTAAAATATATGGGTCACATTCAGGGGGGAGGTTTAATATAGGCAGATTATCCTTCTCTTGTGGATAGGAGCCTAAGCCTTCCTTATCGTTCCTGTTGTTCATTACTGCGTCAGCTGTACCCCCTTCTTTCGGGCTTGAATTCGTATTTGACAGTCAAGCTTGCTTTGGGACCGACCCTAGAGCGTTAGCAACCCCACTCCTCTGAGCATGGGTACTTGTTTTTGCATTTGAACAGAGGTTAACCTCATCTATTTTGGCCCTTACATGAGTGGCCTCACGTCCCCTCTCAGATATATTGTTGCTTTGAGCACCAAATGTTTGATCAATTTTAGAGGTTTAAGCTTCCACCATGAATTCAATCTTGTGCATCTTTTCATATAGAGGAGCAAAACACATATCTATTATTTGTTTAAAATTATCATTATTCAGTTCCCAGTTAATATTGTTCGTTGCCTTATCCAACTCATTTCCAATGGCCTTGGGCAGCTACTTTTTCTTGGAGCCCATGTGCTTGATTTCACCATTATTAGGCATTTATTTTTACATTACACACTATCATCTGGGAGTTCAGTCGCCCCAATAGCTGTCCAATCAGCATCCTGTACATCAGATGTGGAGGGGAAAATTGTTAGTGCTGCAGTAATTAAGCAGTTATTACTTTGATTGTTTGTGAGTTGTTTGGGCAGTTCGGACTGCCCCCAACCTCCCGCAAACTCAGACGTCGTTCGGCTAAATCAATTTCTCTTGATATTTCCCCCAGCCCTCTTGCTAAATAATTGTCCAATGTGGCCATTGACCGGGGCTTAATGGGGCTTCCCTTTCCCTTCCCCAAGGCATGTTTCCGTTTACCCATTATTCTATCTTCCTAAGCTGGGTCCATGTTGAAAAGAGCGGAAAAGTCACAAAGAATTGCCCAGCCCAGCCCAGCCTCTTCCGGGCTTTGACTGGCCTACTCTTGGCCCGGTCTACACATGGGCATGCACCTGGTTGCCTCCCGCAAAGCAGGATTTAGAGACGCACCTCTGGGCGTGGGCTGCAAGGCGGTTGGAGTGACGTCTGCCGCAGGCATTTCTGGGGCGTGTGGTCCTGCCCCAATCTGCACCAGAGGTACGGGCGTCCCCGAAGCGGGAGCCCCAGACAAAGAAAAATAGACTTCTAGTGTGGGCAGCAATGCATCAGTGGCAGCAACTGCCCCTGCGGTCTCTGGGGCTTGTGGTCCTGCTCCAATCTGCACCAGAGCAACGGGTGTCTATCTAATTTAATGTACAAACTTTTTACCAATTGGGGAAATTCAAAATGGGCTAGCCCGTCTTTAATGAGACCTATGATGAGGGCAGTGCTCCACAAAATTATATATGATGGCATTTTTTGGTTTGTATGGTCTAGAGAGACAGCTTTAGCTGTTTCGAAAGCCTCATGTTTTACTAATCATTCATAATGAAATACAGAGAGCCATTGGCTGTCCTACATTCAAGCAATGTTTTTTTTGTCTGAGCACATATGTCTAAAAAGTAGCCTTGTTCAGTGCCAAGGCAGGTTGCACAATCTTTTCTTTCATTTTTGCTGTCATGTCATTTTTTCATTGATTATTGCACCGGACTTTTTTACTTATTTCCTTTGTAAATGTAAGCACACACTTCAGACTGCAGCATTGTCACTTTTCATTACTTTTGATGCCTAAGTCAGTCAAGTCAAGTCAATAAATTTATATAGCGCGCTACATACCCAGAGGGTCTCAAGGCGCTTGAAGAAGGGTGGGGAATTACTTGTCAAATATCCACGTTTTAAGTTGCTTTCTGAATGCTAGGTGGTTCTGAGTAAGGCGA
Source organism: Lissotriton vulgaris (assembly GCF_964263255.1). Taxonomy (NCBI): domain Eukaryota; kingdom Metazoa; phylum Chordata; class Amphibia; order Caudata; family Salamandridae; genus Lissotriton; species Lissotriton vulgaris. The sequence goes on along the minus strand of NC_141698.1, from coordinate 477,040,744 downwards.
AGGTGAGTGGGAAGTGAGTTCCAGGTTTTAGCTGCCAGGTAGGAGAAGGATCTACCTCCCATGGTGGTTTTGTTGATGCGGGGTACAGTGGCAAGGGCTTGGTTGGAGGATCGTAGCTGGCGGGAGGGGGTGTAGAAGGACAGTCGTGTGTTGAGGCATTCGGGTCCGATTTCGTAGAGTGCTTTGTGTGCGTGGGTCAGGAGCCGGAAAGTAATCCTCTTATTGATGGGGAGCCAGTGGAGGTTTTTCAGGTGACCAGAGATGTGTTCTTTACGCGGGATGTCTAATATGAGCCTGGCTGAGGCGTTCTGGATTCGTTGGAGTTTTTTCTGGAGTTTCCAAGAAAATAAAGAAGTTTAAAAAAAGTGCAGGCTTGCTAAGGAAGACCTACTTGATTTGCCAATGCTTGCTTTTCCTCTCATTTGGGTCATTCTCAGGGGATAAACCCTCAGGATCTTTGGCATATATAAAGATTGAAAGCAAGGTTTTAACATCGTGATTTGTGACCATTTTTGGGGAGAATAATAAATATGGTCTTTTAAGAATTCCAGCTTGTTAAACTAGGGTTCCACATGTGTATTTGTTGCTGGTGCATAGAACACATATCATTGACGTTCTGCCTGTTACTTCAAGAACACTGAGATTTTCTTGAGACTTTAATCACTGAATAGACATAGAGAAGGCAGTGTCTCAGCTGGCCCTGGGAAATCTTCAGGCCCAGATCAGCTACCACTGGAAATAGACAAAACCTCATCCAAGGTCTTCAATAATTATATGGATACTAACAGTAAATGGGCGCTCCACAGTGGATATCAAGGGATAGTAAACTCTAATGCAAAATCAAAAGTTGGTGCTTCTAGAGGGAGGGCGCGCATCCAACACCCAAAACTTCTGTAAATACAGAAACCAAAATGTGTTAACTCCCCCTGAGCACACAAATAGTGTAATCAATATAAGTTCCAACAGTATTGTAGTTACACAAATTATAAATGACTGGCAAGCCACAGTGTATCAAGTGAATTCAAGTCCATTCATCAGTAGTTGTAGTCACTTTGAATCTTCAAAATGTATTCAGATCAAATATTTCTGTACATTCGGTACATCAGTCTTCGTGTATAGATGGTACATCAGCCAACACGTGTTTTGTCGTGTATTTATACAACACTTAGACTTCCTCAGGGCTGTAATCAAAAAAATAAACAATGCCCATATTTAAAATAAAATCTCTATATGTTTAAGAAATGAAGGGAAATTATAGTAGCCTCCACCTGGAAAAAATATCATGCATAGCTAGTGATAGTGTGGTGCTTCTCGTGCGAAAGAAAGAAAATAGATGACCCAGTTGAAATTAACAAAAAGTTTACGCTCAACAAATCCATGAATACCTTATAACCCAGAAACAATTAGACATCTTGTTAATAAGGAATATTCACCTCGAAAAAAATCATGTTTCCTGGAATTTTAGCTTCCTTGTCTTATTTCCAGGTTAACCTCTGAATAACAAAATGAACGTAAACTTAGGTCACCAAACACGTCTTCCATATAACTGACAACACACTATCTCAGTAACCATTGAGATACTTTATCAGAAGTCTAACAACCATAATTTGGATACATTTACATCAACGATCATTATATCTTATTCCAGAAGATTGTCCTGTGACTATCATAGGTTTATGGCAACATTATTCGTTATTCAATACGATATATACAAGTAAATCCCCTAGTAACTGCTGAGCCAAATTGGTACGCACACTACTGGTTGGTATTCATATCATCATGTGTAGAGTAACACTCACCAACATAATCAAAAACACGAGTCAAAGATCTTCACAATGAATCCAATCACTCCTTAATAATACCTATAACGACAAGACAGTTTATGAACCCTATTCCTTCTTGTTTCCTATTCTCTATTTAAGCACTGGTTATTAAAAACCCGCTCACCTTATTATAAAGGATCACACGAAGTGCGGTTCCTTTGGTGCAGTAGGTGATAAATTCCTATAGTTACTAAAAACGCAGAATAAGCGTTAGCAACTTATATCATGAGCGTGACAATAATGCAACATACGATGAATAGCATAACTTACCACACTACCTGGTTGCAAGTATATTTTGAGGACATACGCTGTAAAGTGAGAAATTGTTTACATTTTAATTTCTAATCATCAACTCAGCTATAAATCAAAAGCTTGCCTGTCTATTTAATAGTCCAAAATCTTACCCAGTATATGTATCACTCTGATATTGTCCTCAATCAATTCATCAGTTCACAATGCAGGATATTGTTCCCAAGTGTTATCATAATAGATCTGGAGGGCTATATCGTCAAAAAGTCTCTGTAACAGTCAGAAACAAGTAATCACTATTATAGTTCTCAAAACGAAGTCCGCAAAAACCTATTATTATCAACTAACTTACCCAATGTCTGTATCATTGAGTCACGACGCTCTTCCACCAAAACGTCCCCCTCCTGTTAAAAGAGGAGACGAATAAAAGTATACAAACCAATCTATATGACATCGTCAAAAAAACGGGCCACAAGTAACAATCCACACCCGCATATCTTCGGATCGGCAGCAAATATCCACGCTCCTTTTTGGCGTTCTGCGTAGGCGCCATATTAGAATAGGCTTTCTAATATGGCGCCTACGCAGAACGCCAAAGAGCAGCGTGGATATTTGCTGCCGATCCGAAGGTATGCGTGTGTGGATTGTTACTTGTGGCCCGTTTTTTTGACGATGTCATATAGATTGGTTTGTATAATTTTATTCGTCTCCTCTTTTAACAGGAGGGGGACGTTATGGTGGAAGAGCGTCATGACTCAATGATACAGACATTGGGTAAGTTAGTTGATAATAATAGGTTTTTGCGGACTTCGTTTTGAGAACTATAATAGTGATTACTTGTTTCTGACTGTTACAGAGACTTTTTGACGATATAGCCCTCCAGATCTATTATGATAACACTTGGGAACAATATCCCGCATTGACCTAAGTTGGCAGGGTATACTCAGACGTGAGTCTCTTGCTCACTTGGCCACTGGATTCAAAATAGCCTGACTGATGAGGATTATCAATCCTAAACCGGTCCCAGGATGCTTGTTTCCGGTCAAGGGAAGACATGGCTTGGCAGTTCGGTCTGGACTGTTCCATTGAGGCACAGGGTCAGACTGATTTGCATATGGCTATGTCAGAACTGGGGTGGCTGAGTGAGCTAAAGAATGGCGATGGAATAAACCCAGATCAGTTGACCGGGGGTGAGTGTTTGATTTGCTCAAACGCTCCGTCCATCCTCCCCTTTTGTAGCGCTTTGTTCGCCCTAAGTTGGCAGGGTATGCTCAGACTTGAGTCCCTTGCTCACTTGGCCACTGGATTCAAGATAGCCTGGCTGATGTGGATTATGAATCCGAAACCGGTCGCAGGATGTTTGATTCCGGTCCAGGAAAGACATTGTTTGGTAGTTTGTGCTGGACTGTTCCCATGAGGCACAGGGTCAGACTGATTTGCATATGGGCATGTTCAAACTGATGTGGCTGAGTGAGCTAAAGAATGGTTATGAATTAAACCCAGATCAGTTGACTGGGAGTGAGTGTTTGATTTGCTCAAACGCTCCGTCCATCATCCCCTTTTGTATCGATATATATTTCATAGCAATCACACTGGCAAGACTAGATCTTGCACAGCAATGGCTGCAGAAGGACCCACTTGCCCCTCTGCATGGTAGTCTGAGTCTTAGATTTTGCACAGCAATGGCTGCGGAAGGACCCCCCTCACCCCTCGGTATGGTAGTCTGAGTCTTAAATCTTGCACAGCAATGACTCAAGGGTAACCATCGCGGGACCATAATTCCATCGGACAATCTTATCGGTATCCATGTGGATGTGTATACCGAAATCCTGTGTCGAATCAGAGCACCAGTCAAGCGGAAACTCGCAATCCCATTTCTTTGTGCAGGGAGTGATGGGGAAAAGTACTGATTTACCCCAGTTGATGCCCAGGCTGGAATATCCTACAAATCGAATGATCTCCCTGATAAGAGGTTCAAGATTCTCTTCAGGAGACCCCACATAAAGGATATTGTCATTCGCATAGAGGAAAATGAGTAGAGTGCCCGTCTTGAACTGAAGTCCTCTATGTAAATGGCATTCTTGAAAATGTCTTAATCCGGGGGTTCATTGCTAGGATAAAGAGCAATGGAGAAAGCAGACACCCCTGTCTAGTTCCACGAAAGAGGCAAAATAACTGCAATATTGTACCATTCAGACGAAGTCTGGCAGTGGGGCTATGATATAGTAACACGGTAAGGGCGATGAATCAGTTTGGCAAGCCTATTCTATTCTGCGCATTACTGCCAAAAGGAAAGGCCATTCCAATGAATGGAATGCTTTTTCAGTTTCAAGCAGCACTGCGGCTGCCGACACCTCCAGCGATATTCTGTGTATGACAGCAAACAATATCCTCAAATTAAGAGTGGTCGACCTATGAGGAATAAAGCCCCATTGGGCCGGGGAAATTATCCAATCCAATAGTAGGGCTAGCCGCTTCGCTATCATTTTTGCCAATATTTTATAATTGAGATTCATTAGTGAAAGAGGTCTAAATGACCCGCAAGCTATCAGTTTTTCCAGGTTTGGGAAGCAATACAATCACCACTTCACGCAATATAGGGGGCAACTCTCCACACTCTAGTGCCTTGCTATAGACCTCAAGTAAGCGCGGATCTAACAGATACTTATATGCCTTCTAGAAGTCCCCCGTAAAATTGTCTAGTGGGGCCATGGACCCATTTATGGAGTCTATCCCACTTGAGATCTCTTCCGCTGAAACGGGTTCCGCAAGGACTTCTTGCATGCATTTTTCTAGCCAGACCAAGGCAATCTCTGATAAGTACTTCCCATGGTCTGAACTATTGTTGTTCCCCCAAGATGTGTACAGGTTGGAGTAGTATGACAAGAATTCGTCACATATGTCCAGGTTGCTCATAAGTATCTGGCCTGCAGAAGAACGTATCTCAGTGATGTAAGCATGTCCTCACGGGCATTTCAAGAGTCGGGTCAACGTCTGTCCCGGTCAGTCACCCTCCCCATAGCGGCCGGCGCTGCTATACTTGGTTAAAAAAAAGAGTTTCCCACTCTGTGGCCTACCTAAATTCTGTCATTAAGGACAGTTTGTATGGTGTATCTAACTGAATCGGGTCGTACAATCTGTTCTATGTCTAATGCATCCAATTTCTGTTCAATGCCAACTATTGTGGCTCTTAGATCCTTCAGTACCCTGCATGTTTAGAAATGCAGACACCGCGCATGTAGGCCTTTAAGGTTCAAATGTCATAACGGACTGCATAGTGAGAGTAGGTGGGGTCGGTCGGGTGTCGTTGACGCCAGACATCGATCAACCCAGTGGAGTCGCATAGGTCTGACAGAGCCTGATGTGTTTGTTGCTTAGTATCTGATGACCTGGAAGAGCTATCTAATGCTGGGTCCATTTAGAGATTAAAATCCCCCCCCATGCAAATAAACTCGGCCTCTAACTGCATGTACATCGTGGAAATACTCTGGAGTCAGTATTAGGAGCATATATATTCACCAAAGCTATGCAGTGACCCATTAGCTTCCCTGTTACCATTGTGTAGCGTCCCTCTTTGTCATTGTGTACTTTATGTAATTGAAATGGTAGACGTTTGTGTATTAAAATTGTGGTATCTCTTGCGTATGTACTGTACCCAGCGAAATATCTGTGAGGACCCCAAATGGCAATATCAATCCCATGTCTCTATCAATAGTGTAATATATTCCTCCCTTTCTTAGCATTATTTAGTCCTCTGACATTCCAGGTGATGAGCGAAAGGTTGGAAAAAGTGGACAAGTTATCCAAAACTGGCATTTGTGATATAGAGCAGTGATGTCTGATGCGTATTTACACTAGTGATGCTCAATGCACAGCAAGCGGACTGAATAGGCAATGAATGGAACCATAGATTGAGAAACACCCCTCCCATCCCTGCTCAACCCCATGCAGGGAACAACCTCATTGAGTATACAATTACAGCCCCCATGCAAACTATTCATCATGAATATATGTAGAAACTAAAACATTCTATGAACATCTTACACACTTTATGTGCTAAACACATGGGGGAATGGCAACGCTACTCCGGAGACCCAACTTAATGATTATCTGACTAGACCAATGTACACCCATCGTTGTTCACAGCGAGGTGATAATTGTGAGAAATAATTGAGTCAAAATCTTGCTTGAGCGTTATTCAGAAGAAAAAAGCTCCACACTGGCCACAGAGCCACTGAGCGTGGGAGAAGAGCTGCCTGCATCCTTGCTTTTCTAGCTGTCGTTGCCTTTGTACCCTCTACAGAATTCCTAGACTACCGTGTGGGGATTCGAAGAGTCAGGATCTGCCCTCAACATCTACACAAAGTCATGCTGGGTACAACATCCCATATCTGAGCCCCAGATTGCGTAGCGTAGCCTTGATACCGTTATATTTGCGCCTCTGGAATGAAAGATTAAAAAAACCGTTCCATGAGGTAAAGAGTGAAAATCAAATTCCGTCAAGCTGGCAAGGCTCAGTAATCTCACCTCTCTTCAAAGGTGGATACAGAATAGCTCCAGAAAGCTACTGGCTGATAGAACTTTTGGATGTAGAAGCAAAGTATTATGCATCACTACTCCTTGAAGATCTGACTAGCTGGTCCGATTGTACAAAACAAATTCCGCCTAATCAAACAGGCTTCAGGAAAGGGTGTGGGACAGTGACAAACATCTTATCACTCTCACTTTTAGTCCATAAATATATACGAAGGAAACAGCAGCTGCATCTCTGTTTCATCGACTTAAAGGTGGCCTTAGACAGGGTAGACCGCAATATTCTATGGGGGAAACTGCGTAGCTGGACTGTCCCAGATAAAATACTCAAGAGGAATACTGCTCTTATACTCCAACACATGGATGGAAGTAAAACTGGGAGATGGAGCATGGCTATCAAGAAAGATTAAAACCAGCAAAGGTCTTAAGCAGGGCTGTGTCATGACCCCTCACCTCTTCAATCTTCTCATGGCAGACCTAGCGCCAAGGCTCAACAAGATCATATCTTATCCACCCAAATTAGGCACTTTACCTCTAACCCATTTATCCTACGCGGTTGACGTCGTACTGATGAGTCTAACCAAGATTGGTCTACAAAGGTCACTTGTGGGATTGTCGGAATTCATAGCCAATAATAACTTGGAGATAAATACCACAAAAAGTAAAACAATGCTCATCACCAGACGCCAGATGGTCAACCAACATATCCAATTGGAGGGTAAAAAGTTAGAAGCAGTGCCTAACTACAAGGATTTGGGATTTTACTTTGATAATTGGCACAATCACCAGCAGCAAAAAGCCTACATCTCCCAGAGAGCAAACGCTTCATCGTTCGCCTTCAGGTCTCCATCAAAAAAGCTTAAGGGGCCATCACTCAAACTTCTACTGGCAACAATAAAAGCCAAAATGCTACCTGCGCTATCATATGGCAGAACAGCTCTCCATGGGAAAGATGCAGACCTGCTTAACAAAGTACAGATGGCAATCTACAAATAATTCTTCCAAATCGATCAGGGAGCTTCACCAGCGCAGACCAGATTAGAATTTGGAGTGACAAATAAAATGCTGGGAAGGAAGTATGCAACCATCAAGCATTGGTATAGCTTGAAACAAAACATAGCAGCCTCAGAACTGAATAAGGCCTTGTGGGACGAAATAGAAAATCATGCAAAGTCCCATACAAACAATTCCTAAAAAAAGCCTTAACAGACACCTGCACAAGAGAACTCTGGGAAACCAATCTGCCTTACCCGGCTTTTAAGCAAGCCATAAACAAATCAGCAAAATCCCACTCGCTCCTAGCAGACAAAAACACTTTTAGCACGAGAAAACATGCTTGGATGGTAATATCCAATTACAAATCACTTACTACAGCTCCATACTTAACAATTACATTCCCAGTCCACAGAAAAAGACAGCTAATGGCCCTACGTCCGGGTAAATTCCCATCCAATCTGGACCAGCCAATTTGGGTCCATGATGGGCCCAAAGACTGCAGACTATGTCGGAGTAGCAAGGAGGACTTCATCCATCTTGTCTGCATTTGTCCGAACTTATCCCAAGCATGAGGCATCTTTCTAAAAAAAAGCCATGAACACAGAGGCATAGGAAAGTGCAGATTGGCAATTATAGCGACCTTAGATCCAACTGACACTCCATTGAATTGCCAACTAATAAAGTTCGTCTAAGCTCATACACATGCACTAAACTGTAATCTTGTGCCCTGCTCACAAAAAGGAAACAGGACGGCCAACTCTGAAGTAGAGTGTACTCCTGAATCCAACACAGCACAACACTAGAACATTGGGAGGAACAATTCACATGGATTAACAAATGCTGCCAATCCTTTTTTAAATAGTACATTGTGTATGTTAAAATGACTATATTTTAAAAATAATTGCACTTGAAACAAAAAGTTTTATGGTTTAGAAAAACTAAAAGTAGGAAAACACTAAAGGTTTTATTCGTAGTGTCTGATTTTACAAAATGTATTGTTATGGTTTTAATTAACTGAAACAATAAACTTTTTCTATTCTTAATTCTTTCTTATATTTGCGCCTCACTTCTTGTACCATAGCTGTAAAAGCAGGGTACAGGGACAGCATAGATCCCTGCCAGTTAATAGTGCCTTTTTCTCTCTCAAGGCGCAATGCCGTGTCCCGAACCTTTAAGAGGCGCGCATTTATGGGCCTCGGAAGGCGAGGACCTAGCGAACGAAGAGCACGTTCAATGAGAAATCCTGAAGTGAATGCCTCTCTTCCAAATATGTCAGTTAGCAGAGTCTCTACAACATGGTCCTTGCGACCAGTGTTGGCCAATTCAGGCATCCCTAGTATACGGAGGTTGTTGCGCTTGCTACGCTTCTAAAGCTTCATTATTTATTGCCACTTCTTTGAGGAGCTTTTCAACTCGGCCCAGACATCAGACTGATTGAGCAGATCCGTCCTCCAAGTCTGACACCCTCCCCTCCACTGTGTCCAGGCGTCTGAATGTATGCCCAGTTTGGCACCCAAGTTATCTAATCGCTTGTCTAAGGTGTTGAAGCGGCAGTCCAGGGCCCTAAACCCCGCCCGCAACTCTTACAATAGAAAACTTGAGTCTGCCAGTGGGTCTACTGTAAGACCTGTGTCAGAACCCCCCTGAGCCATGTCTCCAGCTGTTTCTGGGCCTTTCTCAGTAGCCTTATAAACTGCAGGAGTTGCTGTTTGGGGTCCTTATAAGCCATGCCATCTCAGCCTCATCTACTGAAAAACTATCTCTCGTGCAATTGGTATATAGACAGACAGGGGACCGGAAAGGGAAGAGCTGGGGGCTCAGTGATATTTGTCAACACAGTTAGCACATCAGTATTGTTGCTGGCGAGGCGCGATACCCATCGAACAAATCAACCAAGCAGCCCACACTAAGGCTTTTGTGCACTCTATGCTGCTGTGTACATCTTGATCCCCCGTGCCAGCCAGGCACACTTCTCTGCATGTTGTGCGGTCGTCGGGAGACTTAAAGGGTCAAACATGCCGCTGAGCACTATCCAGTGGTGTCTTTGATGGATCCAACTGGAAAACTGGGATTTAAGGGCTCATTCCCATGCATGCACCGCTCTGCAGCCCAGTGTATGCAGTCATCTGTGGCAGCTGTGGTGAGGGATCAAAGGTAGTGATAGCCCCCCCCCCGCAGCCCGCCCATCCGCCCGGTCAGATGAGTGTGTCCCAAGTCCACACGCGGCCCCTATCACCACGGGTGGGCTTGGGAATCAAAAACAGGCAGGCCGCAATGGCACTGGTGTTATGTCCCAATGCGGTGGATGGCAGATGTTGCAGCTGGTGGAGGGGGGTACAGGACATGCTCCCTCTCACCTCGCCTGTTGCACCCCGGGGTAGTGAGTTCCTGCAGCCACCGCATGGAGTCGAATTCACCGCTCGAAGACCACGGCTTGCACGGCAGACATTTAGGCCTCGATCCGAGGCCTAGTGTCTTCTCCGGGATTGGCTCCGCCGCCTTGGTTCGGGATGATTTCCTCAGGTTTGGCCTCACATCCTGGGGCCACCTGATCGCCGATTCTTTAAATGTGAAGAATACACCACTGCAGCAGCTTTTGGGGCACAATCTGTCTCGATCTATGGAGTTTGTCTGGGTGTACTAGCGAGACTTCAGGGCTACGCAGCCATCTTGATCAGCAGCCTGGCCATGCCCCCATGGTAAAAAAAAGCAATTGATGGACGGAATGCTGAGCAATGCAAACATTCACCCCCAGTCACAACGATCTGGGTTTAATCCATCATTCTTTTTCTCCCCACACCACCCCAGTTTGGACCCAGCCATATGCAAATCAGTCTTGACCATGTTCCTTATGGGAATAATCCAGCCTGAACTGCCAAGCCAGGTCCTCTCTGGAACCGAAACAAGCATCCTGGGACCGGTTTCAGGGTATCACCCTTCATCAGCCAGGCTAGCTTGAATCCAGTGGTGTAGTGAGCACGGGATCCATGTCTTGGCATACCCTTCCCACTTAGGGTGACATACGCAAAAGAAACAATTGATGGACAGAATGCTGGGCAATGCAGACATTCATCCCCAGTCACAAAGATCCGGGTTTAATCCATCATTCTTTTGCTCACCACACCACCCCAGTTTGGACCCAGCCATATTCAAATCAGTCTTGACTTGACTTAGGAATAGTCCAGCCCAAACTGCCAAGCCAGGCCACCATGGACCCCCCTCGCCACTCTGTATGGTAGTCTGAATCTTAGATCTTGCACAGTAATGGCTGCACAAGGACCCACCTCACCCCTCTGTATGGTAGTCTGAGTCATAGGTCTTGCACAACAATGTCTGCAGAAGGACCCACCTGGCCCCTCTGTATGGTAGTCTGAGTCTTAGATCTTGAACAGCAATGTCTGCAGAAGGACCCCCCTCGCCCCGTGGTATGGTGGTCTGAGTCTAAGATCCTGCGCAGCAATGGCTGCAGAAGACTCCCCTCGCTCCGTGGTTTGGTAGTCTGAGTCGTAGATCTTGCACAGCAATGGCTGCAGAAGGACCCCTTCACCCCGTGGTATGGTAGTCTGAGTTGTAGATCTTGCACAGCAATGGCTGCAGAAGGATACTGCTCACCCCTCTGTATGGTAGTCTGAGTCGTGGATCTTGCACAGCAATGGCTGCAGAATGACACCCCTCACCCCATCGGTATGGTAGTCTGAGTCTTAGATCTTGCACAGCAATGGCTGCAAAAGGACCCTCCTCGCCCCGTGGTATGGTAGTCTGAGTCGTAGATCTTGCATAGCAATGGCTGCAGATGGACATTGCTCACGCCTCTGTATGGTAGTCTGAGTCATAGATCTTGCACAGCAATGACTGCAGAAGGACCACCCTCGCCCTGATGTATGGTAGTCTGAGTCATAGATCTTGCACAGCAATGACTGCAGAAGGACCCCTCTCACCCCTCTGTATGGTAGTCTGAGTCTTCGATCTTGCACAACAATGGCTGCAGAAGGACCCCCTCACCCCTCTGTATGGTAGTCTGGGTCATAGATCTTGCACAGCAATGGCTGCAGAAGGAATCTCCTCGCCCCTCGGTATGGTAGTCTGAATCTTAGATCTTGCACAGCAATGGCTGTAGAAATACCCCGCTCATCTCTCTGTCTGGTAGTCTGAGTCTCCTATCTTGCACAGCAATGGCTGTAGAAGGACCCCCCTCACCCCTCTGTATGGTAGTCTGAGTCTTCGATCTTGCACAGCAATGGCTGCAGAAGGACCCCCCTCACCCATCTTTATGGTAGTCTGGGTCATAGAACTTGCACAGCAATTGCTGCTGAATGACACTCCTCACCCCATTGGTATGGTAGTCTGAGTCTTAGATCTTGCACAGCAATGGCTGCAGAAGGACCCTCCTCGCCCCGTGGTATGGTAGTCTGAGTCGTAGATCTTGCACAGCAATGGCTGCAGGAGGACATTGCTGACCCCTCTGTATGGTAGTCTGAGTCATAGATCTTGCACAGCAATGGCTGCAGAAGGACCCCCTCACCCCTCTGTATGGTAGTCTGAGTCATACATCTTGCACAGCAATGGCTGTAGAAGGACCCCCCTCACCCCTCTGTATGGTTGACTGGATCATAGATCTTGCACAGCAATGACTGCAGAAGGAATCTCCTCGCCCCTCGGTATGGTAGTCTGAGTCTTAGATCTTGCACAGCAATGTCTGCAGAAGGAATCTCCTCGCCCCTCTGTATGGTAGTCTAAGTCTTAGATCTTGCACAGCAATGGCTGCAGAAGGACACTGCTCACCCCTCTGTATGGTAGTCTGAGTCGTAGATCTTGCACAGTAATGGCTGCAGAACGACCCCCCTCGCCCCGATGTATGGTAGTCTGAGTCTTAGATCTTGCACAGCAATGGCTGCAGAAGGACCCCCCTCACCTCTCTGTATGGTAGTCTGAGTCATACATCTTGCACAGCAATGGCTGTAGAAGGACCCCCCCTCACCCCTCTGTATGGTAGTCTGATTCATCGATTTTGCACAGCAATGGCTGCAGAAGGACTCCCCTCGCCCGGATGTATGGTAGTCTGAGTCTTAGATCTTTCACAGCAATGGCTGCAGAAGGACCCCCCTCACCCCTCTGTATGGTAGTCTGAGTCATACATCTTGGCCAGCAATGGCTGTAGAAGGACCCCCCCTCACCCCTCTGTATGGTAGTCTGATTCAAGATTTTGCACAGCAATAGCTGCAGAAGGACCCCCCTCGCCCGGATGTATGGTAGTCTGAGTCATACATCTTGCACAGCAATGGCTGTAGAAGGACCCCCTCAGCCCTCTGTATTGTAGTCTGATTCATAGATCTTGCACAGCAATGGCTGCAGAAGGACCCCCCTCGCCCTGATGTATGGTAGTCTGAGTCTTAGATCTTGCACAGCAATTGCTGCAGAAGGACCCCCCTCGCCCCGATGTATGGTAGTCTGAGTCTTAGATCTTGCACAGCAATAGCTGCAGAAGGATACTGCTCACCCCCTCGGTATGGTAGTCTGATTCTGTTGCCCTTAGCGGTGTAGAAATGTTGATTCTACAAAATGATGTACTCAGAATAAGCTTCTGCGTATATGGGATCCATTTCAAGCTTGATTGTACCTGCCTCTCTCTGGATGCGATCCACGGTTTGATGGTTACTGGGCTTCCCAGGGGTTAAAGTGCTATCATTTATGGCAGGAGATGTTCATGTGCTTCCATTTTTGCTACCATTCAGAATCATAACTGGTTGTCACCTTAGAATTAGGTAGATTATTGCTTGTGATCTCAAACTATTTTTTATTTTCTGATGCACACTTTCCTTTAAAACATATATCCCTCTCTATCGCTTTTCTGTATTTATATGTTACGTGTTGATATTCTAAAAGAAACGACTTTTAGCCCGGTATAGTTGCCAGGCATTTCTGTAGGCAGACAAGCACTGGATTTATAACCAGTATTTGCCTCATGGCTCAAGGCTTGCAGAACATTTCAACCCAAAGTATTTTAGCTGCAAACACTGAAATGTTGCACGGTGTCTGCAATGGTCTCTTTCAGGGCTTCAGAACTGGGAGCTGTAAAAGAGACTACCTGGTGGTATTGCTCCCTAGCCACAGTTACATCACTAATTTATTTCCTGTAAACTTGATTGGGTATGAAAATGCGCGCAGTGCTTTGAGAACACATGATGTATCTATGGGTGTCGCAGGGATTCCTTGCTCATACAGAACTGTGCATAGAGGCTTGGAACCTCAGTGAATTAGGGTGTGCACAAACTCACCTTAGTACCCAAAATCCCCTACCAGACTAGCTACAGTGTCTCATTGGTTATCACAAACTCCCAATGCTTAGATAAACCAGAACATGGACTTAGTACACCTCAGGTAACGTGGAACACAGGAACACTCTTTCGTTATGCAATCATTTCAATCCAGAACAAGGAGTAAAAGAGGACACGTGCATATTTGAAAGTTTATTCACTTATGCAGTGTTCTCAAACGCAGTATCTTAGCTAATACAAGCAAACATATTATAAGAAACAAAGTAATCAGCATAGTCACTAGTCCATAGAACACAAACGGTGAAAGCAAGGTATTATGCTAAAAATGAATAGGGTTTAACAAAACCTAATTCTCACCCTCCCTAGCTAGTATATTATATTATATCTAAGAAGGTCTCTTTGGGTTTTAGCAGGGCGGCCCCATACCTCAAGATCCTAGTGGTAAGGGATCACATCATCTTCCACCAGCTCTCTGCATGCGAAGCACCATCAAGTGTGTTTGTATGCTCTTGTGCAAAGCAATATAAAACGCGCCTAAAGCCAGAACTTGGCCGCAGCTGCATGTATGTTATGTCTAGGAACGTGCGAAGATCAGTGCTCACAACAACCACTGTGTTGAGATATCCTTGAAGGTTTCTGCACTCACTGTACAGACACAGCTCGCCAAGCAAGGCTGATATCAGAGTAACAACATATTATTCTCGCATGAAAACATTTTACTAGGCTCAAAGCTAAAGCAACAGCTATGTGTCGTGTGCAAAAGCAGCAGAAAGGTAAAATGGCGTTTAAACTCCTAAAAAGCTCATGCTAACTTAACACAGCATACAGGCTATATATATCTATATGACACCCTCCCTTGATCCGAGCACGGATAAGATAAGATAAGATAAGGGACTCAATGTTGAAAGCAGAGTTCAATAAAGTATTCAGTTCAAATTCAGTTCAAATTCGAGTAGGTGAGGAAAAATAATTTAGTCCGCCCAAAAATCCAAAATCTCACCAGCATGACAATGTATTGTCCACTGTTATTAAAGCCAATAGGTTTGATATAAAAAAATTGTCCATCATAATTTCGGAAAAAAAATGTTTGAGAGAGAAAAGAAAAAAATCATGTTATCAAAGGCCTCAATAGGAGTCAGCCTAAAACTGAGTATGCGAAATAAGCAGCAACAGCTTCCAAAAGGAAGTCACTGTTATCATCCGAAAATTACTCAGCCATCCAATTCAATAGTGAGAAAGAACATACATGCTCTAGTACCATCTGAGGACAACTTGGTGGGTTTACAATGAAGCTGTGTGCCAAGAAATCTTGCACCGCTGCGAATATATTCCAACGACCCAGTACTCCATGCATCGCTGCAAAGGCCATAATCCATCCGTCAGAACAAAGCAATTCATGAGTAACTAAGGGACTCATGAGATTATTAAAATCCACTTCAGGAGACACCAAATTGCAGGGACACAAATCCAGGGCCCAGTCGAAATCGCAGCTCAGGCTATGATAAACAGGCTGGACACAGGTGAAATAGGAAAATCGAAACGATAATCCATATTCTGCACTTAAAGTGGCGAGTGGCAGCTCACCATAGTATTCAAGCATCCTGTTGCGAAACAGAGCTAACTGCGACTGCTCGTCTGCGAACACAGGACGGGCATCCATTTTGAATAAAACAAAACAGCACTAAAAAGCTAGCAGCCAGCGCCAGTAAAACTGGAAATCCAACAAATAGGCTGGAAAAGATCGAATGGAAGTAAGCAGGAATGACTCCAAATATTTTTGGGAAAGAAGTCCCTAGACCAGTGCTCACTACCTTAAAAAAATGAGCCAGCCCCGAAGTGGAGGACGCGTTAAAGATTGTATGAATCAGCTCCCCGAAATGTAAAGGCAGGTCAGTGTTTAATAAAGCATGCACTTCTGTGCGGGTGTTAGCTACGTGAAGGACAAATGTTTCACGAGCAGATGTCAGGGCAACTTCTTTTTGTGACAATAAGGCTCTTATTCGGCTCATCTTATTGAACTCTGACTTCAAGGTCGGAATCCTCGGCCAGATGGAAACATCCAGGTTCCCATGCGTGGGTGGATACAACACATTTTTACAGCAAACCACACGCTCACTCACTGTTACAACATAAGCTATGCCTTTCAATAACCCACAGCAATCCTCATTATTTAAAAGTAAATAACTACCGTTTGCTAAAACAGTAAAAGTCGGGACAATAGCGGGCACGGGTGTACCTTTTAAAACACACGCTAAATGAGGCCCCTCCTGATTACAAGAGCCATGCAATTGTTTGAGCGTCTACACATTAATGAGTGATCCGGTGTTTCAGTGCACTCCTCCCCTTTCAGATAAACGTCCTTACAGTCCCTAAGGCATCTGTAAGTGAAAGGGAGTGACCAGGCTTCATGTAAATAGGAGCTACCAAGAGTCTCGTACCTACCAATGGCAAAATATTTCATGCAAGTTGTAAACTGGAAAAGCGCAAATGGTAAAGTTATTAACCCGTGGATAAGCCACGTAGCAGCAGTGGCCTCTGCCACTGAAAAGGGTAAAGACTCCAAGCGCTCAAGGTGTAACATGGAAAAAGAAGCATCTTTCATTGAAAGCAAACATTGTTTTTCAG
Organism: Lissotriton vulgaris; assembly: GCF_964263255.1. Taxonomy (NCBI): domain Eukaryota; kingdom Metazoa; phylum Chordata; class Amphibia; order Caudata; family Salamandridae; genus Lissotriton; species Lissotriton vulgaris. The sequence continues at coordinate 477,024,243 of NC_141698.1, read as the reverse complement.
TCAAATTAAAAGGGGCAAATAGAGATGAGACAATAATGTAATTCCAAGGCATTTTTCCATTTTTCAGTGTCTGCAGGGTCCATGCAAACTGAATAATAGAACGCAATTGATTTTGACCACGGTACAAAACAGACACTTCATCCTGTACAATTTCAACAACAGATGACACAATATTATCCAACGTGTAAATGCGGGAGGAAAGTGTGTTAATGCTGTTATCCACTACTGCAAGCACTTTTTCCAAATTAGCTTGATCAATAGCCCTAAGGCGGGTAGCCGCTTCAATCTGTGATGTTTTCCAAAGTTCATTATAAACGGCATAGATCCATCTTTTAGATCTACCCCTAAGCGGGCCTTTTATGAAATCATTCAAATCAACCTCGTCAGTCAGTTTAGACAAATGCAGTTTGACCGACGCCAATGTAGAGTGTTTGAGCCAATTCTGACACAATTTGCCTACTGAATAAGTGGTTACAGAATGGTCACTCTAAAAACGGGGATCTACCTTGACCTGTGTAAAACCCTCATCCACACCCAAAAAACGATGTTGGCACGAATCTGCACTTCTGTGCCACATCAACCAACCCTTGGGATCCAAACTGGATATGTTAAAGGATGAATTTAGCAATCGGGTCTGTAACTCTCTAATCGAAAATTTAGTTGAATTTTCCCAACCCGAATATTCTTCCAAATCAGGGAAGGAAGGAGCATTTAATTTTTTAGAAGTAGCCAATCAAAAGCATGTTGTCTGTGAGATGGTAGAATTTAAAAACAACATATGATTTGGGATGAGACATGCACAGTGCAAAGCCTCAGTGCCTTGTACCTGCCAACTTTTAGAACCCCAAACTGATTTAAGGTCTATAGTTTCCTTCCACAACTCGTAGCCACCAACAGCTAGCTGGTCTAGAAAGGACTTCGAATACAATAACTTAGTATCGGTAAGTCTAACTTGGGATATGGATTTATCCGTCATTTTAAAATAAAATGAAGCAGGATTGGACTGATTAAAGTCAGTAAAATAAGTGTACTTTTTCAAAAACGTATTCAAGCTTCCTCTTAAAGGAGCTGGGCAATGTTCCCACTGGGTATAATTACCAGTACTTCTCCTAGAATTAGTTTTATGTAAGTAGTGATTGCCAAAATGTTGGAAGCAAAACAAATCACCATAATTAGCAGATTCTAAATATAAATCCTCAGCATCAAAGGCAGCATAATATTTCAAATCAGCAAACAAAGCCTCTAGGGCCTGAACATCCCAATCATCAGAACGTATGTTTTGTTGAACAACATCCCCCATGTTAACTCTAAGCACATTAGGAACATTAATAACTTCAGTCGGGCCATGGATTTGAAATATAACTGCATCCCAGACTATCCCATCCAGGACAGGCCACGCAGTGATGTTAACAAAAGCCAAGTCTCTCTTCAATCTGTGGGCAGAATGTAATGAGGAGTGGGGAGCCAATGTTCAATTTAGATGTCTAATGCATGCTCTTTCCTCGACATAATGTCCATTGATGAATCGAAAAAAATAAAACACAAAACCAATTGACATAAAAAGGTAAAGCTAAAAAAGCCCCAACCAGATGTAAGTCCAAGGGCGAATCAAGAAATGTTTTTTAAACAAAGTCGCATAGGCCCTAAGCCTTGTGGGCTTCCCTGAAGTTTGTGAAAAAGTGTCAAATGAAAATCTGGATTCTGTGGCTAAACGACTTTGCAAATCAGGCATCGATAAGTCAGTTGGGTAGGTGTAGTCTGTATCCTCAAGGCGAGTACCAAGTAAAGCACTCAATAAAGGACTTGAAACTGCAGGCATCTCAAGGGCCACCTCCGGTGCATGATCCAAAGCAGAGGCAAATACAGAATTTCTCACCATCGAAGGACATGAGACTGCCGGTGTCATGCTAAGAAGAATCGGCCACTCTGTGTATTTTGACATTGTCAATGGAGATATACCTGTTCTCTTTATGACCTGGAAGTGGTGGTAAAATGACTGTTCTTGTGCCCTTCACACCAAGCACGGGAACCGGAGCACGGTATGAGGGACCAAATTCCTTTTTGTTATCGATCTTCTCCCGAACCAGTTCTCCAACTTGGGGTAGCCAGCCAACTACCGGGATCTGCAACGCATCATTCGAAGTGGAGGGCAAATGTTCGTTTGCAAGACTGTCTCTCGTCTCTTGTAGAGTCTGTAAAACATTGCAATGTTCATCTTCGTCAAAGGAGGCAGCCGTACTAACCTTGTCTAGACGGTCAAGGTCCAGGACATACATCTTTATACCAAAGAGCATTTCGTATGGGGTCCGCTCACCCAGAGACCTTCTAGGGAGATTATTAAGAGCACACTGTACACCATTAAGATGGAAGAACAAAAAATAGGGGGGAGAGGGAGGTTAAACCAAACTAGGTCGGCCTCCAGTCAGTATACGAAATACAGGAACCCCCTGTGTAGGGTTCAGAGACCTAGTTGGTGTTTTATGGTTACTGCTAATTAAGTCAGTGTGTACCAAAATGTGAGAAAGAAAAATTTCTTTCTAGAGTCTCCTCACTCACCGGGGTTGCCCCACGGTGACATGCTTCATCATTGGGGCCATCCCAGTTCTCTACGAAAGGAGAACTTGTTTGTGAAATGGCTATGTGTGGTGTAAAGTGTAGTGATGGTGGAGTGGGTGTGTAATTAAAAATACCGTGCTAGTGGGCCTCAACAATTTATTTTGCTCTTAGTGTGGTATAATTTAAAAAGGGGTAACACTGTGTTCTAACTTTAAAATTGAGCTAGATCAGTGTTATGGTCGACATGTTTCAAGCTCCCCCAAGCTTTTCATCAGGACCATACAGGGTCCAGCCCTGTATTTCCACTCCTATATTCTAATAAATAAGTTGTTTAAAAAATAGATAGTAGTTGTTATGCTATACGCTGTTAATAATAAAACATGCGTGTTTCATATACATACGATTTGTATTCTACTCGTATTTATATATGAGTGTTAAGTTACACTCCATAGTCTCAGGCGAGGGCAGGATCGCCTCGTGGAAACGTTGTTCCTATCGGCAAACCCGCTCGGTACTACCTGTTCAGTCCTCACCCGACCGCATACTCAGAGTACACTCATATATAAATACGAGTAGAATACAAATCGTATGTATATGAAAAACGCATGTTTTATTATTAACAGCACGGTATTTTTAATTACACACCCACTCCACCATCACTACACTTTACACCACACATAGCCATTTCACAAACAAGTGCTCCTGCGTAGTCCGCTTGTCGCAGCACGCCCCTTTGCGTAGAGAACTGGGATGGCCCCAATGATGAAGCATGTCACCGTGGGGCAACCCCGGTGAGTGAGGGGACTCTAGAAAGAAAATTTTCTTTCTCACATTTTGGTACACACTGACTTAATTAGCAGTAACCATAAAACACCAACTAGGTCTCTGAACCCCACCATTAAGATGGGCCAGCCAGATTCTGTCAGTGCCTATAACTCAAGCTGTCAGTGATTGCTTTAAGTCACGGTTCATTCGTTCTACAACACCATTACCCTCAGGTCGGTATGGAGACGAAAACTTGACTTGGACCCCCATCAAAGCCATGGCATCACTATGCGCCTTAGAGGCGAAAGCAGGACCCTGATCCGAATGGAAGGTACCACAGGCAAAAATCTCTACAAAGACACACAAATCCCTGATGACAGTCCGTGAATCAGCGCTGCGATGAGGCCAGACCCATACAAAGCGTGTGCATGATGCAACTGCTACTAAGATGTACTTATACGCAGTATCAGAAGAAAAAGGACCGCAGTGATCTAAATAAACACAACCTAATGGTTTATTAGAAATGAACAACTGTGTTTGGGGTGGACGCGAAGCAGTTGAAGGCTTAATCTGCTGGCAAATGTCACATTGAAGGACATAGTCACGCGTCTGTTTGTACAGCCCCCGCTATCAAAAACGCTGTTGTAATTGACTCACAGTAGCTGAAACGCCCACATGCGCAGACGCAACACCCTCATGGGCTGCTGTGATCAGTGTAATTCTGCGATCCAAGTTGGGAATCAATCTCTCCCCAACTTCAGGAATTTTCACATAAGGAACCTTATCGGGACTTAAGTAGTATGTGTACTTCGAAGGGAACCCCGTAGGATATTTACCTCCCTTCTCAGTGGCTGCAACGGCCGCCAAGATATCATCATCAATCTTACTTTTGTACCGTGTGACTGCTGCAACTAAATATGTTGATACTGCTGATTTCGCTGCTTCATCAGCAAGCGAGTTGCCAACAGCGTGGACTCCAACGCACTGGTGACCGAGAGTATGAATTACAAACACGAGTGGCAACTGCTCTTTAAGCTCAGCCACTCGGACCCAGATCATTTTATGTTTTATTGTGCTACCCATGGAATCACGAAAATCATTCTGAATCCAAAAGAACAAGTTCTCATTGTAAGACTGGACACAGTAGTAAGAATCACTTACGATAAGTGTTGTCACACTAGGATCGATTTACAAAAGGGGGGTGGTGATGAACAGAGTGTCTGAATTGAGCAGACCACTCTTACCCAGTCCAAAGATCAGGGCTTGATCCATCACCGTTATTTATCTCACTGCCCCATCCCAGCTCAGAACCTGGCTATATGCAAATCAGTCTGTCCCTGGCCCAGTGCATCATGGGAACAGGGCAGACTAAACTACCAAGCCAATTCTTTACCAGAAAGGAGACAAGCTACCGGGGACCGGTTTCTGGCATTTCAGCCTCTTCGGCCCGGCTTGCTTGAATCCTGATGGAGCAGTGAGAAAGGGACTCATGTCTGAGTATACCCTGCCACACCTATAGTGGCCAAAATCGATTTACAAAAGGGGGGTGGTGATGAACAGAGTGTCTGAATTGAGCAGACCACTCTTACCCAGTCCAAAGATCAGGGCTTGATCCATCACCGTTATTTATCTCACTGCCCCATCCCAGCTCAGAACCTGGCTATATGCAAATCAGTCTGTCCCTGGCCCAGTGCATCATGGGAACAGGGCAGACTAAACTACCAAGCCAATTCTTTACCAGAAAGGAGACAAGCTACCGGGGACCGGTTTCTGGCATTTCAGCCTCTTCGGCCCGGCTTGCTTGAATCCTGATGGAGCAGTGAGAAAGGGACTCATGTCTGAGTATACCCTGCCACACCTATAGTGGCCAAAATCGATTTACAAAAGGGGGGTGGTGATGAACAGAGTGTCTGAATTGAGCAGACCACTCTTACCCAGTCCAAAGATCAGGGCTTGATCCATCACCGTTATTTATCTCACTGCCCCATCCCAGCTCAGAACCTGGCTATATGCAAATCAGTCTGTCCCTGGCCCAGTGCATCATGGGAACAGGGCAGACTAAACTACCAAGCCAATTCTTTACCAGAAAGGAGACAAGCTACCGGGGACCGGTTTCTGGCATTTCAGCCTCTTCGGCCCGGCTTGCTTGAATCCTGATGGAGCAGTGAGAAAGGGACTCATGTCTGAGTATACCCTGCCACACCTATAGTGGCCAAAATCGATTTACAAAAGGGGGGTGGTGATGAACAGAGTGTCTGAATTGAGCAGACCACTCTTACCCAGTCCAAAGATCAGGGCTTGATCCATCACCGTTATTTATCTCACTGCCCCATCCCAGCTCAGAACCTGGCTATATGCAAATCAGTCTGTCCCTGGCCCAGTGCATCATGGGAACAGGGCAGACTAAACCACCAAGCCAATTCTTTACCAGAAAGGAGACAAGCTACCGGGGACCGGTTTCTGGCATTTCAGCCTCTTCGGCCCGGCTTGCTTGAATCCTGATGGAGCAGTGAGAAAGGGACTCATGTCTGAGTATACCCTGCCACACCTATAGTGGCCAAAATCGATTTACAAAAGGGGGGGTGGTGATGAACAGAGTGTCTGAATTGAGCAGACCACTCTTACCCAGTCCAAAGATCAGGGCTTGATCCATCACCGTTATTTATCTCACTGCCCCATCCCAGCTCAGAACCTGGCTATATGCAAATCAGTCTGTCCCTGGCCCGGTGCATCATGGGAACAGGGCAGACTAAACTACCAAGCCAATTCTTTACCAGAAAGGAGACAAGCTACCGGGGACCGGTTTCTGGCATTTCAGCCTCTTCGGCCCGGCTTGCTTGAATCCTGATGGAGCAGTGAGAAAGGGACTCATGTCTGAGTATACCCTGCCACACCTATAGTGGCCAAAATCGATTTACAAAAGGGGGGTGGTGATGAACAGAGTGTCTGAATTGAGCAGACCACTCTTACCCAGTCCAAAGATCAGGGCTTGATCCATCACCGTTATTTATCTCACTGCCCCATCCCAGCTCAGAACCTGGCTATATGCAAATCAGTCTGTCCCTGGCCCAGTGCATCATGGGAACAGGGCAGACTAAACTACCAAGCCAATTCTTTACCAGAAAGGAGACAAGCTACCGGGGACCGGTTTCTGGCATTTCAGCCTCTTCGGCCCGGCTTGCTTGAATCCTGATGGAGCAGTGAGAAAGGGACTCATGTCTGAGTATACCCTGCCACACCTATAGTGGCCAAAATCGATTTACAAAAGGGGGGTGGTGATGAACAGAGTGTCTGAATTGAGCAGACCACTCTTACCCAGTCCAAAGATCAGGGCTTGATCCATCACCGTTATTTATCTCACTGCCCCATCCCAGCTCAGAACCTGGCTATATGCAAATCAGTCTGTCCCTGGCGCAGTGCATCGTGGGAACAGGGCAGACTAAACTACCAAGCCAATTCTTTACCAGAAAGGAGACAAGCTACCGGGGACCGGTTTCTGGCATTTCAGCCTCTTCGGCCCGGCTTGCTTGAATCCTGATGGAGCAGTGAGAAAGGGACTCATGTCTGAGTATACCCTGCCACACCTATAGTGGCCAAAATCGATTTACAAAAGGGGGGTGGTGATGAACAGAGTGTCTGAATTGAGCAGACCACTCTTACCCAGTCCAAAGATCAGGGCTTGATCCATCACCGTTATTTATCTCACTGCCCCATCCCAGCTCAGAACCTGGCTATATGCAAATCAGTCTGTCCCTGGCCCAGTGCATCATTGGAACAGGGCAGACTAAACTACCAAGCCAATTCTTTACCAGAAAGGAGACAAGCTACCGGGGACCGGTTTCTGGCATTTCAGCCTCTTCGGCCCGGCTTGCTTGAATCCTGATGGAGCAGTGAGAAAGGGACTCATGTCTGAGTATACCCTGCCACACCTATAGTGGCCAAAATCGATTTACAAAAGGGGGGTGGTGATGAACAGAGTGTCTGAATTGAGCAGACCACTCTTACCCAGTCCAAAGATCAGGGCTTGATCCATCACCGTTATTTATCTCACTGCCCCATCCCAGCTCAGAACCTGGCTATATGCAAATCAGTCTGTCCCTGGCCCAGTGCATCATGGGAACAGGGCAGACTAAACTACCAAGCCAATTCTTTACCAGAAAGGAGACAAGCTACCGGGGACCGGTTTCTGGCATTTCAGCCTCTTCGGCCCGGCTTGCTTGAATCCTGATGGAGCAGTGAGAAAGGGACTCATGTCTGAGTATACCCTGCCACACCTATAGTGGCCAAAATCGATTTACAAAAGGGGGGTGGTGATGAACAGAGTGTCTGAATTGAGCAGACCACTCTTACCCAGTCCAAAGATCAGGGCTTGATCCATCACCGTTATTTATCTCACTGCCCCATCCCAGCTCAGAACCTGGCTATATGCAAATCAGTCTGTCCCTGGCCCAGTGCATCATGGGAACAGGGCAGACTAAACTACCAAGCCAATTCTTTACCAGAAAGGAGACAAGCTACCGGGGACCGGTTTCTGGCATTTCAGCCTCTTCGGCCCGGCTTGCTTGAATCCTGATGGAGCAGTGAGAAAGGGACTCATGTCTGAGTATACCCTGCCACACCTATAGTGGCCAAAATCGATTTACAAAAGGGGGGTGGTGATGAACAGAGTGTCTGAATTGAGCAGACCACTCTTACCCAGTCCAAAGATCAGGGCTTGATCCATCACCGTTATTTATCTCACTGCCCCATCCCAGCTCAGAACCTGGCTATATGCAAATCAGTCTGTCCCTGGCCCAGTGCATCATGGGAACAGGGCAGACTAAACTACCAAGCCAATTCTTTACCAGAAAGGAGACAAGCTACCGGGGACCGGTTTCTGGCATTTCAGCCTCTTCGGCCCGGCTTGCTTGAATCCTGATGGAGCAGTGAGAAAGGGACTCATGTCTGAGTATACCCTGCCACACCTATAGTGGCCAAAATCAATTTACAAAAGGGGGGTGGTGATGAACAGAGTGTCTGAATTGAGCAGACCACTCTTACCCAGTCCAAAGATCAGGGCTTGATCCATCACCGTTATTTATCTCACTGCCCCATCCCAGCTCAGAACCTGGCTATATGCAAATCAGTCTGTCCCTGGCCCAGTGCATCATGGGAACAGGGCAGACTAAACTACCAAGCCAATTCTTTACCAGAAAGGAGACAAGCTACCGGGGACCGGTTTCTGGCATTTCAGCCTCTTCGGCCCGGCTTGCTTGAATCCTGATGGAGCAGTGAGAAAGGGACTCATGTCTGAGTATACCCTGCCACACCTATAGTGGCCAAAATCGATTTACAAAAGGGGGGTGGTGATGAACAGAGTGTCTGAATTGAGCAGACCACTCTTACCCAGTCCAAAGATCAGGGCTTGATCCATCACCGTTATTTATCTCACTGCCCCATCCCAGCTCAGAACCTGGCTATATGCAAATCAGTCTGTCCCTGGCCCAGTGCATCATGGGAACAGGGCAGACTAAACTACCAAGCCAATTCTTTACCAGAAAGGAGACAAGCTACCGGGGACCGGTTTCTGGCATTTCAGCCTCTTCGGCCCGGCTTGCTTGAATCCTGATGGAGCAGTGAGAAAGTCCCTCACCACCCCTTGTTGTAAATATTTTTGTCCACCCTAAGCGTGGAAGGGTATACTCAGATGTGAGTCCCTTGCTCATTGCACCATCAGGATTCAAGCAAGCCGGGCCGAAGAGGCTGAAATGCCAGAAACCGGTCCCCGGTAGCTTGTTTCCTTCCCAGTGTAAGAATTGGCTTTTGTAGTTTGGTTTGCCCTGTTCCCATCATGCACTGGGACAGGAACAGACTAATTTGCATACAGCCAGGTTCTGAAACTGGGATGGTGCAGTGAGCTAAAAAACGGTGTTGGATCTAGCCCTGATCTCTTGACTGGGTGAGAGTATTCTGTTTAATTCAGAGACTCTGTCCCTCACCACCCCTTGTTGTAAATATTTTTGTCCACCCTAAGCGTGGAAGGGTATACTCAGATGTGAGTCCCTTGCTCATTGCACCATCAGGATTCAAGCAAGCCGGGCCGAAGAGGCTGAAATGCCAGAAACCGGTCCCCGGTAGCTTGTTTCCTTCCCAGTGTAAGAATTGGCTTTTGTAGTTTGGTTTGCCCTGTTCCCATCATGCACTGGGACAGGAACAGACTTATTTGCATACAGCCAGGTTCTGAAACTGGGATGGTGCAGTGAGCTAAAAAACGGTGTTGGATCTAGCCCTGATCTCTTGACTGGGTGAGAGTATTCTGTTTAATTCAGAGACTCTGTCCCTCACCACCCCTTGTTGTAAATATTTTTGTCCACCCTAAGCGTGGAAGGGTATACTCAGATGTGAGTCCCTTGCTCATTGCACCATCAGGATTCAAGCAAGCCGGGCCGAAGAGGCTGAAATGCCAGAAACCGGTCCCCGGTAGCTTGTTTCCTTCCCAGTGTAAGAATTGGCTTTTGTAGTTTGGTTTGCCCTGTTCCCATCATGCACTGGGACAGGAACAGACTAATTTGCATACAGCCAGGTTCTGAAACTGGGATGGTGCAGTGAGCTAAAAAACGGTGTTGGATCTAGCCCTGATCTCTTGACTGGGTGAGAGTATTCTGTTTAATTCAGAGACTCTGTCCCTCACCACCCCTTGTTGTAAATATTTTTGTCCACCCTAAGCGTGGAAGGGTATACTCAGATGTGAGTCCCTTGCTCATTGCACCATCAGGATTCAAGCAAGCCGGGCCGAAGAGGCTGAAATGCCAGAAACCGGTCCCCGGTAGCTTGTTTCCTTCCCAGTGTAAGAATTGGCTTTTGTAGTTTGGTTTGCCCTGTTCCCATCATGCACTGGGACAGGAACAGACTAATTTGCATACAGCCAGGTTCTGAAACTGGGATGGTGCAGTGAGCTAAAAAACGGTGTTGGATCTAGCCCTGATCTCTTGACTGGGTGAGAGTATTCTGTTTAATTCAGAGACTCTGTCCCTCACCACCCCTTGTTGTAAATATTTTTGTCCACCCTAAGCGTGGAAGGGTATACTCAGATGTGAGTCCCTTGCTCATTGCACCATCAGGATTCAGGCAAGCCGGGCCGAAGAGGCTGAAATGCCAGAAACCGGTCCCCGGTAGCTTGTTTCCTTCCCAGTGTAAGAATTGGCTTTTGTAGTTTGGTTTGCCCTGTTCCCATCATGCACTGGGACAGGAACAGACTAATTTGCATACAGCCAGGTTCTGAAACTGGGATGGTGCAGTGAGCTAAAAAACGGTGTTGGATCTAGCCCTGATCTCTTGACTGGGTGAGAGTATTCTGTTTAATTCAGAGACTCTGTCCCTCACCACCCCTTGTTGTAAATATTTTTGTCCACCCTAAGCGTGGAAGGGTATACTCAGATGTGAGTCCCTTGCTCATTGCACCATCAGGATTCAAGCAAGCCGGGCCGAAGAGGCTGAAATGCCAGAAACCGGTCCCCGGTAGCTTGTTTCCTTCCCAGTGTAAGAATTTGCTTTTGTAGTTTGGTTTGCCCTGTTCCCATCATGCACTGGGACAGGAACAGACTAATTTGCATACAGCCAGGTTCTGAAACTGGGATGGTGCAGTGAGCTAAAAAACGGTGTTGGATCTAGCCCTGATCTCTTGACTGGGTGAGAGTATTCTGTTTAATTCAGAGACTCTGTCCCTCACCACCCCTTGTTGTAAATATTTTTGTCCACCCTAAGCGTGGAAGGGTATACTCAGATGTGAGTCCCTTGCTCATTGCACCATCAGGATTCAAGCAAGCCGGGCCGAAGAGGCTGAAATGCCAGAAACCGGTCCCCGGTAGCTTGTTTCCTTCCCAGTGTAAGAATTGGCTTTTGTAGTTTGGTTTGCCCTGTTCCCATCATGCACTGGGACAGGAACAGACTAATTTGCATACAGCCAGGTTCTGAAACTGGGATGGTGCAGTGAGCTAAAAAACGGTGTTGGATCTAGCCCTGTTCTCTTGACTGGGTGAGAGTATTCTGTTTAATTCAGAGACTCTGTCCCTCACCACCCCTTGTTGTAAATATGTCACACTAGGATCAGCGTACTCCAATGCAAGCATCAGAGCACGAAGCTCCGCCAATTGTGCGGTGCAGTCCCCTAGAGTCTGCGTGTGCACGACCCTGGACTTGAACTCATCGTTCACCATGGCACCTACCACAATGGCGCATGCGGAAACGTAGGCGTGTTTAGAACCATGCGCAACCTGCGCCGAACCATCAGTGTATATGATGCAATGGAAATCCTCCAAAGGCTGCATAGCCAAAGGTGCAGGATGAACAAACTCATACTGTAAAAACTCCTGCGACCGTAAGGAGGCATCAAAAATGAACGTGACATCCGGAGACGTCAATGATGCTGCCCATTGTATCCACCGAGGGTGCAAAGCTTTAGAATTAGGTACACTGGCTTTCGTGACTGCCTCCAAAGCAGGACACGGGGTAACCAACAACATACGTTTTCCCTGTGACAGAGCGCGTTCCTTCAGAATCGCCATTTGTACAGCCGTCAAAACTTTCTCCACAATGGAAAATCGCATTTCAGCCGAAGTGTAGAAGTGTGACTTGTAAGCAATAGGTACTGTGCCTCCTTCGTTAAAAGTAAGGTATGTGAAACCCACCGTCCCAGGGATGATTCTTATCACCAGGTCGGTGTGATTATCATGAGTCAATAAGTATTTAGAAGCGAGCAGATCAGCCTGCAAAGATTGCAGTATAGCCGAGTGCTCAGGCAGCCAGTTTGATTTTGTAAAATTTGGTTGTATCAAAGCATACAAGGGCTTGATATGCTGGGCATATTCAGGTATGTATGTCCTCCCAAAATTCAAAAATCCCAGCAAAGACTGTAATTTCTTCAGAGTTGTCGGAGCGTGCAATTGTGCACATTTCTCCAAGAAGTGAGAAGCTAATCCTCAACCTTCATTGTTGAGCTCTTAGCCCAAAACAACACTGTGTACTCTGCAATGTGCGATTTTGCAAAGTTGAATTTGTAACCGAAGTCCGCAAAGCTACAAATTAAGCGGTCAACTCGACACAGATGCTCCCACAGTTCATCATCCCTGAGGTAAATGTCATCCACATACGAACAAGCATCCGGGTCCACTCTCTCTAAGAGAGATACTATGCGGGCAGCAAACACTCCAGGACTATTTTTGTAGCCCATCGGTAAATGTTTGAAATGTTTTTAGACACCGCTGCAAGTAAAGGAGGTCCATTGGGAACTCAGACCATCCAAATGGTGGACATAAAAACTGTTGGAAATGTCAAGTGTGGTTTTAAACCGCTTACGCACAAGACTATCCACTAAAGCAGAGCCTTGAGTATTCTGTACTGCACAGGTACGGCAATGCGAGTTTAAATGCCGGTAATCCAATACCAAACTATATGAACCGTCAGGCTTGGTTACAGTAAAAAGAGGGTTATTCATTGGTGACACACAAGTTTCAATCACACCTTGATATTCCAATTGTTCACGGATTTCCGCAACGGAAGCCTTCGCTTAGCGCTTTATGGGATATTGAGGTTGAGGCTGAGGCATAGACCACAAAGGAATTTCGTGGTGCGGGGAAAATATATCCCAGCCACAGTGCGTACGGTACAGAGCCGGCGCAAGGGCCTTAGTCCAGTCTTCTGCAAAATTCAGCGCATGCTCCTTCGAGACAGTGTGCACGAAAGTAGGGAGGATTACCTCCCCTCTTGGAGCAGCGAGCACAAAAGATGCGGGCCAGTCAGCCTCCGCTAACAAAATGTCATAAGTAGTCGTAAGATTCTCCCAAAATACCCCCTCTATGGTACGTTGAATGTCACCTTCAATGAATAAGACAATTTCATAGAGTCTGTCAGGGGGAGCTACCCTAGTGTCAGCTGTCTCCACAACAACATAACGGTCAGTCACTGTCACCTTCAGTAGTGGACGCAGGGCCTCTCACACTATGGTAATCTACGCCGGGCTGTCCAGCAAGGTCAGAGCCCATGTCAGATCCCGAAGCTGGGTTCTCACTATCTGTGGCATATCTGTGTGCTGTTAAAGCAGTGACTTTCTTTTTCTGAAACTGGGGTCTCTTCGGTGTAGAATCATCCTGCTTGCCTTTACCGTCTTTTGAGCGGGGCTGGTCACGTCCTTGCTGACCACCCGACCCCTGCCGCCTCCTCCACCACCGGTCTAAAAGACCGATGACTCCTGGAAAGAACGAGGAGAGCGTTGGTTAGAAACCTGAAAACGATCAGGTGATTTTATCATCGCGCGATCACGCAGGTCATAAATACGTTCTGTGGGCGTGGCAATGGAGACGCAGGACAAGACTCCTGTTTTGTTGTTGTTGTTGCTTTCCCTGTTTTTGTTTTTTAGGTCAATTTAGTTTTTTGGTCTTGGGCTGGTCGTCGGTTTCCGACTTCTGCCCTTGGGGTTGTTTTTTCTCTTTAGTAGAAAAAGGTTTGAGACCCTACTATTGCGGCCCACGGTTTTATAAGGCATCGGGAATCGCCTGCAAAGCATTGGCAACCTGAAAGTTCACCGCATCCCCCTTGACATTAGCAAGAATGAGATCGGAAACCACATCAAAGGTGCCACAGAGACGCATATCCAATTCAACCGCAGCCTCTGGTCTGTGTTCATCTTGAACACGTTTAAGGACCATCAGCAGGACAGTCATAGACGGAGTGCCGTAACACCTCGTGTAGACCACCGCAAATGTCTTACCCCAGGTCTCACAGTCACCGACTTCGGGGGTCAAGTCTTTCGGTAAGCAAATTGTCAGAATCCTGTGTTTCTCACCAGGAGACTTGTTAGGAAATACTGCTTCCAGCTGGTCAAACCTTTCGGCAAGCCAGAAAGGAAAATCATCCTTTTCTTGGGGGTGCTTGCCCATTACAGCGTTGACCATAACAGGACTGAGCTTCATTCCGCCCTGTCCGGCACGAAGCGCCGCACCACCCGGGGCCCCACCCGGGAGATTACGGGTTAAGTATTGCACTAACGACCTAATCACGCTAATTGCGACCACATGTAGTCGTCTTAACTCAGCCATGTTACATGCTCCGTGCTGAGGATGAGGCATAAATCCAGCCAAAATAGGCCAAGTTGCACCTGGAATGGACAAAGGACCTAACCTCGGAGCTGATAAAGTATGGGGTAGGGTGCCATTAAACCAAACTCGATGCTGCCAAGTATCTATAGGAATCTCCTGTGCCCTATATGGTGCATATTCTGCTGGCACAGCCGTGGGAGTGTACGTGTCCAACACACGAGTATCTGCATTCATAGCTGGGAAGATCACCCATGAGTAGAAAATCTCATACGGGTAAGCCAACTCTGCACTCACTACCATGATCACGGCCATGCCATCTTCGGGGACATTATAATTCTGCAAATGATTGCGCACCGCAATGCGGATATGTTGCGCTATGTCCACCGTAGCCATAGTGACACAGAAAGAAAAAGGTACAAAGCAAACTTTTTAGCACAACTGGGTAGTAACTCAATGAAACCGTTTTAGAAAGATTCAAGCTAGAAAGGACCTATACGAATACAAGTAGGTTTGTCCGACACCACCGTTAACCGTAAACAACAGTGAAGGGGTTAAGGACTGAATGATGTACTACTCAAGTATCATGCAATAAGACCACCAACGATTGGGCGCCATGTCGCAGGGATTCCTTGCTCATACAGAAATGTGCATAGAGGCTTGGAACCTCAGTGAATTAGGGTGTGCCAAAACTCACCTTAGTACCCAAAAATCCCCTACCAGACTAGCTACATTGTCTCATTGGTTATCACAAACTCCCAATGCTTAGACAAACCAGAACATGGACTTAGTACACCTCAGGTAACGTGGAACACATGAACACTCTTTTGTTATACAATCATTTCAATCCAGAACAAGGAGTAAAAGAGGACATGTGCATATTTGAAATGTTTATTCACTAATGCAGTGTTCTCAAATGCAGTATCTTAGCTAATACAAGCAAACATGTTATAAGAAACAAAGTAATCAGCATAGTCACCAGTCCATAGAACACAAACGGTGAAAGCATGGTATTATGCTAAAATGAATAGGGTTTAACAAAACCTAATTCTCACTCTCCCTAGCTAGTATATTATATTATATCTAAGAAGGTCTCTTTGGGTTTTAGCAGGGCAACCCCATACCTCAAGATCCTAGTGGTAATGGATCACATCATCTTCCACCAGCTCTCTGCATGCAAAGCACCATCAAGTGTGTTTGTATGCTCTTGTGCAAAGCAATATAAAACGCGCCTAAAGCCAGAACTTGGCCGCAGCTGCATGTATGTTATGTCTAGGAGTGTGCGAAGATCAGTGCTCACAACAACCACTGTGTTGAGATATCCTAAAGGTTTCTGCACTCACTGTACAGACACAGCTCGCAAAGCAAGGCTGATATCAGAGTAACAACATATTATTCTCGCATGAATCAAAAACATTCTACTAGGTTCAAAGCTAAAGCAACAGCTATGTGTTGTGTGCAAAAGCAGCAGAAAGGTAAAATGGCGAGTAAACTCCTAAAAAGCTCATGCTAATTTAACACAGCATACAGGCTATATATATCTATATGACATGGGGAGACCGTAGGGGGTGGTGGGTTTCCTTCATTGTTGAATGAGAGGTGCGCACCAGTGTACATCTTGCTGCCCAATTATGTTACATTAGTCACAAACAGAATGCACTGGTCGTTTCGATGGCAGAATCAGGCAAGCCCGTATTAAGCATGCTTCAAGGTTTTCTGAGTATGCCTAAGATACCATAGACATGTTCTTCAGAAAAACGCTCTTAAGAACTGAAGATGCATCCAAGAACAAATTTGTCCCCAAAGGGTGGATAGCAAGGGCAATGATGCAGAGAGATCTGGAAATGACACTGTAAGATGCCTTAAAATGTGTGTCCCACATTTAAAAGCCTGGTAACAAGAGGTGGTTGGAGAAAGCACTCAAATAAAACCACTTGGCTTAAAAGGATTGGTGTCGGGTTGTACTAGATCCAAAATGCTCCCTAGATTACCATCACAGGAATAGGAGGGTGATGCTTACTCGTCTGTGAAATATACTGATTATGGATAAAATTAAAACATCTGTGAAAATTATAGCATAAAATATACTTGGGAGACAAAACATCGTCTGCCACAATTTCTCCAACCAAATTTCTTTTTCGAGTGCCCTATAAAGGAGTACTAAATATTTGCACATAAAATAAGTAGAGAAAGCTTTACTCATCAACAACAAACCTATACCACATTGTTGCCTATGCCAAGGCAATCTATCAAGGTTAAGGTTTGTGCATGAAAGTAACCACATCTTAATTTGATAATGCCAGAATAGAAACAAAATATAGGCCTACACTCAGTAACCAATGTAAGTTAGGGAGATTCATGAATCTGACTTCATTGTTTCTACCATAAACTTCGATATTCCACCGCCTGACATGAAGAGCAAAAGATAGTCTGTATTTCCTGTTGATTTACACAGTATCAACACATTGACATTTACAAATAAGTGATAGGTGGAGTGCTAGAATTAATTTCAGCTACTGGTAATAAATCGTGCTGTGTCCCAGTCCATCATTATTTTCCACACAAACCTAAGTTTGGACCTTGCCATATGCAAATCAGTCTTAATCCTGCTCCAATAGAAACTTTCAGGTCAGGTCCTCCCTAACTGGTATACACAAGCAACCCAAGGCTTATTTTGCCCTTTTAGGGGGCTCATCAGTTGGGTATTGCTTAGCTCTAGTGATACAGTGTGCACAGGAACCTTGTATGAACCATTATACCTTTCCCACTTTGTTCGACGCACTGAAGGATACAAAAAGTGATGGATGAAATGCTTAAATTAATCTCAGCCACTGATAATTACTTAAGGCCGCATTCCGGTCCATCATTATTTTGTACACCATGCCACCTCAGTTTAGACCTTTTTTTCTATATATATTTTATTTTTCTATACAGAGGGTACATCAAATAGGTAAGCTATAGCAAATAGTTGGAAGCATATATCAAATAATCATTTCAAACTAGAGGAAAAAGTTGAAAGTAACTATACATGTCTGGGGTATCACACCAATCACAAAATAAATTTCCATATGCGGTTAAACTTTTGCACTGAGCGTATAGTTCTAGTTTTAGCCAGTGCCCGCTCCTTCTCATGTATGTCTTTTATGAGAGCCACCCATTCAAAAAAGATTGGCGGATTAGTCATAATCCATACTCTGGCTATACACAGACGGGCAGCAACTAGTGCAATAGATACAAAGCTTCTCATGGCATGATTCTCACTCTCCTCAGAGCATGATCTCTTTGTTAGCAAGCGAAAAATCAGAACCCAAGCATTGAGCAATGTATTGTGTGACTTTCTCCCACAAATCAGACAACATAGGACAGGTGCAGAACATATGAAGAATATTAGCTGCCATAAGGTTACATTTAGGACCACATGATTCATCTGCCCCATCACCCACCCCTCTGTACTTTTTGCTGCCATTTACTAATCCTTTCAGGGGTATAATAGAGCATACAAATAGTTCTACATTGTTGCAACTTTAAGCTTATAGAATGAGTAGAACTATCTAAAGTATCTGAAGCAGAGACTATCTCAGAAGCGTCCGCAGAAGTATCTAACGTCTGGCTCCATTTGGAAGCCAGGCGACTAGTATCATCGTCTCTGAAACTACGAGTTGGAGGTATATTGTGCTTATTGTAGCTTTTAGCGAAAGATTTAAAAAATATGTCAATAGTTCATGAGAATAAGGGAGCAACACCCGTTGTCATTTTAAGAAATAATCTCTCATTTGTAAATAGTTTAAAAAAGATTGTTGTAGGAGATCAAAAGTAGATTGTAATGATACAAAAGTGCGGAAACCATTAGCATCGTAAAGCTGGCTGAGACGTTTAATACCACACCTTCCCCATATGCAAGCAGTAAGATCCTGAAATATGCTTGGGAGAAATGGATTATTCCATAATCTAAAATATTCATGCTGTGTTAGATCTTTAGGTGAAAGTGAGCAGTAATAGAGAATGTCATGCCATATGCGGACCATATCTCCAATGGTCTTAAAGCGGACTCTTTTGTAATAGTTAGAATCGTTAATTCTATACAAAAACATTTTGCTGTCTGTACCCAATGCCAGAGAGAGGCCGGATTGTATATCTGTTAGCAAGCTTTGCAGGCGCCCGGTAAATGCTGCCCAAAAATAAAGTTTTAATTTAGGAAGTTGTAATCCGCTCAGTTTATAGGGAAGTTTGAGAGAGCGTATCGCACGGCGTGCTTGCTTATAGACCCAAATGAAGCTACTGAATTCATCTCCAATTTTTAAAATAGTAGTTGGGGACACGTATAGGGATGGCTCAGAACAAATAAAGAAACTTGAGTAGAATTGACATCTTTATTAGGTTAGTCCTACCGATAATAGTTATTAGAAGTTAATTCCAGTTCTTACATTTTTGTGTAACCGAGTGAAGTAATGGGTCGTAATTAAGTCTCTAAATTTGTTCAATAGTAGCAGATATCCGAACCTCCAAGTAAGTTACAACAGCACATCCTCCAATTAAAGGGATAGACAAATCCAAGTTGAGAAGAATTTGAGTTTCATTGGAGTTAAGTGTATAACTGGAAAAGTAACCAAAAGTTATTGCTTCTTCCTGAATTACACTCAGTGCTGATACTGGGTCAGATGTAAATACCGCAATATCATCGGCATATGCGATAGCCTTAAGTTGACACATCCCATTACTAAATGGAATAATGCGAGTATTCCGGTTTAATGCATTAACAAATGGCTCTATATATAAAGCGAACAGCAGGGGGGAGAGTGGGCACCCCTGCCAAGTACCACGACATATCGAAAAAGAGGCCGAATGCAGGTTTGTATATAGAAGTTTAGCCTGTGGGTTGATGTATAGTGAACGGATCCACCTCAAAAAGTGACCTGGTAGCCCATTGTTAATCAATATTGCCCATAGTGCATCCCACACAACACCGTCAAATGCTTTCTCTGAAAGGACCATCCATAAATGACTAGAGGTTTTATTAGCACTATCAAAACGTTCTTAATGCTGTATTTACATGAGAAGTATTATCTCTAACCATTATTAACCCATGCTGTTGGTCATATTAGCAAAACACACAAGTCATGGCTTCCCTGTTCTGGAATCAAGCATTCTAGGACCGGTTTCTGGCTATCAGCCGTTATCAGCCAGGATAGCCTGACTCCAGTGAAGTAGTGAGCACGGGACCTACGTATGGGCATACCCTTCCCACATAGGGCGAACAGCAAAACACACAAGATGATGGACGGAATGTTGCACATTGGCAAAACTTTCACCCCCAGTCACATATCTATGTTTAATCCATCATTATTTTGCTCACCACGCCGCCCCAGTTCAGACATGGCCATATACAAATCAGTCTTGACCCTGTGCCTCATGGGAACAGTCCAGCCCGAACTGCCAAGACATGTCTTCCCTGAAACGGAATCAAGTATCCTAGGACCGGTTTCTGGCTATCAGCCGTCATCAGCCAGGATAGCTTGACTCCAGTGGAGTAGTAAGCAAAGGACCCATGTCTGGGCATACCCTTCCCACATAGGGTGAACAGCAAAACACACAAGATGATGGATGGCATGTTGCACATTGGCAAAACATTCACCCCCAGTCACAGATCTGGGCTTATTCCATTGTTATTTTGCTCACCACGCCACCCCAGTTCAGACATGGCCATATGCAAATCAGTCTTGAGCCTATTCCTCATGGGAACAGTCCAGCCTGAACTGCCAAGCCATGTCTTCCCTGGACTGGAATAAAGCATCCTAGAACTGATTTCTGGCTATCAGCCGTCATCAGTCAGGATAGCTTGACTCCAGTGGAGTAGTGAGCACAGGACCCACATCTCGGCATACCCTTCCCAAATAGGGCGAACAGCAAAACACACAAGATGATGGTCAAAATGTTGCACATTGGAAAAACATTCACCCCCAGTCACAGATCTGGGTTTAATGCATCGTTATTTTGCTCACCACGCCACCCCAGTTCAGACATGGCCATATGCAAATCGGTCTTGACCCTGTGCCTCATGGGAACAGTCCAGCCCGAACTGCCAAGCTATTTCTTCCCTGGACCAGAATCAAGCATCCCAAGACCGGTTTCTGGCTATCAGCCGTCATAAGCCAGGATAGCTTGACTCATGTGGAGTAGTGAGCACGGGACCCACGTCTGGGCATACTCTTCCCACATAGGGCAAACAGCAAAACACACAAATGATGGACGGAATGTTGCACATTGGCAAAACATTCACCCCCAGTCACAGATCTGGGTTTAATCCATCGTTATTTTGCTCACCACACCACCCAGTTCAGACATGGCCAAATGCAAATCAGTCTTGACCCTGTGCCTCATGGACATAGTCCAGCCCAAACTGCCAAGCCATTTCTTCCCTGGACCGGAAACAAGCATCCTAGGACCGGTTTCTGGCTATCAGCCAGGATAGCTTGACTCCAGTGGAGTAGTGAGCACGTGACCCACGTCTGGGCATACTCTTCCCTCATAGGGCAAACAGCAAAACACACAAGATGATGGACAGAATGTTGCACATTGGCAAAACATTCACCCCCAATCACAGATCCGGGTTTAATCCATCGTTATTTTGCTCACCATGCCACCCCAGTTCAGACATGGCTATATGCAAATCAGGCTTGTCCCTTTGCCTCCAGGGAACAGTTCAGCCCGAACTGCTCAGCCATGTCTTCCCTGGACCGGAATCAAGCATCCTAGGATGGGTTTCTGGCTGTCAGTCATCATCAGCCAGGATAGCTTGACTCCAGGTGACTAGTGAGCACGGGACCCACGTCTGGGCATACACTTCCCACATAGGGTGAACAGTAAAATACACAAGGTGATGGATGGAATCAGATTAGGCCTGGGCAGAAAACTATGCTACGCTCGCGTAGTTTGCGCAACTACACACTACGCGAATTGCACGTAGCACAGGGCAAAAATGCGTAGCGGGCATTTTTTGCTTGCTTGCTGTCCTCAACGTCAAGTTGGTGACCGCGAGTGAGCAAAATGACATCCCGGCGAGACTTTTTCCTCATTTGCGATCAGCAACATCAAGTTTCCGATCGCGAGCGTGGAAAATAAACCTCCCGACGAGATTCTCAACGCGGGAAGGTCCAATTTCTCATTGCGAGTGGTCACGTATGCTCGCAACCGCTCGGGATGAGATACTACCAGTCTGCGTTGAGAAAACTGCAGCTCGAGTACAAATCTACTCGAGCTGCAGAAAACGACTGCTTGGACTGTGCAAAATGACGTTTGCAATGATTGCACAGTGTGGACAAGCATCCAGCACTGTGAAATCATTGCGAGCAGCATTATCATACCGCACTACGCAGTTCGCTTAGTGCTATGCATAGCTCCCATAGTGCGAAGTGCACTTCGCGTAGCTACGCATAGCGCTACTACGCGAACTACGCTCAGGGCTATATCAGATACAATGTCCAGCATGAAGGATGCTAACTGGTTAGCCTATATTTTGGAAAAAATGTTGGCATCAGAATTGATGAGGGATATTGGGCGGTTTCCCCTTTTTAGGAAAAAAAACAATATTCGTCATATCCCTGGACTTGTGAGCTTCCCCACCTTCCCCTATCTGATATATAACATCTTGAAGTAGCGAAAGAATAGAATTGTTAAAGGTTTTGTAAAAATCAATTGCAAAGTATCGTCACCTGCAGCCTTGCCAGAAGGCAGCGCGGCTATAGCAGATACTATTTCTTCATCAGCAATATCTTGTTGAAGACAGTCGGCTGCCTCTAGGCTCAAAGACAAGAGTTCCCCAAGTTGTAAGTATATGTCCAATTTGCTTTTATCAATATTACATTGGAGGGTATAGAGTTCCATATATAACTGAGTAAATCGTATCTAGATTAAGTAGGGAGTTGTGTATAGCCGGCCATCTCTACCTTTTATCCGATCTATCCCCATTTTAGAATTTTTATCCGCAATCTGGTATGCAATATCCTCCCAGCCTGGTCCCCATATTAATATTGATAAATTGATTTTTGTTAAAAGCAGCTGCTATCTTTCCCTTAAGCTTTCTGCTCAAACGTAAGCTTGTGTCAATTAAAGAGGAATATATTAAATCACTGTTTGGGCCGCCAGACTGAAGTTCCTCTGCATGCATAATTTCTAAGGGTGTTATTGCATGGCAGCTTAGTTTCAGATTGTTATGCTGATTTTATTTATTTGATAAATATACTGTGGAGAAGTACCCCATATATAAGCTTTCATTGTGTCCCATACTACGGCAGGAGACGAGGTATTAGTATTGGACCACAAGAACTCCGTAAAACTCAGTTGAGTATGTGCTATAAACTCTGGTCAGTCAATAAGAATCTAGGAAATGAGAAAGATTTTGATCAGAGGTTATTCGTGGGCAAATCTCTAATTGAGTACTTGTTACAATACTGTTATTAACAAAAGCCAGATCTATTCTTGAGTAGTGTCTGTGGGGTGCAGAATAATATGTATACCCTGGCAGAGTAGGATGCAGCATCCGCCATGCGTCTGTCAAACCATGAATTCAAGCTAATTCAAAAATTGGCTCATGAACCCTCCCCATTCTAGGGAAAGCAGACTATTAGTTGAATCAATGACATGGTTTAAAGTGCAATTAAAGTCCCTTGCAATAATTATTTCTCTTTGCCAATCAAACAAATCTAGCATTAATTTATTAAACAGGGTAGGATCGTCCAAGTTTGGACCATAAACCGCACAGAAGACATTTTTTTATTATAGACTTCAAATTGTGCCACAGCTCACCTACCACCTGAATTGGAAGCAGTTTTAATTTCTTTGCAGTCTAGCCTCTCATCCTTAAGGATCGCTACCCCTCTAATTGCAGCACCCTTTCAGGTACATACAAGTATTTCAAAGCTAGCTGTTTAAGCAAGCCTCTATCCTTATAGGCCAAGTGTGTCTCTTCAAGGATTACCAAATGAGGTTTAGAAAGTTTATTCTCCTCCCTGACCAGCTGATGTTTAGATGGAGAATTCAGCCCGCTACGTTCCAGCTAATACACTTGATTCTCTCCATTATAAGATGCATAAGAACTCATACTGTGCATGACTTTTGGCTTTCCCCAGACATTTATCCTTTAGGAATTTTAGAGAAAAAAAAGCCAAAATACAGGCATTAAAAAAAAGAAAAAATTGCTACATAAAGACATTGAACATCATGATTTATCAAATTGATTAGGTCTGATATAATCTGTATCCCCTGTACTTTAAAACTCTAATGCACTTCTATATATCACAGGTTAACCCCCAAAAAGAACACCCCAAACCATAAGGTTGGGAACCACCCCCACCCACCCACCCAGCTTTCAAGGAAAGGAATCATCCCCACTAACCTGCTGTCGACAGCCTCGAGGAGCAGCACGCTCGAGAGCCTCCCTACTATAATTAGTAGCATTATAATCCAGTAAAATATCGTAAAGCAGTAGATAAAGAAAAGAAATGTCAGATTTGCCAGAGAAAAAAAACAGAAACAAAGAACAGGAAGTGGCAAAGAAGAAACTCGAATAATTATTGTCTGTCTATTCCTGGCATTCTTTAAGATTCTGATGCATTCTTGAAAGTGCTAGTTTTGCCTCCTGATCTGAATAGTAGATCTGTGAGCGACCATCCTTTATAAACTTCAATCGGGCCGGTTCTTGGACATAGACCAGGGCACCAAGCGCCTTCCAAGAGTCAATGAGCTTTTGTATCCTCCATCTTTTGTCCATGTGGCGTACCACAAGGATCCTCACTCAGCCCCACCCTCTTCAACGTATACATGAGCCCCCTCGCGGCCATCGCCCGCCAACACAACCTCAACATCATCTCTTACGCGGATGACACTCAACTAATCCTCTCCCTCACCAATGACCCCAGCACCGCCAAAACTAACCTACACGAAGGAATGAAAGAAGTTGCCGAATGGATGAAACAAAGCCGTCTGAAACTAAACTCAGACAAAACAGAAGTCCTCATCTTAGGTACATCCCCCTCTGCATGGGACGACTCCTGGTGGCCGGAAGCCCTCGGAAAAGCACCCATCCCCACAGACCACGCACGGAACCTAGGCGTCATCCTTGATTCTTCACTCTCAATGAACAGACAAGTCAGCGTCGTATCCTCTTCCTGCTTCAACATTCTTCGCATGCTCAGAAAAACATTTCGCTGGATCCCCACCGAAACTAGGAAAACAGTCACCCATGCTCTAGTCACGAGCCGACTGGACTACGGAAACACCCTCTACGCAGGCACTACCGCTAAACTCCAGAAGAAACTCCAACGAATCCAAAACGCCTCAGCCAGGATCATATTAGACATCCCACGCAACGAACACATCTCTGGTCACCTTAAAGACCTCCACTGGCTACCCGTCAATAAGAGGATCACTTTCCGACTGCTAACCCACGCACACAAATCACTCTACGACATCGGACCAGAATGCCTCAACTCACGACTGTCCTTCTACACCCCCTCCCGCCAACTACGTTCTTCCAGCCAAGCCCTCGCCACTGTACCTCGCATCATACCTGGCTGCTAAAACATGGAACTCACTCCCCGCTTACCTTCGCCTTACCCAGAACCACCTAGCATTCAGAAAGCAACTTAAAACGTGGATATTTGACAAGTAATCCTCCTCCCCTTTCTAAGCGCCTTGAGACCCTCTGGGTATGTAGTGCGCTATATAAATTCTCTGACTTGACTTGACTTGACATAATAACTTTACATAGTTCTGATCTGGCCACAATAGAGAATGATTCAATTACAGCTGGTGTAGTAGGCTGGGCTTTGATAGCGATAGCCTGGCATAGTAGACAGTTACCTATATAAATGAGCATTAGTCGTGGGTGGGGTAAGTTTGACTGATCCAATTGATTAAGAAAAATCGGCAACCTGTTGAGCTCACTGGATTTGAGAGTCCCAGTCCCAATCGGCAAGATCAGGGAATGCCTTCTGAAATAACTGAACCATATATGCCCGCAGATTGGAGCCTTCTTTACCTTCCGGGACCCCAAATACCCTCAAATTGTTTCGGCTTTGTTGATTCTCCAAATCTTTGATTTTTCCTTGGAAAGCTGAGTTGACTGTCATGTTCATGAACTAAATTAGTAGAGTGTGAGATCGCATCCTCGTTGTCAGACAGTTGTTGCTGTAGTTTCCTCATCTCGCTGGTGAGTACAGCCACCTTACTAGTTACTGTAGTTGGTGACTGCTGGTTCAAAGCATTATCTGCCCTGAGCTGTATATAGTGCTCCTGTGCCTCTGTTCTATGGATTGATAGTACCTTCATAATTGAGCTTAGCAAGGGCTCTATCATTGGCCCTGGCGTTGTCGCCATCCCCAATACAGTTATGGCTGTACTCACTGCTAAACCACTACTCAAAGGCATAGAGAACTCCTTTATAGTTTGTGCAGGTTGTGTAGAGCAAATCGGGTAAGCAGTGGGAGGGCCCTCAATCAGAATAGCTTCTTTTAATGGATGCTGTGATGTAGCGTGGAGAGAAGTTTTTTGACCACTGTTAGGCATCAGGGCCGGCCCAGAACCAGATAGTCTCGAAATGATAGCCTCAACTTCTCCCTTCGAGGTCACCCATTTACGTAGAGGGCTATCCTGAGATTTTACTTTTGAGTCTACGAAAGCTGGTATGCTGCCTTACTGATGCATAGTTTTTATAGGTTCAGGAACCTTTCTGAAAGATCTAGCCTGTTTAATATTTTTAAAGTTACGTTTTTTCTTTTCAGTAGATGAGAGGTTAGCTGGGTCCGCAGATAGATAACCAGGTGAATCATCTGTATTTGTTGCAGGTGAGGAGGAGCTTTAGTGACTTGCTGTTCTGTGTGCTCAAGTGAGTGTTTGCCACAATCTGGAGTGAATGAGTCTGTCAGAGCTAAAGATTGCAGCAGCTCTAGCACAGGTGCAGCCCCCTGCTCTATAGTTTTGCCAGTTTCAGTGTCAGAGGCTGTTGACTCAGGTCCCGAACCTCTCCCGAGCTGTAACATAGTTTCCTTATTATCAGCTGTGTCAATCAGTTCACTTAGTGCACGACCACCTGTAGCCAAAAGCTGTGTAAATAAGTGTGCCTGCGACAGCGATGATGCATTTTCAGTTACATTTAAGTCTACAGAGCCGATAGAGGTAACACCGGCACCACTCACCTCCGTTTGGAGTGGCTGAGAAAGTTGCACACCCTCCGTTGCAAGCAGAACCATTGCATCAGTCTCAGGGTGAGACACAGCCAGACCCTCTGAAGAGGGCACTGAACCAGGATCATAGGCCAAGTCAAGCAGACCCCGAACCCGTGCTGTACCTCCTCCATCACCATTTCAGCCATGCCAACTTCTGGAGCAGTGACAAGGAAATCCGCTGCCTTCCCTGACTGTAGTAACCTCATTACTGTCTGCCAACTTTAGGCGCGCTCTTTTTGCTTGTGCCGGTGGCCAGATCGTTTGTAGAATTAGCCACAGCAGCAGTAGCAGCAGTGGCGTTTCGGTTCAAATGTCCACCGCGCGGAACGGGGACCTTCGGAGGAGCCTGGTGTGTGAGGCAGGAGGTAGACAAGGCCAATAGATCACAGTCCACCGCTGACTGGCCCATCGGTGAATGCAGCTCCGGGTGTTCCCGAAGTGGAGCAAAAGCCAGGTGTCACGCCGCAGCATCCGGGTAAGTAAATATCGAAAAAATATAAAGTTTTGTTTTGTTGTATTTTATTACAATTCCTGCATAAGTAGATAGAAAATAGTATCTTCTTTTTTACCGTGATTAGGATTCAGCATTCAGCTTTTGGCTTTTTGGCAGTAATTGTAGCGCTAGCGAGAAAAAAAAGCATTCGGGAGACCTCTCTGAAGCCTGCTACTCGCTGCGGACTCAATCCGCCATCTTCCCTCTCTTTGAAAATTCTGTGGTGTAATCATCACCACCTCAGTTTAGACCAAGTCATATTGCAAATAAGTATTGACCCAACTCCAGTAGAAACAGTCTGCCTGAACTTCCAGGCCAGGTTCTCCCTGAACCAGAACGCAAGCAACACAAGACAAGTTTCACCTTAATTAGGGCTCATTAGTCCGGGATAGCCTGGTTTCAGTGGCAAAGTGTGCACGGAGCCCACTTCTTCTCACCTAGGGCTTTGCATTGGAGAATGCAAAAAAGTGATAGAATGCTTGAACTATTACCAGCAACTGCGAATTGCTCTGGGTAACATCACAGTCTGTTGTTACTGTGCACACCATTCCCTATTAGTTTGGACTCAGGGTTGGGTCTGTTCTGCATAAAGGGGAGGCAGGCCATTTGTCTAGAGTGGCATGGTGGATGAAAAACGATGGATTGGTATGTGACTCAAGTGATTGCCATCGGCTGAGATTAATTAAAGCATTCCACCAATCACCTTGATGTTTTGCCGTTTTTACCATAAGTGCGATGAGTTTGCCTAGATGTGGGCCCGTGCTCACTGTGCCATAGGACTTATTCTCACTGATGAGAACTAAGTATGTTGAAACCAGTCTGGGGTTGCTTGTGGTCTGTTCTGGGGTGGGAGTCGCCTAGCAGTATGGAGCAGACTGTTCCCATGTGGAGCATAGTCAGTACTGATTTGCATAAGCCAGGTCTCTGCATGGTGCGTGAAAAACTATGACCTGGATTGCATCCCTGAGTGATTGTCAGTGGCTGAGAATCATTCAAGCATTCCCTCCATCATCATGTTTTTGTAGTTTAAACCCTAAGTGTGATCAGTATGCCCAGACGTGGGTCACCGTGATCACTGTGCCATAGGACTCAAGCTATAACTAGCTGATGAGACCTAGGTAGGTGGAAAGTGGTCTGAGGTTGTTTGGGGTACCTTCTGGAGGGGGACTTGCCTTGCAGTTTGGGACAGACTGTTTCCACGAGTAGCAGTGTTGCTATTGATTAGCGTAAGCCGATCCTTTGTCTAGAGTGGCAGCCCAAGCAATTGCCATGGCTGAAATTAATTCAAGAATTCCATCTGTCACCTTTTTGTTTTTGCAGTATAATCAAATGACACAGCAATAGCTAATGCAAAGCCACTGACGGTATGTTATGACAGAGCCCAGTGCAATGGGAGACAATAAATGATATGCTACTTCTAATGAGGACATCAAACGAATGCAAAAAAGAGTCAATGATAGGAAAGGTTGAACTGCAGACAGGCGCAGTGCATACTCGTTATCCCGGAGCTGCCTTCTCTTTGACAGTGGGGCACGGGTACCTGGCACAGGGGTGTAAAGCGGATGCTCCTCGCGGCGTCTAAGCACTATGTCTTGGATGTTTATGAGATAATTAATACTTGCGCTGAGGAACTCACCGGCTGCTGCCCAGAACGCCACTCTGCCCCTGCTATCCAGCTGGCCTCCCCGTATCCCAGGAGGGATTGTCCGCCCCGCCGCGTGGTAACAGCTTGCAGCACCCGCTTCGCGGGTGCCGCTGCGCGGCTTGAGGCGTGGGGTCGAGGCTGCTGGAGTGTGATCAGCTGCGGAAGGCGGAAGGAGGAGGAGGGAACATCGGAGCAAACTGAGGGCGCGAGCTGCAGGGACTCTCAAGACCAGGAGTCCCTGCGCTGCACAGGTGTGCACGGCCGCGCCCCCAGCAAGACACGCCCCCCGGCCGCAACGCTCGTTATAAAATCAATGGGCAACCGCTCAGCGGGACGCGAGCGGGACGCCGAGCGAAGCCCGAGCAAAGGGCGGGCAGTCTGTGGCAGTCAAGGCTGGGCTGGGCCACCCCTCTGACATCCGTCGCCTCCGGACAAGATCTCGGAGTCCTTCTGTGGGCCCCGAAGCCATTATGTCAACCCGCTCTGGTAAAGCTCTGAGGGGTGGCGGAGAAAGTGCCTCAGGGGGCACCGTTATCGGCACAATGGACAAATTTATCACCAGGGTGGCTGCCGTCATCGAAAAGGAGATTGCAATGACGGAACGCCGCCTCTCACAAGACTTCCTCCCCTCCAAACGCTCCTCTTTGGGAGCAGCGGCACATGCTCTGTCTCCATTCTCCTCCAACCCCACCGCATCCCTGCTTGGGTCCCTATCTGGGGAGCCACACATTGTAGCTATAGAGGCAGGAATTGATAGGATAGAAAATCTGATATCCGATTCTCTCCCTAACAGCCCCAGCACTGTCGTAATAGAGTCCTGCCCCGTTCCTCCCATAGCTAGCTCTCTTGGTCTTAACTCTCAATCCTGCTCTGACGTCCCTACAACAGGCCCAAAATCATTTCCCCAGACACGATCGACCCGGGTTTATAGGAAAAGGAAAAGGGCGACCAGTATCCGGAAGGGTTCCCACTCCACGCTTTATAAGCGTTCTAGGATACAGCCCCAAAGGGGTCCCATACATCCAGATTCTGGAGGGCTTGAACAATCTTGAAACCCCACCCCTCTACAGCTTGCTGCTGACACTCTGCAGCCTCATCCCCTGGTCCCGGCATTACTTGCTCCTGCCAACGAGGGTCCCACACTCGAGCCCCTCGAGAAACTGATAAAGTCTCTACTGGTACCACTCATCGACCAAGTCAAGAGTATGGGGGATAGGCTTGACAGATTCGAACAGGCTACTAGGGACAATTTCTTCTCCCTGAAAACCTTGCTTAAACTGCAGCTGAAGCTTAGTGAGGATAACGGAGACAGGAATGTTGGAAAGGGGGTTGCTGTGGGCCAATCTCAGGGCAACCAGTCGGCATTGCCTGCTAAGTCGCAAGCGACTGGGAATGTTCCCACACCGGCTTCCCTAGCCGGTGCAAAGCAGGAAAGGTCGACTGCTATTTCTCATGTCGCTCAAGTTCATGCTAGCCCCTCCCCAGTAGCGAAAATGCCTATGCCAAACCCTGCCCACAAGAAGCAACAAAAGGGAGGGGTTGGGTCAAATTCCAAACCCTTGGCTGCTCCGCATGCCAAAACTAGTGGAGTAGCCACAACCCTAAAGACTAACCCAACCACCTCCCCTCCTAAAAATCCCTCCCCAGCGGCCCCTCCACAAAAGGCGATACGCAAGTGCCCCCCAGTCAATCTCCCGCCCGAGTACCACCCATATGTTGTAGTCCTAGTTAAGGTTCCCCCCCTAAAAGAAACCCAGCAGGAAACCCATCAGGCGCTAAAGAATAAGGTCATCCACTGGCTGAAAACCAACAGACCCCTTCCTCTGGGCGTGGATGGCCTGATTCTCGGCGTACGCAGGGTGGGTTGGATTGGACATGGGAAAAAACCTTTTGAGGGTGATTGTGTGGTGGTCAACTTCCAAGACATAAGAGCTGCCCACTCAATATGTTGCCTAGGGCGAGCCGCGGCTGGCCCCGGAGTTGACGCAGTTGACCTATCATTCTTCTACCCGCGGTCGGCCTCGAATACCCCCATCATCCATCCCGGGCTCCCTTTCCAAAACAACGCTTATGGCCTACCCCACCCAGTGACAACTGTAGCGCAGTCGCATACAGTTTTACCACCACCGAATTGGGGCATCTGGGGCTGTTGACTCTGTGACGTCGCTGAGGAGGCTCTGGTGATTCGGAGTCCCGATGTCCAGTCCCCTCCTTCTGTTAAAAATAATACCCCTCTGACCACACCGGATGAACAGGCTATTACAGCGATGATAGGGGAACTAAGGGAGGAGAGGGTACCATTGACCCTACAGCTGGTTGCCCTACTGTGGGTGCCATGGACTTATCCGTCCCTATCGAGACCCGTAGCATTGCGGTTGTGGCGGACCCACCTATTAGGGTTCTCAGCTGGAAAGCAGCAGGGCTCGAAAGAAAGCTGGCACTGCCCGACTGGAACTCGCTTGTGGAGCAATACTCCATATGCTTGTTCCAGGAAACTTGGAGTAAGGAGCCCCTACACAAGGCAGGATACTCTACCCACCACTTACCAGCTGTCCACTCAGAAACTGGTAGGGGTCGCCCTTCGGGCGGCCTCCTCATCTGGGTGGCTTCTACACTAAATTGCAGGGTGGTGGAGCGGGATACCAAATGTCTGGACCGCCTTAACATCTCTCTGAAAAATCCCAAGGGACGTGTCATTTTAAACATCTTCAACATCTATGCCCGAGGTATGAAGGGGGGTAGAGAATCACCAGTTATAGCCTGCCTGGAAGCCCTACTACGATCGTCTCCTCACAAGCATTGTACCCTGGTTGCGGGTGATTTTAATTGCACCTTTGAGCCCCTTGGTCCCGAAATTGTACAAGACCAAGAGGAAAATGACAATAGGTGGGGGATATCAGCTTTAGAACTCAGCCCAATCAAAAAATGGACCGAAGTGGTCCTCCAGATTAACTCCCTAACAATGGAGTTTGTTCTGAGGGCCGCTAATGGCAGGACTGGTTATGATAAAGCAGGAGCCCATACTTACAATAGGCCTGGTCATACGTCAAGAATTGATTATTTTCTTCTTGACGTAAACCTGTGGAGCATGGTAAATGATATGGTGATTATACCTTCCGTCGAGAGTGACCACAATCTCCTCTCACTTACCCTGTCCCATAGGTGGTTAACTGGCACTGGGAGCGGAACCGCTCGCAATCTCGCCCCGGACATGTCATCAGTCTCCAATTGTGGACGACGGTTAAAGTGGGCGAAGGTGTCGCTCTCAGTTGAGAAAACTTCTACCATAAGGCAGCTACTTACCACAGCCTTAGACAACCCTGTATCCTTCGAGGACGGGCTGGTGGAGGTGACTGCTAGGTTCTGCACCCTAACTGAGGCCATTAGTGACCTCTTTGTTGTCCCAGCTAAGGCCAACAGGAGGAAACCCCGCCCATGGGCTTGACAAGGCTGGTTCAACTGGAAGTGTAGAGAGGCGAAGACACTCCTGTTGAAGCAGTCAAGTCCAAAATACACACCAGGACTAGGGAGGCAAGAAGGCAATATTCCCTCTGCCAAAAAAATGCTAAAAAGGAATGGGAGGACAGTTACTGGCAGGACCTCCTGGCTGCCAGCCAAGGGAAAGATGCTAAAGGCTTTTGGGATTTGGTGGGAAGCAGGAACCGTCCCGATGACACACTGAGGACCTGCAGCATTACTGCCCAGTCATGGCTTACCCACTTTCAGTCACTCTATTCCGCCATTGAAGGCCCACTTAACGTCCCCTTCATCCTTCCGTCATACACATTGGATAGAGATTTGGATTTGTTTTCTGAACGGGAAGTCACAAACCTGATCAAAACTCTGGTGCCATTAAAAGCTGCTGGCCCGGACGGGCTCCCAGGAGACGCTCTTCGAGCCTACCCAAAAGAATGGGGAGCATTGATCTCGGCCCTTCTTAATGCCATCATCGAGGGAGGACCTGTGCCTGATTCCTGGAAAGGGGCAGAGGTAGTCCCAATTTTTAAAAAGGGTTGCCGGGACCTACCTGGGAATTACAGGCCCATAAGCCTAATAGACTCGAGCCAGAAATTGGCGGGGAAAGCAATCCTGGGGAGTATTTTACAATAGGTGGATGACAACCACATACTGTCTGATATGCAAGCGGGGTTTCGTTCAGGAACCGGAACCATTGAACAAGTGTTCAGGCTCTTGTTATTGTACTGGAAGGTGGTGGAGCTAGGCAAAGGCAGTCTCTACTTGGCCTTCATAGATCTGAAGACTACCTTTGACCTGGTTCCCAGGGAGGAACTCTGGAGGGTGTTGTATGGCCTAGGGATGCCCCCATACATCTTAGACCTCCTTATCAAATTGCACAATACCAACTATGCCCAGGTCAGATGGGGGCTGAAGAAGACTGATAAGATCAGGGTCGAGAGGGGAGTGCGGCAGGGCTGCGTTCTAGCTCCCACCCTATTCTCCCTCTATGTTAATGGGGTGGTAGAGCACCTGCTCGGCGAACCAGCAGACGCCCCCACATTGGGAGGCGTAAAAATTCCAACTTTGCTCTTCGCCGATGACACCCTCCTCATCTCGAAAACTCCCCAAGGCCTCCAGAAACTCCTGAACCGCTTCCAGGACTTTTGCACTATCAGAGGACTAGTTATCAATGTGGACAAAACAAAGTATCTAATCATGCACCCGCCCCGCAAACTTGTCCGTCCGCCCATTTTGAATTCCACCCCCCTTGAAAGAGTGGCAGAATTCGACTACTTGGGAATCCGCCTGAGCGATACTATGAACTGGACCGCCCACATCAACAAAATGACAGTCGGTCATAAAAGGGTGGGGGGGGCCCTCCTCAAGGAATACAGCAATTCAACAAAACACTGTGTAGCCCCGTTAATAGACATTTATAAAGTCCGTGCTGTATCCGCGTCACTTTACGGAGCTGAACTGTGGGGCCTAGGCAATATGGAGTCTCTAAGTAAGGCAGAGAATACATTTATCAAGGACCTTCTCGCCATTCCGACGAGTACTCCGACAGTCCCGGTTTTAATGGATGTAGGCTGCAAAGAAATTAGGGACCAGACCCGCCTTCGCCCTCTCTTGCTTTGGGCTCGCTTGTGGAGGGTTCCGGAATGAAAATCCTATGCTGACGGGTTAGCCGAGGTGATGCGCTCGGATGGCTGTCAGAAGATCAAATGGCTTAGGGACATCAAACATCTGCTAGGGGACATAGGCTTGGGGTCCTGCTGGTCTAATCATTCAGCCCCCCCAAAGGAGTCCCTAAAAAAACTATACTTGGAATGGGTTTCCTTGAAGCGCATCAGTAATCAGCGTCACTGCAA
Organism: Lissotriton vulgaris; assembly: GCF_964263255.1. NCBI lineage: Eukaryota > Metazoa > Chordata > Amphibia > Caudata > Salamandridae > Lissotriton > Lissotriton vulgaris. The sequence continues at coordinate 476,990,164 of NC_141698.1, read as the reverse complement.
CGCCACCGCAGCATACTTGAAAATAAAAGACGTTGTTTCCTTTGAACCCTATATGGATCTTATCACCATCGCCATGGACCGGACTTTATACATCAAATTCCGACTAGGAACCCTACCCCTTGCTGACTTTTGCTCTAGGTGGAATAAGTCCCAGCCAGCATCACGTCATTGTGCTCTATGCTCTGACAAACCTGAAACTGTCACACTTTCTTTTTGAATGTCCGGACTATGTGCGCCCTAGGTCACGCTGGCTTAAACCAATCTGCAGAGAACTGGGCACTCGACAGTACTTGGTCGCCCTCCGGATTTTACTAACACAGCCCCTCCCATTGTCTGCGCCGTATCCAAGTTTTTAAAATGGGCTTGGTTGATTCGACTAAAAAGACTGTCTATATCAATTTAATTAATTTTTACTTCATTTATTCTGAGCAAGTGTGTTTTTATTCTTTTACTCCAAATGTACAGTCACATTTTTGATATGCTGTTTTATACTTTTTGTAATGCTTTTATGATATATGCATATCGAAATAAAGCAATCAACCAACCAACCAGAAAAAGAATTGACAAACAATACTATCAAGATGTTTTGCACTCATGTGGCTTGGAAACCCACACTGCAAGTGACACCACTATAGGAATTGTTAAACAAGGAGTGCTCACAGAAAAAAGGGGATTGGGATGGTCTAGTTTTTGTTCTGTGTGTAGTAAAACATTAAAAATGGTCAAATGTACAGATTGTCTCCTAGGGTAAGAAATTCACAATCCCCTTGTAACCCTCAAGAACAGTCAATCACCGACAAGTTGGGTAGCATAGCATGTCTAACAGCAAAAACAAAATTCCAATTCACCAAAATGTCAGGGGTAGCTAAAGTGAAATCAAATAGCAGTTTAACCCTTTTGGCATGACAGGGCCCCCTTTTGCCCCTTCGTTAGCCTCTTGGAAGCCTTTCATTTGCTGCTGAGGGCCTAGGGGAAGGATAGGTGGGAAAACCACAGAAAGGAAGCATGGGTTTTAGAGCCACTTCCTTTATGACTGCTGAAACTAGAAGTAGCATAGAATGCAGGGGGTACCAAAGGACACGATAAGGTTAGAACACGCTACCCCTGGCAAATCCTAATGGAAGTCCATGTAAAACAGAGATGGAATGTGACAGAGACATAGTTAAATTTAAATGAGCCAGAAGAACTACTAACATTAGGCGTGGCATTGAAGCATTGTCAGACGTACTCACAACATAGGATTTTAAAGATCAGTATAGAAAATACAAGGAATATCCATTCTTTCCATAAATGGTGACAAATATTCAGTCCAGCTATCTAAAGAGGCTCACAGAATATAACACACTCTGCATCAGAAAGAGGGATCACTCTGGTATGCAAGCCCGTCCTGGGAGTAGAAATCAATGTAGCTGAAGCGTTAAGTTACAACATGATATAGACGCAATCAATAAATAGATAAATACGATGTAAACAAAGGTTCAGTCACTGGGTCACAACAGACACAGATTATTTACATTTTAAAGATTCAGAAGATGCTGAAACTATGCACCCAAGTACAGACGAGATGAGTGTGCCTAAAGGAGAGGCCGACAAAAGATATCTGTGTCTTGCATTGCATTATTTCCTACGAAGCAAGACATGGTATTTTAGTTGCGGACACAATGATTCTGATTGCACCCACAGTGACATGACATAGTTCTTACTCCTTATGGATATATTCTTTAAATCATCCTGGAAGAAGCGAGAACTGCAGAAACAACAAGGTGTTGGAAGGAATTCTTGAGTTTGTTATAGACACTGGTGATCGCCATGGGCCCCATTGCAGACCATCAGATTGCTTGCAGTCCCCTTCTGGAGGTGCCTTTGCTTAGCATTTCTGGAAGGACTGTTTCCATCAGGGGTCGGTCAGATACTGATTTGCATAATGTGCGCCTTTGTCTAAAGTGTCACTGTGGGCAAAAAACGATGGACTGGAATGCTGACCTGAGCGATTATTTGTGACTGAGATTAATCTGCTATTCCATCCATCACCTTTTTGTTGCTAAATTTTACACCCTAAAATGCCTCTTTTTGCATGATCTCCCCCAAAGTTTTGACTGATGATGTTGGTTTTGCGACTTCGAAAGTGCACCGTGGCCTGATAACCAGACCTCAGAGCCAGTGTCCATAACCTTTACAAAGTGCATTTTGGATTGACTACCCCCAATTGGCATCAGTTAACTTACTTATAAGTCCCAAGTATATGGACCCAAGGGTACCTAAGGCGTGTCAGTTGAAGTATTCGCCCAGGGCAGCAGCACTAAATGTGCCACCCTGAGTGTGATGAAGCACAACATGGCTTTCAGTCTGCCACTGCAAACTGGAAGAGCAGTTTTAAACTAAACTACTAGCTTGACCTGCAATGAAACCTGTGAAAAGCCCCCACATTACTTAACAATATTTATAAGTCTCTGGTTAGAAAGACCTATCGAGCACTAAGACAGGGAGCTATATTTTATTAAGTAGTACATCTACTTCTATATGTCCTAACAGTAAAAGTCCTAAATTGTCATTTTCACTGTGGATAAACTGGTGGCCCATTTGGATAATACAGAATTACACACTGATCATTCAGCTGTGCTATCTTCTGAATGGGAGGTTGGAAATGGGTACTTCAAGGTTCAAAATTATTTGTGGCATGAAACATGACGTGATGCCCATGTCAAATTTAATGTCACTTATAAGTAAAGGCAACTTTTAGAAAGTTGCCACCCTTGCCTAGTTCTTCTGGTGGTAATTCACAGCTCCTGGCCTCCTGACGTCCTTCTGCCCTCCGGGGGAGACATGCAAATGACTCCTAAGTACATAAACAATAATTCAATACAATAATCTAACCATTTGAATATTATGGTAACTGCCTTGCTGAGACAGAGGACACGGAATGGAGTATCCCTTTGATGTAACTTGATTGGTACTGTGAAGCAATGGATCAACCCACACTTCCTTATTGTTACTGATAATTGTACTTTAGTCAAGGAATGTCACATTCAACTCTTTTTTGCAGATCTGAGCAGTGTGTTCAATCTTGTAAATCATGCCAAACTGGGGCAGACCTTGGTAAAAATGTGTGCTCCTGCAGACATTATTGCACATCTCTCACAGTTCTATGCTCCCCTGAATGCCTGAGTACAATACAAACAAACGAGGAATGTACAACAAGCTTCAGGGCAAAAAGAGGCACCAGGCAAGGGTGCGTTCTTGCTCTGTTTTTGTTATATATTAATGGGATGAAAAAGATATTGCAACAGGTGAACGCTGATGCCCAGAGAGTCGGCAAGCGACCAACCCCTGTCCTTCTATATGCCGATGATGCGGTGCTGCTATCTAGAACCACTAATGGTCTCCAGCTGCTGATTAACAACTTCATCGCAAATATGGACGAGAAAGATTTGAATTCTAAACCTAACAAAAAGTTTTATAATGGTATGTAGGAAGGGAAAACAAAAAATAAAGCCCGTTCTGCCAAAGGTCTTGAATTAGCAAAAACATTTCATTTGACATAATTGGGCATACACTTTTCGCATAGTGGACAATGGCACTTTCAGCTGAGAACTGCGTAACTGAAATTCAGAAGGTCAATAGAAGAGCGTTTAAGATGTGCGGAAAGAATAGGTAATAAACCCATAAGAGAAATGCTGCAAATGTTCAGAAGCAAATCCCTATCAGGTGCTACTTATGGGGCTTTCCATTGGGTAAGGCAAACATCACAATCCTACATACGCGGGGGAATCTCCTCCTCTGCAAACTCCTAGAAGTGTCACGCTCAACATCGACCTATATAGCTCACAATTAATTGGGTGTTCCTTACCTAGGAGATGTATTCCGATAAGCCTGGTCATTATCTGGCAGCCTCTGGAGTAAGACAGGCAGTACGTTCACCAAGGACATTTTGAAGATTGCCTAGCACGTGAGCACTTCAACAAAATGTCCTAGCTGGCATATGTGAACAGCTTGGTGAAGGAGACTGATGAAAATGTTAGTTTATAGGACCCCACTAGCATCTTGAAATACGCCGAAAAAGAATTGAAAATGCTCCTAAAGGGAAAAAGAAGCCAAAAGGAAAGAGAACTAAACCAACAGTCTGCAGATATTGCCCAGGACACAGGCCCTAAGGCACTCAAAGATACTTAATAGCTGTAACTAATGTACAGCGTAGATTCCATCTCACTAGACTACGGTTAGCAATTTTGATTTTCATGGAAGCTTTCCCCAAAATAGGGACTTGGGATAAAAAACGACCTAAATGCCCATGCAATGGGAAAACTACTCAATCTACATTGCAATTCATCTTATTCTGCAAGGTCTATAAAGATATAAAGAAACATTTTTTTCAGTTAATATTTCTGCCAATGAAATGTATTTACCATCAGGATGCTTTTAACTTTCTATGCAAACTGGGGGATGTTGTCATTTGTCAGGCAGTAACTCCATACATTTTAACTGGCATTAAGAGAAGGACGTCTTATTCACACCTACAGAGACTAACATGTGCGGTTGAATAATGAAGGCACTGTTCCTACATTTTTCATGTTTTATACCTGTCAGATATATGACTTATTTATTCCCTTATCCTTATATGTACTCTTCACTTTCCTAGTGCACCATTAACTGCTGTGATCTTGTATATTTGACAATTTGCACTATATTCCTCTTTTGCACAATCGAGACAGGTAAGGTTACTGTATGTGTACTATAAGCTGATGGTTCTGGAAACGTTTTTAATACTTTCTTTTATTCCAGTGAACATTGTCCTCTGGATTGTCCTATACAATCCTTTTTTATGCATTCTAGACCGATAATTGTATTTGTAATTGCATTGCATTTATATAGCACTTCCTACTGATGATGAGGCATCGACGCGCTTATTTCGGCGAGTAGCCCGCTACTCCGGAACCCATAAAGGATTAGTGTTGAATTAGTATAGTGAAATATGAAAGTAATTTCAGTGGTGGATGGGTTAGTCAGTTATTTGGATTTGGGAGGATAGCGGAGGGATAGAAGAGGGACAAGATTTACATTTATTTAGCGTTTGTTACCCCTGATGGGGTGTTGAAGCGCTTTTTTGTTGAGTAGCATGCTACTCCGGCACCTATAAAGGATTAGTGTTGAATTAGTATAGTGAAATATCGAAGTAATTTGAGTGGTGGATATATTATTCAGTTATTTGGATAAAGAAGGGTACAGAGGGACAGAAGAGGGTAAAAGGTGTGCATTTATATAGCGCTTCCTACCCCTGACGAGGCATTGAAGTGCTTTTTCAGCAAGAAGCACCCTACTCTGGAACCCATAAAGGATTAGTGTTGAATTCGTATAGTGAAATATGAAACTAATTTGAGTGGTGGATATTAGTCAGTTATTTGGATTGAGAAGGATAGTGGAGGGATACGAGAGGGAAAAAAGGTTTGCATTTATATAGCATTTGTTACCCCTGATTGGGTGTTGAGTCATTTTTTGGTGAGTAGCACGCTACTCTGAAACCCATAAAGGATTAGTATTGAAATAGTATAGTCAAATACGGAAGTAATTTGAGTAGTGGATATGTTATTCAGTTATTTGGATAGAGAAGGATACGGAGGGATAGAAGAGGGAAACAGATTTGCTTTGATATAGTGTTTGCTACCCCTCATGAGGCGTTAAAGTGCTTTTTCGGCAAGTAGCATAGCAGTAGGAGGAGGCTTGGGATGATTAAAAAGGGATGTGGAGTGGAAGAGTCAGAGGGATGAGTTTAGAAAGGCTTGTTTTTGGGATCAGTATAATAAAAGAGGTGTCAGATGATGCAAGGGGGTAGAGTAGAGGAGAATCTAGAAAGGGTTATTTTGGGGGTCATAGTAGTGGTATGGCATTTGGGATGAATCAGAGAGTAGATGTATAGGATATATTGATAAAGGGTTAGGGGAGAAATAGGGTAGTTCATTGGAAAGAGTAGTAGAAAGAGGTTTGAGATGAGTCGGAGATTTGAGGTAGAAGATATATTGAGAAATACATACTGTGAGAATTAGGGTAGTGCATTGGATATGCTGAATTAGAAGTAGTAATAAATATATAGAGCTATAAATACATGAAAGTATGTAGATGCATAAAGGAAATAATTATATATAGATTAAATATATTGATAGAAGTATAGGATGAGAAATAGGGTAGTGCATTGAATATGTTTTTTTAGGAGAAAAGTAATAAATATATAGATCCAAGGACATTGACGGTATATAGATGCATAAAGGAAGTAAGCATATGTAGATTAAGATGCATCAGATGAACTCTGCTTTTCAAGTGTTGTTGTACTTAAAAATATATATATCTTTTTTAAACATAATTATTCTGAATGTTTATACAAAGCAAAACACATATAAAGGTACATATCTATAGTACAAATAAATGCTTATATAGAGCAGGATATGCTATATATTTCTGTTTGCGTATGGAGCTTACTTGGGGAAGAGCAAATTCTTTTTTTTTAAACTCTTTTTATTAACATAGCTCAATAGACCATACATTACAATACGCATTTCCAACAGTGCACACGAAGGCAGGCACAGTACGTCATCAACAGTATGTTTGCAGGCTGCTATCAGGCAGTGGAGGCCTCCAATACCGCTCAGTCGCCCAAGCTCATTCCTCTGTACTTTCGCCAGGATGCCCATATCTTTTCCCACTTCTCAACACACACAGGTCCCGTCTGCAGTCCTCCACCGTCCGAGGCAGCGGCGCTCCCCATCCCCTGGCAATGTTTCACTTCGCTATTCCTGCAGCCAAAACCAACCATATTCCCTTCTGTCTGGGCCAGTACAAGTCACCTTTTACCATCAGAACCAACCATTTTGCATCTAGTGGACCCCCCCCCCCGAACCCTGGAAATAGTGTCCATTACTTTTAGCCAGTATCTAGCAATCTGTGGGCATTCCCACAGAAGGTGCATGAAGGTTCCCTTGCCCTGGCATCCCCACACACATAGCGCTGTAGGGGTCCTGCCCCATTTGTATAGGTGGGTCCTCGTGTAGTAGGTGCTATGTAGTACCTTAAGTTGCACTAGTCTAAATCTGGAGAGGACTGCTATTTCTCTTGGGCTCTGAATTGCTTCCTGCCACTCCTTGTCATCTATGGGTCCCAGGTCTTTTGCCCATGCGACTCGGAGGGCCCTCAAGTGATCGGACACATTATTTATCAGCTTGCAATAGACCGTAGAGGTCGGCTTCTCCTTGACTGGGCCCATTAGCAACTTATCCTCTAGTGGGGAGTATTCTGGAATAGAGGTGTCACTGTGAATGTGGGCACATAGTGCGTGTACTAGCCTCAGGTGTTGATATCTTTGAGTTTGGTGAAAGTTATATTCCTGCTGGAGTTTCTCAAAAGTATGGGGGAGACTCCCTTTCACACATCACCCAGGTATTAAACCCCTATCAGCTTCCACCCTTGAAACACCGATAGGGCCGCTACCTTCCTCAGGGGATCACCCACCCACAACAAGGTTTTACCAGTCAGCTTACCCGCCCAACCTAGTAGTTTATTGGCCTCTCTACAACACTGTATCACCACTTTGATGTGCTCCGGCCACTCTGCTTGTGCCTTTCAGGAGTATAGAAGAGGCTCACAGTTTTGTCCCGGCATGACGGCTCTATCTGATCTATAAGCTGGTTCGTCCATTTCTGCGTATATCCAATCATTGATGACCTGGAGCTGCGAGGCCCAATAGTATAGCCGAATGTCAGGAAGTGCCAATCTACGATCATACACCCCCTTCTGTAACTTGTGCAGCGCTATTCTGGGTGTGCCACCCTGCCACTGCAATGTTCTAACTTCCTGTGCTACCCGTTTAAAAACTGTCGGAGGGACTGGATATGGGGTGTTTTATAAGTACCTATATGAGCCGAGGTAGTGTCATCATTTTAAAAAGAGCCGCCCTACCCATGAGTGAAAGCGGAAGAGTGCGCCAATGACTGACATCTGCGCCAAGGCGGCTTATTTGGGGCCCGAGATTCCTGTCAAGGTACTCCATCTGATCCTGCATGACATAGATACCCAACTACTTAAAGCCCTCCAACACCATCGGAGCCGAACATTGCACTGGAACTGGGGGGGGTGGCGGGGGGGGGGGGGGGCTGGCAGTGAAAAAATCACTGACTTAGACCAGTTAATGGTATATCCAGAGTAGCTGTCAAAGAGATAAAAAATATGTGGAAGAGCAAATTCTTGAGTAGTTTTCTGAAGATAAGGTGGTTGTCTGTGGATCTTATGTTGGGGGATAAAGAGTTCCATAGTTTGCCTGCTTGAACAGAGAAGGTTGTGCCACCCATGGTTTTTTCTTGTATCTTGGGATTTTGAGACGAGGTGCCATTCTAGAGCAGAGGTTCCTTTGTTGAATGTGTTTGGTGATTTTATTCCTGATGAAGAGCGGTCCCATTCCATGTATCGCTTTGCGGTTGATATAAAGCAGCTTGAACTTGGTTCTTCTGGCAGCAGGTAACTAATGCAGGGCTTTCAAGTCAGGGGAGAAGTAGTCTCGAGGTTTGATGTGCAAGAGTAGTCTGGCAGCTGAGTTCTGAATCCGTTGTAGTCTTTTCATGGTTGTTAAAGCTGATCCGTGGCAGAGGCTATTTGTACAGAACAAGGGAGATGGTAGCATGGACCTTGTGTGGAAATCAAAAAAAAAGTTTTGTTGCAGAGTTTTTATAGTAACAAAGCTTTATCTTGCTACTTTGTCCACTTGGGCATTCATCGATAGCTTGGGGTCCATGGTCATTCCAAGGTTTCTTACTTCCTTCGATACTTTAGGTGGTGATCCCTGTTCATCAGGCCAGGCGGCAAGCGAGTCATAATGTTTCGAATTGCCACACATCAGTATTTCCGTTTTGGAAGCATTTCAATTTGAGATGGCTCCAAATCATCTATTGATCCATGGCTCTGAGACAACTGAAAAGTGTTGAATTTCCAATGTCTTTGGGGCATTCCAGTTGAAGGAGTATTTGTGTGTCATCTGCATAGTTATAGTACATGACGTGAAATTGATTATTCAGTACCGGTAATGACTTCATGTGGATGTTGAAAAGCATGGGCAGGATGATAGAACCTTGTGGGACCTCTGATTTTGTGGAGTATGGTTTGGATGAGAAAGGTGGGGTATGGATGACATTAGTTCTGTTTCAAAGGTAGGACGTAATCCAGTCTAGAGCATTCCCCTCTATGCCGGTTCTGTATAGTCTTTGTATGAGAGTGTCATGGTCAACCATGTCAAAGGCAGCCGAGAGGTTCAAGAGGAGTAGCGCAGCAACCCCGGTGAGGGAAACTGTGTTCTTCAGGTCATCCCAGATCGCAAGTAGATAAAGTTATTATGGGGTTATTATGGGGTAACCCAGTATCCCTCAGAACCTGGGCATTACAGTACGCTTTTCTTGTACAACAGGCCCTTCCCTAACTAGAAACTTACTATCCATAAAGCATGGACCTGTGTTTGACCCCTACTGGGACCTTATCTTAAAACCACGCGATAGGAAGCTCTATCACCAGTTTAGGGTAGGCTCCCTACCTACAAGAGCCTTCACCAGTAGATGGCTTAGGCCCTCAACAGACCTATGCCCATTGTGTCAGGCTTATCCTGAAACTATTCCCCACATGTTCCGGACTGCAGCCTCCCGAGAAAATGGCTCAAACCTATCTGTCTTGTCCTTGGCACAAGGGTTGGCATCGAAGCCCTGAGGATTTTACAGACAAGTCCTCAGGATGCCATTGTTATCGACATAGTTAAATTCCTAGGGTGGGCGTGGAGGATTCGGGCCAACAAACTCAGGGCTTAATGATTTGGTTAATCCATAGTGACCTTAGCGGTGGGGTAGCATGTACTGCTTTCACCTTTTTCTATCTGTATGAAGTGCTAGATGCTGTGTGTTTCTTAATTTTAACTATTCTTTGTGCATCAGCTACTGTTTTAAATCAAGAGTCTTGATCTATGGTTTAAAACTAATTGAAAAGGAATTTTGTGCATGTCTTAACTATTTATATGAATGTATTTTAAAGTAGTCACTTTTATTGCTCGTATCTGTCTTTTATGGTTTTACAATCCAAATAAAGACTCTATGATGATGATGATGATGATGATGATAGTCCATTTCCACAGCCAGTAATTAAACAGCCATTCATTGATTTCTACCGGGGCACAACTCTATTTTTAGGATTTTTTTAGTCACATTTCCAGACCATACTTGAACCTCCTTTTCTTTGCCTAAATTTGTCTTAAATTTTCATGACATACTTTTATTTTTATTGTTAGGGTTTAATTGCTGTGTATAGAAAATGTTCAAACATATTTTTTGTTTCTGGAAACACAAAAGGCGCAGGAAGTAAAAAGTGTTACATAAATTGTCAAGTGGCGTAAGCGATCTCCAGAATTTGGACAAGTTTCACTGAACTGTCTACCAAAATGCCTGTTCAACCTTCTCCACATGTCAGCCGCGAGTATTGAACTTTTGGGTGGTTGGGTTTTCTACTCTGGGATGTCAGACTGAGCCTCTTACTTAGGACTCTACATCCAAGGAATGCAATGGTGTTAGTTTTAGTTTCATTAGTATAGGTAGGTGTCTTCTCCATTAGTTATCAAATCAGTAACATACACTAGTGTGTGTAGCACTACTAAGAATGTCTCAGAAAGGTCTATCAGTTTGGTAGGGCCCCAGAGGGAGAGATCCTTGTGGTTTTTGTGCAGGCCTATTTCAAGAAAATTCAAATAAAAGTACTAGGCCTCTGAAATGTAAACATTCAATATGCCTTACTAAGAAACAGATACATGAGCAGATACATGACTTCTGGAGGCTATACCAAGAGGCACCCAGAGAAATAGACTCTGCGTTTCACCTTGAAGAGTTGCTCATTTAAGCAAATCCCTCATGCCTTAGGTTATTTAGGGGTACAAAAGGGGGTGGTGATAGACGGAGCATCTGAACCAATCAAACACTCACACCCAGTCAACAGATCTGGGTTTAATCTATCACCGTTCTTTAGCCCACTCTAACACCCCAGTTCAGACATGGCCATATGCAAATCAGTCTGACCCTGTGCGTCATGGGAACAGTCCAGCCCGAACTGCCAAGCCATGCCTTTCCTGGACCGGAAACAAGCCTCCGAGGACCGGTTTCTGGCATTACAGCCGTCTTCAGCCCTGCTTGCTTGAATCCAGTGGCAAAGTGAGCAAGGGACTCACGTCTGAGCATACCCTGCCAACTTATGGCGAACCAAGCGGTACAAAAGGGGGTGGTGATGGTCTGAACCAATCAAACACTCATACCCAGTCAACAGATTTGGGTTTAATCCATCAGCGTTCAGTTAAATACTATGGCAGGTGTGGTGGTGTATGTTTCCAAAACGTTGTAGAGCTGTAGAGGATGCATAAAAACCAAGTCCTACATTTATACTGCTAACAGAGAGCCAGCAGAAATCGTCCATGAAGAAAGTCATCTTTCCCAGGCTCTGGCCACCAAATAGATTAGCGTTTACAGGAGTTGTGCTGCTTTGCTTTGTTTTGTGCTTTATTGTTTATAGATCCCATTCATACCACTGGTGTGATCTAGGAAATGTTAGTGTCATGGGTAAAGGCTAGAAGGGTGATCAAACCATGCTGCTGCAGACCTGTTGCTGACCCACAATCATTGCCAGTGAAGCAGAAGTGTGTGAGATAGATAGTCGGGGTTGTTGGAACTCACCTCCAGTGGGCACTAGGTTTGTACACTGGGTGGAATGTTCTTAGTGGAGCCTCAGGCATAGATTATCTTGTTTGGATAGGAGATCAGCAGCTTGGAACTTCCAAACCTTTACAGCTCTCCAGAACTGCAGCGAAAGAATTGTTTCTAATTCCAATTTGGACAATGCCACGGAGGGAGGTAAGTCATTAGGGAACAGCCCACACTTTACAGATCTTTGGAATTCCAGTCATTTCAGAAGGTTTCTGACTCGTGTTGGAAAAGAGTTACATATTTTGGCTTTTTTACCAAAAAATGGTGGACATTTTTCCTCCTGATGTGGAACTTTACTTTCTAACACTAAAGATGGTAATCAGTGATACCAGGCAATATGTGGGTCCTTCTAAGCCACTAGGTTTAGAAAATAATTTTTGCAAAAAGATCATCTCTGTCCCATGGATGCCTCTATGATTGACTCTGACTATGTGAACAGCCTAAATCAGATGTAGCAGCTGCCTGGTGTCAGCATTTGAAGTGTGTTGTTGTACCTATTGGCAAAGGCTGGGCCATGAATGTATAATTATTTTTTATAGTCGTTACAGAGGAGTTCCAAGATGATAATAGCTTGTATCCTATGGGAAAGCCCAAGACAAGGGGAAATGAGTTGCAAGTACATTGTATCTAGAATGATGTTTCAGTAACCTGGTTTACTTGGAGCAGAAGAGAGATGTCAGTGTACATGATTTCCATAAGAGTCCTCACGTTGTTGGTGGCCGATGTGGGCAGTAAAAATTCCAAAGGCCTCTAGGAATTAGGGTGGTGCAGTAACCATTTTCACGAGGTGAGGATCACTGTTCTTAAAGCATTGAGCTGTGGGTGATTGTTTGTCATTTGTTGATCCATTGCAGATATTGGAGCCCTGGGCACAGATGTCTTGGTATGAATATTTTTTCCGGTTTGAGCATTACCTTGGTGTTATTTTATGCTGTGGCAGAAGATGTTAAAAAAAATTGGGATGCGAAAGAGAGGAATATGAAAGGCATTGAGAAGAAAGGGTGCAATGGTGGCACTTTCAGAGACTTAAAGAATGCCTGCGTCAGAGAGGAAACATATGTGCAGGAATGAAGGAAGGTAGATTATTTGAAATGTCTTTATGGGGTATGGTGATATTCAGTCCAGTGTAGGCAGCATATTCAAGGTCTTTGTATTACGGTAGGCTAATATACTGTATACAGTACCAAAGAAAGGTTCAGTAGTGGAAGAGCAGCAATTCAATTCTGCTTCACAGATGAGTTCTGGTTGGCGCAGATGACAATTAAATATAATTTTGTGGTCTGGCCAGAGGAGACAGAGCTGTGTGGTGGTTGGAAAGGGCTTTATTTTCTTAGAACAAATCAGTGGATTGAGTGATGGCTGCTCTCTAAATGAGTGCTTAAGAAGGGTTCTTTATACATCATTCTCATGTCTTAGGGTCTTTCATGTCAAGGTATTGTTTAGGGAATCTTGGAGTCGAAGAGGAAATTGCCCATGTTGAGAATGAAATTGAAAATGTCTCTGGATTGATGTGTAGAGGAGTGTGTCCTTGAACCTAGGTGGAGGGCAAGCATCCCACTCTACTCCCACCTCCCTTCCCTCCTCCCTCTTAAAACTCAGCCCAGATGATCATCCCCCCTCCCACAACCTGGTATCCCCACCTATCCTTTTTCAAAATCTCTATCTCACCCTCAGCTCAACCCATGATTCTTACCCCGCCCCAGCCACTGTATATGTTACTTTATTTGCTCATTCTATGTCTCTGTTTTTTAGAAAACTACGGCCTGGGTCTAGCTAGCGCTATACAAAACCTTTCAAATAAATAAATCCATAGGTAGCTTATATAACCTCTGATAAAATCTCTGAGGCTGTTGCTTTCTAGCAGGCAAAAAAGAAAAAAGAGAAATTACAAAGATAGCTGTGGAGAAAGTCTTTGAAGTGAGATCCAGGTCCCGTAAAATATTGGAGCAAATTATTCATGAGTTGGGTATCCTGGTATTCTGTGTACCTTGCAGGGCCAACAACGTGTAGATAGATTTTGGATGGATTAGACTAGGAGAAGTTCATTTTTGGATTCCTGAATTTAGCATTGAATTCTCAAGTCCTCTTTATAATTTGGTTTCTCTTTGCTGTTTGAGGGTAGCTTTGTCAAAATCTAAACTTGACCTTGGACAGACATTATACTAGGAGACCTAAACATTCACTTGAATGATGCAGAAGATATAAAAATTAAAGCTTTATTCACACTCCTTGAAGCTAACGATCTTACCCAACAATGCAATAAACAAACCCACACCAAAGGCTCTACCCTCGATGCAATTATTTCCAACCATAACACCATATCCCTCCAGTCCATACTTCCCACTGACTGGATCGATCACCAGCTAATTTTGTTCAATCTCAATGCCAACCAACATAAGCTCCAGACCCAAACTAAACGTCCTAAACACTGGGCAGGAAATATGTACCTAATTCCTCAGCCAAAGTTAGGATCTCTAATCACTTCCCAAATTATACCTTTTCCTGATATTTCAACCGCCGATGGCCTCACCTCTCACTATAACATGAAAATGTCAGAACTGTGTAGCATGATCCTCCCTTTAAAATTCAAAAAGTCAAGAAGTATCCCCTCCAGATCATGGTTCAATAAAGACCTCAACAATGAGAGATGACAACTTAGGCTGGCTGAAAGAACATGGAGACAACAAGCCTCGCTGATTCATCTCTCTCTCTCTCTCTCTCTCTCCTCCGAGCTGAATGCCTAAAACACAAAAAAAACATATCGACAGAGAGAAATCATCCTTCTTTCGCGATCAACTTGACCACTCCAAAAACAGACCTAAATACCTTTTCAACATCATATAACCCTAAACCTCCTTTTTTCCGCAACATCCACCAGATGACACTGTTAACCGACGTGGAGAGTTCACCAAATTCTTGTCTGAAAAAATAACTAGCATCAAACTCTCTCTGTACCCCCACACCTCCTCTCCCTGCAACAAAGATTCCTCACCTACCAAAGATGGCCTCCCTACTGTTACACTCTCAACCAATGACGATCCCCCAGGCTCTTCTCCTCATTGAACCAGAGCACGAACCACAATCATATACAACTGAAAAACCATGCATCCTGGACTAACTTTGATACTGTCTTGGAAGAAGGAGTCACCAAAATACTTGCATGTATCATATCAACCTCAAATCTCTCTGACTCTCTTCCCTCCTCGCTCGACAAACGTCTCAGGCACATCATTGCCCATACATGGACCAAAATGACCTTAATAAATACACACTTATAACTAACCACCCTCTCCTTTCCAAAACCATCGGAAAATGTGTGCTCTCACAACTCAACAACCACATTGAAAAATTCAACCTGCACCACACCTGTCAATCTAGATTCAGGAAAGACTGTAGTACGGGACTGCAATCCTTAACATCACTGATGACCTACACAGATCCCTGGACAAGGGGCAGGCAGGTAGCCTAATCCTCCTGGACCTCTTCACTGCCTTTGATACATTTAACTACAAAATTCTCCTTAACGCCCTTTCTCAACGTGCAGGCATCAACAGTACTGTGCTTCAGTCGTTCGCCTCATACCTGAACCAACAATCTCACTTAATCAACTGAATAATTCTACCTCACCAGCGATATCAGTGCCACAAGGAGCCCCCCAAAGATCAATCCTATCTCCTGCTCTGTTCAAACTCTATATGGAACTCTTAGCAGTGATCCAGAAACAAGCCAAAGTGGCCTTCCTAACAGAAACATGGATGAACGCTTCCTCCGCCCCAGACATCACCCTTGCCATCCCTGAAGAATATAAGATCACACGCAAGGACCGTACTGGCCACACAGGAGGAGGAATCGCTATCGTCCATAAAAAATCAATCCACATCTCAACCAGCTCTGACGTCAACCTCGCCAACTCTGAACACCTTCACTTCCAGATCCACATCGACCCCAAGACCACACTCAGAGGCACCCTCCTCTACAGACCACCAGGACCCCGCGCAAAATTCAGTGAAGACATCGCGGACTTCATCACTCCACACGCGCTCCCCTCCAAAGATTACATCCTTCTGGGAGACCTCAACTTTCACCTTGAAAAGAACAACAACCGCAACACCACCACCCTCTTGGACAACCTCGCCAACCTCGGACTTAAACAACTGGTCACTTCCCCCACCCACATCGCAGGTCACACACTCGACCCTATCTTCACCTCCAGCAATCATGTCTCCTTCAGCCACACTACGGATCTCCTCTGGACTGACCACAGCTGCGTTCACTTCACCTACAACAAGCCGAAACCCATCAACCACCCCCAACCAACTCTGCAAAGAAACTGGAACAAAATCACCATCGACCAGATCTCCTCATCGCTTCTTCTAAACACCCCAGCCCACTCTTCTAACCCAGACCAAGCCGCCACCAACTTCACCCTATGGTTATCCAACACCGCCGACATCCTAGCACCACTGAAAAAACGTCAACGCAAACCTGGCAACAAGAAGGTCTCCTGGTTCAACGATGACCTTAAGAAGTCCAAGAAACTCTGCCGCTCCCTTGAAAAGGCCTGGAAAAAAGACCCAACCACTAGCACCAAGGACGCCTTCAAAAACGCCACCCGCACACACCACCAACTAATCCGAAAGGCCAAGAAAACAGCATTCAAGGATCGACTAGACAACAACGCCCACAACAGCAAGGAACTCTTCAACATCGTCAAGGAATTCACCAATCCCTCGGCCAACTCCAATGACATCACCCCCTCTCAAGCCCTCTGCGACTCCCTGGCTTTATTCTTCCACAACAAAATTGCAGACATCCACAACAGCTTCGACAACCAACCCGGAGACCAACCCACCCAACCATATGCTGAACATTCTCCCCCCTTGAACACCCTTAACGACTGGAACCCAATCTCCACTGAGGACACCATCCGCCTGATGAACTCCATCCACTCAGGATCCCCCACAGACCCATGTCCTCACCACATCTTCAACAAAGCAGACTCCGCCATAGCACCGCACCTCCGAGACGTCATCAACTGCTCCTTCAACTCCGCCACCTTCCCGGAAAGCTGGAAACACGCTGAACTCACCGCCCTTCTGAAAAAACCCACAGCAGGCCCCACCGAACTCAAAAATTACCGCCCCATCTCGCTCCTTCCTTTCCCGGCCAAAGTCATCGAGAAAGCTGTCAACAACCAGCTTGCCGCCTTCCTCGAAGCCAACAAATCCCTCGACTCCTCACAGTCTGGCTTCCGAACAAAACACAGCACTGAGACCGCCCTCATCGCAGCAACAGACGACATTCGAACTCTACTGGACAATGGAGACACAGTCGCACTCATCCTCCTCGACCTCTCTGCAGCCTTCGACACAGTCTGCCACAGCACCCTTTTACAACGCCTCAGAAACATCGGAATACAAGGAAAAGCACTTGAATGGATCACCTCGTTCCTCACCGGAAGAACCCAGAGAGTCCGCCTTCCACCATTCAAGTCCAAGGCCACTGAAGTCATCTGTGGCGTTCCACAAGGATCCTCACTCAGTCCCACCCTCTTCAACGTATACATGAGCCCCCTCGCGGCCATCGCCCGCCAACACAACCTCAACATCATCTCTTACGCGGATGACACTCAACTGATCCTTTCTCTCACCAATGACCCCAGCACCGCCAAAACTAACCTACACGAAGGAATGAAAGAAGTTGCCGAATGGATGAAACACAGCCGTCTGAAACTGAACTCAGATAAAACAGAAGTCCTCATCTTAGGTACATCCCCCTCTGCATGGGACGACTCTTGGTGGCCGGAAGCCCTTGGAAAAGCACCCATCCCGACAGACCACGCACGGAACCTAGGCGTTATCCTGGATTCTTCACTTTCAATGAACAGACAAGTCAGCGCCGTATCCTCATCCTGCTTCAACATTCTTCGCATGCTCAAAAAAACATTTCGCTGGATCCCCACCGAAACCAGAAAAACAGTCACCCATGCTCTGGTCACGAGCCGACTGGACTACGGAAACACCCTCTACGCAGGTACTACCGCTAAACTCCAGAAGAAACTCCAACGAATCCAAAACGCCTCAGCCAGGATCATATTAGACATCCCGCGTAACGAACACATCTCTGGTCACCTGAAAGACCTCCACTGGCTACCCGTCAATAAGAGGATCACTTTCCGACTGCTAACCCACGCGCACAAATCACTCTACGACATCGGACCAGAATGCCTCAACTCACGACTGTCCTTCTACACCCCCTCCCGCCAACTACGTTCTTCCAGCCAAGCCCTCACCACTGTACCTCGCATCAACAAGACCACCATGGGAGGCAGATCCTTCTCATACCTGGCAGCTAAAACATGGAACTCACTCCCCACTTACCTTCGCCTTACCCAGAACCACCTAGCATTCAGAAAGCAACTTAAAACGTGGATATTTGACAAGTAATCCTCCTCCCCTCCCTAAGCGCCTTGAGACCCTCTGGGTATGTAGTGCGCTATATAAATTCTTTGACTTGACTTGACTTGACTATCAACTCTATGCAGATGACACCCAACTCTTCTTTAAAATCTCATCATCCAAAGACATCCACGAGCTAAATTATACTTTCTGCATGGTACAATCCTGGCTGACTAACAACCACTTAAAACTTACCCCCAACAAAACTGAACACCTCCTCATCCAACCTGAAGGGGGTGTCGCTTCCTGTCCACAATGGGCTGCTTGACAACCTAACTGCACAAACCTGTAAACTTTCTATCTCTAACTCTGTTAATCTCTTGGGATTACACTAGACAAAAACCTGAACATGAAAGATCACATCAATGCTGAAACACCTAAAAAATAAAAACCTTCATCCCCCCATAAGAGTTAAAGACTGTAGTGTAATCCCTATTCCTCTCCAAGATTGACTACTGTAATGCAACAATCACTAGTTCCCCAAAAAACTACCCTATCCCTATGAAATCTACACTCAATGCAGCGGCTAGACTCCTCTCCGGGGAAAGCCGCTTTGACCACAGCACTCCCACTCTTAATAAAACTCAGCTGGCTACCAATCGAAGTGATACGTATATTCAAAACAGCCTGCATAATCCATAAAAGGCTCTACAATGAAAATTCCTATCTACTTCTTAAACAAATTATTAAAAGCTGGCCGAAAGAGACCATTGCAAATATCAAACGCTCAACTCCTAATTCCACCCAAATTCAAGAAAGAAAAAACATTCACCCATTCGTTCTCAGGGAATGCACCTAGAATATCGACTACCCTGCCATAGGATCTTCGTACCACTCAATCTTTCCTACACTTCAAGAAAAACCTAAAGCTACTTCTCCTCAGCATATACCTGCACGCTACCTCCTAAAGCAGTGGACACCCTTGGATTAGAGTCTCTCCCAACTCCAATGAGCCTGACCATCACTACCTCTGGATAGCATTGTGCATTTACCCCTTACCCCCTATATGAACCAAGCATCATCACCTTCTGAACTCTTTCGCATGGCCACTACAACGCCTTTTGTACATTATATAGTGCCTCCTATTACCCTGTACTATTTGTAAATGCTGCAGCTCAAACTCTGTAAAGTGCTCTGATACCTTCGGGTCAAGTTTGTGCTATATAAAACTCGAAAATAAATTAATTACTAAATAGCTTTTGGTTCTTTTGCATAAATACACAGAGATGTTAATTGCTAAAGCAGGGACCATTTGTTATTTCTTCATAATGTATAATGCAATAATTACCTAATATAAATATATGATTATAATATGTCAGCTAGCTCACCAGATCCTCACCAAATGATAACCAAGAGATGCAGTTCCGGGAGTGATTTCTACATCCCATAATTGTCCTTCCCTTCTGTACTCATCCAAATACCAAGCAATCATTTTCCTTCTACACCAATCTCAGACAATTACATTTGACTGACAAATTCGATGTACACTCTATCCCCCGTGCAGGTGATGTAATGTGCACTTTGGGTCCTACATAATTGCTACCGACCCATTATCGTCCTGACTAAGAGGTAAAGGAAGATTATCTTCATGGGTATGGGTTATTAAAATAATCCATTGTATCATGCTGTGGAGTTTGTGTGAATTCAGTCATGCCTCAAATCATTCAGACGCAGGTGAATGAGACTCTTGAAGGTCAGGCTACACACTGGCATATCACTACATTATCACTGTTTAGAGGCACTCCTGGGAACCATAATTTGAATCAGATAATGTACTAAAATAAACCCAGTGGAAGAGTTAGTTTGAAGACAGGTAAAAGATTAATATTGCACTGAAAAACATATCTTGTTTTGATAAATGTAATTCTTGTCACTGGAACAACATCACAAGAGAGAGGTCAGTGTATGTTATGTTTCCTCAAAATAACAATATCTAAACATGTTGAGAACCGATAGCAAGAATACCTGAGGGTCCCAAGAAATTCTGTATTTCTGACATTATTTTAAAAAATGTTCTCTATCTTGCTCTTGCTCTTTATTAGATAAAGATTCCAGTTGTATTTATGCCTTTTCCGATAGATATGAATCCTTTAGAGACGTCCTTGCATCCAATCCGACACTTCTCTTGTATGTTAGTCATGTCCTACCTGAATGGAGGGAATCCTCCGTATGATACTGACATGCAGTCTTCTTGGTTGCAGTTTCTCTAATGACTCCGGCATCCAGAGCATCTCCATTCCTAAATCAGGGAGCCTTGGACTGATGGTCTGCGGAGGCTCGAACAGCCTGGAGGGACCCATGGTGTACGTACACGAGATCATGCCTGAGAGCGACTGTCACAGGGTGAGTTTGGGAACTAATAAGCCATAAGATGGGCTAGTTGATTCAGGAGAGCATAGTAAGGAGTGACTTGCACAAACTAATTCTAGTGACTAATGATGAGCAAGCTGGGTTTTTGCGTTCAGGAGATCATACGTGGGAGTGAGGACTGATGAGGCGAAGGCTGTGCGCTAAGAACGTCCTGTGCTCTCCAGTTTCCCAGCTACATGCATGAGTCACACGGCCAGTCTATGTTGTTTGTCTGTCTTTACATTCTAAGATTTGTACTTCTTCGAATCCCATTGTAAAACCAGGACTTCAAATCTCAGAATGCAAATATTGGACTGCATGAGCTGTTTCTGCATGGACCTGGAACCTTTGAGAGCTCGAGGCATCGCGTCTGAGTGATTGTTACTGGATGAGTCTTGAAAGTGATCCTGAAGAGATGATGTACATCTCACCTTACGTAAAAGCTGTTTCTTCACCGAGGCCCTGAGCCCTCAGCATCTCCCTTCAATGCTCATGTACCTTTATACTGCTCTCTGAAGTAAACAATATTTGATCGTGTTCGCAGTTGTTTAGGGCTTCTCAGAAAAAAGCATTACAAAATCACTTCTTTCACACAAATACACTGCAACCAAATAAATGTGTTTTTTATTTATAATAAGAAAAACCACGCAGAAAGTTATTCATAATGGAAATGTTTGGCGTGTGCTATGGTAGAAAACTTTTCAAATGACTTCTTAGGAAAAAAATCCACAATTTCAGTGTGTGTGTTTAGATTTTTAACATCTAGAAGATTGTTCAGTGTCATCTACACTCACTACAAGAGGAATAATACAATTCTGTTTCATCAAAAGAGGTTCCTATCTACCCCCCATCCTCTATTTACAGAGACCTAAACCTTCTGATACAGATTAAGCCAGGAAGGTGAACTCCGCTCCTTTCGTGGAGTTTGTCGAGTTTTCCGCACTCCACGTTATGCAGAGCTTGCAGAGTTCCGAAAAACTCTGCTCCGCGCAGTGGAGTGGAGTTTTTTTCGTCGCTCATGCTCATCAACATCAAGTTGACGAGCGCAAGCGAGAAAAATTCACCTCCCGGCAAGATTTTTCCTCATTTGCGCTCGTGAACGTCAAGTTGTTGAGCTCGAGCAAGGGAAATCAACCTCCTGCTTGTGACCCCTCGCATTGAGAATCTGTCAGTTTGCATTGAGAATGCTGCTGTTTTGAGGAGAAAATATACTCGAGCAGCAGAAAGGAAGCAGCGCCATGGCACTCATAATTATGATGTGTACTGTAAGAGCAGTTACCACAAATAGTGGAATTTTGGGGGGCACTCGCAGCCGAGGCCTACAGGTCACTGATGATCCACAATCTCTTTCATTCTATATATATATAGGAGAATTTGGTTTGGGAAACGATTTCTGATTGGGTTATGGGGAGGATAAAAAATTTACATGTATGGCACGGACAGGTGATCATACCTATGTGTGTTTGTAACAGGATGAGTTCTGCGACTGATGATGGATAGCTTGGGTAAGGTTATGGAAGTTATAAGGGGAAGGTTCTCAGATATCCTGAAAAAAGGACAGATTCTTCCATTGAGAGCTTGCTAGCTATCCTCCAATCAATCATCTATTGTCTCTCTGAGAAAGAAAATAAAAAGAACCATTGCTAATCAGCTCCATAATAAGATCAAGTCCAACACTCTCAAATAGGCTTAAGAGTCTGGCTCAGAATAAAATAACCTTTCACATGAAATAATTTTGGAGCACCGCCCTTCTGTGTTTCCATTTATTCTGTGAAAGAGATCCGAGCTGGTCTAGATGATGTCCTCTGAATCTGAGGCTACTCAACATCATGCAGTATCTATCAAGAATCCACCCGGAATCGTACTTTTATGCATGGGATCCTTGGGAGTTTTTTTGATGTCAGTATCCACTAATATATTTAAACAGCACCCAGTTTTACCTAAGGATCAAATTGGGTCACAATATCATGCACCCGAAATCTGCATTGTAACCACTTAAGTATGGACGTCTGTGACCTATTTCAGTGGACTTCAACTAAGGCCAACATTTTCCTCTGCAAGAATGCCAGCAACCAATAAGAGGTTTTGGCATCGTTGGATGAAATGAACCTAGAAGACTACACCACGCAAAACAATGAAAGCTCAATAGGCTTCCATATCAACACACACTGACAAAACCAAGACAGCCTGGCATCAGCTATTGTTACTTTAGAGAGTGAGGGTATTCCTTCAAGAACAAACCAGAGGAAGACTTTAGAATTACCTTAAGTGCACTAATCCTCTCTCACCTTGATGAAGGTATACCTCTCTTATTGAGATGCCAGTCACCTACATGGCATTCCTGAAGAGCATCATTTATACTGCAGCCTGACTCACAAAAGATCTGTGTAAATTGGACAAAGCAATGCGTACAATCAGATCCCTATAGGCCGCAACCGGCATCATCTTAAAATATTTATGCATTATACCGAGAGCAGTCAGTAAAATCACTGCATCATGTCTAACATTAAAAATCTAATCGTCTGGAGGAGCATCAAAAACCCAAATCAGTTACATTAGCAGATGTGAAATCAGAAAATGCGTGAAGCAGGAAAGTAAATGGAAATCCCCCCGCTGCCCTGCACTGAGGATAGAGAATGTCTTCCCAGTTGGATTCCATAACACAGCATCTACCCTCTGTTTAAAAAAAAAAAAACACAAGACTTTGCTTTTTAAACAGCACTTTGTCAACACATGACCTTTTTATCACTGGCAATTGAAGAATAGCAGACACTGCTCCAATCTATTCTTCTCTGGCTGTCAGATTCTATCTTATAGTAGACGTTTTAAATACTGAGGCTTGAGCCTCATCACTCCCTATTCTATTTCAGTTTTATTTTAGTCGTAGTTTTGTTTTCTTGTTGATCTGAGACACTTTTTCACAGGTGAGTTAATTTCACTTGGTCAGTGCTGTGGTGGGCCACAGGTAATGGAAAAAAGGATTCACAGAAATGTCATCAAGTTTCTTGATCTGCAGGTTTTCCTTTTGATGAAGTATAATTTGTTGTTGAGTTTTCAGAGGTGGTTGTCCAACATTTCAATGCCTCTAACTCTATATTAGCCCTGTGCATGCCTAATGTTCTTATGAAACAAGGAGCACCTGCTGTTATCCGTAGGATCATGATTTTGGAGTTTTTGCAGAGATTTTCAATGTTTGCCTGGTAACCACTCCACACCAGGGAAGAATGTGACATTGTGGGTTGGGTAATGTCTTTGATTGCATACACCTTACTCCACATAGGCATTTACTTCATTCTCAGTAGAAGGGGTCATGCTGCTAGTTTGGTTGATGCCTTCTGCTAAGTCTTCTCAATGTGCTTTCCCGAGTTGAGTTTAGAGTTGAGTTAGAGTAGGAGCAGCTAAACTTCTACTCAAGGTAGGAGTTTAGCAGCTCCTACCTTGAGTATCACCTCAAGGTAGGAGCTGCTGTTTTCCAACTTTATTGCCTTTCTATTGAAGTCCATTAAGTAAGATCTATGGATGCTCTTTAATCTTTCTTGTGAATAAAGGTCCTCGGTTTTGCATGTGTTGACGTTTATCTGTCAGTCACTTTACTAGCCAGAGAGTTTGCTGACCTATGTTTCAAGGTTCTTAGCTACTTTTATCAAAGACAAAGGGACAGAATGATCATTGGCTAAGAGTCCAAGGGGCATATCAGCAACGATTTGCGATAACTATCGCAAAGCGTGTTTAGTGCTCCTTTCCCTAACGCCCGCTATCGCAGGTTTTTATCGCGGGGATACCACGTTATTAGCAATGCATACCTCCAAGGCGTTAAAAATTCCTGCGATAGCGGGGAAATCGCCGTTTTGCAGGGAACATCGCTGGTTTTCCAGTGATGCTCCCTGCAAAACGGAGATAACCTTGCTGATACGACCCTGTGGTCGTATCAGCAGAATCCACCCCCTATGTTAGGGGTGGCTAAGTCAAGAATTTAGCAGACGTTTTCATTAATTCCTTACTGAAAGCTGAGTCTGGTGGTGTGGGAATCCTTCATAAGGGAGAGGATGAGATGGGTGTCGTCTGTGTAGGATACTATGCTGAGTCCATGCTGTCTGATGATGGTGGCGAGGGGGGCCATGTAGATGTTAAAGAGCGCGGGGGTGAACGATAATCCTAGGGGTACTCTGCAGTTGATTTAGGTGGGGTCGGAGAGGATGAGCAGAAGTCTCATTCTTTGGGTTCTGCCGGTGAGGAAGGAGCGGAGCCAGTCGAGGGCGGTTCCCTGTATGCCATCGTAGTGGAGTCTGGTGGTAAGAGGCTGGTGGGAGACAGTGTTGAAGACTACAGAGAGATCTAGTAGGATGAGGGCCGCAGTGTGGCCTTGGTTGAGGAGAGTACGGATGTTGTTTGTGGTGGCAAGGAGGGCGGTCTTGGTGCTGTGGTTACTATGGAATCCAGATTGGGAAGGGTCGGGATGGAGTTCTCTTCAATGAAGTTTGTTAGCTGGACGTTGACATTCTTCTCAGTGACTTTGGCCGGGAAGGGGAGCTTCTTGAGAAGGGGCTTGACTTCTGCACGTTTCCAGTCATTGAGGACAGTGCTGGATTCGAAAGTGGCATTGATGGTGTGTCGTAGCTCAGGTGCTATGGTGGCTGCGGCTCTGTGGAAGATGTGCAAGGGGCATGGGATCCAAGGGAGCTACTGAATGCTTTTTACGATTGTGGCAGTGTCCTAGTTGGTGACCTGGGTTCCAGGCAGATATGTTTGGCTGGCTGTCGTTGCTAGAGGAAGGAGTGGTTTCGGTGTCTGGTGTCTGTTCGTTGAAGTTGTTGTAGAGGGACTTGATTTTCAGATGGAAGTAGGAGCCGAGTTTGTTGCAGAGGTCCTGGGAGTGTGTGATGTCCGTTGCTTTGCTAGGGGGTTTGGTGAATTCCTGAATGATGCTGAAGAGTTATTTTGCGTTGCTTGAGTTGGCAAGGATTTTGTTTTGGATGAAGGTCCTTTTGGTGGCTCTGATGAATTGGTGGTATTCTGTCATGGCGTTCTTGTAAGTGGTTCAATCTTCTGCTGTTTTGCTGTTCTTCCATAGCTTCTTGGGACGTCTGCAGGTGCGACTGGATTCTTGAAGGTCGGTGGTGAACCAGGTGGCCTTCCTGGGGTGCTGTCTGTCGGGATAGTGGAGGGTGGCGAGCTTGTCTGTGCAGTTGGTGATCCATCTGTGTAGTTCTTCGGCTGCAGAGTTAGCGTCGGTCGAGGTGGGAGGGGGATAGTGGTTGAGGGTGGAGTTGAGGTGCTCCTCGGTGACCTTCCTCCAGTTCCATCATAGAGGGCATGTGCTTGTTTGAAAGAATTGTATGCAGTGGTTGTCCGTGCGGGGGATTTGCGTGGTGTGGCTGAAGTGAATGTTGTTGCTTCCTGCGAAGATGGGGTTGAGGGTGTGTCCTGCCTTGTGGGTGGGGGTGGTTACGAGCTGTTTCAGACCGATGTTGGTGAGGTTGTAAAGGAGGGCGGAGGAGTTGGGGTTCCTAAGGTTGTGAAGGCGGAAGTTGAGGTCTCCGAGCTGTATGTAGTCCATGGAGGGAATGGCGTAGGGGGCAATGAGGTCACTGATGGTAGAGGTGAACGCGACTCCAGGTCCAGGAGGTCTCTAGGTGAGGATGCTGCGTAGGTTATTTCTGGGGCTGGTCTGGATCTGGAAATGGAGGTGTTCCGTGGGGGATGAGGGTTTGTTAATTGTGGAGGTGGTGAGTCGGAGGGAGTTCTTGCCTGTGATGGCGAGGAGTCCTCCTAGTTGGTTGGGGCGATCCTTCCTCTGGATCTTGTATTCGTCAGGGATGGCTGTTGCGATGTCCGGGACGGAGGTGGGGTTGGTCCAGGTTTCCATTAAGAAGGCGACATCTGGCGGTAGGGTGTCAAGGAGGTCCCATATTTCTACTGTGAGTCTGTGCAGGGTGCGCACGTTTCTGAGGATGCAGCTCAGGGCTACGTGTGTGCTGGCATTTGGCTGGAGGGCGGTGGCTGTTGGGGTGCGGGAGTTGGTGAATGTCTCGGCAGTGTCTGCAGGAGAATTGGCCGTGGGTGGTATTCAGTGTGGACAGCTGGCTGTTGTTGTTTCTTCAGGGGTTGAGCGCGTGGAGGGCAGCTTACACATAGCAGTGGGTGGTCGGAGGACCAGGGTCTCCGGCGCTTGTCGGGGTCGGGCACAGACAGGCTTGCCTTTGGTGCATCTTAGGCACGCCAGCGGCCACCATTAAATAGGGAATCAGGAGGGAAATGCAGCTGGGAGGAGGGAGCGGGAACCGGTAGGGGGAGGGGCCGCAAGTGCAGCAGAGGCAGGTAAGGGCAGCAAAAAAAAGTGGCACAATACAAATAAAGTGAGACAAAGGACACAGTGAGGCACAGTAATAAAAAAAACAGGCAAACAGGCACAATAACAGAACAAAAGACAGACAAATAAAGAAGGCTGGACGAGCGGATCAGCAGAAGAGCAAGGCTCTCCCACTGGACCAACAGGAATGAGGTGCAGGCAGGAGCCTGCGGGTGGAGGAGGGCCTCAAACACCTACCCGGCTGAG
The DNA here is from genome assembly GCF_964263255.1 of Lissotriton vulgaris. Taxonomy (NCBI): domain Eukaryota; kingdom Metazoa; phylum Chordata; class Amphibia; order Caudata; family Salamandridae; genus Lissotriton; species Lissotriton vulgaris. The sequence continues at coordinate 476,963,045 of NC_141698.1, read as the reverse complement.
AGGTGTAGGAGGCAGCGGTGCAACGAAGGAGCTGCTGGAGTGGAGAGCAGAGTTCCCTGACCAGGAGGTCAGAGGTCTTGCTTGACCAGCAACTCAGTCTCAGATGTTTGACATGGTGATGGACTAGAGGGCCACGACGCGGCCTGCTCCTGTGGAAGGGGAGGCTGAGGAGTACGCCAGCGAGACCAGTCCTGTTGAGGGGGCAGGGAGCAGCACATCTCGATAGGGGTGGTATGTGCATCGTTCGGGCTCCATGGCAGTGACTGGTCTGGAGAGTGGTGAAGGCTGACACTGGACTGGGAACATTACAGCCGTCCTGCTGTGCAGAGCAAAATATTTGTATGACCGCCCACCAGAGAGGAGCTTGACTCCAGAAGTAGTGGCAGCAAGGCTAAGGGTAGTTGTGCTTGCCTGGAGTGCAGAATGCTTAGTCAACGCTGCCCCCGCTGGGATCCTGCCCGTGCACTATTGCTCTGTAGGGTGCCCCGAAGTAGAGACACCACTTCTACGTATGCAGACTTTGAGATGCTCTTTATGCCACCGAACAAACACCAAAGCGATAAGGTGTCCAGATATTTACCCCCACGGAGAATCAAAGCGGCCATAATTCCGCAGACCAGAGTGTCAACATGGCTCTTACAAAAAGAGATCTCCTCTCCTCCCTCCGTTACTTCGGGAGGAATTCAAAGCAGACATGGCCACCTCTCTGGAGACATTGAGAGCAGAGCAAAGTGGCAAAATGGTCTCACGACAACAAGACATAGCCTTTATGGGCAGTAGGGTGCTGGATGTGAAGGTGAAAACACTTGATCTAGATCATCGCTCAGAACAAATGAGACCTCACGCAAACTCTTCAAGCGCAGTTACAAAAATCCCTACTCAAGAGTGGGAATTTGGAAAACAGATCCCCGAAAGAGAATATTTGAATCAGGAACACGGAGGAGGGAGCGGAGCGGCCTGATCTGGTGGTCTTCATGGTGAGGCTCTTCTCTGAGGTCTTGGGAGCAGCGCCTCTGAAGGTCAAGATAGACAGAGTGCCCAGAATAGGAAAACCAATGGCTGGTAATAAGAGGTGCCCAAGAGATGTATTGGCTAAGTTGCACTCTTTCAAAACAATAGAAGCCATCCTCCAAGCAGTCAGGAGACTAGATGTTATTAGCTTTCTAGACATAGCCCCAGTGACAATGGCCTGTCATCAGCAGCTCAGTCCAGTCATTGACAAGCTCAGGCAAGAGAACATCAAATATTATTGAACCTACCCATTTGGGCTGGCCTTTGACTTGCAAAACAAAGCCCACCATATCACCGATGTCTTGGAGGCCATGGCACTTCTGAAGATACCCACGTCGGGGAAGCAACCAGCAGCGGATGGAACCAGCACTGCCGGGGCAGGGGTGCCAGAAGCTTGGAATGAGACTCTTTGGCTTTCCTAGCGTGCCCAAAGACAGCCATGAAAACATTAAATGGGCAGAGTCACGAGCCACCCTGGAGGGACCAACGCGTTGATGCACCACGGTCTGGGAAGCTATCTGGGAGGGGAGAGGAGAGATGATCTGAACTCCCAGGCACCTTATGTGATCACCGATAAATGTTTAAAGTTTGAACTTCTCTGTATCCTTTTAATATAAGCCACTCCACCTTCCTGTCTGGCTCAACATAAACTACTAGACTAGGGGCTCCTACCCCATTTCTATTTAGCTTCGCTGGAGCAATGGTGGTGATTTCAGTTAGAATCGCCTGTTATGACTTTCATAAACCGATTTTTTAGGTTAGATCAGGAACCAGTTGTCCCTATTGACTGGGTTTGGGGGTTTATTTTCTTTTTTTGTGTTTCAGGTACTAGGGGGTCACCTCAACAAATTGATGGTCACACACAGCCTCCCAGGCTAACGGAGGGACAGACGTGAGGGGATCTGGACATTGGGAGACAGGGGACATATACAGAAGGTTGCACCCTTTGAAGAAGAGATTCAAGGGAAGGGAAATAAAGGCCAAATTATATCATGGTAATCAAAACAATTGAATGGAATATACGAGGTTAAATATGCCAGCCTAGCAACTGTAGAAGTACCTACAAGACCAGCACAATGATATACTCGCTCTACAAGAAAGCCATCTTAAAAGGTTGGAGGATCACAGAATAAAAGATACGGCATATCCCCTGGCATATAAATACTCAGCCCCCCACAAGACATAATGGTGTGGCGTTGATTTTCCACTCCTCTCTGAAATTCCAACCAGAGGGTTACAAGACAGATAAGGAAGGGAAAATAGTGGTGGTGAAGGGGCAAATCTGGGGGAGACTCTGCACTATTTCAGCTGCATATGTACCAAATACGAACCAGGTGGCATTAATAACTTCTCTTTTAATGTTGATAGGGGGATTTGCAGAGGGGAAAATAATATTAATGGGGGGATTTCAACCTTACTTAGCACTCTGGCATTCATAGCACACATCACCCTAGGGAACCTACCTGAACCTTCACAGGAGGGCTGAAACAAACAGTACACGATCTGGGGCTCATTGACGGGGGGAGGGAGATTCATCCTGAAACGAGAGGCTATACTTTCTTCTCCCACGTTCACCGTACATATTCCCAGCTGGACTATATCTTCCTTAAAAAGGCACTATCCCACGACATAAGAGAGGTGACAATTCAATCTATCACAATCTCCGACCACGCCCCATTAGTTGTAGCTGTGGAATGAAAAAACCCCACAACTACATACAAACGCTGGTTCTTCATAAATGCCTTGATCCATGACAAAATGCTCCGGGATGACCCGCGGAAGGTCATTAGGGAACATTTCCAGTTGAATAAACCACAAGACACCACGCCCATTAATAACTGGGTGCATTCAACGCACTCCTGAGAGGCCATTAATATCCACAATTACTGAGCAAAGGATGAGGGAACAAGTAACGTTAGAAAGCGACCTGAAAACCCTAGAAAAGGCCTACAAAGTGGCTCCTACTTTGAGTGGCTCCTACTTTGACCCTTCATCAAAAAATCACACCTGTGAAGGGAAAACTGAATGCAATCTATACCAACAGTCACAGAATTGACTCTGCTCCGCCTTAAACAAACAGCTAATATACACATTAATAAAGTGGGGACACATCTGGTAAGTCAGCTCAGGGTGCACAGAGAAAGGGAGTATATTGGTGACATACGTAAACCCTCCAGAGAAGTGGCAACGGAGGATCATGACAAGGCCCAGACCTTTACACAATTTTATAAATCCATATACACAGCTGACCTTGCCAACTCCCAAGCGCAACTTGACTATTTACACACAGTAGTACTACCGCAAGTCACATGGGCTCAAACTGAACAACTAGGGCAACCCATTAATGAAGAGGAGGTACGACAGGTTATAGTAACTCTAAAACTACAAAATTCCCCCGGCCCAGGTGGGCTTACAGCTCAAGTCTATAAATTATTTAGCTCCTAACTAACCCCAAATCTGACTTCCCTCTTTAACCACATTGCTAACATCAGTGAGGTCACACCTACTATGAGCGAGGCCATGATCACAGTAATACTGAAACCAAGTAAGAACTTACAGACCTGTAGCTCATACTACTGACCCAAAGCACCACTCAATTTAGATGCAACACTATATTCAAGATTTTTGACTGTGAGGCTACGGTATCTAATGCCCGACCTGATCCATCCAGATCAGTCGGATTTTATCACAGGCCGGCAGACATAAAACAAAGTGAAGAGGGTGATTCACCTAATAGAGAAAGCTACTAAAAAACATCTAATGCTATTTTGCTCGGCTTCGAAGCGGAAAAAGCATTTGAATGGGTGGATTGACCCTTTCTCTTCTATACCTTACAGCGATTTTGCTCCTGTGACTCTTTTATAGCCATGATTTCTGCAACTGCGCTGCACCTTGCTCCAGGGTCCTGGTCAGTGCAGTGGGCTCAGACGCTGTGCCCTGGGAAGAGGGAGAAGGCAGAGTGTCTCTGTTACTCTTTGCTCTAAATGTAGAACCCCTAGCTGGAAAGATCAGGGTGACGCCCGCAATTCAGGATATCAATTTTGGATCAATGGAACACAAAATCTCCTTATTTGTGAACTATGGGGCATATTAGCAAGAACCTCAGTAAAATTATCGCTGTTTTAGCGGCAGGAAACTGCCACTAAAACAGCGATAATTGGCTTGCTAATATGCGTTATAGAATTCCAATAGAAGCCCAGGTTAGATGTCCTGCACATCTAACCTGGGCTTCTATTGAAATTCTATAATGCATATTAGCAAGCCCATTATCGCTGTTTTAGCAGCAGTTTACTGCCGCTAAAACAGCGATAATTTATCAAGGTTCTTTCTAATATATTATATTAACCCTCTCTGACCCATAACGCTCCCTGCAAACACTTCAGGATGAGTTACGACTCTTCTGGGAAGTAACAGGCCTACGTATTAATTTAACAAAATACTAACTTCTCAATCTAACATTTGCGATAACAGACATGTCTTCCATGGTGGCCTCGACCAATTTTCAATAGCTGAAGAAAGACCTCACATATCTCGGAGTCTAGATAACCCCCAGACTATCTAGTCTACACCAGGGTAACTTTCCTCCACTCTTGCATCAGTTGAGAGTTGATTTATAAAGGTGGTCTCCACTGTACTTATACTGGCTCAGCAGAATACATGCTATTAAGATGACAGTGCTGCCGAAATTTCCCCACCTCTTCCAGAGCCTTCCCATAGAGCTTGACAGGGCCTATTTACCGACAATCTAAACCATGATAACCCAATTCCTTTGGCAGAACAGGAGAGCCCACTTGCCCTTAAAATAAGTTCTGCAACCAAAAGACGAGGTGGGGTGGGGCTCGCAATCCCAAATTTCCAACTTGTACTGAGAGTCATTGCAGACTGGTCGATATAGGAATCGGACTCGACAAGCACTGGCTCCACATGGACAGGGCAATCGTAGGCAGGGTCATCTGGGGCGTCCTGTGGAGGCCAAGAGCGGATCACCCCAAAAATGCTTACTTGAGCACTCCCACAAGAGCAACTCATAAGACCTTGGATGAGGTAAAAAAAACTACACAATAGGACAACATACCTTTTTCCCTAAAGCCCGGCATTTCCTCTGGCTGTACAACCGGGCCCATTTGACCATGGAGGGAGGGGGGCTGTCTCACCCTCTCCAATATTTTTCATAATTGGGATATACTGACATTTGAGCAATGCCAGAGAGACTTCAATCTTCCAAGTACTGAAGACTTCCGCTACATACAGCTGAGACATTGAGCTTTACAGACGGACAAAATTAAAATAAACCTTTCCCACCACTTCAGACCTTTGTTGGAGAGGCTGCAGGCTTCTAGGCAGCATGCGTTACATTTGGCGTGATTGCCAGACAATCTAGTCCTTTTGGGCAGAGATTTTAGCGCAAATCAAAGATGTGCTGGGGTAACCAATCCCAAAAAACCCGGATTTTGATCTCCAGAGTCAACGGGCAGATATCATTATTGGAAAGGATGAGTGATATCTTTAGGGATGATTTAAAAAACTTTGGATATGTTTGTTGACCGCTGACTATCCAGGGGACTCCCTCTCATAACCTATCCCTCCAGGGTACGAGCGCTACACCTCTTCCAGTTCTGAACAGCAAAAGATCCACGCTCAAGGGTACTGATAACATGTACATTCACCCCTTAAGTACCTAATTTGTGTTTATATTCTTTTTTCTATTATTATTCCTCATGTGTTTATACTAAGTTCTATTAATAATGGTATAGGGAGGGACTAAGGACAGGGGAGGGCACTTATAAGAGAGGGAAACTTGACTTAGGTTATGTCCCGTCACAGGGGCTATACTGCAATAGGCCTCAGGCCTCAGGAAGCACCCTATTTACAGATAGAAGCTGTGTATAGTAATAGCTGTTAGAATGCATAATACAAGCTACTCAGTTCTATGTATTGCTGGAGATATGAAAAAAATCTACAAAGAAAAATTTGAGAAAAAAAGAATAGGTCTTTACCTGCAGTAGCCATGTTCATAAACTCTACAATCAGATTAGTGCTGTTTCATGCATTATTTTATATGTTGAACTTTTTGGTCGCATGCCTGGAGCTCGTTCATTGGATTAGTGCTTAATGTGCAAACTAGCAAGCAAGCAGGGTTCTCAACTTCCTTGTATTGGGAGACAACTGCCTGGACGCAGTCTGACTGTCACTATCAATATGAATCTGGATGAATGACGCATAAATTGGTGCAGCAGCGAAACCTAGCGGTCAGTTATCAGCCAAGGTGTGGTTAAGGCTTGCAAGATGATTTGGTGAGTTGATGCACATCACTGACATCAGCTCAGAAAATCCTAAATTTGAGACCTGCCAAGCCCGACACAGCCTTCCATCCTTACTTAGTTGGTAAACTGAATGATGAGAAATTGTTAAAAATTACCACCCATGGTCAGAGAAACTGGAATTATGCAATTTTGCAGCCTATGCGTCATTCGTATACTTATGGATTTACCACATCATCCATCATCTGCTGCATAATATGTAGATTTCATTTTTTTTTAAATGTTTCTAGCTCAACCTGATCAAAAGTTGCTAAAAATGCAGCCAACGTGTGTGGTCACGCAGGGGTAGGACCTTCGGAAAGGTTGACCTGACACTTCTCTGTGGTTTATTGCTATATATGGTTATTAAGAAGTGGAATCTTTACCCAGACAGTGTTCACTATTTTTTTTTTAACTTTATTTTTGAGTTATACAACAAGTATAAAAAACATACCCCCCTAGACATGGGCTCAAGTAACAAACTGTTGCATACAGATCGATGACCTCATTAAGACACTTAAGGGTACAGGTTAGTGCGGGGCGTCAGTAATCATGGGAAAAGAAAACAGCATAATAAAGCAGGAGATTAAGTATATGGACATAGAAGCAGGTGGAATCAGCAAAAAGATCTATCAAGGCTAATAGACACCTATCCCCTCCCCCTCCCCATCACTCCCCGATCCCTCCGGCGTGAACAGTTCCTCACTATTTCCCTCCGAATCGCTCAGGGCCAGTCCTGCACTACACATAGCCCTCCAGGCCAGCAGGTCGTCTTGCAACTTCACATCCCTACGTGTGCACTGCATATGGGTCTCCTCCGCCAGTGACCACTCACGGACATCCCTTAGCCATGTGGAGATTTCCGGTGCCCGCCGCCCCATTCAAGTAATGGCCACCCTACGCCGCGCCAGGACCAACATGAGCTGTAGTAACTTGTAGGATAGGTTCCTCTTTTTAGGCTTGGGAACCAACGCTAGGAGACAGTGGACCAGTGTCATGTCTATCCGAAGGCCGGTAGTTGCGGTTATACGTGTCCCTACATCTGTCCAGAAGCATTTCACCAAGGTGCATTCCCAGGCCAAGTGTAAGAACCCAGCCCTCTCCGCCCCACATCAGGGACATGTGTCCTCCCTGTCGCCTGAAATGCTCTGCAATGACACCGGGGTCAAAAATATACTGTGCATGAAGTTAAAATGTGTAAGCTTAAACTGTGCATTGCACAACACTTTACACGGGAGGTTTCCTACGCGCTTGCACTGTCTCTGGTCTAGGGGCTTGCCCAGATCTACCTCCCAGGCTCCCCACGCGGACTGGTCCGGTGGAACTGAATCTTGACGCATGGCGGAGTAAAGCAAGGTGATCAATCTACTACCCCTGCCGCAGGAGAGAATGATGTTCAGGGTATGGGAAGTCGGTGGCGTCTCGGGAAACTGGGGCAAGGCCGCCTTCACCACCTCCTGAAGGCCACGGTAGTGCAAGTGCTGTCCCCCGCCCAACCCGAAGGTCTCCTCGGCCTCTTCAAAGGACAGAAATGAGTCACCCGGGTAGAGGTCAGCCTGGGTTGTGCAGCCTCCCGCCCTCCAATCCCTAAAGGACATGTGTTCTTCCATAGGGACTAACGGCGCCATGATCCAAACCAGCAATTCCCTATGAAAGGGTGCCTGTCTCAATACCCTGTCTACAAACCTCTGCCAGATGGCGGTCGTGTGCCGCACCACGTACGGTAGGGACATATCCGCTCCCCTCCACTTCATCAATGCGATCTGTAGTGACCGCTCAGTAGCCCTCCCGGCCAAGAGTTGCATCTCCCAACTGTCCGCTTTCGCAAACCATCTGGCAGCCGGCAGCCGTTGAGTCGCGTAGAAATGCAGGTCAAATCTCGGAGCCTCCAGCCCGCCTTCTTCCCAGCTCCGGACCACAGTGTGTAGTGCAACCATACTACGACGTCCCGCCCAAAGCAGAGACGTGAGCAGTGAGTTGAGTTTGCGGAATATACGTGGGGGAATAGGGCAGAACAAGTTCTGAATGACATAAAGCATCCTGGGGAGCATGACCATCTTTGCGACCGCCAGCCACCCCATGAGGGAGAGCGGTAAGGTGTTCCAAAATGTCACCGAGCGCTGTAGGGATGCGAGCATCCCATCCACGTTTCGGGCCAGGACCTGTGCATCGGTCGAGCCACCTGGATCCCGAGGTACCGGAACGTCTCCCGCTCCCATCTCAGCCCCAGATCCGGCAGGTCTGGTAACTGTCCCTCACCGAATCCCGCCAGGGGAACAATCAAGGACTTGTCACGTTTAATTCTCAGTCCGGAGGCCTCCCCAAAGCGGTTGAGGTGCTGCAATAATATAGGCAAGGAGTTTCGCGGGCCGTTAAATAAAAGAGGGCGTCATCCGTGTATAAGGACACCACGTTGCGGGTGTCCCCTACCTGAATCCCCCAATGCGCCACTCCTCTGAGCGTCCCGCTCCCAACTTCACTCTGGCACAGGGGTCCGCATACAATATACGGACCCAACAGCAACAGTTGGGGCCCATCCCCACCGCTTGGAGGACCTCCAAGAGGTACCCCCAGTCCAGGGGTGTCAAACGCCTTCGCTATATCAATGGACACTATAACCAAGTGCTCTTCCCTTTCCCAGACCTCATGGAGAATATGGTTCAATCTCCGCAGATTCATGGTGGTTTTCGCCCTGGGATAAATCCACACTGGTCCGGGTGTATCAAATGGACCATATGCGGGGATAGCCGGGCCGCTAAAAGTTTTGTCAAGATTTTCGTGTCTGTGTTGACCATAGTGATGGGGCTATAGGCCGCCAGATCATATTTATCGCCACCGGGCTTCAGTAGCATGCAAAATTCGCCCTGATTCATACTAGGCGGTAGGGCTCCAGTCTCAAAAGCCTCAACATATACCTGCAGCAGGAGATGGGCCAGGGGGTCCCCAAACGCCTGATAACTTTCTGGGGGGAAGCCATCACTCCCCGGTGATTTGGCCCTCGAGAGGCGGGCTATAGCAGCTCTGATCTCACCCAACGTCAGAGCTGCATCTAGGTCCTCCAAGGCTTCTTTCGACAGGGTCTGGAGGGACAAGTCCTGCAAGTATGGTCTGTACGTGCCCTCGGTGATCGCCATGTCTGAACTGGGGTGGCAGAGTGGGCTAAAGAACGGTGATGGATTAAACCCAGATCTTTTGACTGGGTTTGAGTGTTTGATTGATTCAGATGCTCCGTCCATCATCACCCCCTTTTGTACCACTTTTGGTTGCCATAAGTGTGGCAGGGTATGCTCAGATGTGAGTCCCTTGCTCACTTTGCCACTGGATTCATGCAAGCCGGGCTGAAGACGGCTGGAATGCCAGAAACCGGTCCTCGGAAGCTTGTTTCCGGTCCAGGGAAGACATGGCTTGGCAGTTCGGGCTGAACTGTTCCCATGAGGCACAGGGTCAGGCTGATTTGCATATAGCCATGTCTGAACTGGGGTGGCAGAGTGGGCTAAAGAACGGTGATGGATTAAACCCAGATCTTTTGACTGGGTGTGAGTGTTTGATTGATTCAGATACTCCGTCCATCGCCACCCCCTTTTGTACCGCTTTTGTCTGCCATAAGTGTGGCAGGTTATGCTCAGACGTGAGTCCCTTGCTCACTTTGCCACTGGATTCAAGCAAGCCAGGCTGAAGACGGCTGGAATGCCAGAAACCGGTCCTCGGAAGCTTGTTTCCGGTCCAGGGAAGACATGGCTTGGCAGTTCGGGCTGGACTGTTCCCATGAGGCACAGGGTCAGACTGATTTGCATATAGCCATGTCTGAACTGGGGTGGCAGAGTGGGCTAAAGAACGGTGATGGATTAAACCCAGATCTTTTAACTGGGTGTGAGTGTTTGATTGATTCAGATGCTCCGTCCATCACCACTCCCTTTTGTACCACTTTTGGCCGCCATACGTGTGGCATGGTATGCTCAGACGTGAGTCCCTTGCTCATTTTGCCACTGGATTCAAGCAAGCCGGGCTGAAGACGGCTGGAATGCCAGAAACCGGTCCTCGGAAGCTTGTTTCCGGTCCAGGGAAGACATGGCTTGGCAGTACGGGCTGGACTGTTCCCATGAGGCACAGGGTCAGACTGATTTGCATATAGCCAAGTCTGAACTGGGGTGGCAGAGTGGGCTAAAGAATGGTGATGGATTAAACCCAGATCTTTTGACTGGGTGTGAGTGTTTGATTGATTCCGATGCTCCATCCATCACCACCCCCTTTTGTACCGCTTTTGGCCACCATAAGTGTGGCAGGGTATGCTCAGACGTGAGTCCCTTGCTCACTTTGCCACTGGATTCAAGCAAGCCGGCTGAAGACGGTTGGAATGCCAGAAACCATCCTCGGAAGCTTGTTTCCGGTCCAGGGAAGACATGGCTTGGCAGTTCGGGCTGGACTGTTCCCATGAGGCACAGGGTCAGACTGATTTACATATAGCCATGTCTGAACTGGGGTGGCAGAGTGGGCTAAAGAACGGTGATGGATTAAACCCAGATCTTTTGACTGGGTGTGAGTGTTTGATTGATTCAGATGCTCCGTCCATCACCACCCCCTTTTGTACCGGTGATCGCGGGGTCGGCAGCGTAGGCCGACTCCAGGTGGGACCGGAGGACCCGGAGAATGCCCACCTAGGAGTGCACCACTCGCCCGTTAGGGACACTTAGCGCTACTATTCTGTCCGGGGCGGATTCCCGCCTAAGGATCCAGGCCAACATACGGCCTGACTTGTCACCTTCCCTGTGGAGTCTTTGCCTGTATTGAGTCAGTGTGTATTTGTCTAGCCTGCCTAAAATGTCACGCCCGTTCTGTCTCCTGTTGTGCGTCATCTGGGTCTGGCAATGTTTGCTGATGCAAGAAATTGCCTTCCGCCTCCTGCAGATCGCGAAGAAGCTGCCTCCTGACCCCATATGTTAGGGCCATACACTCACCCCGTATCACTGCCTTCAGGGCATCCCATTTAGTAGAGTAGGGGAGAGAAGTCTCCTCCCAGTTTGAATCTAAATAGTTAGTGAGTGCAGTTTGCACATGGTCTATCCCCACCGGATCCTGTAAGCGGTCTCCCGGCATCCTCCAGGTCCTAGGACGGGAGGGCCGACCCTCCCAGGTCAACGTGCACACCTCCGGGGAATGGTCTGACAAGAAGCGAGCCTGATGAGTGACTGCCAACAAGACGGAAGCATCTACATTTGCGTCCAAAACCCTATCCAATCTACTATGTGTGTTGTGAGTCGGGGAAAAGCAAGGGTACAATTTTTGGGTGGGGTGACGTTGACGTCAGACATCAGTAATCCCTAAGTTCAGCATTACCTCATGGAGTTGCTTCGTCATTTGCGGCTTCATGCCTGCGCGAGGCGGGAATCTATCCATGACCGGGTCTAATACATAGTTAAAGTCTCCTAACCAGAATAATGGGGTTTACATAACCGGTATAAGGATCTCCTGTAAGGTCAGAAAGAACTCGGGGTCATCCACATTGGGCGCATAGGAGTTCAATATTGTAATGTCCCGGCCATCAAGTTTTGCCCGCAGTAGCAGGTATCTACCATTGATGTCCGCTTCCATGTACTGAATGGCTAATGGGGCCCCAGTTGCCACCCAGACAAGGACCCCTCTAGCAGCTGTAGAAAAGGACGAATGGAACAACTGGCCCCGCCATTTTTTCCCTAATTTACGAGCACCTTCATCATCTAGGTGGGTCTCCTGCAGACATGCAATGGATAACCCGTGTCTACGGAGGAAGGAAAAAACTTTATGGGCCAGATGTAGGTCGCCAATTACCGGTCGGTATCGGCCGATTTCGGCCGTTACCGACCGGTAATTAGTTTTTGACATGTAGGGGCCATTATTTTACAGAATCGGTAAATTTACAGATTCGGTAAATTTACAGATTCTGTAAAATACCGAATCGGTAATTTTACCGATTCGGTAAAACCCAGATGTAGGTAGCACTGTTGACAGTGCTACAGGCCTTCAGAATTTGGTATTTTAGCACCCAATCCAATTGGGTGGTAAAATACCGAATTCAGGTGTACATGCACATCTGTGCATTTACACCTGTGCCATGTGACGCACAGACATGCCCTTAGGGCATGTATGTGTGCCACATGGCACACAAGCCTGTACTTGGGGTGCTAAAGGTTGTCAAAGTGACACCCCCTGCACCCTTGCAGGATTCGGTATTTACCAATCGGTATTTCCCATTGATTCCTATGGGCTTCTAGGCCCATAGGAATCAATAGGCAATACCGATTCGGTATTTACCGAATCAGTAAATACCGAATCATACAGATTCGGTAATTCTCAAATTAGAATTACCTTACATCTGCCCCCTTCCGATTTACCGACTCTTAAATACCGAATCGGTATGATTCGGTATTTAAGAGTCGGTAAATCGGAATTACCTACATCTGGCCCTCTGTCTCTTAACGCATGTTCCCAGCCCCCTCACATTCCAACTTAAGAGCTTATATCCCATGACGTGTCACCAGGCCCATTCCAGTCCTCTGTTCTACATCTCGCAACCCCACACCCTGTGCCCGATCTGCAATACAACTAATGTCCAGAAACCCCCCCCCCAACAATCCCCCCCAAGGTTCCCACCTCCCCCCACCCACGAGCAATATCTCTGCAACAACTAAACATGCTGAAATGCCCTTCCCCTGCTGGTGCCAGGACGTACACAGCAACCCCATGTACCCAAGTATAGCAAGCACCCCAAACATAACAGGAAACCCCCCCCCCCCATCCCCCACTATCAGTCCCCAGCACAGCCAGCCACTTCAATATATTATGTATATATGTAATGTAATATATACGATTCAGACTCATAAATGTTTAAGATCAGTGTCCGCCAGAGACTTCAGTCCTGCAGAAGACCCCCCCTCCCAACATAGCCACCCATCCCCCCGCATGACTCCTAACACCCCCTGTGAAAACATGACCAAGGGGCACAGCTCTCAAAACAAGGATACTCCTTCAGGACCAGGGCTCAGCCGTAGGCGATGATTCTCCAAGTGTCTCTGGGATCATGTCGACCGGGGGCGGGATAGCGTCTAGAGGGGGCGGCAGGGTTTCCGGGATCAGCACATCTTCCTGTGGGTGGTTCGACTGAGCCCCTGGAGGGTCCCCGGCCGCTGTAGGTTCCAAGTGAAGGGCTCCATCCTCTCCCACCATGACTCTCCGTCTCTCTGCGCTGCCAGCGACTCCTGTTGAGTGCCTGCGTCGGGATCTTCGTTTCCTCGCAGGTTGTGACCCCCACTGACTTCGGGACCGACCCCGTTCCTCTGGCGAGAGTGCGTCCCCCCTAATCTCCAGCCACTCCCACACCTCCTCGGGTCCCTCGAAAAAGTGAGCCTTGCCCTGAGAGAGGACCTTGAGTTTTGCAGGATATAATAACATGTCATGCAGGTTCATTTCTCGAAGCTTTTGCTTCACTGCTAGAAATGATTTGCGTTGTTCCTGAACCTGACGGGTGTAGTCTGGGTATACAGACACCCTGGAGTTTTCATACGTGAGGTCCGCTGTTTCCCTTGCCGCCCTGAGGATGCAGTTCCTGTCCCGGTAGTTCAAGATCTTTGCGATGAGGGCCCGCGGCGGAGCACCAGGCCGCGGTGGGGGGATCAGGACCCTATGAGCGAGCTTGATCACAAACACATCGGAGAGCCCAGTAAGGCAAAGCGTGGTGCGGATCCAGTGTTCCAGAAAGCGCTCCGCATTCCCCATCTCCACCCGTTCCGGTATCTCAAGGATTCTAATGTTGCTGCGGTGCGCCCTCCCTTCAGCATCCTCTGTCCTGCGTTCCAGCTCCCCAGTCGAGGCCGTGAGCCGCATCACCGTTTGTTGGAGGGATGCAACCTCCTCCTGTAGCTGGACAATGTTCCCTTCCGCCGCATTGACTTTGTCCGTGACTTTGCAGGAATCCGCCCTTAGCAGATTCACATCAATTGAGACCGTCTCAATCTGCCGTTCAAGAGCAGTATGGGAGCCCTGAATGGCCTTTAGCAGCTCCGCCCTGGATGGTTCGCCGGGACCAGCGGTTGCGTTTCCCCCCTCCTCTTGACCGGTTTGGTGCGTGATGCGCTGGGAAGAGAGAGGCGGCATAGTGTACTGAGTGATGGTGTTAGGCTGCGAGGCTCGGGCCATCCTGTCCTTGCGCATGATCCAAGTCCATGGGACGCCCTTCCAGGTGCTCCAGTTATCGGCGTGCCCGCGAGCCAGCTCTGGTCCGCAGGGGGCCCCTAGCAATCTCCCAGGGCGCACTCCGCCAGTGCCCTAGGACACGCCGGGTCACGCTCCCCGCCGCGCCAGGTATATGCTGTTCGTCTCAAGATAAGGGCCTTGCCTCCCAAGCCCGGGTCTCAGGTCAACGGCGCTCGGTGAAGACCGGTCCGCGGATTATCCAGTTCTCCTACCATTCAGCCGTGGTGGCTTTGCAACCAAGTACAGACCAGCGGGCAATGTCCTCTCGGAGGTCTATTTATTCCTCTCCCCCTGGCGGCAGAGATCCCCTTAGGCATCCATTGCATATCCACTGATCCCAAGTAGATGCGTGCGGGGCCCAGGTCCAAGTAGGTGTGCAGCGGATTTACAGTCCTCCCCAAAGCGCCAGCCGGCAGATCACACACCGTTAGGGCTCCCCCTCAGGCCAGTGAACTCTCTTTGGTCGCCCGGGATGCAGGGCCCGCAAGTATAGCCGGAGCCGCTGCCACTGCCTGGGCCCCGCCAAGGAGGGCCCTGAACCAGGATTAGGCCCCCTAGCTGCACCACTTCTCTTCCCTTGCGGTTCCGGCGCTCCGATGGATTCCGGCGGGTCAGGGGGAACAGGCACAGCCCTCCAACACTCCTCACCTTCCCTCTCATCAGGTTGCTCGAGGGAGCCTCTCTATCGTCCCGCCATTCATGCGCTGTGACCCAGGCGTCGCAGGACGTCCCCGATGACCGCCGGAGCCCTGACAGTCCCGGTACTCACAGGCCAGGCCCCGCGCCCCTGGTCCGGCAGCGCCAAGCCCCTCCTCCGCCAAGTCTCTTCCGCGCGGCGGGGCCCCTTCAGACCCAGGACTCCGGGTAGCACCCCGCAATATGATCCCCAAGGCCAGGTGTTGGGAAAGGCGAGAGTCGCTGCGGCGCCCCAGACTGCTGATCCCGGGTAGGCCGCAGCACCGGCCTCATATAGCAGGCGCTGCGGGCGGCCGCATGCAGGTCTCAGTACTCGGTCCTCCGTCGTCAGACGCCGCACTCTTCGGTGTCGTACAAAGCCTTAGGCGTTCCGATCGCGTAGTCTGTGTCTTTAGTGGTCGATAGGCGCCAGGATCTGCTTTATTTCAGGATTTGTAGGTCAGGCTGGCCGGGAGCTGCGGGAGCCTACGTCCTGACGGCCATGTTGCTTGGCCACGCCCCCGTCAGTGTTAACGAGTGTTACAAGCATTGGCAAAACCTGGATAAATAAAGCAAATGATCACAGCTGTGTAAAGGCCAAGGACGTTTTTGTGGAGACACACAACTTCTGCCCAATCAGAGCATGCACTTCTGGCTCCCAACACGTGAGTGGAGTGAAAAAACTCTCTCTAGTGATGCTCACATAATTTTCTGGTGACAGCTCTGCTGTCAGGTCAGACCATAAAAATTACAAAACAATGAATACTATCACAAAGTTTGCCCCATAACTCTCTTTAATCTGCCTTTAGTTGCCACATAATCTAGTCAACCCTGCCATACAACATGGGCCTTCCCTACTGCATGCCGGCTCTAGGGCCATGCAACCGGTGCAGCCTCACATGGCGCTGACCTTGGGGCTGCTGTGTTTAGAATTAACACAGATTTAAAATGCACCTGTTGCAGAGTTCTTTACCTGTCCAGCAGTTTCAAGCAACAATAAAAATGTCATGATAACTCTGGTGAATTATGTTCTAATTGGAGACAGATTGGAGTTTTGTCTAATGGCAGTTACAACTCACAGTAAAGTAGTGCTGAGGTTTAATATGCCTGCTACAAAGAATGTGTATCACGCAAATCAACAAACTGTATTTGATGTGGATCGATCAGTGGGTTACTGCTTTTGTCACAGAAACCCTTATAGGACAGTGAAATATGAACTGCTATCAAAGGCTCCATGCAAACTGCATGGTATTGGTGAGAAGATTATGTTTTTCCCCACTCTTTCATTATCCCAATGTTGCTAAAAAGGTTTCATTTCGGTAGAAATGCTTTCTTATTAGTAAAGTAAACCTCTGTGGTTCAATTTAAATCCTGAGTTTGTGCTTCTCCAGACCAAACACTCATTTACACATGTATGATTCATTAGCTCTGTATAATATGTGTGATTTAAAGTGCTCTGTACTCTACACTTATATGAGTAGCGCTATAAAACTGGTGGAGCGGGGTAATGAGTGAATTCAACGAGAAAGAGGCTTTTGTTAACTGGGGGTAGGGGCACCAACAAAGATTACCACACTGGACGCCACAAGCCGTGCCCTGACATACTTCCAGTGGCCCTGCCTACGGTACAGATCACATCCTTTAGGTACGACAGTGTGCTAACACAGGGCAATGAGCAACTTTATTAAATTCTGCCACATGCTCCGGTTATCCAAAGTGGACACTCTAAACAGACTCTGCTGGGACGAAGTAAGGTCACAGAACGAGCAAGAAACCCCAAACTCTTGGGGGAATTACCTGAGTACATCTTTGGCCACTTTGGAACTCCAATCAGCATGGGACAACAAGATGGATCGAGCGTCCTTTAACAAAACTGTGAATGTCGCAAGTAAAAAGAAATCTTCATTGGAAGATAAATTTGCACTCACAAAGGGACGGCATGGATGGACAGTCATGAACTCATAAAAGTCTTCGAAGCCACAAGCCTACTTATCTGCCCATTTTAGTTCCTATTTGAAGATGTGCTTTCTAAAGTTCAGGATGGGGGTGCATGTCTCCAAGGATTTATCCCCTTCTTGGTTGACAGTTTTTAACTCAGTGTTTCGTCGTGTACAGTATAACACACTGACTTCTTCAGGGCTCTATATCCACAGTTTCTCAACATCAGAAGTAGTCCATAAATCAAGTTTAATTATATTTCTCTATTAACTCCCGATCTCAAATATCACTAACAAATTCTCTTCTGATTCTTCAAATATTCTTATATCAACGTATGTCCAAATAAACATTACCCACAATTACTACACGCACTACGTATGGCGAGTGATAGAAGGTAAGTGAGTACTAGCCACCTTCTCATTTGTATAGTAGCCTGCTTAGTGTATAGTTTTTAAGGAAAAGAAAGAACATAGTAATGCCACTCCATTAGGACTTCTCACCCATATTTTGTGAGTAAAGTCAAGGTCCCAAAACCAAGAAATTAAATACAAAGTTGTGTACAAAAGATAGTATAACCTAATTAAATATTCACCTCTATATTTACAGTTTCTCCACATCAGAAGTAGTCCATAAATCAAGTTAAATTATATTTCTGTAAAGAGAAACCTAAATGTCAGCATATTATCCCATAACAATCTGAAAAGCATAATAAATAAGTGTAGAAGTATCTAAGAGAAAATCCTCCTCTGATTCCAGACAAAAGAGTACGCCATCAGCTTAATTTCCTAACCTCACCAAATTAAATTTTCCGATAAAAAAGGGAAAATTTACCTCTATTAACTACCGATCTCAAATATCACTAACAAATTCTCTTGGCCACTAGTGCACCTATAATGCGAATGTGAATAACAATACTACAGAGATTGAATTTATAATGATTGTTATCTATTTGATATTATATGCACAAGACCTGAATTTTGTCTATTACATGTGTACTTAGATGGTGAATATGTTTATATCTCAGATTGAGACTGTTCAGAATTGATTCTAACGATAATACTTAGCCCTGAATTATAGAATGTTGCAAGTGCACTTGGATGAGGACTGTGGGAACTTTACTTTTCACCTCTTACTCTTGGTAAACTGGCTAACATTGGCACTCTTTACTCTCTTACTTTACCTCACCAAAATTACCAATGGAACCCTTATTTGTTTTATGTTGCATGTAACCTTATTCTACCAGATTTAACAACGTTTGTAAGTACTATATTTACTTACTACTAACAGCGCTTATACAAGATTTTCTAAGGTAAGTAGTGAGAATTTGAGCCAGAATCTTAAAACGTTAATTATAATCTTGCTATGGGTGTCTCCATGCACTGCGTATGATTAAAGGCTGATCAATAGAATTTATTTGAGAGAGATTACAAACTCTTGAATTATACAGCGTTTCATTGTGGATTACTATAGATAAGGTATAGGTTGCTGTACGCTGAGAATAGTGGGAGATACGGTAAAATATGAACATGTTACAAGATGGCACTCATGGCCAATGAATTTAAAAAGACACTACAAGATGGCGCTGATGCGAGACGCCGAAAGGGAATAGCGAGTACAGTTGCTGCCCCGTACCGAGGTAGACGATAAACCTTGTGCCATGGAGAAATCCCAGCTTTGTAATATTTTATCCGATAGAGTGGATTTCTAAACACTGCTTTTACATTTGAATAGGAGGAGTTGGAGGTCACGATGCAATTGTGAAGACGGATTTCTGGTGAGCAGTATCGTAACAAAATTTAGTTACTCGTGATTATAAATGAGGTGTAACTGATCAATGTTACTACCTTTGTTATTCTTATAGCCGATACTTGATACTAAGAGATAGTAGCGACCCCAAGCCGTAGTTGTTGTATTCTGACCGTGGGTGAGTGTATACAATCCTTTTTTACAATAAATTGCATATGGAGAGGATAGAGGTTGTGAGTGACGTTTTCATGTACTGTTATAGAGAGAGAACGACTTGAAAAAACTTTTGAAGGAGGGAACACGTAAGACAAGAGAATCACCGAGTAGGTGAGCTATTCGATATACGAGTATGAACTTAGTTTGAAACAAGAAAATGTAGAATTGTTAAACATGTATTTTGCTTCCAAATAGGAACTTTACCCTATAATTGGGAGAACTTACGACCCCCCCAAGCGTAGTGTATATGGATAGTGAGTTGTGTTCACTCTACTCACGGTAGTTAGACTGAGTCATATAGAATTTTTGAAAGTGAGTAATATGTACTACTTATCGTTGTAGTTATGATGTGAAGAAGTGAAGTAATGATGAAGGCAATATCATGAACCCAGCCTTTTAGTACTGGGTAAGTGTTTTTGTAGTGAGCTATAGGAATATTACACTACAGACACTTGACAATGGATTTAGCGATATGCATATTTGTATTTTCAGACATACGTTGATATAAGAATATTTGAAGAATCAGAAGAGAATTTTTTAGTGATATTTGAGATCGGGAGTTAATAGAGGTAAATTTTCCCTTTTTTATCGGAAAATATAATTTGATGAGGTTGGGAAATTAAGCTGATGGCGTACTCTTTTGTCTGGAATCAGAGGAGGATTTTCTATTAGATACTTCTAAACTTATTTATTGTGCTTTTCAGATTGTTATTGGATGATTTGCTGACATTTAGGTTTCTCTTTACAGAAATATAATTTAACTTGATTTATGGACTACTTCTGATGTTGAGAAACTGTGGATATAGATGTGAATATTTAATTAGGTTATACTATCTTATGTACACAACTTTCTTATTTAATGTTTTGGTTTTGGGACCTTGACTTTTCTCACAAAATATGGGTGAAAAGTCCTAATGGAGTGGCATTACTATTTTCTTTCTTTTCCTTAAAAACTATACACTAAGCAGGCTACTATACAAGTGAAAAGGTGGCTAGTACTCGCTTACCTTCTATCATTAGCCATACGTAGTGCGTGTAGTAATTGTGGGTAATGTTTATTTGGACATACGTTGATATAAGAATATTTGAAGAATCAGAAGAGAATTTGTTAGTGATATTTGAGATCGGGAGTTAATAGAGAAATATAATTTAACTTGATTTATGGACTACTTCTGATGTTGAGAAACTGTGGATATAGAGCCCTGAAGAAGTCAGTGTGTTATACTGTACACGACGAAACACGTGTTGACTGTTGTACCATCATTGTTGAACATTGAAGAAAAAAGAAAATAAACAACAAGGAACACCAATCTATGATTCATTCACTTTTAATTCACAATTTTCATTCTTTAATAGAAGTGACTCTTGCCTGATATTTGTTTCTAATTACAAACAGGAATGGACTTTGATCTAAACATAGTTTTAGAATGATTTTATAATAACAGATTTTTACACATTTGAAATGTATGGGAGACAGAGCACAGATGTACATTTGTATATATGACACTTCTAGCTGTTTGAGTAGATGAAACTCACTTATTTTATGTAGGGGGGTATTGTGATGATTTTAATTAATCAAGCAATAAACATTAAACTTGAACTTGAAACTTGAAACTTGACAGTGTGCTATGAAGCGCTAAATTGTATTATTTCTGGATGTGGTCTTGGGGGGGCTGGGGGAAGACATACTGGAGTAATCTATGCTTGTTTAAGAACCTTTATTACGGGTGGAACTCTTATGTGTCAAGGTTCTAGTTTGAGTTCCAGGGCCGGCAGTTGGAGTTACCTGTTGACCACTGCGCTGCCGCTGCTCTGCTGGTCCAGAATTTCTAATAAAAGAAACTTCTATGTACGTGGTTACGATTGTCATTTCACTACACTTTTGATGGCGACGAAGAGACTGCTGGGCCATTATCTCGAATTCGTATAGTGTATCCTGCCATCCTCATATCCCAAGTTGTTACGCTGCCTATTGCCAGAAGGCGACGAAGTCTGCAGTAGTGTCGGTGTTCGTGACACGGAACAAGGCAGTGATTTACGGTGAAAACGTGAGCAGAGCGAAGCGGGGTGTAAAACTGCAAGGTCAGTTCGACTGCATGTGTTAGTGAAATGCATTGCTGAAATGCATCGGAGAAATGAAAGTTAAGACGTGGAATGCATAAAGGGTTTGCATTGCACCAACGAGTGCGAGATCACCCAGTCTAACAATTGTGAATTGCACGTAACCTTACATGAAACTGTTGAAACGCAATGAAAGGAAGGCCGTGGATTGTTGGGATTGCATTGTTTAATAGTTGCGGAACGCACGTAATTGAAAACGTGAAAGAAGTGGAACCTACTCAAAGAAAAACTGTGGAATTCATTAAAGTCTACGGTCATTGTTATCTTAGCGACAAGTGTGTTGCTTAGTAACGGCAAGCCGCAGAGTATATTGAAAGAAACTTTGAATGTCGGCAAGCCGTGGAGCATAGATTAGAGACATTGAATGCCAGTATATCATATTGGAGTTCATAAAAAAACAAATATTCTATTAAACACCAAGAAAACAAGATAATTGTTGCACAACGCTAAGCTATCCTATTGGAGTTCATAAAAAAATATTCTATTAAGCAACTAGAAAACAAGAGAATTGTGGCACAACGCTAAGCAAAAATGTTTTAAAAATTTATTTTCTTTGTTTATTTGGTACAACTCTAAATGGTTATTCTTTTAGATACCTTGAATAATGCAGTTTGGTGGGAGGATTTCAAATAATTCTTTCCAATTCAGGGTTGTTAAGCCATATGTAGAACAGAGTGCACAACTTATAAATGCTTACAGTTTAAACTGTTTTGTACAGAAGGTTATGTACAACCAATTTGGCACTGTGCTCTTTTACATTTTGTAAGTCAGTTTTCTTTGTCATTTTCTAAGCACTAATTGTTAACCATGCAAGCTGTTACACCACCACCACCATTTTTGGGAACACCAGGGGATCCACCTATCAAATGGAGGCAATGATTTGATGGTTTCGAAACCTACTTAGGTGCAATAGGTGCAAGCAGGTTTAGAGCAGAACGTAGAAAATATTTACTACTCCGTTCTTTGGGTTTCGAAGGAAGGGACATTTTGAAACATCTTTCTCCACCTGCGATTGTTGATGAGTACATTTTAGATGAATACCAAGACATGGTAAAAAGGTTACAAACAAGGTTTTTGATGTTCAACCAAGTATTGTCGTTCTTCGCCATATTTTTTTTTACATGCACAAAATACCAGTGAGGATGTAGACAGTTACATCACAGCTTTAAGGAGACCGATATCAGAGTGTCAGTTTGAAAACTTTACAGACCAATTGGTTTGTGACCAATTTATTTGTCATTTTTCTGATAAATTCATAAAGCAAAAGGTTCTTTCATTGGGTAATCCCAGTCTGGAAGAAACAATAAGAGTTGCAAAGAGTATTGAAACATCACAAATTTCAGCTAAGGAACTAGATGCAAAAAGTAATGAACCAGTATCTGCTGTTAAAGTAAAAGATAATACGGACAAAGACAAAAAAAAAATACAGAGAAAACTCTCAATAACATAAATGACAAACAAAAGTCTGGATCTGGTGAAAGACAGAGTAATTTTTTTCACAAAGTAATATTTGTTTTAGATGTGGTTTCAAATCACATTTTGGGAATGGTAAATGTCCAGCTAAGTTTGTTACATCCAGAATCTGTAATAGAGTCGGACATTTTGCAAAAGTGTGTCAAATGAATAAGAACAAGTCTTTTCCTCAATCTTTTATAGTTAAATGTGTGGCGGACAGTAAAAGATACAATGATGATTAAGAATTTATCACTAAAGAACTTAGTGAAATGGTCTCAGTTGTACAAGACAGTGGGGTGGTAGTTGGAAATCCTGAAATGTGTGTTGATCCATATGTTGAGATCATGGTTGGAGATAAGATCTTGAAACTTTTAGTTGATTCTGGTGCTCATATTTCCATGATCATTTAAGTTTTATATGACCAAACTTTGCCTACAAGACCCCTTATTCCTCGAGATCGTAAAGCTGTTTCAAATGAAGGGCGTGAGATTAATCTCTCTGGGTATATTGAAGACATTATGAAATTTAACGGTAGAAAGATATATGCAAAAGTATATGTTGCACAAAGAGGGTTGAACGTTTTGGGATGGTTCCACCAGGGATTATTTGGAATGATACTTAGACCTGGGTCTTCTGAACAAGTTCTAGTGGTGAGGGATAATCCTGATTTAGAAGATTTGACAAATACATTTCCAAGTGTGTTTTCCGGGGAACTTGACAATATTAGAGACTTTCAACACAAGATTATAGTAAAAGATGGTGCCATCCCTGTAAAACATAAGTTGAAAAATGTTCCTTGTAGTGTAAGACATGATTTGCAGAGTGAACGCAATTCTCTCTGTGAAAAGGGCATAATTGAACCAATTGAATCCTCACTTTGGTTATCTCCACTAGTGGTTGCCCGATAGCAATATGGCGAATTGAGAGTATGTGTGGACAGTTGCTGCCTTAACAAAGAAATCTGTGTGGATTCTAACCCATTGCATAACATCAATGAGCTTTTGGCGGGTCTCAAAGAGGCTAAGATTTTTACAAAGTTGGATTTAGCTTCAGCCTACCATCAGGTTGAGTTAGCACCCGAATCAATACATCTTAAAGCATTTGTGTCTCCTTATGGAACCTACAAGTATGTTCGTATGCCCTTTTGGTTTGGAGTTAGCCGCGTCAGTTTTTCAGCGATTATTGAATAATATGCTGAAAGGAATTGGTGGCCTATCAATTTTTCAAGATGATGTTTTGATTTTTGCTCCCAATACTAATACTCATGATGCAATTCTTTCTGAAGTTTTGTCTAGATTCCAGAAATCTGGGGTGGTTTTACGGAGAGACAAATGTGTTTTTAGGTCCAGGGAAGTTGAGTACCTAGGGCATTTTGTAAATGAAAATGGCATTCATCTAAAAAACAGTTTGATGATTCTGTTGTTAAGTTGAAAGCTCTATCTGACAAACCTCGCCTAAAATCTTTTTTAGGATTGTGTGAATTTTAGTCTTGCTTTATACAAGATTTTGCAAGTAAGTTGAGACCTTTATCACGCAGGCTTATGAAAGGAGTTACATTTGATTGGAATGATGAATGTCAAGAGGTTTTTGAGTGGGTGAAGAAACAGTTGGTTTCTCCAACATTTTTAAAGCATTATGATCTCTCTCTTACTTGTACCCTTAAGGTGGATGTCAGCAGTATTGGTGTGGGTGCTGTGTTGGGTCAAGAAAAAGATGAGGTATTGAGAACTATTGGTTTTGCATCAAGAGTGTTATCTGTTTGGGAAAAAGGTGATTCTGTGATTGAGAAAGAATTACTGGCGTGCTGGTGGGCGGTAATGACATTTAGAAATTTCATTTGGTGGTGGAAATTTCATCTCCGTACTGACCACAAACTTTTAGTTTTTATCCTCAGTGGCAAACATTCTAGAAGTTTCACTCCCAGAATAGCACACTTGTCTTCGAAGCTTCTCCAATTTGATTTTTGTGCAGAATGCATTCCTGGAGGAAAAAATGGGTGTGCTGATTTCCTCTCACATTCCTCTACCATTATAGAAAGTGAATCTGTCACGAGTGAAGATGATAAAGAAGAGTTTATAGTTGCTGCAGTGGATCTCCCACAGTTGTGTGCAGTTTCAAAAAGCTGTTGGCACCATGCCCTTAATAATGATGTATCTTTGGATTTGGTGATGTCATTTATTGAAAATGGTTGCCTAAGGAGAGGAATCTAAATTTTAAGTACAAAACTTATCTTCAGGTTGCAGACGAGTTAATAATTGAGGATGGTTTGGTGATGCGTGGGGACAAGTTGGTTCCTCTTAGCTTAAGGTTAGACTTGATCAAGCGTGCTCATGAAGGGCATTTGGGAGCTACTATGACAAAGAAAAGAGTTTGTCTTTCCTTTTGGTGACCTCTATGGACAGAGAGGTAGATGAAGTTGTAAAGTCTTGTGTTATCTGTTCAAGTTGTGACAAAACAGCTAAATTACGCACTCCTCCTCTTTCCCCAGTTGATTTACCATCTGCACTATGGGTTAAATGGGACTCGACAATGTGGGTCCTTTTAATGCTCTTGATCCTTCATTTAAATTTGCGTTGGTCATGATGGATTATTACTCCAAATGGCCAGAGGTCAGGTTCGTGTGAGAAGTGAACTCTAAGGCAGTGATTGAATTCCTCAATGACATTTTTATGAAAGAAGGTTATCCTGAATTTTTAGTGACGGATAATGGTACTCAATTTGTTGCTTCTGATGTAGAAGATTTTCTGAAGGCTGGTGGAGTCAAACATCTAAAAAGCTCTCTGTACCATCCTCAGACAAATGGTTTAGTTGAGCGTATGAACAGTGTTTTGGGTGAATCCATAAGGTGGGCTATTGCCAGTACGTGTCTGGTTTTGAATTCTGTGAAGAGTATGTTGTGGTTCTATCGGACTACTCCCCATTCCACCACTGGAGTATCACTGTTTGAATTGTTAGGTGGCAGGAGACCTACGACCACTTTTAGCCCTGGTTGGATGAGCAAGTGGGTGAAGGGAAAACAATGGTCTGTGTAAGAAGTTGTGTGAGAATGACTCAGTGCAAACAGAAAGACTATTTCGATTCCACAAAAAAAGTGAAGGATGTGGAGATTTTTTGGGTGATTATGTTCGAGTGAAGAAACCATTCCATATGAAGAAGGGTTTGCCTAAGTTTGGTCCTTCTTTTAGAATGATCACGGTGAAGGGTAGTTCTGTGAAACTGGAGAATGGACAGTGGTGGAATATGTGTTCATTGATGAAAGATAAGGTTAGGTTTGCAAGAAACCAGAATAACTTTGAAAGGGTTATTCGTGATCAAAGTAGTTCAGAAGAGGACAACCTTCTGTTCTGAGGCGCAGTGTCAGAGTTAAGAATCTTCCTGTTCGTTATAGAGATTAGTATCTCAATAGTTATGGTTTAACTTGGTTTTACATGTACATGTGTTGGTCAGTCAGAATGTGGCATTAGTAGGCACACCAGCACTGCACTAATCCCAAGCATTGAGACCGAACGTGACACTGGCAAAGATTCAGGAAGAAGCACAAACACAGATCCAGCAATGACAACTAGTGGCCATTCTGAACGTCTTTTCCTACATTGCTTCTAAAAAAATTATATTGAATGGTACAAAACAAGAAAACCTGTCTGTGTATATGGATGAGGCAACATTCTGCAGCGAGCACGCAGGATGCTGCATTAACATCTAGTGGCTTTGGAACAGATGATCTAGTTGTAAGTTAACATTTTCAATTTCTGTTGTATTGTCTAAGAATATTATCTTAATTGTGTCTTGTGATCAATCCTTTGTTGATTGTTACTGTTAAGACTTTTAGTATTTGAGAATACAAGAACTTGCATTTTGGTGGTTTAGAATGTGACACTACCTGAGATCAGGGTGAAAGGACTATCAGTCAAACATTGCACACCAACACAAGCTCAGATCTTTCACTCAGACACCCAGGGTTCAGGAAAACAGTCATCTGTGGAAGATCTTTCACACAAATAGACCCAAAAGCGCTGTATGCACAGAATATATGTATTTCAGTTAGGAGATAACATAGATCTGTTTTTAATGCACTTTAGGAGACAGTTATCCCTTCCCTAAAAACTATTTGTTGGGTGTCTGCATTGTGATTTCCTTCCTAGGTAAGTAAACATAACTTGCTTTTTCACTTCTTATAAGGGCTGGAGGTATATGTAAGCCCTGCCATTGCATGGATAGCCCCAGGGTCAGTAGTACACATTTTGCGGGTGGTGGCTAGGTGGTAAAGTGTTTTCAGTGTTCCGGTAAGCGAAGGTAATAGGCTGTAGCTTGGATGTGGTGTTTCTGTGCGCTAGAGAGGCAGGTGCCTGAATGATCGCAGCTTTTTGGTGCTTGTTGTGTTCTCATGTTATCCTATAAATGTGTTTAACAGGGAATTCTAGATTATATGAGAATTTGTACCTGCAGTAAAAGTCGGCTAAATTAGCAAAAAAATGCAATTGCAGATTGTCTGTTTCAAGTTTGCTCGAACTTTGTTTTAATTTTTGGGCCTCAAGCAGTGAAAATTGGGAGGCACTAATCACGCTGCAACTATTTTTACTTTATTGGAAATTGTTGGTGGTAATTATCCAGCCTAGTGTTTCTGAAGAGTGGTCTCCGTTAGGAACCTTCGTAGGTAATTATCAAGCCTTGTGTTTCTGAAGAATAGTCTCCGACCTTCTGAGGCAATTATCCAGCCTTGTTTTTCTGAAGTGTGGTCTCTGTTAGGAACCTTTAGGTTTAAAGTATTTTATTAGGAAGGTACAGCTGCAAAAGAAAACAATCATACAAGGAGTCAGTGCTTACGCCAGGGGGCGTCCAGGAATATAGTTCGAATGTCCCAGCCTTGTAAAGGCTGCCCTAGTATCCGGCGCCGTGCGTGGAGATGTGCAAAAGAGTCTAAGGAACAACTCACCAACTTTTCGTACCCTTCTTTGAATAAACAATTCCCCCCAACAACCCCCCCTCCTCCCCCCCTGTCCAGTGCTGTGTAGTATAGAGCGTAGGTACTGTCCCATCTATCCTCTCCCCCCCCTCACGTTGCTCGTAGAGTCACTTTCATGTCCCCCCCATGTGGACTGTATATCACAACGGCGGCGTGAGCCTCAGCAGTCTCAGGTATCTCTGGCATGTAATTTCCTTGAATTCTGTGGCTAGTAGTGTGTGAAAAGGCTGCCACAGCTCCCCAAAGCGGTCCACCTCCCCAGCTAGTGTGAGCGATAGCTTTTCCATCCCCAGAACATGCCACAGCCTGTAAAGCCAACCCGTGAAAGAAAGGGTGGTCGGTGTGCGCCAGTGTATTAGGATGTTTTGAACTGCTGAGCCCAACATGATAGCTATCTGCCTTCCCCTTCGGGATTTCAACGGGTACATTAAGCCATTGGGGAGACCCAGCAGGGCGTACGCTGGAAATCGGGGCAGTTCAATATCAAAGCATGCATCAATTTCATCAATCACCTCTGTCCAGTATGCCTGTAGTACTGGGCAGTCCCATAGGACGTGTGTCAATGTGCCTACCTGCCCACAATTGCGCCAGCACCTATCATCTATCATCTATGAGCCTGTTCATCTCGTGTAGTCATTCCGGGGTGTGATACCAATAAGTGGAGACCTTGGTGAAGGTTTCGGTAAGACCTACATGGTAAGCTGAATGTCTTGCCCGGTACGAGATCTGTTCCCATTCCTTGTGGCTAAGTGTTCTCCCTAGTTCTCTGTTCCAGCGTTCCCTACCTGGAATATGGAAATGTGAGGGTGGGAGCTGTAGCATCTTATAGAGATCAGTTATGAGTTTTGTGTCTGAAGTGCGTGTCACCAGCCATCTTTCATACAGCTACAGCTTCCTGTCAGCCGACTCTCTAACTTGTGGTTGCAGGGCCCAGTGTCGGACCTGCCAGTATCTCATGCGGTCTGTTTCAGCCATCTGATAACTGTCTTTAAAGCTCTGAAATGGGATGATCCCCTCCTCTGTGTACATGTGAAAAAGCGCTCTGCAGCCCTTCACCCTCCAGTGCGAGAAGGCCCCAGGTTCTGTCCCCGGCATGAAATCTGGATTGTCCACAATAGGTGTGAACGGAGAAGGGAACGTGGTGAGATCGAATGTTCGGTTGGTGGCGTCCCACACTCTAAGCGGGACCCTCGTTATGTAAGAAGCATAGAGATTCGGGGGGCGGTGTAATCTACGGAGAAACGGTATTTCCTGTAAGGGACACCCCGCTACCGCCTGATCTTGAAATAGCCAGTGTTTGTCTGACTCCCACCTACTCCATTCCACCAGGTACCGCAATTGTGATGCCTGGAAGTATTTGCGCAGGTCCGGGACCCCCAGTCCTCCCGACTCCGGCGCCAAAGTTGTAAGGGGGCGGCGCATTCGGGGATTGCGGCTCTGCCAAACTAAACGGGACACTTCAGTTTGCATCTGTTGAATCCATCCTCTAGGGGGTTGTAGGGGCAATGCTCGGAATAAGTACAGAATTTGGGGTAAAACTGTCATTTTAATCGCCGCTATCCTGCCAAGCCAGGATATCGTTCCTTTGTTCCACCTCCCCATTTCTTCCTTAACTTTCTTACTCATCGCCTCATAGTTGATGGATATCATCGCCTGTAACGTTGGTGCCAGCGCAATCCCCAAATATTGCATTTGGTCCCGCAACCAGCGCAGTGGAAAGAGCCCTTGCAGTTCGTGTCTCGTTGCGGACGTCAGGGAGAAATCCAGTACTGTGGACTTCACCACGTTCATCCTAAAGCCGGCCACACCTTCGAAAGCCTTAAGCTCGGCCATACAAGCGGGCAAAGCCCACCTCGGGTTCTCCAGCGTGAAAATTACATTGTCTGCATAAAGGCTGATCGTGTGGGTGTAACCGCCCATTCTTATTCCAGTCACGTCTGGATTCTGTCACACCCGTTGAGCAAAGGGCTCCATGTAGAGCGCAAAAAGGAGAGGGGTGAGGGGACATCCCTGTCTCGTTCCGCGTTCAATATTGAATCGTTTTGAACCGCAGCCGCTCACTCGCACTACCGCCGAAGGGAATTTATAGCAGTTAAACACCATGCGTCGAAATTTCTCCCCCATACCCAGCCGTGCCAACACTCGCTCAAGGTAAGGCCAATGCACTCGATCAAACGCTTTCTCAGCGTCAACCGAGAGCAGCATCCTCTCCCCTGGAATACGCGAGGCCTTTTCCAAAACGTGCACTATTCTCTTAGTGTTATCCACAGTTTGTCTCCCAGGTACAAAGCCGGATTGGTCCGGTTCAATTAAACCGGGGAGGTACTGCGCTAGTCTTGCTGCTAGGATCCCTGTATAAATTTTAAGATCTACATTTAGGAGGGAGATCGGTCTATACGAGCTGCACTGAGTCCTGTCCTTCCCGGGTTTGGGTATAACCGACACCGTTGCCTGTAGGAGGTCCGGGGGGATAGCTCCAGGGTCGGAGAAGAAGTTAAACAGCCTGGTCAAGATTGGCGCTAGTGTCGAGCTAAACGTTCTATAAAAGAGGGAAGTGTAACCATCTGGGCCTGGGGCCTTTCCATGCCTAAGTCTGGAAATTGCTACAACAACTTCCTCAATCCGTATTTCTCTTTCCAAATAGTTAGCTTGCTCTGGGGTCAGGGACGAGAGAGGCACCGAATCCAAATAAGCCTCCGGCTCCTCCATCCGCGAATCCCCTTCCGCATACAGTTCTGCGTAGAACCGGCTGAAGGTATCAGCTACTTCGGCGTCATCTGTAATCTGCTGCCCCGCATCCCCCTCTATCTCTCGTACCTGACGACTCTGGTGCGCAGCTCTTAGTTTGGCTGCCAGTAGACGGCCACATCGATCCCCTTCTGTGTAATAGGCATGTTTTAGACGCAGTGCGGCATATTCAGCTCTAACTAAATCTAATGACGACAGGAGTTTCCTTGCCGCTTTCAGCTGCCTCCAAACCCTAGGGGCCCCAGTGCGGCATTGTACCTGTTCAAGTTCCCTGACCTTCTGTGTGAGCTCATCCCGTTTTAGTTTTCTGTCTCGGTTGTCTGCTGTCGAGATCGCTATGAATTCTCCCCGCAATACAGCCTTGAGAGCGCCCCATTGAGTCGCCAATAGAGTATCTGAGTTAGAGTTGTGCAGCTGAAAGTGTCCGATCCGCAGCCCCCTCCCCTTCCCCCAAGCCAGCAATTGCAGTGATGCCATGGTGAACTCCCCCCGGAGCACTTTCAAGTGGTCAGTGCTACTTCCTCTGTTACTCCCAGCTCCCCAGAGGCGATCCGGACAGCTTCCTCCATTTCGGCCCTGATAGTCGGGGTTCCCAGCCTCCTGGAAACCCCCGGTGTCCTTCTCCGTGCAACTCTTTGCCATCCTCCGTTGGCTGCGCGTCTTCTCCGTGGTGTGTGGGAGTCCTCTTCCTCCGTGGTGATGCCCAGTACCTCGCAGGTGTCTTGCAGGGATCGCAATTGGTGTGTCTCTCCTTGCCACTTGAAGATAATACGGAAAGGGTGACCCCAGGAGTAGGGCGTCTCATGTTGCTTGAGGAAGTCCGTCACTATCTTAAATGCCTTACGCTTTTGAAGCGTGATCGTGGAGAGGTCCTGGTACAGTGCAACTGGGTGACCGCGGAATGTGAGTGAGTGTTCCTTCCGTGCCTCCGCCATTATTCGTTCCTTCAGTGGGAAGTCCGGGAGGAATGCCAGGATGTCCGGCGGGGGGCCATTCGCTCGTCTAGGGGGTCCCACCCTGTGTGCTCTGTCAATCCTAATGGGAAAGTCAGCTCCTTCTCCCAGGACAGCCTGGAAGAGTTCCTGCAGGTACCTGACTATATCCAGGCTTTCTTTCGAAGATGGTACACCCCGGACCCTTATGTTATTTCTTCGTGACCTATTCTCCAAATCTTCGATATGCAATTGGAGGTCTAGTTGTTGTTCCCTAAGTGTCAATACCTCCTGTTGCAGAAAAGTGATTTCTTCATCCTGTCGTTGCGTGGAGCTCTCAACTGTGGCCACCCTCTCGCCTAATCCGTCCACGTCCCTGCGTATTTCTCGCACTTCACCCGCCACCTCCTGTTTCAGGGCCTGGAAGTCTTCCCTCAGTGTGCCAAAGAGGGATTCCAAAAAAGATCTGGTAACCAGGGGCTCCGTCGTAGCACCAGAGTGCGAGCCTCCAGCCGCTCCGGGTGAGGTCTGGGTCTTATCCCCCTTGCTCTGAGATCTACTGAGCATCTCTGGCAGCGTGCAATCGTTGCGTTTAACACCCATATTGCTGTAGCTTCCACAGTTCTGTGTGCCTTTCGCTGCTTTGGGCTGTCCTGATCGGCACCTCGCCAAGTGTCTGCGCCCAGTCCAGGGTGAATGCCGTTCTGTGCCACCCCCAGAGGCTGTCTTTGATCTAGCCTACCCGCCGCACTCCAGGTTGAGGCGGGTGGTCTGCGGCCTACTTCCTAGAGGTTCCCCAAACGCCGTGCCCCCGGGGCGGTTAGCAGTGCAGAGCCCTTCGCTCTGTCCCGGCCTCCCGGTTTAGTCTCTTGCCGGATCCCAGGGTCAAGGCAAGAATCCCACCTGCGGGCCCCCCCGCGGTGCCCCGCGCCGATTCCTCAGTGGGCCTCTAGCTGTCCCCCCGCTCCGATCAATGCCAGACACTCTCCGCGGTTACTCTGGGTGAGGGCCACAGTTCGGGGTTCCGCCTCCCCCCTCCGACTGCTCCGATGTACCTGTGGGGTTGAGGTGTTGCGGAGGGGTTCCTTCTGCACCGCCGCGGCCGTGTCCTGCCCTTTGCGTGGCCTGGCCTGCTCAGGCCCCGCTGGTGAGGCCGTACGAAGTGTAGCCGGTGCCGGGGGTTGTAGGCGCCACCGGTCGGGTCGGTATCGGGGGTTTCCCGGCCTCGACCGGCGTGTGGGCGCTCCGTTTCCCCGCAGCTCGCTGACCCTGGTCTCCCGCAGGTCCGGTAGAGGGCCCCCAAGCCGGGCACTCGCGTGTCTCCGACACCGGCCGAGGCCGAGCTCCGGGGCGGAGCAATCCCCGGCTCCAGCAATCGGTCCTGCCGCTTCAGGCTCCTCGCCCGCTCCGCTGCTGAGGGCTCCAATCGGATTCCAGTGGTCGGCCGCTCCAGTCTGCTCACCCACGGTTCGGGCCTCGTGCTCTCCTCAGGTCTGGGCAAAAACCTCGGCCTCAGCTTGCCGCCATCTTGGTCTACAGGGGGTGGGATGGGAGCTCCTTGGACGCAGCGCGGGGCCGGAGAACCACAACCGGCACCCTGGACCGCTGCCGCCGACCTGAACTGCCCACTCCGGCCAGCTGGACTCTCGCCTCTCTGCCGCTCCGCGAATAACTGCCTCGTCCGGCTCGAGGTGCCGCACCGGCTCGGTCGGCCCCGATCACACACTCGGCCTTCCGGACTCGGTGAGTACGTGCTCTGCGGGGCCCTATCGGTGGCGGTCAACGAACCTCCGCTTCCCCTGCTGTCTCAGCTCCACACCGTGGCTCCGGGGGGAGAATTAGCATAGAGTAGGGCTTGGGGCCTTGGATGGGAATGGGAGCTCCGGAGAACACGTCCTCCTACTCCGCCATCTTGGCCACGCCCCTGTTAGGAACCTTTAAAGGCAATTATCCAGCCTCGTGTTTCTGTAGAGTAGTCTCCATTAGAAACCTTCGAAGGCAATTATTCAGCATCGTGCAGCCTCGTGTTTCTGAAGAGTGGGCTCTGTTAGGAACCTTCGGAGGCAATTATCCAGCCTTGTGTCTCTGTTAATAACCTTCAGAGGCAATTATCCAGACTTGTGTCTTTATTAGAAACCTTCGGAGGCAATTATCCAGCCTCGTGTTTCTGAAGAGTAGACTCTGTTAGGAACCTTCCGAGGCAATTATCCAGCCTCGTGTTTCTGAAGAGTTGTCTCTGTTAGGAACCTTTGGAGGCAATTTTTCAGCCTTGTGTCTCTGTTAGAAACCTTCAGAGGCAATTATCCTGACTTGTGTCTCTGTTAGAAACCTTCGGAGGCAATTATCCAGCCTCGTGTTTCTGAAGAGTGGTCTCTGTTAGGAACCTTCGTAGGCAATTCTCCAGCCTTGTGTCTCTGTTAGAAACCTTCAGAGGCAATTATCCAGACTTTTGTCTCTGTTAGAAACCTTCGGAGGCAATTATCCAGCCTCGTGTTTCTGAAGAGTGGTCTCCGTTAGGAACCTTCGGAGGCAATTATCCAGCCTCGTGTTTCCGAAGAGTGGTCTCTGTTAGGAACCTTCAGAGGCAATTATCCAGCCTTGTGTCTCTGTTAGAAACCTTCAGAGTCAATTATCCAGGCTTGTTTCTCTGTTAGAAACCTTCAGAGGCAATTATCCAGACTTGTGTCTTTGTTAGAAACCTTCGGAAGCAATTATCCAGCCTTGTGTTTCTGAAGAGTGGTCTCTGTTAGAAACCTTCGGAAGCAATTATCCAGCCTCGTGTTTCTCAAGTGTGGTCTCCGTTAGAAACCTTCGGAGGCAATTATCCAGCCTCATGTTTCTGAAGAGTGGTCTCCGTTAGGAACCTTCGGAGGCAATTATCCAGCCTCGTGTTTCTGAAGAGTGGTCTCTGTTAGGAACCTTCAGAGGCAATTATCCAGCCTTGTGTCTCTGTTAGAAACCTTCAGAGGCAATTATCCAGACTTGTGTCTCTGTTAGAAACCTTCAGAGGCAATTATCCAGACTTGTGTCTTTGTTAGAAACCTTCGGAAGCAATTATCCAGCCTTGTGTTTCTGAAGAGTGGTCTCTGTTAGAAACCTTCGGAAGCAATTATCCAGCCTCGTGTTTCTCAAGTGTGGTCTCCGTTAGAAACCTTCGGAGGCAATTATCCAGCCTCGTGTTTCAGAAGAGTGGTCTCTGTTGGAAACCTTCGGAGGCAATTATCCAGCCTTGTGTTTCAGAAGAGTGGTCTCCTTTAGGAACCTTCGAGGGGCAATTATCCAGCCTCGTGTTTCTAATGAGTGGTCTCCGTTAGGAACCTTCGAAGGCAAATATCCATCCAGCCTTGTGTTTCTGAAGAGTGGTCTCTGTTAGGAACCTTGGGAGGCAATTATCCAGCCTTGTGTCTCTGTTAGAAACCTTTGGAGGCAATTATCCAGCCTTATGTCTCAGAAGAGTGGTCTCCGTTAGAAACCTACGGACGCAATTATACAGCCTTGTGTTTCTGAAGAGTGGTCTCTGTTAGGAACCTTCGGAGGCAATTATCCAGCCTTGTGTTTCTGAAGAGCGGTCTCAGTTAGGAACCCTCTAAGGCAATTATCCAGCCTCGTGTTTCTGAAGAGTGGTCTCTATTAGGAACCTTCAGAGGCAATTATCCAGCCTTGGGTCTCTGTTAGAAACCTTCAGAGGCAATTATCCAGATTTGTGTCTCTGTTAGAAACCTTCGGAGGCAATTATCCAGCCTCCTGTTTCTGAAGAGTGGTCTCCGTTAGAAACCTTTGGAGCCAATTATCCAGCCTCGTGTTTCTGAAGAGTGGTCTCTGTTAGGAATCTTCGGAGGCAATTATCCAGCCTTGTGTCTCTGTCAGAAACCTTCAGAGGCAATTATTCAGACTTGTGTCTCTTTTAGAAACCTTCGGTGGCAATTACCCAGACTTGTGTCTTTGTTAGAAACCTTCTGAGGCAATTATCCAGCCTTGTGTTTCTTAAGAGTGGTCTCTGTTAGAAACCTTCGGAGGCAATTATCCAGCCTTGTGTTTCTGAAGCGTGGTCTCTGTCTGAAACCTTCGGAGGCAATTATCCAGACGGGTGTTTCAGAAGAGTGGTCTCCTTTGGGAATCTTCGGAGGCAATTATCCAGCCTCGTGTTTCTGAAGAGTGGTCTCCGTTAGGAACCTTCGGAGGCAATTATCCAGCCTTGTGTCTCTGTTATAAACTTTCAGAGGCAATTATTCAGACTTGTGTCTCTGTTAGAAACCTTTGGAGGCAATTATCCAGCCTTGTGTCTCTGTTAGAAACCTTTGGAGACAATTATCCATCCTTTTGACTCAGAAGAGTGGTCTCTGTTAGGAACCTTCGGAGGCAATTATCCAGCCTTGTGTCTCTGTTAGAAACCTTTGGAGGCAATTATCCAGCCTTGTCTCTCTGTTAGAAACCTTCGGAGGCAATTATCCAGCCTTGTGTTTCTAAGCGTGTTCTCCATGATATTGAATATTTCCTTGTTTTGGCCATTGGAGGCAAGCAGTGAGCAGTTTGCGCTGCCATACCGCCCTTGGTTTTATTTGAATCCGGTGCGTTCTAGCTTCAAAAACCTTCTTCTTTGTCAATCTTTTGGTGACGTGGCCAGGTAATTAGGATTGTGAATGCAATGGGCATTACTGAGACGGTGCAAGCTTCTGTCTCCTAGCAACAGTATCTCCTGTAATGACAAAGTTGATGCGTTGCTCTTCACGTCTCCTAGTAACTACAATTGTTGTTGAGGTGCTTCGTCGCAATTTGTTTCCATCCCACTTTGGTGTGCAGTGCTCGCTTTGAGAGATCACTGACACACACAGCTTTCCAGGAAGCATTTCATTTACATGCATTAAAGCATGCAGCGAGTATTCTAAACTTTACTGATGTGCTCAGCCTATATTGGAAAGCTGAGCTCTAGAGTGTCAGTGACTTTGGTAAAGTTCACTGATGCGCACAGCCTGTATTGGAAAGCTGAAAGCAAGAGTAGAAGCGACTTTGGTAAAGTTCGCTGATGCGCACAGCCTGTATTGGAAAACTGTGTAGGAGCTTGTCTGCCTTTCTGGTGAGGAATCGTTGATGCACACAGCTGGTTATTAAGACTCTTAAAATACTTTACAATTGCACAGATTGCTACTTCTTGATTCACTGATATGCACAGCTGTCAGTAATTATTAGAGTGTGCTATATTCTAATAGTAGCATAAATAAATTACCTTTATTTTTATCTGCCCTGTAGGCTGCTCTGTTGAGTAGTTTTCACTGTTGGGTGGTGAGTGTAGGCATAACAATGAGTACCTAGAATTATTTGTTGACCCATACCCAAGCATTTTGGCCTGCTGGGGGGAACTGTGTATAAAATGAATTGACTGGAAGTCGTATATCAAAAATTACCTAGACACTATTAATCTTGCTATTAATCTTGATGGGAAAATGAAAGCAGAAAAAAACGTATATTATTACCAATGGGTTTGAAAGTATATGAGCATTTTCCAAATACTTTGGGTGTTGATGATATTGCGGGGAATGAGATTTTAATATCTTTTATGATCAATTTGATAACTTATCTCATTCGTTATTTTTGGATCGATTGTTATCTGTCATTGAGTAAAAGACAACCCCTACTTAGGTTAGATAAACCCCATAAACTGACGCAACTCTGAAGAACCACTTACGACTGATAAAGTTCAAAAGTTTTAATATAAAATTAAGAAAAGTTGCAAATACAATCCTCTCAGGATAAGGTTCAGCAAATATACAGGAACTAGAAGGAACATATATTCCCTAAAGAACCTCAGTCTACAAACGAATACAATTAAAGTCAGTTCCAGAATCAACAAATTAAAAAGCATAGATATGATGTGGTTCCGTTGCGTCATCTACAAAAGAAAGAATACAAGTTAAATCTGTCCCTACTCTATACTAAGTGACATCCCTACTTCGCAAGTTTCTAGTACCCTAAAAAGGTGTCAGCAGTTTGACTCCCTAAGAAGTTCAAACTCTCTTAGCCTCTAAAGGTAACTTAAGTTTAAGAAGCAGTACCCTTTCTGCCTACCCATCCGCTCTCTAAGGGTCCTCGGCCTACTGCTTTCTTGCGCTCTGATCTTTCTCTCAGCCTTTGCCTCAGGCCATCTGCGCTAACTTCTTCGCTCTTGCTTGCTGTTCCCGCTAATCGCCCTCTTCTCCCCGGGGTGCTGTCCCTAAAATACACAATCACAGTGTGGGTGGAACGCCCCTTCGACGCCCACCACGGACTTTCCCCCATGATGTCATTTTCTAGGTCTTTCCATAGCTTCGTCTCTTCGCGTCGTCCGTTAAGTTGACCTTTCTCCTTAGACGCCATCTTCGTCTTCTTGCTGGTGACTTCATTGAAGTTACATTTGACACTTTCGGAGCAAAGTCTATCACCTCATCAGAACTTTACTTTTTATGGCTGTAAATGTAACCTTTCTTGGTCTTGTGAATGGTCATTTCAAAACAAGACTCAAATTCCAAGCGTCTCCTCTCACGTTTAGGCAATAAACTTCGTCCAGCATTGTCACCTTAAATCTAACAAGAACTAGACTCCTTGGCTCGCACGTTCACATCAAGGCTATTCACGACTCCTGTGAGCCCACTAAATTACCAACAGCGGACTACACTCCTGCGAACCCTTGGTCAGTCAGGTTAAAATCACACATGACCTAAAACTCTTCTAACATTCCTACAAACTTCTTCTACACAGTATAACCTTTAACACAATTATATATGATCGCATTTAGCAATTCGTTTACTTATAAGTGAATACATTTTACATAGAATATAAATCTTGATACATAGAATATAATTTTATATTCTCATTTGTTACATCGTTATATATGATCTCTGCACATTTCTCCATGTTACATTTCTCGCCGTTTCTGCATTTAAAGTTACACGCGTACATGAATTCTACTTTGCACTTTCTTCTGTTCGTAAGCATTTCTACATTAGCCCACTACGTATACGGGCCTTCTAAATCTGATACATGTTCAAGAGTAAATACAGTTACATTTCCTATATTACTTTGATCACATCTGTTAACTTTATGCTATAAGCATCAACTTCACGTTCGATATACACTTCATTCCTACGTTTATACAATATGCTTCTAAATATGGTTCGGATATACGTTTTATTCAAATTGCGCTCTCTCAGTTCCCCCCTTTGATGACTTTTAGGAGTCATCACTAAATGCAATTTGAATAGCACCTTTACACAGAACTAGTTACATCATTCCCTCTTTTCATCATTTCAAGTGCTCTCAAACTTTTATACTGTTGATCTTGTAAAGCAGCTAATCTCTTTTCTTGTTCTCTCATAGATCTGTGTAACCGGTTCGTCCTATACCATTTATATAGTTTCACAATTCCTAACAATGTGATTATACAAATTAATACTATTAATACAGGTTTTAATATATACATACAATACTTTTACCAAGGTTGGCAAACCAACTTCCAACCTTTCCTACTCCATGACCTACTTTTTCCCAAACATTTATTTTTGTTAAATCTTCGATTTCTTTATGTATCTCTGTAATGTTTCTTATGACCTTCTCAAGTGGTTTTGAATTATCAGGAATATAAGTACAACATTCCTGGACCTTCAAAGCCTTGCAAACTCCG
Source organism: Lissotriton vulgaris (assembly GCF_964263255.1). Classification (NCBI taxonomy): domain Eukaryota; kingdom Metazoa; phylum Chordata; class Amphibia; order Caudata; family Salamandridae; genus Lissotriton; species Lissotriton vulgaris. The sequence continues at coordinate 476,924,060 of NC_141698.1, read as the reverse complement.
CCTTCTTTTGCTAATAGTACATCAAGAGCAAGTCGATTCTGAAGAACCATTGCTCTGATCGATTGCATCTCACCCTCTATTAACATTAATGACCTTGCAGTACTTGCAGACAATCTATCTACGACTGTAGCTAGTCTCCTGATCTTAACATCGTTAAGTATTAAACCTAACATAGGAAACATCGCTCCAAATACGTCTCCTACTACTTCTGCATCTCCTACTTCTCTTTTCGTTCTTGTCGAAGCCTTTCCTTCTATGATCGCTAAATCCTTTGCATGATATATTTTGGGGAAGACAATTGCCAAGTAACACGAACCATACCAATTGTCAGGCAGTTTTACATAGGCATTTCTTCCGCATACAAAATATACATTAGGAATCACCTGCATCTCCTTCATGAAATCTTTCGTGTAGTATTCTAATCGAAAGGCATGTTCGCAATTGACTTCACCTACAAATACATTCTCATAATATGTCTTGCTTCGAGTTAAACATAACTTTCCTTTCTGCGTTCTATCCAAAGCTATTGGACCATTGCTCCCTTTCCTTTTATGTGCCTTTTCTTCTCCGGTCCAATCTGTTTTCCACTGTCCTGACATTTTTAGAATCTTCTGCCTTCTGTATCGGTCATCTACTTGTCCTATGAACTTTTTCTCAATCTCTGACACCTTGCAAGTCAGATTATTTCTGCGTGCGTATGATGTATCTAATGTATCCCAAGGAAGGAAGAATTTGGCTAGTCTATCCTCCTTTTTGTAATAGTCCCACTTATTCATTTGTTTATAATTCGGAACTTCAGGCAGTACCGAATCATAATTTGAAAAGTAGTACTCAAATCCTTCTCTACCATAAAATATACTAAGCAGTAAACTACATGTTATCCCATAAGTCAGTGGGAGATGATGATATCTAATGCCTTCGTCTACAGAAGCCGGTAATTGCATACATACATAGCAATCTTTGGCCTCCATGGCATCGATATACTCGTACAATAACTTGGCATATGCATTTGACCTAAAGTTTCCCTGTGACTCGTCTACATGTAATCTACGAGCTTCATTTGCCAGTAACGCTTTTTCACGAATAACATTGCTCTCCTCCTTCTTCCCATCAAAAGCAGGTTTCAAAGTCGTTACAGGCTTTACATCTGTTATTTCTTTATCAGTTTCATGTCCTATTATGTATGATATGGTCACTACTATAATTATGAGAAAAATTACTACTGCTATTAGTGTACCTACTATACAGTTAGCTTTACGGTTTGGGTTGCCGTTCTCCATGTTGTCAAACGGCGTAACTCTCTCTTTTGCGAAAAAGTTTTTCTTTCTCAGTCTGTAAAGTGCTCTTTATCAACAAAGTCTCTTTTCGCAACAATGTCTCTTTATCTTGAACAACAGACAACCCTAACCCTTCTCCGTCCTCTAAATGTAATCCCTAATTTTATTCTTCTTTCCACTCGGCGCTAGGTTATCTTCTTCTTTATAACTTATATACAAAAGTCTTTATACATCAACAATTATTCTCGTACCTGCAGCTTTCACAACAAGTTCCAATAATTCAAAACTAATGACTTTTTCTTCTTCTTCCGGAATTTGATGACCAAAAGTCGGAAACTGTAATCGATTTAGCACTAGTTCTTTGATCCGACTCAAGTATGGGGGTATGGGAAGTGTGAAAGTCAGTAATCCCTCAGTCTCGAGTCCAGGAGTCAACATCCATATCTCCACTGCCACAAATGGATCGAGATTGACTACTTTCACTTCTCTCACTCTCCCAGATTTCTATCCCCAAGACATCTGCTAGATAAGTCCACTCTGGGGTGGCGTACCTTCTGCAGGGCACACGTACCCTCCTCGATCTTCTTGGACTCTCAGTGCCTGAGTCTGTAGTTTCCTCTTCTTGATCCGACTCTTCAGAGATTGGGACAAGAGTTTTCTCCTGTTGTGCCTTTAGGCTTGGCCTTCTCCTTCTCTCTGGCCAACTGGCTTCGTCACTCCTTGTCCTCCTGCTCCTTGTTCTTGGACTTGTCTCTTGGTCACTCTCAGTTTGTTCAGTATCTGATTCAATCTCCCAGTTACTTTCTTCTCCTGATGCGACTTCGATCTCACTGGTATCCTGACCCTCGTCGACCTGTTCCGACACAGGTTCAGCCTCTTCAATCACCTCTACGGCTTGGCTTTCCCCCTCTGTGACTTCTCCGCTTTCCGCTGGATTCTCATCCGAGAGAGGAGCTGTTTCTCCTAGAGGTGTTGGCACTCTTCGAGTGTGTGAGGCATGTATCCAATTTGGCAGGCCTCCACACTTCACTGCAGTGTTCGTAACAAGTATGACTTGAAATGGTCCTCGCCAGCGCACGTCTAAGCAGTTCTTCCTGACATGCTTTTTCACCAAAACCCAGTCCCCCGGACTCAGGTCATGGCACAAGTCTTGTGCTGATGGAACCTCTGCAGCCTGGACCTGGAGGGACACAGAATTAATGGCATCAGATAGTCCCTTGCAGTAGTCCAAGATCAAGTCGTCTGTGATGTTCAATAACGCTGCAGTCGGAACCGATGGCAATCTCATAGCTCTCCCCATTAGCACTTCATGTGGAGAGAGACCTGTTTTTCTATCTGGTGTGCTACGTATGCTCATAAGAACCACTGGTAGTGCGTCTGGCCAACTCAGGGATGTTGATGAACAAACTTTGGCAAGTCTGGATTTTATTGTGCTATTGATTTGTTCTACTATCCCTGAAGCTTCTGGTCGATAACTGCAATGGAGCTTCTGATCGATACTCAAAGCTGAACATAGCATCTTCACTATTTCGCTGTTGAAATGAGTTCCTCTGTCCGATTCCAAAGAGGATGGCACCCCAAACCTCGGTATCAACTCTCTAAGTAACAGTTTTGCTACTGTAAGTGGATCGCATCTACGTGTAGGGTAAGCTTCAACCCATCTAGAAAATATACAGACAATCACTAAAACGTATCTGAGTCTATTGCATTTTGGCATTTCTATGAAATCAAGCTGCATCCTATTGAAAGGCCCCCCAGACCTCCCAATGTGACTCAATGTGACTGGTGTTCTCTTTCCTACGTTTAGTTGCTGACAGATCGCACATCGCTGACATACTGCTTCTGCCGCTACTCTAAACTTAGGGTTAAACCACGTTTGTCTGAATACTCTCACCATGGCATCTCTACCTATGTGTGCTGATCCATGCAATTTCCTTGCCATTGGACTAACAAGTTCATTTGGTAAAACTGCTCTCCCATCTGCAGAAATCCAGAAATTCATTTCGCTTCTGGTACACCCAGCTGTTTCCCAGCCCTTTTTCTCATCATCTGGTGCATTCGCCTGAACACTCCTTAGCTCATCCCACGTATCTACAGTGTCTAACAACATTGTCAATTCTGTTCTTTCTTGGATTCCCCCCACTTTCACATCAGTGTGAGAATATCCTTGTTCGGCGCAGTAACGCGCTACCTCGTCGGCATAGCGATTGCCCTGCGACACAAAGTCTACATTCTTCGTGTGCGCAGCACATTTGACAACCGCAATAGCTGATGGTCCTTGCAATGCATCTAACAATAGTCTCACGAATTCTCCATTCCTAATAGGAGAACCCGAGGAGGTCATATAACCTCTTTGAGACCATAACTGCCCGTAATCATGAACTACCCCGAAACCATACTGGCTATCGGTGTATATGGTGACTCGAATTTTGTTACCTGCTAAACAGGCACGCGTCAAAGCAATAATTTCAGCTACCTGAGCGGAGTGTACTCCTTCCAGGCAAGCGGCTTCTACGACTCTGGTGATTGTACAAACTGCATAAGCTGCTCTCAGCTGACCGATATCGTCTCTTACGCATGAACCATCGACAAAGAATATTTCATCGGGGTCAGTCAATGGCTCATCTACGATATCTGGTCTCGGTTTGGTGCATAGTTCAGTCACATCAAGGCAGTCATGATCTGTACAAATTTCATCATCCACATCATTTGGAAGTGGCATCAAAGTTGCAGGATTTAAGACGGAGCATCTTTTTAGGGTCACATTCTCGGCAGCCAATATGACCTGCTCATAGCGTGTGAGCCTGCTATTCGTCAGATGCTGAGTCTTAGTCCTGGTCATTAACAATTCCACAGAATGCGGTACGTACACCACTAACTGATGTCCCATTACCACGCTTTCACATCGTTCAATGCTGACACCCGTTGCAGCTACGGATTTGAGACATCCGGGCAACGCTGCGGCTACTGGATCTAATGTAGCCGAAAAATACGCAACTGGCCTACGCGCATCTCCATGTATCTGGGCCAAAACTGCTAAAGCGCATCCCTCTCCTTCGCAGCAGTAAAGCAAAAATGATTTTGTGTAATCAGGCATTCCTAAAGCCGGGGCACGACACAAGTCCTCCCTCAGCTGCAAAAACGCCATCAAACAATCTTCGTCCCATGGTACCGGATCACTCACTCCTTTGTGCGTCAGCTGTAATAACGGCTTTGCCTTCAGTGAGAAGTTGGCTATCCACTGCCGACAATAACCGACCATGCCTAAAAACATCCTGACTTCTCTCTGTGTTTTAGGCGCGTTCATTTTCATAATCGCCTCTATTCTGTCTGGAGACACCTTCCGTTTTCCCTTTTCAATCCTATGGCCCAAGTATTGCACTTCAGTAAGACAATATTGCAATTTACTTGGAGACACCTTATGTCCGTTCTCGGCCAAATGATTTAGTAAGGTGATGGTGTCTACCCTGCAAGCTTCCTCAGTTTCTGACGCAACTAGGAGGTCGTCTATGTACTGGACCGGAACTGAATTCTTGGGCAGTACTAGACTCTCAAGATTTTTCTTCAACAGCTGGTTAAAAATCGATGGGCTTTCTGTATACCCCTGAGGGATACGACACCATGTTAAAACGCGATTTTCCAGCTTAAAAGCGAAAAGATACTGGCTATCTTCATCTAATGGAATCGAAAAGAAAGCCTGGCACAAATCTCTCACGGTAAACCATTCAGCTTGGAACGGTATCTGAAACAATATCACTGATGGATTCGGTACCACTGGACAACATGAGACAACGATATTATTAATCTTTCGAAGGTCCTGCACTATTCTGTATTTTCCACTAGGCTTCTGTAAACCCATAATCGGGGAGTTACATGGACTACCCACGATCTCCTTCAGTATTCCCTGTTTAATCATGGATTCGATCACAGGCTTTATTCCTGCAATCGTCTCCGGTGTCAACTTATATTGTGGTGTTCTTGGGTACTCGGCATTGGGTCTTACCATGATCTTTACTGGTTCTACCCCTTTGATCAATCCTATTTCTTCTCCAGTAAAATCCCACACCTCAGCTGACACTTTCTCCCTCAAGTCCTGTGGAAGCTCCTCCACTGTTAAGGTAGGGTATAGTTCCACGCATTCCTGCGAGTTTACAACCTTGAAATCGGCATCTTCATCGTTGGTCTGCACTTCTACTCCTTCAGGTGTGCAATGTATTGTGCAATTCAGTTTACACAACAGATCTCTTCCTAGCAAACACACCGGGCTAGAATCACAGACCACAAACTGATGTTCGTCACTGTAATTCCCTATCTTCACTGACACTGGTTCCGTCAGAGGATTCGTCATCCTCTTGTTTGCGACTCCTACCACCTGAATCATCTCTCCTGATATCGGCAGACCTGGGACTACCGCTGATCTCAACGTGGATCTAGTGGCCCCTGTATCCACCAAAAAGGTCGTAGGACATCCAGCTACTTCAGCCTCTACGTATGGTCCTCTCTGATCTACTTCCAGGGCTGCTCCTAAAGTACAGTCTTCTTCCCTATTCACTCGTTGCCCTGTAAGAGGATCAACGTAGTGGCATTCTTCTCCTCCTACGAACAATGGCATTTGTTTATAAGTTTTCCCTCCATTTGCAATGCGAGGCGGTTGAGGAAACGGGGCTCGAGGAGTCTGAGTCCCACCTTTGATAAACCTTCCCTTCGGGACTGTTGCTCCCTTAACCACGTTGTTCTGTACCTCTTCCTCCTCCTGTTCTAATTCGCCTGTCTCGACATTGTAAGGACACTCGCGTCTCCAATGTCCCACCTCGTTACACTGATGACACCTGGTTGTCCTTTTCAGTGTTGCGATATCTATTCTCGGTCTCGGTCTTTCTTCCTCATCTCTGCTCTGATTATTCTGTTTCTTTGCTGGCGTTCCTGTTCCCTGTTGCCGCTGTCCACCCTTTCCAGCTGATTGCATCTGTACTAACATCAGCTTTTCCTTAAGCTTCTTTGCCTTCGAATCTATCTCATCGCTACAGTACCTTGCATACCTCAGAATCTCATCCAAAGGTTTGTTTTGCCAAACGATCAGATGCTGTTGAATCATCAGGCTTATGTCCAGTCTCAATCCGAGAACAAACTTCGACACAAACTGTCCTATGTCTTTAGGATCCATTACGTCCAAACCACTGTACTGTTTAAATGCTTTCAGTAATCTCTCATAGAACCCGTGAACGGTCTCTTTAGGCTCCTGAGTTGTTCGATCTATCTTAACCCAGTCTATATCCTGCACCGGCACTTTCTCTTTTAGCCATGCTATTACTCTCTCGTATTTTTCCATGACTCTATCTGATGGACCGTTTGTCCGGGCATCTCTCGGAGGCTCACAAGTGGGCCATTCAATGCTAAGTTTGCATGCCGTCCACAAATCTCCGGGTACTACGATATCAAAGAAAGTTGTGTTCAAATCGATCCACAGTACCTTAGAGATTTTCACGAATCTCTCTACCTGCTTGTACCACTCCACGGGGTTTTCTCTAAGCTTTGGGAAAGAATTGGTAAATGCTGCTAAATCCCCCCTACTCCAGGGTACATGAACGTAGTTTCCGTTCGCGATTTCTCACAAAGGGAAAGCTTCCATTCGCATTAGGTCTGTATCCTGGGACTTCACAAGTGCACTCCTTCTGACAGATCCCCTCTTGGACCATTTTTCCTCCCATCTATCCAGATCTCTCCATATTCTGATACACATGATTAGTTCCCTTATGTGTACTCTTAGCCCAATCGTTCTACGTTCATCTAGATCCTGATCTGTGCAATTTAGTCTATGATTGGCCTGTAAAGCTTTAGTTCGTGACATGTCTATCATATACTTTTCTGCTAATTCAGATAACTTTTCATGAGCTGACCTTGCTTTCCGAGTAACATCCTTAGATAAAAACAGTATTTCATCTGGTTCATACAGCTCTAACCTTTCTATCGCCACTGTGCCATCAATTATTTCATCCAAGTCTGATTTTAAACTCATTACATCTATGCGTCTTGCTTTTATTTCAGCTCTCAGTACGTCAGTCCTAGGTTGTTCTCTTACATCCCTCTCACCTCCACTATGCGCCCTACGCCTAAGCACAGGTGAGTTATGAGGAATTTTTCTTCCATCTTTTTGTTCCCACCTCTCTAGATCCCAAGCTTTTCCATCTTCCCTTGGGGTGTGGTGGAACATTGCTCCATTCCCCATCCCTACATTTCGTCTTTTCGGCTCGGTTTCTCCAGATATGAGATAGGATCCTCCGTGCTGTTCTAAACCTCTGCAACTCGCTTGCTGTCTGGTGTCGCTCAACAAACGATAAGGTCCTTCATGGCCCTCCATGCTCCCGCGATCTCGTTCGTGATCACCGGATGTATGGCGAGACGTTTCGCGACTCCCTATATTCTCATGACTTCGTTCTTGATCACCGGACGCATGGCGAGACCCTTCACGACTCTCCATGTTCCTGTGATTCCAATGTTGCACATTCTCATCCGGGGTATGGTGTGTGCATCTGAAAGTGTTTCGGTACTCCTGCGTCCTTCGTTCTCCCTCACTAAAGGTGACGCGAGGCACTTCCCCACACCCTGCACTCCTGTCGTTGCACATTTGCCTATTGCCACTGGTAGTAGGGCAAGTATCTCCCCTGCTTCCTTGACTCCCTCACTCCCACTCCGGGCTGCTTTCGCCAGCTCCACAATGAGAGAGGATCTTGTTATCCTGGTCTCTCCATTCTGCTCCTGTTTCTAAACTTTTATTCCGAGCCTCTTCGGCAGTATCCCATTCTTTCAGATATTCCCTTAATTCCTTATAGGATTTCGGTTTCGGTCCCCTCAAATCCATTGATCCTCTTTGACCCCATTGTTCTATCCAGGGACCCGTTGCGGAATCTAGTGGGGTACTCCGACTCACTGGTGCTAGTATCTGCCTCTGTGGATTCATCGTGTTATTCCTATTCTCCATCTCTGCCCTTTCCCTGTCCCATCGTGCCTGTTCCTCCTGCTGGACCCCCTCTGGGTTGTATATTGACACTATAGGGCCTATGGTAACAGGTACTTGTAGAGCGTCTGGCATTTGATATGACCTTGCATGCTCCGTTTCTGGCGCCTTCTGGACCACGAATCTTCCCACTGCTCTCTGTTCGGAACTAGATTGAAGTACTTCCTCACCTTTCTTGGTATCCCACTCTGTTACTGAGAGCGGTTTATATTCCCCCCATCTAGCTCCGTCCCCTTGCTGTAGTACGGGACTTTCGGTTTCACTGTTGTACGGAGGTGGTCTATCTGTTAATAGTCTTTCTATCAGATCCTCCTCTGTCTCGCTATCCTCATCTTCTTCTAGAGGTTTCTTTTCTCCCGTAGCTTCTATCATGGTGAACAGTTTGTCTGCTTCTATCTTTTGCACTCTCCACTTCTTAGCTTCATCGTCCCATTTTGCATCCTGCACTGCCTTTACCGATCGTCTCACTCTTTCTTGACGTCTCTTTAAGCTTTTTTCGTGTGCTGCTCTAAACCATGCACTAAGTGCTTCGAACTGTGTTGGCCTCTGTAGAGGTCTCGTTGCGAGCATTACTGCTTTCAGTTGGTTCAACACTTCTAACTTAAACGTTCCGAATCTCGGAAACGTCAGTTCCTTATTCCCTTCTGTTAACCTATTCCACTCGGAGATCCACATTATCGAGTGTAAGCCTACATTTACTGCCACATGATAAGCTGGTGTGCCTTCTGGTGGAGCTTCTTCTCCAGCATATAAGTTTCTTCTATTTCTCTTAAAGATTGCCCTTAAACTCTTAAAACACTTCATTTTTGATAATCTACGATTTTCCTTTATTAATTCTCTTCCTTATTTACGTCCCGATGACAACTTCCACCAATCCCTGTGCGACTCTCGCTAGTCAGCCTATCCCAGCGCGGTTCTACGCTAACCGACCAATCTCAGCGCGGCTCTACGCTGACGTCACTTGTCCCCTCTGCAGCAGTTCCCCTCCTTTCTCAACTCGTCTCGCGGTCTTACATGCGTTTCATTCATACGCCGAAAAATGACTACTTCCATCCAAGCGATCACTTTTCTCTGACTGTACGGCCACAGTCTAACTGTAATTGTCACCTCAACTGGCGAGACGTCTTCCTCTTACGGTCAGACGCTCGCCTTAACTGATAGGTTACTTACACACAGTAAACGTACGACCAGCGTCCGTTACTCATACACTCACTCAAACGCTCCCCCTATCATCGGTCTGCGGGCGATCAATGGTACCTCATGACTCCCTTTAAATGGTAGACAAATTACTCTGGGTGTTCGATACACCTGAACCACTTAAGTCCTCTCTGGACATAAGATTTTATCCGGTTGCGCGCACTCACAACCTTCCCTCAATCACACTACAGGCATTCAACTCCGCTTGACATTACAACACAGGTACAACATAAAACACCGCAATCTTACAACGCATGACCCTTATACTCACTCTCGACCGACTCTGCTGCTTTTCTCTCGACGCACCGTCAGCACCGTCTTCGGCAGGGATTCTTCTTCTGGTCGTCGATGACTAGGGACCTTGGGGTAAACTAAACCTGACCTAGGTTGTCTTCCTCAAGAAGAAAACCATCTTTCTCTGCTACCAACTGCGGGGAATGAGATTTTAATATCTTTTATGATCAATTTGATAACTTATCTCATTCGTTATTTTTGGATCGATTGTTATCTGTCATTGAGTAAAAGACAACCCCTACTTAGGTTAGATAAACCCCATAAACTGACGCAACTCTGAAGAACCACTTACGACTGATAAAGTTCAAAAGTTTTAATATAAAATTAAGAAAAGTTGCAAATACAATCCTCTCAGGATAAGGTTCAGCAAATATACAGGAACTAGAAGGAACATATATTCCCTAAAGAACCTCAGTCTACAAACGAATACAATTAAAGTCAGTTCCAGAATCAACAAATTAAAAAGCATAGATATGATGTGGTTCCGTTGCGTCATCTACAAAAGAAAGAATACAAGTTAAATCTGTCCCTACTCTATACTAAGTGACATCCCTACTTCGCAAGTTTCTAGTACCCTAAAAAGGTGTCAGCAGTTTGACTCCCTAAGAAGTTCAAACTCTCTTAGCCTCTAAAGGTAACTTAAGTTTAAGAAGCAGTACCCTTTCTGCCTACCCATCCGCTCTCTAAGGGTCCTCGGCCTACTGCTTTCTTGCGCTCTGATCTTTCTCTCAGCCTTTGCCTCAGGCCATCTGCGCTAACTTCTTCGCTCTTGCTTGCTGTTCCCGCTAATCGCCCTCTTCTCCCCGGGGTGCTGTCCCTAAAATACACAATCACAGTGTGGGTGGAACGCCCCTTCGACGCCCACCACGGACTTTCCCCCATGATGTCATTTTCTAGGTCTTTCCATAGCTTCGTCTCTTCGCGTCGTCCGTTAAGTTGACCTTTCTCCTTAGACGCCATCTTCGTCTTCTTGCTGGTGACTTCATTGAAGTTACATTTGACACTTTCGGAGCAAAGTCTATCACCTCATCAGAACTTTACTTTTTATGGCTGTATATGTAACCTTTCTTGGTCTTGTGAATGGTCATTTCAAAACAAGACTCAAATTCCAAGCGTCTCCTCTCACGTTTAGGCAATAAACTTCGTCCAGCATTGTCACCTTAAATCTAACAAGAACTAGACTCCTTGGCTCGCACGTTCACATCAAGGCTATTCACGACTCCTGTGAGCCCACTAAATTACCAACAGCGGACTACACTCCTGCGAACCCTTGGTCAGTCAGGTTAAAATCACACATGACCTAAAACTCTTCTAACATTCCTACAAACTTCTTCTACACAGTATAACCTTTAACACAATTATATATGATCGCATTTAGCAATTCGTTTACTTATAAGTGAATACATTTTACATAGAATATAAATCTTGATACATAGAATATAATTTTATATTCTCATTTGTTACATCGTTATATATGATCTCTGCACATTTCTCCATGTTACATTTCTCGCCGTTTCTGCATTTAAAGTTACACGCGTACATGAATTCTACTTTGCACTTTCTTCTGTTCGTAAGCATTTCTACATTAGCCCACTACGTATACGGGCCTTCTAAATCTGATACATGTTCAAGAGTAAATACAGTTACATTTCCTATATTACTTTGATCACATCTGTTAACTTTATGCTATAAGCATCAACTTCACGTTCGATATACACTTCATTCCTACGTTTATACAATATGCTTCTAAATATGGTTCGGATATACGTTTTATTCAAATTGCGCTCTCTCAATATCAATGTCTTTGATACAGCCATGGCTGCATTTGATAAGTATTTTGCACTTAATGTGTGTATCTGCATTATCAGAAACAAATTCTTCAAAAGGAAGCAAGGTGTGAATGAGAGTGTGGATGATTATGTGGCAGCTTTGCACAAGTTTTCACTTGAATGTAAATTTCAAGGTCTACAAGAGCAAATAATTTGTGATCAAGTTGTAATGCATCCTAAAGACACTGCAATCCGAGAATGGCTATGGATTAACGGTGTGCAGAATTGCAGGACAATTTGGCCATTGTAATGAAAGCAGAGATGTCTAGCCCTAGTATCAAGGAAGTCAAGGGTGAAATTGGGATAGACAGGATGAGGTAGTAAACAAAATCAAGGGTAAAGAAAGAAATAGTATGTCAGAAAGAACCAGTGATAGGGGAAAAAATAGGTTTTGGGAAAAATTGCAACTATCTGCGAAACAAAAGAAAAGAAGTTTCAAAGTGCTATCGCTGTAACAGCAAGTAGCATTTGGCGTACAGTAAATCGTGCCAAGCACTCTAAGTGAAAGTTGACGATTATGAAAAATCAGTCTAATCCAAGTCCAATCCAAGTGTACACATTAAATAATAAGTAAACATTCTTTAAAAAGAGATTGAATAAAAATCAGCAATTTAGAAGACCCACAACAGCCCTTGCACCGTGCCCTTCAATTTAAACAATACACAGAAATTTAAAATTTGATGTTGGTGCTATATACTGTAAATGCAATAGTCAATCATGCGACAATAATCCTCCACCCAACTAATAATTAAGTAACAAATAGATAAAAATTAATAAAAAGTGATATGTCTACATTGCAGGATAGGATGGCTAGTGCATATATTTTGTCATGGTGAGTCTAAATCACATGAATTTTTCCACATTACCATTGTAAGCTCAGGTAAGTAAATGGCTTAGTTTTGCACATGTATCCCCTATAGAAGACGTCTCATACACAAACAGGTCCAAAAAAAAAAGGCTACGCAGAGACAGACATAAGGGTAATGGAACTTCTTCAAGGATAGCAAGGCAATACGACATTGATTAAGATTGCTGCCTCAAAAGTGGTAAAAGATATCTAGCTCTCTGTTTTTATAAACTTTACAAAAGGAAAGAAGATAAAGTTCACATTGCACTGATAAATTGTCACATGGACGTGGAATCAGGTCATTTAGGCAGTGCTTTTATGCTGGAAAGCTAAACATCAGAGGGATTAAATTGGTGCGAAATCTTAGAGGGACAAACCTATGCTGTACATTTCTTACAACCTCCAAATGCAAATATTCACCCTCCGTTACGGGGAGGATGTGATAGTACAATTTCACTGATGTTTTTGCATGATGAATTTCTTCCCTGACATTAGCTGCCTTAGCTAGATATAATGTTTTAAGTTTCTTTTTAGGGAATTTGGTACAGGAACTCAGGTTTGTAAACAGTTCTGGTACGCCTAGCGACTGCAACGTTGATTTGACATATTGTAACCAAGCAATTTTATGTGCCTTGCCTAATAATAAACAATCTTGTGTTATAGCCTGGTTAGGATCCACTGTGTTTCTTTTCCTGAGTGTCACAGCATGATCAGGGCAAGTCTCACTGTGTCCATTATATAAGGTAAACCCAATTCCAGGGGGCAGACATAATTAGAAAACGAGACAGGAAGAGAGGTGATCCTCTTTAAAAAGCCGTCATCTATCTACTGGAGGAATCTACTGGAGCTATTCCCCAAAGCCCTGCCCTATATGTTGCGGTTGAAATAGTTAGCATTATAACTCTTATTTATCCTCGCTATAGGTTTGGTTCCAAGTTTCTTAATGAAACTAGAAACTGCAACCAAAGTTCTTTCCATTGTTGGTGCCCTTCAACCCACCATGTGCAACCAAGTTTGTTTACTTTCAAATAAAACTCCAAAGTAGGAGGAAGTCTCCTCTACTACTAATTTCCTAGTCCAATGTGAAAAGATGGAATCCTTGGGAGGGAGCGCTCCTGACACCATGACAAATGATTTGGGCTCATTAACCTTTTTTTAAAGAATTTTATATAACTCAAACTAGACAAAAGACATCGGGTATCAGAGCGCTTTACATGAGCACCAGTTTCGTTACAGACGGACACATTCATTTTTGTTAGGCACGAGAAGATTACGTGATTTGCCCAGAATCACAAGATGTTGGGCGTCGTTGCCAAGACTCAAACCCGGTTCCCCAGCTTCGAGGTCGACAGCTCTAACCTCAAGGCTACATCCTCTCCCGTAAAAAACCAGGGATGACATGTAACCCACATAGGCGTTAATTAGGCGTTGAAGTGCTACTCCTATCCTGCCTATTAGGACCGCATCATCTGCATTGGCCAGGATCGGAAGTAGTGCTGGAGGGTAGGATGGAACATCTACCCCAGATCCTGTTAGGGCGGCTTCTACTCATTTGTGTATAACGAAAACAAAAATGGGGCAAGGATACAGCCAAGGGTCTAGTGCATTCACCATCCCTTCCATAACGGACACATGTCGTTGCCTGCGAGTACATTTTACGAATTAGATTGATTAACTGGGGATCAATGCCCATCTCAAACATTATGGACCATAACTTCACATGGCTTACACAGTCGAAAGCTGTCTTTAAGTCCATAAAAGCCATGTAAGTGTGCCCTCCCTTTGCTACGGTATACTTGGCGATGTCAAGCTTAGGTTCAGGCATTGATCAATAGTGCCTTCACCCTACTGAAAATATTTTTTCTCTCGCCCAGTCCTCTAGTCTATTTAATAGGGCACAATCCAACAATTTACCATTACAGCCTAGAAGAGAAATTGGGCGATAATTTTGAGGATTAGATTTGTCACCCTTTGTATGTTTGGGGACAATAATACCTGATTTCCAAGATGAGAGCCGTCCCTTCTTAGAAATATCATTAAATATAGTATTTATCAATGGGGCCCTCAACTCTTGGTGTTCTAGAAAGAAATCAATATGGACCTCATCTGGGCCTGGAGCTTTAGCATGACTACACTTGGCCAGTGTAATTTTCACCTCATCAAAATTAAAAAAGTAAAGGGTTGCTTGAAGTTCTATAAGGTCAAGCGAGCCGCCACTCGAGACAATCTTACTGCCAAAAATGCCTTCAAAATGCACAGCCCATGTGTCTTCATTTATGTGATTATCCAAGGTTTTGTCTGTGTTTTTCTCAAAGTAAGGAGCATTTACAACTTTCCACAATTCCCTGCTATTGTTGGAAGATGCTGCATTGGTCATCTCTTCTTCTCAGGCTACCTTGATAATCTCTACTTCCCTGTCCTTCCTAGTTTTTTATAGATCTTACATACATCTTTAATCAGGTGCTGATCTCTGGAGGATGCTTTCAGAGCCCTGCGTAGATCTTCTAAAGCCTGGTTACAGGCCTCATCAAACGAACCAGTTTTCCGCCTCTCCTTACTGGAGTTAGGCCGATGCAGGGACAGTTTAGTTTCCTCAAGTAATTCTAGGGAATTTGGGATCAGGGTGTCTGATACTGCGTTGGGATCTAAACAATTCATAAACACATCCAACTTGTTGGCTACAACCTGGTGGATAGTTCTTTTCTTGTCTATATTGTCACATTTCAGCTGATACCCATTCTGTCTTGCTAGAATTGGTTTTGTTACCTTTTCTGTCTGCCGAAGATAAACTCAGACTCCAGATATTTCAAAGAACAGTATTGCTTTGTCGCTAAAGTTGAAAGGCATGGTATCAGTATGGACAATGTTTCCATGAGAATGGGCGGAGACAACTATAAAGTCGATTTCGACTCATAATTACCTTGGAAAAAAGTGTTTTCATTTCCGCCTACCTCTGTGTCTATTTTATTACTGACTTCTAGGTTCCAGGACATTAGCAGCCTATTTTGAGTATTCCCATGGTCATTGTGCATAATGTGCACCACGGGGTCCCCCTCAGTGTCTACTACCCGGCAAACAGGTTCCGATGAGTGGAAGCAAGGTTGGGCATTAAAGTCCCCTACCCACAGAATGTTAATTTCCTTTGATCGTAATACTCTTATGAGTTTTAACAAATCCCTCTCCAGCAAATCTACAGTTGAGGCCATACTCCCACCGAAATTATTATTATAATAATTAATCATTAACCATATTTGCGCACTTTCTCCTCTAAAGGATAAAAAATGAAAATTGGGGGAAGAGTGTTCAAAATTTAGAATCTTAATATTTAAGGTGTTGGAAATTAAAGTGAGCAAGCCCCCTTTAGCTCTACCAGATGTGGAAGAAACTGCGGTGGATTGATAAGATCGATGGCCATTAATGAATGTTGGGTCCATGGCCAATGTCTCCTAGAAATGTATAATATCTCTGCTCTGCCATGCCAATGTTCCTTCCTGTAAGGACTGCTTAGTAGCAATACCCGCACAATTCCATGTGGCTATCTGCACCACTCGCTTATGATGGCCCTTCCCACCCACAGAGGGCAGTGCACTGAAATTGCTAAGCTGCTCATGGACACAGGTTACATTACTAATACCACCCCCTTAGGGAATTGTGCTTGGCTCATACGCGCCATTAGTTTCTGGGTTATTGCTATCCCCTTTGCGCTAGACTTATCCTCAACATCCCTCGCCACAGCCACATATCTACCCACCTGAGAAACCTGCACTGGCTCCCCTTCAGCAAGAGGATCATGTTCAGGATGCTCACCCATGCACACAAAGCGCTCCACAACACAGGCCCGAATACCTCAACAACCGCCTCACATTCTACAGTCCCACCCGCCAGCTCCGCTCCACCAGCCTCACCCTCGCCACCATCCCTCGGATTCGCAGAACCACCACCGGAGGAAGATCGTTCTCCTACCTGGCAGCCAAGACATGGAACTCCCTCCCCGCACACCTAGGACTGACCCAGAACCATCTCACCTTCAGGAAACACCTCAAGAACTGTCTATTTAAGCTGTAGCAGCACCCCTCCCCCCCCCCCCTCAGCGCCTTGAGACTCTCACAGGTGAGTAGCGCGCTTTATAAATTGATTGATTGATTGATTGATTGCTACTTGTAGCACCAATTTCGCGCCAATTGAGTAGTCAATCACAAGACTCTAATTCAACCAAGGGGCCGTAGCGATTCGATAACTCATACATTATCTCCTCTCTATGATGGCTTGTAAGGTCATGTATCACAGGCATGGGAGGGCATAATGATAGGATTGGGTCTCTTATATTATAAAGTTGCAGGTGCAATCGTGTAGAGGGTCTATAGAATTTTTCTAATGGAAAGACAGTAATCTGTGTGTTAAACAAGGGAGAAGTTGTAAAAGCCCCCAGCAAATCTCTTACCACAAACTGATTGTTAAAATTGACAACCACACAATCACCCTTTGTTGCTTCAGCCGAGGGGCCCACCCATCCTACCCTTGATGCCATAATGATGTGCGCATCCAATCTGATGCCCCATGGGCCAAAACCCTTAGCATGGGTACTGAACCAGTGCAGGACGTTTGCCATTAATTGGTACTTGGATTCCCTCTGGCCCCTGGCCAATGAGGGTACACTAACTAAAACCAAAACATGTGGGAGAGCTGCTGGGGGGGAGATCTAAAATGTGAGAATGCTTTATGCCAGCTATCGAGGGCTCTAGGCTCTGTGTGGTGTCTGCCACCTGTCTCTCTCTTGGGCCTATTGTTTGTGGGTTACCCTGTGTTCACTGTGTTCTCTGCACTCCCTGTGTTCCGTTGGAGGTAGTACTAGTGTTACCCTGAATGCTACTATTTTCCTGCACCAGCGTAGTAATAGGTGGTATGGGGGTATGATTGGAGGTGTTTAATGGCATCGGGGGCCTAAGAGGTTGATGTGATTTCTTCTGTTTGACTCCTTCTTGTTCCCCCTATCCACAATCATCAGTGTCCCTGGAATCTGTTCAGATACAGGAAGCTGGCCCACCCTCAGCAAATCCCATTCAATAAGGCACCCTTTGATAAGAAAATCTAGTTTCTCCTCAATTCCCCCCATTCTGTTATTCAGTGGTTCAAACAGACTATGGACTACATTCTCCAGTTTTGCAAATAATATCCCCACTAAGACCCTCTTTGGAGTGTTTTCCCAGGTGTGAAGGTACTGCAAGCATAGGTTCTTGAACAGTTTTATTCACTCTTGATGCCCTCAGGAACTTTGGTTTATTTTTCCCTCCAGTCTTCTTTCTTTTGACAACCGGTTCAACTGCAGTGTCATTAGATGCTGGAGAGTCAGATTGGGGTAGTAAATTGAGTGATGCAGGCACAGACACAATGGGATTGGGGGTGGCACATGACTCAACACCCTCAGGTTCTATCGGTTGTGCAGATGACAGGGATTGCAACTGGGGGCCATTTCTCCTTTCTTCTTCCAGGGAAAGATGTGTCCCGTGACTTCCATTTCCATGGATAGAACGTTTGCATCTCTAGCCAGGAAGCAGTCTAGGGTGTTTACTATCTCCCCCTGTTAATTACGCTGCAGCTTTATGCTTACCCATTATGTTAATGTCTGCTGTCTCGGGAGTATAGCTGGTCTTTCAGAGTCTTCGTCCCAGGATTGCACCTGACTGCATTCAACTCGGCTTAGAAGGGGGGCCGAGGCCAGCCTGTAGCAGGCTCCAACGGGCATGGATGGGCCCGACTTTGGCCCAGGCTTGTCCCGGGCGGGTCCCTGTGCGCGCCCCATGCCGCGGGAACATGGTGCGATTTTGAGTGCGCGAGGCACCAGAGGGAGTCGGGAGTTGTACTCCTCCCCAGCGGAAAGTGTCTTGGCTTCTCCCCAGCTACACACAACCCCCAGCAGGTTTCTGGCGAGTTGCTAGATGTCACTTGAGCAGTGCTTATGAGATAAATTATGATTTGGAGACAGGTTTTTGACTTTCACAAAATTGACCTTTGATGTGCAAAACGTGAGCCCGGCTAAAGGTTATGCCATGACAAAATAAGTCATTATACTAAAGTTTGTGTGTAGGGCACAGGGAGGACTCAGAGGTAGAAGAGTGTGTCAATAGGATGTTTAGCACAAAAGATTTATTGGTATTGAATGTGAAAGATGATGATAAATTGTGAAAGAAACATATTTGCTTAATGAGAATTGGAGGGGTGGAAATCCATATGTACTCTGATTCGGGTTCTCCTTATTCTATTGTTAGAGAGGATGTATGGAAAACCAAATTTGTGAACCACATTGGAGAGAAACTACTTCCAAAATGTTAGACTGGAAGCTTTTCTGGTAAAAGGATTGAGATGTTAGGGTACAGGTCATTACTCTTCAGATTTAAGAATAGGGAAAGTCAAGGGAAATTGTATATTTCTAGGAGACGACCATTTGTATTGGGATGGCATGATCAGGGCAACCATGGAATTATGTTAAAACCCAATTTTTCGGAACCTGTAATGGTGGTAGATGATGGATGAGAAATAGGCAAGGCTTTGTTGAAGAAATTTAAAAATGTGTTTTCCGGACAAATTGGGAATCAAATTCATTTTGAACATCGCAATGCTCTTAAAGAGATGTCACAATCTGAAATTAAACACAGCAAGGAATATTCCTGTATTGTTAAGAGATGAAGTAGAAAAAGAACTTGACAAATTATTAAATGAGGGTATCATAAATGAAATAGAGGCATCTGAATGGTAGTCTCTGGTTGTGATCGCCAGAAGCAGCAATTGGAAGATTAGGCTATGCATCGACTTATGCTATCTCAACATCATTATTGTAATAGACAAATTTCCATTGCCTACAATCTCTGCGATGCTTGCCTTGTGGATGGTGAGGTTGGTTTACATCTTCTCAATCTGCAGCATACCATCAAATTTCCATACAAAAGGACAGTATATAATACCCTGCATTCATCATGCCATTGGATGTTTTTAGTAGAAAAGAATGCTCTTTGGGTTGGCCTCTGTTGCTGCCGTTTTTCAGAGATTAATGCATCAACTTCTAGGCAAGGTGAAAATGTAAAATGCTTCCAAGATGACATTTTGGTATATGAAAAATCTAAACATGACCTTGAATAGTGTGTTAGAGATTCTTAATGACAGTAATCTTACTGTTTAATTTTCGAAATGCAAAGTCGCGAAGAGTTCCAGTTCATATCTAGCCATGTTTTGAGTGAGAAGTGAATCTCCCCCAATCCAGAATTAATTGAGGCCATTAGTAAAGCACGAGCACTTTCTAGCAAAAAGGGATTAAGATCATTTAAAGGGTCTAATGCAGTTTTATGCCAAGTTTGTAAAAGGGTTTTCCAGCAGAATTTACAATAAGATGCAATTATTAAAAAACAAGGGTAAATGTTGTTGGACTCCAGTGTGCCAACGAGAATTTGAGGCAATTAAAAGTTTTACTGCTATTGCTCCAGCCCTCAAAAATTTTGATCCGGATCTTGAGAATGTTGTTACTGTTGATGCAAGTAACAAAGGGCTGGGGGGATAGTTGCCAAAAAGGGATGCCAAGGTACAAGAAGAAATCATTTCTTTTGCCTCAAGAGTCTTGTCATCTATTAAAGAAAGGTTTTCTGTTATAGAAATGGAAACATAGGTATGGGTATGAGCATTGAAATATTTTTGACCTTTCATATGGGGTAAAGGATGTATTGTCAGGACTGATCACAAACCCATCATTAAATTGTGGACCACCGAGGGCATGTTCAGAGCTTCAGTGAAAATCGCAAGACTGTCAATGAGGCTCCAGGCAAAAGTTATTTTACAGATGATTTTTTTTGTCTATGATGCCATTGGTCATAAAGGAATGCGAAGACTCTGACTGGAAGGATTTTGAGATAGATTACATTTTAGATCAAAGATTATCTTGAATTAAGAAAGTAGAATGGATTGAGGAATACATTAGTGATCCCGTATTGCTGAAATTGGTGGAGGACACTAGATCAGGTTAGCCAAATAAATGTGAACTAACTTCAAATCTGAGACATTATTGGGAAGTGAAAGGTGAACTGGCCGTCGAAGATAACATAGTAAGACGATGAGAAAAAGTAGTTCTTTCAAATAGCTTAAAGAAAAAACTGGTCAATCTGTGTCATGAAGCACACGGTGGAACTGTTAAGACTAAACAAAAAGTATAAAAGTGGTTTTGGTGGCCTTGATTAGACTTGTTTGTGAAAAGAAGTGTGAGGTATTGTTTTGCCTGTGCCAATGCTAATAAATCCGTAAGAACATTAAACCGAGGCTATAGATATCATGGGTCACATAGGAGAGAGGCGAAAGTATTTGATTGCCTTGATTGATACATTTTCGAGATGACTGCCAGATGACTGCCAGCCCAAACACCAGCACGTCACTCCCCTCCTCCGCAGTCTGCATTGGCTTCCTGTCTCCAAACGCTGTACCTTCAAACTGGCATGCACTACCTTTAAGGCCCTATCGGATGCAGCCCCCAGGTTCATCTCTTCGGCCTTGTCCCGTCACATTCCTCCCAGAGCCCTTCGTTCAGCATCACTAAACCTCCTTGAGGTTCCACGATTCAAAAGAAAAAAGCACGGAGGTCTGAGCTTTTCTGTCCTGGCTCCCTCCACCTGGAACGCCCTACCTTCCTCCCTTCGTCTCTGTCCATCGTACGAATGTTTCCGTACTCTTCTAAAAACCCTTCTCTTTCAAGCTGCCTATGATTAATCCCTCACCCTGGATCATCGCTATATGTCATTGAGCGCCAAGAAACCGATGGTGATAGTGCGCGTAATAAATAATTTTAATAGAATAATAATAGAATAGACTTACCATTAAAATGTGGAAATGGTTGATTCTCATGTTATTTTGAGGATTTTAGAGGAGGTTTTCCTTAATGAGGGCCTTCCCAGACAATG
Organism: Lissotriton vulgaris; assembly: GCF_964263255.1. Taxonomy (NCBI): domain Eukaryota; kingdom Metazoa; phylum Chordata; class Amphibia; order Caudata; family Salamandridae; genus Lissotriton; species Lissotriton vulgaris. The sequence continues at coordinate 476,902,668 of NC_141698.1, read as the reverse complement.
AATACGTGACAATGGTGTGCAATTCATGTCTGGTAAGGCACAGGATTATTTTGCCAAGGTGGGATTTAAGCAATAAACCACATCTTTATATAATCTCAATGGTAACGGAATGATAGAACGCTTCAATAGGGTAATTAAAATCGTGGTGTAATTGGCTGTGAAGAACAAGGAAGACTGGGAAGTTCAAGTGGTGGAAACTGTTTGGGCATACAGCACAGTTATTCATGAGGCTTTGGGTGTTTCACATTTTGAAGTTATGAGAGGTAGGGACGCAAAGACGAAAGCTAAATTTGAAGGGCTTTTGCGTTCTGTCAAATCTGATATATCCATGGAGGACATCAGAAGGAAAGTAGAGGATGCTCATTTAAAATATAAGGAGCAATACTATTTGAAGACAAACACTAAGGATACCAATGTGGAAGTTGGCATAATGGTCAAGGGGAGGAAACTTTGGAAGGTTAAGACGGATCAGAGCCGATTTACGGAACTTTTGAGAGTTGTTAAAGTGTTGCGTAATGCCCTCATGTTAAGTTTGGAATTTAAAAAGGATTGCTGTTAGTAACCATGAAATAGAAAGAAAAGAAGAATCTGATAATCAAGGATTAAGCGTAGACTGGGATGATGGGGAAGGAAGTGTAAAAGTAAGTAAGGACGGTAATGATGGAGATGTGAGTGCAGAAGGAGGACGTGCAGGAGAAGGAAGTGCTGACATGCAAGGTGTGGAAGAAAGTATGGAAGAAAGTGTAAGTAACAGCAGTACTGAGGAAAAGTGTGTGAAATCCACTGAGGTTAATGTTGAAACTTCGAAAAGTGGGAAACGAGTGAGGAGCAAACCTAAATGGTTATCTGATTATGAATATGATGAAGTAAGTGAATAGATTATTTTTTGCATTTCATTGTTTTTTGAGTTATATATATTGTGTATTTGCTATATTTGCTATATTTGCTATATTGCTATATATATATATATATATATATATATATATATATATATATATATATATATATATATATAGTGTTATATATATATATACATAGTATAGTATAGTATAGTGTTATATATATATATACATATATAGTGTTATATATATATATATATATATATATATATAGTGTTATATATATATTTTCTGTAAACTTGTATTCTTAATGTGTAATTTAAGAACCCTGCAATTTCTATTCTTCTATTTGTATTTATTCCTAAAGGGGCAAGATGTGTTACGTTCTAATGTCATCCTTTAAATATGTTTGCTCGTACCACTCCTTCGCAACAGGGAATTCTAGATTGTTAAACAGAGAGCTACTGAGGAGCCGAACAAGAGGCAGCAGAAGGTGTGCTGCTTTGTGCCTTCTTATTCGTGTTCCAGTGAGGATTAGGAGTGTTTTACTTTACAGTACTGACATCCTTTTTTCTGTTATACTCCAGGATGGACGCCTGCGCCCCGGCGACCAGCTTATTGCCATCAACCGGGAGTCTCTGGTGGGCAGTACCAATGAGGAGGCCAAACGAGTCCTGGCAAAGAACCGGTTCCGGTAAGGAGTGTGTAACCATAAAGGGACTTTGAGTGGGGCACTGTAGAGGTGTGTAGTTGCACAAAATGGATGGTCATCTCCATGGAAACCTTAGCCATTCTGAACACATCCCTGTGGCCTGCAGATAGTGATGTCATAATATGCTGCATTGGTAAGGGCATGCGTTTGCAATGTTATATATTTTGTTATCACTGCACACTAACATTTTGCTTGAAAGATAAACTGTGTCTATATTATAGCAAGATCACTTGAACGAGGTTCAGCCAGTTGAAGCTTAGTGTTTGGTAATGTGTTAAGGTAAAGGGTTTCAAATGTTAGAACATGCACCCCTCCCTGGGCCCTGGCCTGCCGTGTGCTTTCCCCGGACTTCATCCTTTACTTGCCTGGATATGCTCAGGGGTGACAAGCAGCATTCTACTATGTCACCTTACATTAAATTATTTGGCTAACGCTGAAGATGTATTGCTACCAGGTAAAACACAGCTTCAATGTTTTCACAAGATGACGGAGTTCCTCTGGATGGTCAGTGACCTCACAGTTAACATCCCTTGGTGACATCCGAGTAGGTGCTTATTTGACATTTCCGCTTCGAATTTACCACTGGACTAAAAAGTAACATGGTATTTAAAAGAAACAGTTAGTTATAGATTCCTTACCTTAGAATTAATCCCAAGTGTTAGATTGGAACCGGAAAGTTTTTTGTCAGCAGTACACCTGCGCGTCGGAAGGTGGCGCTGGTCGACTCTGCATTTGTCATTGGCGTCGTGGTTGCCGGAATTACGTTCCAGTAGCTACATAGACGACACCCTCGCGCACTGACGTCAGTTCTTTCTTTTTCTGCGCCAGCAAGCACAGATCCGGAGAGAGCAATACCACCAGTCATTTTTTGAATTACTTTTTCTCTACATCATTTTTGAGTCCATCGACTCCTGGTGCACGAGGGTTTGCAGTTACTGTAGCTGATTGATGTCAGTGACAGATCCGCACCACGTGTCCCTATTCTGCCTGGAGCGCGACCACGACTCCAAGTCATGCTCCGACTGCCGGACCATGAATCCAAAGCCTTTGCGGGAGCGGTCCCGAAAGTTTCTCGAGGCCCGGCAGTCGGCTACCCGGACCTCAATGTCCCAATCGCATAGGAGGTCGAGGGACCTTTCGCGGAGCTAACATCATTCTTCTTCCAAGTCTTCCCACTCGGGGTCAGGTAAGTCGAAGCACAATAAGAAGTCGAAGAAGCATTGTCGCTCTTCGACTTCTCCCCATCCTTTGGCCAACACGATGAGGGATGCAGGTGGTGCCGCTCCTGCAGCTCCACATGTGTGCCCAGCCAACATCGACCCCGGCCTCCACCTCGATGTAAACACTGAGCCAGACTGGTGCCGACGGGTACTTTTGTGCCCCTGTTCTACCCTAGCTCTTTGAGACCAGATTGGCAGCCAGAGGAGGGTGAAGGGGACTGGGAGGGGTATGGGGACTCTTTAAGTGACCAGTTAGGTTATGAACTGGACTTGCGAGAGGAACTGGGGGAAGCCAGTTGTCGGGGGTTCAATGGTTCCTCGGGAGCGAAGATGAATGATCCACACCCTTCCAGAAAATAACACTTGGAGGACCAACTTTACGAAGTACTCACAAGTAATTATTCCCCAAAAGTGTGGGGAAAATAAAAGAGTTTCCACCACTCTTCCCCAGATGGTGTGGTAAAGATGTTTTCGGGAATGAACAGGTCAGGAGGGTCTTGCACTGCAAAAAAGAAATATCCTGCATGTAATACTATACAATAGGGACTGTAGCACACTGATGACCAAAAGATAGAGTCTCACTCACCTTAGAGATTCTCAAGAAGTCCTCCAAGAAAATAACTTCTCCTTGCAGCACCCCAACAAGACGGGGTAACAAACTATAAGGGAAGCTTTATGGACTAGAACAGCAAGCCCAAGTTCACTCCAAAGGAGCAGGGTGGACTCAGAAAGAGGAGGCAGGATAAGGAGGCACTATAGGTGGTCGAAGATGGCAAAGCACCGAGGGACTGACTGGCGCTATGGCCCGAAACGTGAAACAAAAGAAAACAGCAACTCAGCCAAGGGATACTCACATCACAACACAGTGCTCCTAAACAATTAAGGGGGTTAAGAGAATACAGTTTGGCTACAAGATTAAATAGCGGAACCGTGGGAACGTGATGTCCGACTTCGGGAACAAAAAGCGGAACAAACACAGACTCCTCAGGGCATGAGGGGAAAGGGAAATCAGTCCGGCTATGTGGATCAATAGCGGAACCGCGGAGACGTGATGTCCGGCTTCGGGAACAAAAAGCGTAACATACACGCACTCCAGGGAAGGGGAACCAGTCCAATGGTCACAGCAAGCAGCGGGGGAAAAGGAATGAAAACTGCTAACCGACCTGCTGACTGAAAAGCCGCGAACGCGGCGTGCTGCTCTCTGAATGTGCTCGCTAGACAGATGCGAGCGGAAAACAAAACAACACTAGAAGGGAAATGTCCGTAGTGAAGGACTCGGACCCGGCAGCAGTTTCACATATGCCCAAAACACAGGAACAGGAAATGAAGCAAGAAAGGGGGTGCGGTGATTCAGGAATAGGGGCGTGGACTTCTCCAAGGGATCAGTAAACCAAGCAAAGACGTAGTGGTGTAGGGGGGTATTAAACGTGTAAGGGAGCATCTCAAATTAACACTGTAAAGAAAGGGTCAAGAGGCCAAGGGAGTATCCACAAAGTACAGGTACAACTAAAAGAGAGGAGACTCTATTTTACGTATCAGGGCTAGTCTCGTTGACACTAAATCCGTGTCTAAATCCGTGTCCTAACACCAGTGGTCTGATTACCTCACCAGTCCTTGGCATGTTGTCTCCTCCTACCATGGGTCCAAAGGGAGGGAGCGTCTTTTGCAATGATGTTGGGTAGAGCAGGAAAGGCTCTCAGCCTTGAGCTACCTACAGTGACAGACTTGACTAACCTCCAGACAGAGGTGCTTCAACCAGCAGCGAGCTCTTCGGAGCCCTGCTCCTGTTTAATGAAGCCCTAACAGACATCCTTTTGGGCACCTGGTCCAGGCCTAAAACAGGGGCTCCTGTGGATAGGATGATTGCCTGACGCAACAGCCGGGCCCCTTCCAAGCCTCCACCTCCAAGGGCTCTTTCCCTATCGCTCCACCTGATAGGGAATCCAAAAAGATGTTATCTTCCTCCACCTTGGGACTGTGGTCGGTAAACACTGCATGTATGTCTGTTACACCGACTCCGTGTGGGCTATGGTTGCGCAAGTGCCGCTTCAGACCCGGGCCGTACTCTCTCGGGCAGTTGCTAAAGGGAGAGACGCAGCGAAGTTCACCATCCGCTGTGGGCTGGATACCTCCGACTCACTAGGCAGGACGATTTCCACGTCGGTAGCCCATCGATGCTATACCTGGTTGAGGTCGACTGGTTTCTCAGGGGATGTCCAATCCACCCATATGGACAAGCCCTTTGATGGCCTTCGCCTATTCGGTGACAAAGCAGACAATGCGCTAGAGTGCTTTGAGGACTCTCGGGCTACAGCCAGGTCCTTGGACCTCTCCACCAACCGCCCTGCTCAGTCTGCTTTTTGTACCTTTCTTGGCTATGGAAGGGGTGCCCCACCACATCCCACCCAAAGCCACAGGCCAGCACAAGCTGATCAGCCCATGTACGGCCGGGGCGTGGGTTCCGCCACCGTGGATCTGGGGGCCAGCGGGTGGGCCAGTCCACCACAGCCCCATCTGCAGCAGCCTCAAATCTCTCCTAGTCTGACCTTTCAGGGCCACCAATCGCCAGTGGGTGGCAGGATTCGCCATCACCTGCCCCACTGGCGCACCATCAGGTCAGAAAGGTGAGTTTTGCAAATAGTCCAAAGGGGCTACTCCCTCCCCTTCAAGACTTTCCCTCCATCCATTCCACCTCAGTACCATCGCATTTCAGAGGATCATCTGGCCCTTCTCCAACAGGAAGTTTTGGCACTCTTGGCCAAGGGAGCCATCGAGCGCGTTCCTGTCCCAGAAGTAGGTCCCTGTTGCTATTCCCACTACTTTCTGGTGCCCAAGAAGGACAAAGGCCTGCATCCTTTCTTGGATCTCAGGGACGTCAACTACTTCCTCCAGAAGGAGAAGTTCAAAATGTTGACGCTTGCTCGGGTCCTGTCTGCCCTCGACCCTGGAGACTGGATGGTAGCGTTGGACTTGCAGTACGCTTATTTTCACATTCCCATCCAGCATGCCCACTGGAGTTACCTGCGGTTCACGGTAGGCCACAAGCATTTTCAGTTTACTGTGCTCCCCTTTGGCCATACCAGCGCCCCTCGGGTGTTCACGAAAGTGATGGCGGTGGTCGCAGCTCATCTGCGCAGATCAGGGGTTTCAGTTTTCTCCTATTTTGCCGACTGGCTGTTGAAGACAGGCTTGTCCTAGGCTGTCGTCTCCCACCTCCAGACTATGGCCGACCTCCTGTATTCGCTGGGGTTCTCCATCAATGTGCCGAAGTCACACCCGAGTCCCTCTCAGAAGCTCCTCTTCATTGTAGCGGTTCTGGACACAAGACAGTTTCAGGTCTATCCTCCCAAACACTGAGTCTGGGATATTCGGGCTATGATTCCGATCTTTCAGCCTTTATCCTGGGTTTCAGTCAGGATAACCCTCAGGCTACTGGGCCTAATGGTCTCCTGCATCCTGCTGGTGGGCCATGCCTGATGGCATATGTGGTATATGAAAGAAGGGTCCCAGTAGAAGTTGATACATTTGCTTGAATTTATTTGCAAAAATTAATTGATTAAAACAAGCAATGTCAATTGATCACAGTGCATGAGCTATCTCATTTAGTAAATAAAAGTGCCCCAGAAAGGGAAGGAAAGTGGGATAGCGTGATGCTGTGAAGGAAGGATAGTGAGGGAATAGAGTTGGTGACAAATCATCTATTGCAAAATTATTTCAAAATGCAATAAAGTTTCGTGGCTTCAGGTTTCTGAGCCTAGAAATATGGGGATTATCATATATCCCAAAGCAATTAAATTGTTTCTGTTGACAATGAGGTATTCAAAATCATAGGGGAAAGCCAACAAAACAAATTATGAAAGTAGCCGTCAATGGCATATGTGGGCTCTGCATTGGGACCTGAAGTTCCAGTGGGCACAACATCAGGGGAACCTGTATGATTGCCTCCAGATCTCGGAGGGCACTGCACATCAATTGCAGTGGTGGCTAATGAACTAGGATTGGGTCAATGGCAGATTTCTCTCCCTTCCCCAACCAAAATTCACAGTGGTGACTGATGCATCACATGGGGAGGTGGAGATCAGAGGCCACTGGTCTTGGGTGGAGTCTGGGCTCCACATCAACCTTCTGAGGCTTCGGGCGATTTGTCATGCACTCAAAGAATTCCTTGCCTCTGTCCGGGGAGGAGTAGTACAGCTGTTCGCGGCCAACACCACTGCCATTTGGTACTCCAACAAACAAGGCGGGTGGGGTTGTGGACGCTATGTCAGGAGGCCCTCTGCCTCTGTACATGGCTGTAACATCAGGGCATATCCCTGGTGGTTCAACACGTAGCAGGTTCCTTAAACGCCAGGGCAGACAAACTCAGCTGCAGGAGCATGATTGATTGTGAAGGGCGTCTTCACTCGGAGGTGGTGCAAGTTCTCTTTCGACAGTGGGGAGAGCCTTGGCTAGATCTATTTACCACTGAAGAGAAAATGCATTCAGCAATTCTACGCGTTGGAATTTCTAAGGCAGCACTCGCTAGGAGACGCTTTTTGTCGCGAGTAGAGTTGTGGTATTCTATATGGTAGGAACTTCTGTTGCAGCAGCTGGGGACAGTCCTCCCCCGAACCTGTCCAGCCTCCACCTCCATGTGTGGAGATTAAGCGGCAGCAGTTGACGTCATTTAGCCTGCCTCCAGAAGTCTGTGATGTTATCTTGGCAGCGGGGGGTCCTCCACTAAGACCGTATATACCTACATATGGAACAAATTTGTGGCATGGTGCACAGCGAGCCCCCTGTTGGATATTATTTTCTTGAAGGCATTACTCATCTTTTTCCTCCTGTTCCCTTCATAATGCCCCTGTGGTCCTTGAACTTGGTTCTTACATATCTTATGCGCGCTCCCTTTGAGCCGCTACATAACTGTCCTTTCAGGCTTCTATCTTTGAAAACTGCCTTTCTGGTGCCATCACCTCTACGCTCAGGGTGAGTGAGCTACAAGCTCTTTCTTCAAAGCCTCCCTTTCAGGCTATTCATTCGGACAAGGTTGTCCTCAGAACTAAACCTTCATTACTTTCCAAGGTGGTTACTTCTTTACACATTGGCCAAACCATCACTTTGTCCTCCTTCTTTCTGCCTCCACATCCTTTAAAAGAGGAACAGAGGCTCCACCAACTGGATCCAAAACTGCGCTTTCCTTCTACTTGGTTCGCACCAAACAAGTGCGGGTGGACGACTAGCTCTTTGTTGGTTACGTGGGCGCCAAGAAAGGTCTTGCTGTGCACAAACAGACCATCTCCATGGGTCGTTCTGTGCATCAAAGCTTGCTATTCTTTGGCAAAGAAGGAGCATCCAGTGGGACTGAGCGCCCATTCGACCTGAGCGACGGCAGTCACCACTGCTTTGGGACGAGGAGTAGCCCTTACTGACATCTGTCAGGCAGCTACATGGGGGAAACTCTTGCCGCACTTAAACTTTTAAACCTGCCATATCAACTGACTCTGGGACAGCCCTTGGGATTTACCTGCTTGCACGCCGTCTGGCCGCTGGAATGTCCTGCCTGCCTCCCGCCGCCCACTCGCTGCCTGTATCCTTCTAGTGTTGCAGCCGAGCGGAGAACGGGACAGGGAACTGCTAATCCCATCAGCCCATGCGGGCTGTGACACAGGAAACCGCGCCAGGAGGCACATAAAAACAGCGTCCGCCCCTGCTGAGGGGGGAAACTCTTGCCACACTGAAACTTTTAAACCTGCCATATCGACTGACTCTGGGACAGCCCTTGGGATTTACCTGCTTGCACGCCGTCTGGCCGCTGGAGTGTCCTGCCTGCCTCCCGCCGCCCACTCGCTGCCTGCATCCTTTGAGTGTTGCCGCCGAGCATTGAGCGGGACAGGGAACTGCTAATCCCATCAGCCCATGCGGACTGTGACACAGGAATCCGCGCCAGGAGGCGCATAAAAACAGCGTCAGCCCCTGCTGAGGGGGGAAACTCTTGCCGCACTGAAACATTTAAACCTGCTACATCGACTGACTCTGGGACAGCCCTTGGGATTTACCTGCTTGCACGCCGTCTGGCCGCTGGAGTGTCCTGCCTGCCTCCCGCCACCCACTCGCTGCCTGCATCCTTCGAGTGTTGCCGCTGAACGGAGAGCGGGACAGGGAACTGCTAATCCCATCAGCCCATGCGGGCTGTGACACAGGAAACCGCGCCAGGAGGCGCATAAAAACAGCATCAGCCCCGCCTCGCGGGACGCCGGGCGAAGCCCGGGCAAAGAGCCACCCCCCTTTGATTTATAGTCCCACTTGCTTCAGCCTGCGGCCTGCACATTTGTAACTATCGCTTTTTAATTATTACACTTTTTTATGTTGTATTATCCTTATTCTTTTATTTTTGATGCAATCCCTGTAATATGTACTTTTAGTGTAATAATATAGTGAAAATCGCTTACTGTGCTATCTTTCTAAATAAATTTAGATCTACTATTAAAAGACATGGGGAAAAATACCCCCACTCATATAACTGGGAAAACAAAAGTTGCTGCTAACCCCCCCTATCTACTCTGACAGCAATAGATCGAATGCTAGAGCAGACGATTGGGGTGGTCGCCTCTGCTACTGAAAGCACAGAAAGACGTCTTTCTCTGCCACCCGGCTTCCTTCCCCCTTTACCTAATTCAAATATGTCCATGTTAACTACTAACTCCCAGGATTCCTTACTAGCCCCTTGTACCGACCAGATTTTTCGGACCAGATGGAACAAGCTCCTAGGAGCTCCTCTAACCCAGCCGGAACGTAAACAACTCCCTCCTTAGAACGTATTTACAATGGATATGGATATATGTATGTACATCTCGTACATAAGGATGGGGAAAGTAGCAATAAACATGCATTGGTTTTCTACAATATCCTATTCACACCTATTAGTCTCGCGGCCACGTAGGCCCAGACTAGTCTACCCTAGGGCAGGTCTGATAATGTACCATTACGCACTGATCACTATCAGTGTTCACTCGACACGCAATCCGGCGCGCCTACACACATGGGCCTGCAGTCCCAGAGTCCTCATTTATACCCGGTCTGCAATCCGGCAGACCTACACACCCCTCTATCTTGGGTGCTCTCACTTACACACAGCCCACAATCCGGCAGGCCTCCACACCGTGTCCCTCCGGTGCTCTCATTCACACACGGTCCACAATCCGGCGGACCTACACACCATCTACCTTAGGTGCTCTCATTAACGCCGTATACCAACGACGATCACTTTCCTATGAACACTTAGGGATGAAGTCTGTGGTTATCTATTCAGGATAGAACTACGATAATAGAAATTGGTATGGTTTTCCGAATTACAATATGTACCTTCTGCTCTTGGCATCAAATGTTCCCTATCTCCCTATTTATTCAGTCACTCCTTACCTGATCGGGATTCACATCCGTTCATGCAAACAACGTCTGACTAGAAGATTTAGATTACCCTGATTGAACAAGAATACAAGGCACATGTCGGTTCACTAAGAACTGGGGTATTTATTACAATAAAAATAAACACAATACTACACAATATATATATATATGCTGCAAAGAAAAGTAAAGGTTAAGATGCGCGCTTCACAAGGAAAGGGCAGAGGTCACCTTGTTAATATGAAGTCGGGGCTCGGCAGTCATCTAGGTTCCCGTCTCGTCTCTGTGTCTTGGCTCGTCTCGGACTCACACCTCAGCAGTCACGGGTACACGTCTGCACCGCTATGCTCAATCTCCTCTGCTTCCCTCCAAGTTACTGGAACCTTGCTGGCTATTAGCTACCGTCTCTCTCTCTCTCTCAGTCTCTGTGCGCTCCGCACTATTTCTCCTTCAGTCTTTCTCAGAGAGTCTCGGTTTCGGAATCTTTCTCGGACTTCAAAATGGCGATTGTCTGCCTTGAAAATAATTAATGGCATAGATGCTAACGGCTAGCTGCTGCCTACAGACTGACTGACTCATTGCCTAACACTTTCGCTAATATGGAAGCTGTCCCTTCATGGAAAGTTACGGCCAGTAACCTGCCGCCCACCAAATTCTTGTACCTCCCCGTACCAAGGACACGTTCCCAGCCGGCCGGCCTGAAGTTGTGTCTTCGGAGTGGAGAAAAATACAGTCTTTCGATAAGGGCCAGCCTGAACCGGTTCTCTCCAAGCGAACAACACCTTAAAACTAAAACATTACACTTGACCTAGAAAGCCTCTCAAGCTACCAGGCAGAGGGCAAGATGGAGTCTGTCCCGTTTAAGGCCTACAAGGCCCAAAATATGCATAACTCCATAGAAGATATACTAATACTCTTGCAAAAGGACGGATCATCACTAATACTTATATATCTATCCCCTAGCTTAAGTTTATAAGCCCTGATCTAAGGAAAAGGGTACGAAAATGCACTACTGTGCCTTATGGATAGGTCCTACTTATAGTCCTAATCCCTATACTGCAAGGGTAATAGGCTGGAGTCATCTTCCATCATCCTCCCTCTAAAAGAGGGTCGAAAAAGTCGGCTATTACATTTCACCCTTGACTCCAGTCTATTAGCCATGTCTTATATAGAACTAACATCAGTGGAAGAATAATAAGAAACAAAATTAACTGACCTACTCTTTCTACCAAATCTACAAAATTGTAATAAAGAAGGAATGCATTGAATAAAGCAGCAAATAGCTACTAAAATACAAATAGAGATAATAACACCCCCTAAAATCTGTCGTAAAGAATGTAAGTCAGGTAACCAATTAAAGAGCCAGTCGAACCAGCCCTGGTCGATATGTTTTCTAACTTCTGCAGTCAAGTCGTGAAGTTTGTCAATATGGGCTTGAATCGATTTAGAATGGTCAGAGAGGTTAAAACAACAAAGACCCTCAAAGTCAGAACAGTCATGACCATGTTTTAACAGGAGATAATCAATCGCTGCGCGGTTTTGGAGAATAGTTCGACGTTCACCCTGGGCATCTAATAACAGGTCAGATAAAACAGTAGAAGTCTGATTAATGGATTTAACCATCCAGCAGGCCATCTTGCCAATTGTTTTCGCATTATAAACGGCTAATGCCGGGACACCAATAATAGAAAAAGCTAAACTAAGGTACTCAGATTTAGAGTAAAGGTGTACAGAGGAATCACAGTCTTCATTTAACATCATAGAGTCTCGTACTACACGGGAATGGGAACCAGGGTGTGAGGAAAACATTAACAAACTTAATCTAGTGATAGCGCATGGACCTCCAGAAATATTAGCGGGATTATAGGGCCAAGAGGTATTCCCGCACGAGAAAAGCCATCCAGTAGGCAATAACATTGGACGGTAATAACTAGGAACAACTAATAAACCTTTACATGTCATATTGTTCTTAACGGAAATACATGAACTTGGAAGTCTTCGTAAACACAGCAATCGTTGATGAGCTGAAAAAGAAGTGGCAGCCCGCAACTTTAATTTTATACATTCAGAAATGGCCTTTGGATCACATGTAAAAATAAAGCATAAATCACCTTGCGTAATGTTATATGTAGTAATTTAGGAATGAATCTGGGGAGCAGAGTCAGAAAGGGCAGAACACAAAGGGCAAAATTCGTGAGCCGCAAAATCTCCCAGAATAACATTTGGTCGGGCACTCGAAATATTAAAAATGTGCCGCAATGTTTCAGTGGAGGCAGGGACAGCAACCAAGCAGGTCGCTAGGATATCAGTCACAGACCTCATAGGAGTGAGGCAAAAATGCGGGGAGTTTGTAACCCGTTTAGCAAGGGTAATACAAAAGTTCGAAGAAGAGTCCCATGCAGCGAAGGAACGCGGAACTCGGGTTCTCCAATCAACCGAAGTCGGTGGGTTCTCTCCTCTCCCGGCGTAGCAGACCAAAAGGAGTCCAACGCCGGCACATCCTGCAGCAGCAGTCCAGAGAATGATCTGAAAGAATACAAACACAGGCCTTAATCATTCTCGTAAATAACATTTGTCAGCTGGGACAGCTTCCCAGCTATCTTTCCCTGGCTTCATCACCAAAATGGTGTTGTCATGACCGGTCGCAATAACTTCAGCCTGTTCAGGGGGATGTTTAGACGATTGCACCCAAATTTTCGCACCGGGATTATCGGTGGATCCGAAGCCTTTTTGGCCACGTATTGTTAGTAAGGTCGGGGCAGTGCCTTTCTTAATCTCACCACTGAAAACAGGCATAATCAGCAACTGAGCAACACGGTCAGATTTTTTGATCGATAAATCAATCTCGCTGCTATTAAGCAGAAGAACCTTAATCTCACCCTGATAATCGCTGTCAATTACTCCTCCGAGAACTTGAATACCTTTCAAGGCAAGGCCCGATCTAGGGGCAATCAGTCCAAAGCTACCGGCAGGTATACAGACACCAATGCCAGTCTCAACAATGATTCGGTCTCTACTTTTCAGAAGTGTATCATTCATAGCATGCAGGTCCAAACCTGCGGAACCTGGGGTCGCTCTGCATGGAGCCAAAGCTCTGGGGGTAATTTCCCAGTACATAACAGTATTGGACATGGAATTAGGTTTTGCATCAACAGTTGGAGGAAACAAACGCATTAAAGGAGATTCAGCAGGCAACAAAGGGCGGTTATTTAATATCAACAATGCTTGGAGCAAAAAGTCTCTCCAGTTTTTGTAATGCTCATCAGTCAATTTACGCAGCTGTTCTTTCAGCAAGCCATTCATGCGTTCAATGAGGCCCGAGGCCTGCGGATAATATGGAATATGAAAAATCCATTTAATGTTATTTTCCACACAGAATTCCTGCACCAATCTTCCACGGAAATGGGATGCGTTATCAGATTGAATTTGGAATGGGACACCATAATACAATATGAGTAATTCAAGAGTCTTAATGGTATTGACTTGGGTAGCTTGTTTACAAGGGAAAGCGACCAATAGGCCACTATAAGTATCAACAGCTGTGCAAACATACTGGCAATTTTTGCTCATAGGGAGCGGGCCAATATAATCAATCTGCCAAATTTGAGCGGGCATTTTTCCTCGATGTAAATGGCCTTTAACAATATGAGGCACCTTTCTTTTTCTAGCATGCTGACAGATAGGACAATGCAGAATGACATCTTTAATCAAATTTAAAGGAATATGAATTCCTCGATCGGAAGCCCACCTGCTAGTGGCTCTTTCTCCAAAGTGTCCTGCTTTTTGGTGGGCCCATTTCGCCAATCCCGCCAAATCAGAATCCTGCATGTCCACCACTGCCTCAGAAATTTTAGACTTTTCATCTGCAATGTTATGAAAGAATTTGTCAAGGGAGTCAATCGGGGTATGAGCATCCACATGAAAGATTGTAACAGTACTCTGTGGGAGTAATTCCCAAATTTCTTGCCATAATTCTTTTCCCCACAGTTCTTTTGAATGCAATTCCCAATTATGAGAATGCCAAGTTGGTAACCATATCGCCAGTCCATTAGCAGTGGACCAGGAATCAGTGAAAATATGACATGTGCCAGGTAGTTCTTGTTTCAAAACTTGGTAAACTGCATATAATTCAGCATATTGACTACTCTTTCCATCACCAGTTGTACTCAATAATTTTTGTGTGATCGGGTTATATGATACTGCTTTCCAATGCCGTTTCTCACCAATGAATTTCGCTGAACCATCTGTAAACCACACATGTTTTCTGTCCTCCGCGGACAAATCGTCAAATGGCTTACCCCACCTGACAGGAGATTCCTGAACTACAGGCACAGAGCAATTATTTCCAGTCTCATTCGAGGGCGCCTGCGCCACTCGTTCATGCAACACAGCCACACCTTTCGGACCCACACGCGCTCTGTCCTGAATGTACCATTTCCATTTAATCACACTAGCCTCTTGAGCATGTCCAATTCGATGGGATTTCGGCGAACTCAAAACCCACTGCATGATAGGAATTTCAGGTCTCAAAATCACAGTATGACCCAGGGTCAATTGCTCGGTATCCACCAGAGCCCAATAACATGCAAGCAGTTGTTTTTCAAATGGTGTATAACGCTCACCAGCCTCAGGTAATTTCTTGGTCCAAAAACCTAACAGCACTTTCTGTCTGCCTTGCTTTTGCCATAAACTCCAATTGGCATACACACCATCCACAGAAACATTCAAATCAACATCACCCACGCCCACAGGCCACAAATCCAAGGCATACTGAATGGCTTCTTTCGCCAAATTAAAAGCATTTTGTTGTGGTTCACCCCATTCAAACGCATTCTTTTTACGGGTGACTCGATACAATGGAGCTAAAATCTGACTCAAATGGGGAATATGCTGACGCCAAAAACCAAACAGGCCAATGAAGCTTTGAGCCTCTTTTCTGTTTCTCGGAACAGCAAAATCCTAAATTTTCTGCTTCACCTGCGGGATCACTCCTCTGTGACCTTCATGCCAATTAATTCCTAAAGATTTAACATTCTGGGAAGGGCCTTGCAATTTATCGGCATTAATTTCCCAACCTTTAGCACGTAAACAGTCAAGAATCTGATCTAAATGGGATTGGACCTGGTCTTGCGTCTCACCTTGAATCAAAATGTCATCAATATAGTGACACACCTGAATTTGGGGATGTACGGGCACTTCAGATAAATGCTCCGCCACCAGCCGGTGACAGATCGTAGGACTATGTACATAACCTTGAGGAAGACTCCTAAACGTCATTTGACGTCCATTCCATGTAAAAACTGAATTGTTCCTGACACTCGGGGGCAATTGGGATTGAAAAGAAAGCATTAGCAATATCAATGGATGCATACCATGTACCTGGATGCTTCTGAATTCTCTGAATCAAAGTAACCATGTCTGGCACTGCAACAGCTAAACGTGGAGTGTGTTTGTTCAATTCTCGATAATCAACAGTCATGCGCCAAGAATTATCACTTTTGCGCACAGGCCACACGGGATTATTCCAAGCAGAAGTAATTGGAGTATAACTCCAACATCAACCAAATCCTGAATTGTGGCACTAATTTCCTCATGACCACCAGGAATACGATATTGCTTTTGAGAAACCACTTTCGTAGCTTGGGGAATTTTAATGGGGGGCATTCGCAAACGACAAACCCGTACGGGTCTGGACGAAATATAATGCTTTGTTCCAAATTGATAGCAACCATCATCTAAATGCAAAGTCATTCCTTTTAAAATGTCAATTCCAATTATGTATTCCAGGAGTGGCACAACTAACACAGAATATCCTTTGCGGGGAATTCTGCCAATTTTCATCTCAAGTGTAGTTTGCACTGCGGGGGTCTCTTTACCACCTAAACCAGTAATTGTGAAAAATTGTCCTTTAAATTTCTTTGATTTACCATGAATTAAAGTGGCCTCCGCCCCAGTATCTACCAATGCTCGGGCCCTTTGGATATTACGATGTTTCCAAAAAATTTCAATATCTACATAGGGTCTATTGTCTTTGTGAGCCCACCTACGTACCGGAGCTTGACCTATTTCCTAGTCATTTTTACCGTGGTCAGTCAACCAGGACAAATCAGGATAAATGTTTTCAACTTTCTTTGGGATCAGAACATCTTGTTCATATCCATCTCTATTACGAAATGGATTATTGTCATGTTCAAAGAATTGTGAATTGCGGTCAGAAAGCTTGTGACGATCCTCCCGTCGTCTAATGTCAGGGGAATAACTCCTCTCATCTCTGCGTCTATTAGAGACACGATCATCTCTCCTTCTGTCTCTCTCTCCCTCTCTCACCCTTGTGTTATCACGGCGGGGGGAAACATCACGTTCATAGCGCCGGTCATCACGGCGATCAGCATCCACACAACGTCTCTCATCACCACTGTCATCGGACCCACGATCACAATCATTCTTTCGTACACGACGGGCACCCTCCTTCCGATCTAAACCACGCTTACGAAATATTTCCCACAAGCGATTATTAGGTTCACGGTCAATGTCCTCCCTTTTCACACCATCAGCCAAAAGTGCAAGAAACATATCACGTCTAGAGAATTTATAATCCCCAGCGGTACGACCCTCGGGTCGAGATTGCCTCTCAGGTTTAAACCATTCACCCAACTCACCAAGCTGACGAACAGATTCAAGCACCATAGACAAAGGATTGCCAGTTTGATTGATCAACAAAGTCATCATAACCTGCTTATAAGCAACAGGCGAAGAACGGATAATGCGATTACGCACAGAAGATGTTAAAAGACCATCCAACAATCTGTCAGAAGTACTGAGAAAAATCGCAGTTTTCATCACTTCCTCTTTCAAATGTTGCGACGCATCGCGCAAAGTGTACCATGGCTTGTCATTGACAGGCCAATCAGATTCAGTAGGGTATTTATGGTTACAGCCATCATTCGCAAGCTGGAGCAAAGTAATTTGGCCAGCACCATTATAATTCCGAAAATGATCTTGTACAGTAGAATCGGAACTCAAAGAGCAAAAACGTAAACAATCACCAGCATCAAGCATAATACCGGCAGCACCTAGTTCATAAAGGCGCACCATCCATGTAAGCAAAGTTTCACCGGGCCGTTGACGAAATCGTTGTAAAATGTCACTAACCTCCTGTTGAGTAAAATCTTCAATACTATCCATTTGAATACCATTTGGCATACCAGGAGTCTGTTGTAATTTGCGTCGAAACACAGGGTGAGCAGAAACCTCCGGAAGAGCTTCCGAGGAAGCCCGATCCTTAGATTTAGAGGAACAATCAGAACGTAACACGTCATCAGAATGGGTAGAGCGACCACGGTCGCCCGAAATGTTATCTTTGTCACAAGAAGCAGATTTACAATCACGTCCGGAGCGAGAAGACTCGCGCTTATCACTCTCCTCAGCCGAGGAGCCAGAATCATTCGAATCCCAGATATTACCATCCCACTCGTCGGGGTTCCAATCCAGTCCGGCTTTCGCCACGACCAGACGCACTTTCCGTGTAGATACACGACCACGACGGTGCCTGTATTTATATTTCGCAATGCGTACTGCAGCCCTTTCGGCTATAGTTTGATAAGTCTCAAGTTTGTCGGCAAGCAATTTATTTTGACATCGCAAAAGAGTATGCGCATTCTGCACTTCAACAAACTTTTCTTCCATATCAACAAACCGCTTCTGCAATTTAGTGAACCTGTCATGTAGCACTCTGTACGCAGTCAGCACAATCCAACCTCTGCGTCCTAAAATAGGAAGCTCATCACCCTTCACTACTGGCGCTTTTTGCAAGCAAGAAACCATATTAGCGGGCTCCGCCTGCTCCAAACAAGAAGTCCAATTCTCACTCAAACCAGTAGAATCGGCCCACTCACGGGCCAAAGCCTCGTAAGGCGTTGATTCCCAGCCGGGAATATCAACAGGCAATTTGAAAGTAGATTTCGACTTACGCGAGAACATTTTGAAACACAAAAAATATATACACAATTATCAACAAAGAAAATACGTACGAGCCGAGCGCAAACCAACAAGATGAAAACAATACAGCGCACACAGGCTTCGTAAACAGTTTGTGACGCCAGATGTACCGACCAGATTTTTCGGACCAGATGGAACCAGCTCCTAGGAGCTCCTCTAACCCAGCCGGAACGTAAACAACTCCCTCCTTAGAACGTATTTACAATGGATATGGATATATGTATGTACATCTCGTACCTAAGGATGGGGAAAGTAGCAATAAACAGGCATTGGTTTTCTACAATATCCTATTCACACCTATTAGTCTCGCGGCCACGTAGGCCCAGACTAGTCTACCCTAGGGCAGGTCTGATAATGTACCATTACGCACTGATCACTATCAGTGTTCACTCGACACACAATCCGGCGCGCCTACACACATGGGCCTGCAGTCCCAGTGTCCTCATTTATACCCGGTCTGCAATCCGGCAGACCTACACACCCCTCTATCTTGGGTGCTCTCACTTACACACGGCCCACAATCCGGCAGGCCTCCACACCGTGTCCCTCCGGTGCTCTCATTCACACACGGTCCACAATCCGGCGGACCTACACACCATCTACCTTAGGTGCTCTCATTAACGCCGTATACCAACGACGATCACTTTCCTATGAACACTTAGGGATGAAGTCTGTGGTTATCTATTCAGGATAGAACTACGACAATAGAAATTGGTATGGTTTTCCGAATTACAATATGTACCTTCTGCTCTTGGCATCAAATGTTCCCTATCTCCCTATTTATTCAGTCACTCCTTACCTGATTGGGATTCACATCCGTTCATGCAAACAACGTCTGACTAGAAGATTTAGATTACCCTGATTGAACAAGAATACAAGGCACATGTCGGTTCACTAAGAACTGGGGTATTTATTACAATAAAAATAAACACAATACTACACAATATATATATATGCTGCAAAGAAAAGTAAAGGTTAAGATGCGCGCTTCACAAGGAAAGGGCAGAGGTCACCTTGTTAATATGAAGTCGGGGCTCGGCAGTCATCTAGGTTCCCGTCTCGTCTCTGTGTCTTGGCTCGTCTCGGACTCACACCTCAGCAGTCACGGGTACACGTCTGCACCGCTATGCTCAATCTCCTCTGCTTCCCTCCAAGTCACTGGAACCTTGCTCGCTATTAGCTACCGTCTCTCTCTCTCTCAGTCTCTGTGCGCTCCGCACTATTTCTCCTTCAGTCTTTCTCAGAGAGTCTCGGATTCGGAATCTTTCTCGGACTTCAAAATGGCGATTGTCTGCCTTAATTAATGGCATAGATGCTAACGGCTAGCTGCCGCCTACAGACTGACTGACTCATTGCCTAACACTTTCGCTAATATGGAAGCTGTCCCTTCATGGAAAGTTACGGCCAGTAACCTGCCGCCCACCAAATTCTTGTACCTCCCCGTACCAAGGACACGTTCCCAGCCGGCCGGCCTGAAGTTGTGTCTTCGGAGTGGAGAAAAATACAGTCTTTCGATAAGGGCAAGCCTGAACCGGTTCTCTCCAAGCGAACAACACCTTAAAACTAAAACATTACACTTGACCTAGAAAGCCTCTCAAGCTACCAGGCAGAGGGCAAGATGGAGTCTGTCCCGTTTAAGGCCTACAAGGCCCAAAATATGCATAAATCCATAGAAGATATACTAATACTCTTGCAAAAGGACGGATCATCACTAATACTTATATATCTATCCCCTAGCTTAAGTTTATAAGCCCTGATCTAAGGAAAAGGGTACGAAAATGCACTACTGTGCCTTATGGATAGGTCCTACTTATAGTCCTAATCCCTATACTGCAAGGGTAATAGGCTGGAGTCATCTTCCATCATCCTCCCTCTAAAAGAGGGTCGAAAAAGTCGGCTATTACACCCCTTCATTTGTTGCTCTACCCAGAAGAAATAGTATAAACCAATAAATGAGACGGATGTAAATGATTTATTGCCCCTAACTGCACGGTTGTCTGTGACTCCCTCTTTATGTCCCAGCAATCAGAATGATGATCCCACTCCTCCAATTGAGGACGACCCAGACAAAGAGGGACAAGATATCTTAAGGAGTCCAATCCCTATTCTAAATATTAGTGATAGCCCCTGTGTGAGAACCAGAGGACAGTTGGCCAGATCCAAGCAAAAACATACTGCTAGAGAAAGGCAATCCAGCAAAACTAATAAAACTAGTTAAAGGAATAATAAATCTAAAGAGAATAAAGTCCTGGAAAATCTAAATGGAGGCAGAGGGAGCGAGGAGAATGGTCAGTTAGAGACTGTCCCTCTTCCAATTACTAATGGGGACTTAAAAGGTGATTCATTTTGGGAAAGAATGGAAACCCTTTTAATGACTTTCTTAGAACCGATTACTTTAAAGGTCAAAAATATAGAATTAAGGCTAACTAACATCGAGGGTAAGCTTGACAAGCAGCTGTCTCCAGGTGAGGCTAAGACTTTACCTCACCCCAGTGCTACTTGTTCTAAAACTGGCCCATTGGCTTCTGCTAAAGTGTCAGTTCCCCCTAAAGTGGCAGCTCCTGTTAAAACATCAGCTCCATCCAAAGCACCAGCTAAATCCAAACATTTTAATCCAAAGCTTACTGATCGGCCTGATCACAGTAGCCTAAGAGGAGACACTGTAACTCATGATAAGGGGCCCGTTGATTCACCTTCTGTAGCCCTGAATGTGTCCTCGTGTGTACCATCTCAACAAGACAGAACATTAGAGGATCAATTAGAGCACAGCTTTCCAAACTGTGTGGCGCAACACGTTACTCTGTCGCGCCCCATGCGTAGGTGTGTCGCGCAATGCGATGCACTGACGTCAAGGGCTATGAACTGGGTCCGTGCGCTCGAGTCTCACAGACACACTTTCAGTGAGCTAAATCACAATCATAAAGCAGATTTGCTAGGAGACTGTACCTCAGACATAACATCACTCGAGAGCCCCGCTTCTGATAAAGGTCACTTTTTTGCCTCGGTTAATGTAGGAGTTGTTTGTCTCGTACAGGGCAGAACCTACTTTATTACAAATCCCCTGTAGAAGCATTACAGGGCCAGCAGCTTCTTCTGTTGATGCATGTGGCAGTTGGTCCCTTAACTGTGCCCTCAATTTAATGATTTCTGCAAGTCTTTATAAGCCAGTAATTTTCTTGGTGTCTGACTTTTGTAGGCACGACAACAGCACAGAAGTGTCCTTTATCCCAGGTCGAGGGCAGCTCCCAAGCACCCCTACCCACAACAACCTGCACTCAACATCGCAAAGGCCCCTTGGAAATGGACTTGGTCCCTGCAGGCTGAAGGTCCATGTACGGTCTCCTGAGGTAAGTCGTGCTGGCATTCATCTCACCAAAATGGATATTCTTCATTTAGTGTGATTTCAGTGTTTATAGTGGTATTCATGTACTATTAAAATGCAGTATTCATTTAGTATGCATGAAGACTATGTAGTATGCCCAAAAGCCAAAATAGGCAAATGAGGGAATACTAGTTCTGCTCAAATACATGATGAACACTTCAATTGATTGCTAAAAGAGGACAAGTAGTATTCCAGGAGAATAGTATTTAATGCTTAGTAATATCTGCAAGAGTTCAGTTGCAGCACTAGGGTGCAATTTCAAAAGCAAAATTAAGGCTAGTCTCATTGATTGTGACCACTAATTAAAGACCAGTGGTATTCTTTGTGAGAAATATCTGTGGACTAACGGCAAGGATAGTGAACAGTTAAGTGGGATTACCAGATTTCAAAGTGAATTTTAAATGAACACTATTCCCATTCATTCTGATTAATTTATAGTAATTGTATTTATTTGACTGCTTCAACAAGGCTTCTTTAAATGATGGCTTTTGGACGACATTTTATATGTAAATTATCTTGGGAATCAATAATTATAATCTGCCTGTTACAAACTCATTAGTCATACATTCAGTAAGCATTTTATGATTGTGGTATGTGGAATGTACGTTTGTTTTCGGATTACCCAAAAGGAACAATTGTGCAAAAATTAATTAGTCGTCAGATAAAAAAGTAATTGTTCTAATTCCTACTGTGCCAATTGTCCACCAGACTCTACTAATGTTCTATCTTGGAAAAACAATACGCAAAACACATTTGTACAAGGCGAATATGGCACTGACTTCTAAAATGTTTTTAAGAAAATGCAGTTGGACATAAAAGTGTGTGATAAGGCATTTTAATGATATTCTTAGAAGCTTGCAAATTGGTAGAACATAGAATGTGACAATTGTAAACCACATTATTAGTAAAAATGTCATATTCAAATTATCAGAACTGATTTTAGAGAACGGGACAGATATTAGCAGTATATATCGATATCATGCATCTGAACGAGTAGATATATTGATATGCAAACAATCAAAGCTTATAAAGTTTTTTTTTTTTTAAATGTTTGTCTTGCATAAGTTCATTGGTTGTTAAATATCTTTTGGTCACTATTTGGGACTTTGAAGTGGAGCTCCTTGCAAGGTGCCAAAACAAATTCTCTAAAATAAAACCTAAAAGTATGTATATTAAATACATATATTAACAGGTGGGAACAGTAATTTCTAGTGATTTCTGTCCTGTTCATATCCTTCAGTCAGCGTTATCCTAGTTCCATTTATCACCTTACCCCATGGACCCAAAATACTCCAGAAGAGTAAACCTTTGAGTTCCCCCCAATCCCTCCTCAGTGGCGGGGGTTCTTGTCGAGTACACATAGGACTTTGCTTTTGGCAATCAATGCTTGAATGAAAAAGAAGAAATACAATAAGGTTATCTAACTACATATAAAATACATCCAAACATACCACTGCAAGCAGAAACTCTCTCTTCGTCCAGACCTCTATCCTTTGATTGCTTTCCTTGACCTGTTCCTTTGCTGTTTGCCAATTCCTGATTGTTGAATACCATTGATATGACTCACTTTAGTACAAATGGATCAGGATCACTTGAAGATGGTGCTCTTTAATGTTGGCCAGCATCTATAAAGATATTGTTGAATAAAGAGGATTTTTGGGCCCTTAATGAGTTGTATCAGTCGGCCTTGTCTGCACGCTGCAAAGGCTGTTTCTTTCTGCATTGAAAGAATGGATATTTGAGATGCAAACACATAAAATTGATCTAATTAACAGGAGTAATACAAAACCTCAGTAGGTTGCAACAGCTCTTGTCTAATGCACTAAGTGAAGTTTCCATAAACTGTCATTTTGGACAGTCTTACTCAATTGATGATTTACCTTTGGAGTGATATGCTCTATAATGCAATGGTTCAGAGAGACAGATATACAGATATATATGTGTACATACATATATAGATAGATAGATAGATAGATAGATAGATAGATAGATAGATAGATAGATAGATAGATAGATAGATAGATAGATAGATAGATAGATAGATAGATAGGTAGATAGATAGATAGATAGATAGATAGATAGATAGGTAGAGAGAGCGAGAGAGAATTGAGATAACGAGAGAGAAAGAGAGAGAGATGGTGAGAAAGGTATATAGAGATAGCAAGAGAGAGATAGAGACAACAAGAGATACATATATATATAGAGAGAGAGCTAGCGAGAGAGAAAGAGATATATAGAGATAGAGAGAGAGAGAGAGATATATAGAGATAGCAAGAGAGCGTGAGAGCGATAGAGTGATAGACAGATAAAGAAAGCGAGAGCTAGAGGGCTAGATAGAGAGAGAGAGAGAGAGAGAGAGAGAGAGATGGTTTTTGCTAAACTGTTTCTGAGTGGCATCCTTAAGCTTAAGGGCAACTCGTAAACATATCTTCGCACAGCAGGCCAGCCGTGAAGGATTGCACCGCCATTAGGAAATAAATATGGGTCTGCAAGGTTGGAATTGGTCCAAAACATGTCTTCAGCAGGAGAGATTCATCATTGGAAACCGGCCCGACCTTATGAGACCCACTGAAGGGCTTGGATATAAACAATAAATTAACACTTTTGAAGTATAGAGCTAGCAGTTAAACTGACCCCATTGATGGGAGAGACTTGGCGCAGCACAAGAATTACAACTCCCACCTTGCAGTAAGTATTTACTCACCTGTGAGTACGAGGCCTACTAAAGGGCTAATTAATTGTAAGGCATGTAAAAGGAGTGAATGTGTGCTGTGCAGAATCTATGACTGGCAGTTTGTATTTCCCTATGAAGAAGAAGCAGGAGCTTTGAAAGGCGTCAGGGATGTAATTTTATTGAAAAACAATAGCCGGTTTCAGCAATCAATGGTTTTTGCTAAACTGTATCTAGTGAAGTGACAACTCGTCTATATATAAACAACAGCTCACAATATCCACCGCGTACACGCTCATATATATATGAAGAGAGAGAGAGAGAGATATTGAGAAAGGTATATAGAGATAGTGAGAGAGAGAGAGGAGATATATATATATATATATATATATATATATATATATATATATATATATATATATCACCACACTCCTCCAAAGAAAAAGCAGAGGCCGCATTAGGGGATATCACGGAGGCATCTTTATTCAGCAATACACTACTTGGTGAATGCATTTCGACATAAGTTTAGCCTTCTTCAGTGCCTGGAGTGTTTCAGGAGATGTTGGCGCAATCGTAGCTTAAAAATGTTCTGCCGCACACCGATAGGTTGTAATCTGCTCTGCCCCCAAAGCTGATACCTTGGCTCACCTGCTGCTGAACACCTGATGCGTGGAGGCTACAGGTCCTAGAATGCTGTTTCATAGCACAGTGAGTAATGCGGGGGTAATCTGTTACTTCTGCGGGCTGACGGGCATCACGATATCGCTCGCACCAATATCCTATGTGCCGCCCGAACTCTGGTGTCTCCTTGAATCCCCAGACAGAATCAACCTCTGAGGCACAGGAATCCGAATGGTGGGGGAGAGTCTGGTAATTCAGCTCGCCCAACGTGGAGTAAAATTTCTCCAACACCACTCTGTCTTCTCCCGACCCAGGAGGTGGGCCTGGGAACATCCAGTCCCCTGGAAATGCGAGAAGAACGCTGCACCAGATTCAGCAAGTCCCAAGCCAACTTAGCGATGCGGGGGCATCTGTAGTTTGTCGCTGGCTCACGCGCACAATTTCTCACCACACTCCTCCAAATATATATATATATATATATATATATATATATATATATGGATTGTGTGGGTTGTGTTTGCCAAGGCTTGTTGGGTCCAATCCAGATACCGACACCGCAGTCAATTAGATCCTTTATGGTACAGCTCGAATCCAGATCCTAGTCATCGTCAACACTTCCTGGACCTCGTGGCTAAAGAGACAAACTTCACCTTTAAACCTGAAATCACCCGACATCTGGTGGCATCTTCCTATCGCCGTCCTGGTCACTGGCTAGTGGCCCAGACTATGTCTCCTCTGCTTTCAGGTGCTTTACATCTCCGATCCACCCTTGGATCCACCCGGACACTTTTCCTCTGGTCGCCTGCAGCACTTCTTCGCCGCTCCCCATTGGAATCGACGACAAAACCCGACACAAAAAGACACCTATGCACCCGGCTTCCTTGGGTGAGGTAACATGAGTACACCGGTGCTCCCATGGGTATTGACTCTCCAAGTGTCCTAGTCTAAAAGGGTTCCATCGCAGTTCACCTCCTTGTACCCTTAATCTTTAAAATTGTAACTTGTTCGTTTCCCATAGAAAGTCAATGGTAACCCGCGGCTGTGCTTAGACAATGCACACGTCTCCCGTGGGCCTGCTACATCCCAGCTTTTGGCTGTTCTGTGTAGCCCCAGCGATTCCACAGGCCCTAGGTCTGCTTTTTAATTCTCACATGGTTCTTATACCACTATTTTAGTATATGGTTTATGAGGCACCTAGGGCAAAACGTATACTGTGCAACTTATCGTATGCTAATTAAGTTCCTTGTATTGTACTTTTACCTCTGACCTCATAAAGAGTGCAGAGGGGTTGTATTTATAATAAATACATGTATATATATATTTTTTGTAAGACCTTTATTACAAAAATAATATCTGTACACAGCCTGGAGCCTACAACCCTGGGGCTAGTCATGTGTTAATTATTACCATACTGTAATGATGAAGTTACACAGCCCTTCAGCCGACAACATGATGTCCGGCGGCGTGTTGTACATAAACTTGTCTTACCTTTTTGGTTTTTGGTGATGCCTAATGACATGCGTATAACAACAATTTATGAACCTAAAACAGACCATTACCATCCATCAGTCAAATTATCAACATCTGTACATACCGCTGTATAAGCGTGCAGATAGAGTCACAAAACACACAACCACTGCGGTGTTAGTCCATCCTTGGCGGTTCGCTACCATAGGTTACTCATCCGAGGTTACCTCCAATGTTCTCAAATAGTCAGTGAGGTAACACCAGAAATCCTTGGGCCTAGACTTTGCCGGTAGTTCTTCCTCATATGTCTGAAGTTTATCCCTACAGCTGGACAGATCTCGTAGCCACCTAGATGTTAGTGGCACCTGTGTACTGTGCCAGCATTGTGCAATTTGCCTCTTAGCCAGCAACAGTGAGATAACACAACATTTTCTTTTAGTGGCTTTGAGGAGTGGTGTTATACCAAGTAAGCAAGTACGTATCGTGCACTCTACCTCCACCCCCATCATAATGGAAATCTTTGCAGTTACCTCCCCCGGTACCCCTGAACCTTTGGGCAAGACCAAACTAAGGGGGTCATTATGATTGCGGATTTTCCGCATCCTCGGGGCCGGCGGAAGCCACCGCCGACCCCGAGGATGTGGAAAATCCGCAGCGGACTGACCAAAGACCCACCGCCAGATTAGGATGGCTGGTGGGTCCTGGTTTCCGTCCGCAGCTTTTCCGCCGCGGTCGGATTACAACCGCGGCGGAAAAGCTCTAATATGGTGACGGTGTCTTCCAGACACCGTCCACCATATTAGGATGGCCAGTAAAGTATGCTTTTCCGCGGCGGGTTTTCCGCCGTGGAAAAGCATACGGAACTTCACTGCGGGGGCCCGTTGCGGGCCCCCTAGGTGAAGGGGGCGTGGGGGGTGCACATGGGGGGTACCTATGGTACCCCCCTGCATTTGCATGCAGAAAGCGGCAGGCACCGCGCGGTGCCTGCCTCTTTCTGCATGCAAATGCAATGCGTGCATTTTTAACATTGCCGCGGGTGCAGCTTGAAGCTGCACCCGCGGCAATGTTAAAAATAGAGGATGTGACCGCCAGGGTGGCGGTCACATCCTAATTGCACAGGAGGGAACTCCGCATGCCATGCGGAGGTTCCCTCCTGCTCTGGGGTCGCGGACGGACGCAAGTCCGTCCGCGATCCTAATCGACCCCATAGTGTGTGAAATTCGCACCCTCTGCTCCACGCCTTTTACATCTGTCCTCAGCTTATAGACCATATTTACACATTCGTGCAGGTGTATAGTATGCCTGGTGAAGAAACTTGTAATGTATAATTCTGAGATCACCCTTAGGAGTGAGAATTTGGATTAATGCGCACGTCTGTTGCCATTCCTGCTCCGTCAGTGGCTCCTCTAATACCGTGTCCCATCTCGATTTAGCCTTCTCTGTGGTGTGTGGTATTTCTGCCTGTGCCGTGGTGTATAGCCTCGATACCAGATATGACAGATCTTGGGTATTGATTATGAGCTGCAGTGCATTAAGACTTTCCGGTTTGCTGGGGAAGGTGGGATAGTGTTCTCGCAATGCACATTTCAATCTGTAATGCGTGAAGCAAAACAATTGCGACTTGTTTTGAATGTACGTTAGATCCCCAATGTTTATGAATTTGCCCTCGCGAAATAGGTCACCCATCTTTTCTATGCCAACCTGGTGCAATAATGACATGCCCACTTGGTCCCCCGTTACCGACAACGCCTGATGATGATGTAGGGGCATATCAGGTGCGTATAGGGGGGATTTATGCGCCAACCATCCTAATTTCCACCACGCTTTGACTGTGGTGTCGATCGTGTTTATATCTTGAGCATGTAGGGGTTGTCTCTCATGCGTCAGAATAGCTGTCAACGGTATGGGTGTCGCGTCCCCTTCTTCTATAGCAGTGTGGGTGAGGTACGGTACCTCATGGTACCAATAAACAGCGTATTGGGCCTGCGCACATAAATAATATAGCAGGAAATCCGGCACTCCGAAACCGCCCCTGGCATATGGGAGTGTCAGTGTCTGCAGATCTATGCGAACTTGTTTACCCGCCCATATGAGCTGCAGTACGAGTGTTTTTATGCGGCGGAAAACTTCCCCGGGTGGCGTGATAGGTATATTGTTGAAGAGGTATAAGAATTTGGGTAGTACGTTCATTTTCACGATCGCAATGCGATCAGCCAAAGACAATGGTAATTGTATCCATCATCGTATTTTGTCTTCCAATTTAGATATCGTCGTCCCATAATTGGAACGGATCACCACCTCCGGATATCTATGATACATAACCCCCAAGTACCGTATTGGGTCTGTTTGCCATTCTAAGGGGTACTCAGTGTCTAGGGGAGCAGTCGTATCTGTCAGGGGAATGATAGAAGATTTAGACCAGTTTATGGCCAAACCTGAGTGTCCGCCGAATTTGATATATTCTCTCAGCAGCTGATTCAGGTGTTCAGCGGGATCTCGGACGTATAGCAGCATATCGTCTGCATATAGTGAAATATGAAGAGGCCTCGATGGGAATTGTAGGGCAGGCGATTTGTATTTCTGACGGATCAGGCAAGCCAGTGGTTTCAGGGCCAGAGCGAACAGCAGGGGCGATAGTGGGCATCCCTGCCTGGTACCACGTTCAATAGTAAAGACGTCAGAGACGTACCTGCTCACCCTGACTCTGGCACACGGATTGGTGTGGATCAGGGACACCCACTGCACAAACCGCTTCGGGAAACCCATCCTGTGCAAAATGGTAATCAGATAGCTCCATTCTATAGAATCGAATGCCTTGGCGGCATCCAACAACACCGCCATCACCTTCATAGAAGGCCTGGGTCGGGTTGGCTTTGACGGATGCAAATTCCTTCCTAGGCCATAGGTTGGCGCCTGGTGGTGGACGAGGCGCGAGGGATCTATGCGCCCTTTCTACAATGAAGATCGACGAAAGTGCATCTGCTCCGAACAGATCCGTACACAACTTCTCAATGTATAGTTCCATGCGCCCAGTGTTTGTTGTCTCAGGTAAGCCTGTGACGCGTATATTGTTGTATCTGGACCGTGCTTCCAATTCCTCCTCCTTTGCTCTTATCACCTCCAGTACACGTTCCATGCCGGTGCATTTGGTGGATGTAGTGTTCGACAAATCCTCAACTGCCGATATTCGCGCCTCAGCCGTCTCCAGGCGTCCGCCACGCTTTCCTATTTTGGCAGTCATCCCATCCATCCTACATGTCAAATTATCCAGCTTGCCGTTAATGTCTTGCAGGTTCGCTTGTATAGCCAATAGTATTTTCTCCATGTTGTTGTTGGGCGGCAATTCAGTTGGTACGTCGCACTCTGCCATAGTCTCCGAGTTTTCGGGTGTTTTTTTTACCTCAAACGAGATTTTCTGTTGTTGTTTGTCGGGCTTTACCATTGTACCTGGCAGTGTTGTTTTTGGTTTTGCGTCCTGAAGTGCGGACCTGGTTTTCCTGATTGATGTCGCCGTCTTGGCTCTCGAATCTGCCGTTAGGTTGAAAGTGCTGTGTCCTAGAGAGTGGCGTCGTCGTCCTAACTGTCGTAAATTCCTTTCTGCTGGAATTGATCACCTACTGGGTGAGGCTGCTTGCTGTTTTGTGTTGTGGGTAATATTCAGCGAACGCGACCCGCAAGTGTCACATTCCTTATCACGATGCCTGGCAATGAACAGCCTGTGAGCATTACAAATTTGAGCGTACCTGGGGGCACTCTGCTTAGCACAGCATTAATACCGATACTCTGCATAGACACAGCGCCGCAGCCTCCATTGGTTCGTCGCAGTTCATGCGCCCTCAGCAGTAGCTCGTTAAGGGATCCGGTAGCCTGGGACCCTTCTCAGTTCTTGATCCTGGGTCGGCACCTTTCGCGCCCTTTTCAATTGCGCCTAACGTTTGTATATCTCCGGATGCACAGCACACTTTCAGTACGTGTATGACGACCCTGCCGCCAGTATTTCCAGGTGCAGACGCATATCGCTTATGTCAGCCGTATTCCTAGCCCCACATTGACACAGCACACATTAGATCCCCTCGCAGATCTCCGGTTACTTGGGCTCCGCCATATTGTGTCAGCGCAGCCCCGGACAAGCCACTTATGCACTTAGCGATAAATTCGGGCTCATAGGAAGTCAATTTAGCATAGCGCCTCACACCGCCTACTCGATCCGACCACTGCTTTCAATGCTGGTGGAGATGCAGAACATTGCGTTACTCACTGCCGTGTTACATGAGCTCCTCCGTTGGTATCTGCGGCGGCCGCCATCTTAATTGCCGCAGTGGTTCGGTCTCCGATTTTCGCCGTTATCATCCGCCCTCATGAGCTTTCACCACTTTTTCTCCCGCCCTCTGGTTCCTGATACTATCACATGTCAGGGATCACTTTTTGTCGGCGTTTTTGGGCGTCGGAGCGAGCGTAGACCATTTCGTTAACGGTCGTCGGGCGGAGCTGTGGTCTCACCCAGCCATCCCGCTGTGCGCCCCCTAGCGCCTCATAAATACATATATTTTTGATACCTTGTGTGGTGTGCTTTCATTAGGTACTCAAGAGATTATAAATGGTAAAACAACTTGCTTAACTCGTCTCGAAGTCTTAGCCTGAAGACTGCTCTCCACAGCTACCACGAGGATAGCTTTCTATAAGGTTGTCTTTATAACTTACCATCAATAAGGGTCGATAAGACTGTTGCAAGGTGCTCACTAGAATAGTGCACATCATATACCAGGCTAACTTCTCACAGAGACCATATTCTACAGCAGGGCTGCCAAAAGGGAGGATTAAAAATTGACAATAATGCAGTTATGATCTTTCCAGTTTTCTCCAGAGAAGTCCAGTGCAATGGAGTATCCTTTTTAGCAGTTAGAGAGAAGCTACGACACATGGAGCATCCATACGCAATACTTTTTCTTGCGCGGCTCAGAGTGGTAGACCTTGCAGGGCCACGGTTCTTCAGCACTCCCCAGTGGAATCACCTTACAATAGTCCTGGCAGCAGCAAGTCGAGGCCCAGAGTCCCATCTCCCAGACAGCTTAGCCTGGAGTGGCGGAGAGTGTTGCAGGAAGTTGTTAAACATAGCCACTACAGCTCCAGCCCTACATCCATTAAAAGTGGAATGGACAGAGAACGATCAGAAGGGTCACAGGCTCTCAGTGAAAATTATGCCTTTGATGCCAAACTTCCAAGACTAACGCCTCAAACGGCAGATGATATTGTTTGAGTATCCAGACCTGAATGTCCAGTCGACAAACTCCTGGAGCATGGCAAGACACCCACCCGGGGGACAAAGAACTGTCCCCGGCTGAAAGCAGCATGGAAGCTAGAGACTTCAGAACGCTGGTCTGGGTTGATTTCGTTGGTACAGGTATGGGGGGGTCATGGGTACGGGACAGGAACAGTCAGCTGATCACCCCTCTAACCACTAGTGGATGTTCATACAGTTAGATTACTTTAGGATAGGGGGCTAGTTTGCAATTCCTGTCCTTGGGAGGGGGAGTTATGGGTTCTATCTGGTTCTAAGGGTATGTTGGGGCAGGCGTGCCACTAGGGCGGACTTTCAGGGGGCAAAGGCATTACTACTCCAATGGGATCCTCGCTAGACCTAAAATGTGTCTCTTGGAATGTCAGAGGAATGCACACCATGGTGCGAAGGCATAAAATCCATGCATACCTATTTCACATTGGGGTTCAGATTGTGCTACTCCAAGAGACCCACATCATGGCGAAGGAGGGAATTGCTGTGCAACGAAGATGGCGAGGGCAGGCGTTCTATACCAATTACTCAGCGTTTGCGCATGAAGTCCAGATCTGGGTGAGGACGGGAGTTCCTTTCAAGTGCACACAACAAATCATAGACCCCGATGGTAGATAGATATGTAATAGTTTCTGGGAGGCTAGATGGAAGGGACAGAGTTCTGGGAATTATTTATGCACCCAACTCAGATCAGGCCAATTTCTTCTCACACCTGTCTAGGAAGCTAGCCTCTGAACTCACAGGTTTGGTTTTACTGGGAGGAGACTTTAATTGCATCTCGGATGTAACCCTTGACAAATCCCACCCTCCGCTCCCTGATGCGCACACACATAAAATAGCAGACATGCGGCGGAATTGGCAGCAGAAATGGGGATTTGTGGATACTTAGAGCGCTCAGCATCCTGGCACTTGGGATTACTCCTTCTTCTCAGCGATACACAAATTGCACGTGCGTTTAGAAGCCATTCTGTGTTCCCCTATTGTACACCAAGGAGTATACAGCAGTGAATACCTCACTCAGACAATCTCCGACCATAATCCGGAGTTGATATGTTTAAATTGGTCCCAAGCAAAGCCCAAAATTCCCATGTGGCGGTTGCGCCCTTAGGCCCTAGAAGATCAAGTGTTCCATGCCACAATAGGTACGGCTATAGACCAATACTTACACGAAAACGCTAATACAGCTACGGACCCATTGGTAGAATGGGATGCGTTCAAAATGGTCATCAGGGGGATATGTATATCAGAAATGGTGGGGACTCGGAAGGTTGTCCTCCAGGATGTGCAAACGGGGGGACCACCACCTAAGGGAGCTGGAATAGGAAATGCCAGAGAATGTAGACAACCATTAATGAAAAATGGGGTGGCCCAGTCAGTCCAGGAGAATGTAGACAAGCAGGGAGAACTACTGGAGGCTAGGGAAGAGGTAGCAGTGCAGATGGAATGCCTTTGTTGCTTTCACTATGAACAATACCCGACGTGGACCCACTCTGAGAGGGATAATTTGGAAGTTCCAATGGCCTGGTTGACCAACCCAGCCAGAAGTGGTACGATCATTTTAGAAATCAGAGACAAAGCTGGTGAGACGAGATATGGCCAACAAGGCATTAATGATCTGTTCCTAGAATACTACACTGAGTTGTATAGGAATAGAGTGACCCTAGGGGATGAGGGCATAGATAGATTCATGGGAGATCTAGAGCTACCGGGTCTGGATGAGGAATTAGCAGCTGGACTGGGCGGCGATGTGGAAATGGGGGAAGTGCGAGGGCTTCCATTGAGACCTTAACAAGAAACAAAACCTCAGGGACAGATGGTCTCCTTATTGAAATAGGCAGATGCACCATATTGCAATATATGCAGATGATCTCCTGATGTTCCTGGCAGACACAGGAGAGGCGCTTCGGGGAGTGAAAGCATTACTCCAGGACCTGGGGTAAGTGGCGGGGTTACAAGTGAACTGGGCAAAATCCTGTCTGTTCCCGACGAAGGACGGCAGAGAGGGCTTACTAGACAGAGAGGAAGTAAGATGTGAAAACAGATGCCTCACATACCTGGGCACCCAAATATATCTTAAGGAGATATAGATCTTCTGGAGGTCAATGTAGGTAGGGTCATAATGGGAACAAAGGGTAACTTTGAATTTTGGGATAGTTTACCACTTTCAGTGGCCAGCAGGGTGGCCCTCCTTAAGATGGTGACCCTGCAGAGGCTACTATATTAATTTGGCACCCTACCAATCTGGATACTGCCACGATATTTCACCCAACTCAGATCCTTGATTACGGAGTTTCTATGGAGAACAGGCAGGCGGAGAGTGGTGCTTAACGTACTAATGAGACCGAGAGCAGAGGGGGTTGGGCGGTGCCTGACTTTGAGGCTTATTACCTATCAGCCCAATTTCAATGGCTTACAAAATGGGTGGCAGGGTGCTTAAGAGGAACGGGGGAAATGGGTGAAGAATGGATGACCCTGAGATTATAATCCCAGATCACAATAAGGCTCCCGATCCAGAATCAGTTCCTTTCTATGGATGTGGCTACAGTTAGGAGATGCTGGCACCGATATCTGAGGCGACTCAGAATCAGGAGTCCTTATGCCCCAGAAATCCCGTTGCTCATGTGCGAGTATTGCCGCATGGGGGTAACTGGCAGCGGTTGGCGGACTGGGCGGACCAAGGTTCAGTCACAATGGGAGACTTATATGAGGAAGGAGCAATGATCCCCTTCAACGATCTGCGGGACCGGGATGACCTACCCAGGGGAGACTTTTTATTGCACTCTGCCCTCACCGCAGCCATACGAAACCACTGAGGAGGAGGACTTACTGAACCACCAACGTCACTGGGATGCCAATATGTGGTGATGGCGTCTGGCACCGTTAAAGCAGTCACCTGTCTGTACAGACGTGTCACAAGGGAGGCCTTACCCCCCTTGTAGGAGCTGTGCCTCAAATGGGAGGCGTACCTGGGAGAATAAATCCCAGAGAAAGCCTGGGGAGAGCTAGTGGAAACGGCTTGGAAAAGCACCAGGAATGCGAGAATCCAACTGGTACATTTTTACATACTACACAGGGCTTACCTCGCGCCGGAAAAAACTAATAAGTATTTTGCGACTCACACAGCGGCCTGCCCCTGGTGTAATCAAGTAAATGTGGACACATGTACTGGGATTGCCAACACTTGGGTAGCTTCTGGGAGGAGGTGATAGCGGTGCTAGCCGACACCACCAACAGGGAAGGTGAGACATCCTTTAAACACTGCTTGCTGCATTGATTCCCGCACACATCCAAAAACAAAGTCACTAGCAAAATCCTAGACATTGGGTTACCTCTAGCCAAAAGGGATATTACCATGCGCTGGAAAGCCAAACAAGGTCCAAGCCTACCCAGATGGAAGAAAGAACTCATTAAGTGTGCAGAGTGTGAGGGAATAATCAGGTTGCAAATAGCTAAAAGAACGGGAAGTGAGAAGGCGTTAGATACAGCGAGAGCATGGGAAGCATTAGTTGCGACACTCAAGGACCCAGCTGCTGACGAGGAGGAGGTACTAATAGCAGAGCCCCCAGCAGGAATAGGCTAGAATCCAGATAACGGAGCTACAAGGCATGACATAAAGGAGGGTATCCCTAGTGAAGCCCCGGCCTTGCCTTCACTAGTCGAGGGATCATATACTAATACTTTAGAACTTCTATGTGACTAAACCCTGGCAGGCAACAAGATGCCTACTCTCCTGTTTGCTGACGACACGCTACTGATCTCAAAGACACCAGCAGGTCTTCAGAAGCTTTTGAACAGGTTTCACCTTTTTTGTAGTACTTGGGGTCTTGTTATAAATACTTCTAAAACCAAGTTCATGACCCTTAATTCTCACAAATCTTTTAAGAGTAACATCACTCTCGATGGGATCTGTCTTGAGAGAGTCAAATCCTTTGACTATCTTGGGATACGCCTCTCTGACAAAGCCCAATGGAAATTCCATCTGGCTAAAATGCTTCTGTCTCACAAGCGTGCGGCTGGCGCGATAAGTAAAGAACATCGCCTGTCATATAGCAGGCCCTTTGCGCCAGCCCTCGCTGTGTTCGAAGCCAAGGCAGTCAGTTCGGCCCTCTATGGAGCCGAACTATGGGGCTTTAATAATCTTGAACTTGGTAGCTCGGAAAATAAGTTCTTTAGAGATCTCCTTAGGCTGCCCCAGGGGACACCTTTAATACCCTTGTTATATGACTTGGGTAGGCGACACATCAAAGACCTGGCCAAACTTCGCCCTTTATTGTACTGGGCACGCCTTAGGCGCACTAAAGAACTTCCAAATTTTGCAAAACAATTTACTGAGGTAATGGCACTAGACACTAGCAAAAACATAAAATAGATTTCCAATGTCAAGGATTCGCTGGTAGCCCTGGGGTTTAAAGAGTCATGGGCCTCCCAAAACCCTCCGTCAAAAGCTGATCTCAAACATGCTTATTGGGTTTGGGTAGATGCTAGAGATCCCAGTAATCCAAACCTAGGTAGGCTCACAGAAGAGTTTTTTCATCATAAACCATCTAGAGCATTTGAACCGTACCTAGATGTGATCCAGACCCCCAGAGACGGGACCTTATACATTCAATTCAGATTAGGCACAATTCCAGTTGCCAAATTCACTATGAAGTGGCGCTCTGGTAATCAGACCACTAAAGAATGTCCGTCCTGTGGGAATACCAGTGAGAGCATCGCACACCTTATGTATGACTGCCCTGCTTATTCCCGTATTAGATCGAGTTGGCTAGTGCCGATTTGCAAGCAGCTAGGCACTTCTAATCATTCTGATGCTCTCCGTATATTGGGAACAGATCCTAGAACCTTGTATGTCTGTGCTGATGCTAAGTTTCTGGAACGAGCCTGGACAATTAGGCACAGGGCTACACGAAGGGCTCCCTAAAACTGACTTGGCGCCAAAATGCATGCGCACTGTAAGATTAAGTTGACATGCTGCCTTTTGATTTACATAATGAATTTCTTCATTTTTTACTGACCCCCCTGTTTTAAATTGTCTCTTTTAACCATATTGCCACAAGCTTTAAATTTTATTGATTCAGTGAGAATTGTGTTCCATGTTTTTATCTATTTGACAATTTTGTTTTAACATGCTCCAAATTTAACTGAGAAGATAGATCTCTGTT
Source organism: Lissotriton vulgaris (assembly GCF_964263255.1). Taxonomy (NCBI): domain Eukaryota; kingdom Metazoa; phylum Chordata; class Amphibia; order Caudata; family Salamandridae; genus Lissotriton; species Lissotriton vulgaris. The sequence continues at coordinate 476,865,920 of NC_141698.1, read as the reverse complement.
ATACCCTTTTATCTATTTATGTATCTCTGGGTCTACACTGAATTTATTACTGCTTTTATGATATTTCTATCGAAATAAAGCTTGAATGATTGATTGATTGTAACTAAAGTTGGAGACGTAACGGATTGCAAATTGGAGTTCAGTATTCTAGTGGCCACCTGGGGGAGGGTAGGGAAGGGGGATTGTTTTAACTCCTTCCATGCTCATGACAAGGTCAGCTCGTCATGCAGTACACTGGAGCTGTGCTTATGACGAGCTGACCTTGTCATGAACAATGGTGATTGAGTAAATGCAGCACAGGACGGGAATTACCTTAGCATTCAAGGTGTTAAGTAGATGGTCTCAATCAAGATTAAGGACAAATACAGAGGATCCAAATAGAACACTAATAAAGGCAGGGGCGGGGAGAGGAATAAGATAGCGGACATTACCCTCTTCTCCTGCTACTGTCTTTTTTTTATTTTTTTTTATTTTTTTATTGAACAAGGCAGTAGGAAATCATTGGTACAGAATTGAAAAAAAAAAGAAAGTTCAAGTTTAAAATTTGTATAGCGCACTACTCACCCAGAGGGTCTCAAGGTGCTTGAGGGAGGGAAGGTAGATTACTTATCGAATATCCAAGTTTTTAGTTGTTTTCTGAAGGAGAGGTGGTTCTGTGTGAGGCGGAGGTGGATCGGGAGAGAATTCCAGGTCTTGGCCGCTAAGTAGGAGAAGGATCTTCCCCCCATGGTGGATCTTTGGATGCGTGGAATTGCGGCGAGGGCTTGGTTGGAAGATCGTAGTTGGCGGGTAGGGGTGTAAAATGACAGGCACGTGTTGAGGTATTCGGGTCCTAGGTCGTAGAGGGCTTTGTGTGCGTGGGTGAGGAGACGGAACGTTATTCTCTTATTGACGGGGAGCCAGTGGAGGTCTTTCAGGTGACTGGAAATGTGAGCTTGGCGGGGGATGTCTAGGATGAGTCTGGCTGAGGCGTTTTGGATGCGTTGGAGTTTTTTCTGTAGTTTGGCTGTGGTTCCGGTGTAGAGGGTGTTTCCGTAGTCCAGTCGGCTTGTGACCAATGCATGGGTGACCGTCTTTCTTGTTTCGGTGGGGATCCAACTGAAGGTTTTTTTGAGCATACGTAGGATGTTGGAGCATGATGATGAGACAGCGTTGACTTGTCTGGTCATCGAGAGGGAGGAGTCCAGGATGAAGCCCAGGTTACGTGCGTGGTCCGTTGGTTTGGGTGCGTTTCCCAGGGCCAATGGCCACCATGAGTCGTCTCAGGCGGAGGGGGATGATCCTAAGATGAGGATTTTCGTTTTGTCCGAGTTCAGTTTTAAATAGCTGTTCTTCATCCACTAGGCCACTTCTTTCATTCCATCGTGTAGGTTGGTTTGGCGGTGTTTGGGTCTTTGGTGAGGGAGAGGATCAGCTGGGTGTCGTCTGCGTAGGAGATGATGTTGAGGTTGTGTTGGCGCGCGATAGATGCGAGGGGACTCATGTAAACGTTGAAGAGGGTGGGACTGAGTGATGATCCTTGTGGTACGCCGCAGATGACTTCGGTAGCCTCTGATCTGAAAGGGGGGAGGCGGACTCTCTAGGTTCTTCCTGCGAGGAACGAGATGATCCAGTCCAATGCTTTTCCTTGTATTCCAACGATGCTGAGGCGTTGTATATGGGTGCTATGACAGACAGTGTCGAAGGCTGCGGAGAGGTCAAGTAGGATGAGGGCAGCTCTTTCTCCGTTGTCCAGTAGAGTTCGAATGTCGTCTGTTGCTGCGATGAGGGCGGTCTCGGTACTATGTTTGGCTTGGAATCCGGACTGTGAAGCGTCGAGGGATTTGTTGGATTCGAGGAAGGCGGCGAGTTGACTGTTGACGGCTTTCTCAATGACTTTGGCAGGGAATGGGAGGAGCGAAATGGGGCGGTAGTTCTTAATTTCAGTGGGGTCTGCTGTGGGTTTCTTCAGGAGGGCGCTGAGTTTGGCATGTTTCCAGCTTTCCGGGAAGGTAGCGGAGTTGAGGGAGCAGTTGATTACGTCTCAGAGATGGGGTGCGATAATGGAGTCTGCTTTGTTAAAAATGTGGTGAGGACATGGGTCGGTTGGCGATCCTGAGTGGATGGAGTTCATCAGGGGGATGGTGTCTTCAGTGGTGATTGGGTTCCAGGCACAAAGGTTGTTGGAGGAGGGTTTTAGCTCAGAGGTGGGTGGGGTGGACTGGTCTCCGGACTGGTCTCCAAAGCAGTTATGTATGTCAGCGATTTTGTTGTGGAAGAATGTGGCTAGAGAGTCGCAGAGGTCTTGGGCGGGAGTGATGTCGTTGGTGCCGGCGGTGGGGTTGGTAAACTCTTTGACGATGTTGAATAGTTCCTTGCTGTTGTGGGCGTTGTTGTCGAGTCGATCCTTGAATGCTGATTCCTTGGTGGATCGGATCAGTTGGTGGTGTTTGCGGGTGGCATACTTGAAGGTAGCTAGGTGGTCAGTGGTTGGGTTTTTTCGCCAGGCTTTCTCGAGGGTGCGACATATCTTCTTGGATTTCTTAAGGTCATCATTGAACCAGGGGGCTTTTTTGCTACCTTGTTTGATTTGGTGGTTTTTCAAGGGTGCTAATTCATCAGCGCTGTGGGTGATCCCTTGTGTGAGGTTGGTGGCTGCTTGGTTTGGGTTCGAAGATTTGGCAGGAGGGTTTTGGTGAAGCGATATGAAGAGTTGGTCGGTGTTGATTTTGTTCCAGTTTCTGCGGGTAATTGGTTGAGGGTGGTTGTGGGTTGTAGCCTTTTTGTAGTTGAAGTGAACGCAGCTGTGGTCCGTCCAATGGAGAGTTGTGGTGTGGTTGAAGGAGATGTGCTTGCTGGAGGTGAAGATTGGGTCGAGCGTGTGCCCGGCATAGTGGGTGGGGGTGTCGACAAGTTGTTTGAGTCCGAGATTTGCAAGGTTGTCCAGAAGGGAGGTGGTGTTGCTGTCGTTGTTCTTTTCAAGGTGGAAGTTGAGGTCTCCCAATAGAATGTAGTCTTCGGAGGGGAGGGCGTGTGGGCTGATGAAGTCAGTGATGTCTTCGCTGAATTGTGTGCGGGGTCCTGGTGGCCTGTAGATGAGGGTGCCTCTGAGTGTGGTCTTGGGGGTCGGTGTGGATCTGGAAGTGAAGGTGTTCGGCGGCTGCGAGGTGGTCGTCGGAACTGGTTGTGATGCGGATGGTGTTCTTATGAACAATGGCGATGCCTCCTCCTGTTTGGTTGACGCGGTCCTTTCGGATGATCTTGTAGCCTTCAGGGATGGCTATGGCAATGTCGGGCGTTGATGAGGCATTCATCCATGTTTCTGTAAGAAAGGCGACGTCCGGCGATGTGGTGTCGAGTAGGTTCCAAAGTTCAATGGCGTGACTGTGGACCGAGCGGGTGTTGAGCAGGATGCACTTCAGGTGGTTAGTGTCGGAGCTCTGTTTGGAGTTTGTGGATTTGATGTGGGTCCTGATGCAGTCGAACTTGCAGGAGTGGCAGGTGAAGGGTCCATGGGTGTGTCCTGGGGCGGCTTGATAGCAGTTTGGTGCTCGGCCGGGGTTAAGGGCTGAGAGGGTTGCGGCGTTGTACGTTATGCGGGTGGAGTGGATTTGGCGGGGGCCAGGGGGTATGGCACTGGGCGTGGTCCATGCGCGGACGGGCGTAGATGGGCTTACCTTTGGCGCACCTTCGGTGCGCATGGGGCGCGTCCGCAGCGCGTGAACGCTGCGCTCAAGTGTGACTGACATAAGTGGATAGTGGGGGGGGCGGAGCGAGGGAGGAGCAGCTGGGAGGTGGGAGGGGGGTGGAGAGGATGGGCTCCGAGGCACAACAAACAAAATGGCAGCAAAGCAAAGCCGAAACAGGCTGGGGCACAAAGTGTGATTACGCTGTGGGCAGTGGCACCGGCAACAATCAGGCACTTTTAATTAATTAGTATTATGCAATGCGAGTGTCACGGGACAAACTGAACAAACGAGCAATCCACAAATTAGCAACACAGCGCAATGAAATCAAAGCAGCACAAATGAGCACTATAGCGCTATAAAATTCAAGCAGCACAAATGGGCAATAGAGCGCTATGAGCGCTATGAGATCCAAGCAGGCACCAATTCTTTAAGGGCACAAAGCAATGCGAGCGAAGGCACAACGATACCCAATGGAGACCAGGGAACGTGGGGAACGACCTCTTCTGATGTAGTCAGGACGGTCACAGCGCTTCTGGAGACGGAGTAAGCCTTATCAGTCAGTGGGAGGGAGGAGCAGCTGGGAGGCAGGAGCGGGGTGGAGAGGGTGGGCTCCGAGACACAACAAACAAAATGGCAGCAAAGCAAAGCCGAAACAGGCTGGGGCACAAAGTGTGATTACGCTGTGGGCAGTGGCACCGGCAACAATCAGGCACTTTTAATTAATTAGTATTATGCAATGCGAGTGCCACGGGACAAACTGAACAAACGAGCAATGCACAAATTAGCAACACAGCGCAATGAAATCTAAGCAGCACAAATGAGCATGATAGCGCTATGAAATTCAAGCAGCACAAATGGGCAATAGAGCGCTATGAGCGCTATGAGATCCAAGCAGGCACCAATTCTTTAAGGGCACGAAGCAATGCGAGCGAAGGCACAACGATACCCAATGGAGACCAGGGAGCGTGGGGAGCGACCGCTTCTGATGGAGTCAGGACGGTCCCAGCGCTTCTGGAGATGGAGTAACCCTTATCAGTCAGTGGGAGGGCGGAGCAGCTGGGAGGCGGGAGTGGGTGGAGAGGACGGGCTCCGAGGCACAACAAACAAAATGGCATCAAGCAAAGCTGAAACAGGCTGGGGCACAAAGTGTGATTATGCTTTGGGCAGTGGCACCGGCAACAATCAGGCACTTTTAATTATTAGTATTATGCAAAGCGAGCGCCACGGGACAAACTGAACAAACGAGCAATGCACAAATTAGCAACACAGCGCAATGAAATCTAAGCAGCACAAATGAGCACTATAGCGCTATGAAATTTAAGCAGCACAAATGGGCAATAGAGCGCTATGAGCACTATGAGATCCAAGCAGGCACCAATTCTTTAAGGGCACAAAGCAATTCGAGCGAAGGCACAACGATACCCAATGGAGACCAGAGAGCGTGGGGAGCAACCGCTTCTGATGGAGTCAGGACATCAAGTTTTCACATCAAGTTTTTAACAGTCAGACAATTTTCAGACAATTTACAAGAGATAAAACTGTAATAAAAAGAGAGGATTAAAAGGGAAAGAGACCGTTATAAAAACGTACAAAGTCCTTGTGCAAAAAAACGCAATTTTAAGTAAACAATATCACTGCCAAAGAGGGCAGAAACTGCAATAAAGTGCAACTGCAAAAGGAGATATAATCCAATAAAGTGCAATGTTAAAGTGCTTAGTGCAATAAAGTGCAAAAACAGCTATTATAAAGCAGCAATATTACAAAAAATGTGCAAAAAGTTCACATTCCCCTCTCCCTCCCCATCATCTTCCTTTCAACAATTCCAGATTATCAAAATATTTCCAATTTCTTTCAAATCTTACAATGGCTCCCACCCTGCCTGCATAAGCTCTTTCGAAATTACATGTTCTTCTCATTTTATTGAACCATTGTAACTGTGATGGAATCACCACTGATTTCCAATTTTGAAGGATTAAAGACCGTGCAACTACACAAGAAATAAAAATAAATACTTCTTCTGTTTTGTCAAACCTGCTCCTCTCTTTACATATGCCAAACAGGGCCACCTCTGCTTCCGGCAAAAATACTTTCCCAGTTGCCAACTCCATATCTACGAATATCCCCTTCCAAAAAGATTCCAACTTTGGGCAGGAAAAGAAGATATGACATCATCCTCCCTGACCCATAGTTTTACATCTAAAACACTTATTCTCAACTTCCGGGAACATTCTCTCCAGGGCCTCTGGGGTATAATACGCGAGCCAACGTGATAGAAAAGACATTCTTTTGTAATTAGCCGCCCAAAGTGCTTTATTGCCCAGATGGCACAATAGCTCCTAATCCTTATCTGTAAGAACACACTGTGTCGAGAGGCTTATTTTCTCTAGATGTCTATCAATTACAGGAGAAGAACTAGCACAAAGTAGAGCTTTTTATACCAAAATCCTATGCCTTTATTTTTATCTCCGTACAGAGCTGATATCAAGGCAGTGGGAGAGATGAACAGGCCACCTATCTCTTTTCTGATAAAATAGACCATTTGTAGATACTCTAAAAACATAAGTTGCCTGGATTTATTCATTCTGTCTAAAATATCCTGCCAGCTAATTACCTTATTTTGTACAAACAGATGTCTTAATTCCCTAAACCCGGAAAGTTCCCAATTTTTCAGGTGATTCAAGGCTATCTAAAGACCCATTTTGGCACATTCAGACAAGCTCAAATAAATAGAGCCATAAGAGCCATGTTTTTTAAAAAGGAGCAGTAATCTCGCTGTATACACTTTTAGCGTCTTATATCTTGATTTCTTAGGAAGCTTTGCAGTTTTAAAAAAAATAGGAATTTGTAAACCTGCTTCCTGTATCATTTTTCTAGAAATAAATTATTTCTTGTCTGTCTAGTCCTTAATAATCCTGCCACAATATCAAAAAAGGCAGCTTCATAATATGTCTTAAAATGGGGGAGAGCCAGACCACCTTGATCAACAGCCAGTTGGACCACCAAAAGGTTGACTCTTGAGGCCTTTTTGTTCGAAATAAAGCCTCTCAACATGGATTTGAGTTCATTAAAAAAACAATATTAACTTTAATTGGAATATTGCTAAAGAATAATATAAGCAATGGCAATACAATCATTTTGACTATTGACACTCTACCAATCAATGACAATGGGAGCAAAAACCATTGATCTAGCAGATTCCATATTTTTTTCTTCATTTTAAGATAATTCGAGGCAAAGAGATTTTCATACTCTCCGGTGACATATATACCTAAAAATCTAATCAGGTCCCTTTTTTCTGCTTGGGGCTGAAGATAAATCGGAAGAAAATCTATACTTGTGTTCAATACAAGAACTTCCGTTTTTTTTTCATTAACCTTGTACCCCCCTATCTTTTCATAATCCTTGAGCTCCTCCATGAGACGTATGATGTTTTCTTTTTCAGGAGCCAAATAGAGGATAATATCGTTGGCGAACAATTTTAACTTAGACATCCCGACGATGGGGGGTAAAATAGCAATATTATTCCTTGTTCTTGTTACTAGGGGTTCAATAAAAAAGGTAAAAAGCAAGTGGGACAATGGGCAACCTTGCCTTGTTCCCCGATTTATTTTAATCTTTCCAGCTTGTTTAGCATTGATAATTATCTGGGCTGTTGCCCCTTCATAGATATTATCTATCATTTGTATAATTGAAACAGGGAATCGATGACAACAAGCATAAGGAAAATGAAAATGTGAACCTGAACAAGGATTATACGCTGTGTGTTTGACAACTCGTAATATATGTCAAAACCAATAAAGATAGTTTAAAAAAAAATAATATTTAGAGGTGATGACATGTTGGAATTCAATTCTTTCTGATTGAACTCTGCACATTGCTAATCTATATTGAATAAGTCCCTAGCTGAATCATGTATATTTCCTGACTGATGGACAGTTTGTTGAGTTATGGAAACACTGCTGGTTGCTAGAGTAGAAGTGATTGCATCTATGTGTTTTCAATTATTAATTCTTGATGATGTTGTTTGGATTTTCCATTAGTAATCACATTGTTGAAAACAGGTTATTGGCTTGCTGGTGGGACAGAAGTAAAGTTATTGCATTCTGCTAGTTGACTATGATTTAGATTTGTTGAAAAAAGTGCTACAACTTAATGTTGTTGAAGGTGTGGTTGATGGGCAAATAGTTTGTCCAGTATTAAAGTTTTCTAAGATAGATTTACTGGTTTGGATTGGAGTCTTTGGTGGTGGGCCAGGGTAGTTTGTTGTCACAGAAGTATGTAAGATATTAATCTCTTGCAATTATTTATTTATTTATTTATTTATTAATGACATTTATTGAGCGAGAACAAATGCCCGTGGGCGTCTCGGCGCAATTGTACGTTATATACCCAGAGTATTCCTCACACATTCTTTGCTGTGTTGGATTTACAATTTTTGTATTTGTATCACTGTTTTTGGTGTTTTTTTCTTTGAGAATGTCTCAACAATGGTTTTCTTTTTAATACCATCCTGCTGTTACTGCTTAATCTTTTCTGTGGATTGCTGCATTTGTCATTTGGTCTTAGGTCTTGAATTTTTTATTTTTTTATTTATCCACCTTTGATTTCCTAGCTTGTAAAACATTAAAATCAATTGTGTCCTTCTGACTTACTATAAGTGCTATATTATCTTTAACCTCTGTTTTGCCAAAGTCGCACAAAAGCCCTCATCAGCAGTGCTTGTACACATTAAGCTGGCAGCATTATTGCGATCATGTCTGCAAATCATTAGAATGCAAGCCTTTTTTTAGATTTATTATCAGAGATCTGCCTGTAGACTAATATGCAGCAGTTATGAGAACACACATATGTATTTTTTACCAAGAAATGTTAAATGGGTCAGTATGGTACTTCAAACCTTGCCCTGGTCACTTAATGACCTTTTCTACAAAGAAAATAAACGAATATCCCACTTTCAAATGATCCATGCCTCTTTTGAAATGTACAGGCTAATATGTTTTGGAAAAGTGATGAAGGAAGCAGTGAATTCCCTATTGTATATAGATGTCAAAATAACTGGTTGGCTACTCCTTGGTGCAGTAACCCAAAAGCCTGTATGTACCGGTTTCTCTGGTCTACATCAGTTGCAGCACTAAAATAATAATATGCTAATGTCTTAGTAAACCTTTGTAATCTGCTGCAGTTTTATAATGAATACTCAGGGAAGCACTTAAAGATAATTTTGAGATGCTTTTTCAGTTTTTTACACCTACACTATTTGTTTTGTCTTTTTCTAATAAAAGTTATGTAGCTCACTCAGCAGTAATATGTGTGTTGTGATTTTCTTTAATATAGCTCTTCGGATTTCACTTCAATCCATATTAATAATAGGTGCTATTAGTCAAATGCCAGATTTTATCAGCATTGCAAGGATAAAAACCTTAATCTGCCTTGCCAGGATTCAAACTTGTCACCTGCAGAGTGCAGAATAGTTTCTGCATGGTGCTTTAAAGTCGCTGTGCCATCCAAATAATCACGTCAACTGCTGACAAATAGAACTAGTCACTGAAGCAGAATGAAACTACAGTGTACACCATCAAACATTTGTGCACATTGACCAGCCACACTAAACAATGTGGTATCTTGCATGTGATGACCCAGTTGCTGTTTACCTTTAGAAATGCACCCCTCAGCGAAGCCACTCGAAGCGATTCATAAAGCCATCAGAGATGTACAAGACTCCTACATCCTAAAGCATTCACATTCATTCTCATACTCACACAAAGAGCACATACTTTTTCAACAAATTATGCACATTTTCACAATACAATATAGAGCAACACTCATGTCACCCTCACTCTTGAAGTAGATAGTGGATAACATGACGTTTCCTGCATTTGCATATTTCCCCCCATGGACACAATCAGATACTGATGCAAAACATCATGTACCCGCTCGCCCTCAGATTCCCACACATTCCAACAGACACCCACACATAGCATCAGGTGCCGAACAGGCAAAGGTTCACCCATATATACATATAACCAGACAAATGAGACGTCATCTATCTGATATAACCATGTGCACAATATATCCATGCACAACATCAGACACCGTTGCACACCAACAGACACTCAAGCATACCACCAGATACACATTCATGCATCCACCAACAATATGATAAATTTCCAAATGCCATCAGATGCCCAGGCAATGAGGCATCAAATCCCATTCAGATTTCCTCGACTATCTAGCCTCTTACCAAAATACTGTCTTTTGCCTTCTGAAACATTTGATTTTTCGCCTAGTCTGATACTGCACGCATACACATGACTATATACCTTCACTCTGCAATTCTAAAACAGGCAACAACGCATCAGGAACTCATCCATCCACACTCTCACAAAACGTATCCATGCAGATACGCCTGCATATACCATACTGATACAGCTGACATTGACAGACATGGTCAAATAGCCTAAGAACATAATACAAACATCATCAACACCACAGAAGCCTTTTCACCCAACACCTTCTGACATACAAATATGGCCGGATTGAACACTGGATTCTGTTGTGTTAATATCGTCGGAGCTGTACGTTTATTGAGACCAAGATAGGGGGTTAGAGGATAAGGACAGGTGCCTAGAGTGGGCAAATTTATCTTCTCATTTCTCACTCAGTAGTTTGTTACGAATTTTTTATCTCATTTTAACTTTCTACTTTCTCCATCTCTGGTCATATCAAATAAACTCAGCTTATGGCAAAAAGTCGCCTTCCTAGTTCCGCTCATGACAAAAAGCCGCACTCTCTTCCAGTTATGCCATGAATGCAGCCTCTACATTATGACATGCCCCTCTCCACTGCCTGCCTGTGGCCTGCAATGTACCCATAGTTTTGTCGCTGTCCCCGTCAGCCACATCAGGGCTCAGCCAACCCAGCTCCTCATCATGGTTTACTGAAGGGTACAGGGCAGGATCCAGAATGGCAAGTGGGGCCTTCAGCCATGCACATGGGGTAAAGATAGGTGAACTTACTTCATGTTGCTGCTTCAGCTTGTGACTCACGACTACCACCTGGCCTTCACCAAGCTGAGTACATGACCTCCGGTCCGACTTGAGACTCCTGAGTTACATGTCTTTTTTCAGACATTATTGGCCATTGTTCACTCCACACAAGACTCCGAAGAGGCATACCCGGCTGTGCCGCACATCATGGCGCCTTTTGAAAAGCACCGGAGAGGATGGCCAATAAATTTTGCCAGGGCCGTGATTGGTAGCACTTTCGCGATGTAGTAGATTGACGGCCCAGTGACCCAAACACAGCAAACATCTCACACTCAGCTACACATCAGCAGCAGGAGCACTTGCAACTATACAAACTTGCTGCAGGCTTAGTGCCACTATAGGCAACATCCCCACCCACAGTCTGAGCATGCATGAATAAATAAATACACAAGATAACTTTTGTTATGGGAAAATATTGCTGCAGGTTTATTCCATACAAAAGTATATACAATAAGGTGGGTTATCTTACGGGCGATCCAAGGGCAGGCAGCTGTACCAACCTATGCTGCCTAACCCACCTAATGAGCCAGCACTGTGGGGAACCCAATCAGTTCTACACCTTTTGGGTGATTCTCTTCCGGATCACGTAACACGTTGTTCCCTTATTACTCACGCCCTTTTCAGGGCAGAGCGTAGCAGGACAAACCCCCCGTTGGTCAGGCCCTCAACCGGCCGAAGGACTAACGGGGCCCCGTCCTGATTTTCCAGGTACCTGCCCTGAGGCTCCTGGTCTTTGGCACTCCTATTGTGCCTCGCAGAGGTCCCCTCCTGTACCCTTCTGCCGCAGAGGTACCCTTACTGTACCCATCTGCTTCCAGATTGCCCTGTAACTCCGCCTGCAACAAAAAAAGAAAACATTACAATGTTCTACGTACATTGCCTGCCAACCCCACGCCGGGTAAGCGGTGGGGTGGGAGACGGCGTGTCTGGCGCAAAGAAGACACCAGAGAGGCAGAGGGAGGTATAAATACCCTCCCCCGACCTCTGTGCACCGGAAGTGACGTGCCTAGCCCGCAAAGGCGAAGGACTCCTTCCCTGAGTCCATCCCTTAGACCAGGAGGGGTGGCGTTTGTGCCCAAATGGCACTAAAGGGCCACCCTTTTAGGTGGCACCCCGAGGGAGCCACGGGCGGCCCCATAGTGCCATTATTGGCAACATCCCTACCCACAGTCTGAGCATGCATGAATACAAAAATACACAAGACAACTTTTGGTATGTGAAAATATTGCTGCAGGTTTATTCCATACAAAAGTATGCAGTGAGGTGGGTTATCTTCCGGGCGATCGAAGGGCAGGCAGCTGTACCAACCTATGCTGCCCCACTCGCCTGATGAGCCAGCACTGTGGGGAACCCAATCAGTGCTACACCTTTTGGGTGATCCTCCTCCGGATCACGTGACACGTTGGTCCCTTATTACTCACACCCTTTTCAGGGCGGAGCGTAGTAGGGCAAACCCAGGTTGGTCAGGCTCCCAACTGCCCGAAGGACTAACGGGGCTCCATCGTAGTTTCCAGGAAACTGCCCTGAGGCTCCTGGTCTTTGCATCTGGTACCCCCATTGTCCCGTGCAGAGGTACCCTAACTGCATCCCGTCTGCCGCAGAGGTACCCTTACTGTACGCATCTGCTTCCAGATCACCCTGTAACTCGCCCACAGCTCTAGAGGCGGCCTCCGTCGCCGCCAGAGCCCCCACCAAAACAGCTCATTTCTCACCTGCGGTCTTATCTTGCTCCATAACTACCTGCTTTCAGATTTATTTCACAACAAGAGGAGGGAGGATGAAATGGAAAGATTCGAGGAAGCTGCCCTTTGACTGAACATTTTTCATAAAACCAGCTGAGAGTTAAGTATTTATCGGATGTGTCCAGACTGGCCAAGCCACCAATTTTTGCATGCAAGGGTGCAGGGCTTCTCAAAGGCAGAATGTAAGCGTTTGTCATTCCAGTCCCTCTTGCTTTCTTGCACCCTGCCAACCATGTCCTGATAAACGGCGAAGACAGCTGCAGTACACATCGCGCCACCGCTTCCCTAGCCACAGCCACAAGCTTGTGAAAATGATATGAAAATGGCCAAATCCACTCTGATATTTAGCTTCTGGCAGTCCAGAAATAAAGGTTTACTGCAAGTCTGGGCAGCATGAATCTCCTGACCTCCGCGCTAATGACTCAATCTGACAATGAGCGGTGGGTACTCAGAGGAGAGGTGGGTGTCAAAGGTTATTATTAAGCTGATGGGGTCCACCTATTGCCAGTAGGGATGGACTTGTTCCTGTTAGACTTGCAGGAAGCATTAGAGCAAAAGGGTTGCAGGTAAGAGCAAAAGCGGTGTAGTGGGGGGCCCTAGCGTCGACGGTGGCCGCCTCCAGGGCTGTGGCCGAGTTACAGGGCGATCTGGAAGCAGATGGGTATAGAAGGCTACCTCAGCGTGGCACATAGGGGTGTCAGAGCCTAACACCAGGGGCCTCATGGGAGTTTCCTGGAACCTGTGTCGGCGCCCCATTAGTACTTCGGGTGGTTGTGGGCCTGAGCAACCGGAGGCTTGCCTAGCGACGCTCCACCCCGAAAGGGGCGTGAGTACGAGGGACCAATGGTCAGGTGATCCTGGAAGGGATTACCGGAAGAGGCAGCACATAGGTGGTTCGCCACAGTGCTGCTTGGCTAATCAGGCGGGCAGGTGGCGAGAATGCTGCCTGCCCTTGGATCGCCCGTAAGCTAACCCACAATGATTACATAATGTTGTATGTAATAAACCTGCAGCAGTTTTTCCCAAGTTAACACTTGTGTGTAGTGTGTTATTTGTGGGATGCATGCTGTGAGGGGTGGGGGCCTGTTGCCATGATGGTACTATGTGGCTGCCCGAGGCCAGCAAAGGGGGCCACTCAAGAAGGCGGCCCTCTAGTGACATTGGGCTTCCCCCGCCCTCCTTCCCCCGTTCTTGTCCCCAAGGGGGGGATGGCGAGAGGAGAAGTCTCTTGGGAGTCGTGGGGTCCCACGTCACTTCCGGTGCACCAGGCAGGGCGAGGTGTACTTAACTCCCCCTCGCCATCTTGCCTGACTCTTTGATGCACCAGACGCGCCGTGGATGCCTCAGGAGGGACACGCAATCTCCCACCCTACCGCTTACCCAGCGTCTCGGCCATGGGGAATAAGGCCAGAACTTTTTAATGTTTTTGATTTTAGTTGCAGGCGGAGTTACAGGGCGATCTGGAAGCAGATGGGTATAGAAGGGAACCTCAGCGTGGCATATAGGGGTGTCAGAGCCTACCACCAGGAGCCTCATGGGAGGTTCCTGGAACCTGTGTCGGCACCCCATTAGTCCTTCGGGCGGTTGTGGGCCTGAGTAACCGGGGGCTGGCCTAGCTATGCTCTCCCCCGAAGGGGGCGTGAGTACAAGGGACCAATGGTCAGGTGATACTGGAAGGGATTACCGGAAGGGACAGAACATAGGTGGTTCCCCACAGTGCTGCTTGCCTCATCAGGCGGGCAGGTTTCAAGAATGCTGCCTGCCCTTGGATCGCCCGTAAGCTAACCCACAATGATTACATAAGGTTGTATGTAATAAACCTGCAGCAGTTTTTCCCAAGTTAACACTTGTGTGTAGTGTGTTATTCGCGGGATGCATGCTATGAAGGGTGGGGGCCTGTTGCCATGATGTTACTATACACCTTCCCTCACCAGGACACCGCAAAGACAGCGGGGGCAACGACGCCAGACTAGGGACACGACCGCGTGTCCAAAGACAGCATTTAACCTCAGCCCAACACCAATTGTCCAGCTGTGAACCTCTCATGCTGTGCCCTTGAGCCCCTGCCGGTTGAAACAGAGCCGTGACCAGTGACCACACTTGACCAAGCCGCCCTACCTTGGTGTAATGCCCAGCATGGGACTGCATTATACAAGACAAACTGCATATGCAAAACCACGCAGTGCGGGCAGCCATGCAACACGTACCCTGTACACCGCCCATCCATACCTGACCCGCGCAACAACCCGCCAGCAATGAAACACTTACCCGTTCGCTAACACAAGCATTTCAAAATCGTGCACCGCATAATATCCAAACTTTTCGCCTTGCCGTAGCCTGAACCTGCTCAGATGGTTTTGTCCGTGCCCTGCTTGCTTACATGCTAGACTGAGCCAGGAGCTGCTGCTCCTCGTAAATAGGGCACGGGAAGCCAGGTAAGACCTGCACCTACATTCAAGCTTTTCCTGCTTAAAAGTGCGTCCAGCCACTACCTCTGCATGGACACTCTGCCCTCCCTTTAAACCTAGGGAGCGCGGGGGGTGGGGGCCTCCCCTCTATGTCCCGACCCCTGTGCCACCGCGCGGCCCACTACCATCCCTGTGCATTTCCTGTCATTGATGTCCGTGGTAGCGGGGGCACCTCCTGCCAGCAGCGCAATCAACACGAGAGGTTGTATCCGGGCAACGTCACTGCAAGTTGATCCAACAAAAGCAGCCGACCCGTGATTAAAAGTTCTTTCCAGCACTGCCTGCTACTTTACTTAAAACCTCCTCTGAACCGCATACACATGGGTACAAGCGGCGGCATTAATCACCCCCTCTCACCTGCAGCCTTGCTGCCAACTTCCATGTTGTGGTGAGCGACCAACCACTACCGCGCCTCCCCTTGCACACCAACCTTCGGCATATAGCGTGCCAAGGCTTAATTTGTGCCGGTGCTTAGCACCGACACTTAATTGACAGGGCCGGGTTTACAGTCTACTCTACACGCATCTGCTGCGCACGCAGTGACGCACATCACATTTTTCAATTTATGTTTGTGCAGTGGCAGCCGCAGGCCGGTGCGTTTTGATCGCCCGACTTGAGTGAGTCATTAGTCAGCGCCGGGCTTGTTTAAAATTCCATGAAAACGTGATTCAAAAAATGGAAACTGCGCAGTGACATTAGAAGGTATAGCTATCATCTCCACTGAATTATATATACAGGCAAAGAAAAATGTCTGAATATGCAGCAAATAATACCTTAAGTATTTCCACAAAAGGAACCAATGGTATCCCAATTCGATAGAACGAGGCAGTAATCTGCTGGCGGATAAAAGTAAACAATGTTGCTGACTTGCTGTGCCACTTGACTTAGACACTTAGCCTGCCCTGAGGCCCGGATGGGGGGGGGGGGGGGGGGGGAGAGATTCCTGCATTATTCATTTCATAAAAATATCTAAATAAATTCAAATATAATAATGGCGGTGCGCGCATTGCGCTACGCGCCGCGGTGGCCCGCTGCCCTGTCTTAGTGCTTCAGTGTTGCCAGTGCCATTAACTTGCCTGTGTGTGGGTGGGCGGTCCGAGATTTGGGCTTTTTTTTTGGTTAAACTGGGGTAGGGGTTGTGCGGAGGCCAGGCTGCGGGCGGCAATGTGCGCAGGTTTTTTTCACATTGCCAGTTTGCCACGCCCCAGCATAACCACTGCAGCGTGCAGCACGATGACACCACCTGCCACCACGACGGGTGAAAAGTCATCGCCAAGTCGGCCCCACCCGAAAACCGGTGTTCTAACGAGCGCTGTACCCCCATCGAGCGCTGTACCCCCTACGTCACGGGGGTGCAGATTTCGATAGGTTCGGCCTATCTGCCGCTGTTTCCCCATCGAGCTTTGTACCACCCCCCTACACACACCATAGTGGCTGCCCGCCCACCCACCCAACAAATGGGAGGAGCCCCTTCTTCGCTCGCCGGAACCCCCCCCCCATCCTACGGCAGCGGGGGAGGCGCGTAAGGCCCCGCACAGTAGCCCTTCACCGTCCTCAGAAGTGTGGGGAGGCGAGTAGTGTGCCGCCCGGGTGGGAGCCCCCATCCTCGGCACTGTCTAAGAGCTGAGGGGGTACCCCACATAGATCCTTTAAGGGTGCAGGAGGACCGGGCTGAGTGCCTCCCCATCCTCCGTCCTGGCAGGGGTGTACTGTAGACCCCCATCCTCGAACATGTGTGGGGGCGCCCCCAAAGTAGCCTTTCACCATCCGTCAGAGGTGGTGTGAGGGACCGGGCAGGGGTGCACAGCAGGGAGGGTGCACGGTAGCGCCCCCCACCCCACCCTTCCTCGGGCATGTGTGCAGGCGCCCCCACAGTAGTCTGCGGGAGTGCTGGCATTCACTCCCATGGGCTCCCCGTCCTGCAGCACTCTCTCCTGCGGGCGCCCTCTCTTGCCTCTGCAGAAGCGCATCAGCAGCACCCGCAGCGCACAATGCCAGGGCATGTTTTAAATAGAGCATGCGCAAATGCGAAACTTTAGGGGGTACACGGAATGATGGTGGGCGTGGTGCCACGTCATGTGCCGTAATGTGCGCATGCACACCATTCTTGCGCATGCGCAAAACAAAGGGGGGTACAGAGCTCGATGGGGTACAGAGCTCGATAGTACACTGACATCGATCGGTGGCCAGTAGTATTGTCTGCCTGCTGTGTACTGCCTAATCAGTTAATAGTCATGATTGATCAGGACAAGAAGGGGAAGCTGTGAGAAATACCAGAGAGTCAGGCACGTAGTCACTTTTAAGTGTTTGCCCTATGTTTATGTTTTGTTTTATTGTAGAGCTCAACTATCACTTCTTGGCGCTAAAAAGGGATCAAATATGGACTTGTGCTTTAAGTACTGAGTAACGATCGTTAAACACCAGGGAAAAGCCAGGTCTGTAGACGTTTCCTGCAACTCATGACCTTTGACTCCTGCTTGAGAAAACCCGGAAGTAGGATCCGCTTCTGTGCGCTGTAATGGGAAAAGCCTGTCAGTGGTGAAACTTAGGACCCACCAATGTGATGGGAGGGCGCTAAACACATTTTGGAAGCATAACATACCATTAAACTCTAATGCATCTTTCCTAATAGCACATTTGTTTAATTTGATGTTCAGACCATTTGTGCGGTGTATAGTAAGAAGCGCCTGAAGTCATATATGGCAATTTTACATAAGAATCAGCTACAAAATGAAGATTGTGTTGGCATTTCCCTAAAATCCGATTCTGCTAATTAGGACTAATTATACTCTCCCATGAAGGCACAACGTTTTAATTGAAGCAGAAATTATGCAGCACTTTTTATCCCAGACTAATCAAGCTAATTATAGTATTGTGTAACTGTAGCATTCAAAGAGCGTTGCTTTAGTTAATGGCCTTCTCAACTGTGTATTTTTCAGCTTTTCCAGAGTACATCTTAACACCATCGATGCTAGTGTTATTTTCCTCCTGCGCTGATCCTTTAAAATTCCCATTGTTCATGACGAGCTGGGCTCGTCATCAGTGTTTGAGGAGGCTACACCATGACGAGCCCAGCTCGTCATCAGCCTCGAAGGGGTTAAAGGCAATGATTTAAAGTTAAAGGCCTGATTTAAAATGATAACAAGCACGCAACAGTGGCATCAGCCAATCACTGACTGCCAGCCTTTGGTGTAGATTAGCTTGTCCGTGGTCCTGGTAAACCAGGCTGCGCCACCCTGCAAGGATGTCTGAATGTGAGGTTATGTTATGTTATGTTATTCACACTTATATCGCACACAGCTGCCCTGGCGCTTAACAAGGTACACAAAACACAACACAGTTAAAAGCAGAGAACAGCAGGATGCAAGAGCTAAAAGCTAGACAAGTAACATAGTCTTAATGGCACGTCTAAAATGCAAAAGATCTTCCAGAGCCCGTAGGTGAGGAGGAAGAGAATTCCACCATTTTGCCGCTAACACCCGAAAGGAGCGGCCACCGACTCTACTTAACCTGAAGAGCGGAACAGCTGCCAGGTTTTGGCCCAAGGATCTGAGGGTTCGCGAGGGTACATATGGTACCAGCAAGTTCCCTTGAGAATTTTAAAGGCAAGTCATAGGACCTTGAATTTGATCCTCTGGCTCACAGGGAGCCAGTGAAGAGAACGCAGCGTGTTAGAAACCGTGCACTGTCTTGGCAGACCTATCACCACTCTGGCTGCAGCATTTTGAACTCGCTGCAGCCGGGTGAGTTCCGACTGATTAATCCCCGCCAAAAGCGAGCTAGCATAATCCAGCCGGGACAACACTGACGTTTGAACCACTAGTTGCCTGGTGGGTGCGTCGAAAAATTTCAGGATAGGTCTTAACCCTCTGATAGTGCCGTAACAGGTGGCCGCCACCTTCTTGGTGTGGCAGATGAAATTTAGGTTCGGATCAAGCCAAACCCCCAGGTTCTTTATCTCTGCTGCCGAAGAAGAGGTCACACCCAGTTCAGGCGGCCACCACCGGTCACCCCATAACTCTCCCTGCTTGCCGACCACCATCACCTCGGCCTTTTTGGCGTTTAACTGGAGACAGTTGGAATTCATCCAGTTAGCCACTGCCCGTAGTCCGTTTCAGAACCTGGGGGCTCTCACGCTGGCAGCCTGTCGGGTCACATGCTCGCCCCACTGTCCTGATACCGGAGACTCGTGAGCACTAGTGAAAAATCAAGCATTGGCAAAGCAGCAGGTCTCGCCTATGCAAGATCAATTGGCTTTGTTAGAGTTTTATTTTTTATTTTTTGTATGGTATGATATGGCTTGTCATTCATTGTACAGTATTGTATGGTCTGTCATTGTATAGCATAGTATGTAATGGCATGGTGTGGCTTGTCGTATGGTATGGACTGCCGCATGGCATGCATTGGCCTGTTATGGTATGGTATGGTATGGTATGGCCTGTCATTGTAGGGTATGGTATGGCCTGCCATTGTATAGTATGGTTTGGTATACCCTGTCATTGTATGGTATGGCCTGTCATTGTATAGTATAGTATAGTATAGTTTAGTATAGTATAGTATAGTATTGTATGATATGGTATGTTTGGCGTTTTGCTGTTGATTTGAATGAGTTGTTATAATTGTGTGGCTTTTGCTGAGACAATAGAGACAATTTAAATAACTGAGATCCCAGAAAAAAACTGTAGAAAGGCATAATTTACTCAATTTTACAAGTAGTTCACAAACAAATGGCAACTCTCTCAATGTGTACTTTCCGGTACCAGTCACACATGGAGGACTTACAATGTGGAAAGAGGAATAATCAAGTTTGAATGAGCTTCTGTCTGTTTATAAAGCTCACACTGTATTATTAATCGCCTCTTGGCACTTGCATAGTAGGTGTTTTATTTATTCAACGCAATGACGCTCCTGTTATTTCTCTTGGAAAGATGAAAGACTCAATCAGCAGAGGTTCAGAGGTGGTCCTACAGACAGAGTTCAAACCACAGAGCTACTCCTCTAAGTATCTATCACTATCAATGTCTATGATATCCTGCTCTCAATGCACACACCTCTTGTCCTACAGTTATGGTGAGGCCCCAGGTGGCCCCTCCGCCCTTGTGGGAGGTCTGCCTCCTCTCTTTCCTACAGCATCACATTCACAGAAAGTATGTCAAGGTGCTATACTGTATATAACAAGTCAAGAATAAGTTGCACCCCTGAACTGTGACCGACACTGCGTCCTTGGGAAGATAGCTCAGTGAGATATGCTTCAGCTGTCAAGTGGAGTGTATATATGTGTGTGTGTGTGTGTGTAATCTGCAAGCTTCACACTTAGTCATTCAACCTTTTGAAGTAGATCCACTGAATAGTAACACCTAGTATTTACAGTGATTTAAAGAGACAAAGTCCACAGTTAACAAGCACTATAAAAACAAATAATCACCTTTTATGGTTATAATACTTAAATCAGTCACATAATATCACACTATTGTCTAGATAATTGTATAAAGCAAACACAAGGAGATGATTGCCAGAGTGCTGAAACTTTTCAAGCACTCACCCCATGTCATAGATCTGGGTTCAATCCATCATCATTCTTTAGCTCACTTTGCCACCCCAGTTCAGACATAGCTATATATATGCAAATCACCCTGCGCCTCATGGGAACATTCCAGACCGAACTGCCAAGCCATGTCTTCCCTGGACTCGAATCAAGCATCCTGGGACTGGTTTCGGGCTAACAGCCCACATCAGCCAGGCTAGCTTGAATCCAGTGGCAAAGTGAGCAAGGGACCCACGTTTGAGCATACCCTGCCAACTTAGGGCGAACAAAGCAAACACAAGGAGATGATGGACGGAGTGCTGAAACTTTTCAAACACTCACCCCCAGTCATAGATCTGGGTTGAATCCATCAACATTCATTTAGCTCACTTTGCCACCCGAGTTCAGACATAGCTATTTGTTCTGCATACTGTCCATCAATTGTTCTATTTGCATTTTTTAGATAAATATATAGGCTCAGATGTTATTCACTTATTTGCTTCAGAGTCAGAAGGCTCCCTTGCTGAAATTCAGACCGGGTATTACATCTGGCTTTCAGCAGTGCAAGTTGAGTATGTGGGTGGAGCCAGTGCAATAAGTAGGTAGAGCCGGGGAACGTGGGTGTGGCCTCTGACAAAAATTTGAGCACCCAGACTTCATATTTTACGAACAACCAGGAGAAACCAACAAACGAGGGGGGGTGGGGGGGGGGGGGGCAGGAGAACAACTCACCGCAGAAAATCACTAATGCAGACTCCACGTATGAGGCCAGGGCAAAAGACAATACTACGCCCACGGACACAACCGTTCTGCAACAAGTCGGGTCCAGGGAACAGTCCCCTCGCCCCCCAGGCCTGGTAAATGTTTCTCCGGCAGGCCCAATAGCACGTCCAAGCAACCCAACTCCATAACCCCTGTGTCAAACAGCGCCACACAGTGAGCATGGACTTGAATCACCTGGGGGGATAGTGGCATCCAACCCAAAGGACTATGTAGGGAGGCGAGAAGAACTTCCCAAATGGCCCAGAGGTGTGGGGAACTACCCCAGGTGGCCCAGACTCACCAAAAACCCTGACTCTGTCTCCGACCGCAACGCAGAACCCGGAAACGACCTGCAGACCGCGTGTCCGGCACAAAGAGGATGCCAGAGGGAGATGTAAGTACCCTCACCCCAACCTCCGTGCACCAGAAGTGATGCGCCTAGCACACCAAGGTGAAGGATTCCTTTCCTGATTCTAACCGTTAGACCAGGAGAGGTGGCGTTTGTGCCCAAATGGCACTAAAAGGACGCCATTTTAGGTGGCCCCCGTGCGGGGGCCACGGGCAGCCGCAGAGTTAGTAGTCATTCCATTACCCAATCATGCCTAGCCAATGCTGCGCATGCGCAGCTTGCTTGCACAGGATTGTAGGGTATGTTGTCAATCAATGATCATATCAAACTATCTCGAGGGACGCAAGTACTCGATAGGCTGAAACCTGCCACTTATCCAAGCTTAGCTGCCTTGTCAGATTCTTTCCTAGCTCATCTGCTGACAGAGCTGAGTTTATTGTTGGATTAGTCACCAAATATGTGTTTCTCCTCCAAACTGTGACAGGCAGTTTTTCAGTGACTGTAAAAGCAGCATTGATGTTTGTGATGTGTCTGCTGTGATTTATGTAAACCTTGAATTAGGATTAGGTCAGTTGAAAAACCAAGAATGATCTCTCAAAGGGCGTGCATGTGGTAATAAGTCCATGGCTTAATCATGTAAGTTGAATGTATATCCTTTCAGGGTGCCGCCCAACCATTTTTCTGCCTTATTCCGACATACAACTGACATTCACCGAGCCAAGACTATTAATTGGCTTTAGTTGTTAGCTGCGGTTGTAAATGACATTGAAAATGCTCAATTTTTTTAATGTGCAAGACTGTGAAGAAATTAATGCTTTGTTTTGCAACATTTATACTGAGGAGCTATACGGGAAAGATCCT